>NC_135478.1:29791657-31020093 GCF_052094955.1 Ictidomys tridecemlineatus | reverse complement strand
TATTTGTGAACAACTATAAGCAAGTTTAAGTGAGATTTTACTTTGATAGCAGTACCTAAATGTTTATGGTACATACTTTGTAAGCCCATTTTAAGCATATTATCTTTTAAGTCATCTTATTTTATTTATTGAATATTTAATCATGACCACCTAACAGTTGTTAAATACTATAAAACTGGTTGCAAGAAAGAAACTCTTTCAAGATGACATCCAGAAAACTATATCATCTTTATCCTTAGCTTTTTGAACTCCACTTGAACTGATCCAGAAACAGAATAATTGCTAAAACATATTTACTAAAAGTTTACTAAAGTGTTAAGTCCAATCATAGAAGACTGGGAATCCTTGGAATTATTCCTTTGTATTTTATGTAGTTATAATACATTATGTGTCAAGACAGAAATTAGGGAAAGGAGAAATGATAGTCTAAACCACTATGTTTCAGTTTTTCAGAAATTTCAGTCTGTTTCTGGTTGTATAAATTTTGTTGCCTCTAAGTTTTTGATCCCGTTCTTATTCAGTATAAAAATAGTTTCAAAAATGATATATAAGAGGAAAGGAGGGGTAAGACAAGATAATACAAATGGAAGAAATGATTTACAGTAGAAGGGGTAGAGAGAGAAAAGGGGAGGGGAGGGGAGGGGTGGGGGGATAGTAGAGAATAGGACTGACAGCAGAATACATCAGACACTAGAAAGGCAATATGTCAATCAATGGAAGGGTAACTGATGTGATACAGCAATCTGTATACGGGGTAAAGTTGGGAGTTCATAACCCACTTGAATCAAACTGTGAAATATGATGTATTAAGAACTGTGTAAGGTTTTGAACGACCAACAATAAAAAATTAAAAATTAAAAAAAATAAAAAAATAAAATAAAATAAAAATATACCAAAAAAAAAAAAAAAGTTTCAAATGTGGTAGGACAATCCTTCCAGCCATCTTCTCCTTGACTTTGTTAGAGTCAATTAATTATTCCCTGTTCTTCAGAAGACGAAGGTCTGTCTTAACACATGACTGAAAAGGTAAGACCACATCAAACTAATCCATCTCAACAAACCCTCCATATTTACTGAAAATAAAAACACTCTGATTACTGCAATGAAATTTTAAATTCAAATTTTTTTTTTCTAAAATCTTTAGCTGTCTAAACAATGATTCTGTCTAGGAGACCTAGAAATATCCAATTATGGCTGAAATATGAAGCCAAAACTCAGCTATTACTGGAAAAATGACAAAAGTACCCCATTTTGTTGTAAATAAATTTTTACATACCTCTGAAATACAAATAATGTGAATTCAAAAATGGGAAATATTTATAAATGTAATAAACACTTTTTGAAAGTAAGTGACAGGATTAAACATCACTTTTCTACATATGTGGTGCAACATTTTTATTTTGTTCCAAGATATTTTGCATTTTGTGTGACTCTGGAGTTTGTAAACATGCCATAACATTTGGCGATTACATAAGGATGATTTCATGGTTCCGGCTTTGTATAAAGGTGGCTAGACAGAGCAGCAAAATCAATTTATTTTTCATCTTTGTGGGAAGAGACAAAAGGAAATTGAATGCAAAATCTGCATTAAGACCATATTAGAATTATAACTTAGCAATCTGTTACACATGAGGTGAAAACCGGGCGTAGTCAAGTGTAGTTGTTGTGCTAGGATATTCAGTCAACAGTGACGTTAAGAAAGAAGAAGAAAAATGATGTTTAACCCTTGCCTTGATTTGTAACCCAAGATGTTCCAAATGCATGTGTCCTGACACTATCTCTTGTTGTCTCCTCTTGCCAAAGGTACTCAGAGACAGGACTATCCCTAGGCAAAATCATGAAGTAGGTGAAACTTGTATTCATTCCCTACCCTTTTGCAATGATAATCTCACCTTAGATTTTCTCCACCTGCCTGATCCTAGAAACATACACCAGTTGCTCATTGCACTGGATTTACCCTCTGTTTTCCAGGGGGGTTCATGCTGTGTATTGTCCTCCAATCCCTCTTTGTGATTATAATGTTCCCTGCTCAAAAATATTCAGTCGTTCCCCCAAGAGGAGCTGGGCAACCAAGATCCTCCCTCCTGACCTTTTGGATCTTATTCTCCCCATCATGTATTCTACCAAAAGTCGGTCATTTTTATTTATACCATGTCATTTTTATTTATACTTTTTTTCATTCTATTCCTTTTGCCTGAGCTGGCCTTGGTCTCTCACCTCCATTCATAGCAATCCTACTCATCTTTCAGAGCCCGCCTCAACTGTCCCTCCTCTCTGTGCCTTACCTGATCATCATCACCAGCCCCTCTCCTCCCCACCTCATCCATACCACTCATATGGCACTTACCACATATTGCTTTGTATTATAATATTTATGTATGTGTCTTGTCTCCAGGCACTGTGCTGGGCGCTTTACAAAACGTTAATCTCATTTAAATTTCACAACAATCTGATGAGGTAGGTATCATACCGTTTAATAGTTGAGGAAACTGAGGCTCAAATAGGTTAAATAATTTGCCCAAGGGCACACTACTAGAAACAGAGTGAGGAGGTGACCCAGACTTGTCTGGTTCCAAAAGCTACTTGCTTCCCACTATACTATATTGCTATCTACTCGGTTCTCTTTTCTTGGCTGAAAGATAAAAGGAAGATGAACAATGGAGGAAGAGAGCAATATGGATTTTCTGAGTGAAATACATATTGAACCAAGACATCGAGTTGATTGATTATTGCTATATTTCTAGCTAGGATCAATTGACTAACTAGTATCCATAAGGAATTTAAGTAAAATGTGTGAGAAAACAGAAATCCTTACTTAAAGTTGCTAGAACAAATAAAGAGTATAAGAAGAGAATGTTCTAGGTCATTTATGATTTAAGAAGGACTGTGTAGCATTGGTCTCTCTCACTGAGCACTGTTGGAAACAAGTACAGGGAAAAGAAATGGATGTGAGGTTGACTAGGGGAAGGCTTTCTGTAGGTAAGAATTTAAACAAATTAAAGCAGTTAGAAGGCTAAAGATATGCTTATCATCCTAAATGTTTCCTGAACAAACAATCTCTCTCTTGGAATGTTAAACGTATATTTTCATTCTGTACCTAGGGTGACATCTTAGATGAGTTATGGGAGAAAAGTTTAGCATCCTGAAGGGGAAAATCTCATTCCAAATGCACAGCTTTTACCATTGCCTTCTCTAGCTCCCAAGAATTTAGAGTTTTGGCTCAGCCTTGGACAAGCTTCCTTCTGGAGAGAGTTCAGTCTGCCCAGCCTCCCACTTGTCATGTGGTAGAGGCCCCATCCCAGGAAAGAATGCAGACTTTAGATCTTTTTTGTGTTTTGACACCATTACCATTTTTACCTCTCTCAAGGCACAAAGCAAAAACCTTCCTATTTGCTGTTTTATTCTCTTCTCATTTCCCCGTTCCCCAGCTTGTCATATTATGGGTTGCATGTTTCTTTAACATGACTGAGATCCTCAAGTTTAAAGAGGTCATGCAGTTGTCATTAAACACGTACCCTCAGTGCACCTCTGTTGTTGCTTGACAGTCATCTCAGTTTGGTATAAAAACTCCATTTTGATTTTTTTATTCTCCTTTTATGCCAATTTCATTCATATACGGTTCTGTGCTTTTGTTCCTCATACCAATGGTAATGACAATATAAAAATTACTACTTAGGTAAAACAACATAAGGAATATAAACTTGAATGCAGCAGACCAGACCAGACCTCAGGTCCCATGTTAGGCAGCATTAAGAATTTTCATTTCAGTTAGGTGCTACATCTGAGGAATTCAAGGAACCCAACAGGAAAATTACCTCCAGCTATGCCATGCTGGGAAAAGAAACAAACAAACAAACAAATAAAACAACAATAGCGACAACAAATATAAATGCTTTTTATTTATTTTTCGTTAAAATTTTTATAGTTTTTCTTAAACTACAAAAGTCCTCCAATCTCATTCACATTTTTCTTAGCGTTTTTATTTTGAAGTTATTACAGATTCACAGAAAGTTGTAAAAAACAAACAAACAAACAAAATTACAGGGTAGCCCTGTATATGCTTTACCTCATTTCTCCCAGTGGTTACATCTTGTGTAATTACAGCACAATATCAAAGCCTGGAAATTGATGTTGATATAATTCACTTTTCAATTTTCAAAACAGAAAAAGAAATCCTCCCTAAAGACAACCTGGGCAGTCTTAAGTTGCATTTTACATTTTATTCCTACACACAGGTGATAACCATACTGCCCACCCTGGTAAACCAAAGGTGATGTGTTCCGATAGCCACAGAGAAGGTTCTCCCTGATGGATCTTCTGGCTACTTTCCAACCCTAGGCCAGAGTCCTAGCAGAAGAGTGAAAAGCGGCCCACATTGGAAGACTTGGGTTAAAATCTGATTTTGCCTTCAAATTTGTGACCCTGAGCAAGAGGCTTGATCTTTCCCAGCTTCAGTGTGTTCATCAATAAAATGGAGAAAATCATGTTCCTGCCTACTTCATGGGGGTAGTGAGGATCAAAAATGATGCTGTATAGGCAGGGACATGGCAGGCTATGAACCAGCAATCCTCAAGCTTGTATTCTTTTCTGAAAACATGGCAGGTTATAGAAGCGTAGCTTTTCAGAGGTGGCCTTATTCTTAGGAACAGAACAAAACTACCTCGTTATTAACCATGTGGCCTAAAATTTCCATCATATGTGAATAATCTCCCTTTCCTACCATACGTGATAGAACAGGTACTAGAAATCCATATGACAAGTGCTTTGTCATTCATACCCTGCATGGGATCTATTTTAAAATAAATATTTCCTAAGTTTCTTCTACCAGGTTGAATGCATTTTAAGTCTCTTTTATTTTTATCCAGACTACAGGATTCATTCTTACTTTTTTCATGCTAGCCATGAAACCCACAAGAGCTGCTCTTGACACTAGTGAGAAATTATAAGGATACCAAATTAGACAGCGGATGGTTTATGAAGTAGAAATGGAAATCATCCAAGTTCCAATGCACCTTGGTTTGTCTGGAAATATTATCTAAACTCTCAACTCACTGGTGGGAGTCTGGTTTGTGCTAGTTTGGGCAGTAAGTGTGAAGTAATATATAGGAGAAAATAAACACAAATCATGAAAAATAAAGATAGAAATCTTTGAACTGAATGTTCTGGGTGTTCTAATAAAAATACTGAGACTTGTTTCCTCCCCTCTCCCCCCATGTGCAGGCTGGCATGGCTCTGACCTATGACCCCACAGCCGCCATACAGAACGGGTAAGTAGACCATATATATTTTCTCTATCTTAATTGCTAGCTTGAAGTCTGAGTGAGTACCAAAGAAAAAAAGGGTCAAATATGTTTTGTTTTTGTGTCAGTTATTTAAACCAGACTGTTTTTTTTTTTAACATTGGAATAATTTTTATTCCCACATGTGATTCTGATCTCTATTTGCACAATTCCTCTGTCTACAGGAAGCCCTTCTCTTTCTTTCTTTTTTTAAACTTCTCTTCTCCCACCACTGCCCCCAGTCATGAGAAACAGTGAAGAACTGGATGTGAAGAGGGAAGTATAGCTACAGTGAGAATTATCTGTGTTTCTCTAGGAGAAGAGTGATGCCTCTGATAATCACTATAGCAATTAGCTTTCAATAATTTCAAGTGTGTGCCTGGGGTTAATTCCTACATCAATAATGCTTTTTTTTTTCTCTTTCCTTCTGGTAGTCTGGGTAATGGTCATAGACAGAAGTCAGGGTAGTAACTCAGGTGATTGTGTCCTCATTCTTCAGTTTAATTAGCCTCTTAGTTAGCTTTAAATTCCCCCTCTGTTCATCGACATGGTCTGGCCTCTCTACAATTCCTTGGATTCAGAGTATCTTTAGTTGGAACTCTTTTCTCACCTCCTCTTGCTTTCTCTCTGCTTTGACTATCTTCTAATCAACAATAATCATTCTTTGGTTGGTTGCTTATTGTATTTTCACGGCCTTTTATGTTGGATTTCCCCCATTTCTTTCAGTCTTATTAAAGAATCAATTGTGATGAAGGCCTCATTGAAGATCAAAAAAGATAGAAGCTGAGTTAAATTCCATTTTTCTATTTGGTCAGTGACCTCTCATGAAATCATTAAGATGTTGAGTGTTTAAAGAATTATCTCTTACTCTTACAATCATTCATTCCACCAGTCATTTATTTATCCGTTCAACAAACATCCAGGGAGTCTACCAGGCACAGTGCTATGTCCTATAGATGTTAAAGATCACAGTATTAGAGAAGACATCCTCCTGCAAGAACTTTGTAGTCCACCTTCCGTGAAGAGTTAACCGCTGGTAATAAACAAGGGTATAAGTTTGGGCCTTTGTCCTCTTGTTGATGAAAACTTCCCTCCAGGAGTGAAGCTTAAAGATATCCATTTATTTAGCCAACAAGCATATTTACTTACCCCCGCCCCCCCCCACAAAAGCACTTTAGACTTAGTGAGTTGAGAAAAGTAAAGACCCAGCCAAGAAAGTCCTCTAGAATTAAGTTGCATAGCTGAGACATAATAATTAATTCAAAAGCTATGAAATGAGGCAAAGTGTGCTAACAGTAATAGAATATAGGTGCTATAACAGAAGGAGTGACATTTACTGAACATACACTATTTACAAATTACTTGATATTTTTAATTCAGTGGGGCCATTGATTCAAATGGATATATCTGGATTTGAGAGTTAAATGAATGCATATTGTTAGAGTAAGTAATTTATTTTGAAAATGGGTACACATACAGAGAAACAGAAATGATAGTTACATAAACACCTGTATGCCCACTCATTAGCAAGTGCTAATGTTTTACAGTGTTTCATATATATACACCACGTGTGTGTGTGTATTCATACCTACATATTTTGATGTGTGTATATATCTTATGCAAATGTGAGTCTACCTGTTTCCCAAGACTATATGTCAGGGATTGGAGATGCACAGTGACCTAGATGTACCTAGTCCTCGTATCATAGAGTTTATGTTATTAAAGATAGAAATAGGATAACTTATTTTTATACTTAATTATACACTTAATTATTTAATTACAATTGTGTTAATCACTATTTAGATCAATAGATATTTTTGCTGGACCATATCAAAGCAAAATTTAGACATCATAACCAACTTCACCCCTAAATTATTCAATACACATCTTCAAAATTACAGACATTATGCCACAATGACAATATCATTGTCACATACACTATAATTAATACTAACTCACAAATGTCATCTGTTTTCCATATAACTTTCAGTTATCTCTAGAATGCACTGTATTGCTGGCTGATTCTGAAGCAAAATCTAAAAGTGCACACGAACATACTTTGAATGGTTTATTTCATGAACTAATGATAACTCCTTTGGTGAGTACTAACATTCCCATTTCACAGATAAGTAAATGAGGCCATTCAGTCTGAGGAAGAGTTGGGAGTCAAATGCAAGTCTCTTACTCTAAGGAGAATCTGATGCCCTTGAAAATTAGGATAAATGTAAAGCTATACAGAAGCAATGGTATTTGATATAGACTATCAAATGCCCTCTCCTACTCCCACTTGAATAGTCTCAATGATGAATAGTTTACTCAAGAACAAACCTTTGATGCTAAAAGTACCCTCCTTCATTTATTGATTGATTGATTGATTGATTGATTGATTGATTGATTGTGTAACTGGGTATTAAACCAGGGCTTTACACATGATAGGCAAGTGCTCTACCACTGAGCTACACCTTCAGCCCTTTTATTTTAGTCTTTTCTTTTGAGACATGATCTCACGAAGTTGCCAAGGTTGGCCTCCAATTTGTGATCCTCCTGCCTCAGCCTCCTGAGTTGCTGGGATTATAGATATGTGCCACCACATCAGCCCAAATTATTGATTTTTATCTAATCTCATAAAATAAAGAACTTTATTCCATGAATCAGTCTCCCTTTTTAACACATTGCTGCCCATAAAATATTACTTTTAATCTGTACATTATACACTTCAATTTCCCCCACCTACATAGATGTTGGAAACAAAATAATCCTTTCCACTGGCAGGACCCTCTGTATAGCAACCAGACCTTCTCTTTCCTGATAAACATCTTTAGTATTCTACACAACTGTCGTCCTTAGTCTTTTCTGATTCAGCCTGTTGAAATGTGAATTTTAGACCAAAACTCACAGGAACTTCTCTTGTTGGGGTCCCCAGGGATCTCCA
Organism: Ictidomys tridecemlineatus; assembly: GCF_052094955.1. NCBI lineage: Eukaryota > Metazoa > Chordata > Mammalia > Rodentia > Sciuridae > Ictidomys > Ictidomys tridecemlineatus. Next base: position 31,011,882 of record NC_135478.1, on the reverse strand, counting down.
AATTTGACAGTTGTAACTACAGTTTTTAGTCCACTTACATATTTAACATCTTATACATTTGATTTTTTTTTAAAATTCACCATTTATACTGTTTTGAAACTCTTCTCTTGGATCCACTCTTTGCTATTTCTTCATGCTCCTCATTTTACTGCCTTCTATCTCCTCTTCTGATTCTTCCCCTTCTACCTGCTGTTTTTTTTTTAACTCATTTTTAGGAACTAAAGACCTCACAGTTTAGTTCCTAAAGCTTCAGAGCCCTACTGCTGTTTACACATGTCTTTGCATGTCCCAACTGAGATCATGATCTTCATCAACACTTCAGGATACAAACCACACAAATTTAAGTGGAGAACACTTATCAAATGATCTTTCCTGTTTAAAAAATTCACTCTAAAAGTCACTTAGGCTAAAAAGTCCAGGTTTTAGTGTGGATTCTTTCTTTTGGGTTCTTCTACATTCGCCATGATCAAATTTTTCATTAGATTTTGTTCTTTCTATATCTAAACTGTATCATCGGCTCAGCCTTCCCTCCTGCCACTGGGGGAATTAATCAAATCACCATTATATACCTGTACTACATTCTCATTTACGTGCCTCTAATATAGCTTCTCCAAATGATTTTCCTGTTGCTTTTTAAAATTTTTGTTTTTTAAAGATTATTGATTGATGTGTCACAATTTTACAAAAATGGGATCTATTATGATAAATGCATATATGCACATAATATAATTTGATCAATTTCATTCTCCAGTACTTCCTCCTTTTTCTTCCTAGTCCTCTTTCTTTATTCTACTGGTCTCCCTTCTATTTTCACAAAATCCCTGCCTTATTTCCCTTTTTTTTTTTCTTTTTAGCTTCCACATCCAAGAGAAAACACATGATCCTTGACTTTCTGAATCTGGCATATTTCATTTAACATGATTCTCTTCAGTTCCACCCTTTTTCCTGCAAATGACAATTTCTTTCTTCTTTTTGACTGAGTAAAACTCCATTGTGTATATAGACCATATATTGAATAATTTGTAAAAGTCAACGTAATCACAGGAAACACATATCTACCTGATTTGAAGTTCTGAGTAACATTTACTAACCAGAGAACAAAATTCAGAATCCCCCCAGGTAGCCCAAAAGGAATTCCAGACATGGGTTACTGCAGCTGAACTGTGGTTCTCAGAACGTCACAGTGCACTCTGGGTCTTGTTACTTAAGGAATTTTCTCTACCTGAGTTCAGACATGGTGACACCCACTAATTACCCCCACCACACACACGTTTTTAAAAAGTATTCATTTCAGGGACATCATCAAATGATACTAGGCACAGCTATTATACAATTGGTCGTCAGAGAAATAGTATAAGCAATGGTTCAGAGAATAGAATTCAGAACCAGCTACCCTGAAGTACATTCAAGTTCTGTCATTTTCCAAATATGAGACCACAAACTGTACTTCAGTTTCCTTCTCTATGAGGTGGAGATGACAGTGCTAACATCCTTTCATAAGACTGTGTGAGGATTAAAGGAAATTGGTGCGGTGTAACATAATCAGCATTGTAAATACCGATGATATTGTTGCATTCTGTGGCAATCCCACAATATATGTCACAATTAGCCTTTTCTTCACATAACTATTGACACACGTGTTTGCATCCCTGCTGGACTATTAACTCATTGATGAAGTTCACTATGTCTTGTTCTTTTGAGTAGACAGTTTTTAAACTGGGCACGGTGTTGCATGCCTATAATCCCAGTAATTTGGGAGGCTAAGGCAAGGAGTTCAAAGCCAGCCTCTGCAACTTAGGGAGGACTTAAGCAATTTAGTGAGACCCTGTCTCAAAGTAAATATAAAATAAAAAGCTGAGGGTGTTGCTCTATATTTAAGCACCCCTGGGTTTAATGCCAGGAACAATAATAAATAAAAAATAAATAAAGTTGAATAAACTGTTTAACCCCAGCATTGGGAATGCCAAATCAGAAGTGGAAACTCTGGCCAGGTGTGGTGGTACACGCCTGTACTCCCAGCAGCTCGGGAGGCTGAGGCAGGAGGATCAGGAATTCACAGCTAGCCTCGGCAAGGTAGCAAGACCCTATGCAACTCAATGAGACCCTGACTCTAAATAAAAGATTTAAAAAAGGGCTGAGGATGTGACTCAGTGGTTGAGTGCCCCTGAGTTCAATCTCTGGTACAAAAAAAAAAGAAAATGGGAACTCTGGTGATACCTGCTTGTTTTAGAGAGTTGACATCAGGGAAACCCCTGTCTCAACCCAAACTGATCCCATATGATATCTTAACCTGATTCTCTGTAAATACAACATCTAGTGTCACCCAAGAAAAGTGCCCCCTAGTTTCTCATGTCCTGGGTTGAGAATGGAATTTTGAAAGCATTAGACTATCCATTGTATTATTTGATGATATGATAGAAATTTTATATACTACAGTGAAACTGAAAGAAATAGAGAGATGATAGCTAAGCAATATTATTCATTTGATTCTTTTTAATAGAGATAATTTTAAAAAATATTGTGCTCATCTCTGTTTTTTAATGGCTCACATGGTAACATTTGCACTGGCAGAACAACCATTTCTACACACCTAAGATGTCAAAATAGCTGCAAATATTTTCTCAACATACTGTCCCTTAGGTTAACGCTGGCACTTCATAGAGGTATAGAAGCTGATTTAGATAACTACTCAGCACACCAAGGAATGTCTAAAATAAACGTCTAGAATAAAGTGTGCTATTCCCTATTCACCCAGCTGTATTCCATCTATCAGTCAAATCCAACTCAAAAATAACAGAGAGACAGAAAATAAAAAGACTTAATATGTAATACTGTGGGGAAGAAGCTAGTTCTATACCATGGGCAGACCAGAGGATGGTACCCAAAGACACAGTTGCAACTCACTCCAATCTGGTTAGTACTATTAAGGATTATTTAATGTTGATTCAGTTGAGCTCAACAAATCTTTTAAAAAATTGCTATCTGTTGTACCATTGAAAGTTATTTTTGTGATACAATTTGAGAAACAAATTTTTCACACTAATTACAAAGGATATGTACACAATTCTAATGTGATATAGAAAGCAAAACACAAAGTACTAAGAGATTTATGTACATATTCATGTGTATATATATATATATATGTATATATATATATATGAAATATTTTGTAAGAGGATACAAGAAAGGGTAGTAATCATTTTGTGCTAAGAGCCAAAGGAGAACTGGGAAATAGAGGCAGAAGGGAAATATTTTTCACTGTTAACCTTTTTATATATTTTTAAATGAGGCAAATTAGTTCCATTGGACACAGAGGATAGGGATTTGTGTTCCAGTGAGGCATTCATTGAGCGGCTTCAGGATGAGTACTAACATGAGTTTGTCCTCTTACAGAAGTCCTTGTTGAAGGACATATTTTATAATCCTGTAGTGTCCTCTAACTACATGCTGCCACAGGCCTTTCTGAGAATCATAAGCCAATACGTAGCTAGGTTGCAGCTGGAACCTCACACTGTGTACAGATTTAAATGTTCTGAGTCCCAACACGTCCACATTAATAGAGCAAAGAAACTGAAATAAAGACTCTCACATTTAGCTTGATTGTTACCTAATGAAGAACAAACATTTTGTCACTGGACCATGGTAAATCTGTGCTGTTTGCATTTAGTCAGCGGAAAATGTTGGTTCTGTCGTCTGCCTGAATCTATCCAATTACCACGTTTAAAAGAATTAGTTCAATGTCACTCTGTCTAAGGCTTTGGAGGTGAGAGTGAAGAAGTATCTGAGTCACTATAGAAAAGGAAAAAAAAAAGCTGCATACTTTTTCCAATAGGGTAACTTGCAAGAATAAAAATTCCTGTCCTTCTTTCAAAGCTCTCTAGCATAACTCTATAATTTGTTATTACTCTTGCCCTATTGCTTTTTTAGCAGTTCAATATGAAATTCCATCACTTTCAAATATGAACATAGGAGGCGGGGAACAATCCCTCCCATATTCAAAATCTCATCATTCCTGTGCCCTTTTCACTGAGAGATGCTGTGTGAGACCCTCTTGGATTGTTTTATTTAAATAAAATGTATTCTTGGGGGAGATATAAAAAGAATATTTTCTATAACATTGGTTTGCCAGCTGTTTTATATGAACACTTGATATTAAGTGATACAGAAGCCTTATCTTATTATACCAGGAAAGAAATCTAATGTGAAGGATACGTTGGCATTACAATAAAAATGACCAATAACTTATTAATCTTATGCTCTTGTGTTACCCTGAGGGTAGCATTCACGGTTCTGACTCTAACAATATAGCCTGCAGACATGAAACACAAGCCTGTGCTGTTTATTTCAGTGTGTAAATAGGATTTTATAGTGTTTTTCTACAAGAAAAAAAATATATCCTTCCCTGGGGTTATTGATACATTCATGTTGTTTTTATTATCAGTGAAATAAGATTTCACCATATTACTACTGACTGCCAAATCCCCCGAAGATGACTTTTCTGTAGGCAAAATAATATCCTATTAGTGACCTACACTTGCATTTTCTGGACTTACAGAGGCTCCCTGCCTTTACTGCCAGATTACCATGAAACTTTTCACATTCATTAGAAATATTAAGTTTTCAGGGGCTGGAGTTATGGCTCAGTGGTAAGAGCACTTGCCTGGCATGTGTGAGGCCCTGGGTTTGATTCTCAGCACTACATACAAGTAAATGAATAAAATAAAGGTTCATAACATCTAAAAAAGATATTTTTTTATAAAAGAAAAGAAATATTAAGTTTTCAAGGGCCATCTTAGAGTTCATGGTTAGTTAACTTCTCTTAGTCACTTTGGCATTTGGTATTTTGTTTGTGTGAAACCTCTCCAGAGGAAACTATGCCAAAAGTCCAGTTTCCTCGATCTCAACACTATTAACATTTTGGACCAGATCATCTTGCTGTGAGAGCTTTCCTACATGTTGCAAGGAGTAGCAACATCCCGGACCTCTCCACAGCACATGCCACTAGCATCCACTCTCCAGGTTGTGGCAAGTGTCTCCAAGCACTGTCAAATGTCCCTTGGAGGGAAAAATCCCCTCTGGCTTAGAAGTTCAAGGCTGAATATAAAAGGGGTCCTTGTTACATTCATAGTATTATGTGAATCTTGTCAAAGAAATCTCTCTTAAGAGAGTAAACTGATTTCAGGAAAATGTGTTGAGCAGTGCATTCTCAGTTTTCTGTAACAGGATTTTGCAAGGTAGAATGCATGGGTTAACAAATATAAAAGCATAAGGGCACATGTTTGGAACTACCTTCAATCTATTATTATGGCTAAAACGTTTTGTCAATTTTCTCTTTCCTGTTCCCCAATAACATGTCACTTCTGCCTGAAGGTTTATTGGGATGTTCTAATTTTTTAGGGGGGTGATGCCTCTTATAGAAAGTATTTTCAGACTGTGATATGGACACATGACAGGGAATAGGAAAAAGCTAAGAGATTGGAAAGCACATTCTACAGTTCTCCCTTTGAGTTTCTGTGTATTTTCTTTAGATATAGCACCTTTAAGCCTCAGACACACTAGTAGTCCCTCCTGTCCTGGTTTAAGCAAGGGCTTTCTGTAAATTCATCTGGTTTGTGTTTGGGCTTGAGAAGAGCTTATTTTCAGATACCAGAATTAGAGGATCAAGATAGTATGCTGTGCTCAGTCTGTTCTTCCCAGTACATTTTCCCTTCTAAATGACTCTGACTTGAGTGGCAGTATTGGAACTTGCTAGGAAGTATGAAATATCATTCTCATTTGATGGATAGGATTAGCACAGATAGAACAAAAATGCATTAAATTTTCCCCCAAGGGTTCCTTTTGTTAGTATCAGTTTACTTGGCTGGTTTCTTTATGTTTCTGCTCTCAGTTTTCCCCATGGAATTTCCTGTAAACTCTTCCTGTCAATCCAATTTTTATTGCTTTCATTTTTAATACTCCAATTGGTACATTTTATAAAATAGACCAGCCACGCTAAAATGCGATGTATGATTTTCTCTGTCGGTATAAGAGGTTAAACTTGAATTTCTACCGGAAGTTAAACGACTACATGGTGTAAGAGAATGACTGTTGTTTGAGTGGTCTTGGGAGCCTGTCATGTCTTCATGATCCCTGGACCAGTCGTTCTGTTTACTGCCTCATAGATAAGACCTGTCAAAAGTAAGACCTAAAGGGGGTTATTAAATGCAAACCATGTTTTTCATAGAAAAGGACTTTTGTCTAGTAACTGTTGTCTTTGTATGCATAGAAAGCAGAGTATGCAATGCTGGACTGTGTTCTCTGAGCTCTTATCTCTTAGCTTCCTACCTGTTTTCAGGGACCCATTTTTTCTGTTCCTGTCCTCTGGGCATTGGCCATCCTGTACCGTAATCACTATTTAATCCCCCAAGCGGCTCTGCATGTGTTCATTCATTCAATATTCAATAGTTATAAAGCATCTGCTATTTGAGCTGACATTCTAAAGAGAGAAATCATTGATAAAGACATTGCATTTTTCAGTCTGGGATGCATTGAGAAAGAGTATTGAGTGGGTGTTTTAAACAACAGAAACAACAGAAATTTGCCCTCTCACAAATTCTGAATGCTACAAGTTCAAGATCAAGCTCCCTGGCGGTTAGGTTTTAGTGAGAGCTCTCTTCCCAACTTGTGGACTGTATCCTCAAATGGCTTTTTCCCAAGGCATGTAAACAGTAAGCTCTTTACTGTCTCTTTTTATTAATAACATTAATATTATCCAATCTAGGTCCCAACCTTATGACCTCATTTAATTCTAAATAGTTCCTTCCAGATCTTCCTCAAATACAACTACACTAGCAGTTAGGACTTCCACATTAAGAATTTGAGTGAGGATGATTGATGCTCAAACATTCAATCCATAGCATATGTAAATAAATTTTTGGAAATTATGACTTCACATAGATAAGAACAAAGAAGACATTAAATACATAAAAAAAAGGAGCTGGAGAACAAGCAGCCATTGCTCCACCACCTACAGGTCTCTCTAAAGAAGAAACAGTGGAGTGAGCCCAAAGATGAAAAAGAGGCAGTGTTAGGGAGTTTGGGGAAGTGAGCATTCTAGAGAGGAAGAATAACAAGTGGAGTAGCCTTGGGGGAGATCAGGGGGGGAAAGAAGTCAGTGGGGTTGAATCCTCCTTGACCAAGTAGGAATGAGGTAGGAAAATATCTGAGAGGTAAGCAATAGGTACCCTGTTGAACTGGCCGGGACAAGGAGTTTAAATTTTATTTTAATTTTTTTTTTTTTACAATGAAAATCCTTTGGAGAGCTGTTAGGCTGATGAGAGTGGAAACAAGGTATAGTTTGAGTGGCTCTTAAGAGAAACTCTTAGGGATATTTCAGAGTCTTATCCATCTTCGATACACATAGAAAATGCTTAATATATTTTTAAATTGGAGCGATGGATGCTTTCTTAAATAATAATTGTCTTTTTAAAAGAGACAACTGCATATAACTTACTCAGTATATTCACTCTTTTCAGTGTATCATTCTATAATTTTGACAAACCTACACAACTGTGTAACCTCAACAACCATCAAGGTATTGTACAGCTGTAGCCCATTCTCAAATCACCTCTTGTTGCTCTAGAATTAGACCCTTCTAGCTGGGTGCTATGGCACATGCCTGTTATACCAGCAGCTCAGGAGGCTGAGACATGAGGATCGCAAGTTCAAAGCCAGCCTCAGCAATGGCGAGACACTAAGCAACTCAGTGAAACCCTGTCTGTAAATAAAATACAAAATAAGGCTGGGGATGTGGCTAAGTGGTTGAGTGCCCCTGAGTTCAATCCTCAGTACCAAAAAACAAAACAACAACAAATAGACCCCTTCTCCCACCCCAATTCAACTATTTCTGTCTCTATAGTTTAGACTTTTCATGTTGTAATATAAATGGAATTATATGGTATATAATCTTTGAGTCTGACTTCTTTTAGTTAGCATAATTCGCTTTAGAGTCATCATTTTGACTGTACCAGTCCTTACATTCGACCCTTACTGTCTGTGGATTCCACACCCACTAATTCAACTAAGAGAGAAAATATTTGGGGAAAAAAATATGTCTGTATTAAAAATACACAGACTTTTTTCTTGACATTATTTCCTAAATAATACAGAATAGCAACTAATTATATAGCATTTACATTGTACTGGGTGTAATAAGTAATTAAGAGGGGACACAAAACATATAGGAAATGTACTCAGGATCAATGAAAACATTACCCCATTTTATACATGGGACTTCAGCATTCTTGCATTTTGGTATTTGTGGTGGGTCCTGGAACCAATCACACATGAGACCAAGGGGTGACCATATTGTTTTTTTTAATCCCCTAGTAGTATTTCATTGCATGAATACACCATAGTTTATCAATTCAGTTCAATGACATTTAAGGTCTTTCCAATTCCAGGCAAATATAAACATAGCTTCTATAAACATTCACATTAATCTCTTTGTTTAAAGAAAAATTTTCATGAATTTTTTTATTGAGAAGAGTGGCATTCCTGAGTCCTATGATGTGTGTACTGCTAACTTTATAAGAAACAGCCAAACTGTTTTCTAAAATGGCTGCACTATTATGTGTTTCCAGGAGCAATGAATGAGAATTCTACTTTTTTTGCATCCTTGTCAGCACCCAGCTTTGTTTTGTTTTACCATCCTAATAGACATGTAGCCAATATTTTTTTTAAACGTACAACTATAAATTTAAGGGTCTATTGGATAGAAATGATATAATGTAGAATGGACTAATATTTTTTCAGCTATACTTTTTTTAGATATTAAAAGTGTATGGCCTCATAAAATTCTTGTTAAGAACTAGATAAAATAAAGTTAAGACAATCATCCCCTAGTCCTTACTTGAAGAATTTACTCCTTGAATCCTGGCAACCTTTACTCTTCATTTGTCTATATTCAATAGCAGTCTCAGGAAATGCTTCCTTTTCCAGTAACCCAGGAAATTCTCTATGAAAAAACATCAGTGACTACTAAGGCTTATTAGGACTTTGTGTCAATAATTTAAAAAAGTGAACATAGTAATTGATTTTTAATAGGCATATGGTAAAACTCAAGTAATGATTCCTTTATCCCTGATATTCATTTTTCTCTATCAATCCTTACATCAGCGAAATACTCCATCCCAGGAAACCTGGTTTTATTTGTTCACTTATAGTGAGATAGGAAGGAGAAAATATGACTTAAATTTCTGCAGATGAATTTGACATCGAGCAACTCATGAATTCGAAGGTACATCCTGAAGAAAGAAGGGCATACAACTTATTTCTATTTCTAGGATCCACTCATTACTAGATCTCCAGAAGAATCATCCCACTTGTAGCATGTGAAATCCTGATTTTGCTCAGTATCACTTTATAATTGTTCTATGAAGGACCCCAGAGTCTCCAAGAGTCTGTCATATAGATCCAGTTTTCTCCATCTTCATTGAATCCAGAAAATATTCCTATTTTTTTACACTAATTTTCCTCTTTCTTCTCTTTTCCTGGAGAAAGAATTCTCTGCCTGAGGGCACAATGTCTAGCACAGAAATATCCAGAACTTCCTAGGAACTGATACTTATTTCTTGAATAAAGAGATAGATACAGTTCCTGCTGGTATATTAGCCATCTTCACAAAACTTGGTGTTTTCGTTTGCCTTTGGCCCACAGAGCTTTAGAATGGCCTGACCTTTTTTTTTTAAAAGAATGATGACCATGGCTTTTCTGATCTTGTTGATTAAATTACTGTTATATTCACCTGGCATTAGAGAGAGATTTTTGAAGCTAATTTTATATAATGACTTGAAGTAGTCATTTTGTTCAATGATTGACTTCTCTTAGTGGAATCCAATACTGTTAATCCCCTGGATGCTCCTATTAAGAGTTGGTGGAAAATCATGAGGGTGGAACACTTGTCTTTCTAAAACGTGCTCAGTAGCATTGATCAGTAGCCAGGCATTCAGCAGCTTCATGAAATCTTCTTCTTCTTCTTCCTTTTTTTTTTTTTCTGTTTGCAGATTTTATTCTTCACCGTACAGTATTGCAACCAACCGCATGATTCCACAGACATCTATCACGCCATTCATTGCTGCTTCCCCTGTCTCCACATACCAGGTATGTCTGATTCACCTGCACCTCAGGAGAGATCTTCCTTACCAGTAATTCACTATGCAGAGGCAAAAAGGGCACATTTAGAATTAATCGAAAAAAAAAAATGTCCTCATATACTATAGTCTCCTCTTAGTGTGATAATGCTCAAGTTATGAATTAGACTATACTTTCTAGGCCTATTTGCATCAATTCACTGAATAATAAAATCCAACATGCTTTTCATTCTTCCTGCTGAGTTTTTATGATTATGCAACTTGCCAGCCACTGTTAGTACAGCTCTCTTACCACTGGGGAATTATTTTATTTGTTGTCTGTTATTTTGGTTGTTCATGTTCCCTATTGTGTCTTTCCGAAAAGCACGTTTCTAGAAATCCCTTCACTTATTCTAGAATATTTCACCATTGTCATCTCATTTTGTCACAGCAACACAGATAGAGGTTAAATCATACTTCCCCCCCCGCAAATAAGGAAAATTATCAAAGTGGTAAAAGTGATTCCTGCTCCCTGTTTATATTTCATTCTCAGTTCCAGAGGGATCAAAAGGGATCTCCGTGATTCCACATGTTGGAACACAGGAAAATCTGAGACAATGTGTCTTAAACCAAATGTTGCGACCAGTCATTCCAAGTGCACAGGTGGATTGAAATTGTCATACTTTTCCCTGAAAAAAAAAATATTCCTTATTCCTTTGAGAGATGTGATATTACTCCCTTCTCCTCTTTACCTAGTTATTCTTCAAACAACTCTTCTAATTCTGATTAGAAAAATGCCTATAAATGCTACATCTAGGAAGTATTTCTTTTTTGAAAAAGTTGTGAAAGAGAGAACCAGCACGTGCTTCTCTGTGTTTTGCAAATGGTGGGGTTGGACGTTTTACAGTGGGTAAAACTATCATGGTGCTGACTGCTACTAATTCAGTGAAGTTTCACCTTATTGAGCCACTGCATACTTCATTTCAGGATGTCCCAGCTATCAGAGCATCAAACTTAAGACTATGTGCATTTTTCTTTCACTGATTCCCCCTGAAGCAGATCATTTTCACTCTTTTTCTACACTCTTGAAATATACCCATGGGCGAATGGAATGGACTTTTGTTTGAATTGCATTAGGGGGTCCTAGAAAGGCTGATTTCTTAATTGTCTTTCCTTGGGACCCATGAGGCCATATGCAGGTGCTATCCAGTTTTTATTCTTCCTGCAGGCCAGCGTGTGTGTTTGTGCGCGCGTGTGTGTGCGTGTGTGTGCATGTGTGTGCATGCGCGTGTGTGTGCGATTTCTTTTTTCTAATCTTGGTCTCTGCTTCAGCCAAGACCACCCACTAAGACACAGTGTAGAGCACTTTGGAGATAGGAATAAAAAATGCACAGAAAAGACACTTCACTTGGGAGGGCTCATACGTGAAATTTAACTCTAGTTCTTTTCTTTCAAAAAAAGAGATTACAGCAATTTCCCATGTTGTTGACTCTTGGCTTTTCACCACTTTTATGTTTTCATAATGTAAAGTGAATTGGCAATTTTGTTGGTGTGAATGTATTGGAAAACAAAATCTTCATGGTTTCCTATGTGACAGTCAGCTTGTACAGTCTGACTGTCTCATTTGACTGATACATGATACCTTTAAGAAGAGCTGGCTGGCTCAAATGCACATTTCTATTCTCCATATCAATTGCCATGAGAGAGAGAGGAAAAAAAAAAAAAAAAGAATTTCCAAACTTGTTTAACTTGGGTTTAGCCCAAAGCACTCCTCACAATTTTCTGGTTTATTTCTTCATTTTTTTTTAATACCACTTTTGCTCCTTGGACATTTTTCTAAGATTGGGATCACCTGAGGATTTAAAGTCACAACCAAAGACAGAAAAAGAGGAAGTCTAGCAGTTAACTCTTGCTGCCTTCATGATTTCCCAGAGTATCCCTGGGAATTGACCTGAAAATAGTCTCTGAGGCCTTCTAAGTCTTGAATCTTTAATTACCAACCTCAAATATGCTTCAAGATCCAGTCTCGTCCATGTGGACACTAAAAGCGAAGCCAGCCAGAGAAATGGGAAGTTGCTTTATTTTATTGTCTCAGGGACCATATTACTCAGGTCTCAGAATTCCCTTTTGATCCTTAGTTTTGAGCGTTAATTAGCTGTAAAGTCAGATGGAATCCACTTCCTTATGACCTAGTGTGACTCCACTGAACACAAGAACCAGTTCTCTCTGTGATTGCTTTGTGCTAATAAATGCTGTTTGATATAGGTCCAGAGTACTTCATGGATGCCTCATCCGCCATACGTTATGCAACCAACAGTAAGTGTTCTCAGTCACCTGAGGCTCAATATTTCTCTTATCCAAGTGCAAGCTTTTGTAATGCATCGAAGCTTCGGGGTAAAGCTTTTGTTATATTCTATAACTCTTTCAGGCAGCCATATTCTCCAGATAAAAAAGCTGTTCCTGAAAATATCTACAAAAGCATGTACAACTGATAGCTAGAGAGACACGGGTAGATTAAGAGGGAAAGAAGAGATAGATAGAAACTTTATTGTAGGAAATAGCAGAAAAGCAGTCCACCTCCCAGCTGATGTCTACTATTTGTTATGAAGGAGAAACTTTTGCTTTATACAAGAACTCAGAACTCTGTTGAATCCTTATACCAGAAAAGTCTTCATTTTCCTCCTTCAGATGTCGTGAGAAGTGGGTTTGGGGGCAATTTTGAGTATCAAAGCCAAGTGTTGACCTTAAGCAATATATCTGAAATGTGAAGGTAGTTCTGTGCTGATAGGTGATGATCTATAGATAGCAAGATGGGTAGTTTGTTGTTGTTGTTGTTGTTTTATAAGGTTAGCTAGCTAAAGGTATTCTTTTCTTTAGTGGGAAATGTCATCCAGAAAATATTCAAATTATTCTCTGCAGGCTAAATTTCCCATTTTTCTGGCATATTATATCTGTTCTAAAGGAAGAGCATGATATGTGACATTAGAATCTAGAATGGAGGCCAATATTCCTTTTATCTTGTCTCATCTTCAAGATTTTCTAGCTGAGAGAGAGAGAGAGAGAGAGAGAGAGAGAGAGAGAGAGAGAGAGAGAGAGAGAGGTATGTGTGTTTCAATAACAACACACTCATAAGAGTGTGAGACAGACCAGAGAGCCTGACTGCTCTCTGGTGTACTCCTATGTAGCTCACATCTATGGCTTTGTGTCCTTTTCGGTCACTAGACTTAGCAGTGCTTTAGGGAGGATCAAATGAGAATGTCTATGAAAACCATGAAAAAATATGAAATGCTGTGCATTATTATTATTAACATTATCCTTATCATGGAATATGTTAGTTGTACAAAGGAATAACACTGCATTTCCACCCTAAAAAGCTAAGTTTAAAGAACATGGAGCTGAATGCATAGGCATTCATTTCCTGCACTCAGAGGACCAGAGAATCTGTTTTTCATATTTGAACTTTGTCCATTTCTTTTTTTTTTTAAATAAGGAACTTATGTTGCTGCTAACATTTCAACAGTTTGTTTTTTATTTAAAGAATACCAATCGGTAGGTTACTACAGCAGAACTTTGGGACATATTTTGTAAATCCCTCTATTTACTGTTATTTACACACCTTGGGGTTTTCCTGAGTTCATCTCCTCTGTGTTCTATAAATCATACTAATATGCAGCAAATCCAGGCTTACTCTTCTATCCAAATCATGAGGTAAAAATCAACATGTGTTGCCAAACCAATGTATAGCATAGCATGGTGTGAGCTAGCATAGGAAAAGCAGAGAGACCTGCCAAGTTCTAAAGGAGACTCCAGAAGGAAACAACCACTGTCTAAAGAAATAATGTGCTTATCGGCAGAGCAATAATGCTTACTCAGTCTTCACACCAAGGTTACACATCTCTTTGTGGCTAAAAAGAATGCAGATCTGGCAAAATATTTAGATAGTCAAAATATAGAAACTCCTTAGTATTTCTTGAGCCGTTAGGAGGAGGATCCAGGAGGGTTGTTCAGGTCTTCATTTGAGCTGTTACTGAGGACCTCAGCTAAGTTTTTCAGCTACCTCTTTCTCCAGCCCAGAATAGCTTCAACCTCATGGTTGCATGTATATTTCTCATGTATCTTCCTCTGGCAATAGGGGAGTGTGTGTGTGTGTGTGTGTGTGTGTGTGTGTGTGTGTGTGTATGTGTGTGTTTTACTTTGTCTCCTTGGATTTTGCTTGCTGTGGCTTCTGCTCATTGATATCATGTGTCACGTCCCATGACTACACTGCACATCACGATTGAGCTTTGGCCACTAAACATAAAATGTAATGTCTAACTGGGGCAGATTCCTGGAAAAAGGAATAGTTGGACCACCCACCACATTCTTGTTTTTACCATGGAAAAAAAATAACTAAACAGTGTCAGGGGAACACAGAGTTTATACTACCAGTCTTTGCCCTGTTAACAGTCTTGGTGGTTGTATGTATTACCCAACTGGCCTTAATTTCATTCTCACAATGAAATTAAGTTAAATAGATCACAATATCATGCTAAAAAATAAAAATACTTAAGCTTTTTGAAGTGAAGAAACAAAATAACCCGTATCTTAGAAGAATGAATGAATGAATTGATGATTAATAACATAGATTCATGAGTTATTAATCATCAATGAATGAATTGATGATTAATAACTCATCAGCCTAGGAAACTCTTCTACATATGGGGATTTCCTTAAACTTTCTGAACTGCACTTTTCTCATTTGTAAGATAGACATAATAACATCTAAATAATTATGTGTTTTGTTCAATAAATAAAATAAGGTATTAAGTTATATATGTAGATTTCACATTATGTTTTAGATTATCCAATTGTAGAAAAGGAGTGCTGGTATAGAAAAAAAAGTGGAGACTTGGCAAATATCACCTATTTCTACCACATTCACAGTGGGTTTTTAAATAATATTTATTTATTTAATGTGGTGCTGAGGATTGAACCCAGTGCCTCACACCTGCTAGGCAAGCATTCTACCACTTAGCCACAACCCTAGCTTCTCAATGTTTTTTTTTTTAACTCACTTTGCTAATAAGTTTGGTGAGGATAAACTTTCTGGCTATAAATAAGTCCAATTGTTTAGATTGGTACTTATTTCATTTACTTACCAAACCATTCAACACCTTGTACTTAAAGGAAAGGCCCATTGGGTACCTTCTTTATCAGTAACTGGAATCTGCTTGAAAAATAAATTCAAAATGTCATTAACCATGTCCTAAATATGTTGCCCATAAGTTCACTGCGGTTGCAACTTTCCTCTCCTATCACATCTCTCTTCCCCATTTGAAGAAAATCTCCTGTGTGACCTCTCACTGTGGAGGCTTCTTCTTCCCAGCCAGCTCACAGACTCTTGAGTGGAAGCCAGATGCATTGATCACCTGGACCAGAAGCCCCTTCAGATTCCTTTTCAGAGTCGACTACAGGGGCCCTATGGTCTCAATCAGGGTTGTATCTGAAAAGAATCAGTCTTTCAGCAAAGTATAACCGTAGAGCACAGTGCCTTTGGTCTTTTTTCTATGGTAGATGAATGGTTAAGCTGGAGGAGTACTGTGTGGTTGAGAGAGAAGTAAATTGATGTCAAGAAGGGAATAGAACAAGAAGATGAGGAACAAAAAAACGTAAGCATATAGTTTGCTCAATTTTTCCATTCCAGCTGGCTTCTCTGGAGATTTAATTTTCAAAGTAGTGTGCAGAGTGGATTTTTTGTTTTTGTTTTTTTTTTTGCAGATTTAGAAAAAGGCTCTTGGAAAAGGGGATCTCCTCTCATGGGTTTTAGCCATTCTGGTATTTGTGCAAGAAAACAGATCACAGTTTTTGGACTCTGGGATCTTATTGAATCTCCTGGAAAGATTTTAGGAAAGCAAGCCCATTTCTGTTTGCACTTTATTGTTGATCATTTGAACAGACTCTAAGGACAGAGGGCTGCCTCCTAAATTATGAATTCACTTTTTGCTGTGAGCAAGTAAATATACTGACTCTGTCAATGCAGTCTGGTTACTTGTATTTGTATGACTATGCTATACTCCAAACTGTACCATCACACCAACAGAATATTAATAATTAATTGGATTATACCAAGTATCTACTTGACAGAACAGTATGTTATAGTAGGATGGCATGTCCATAAGTGGTTGAAATTCCCACTACATTGGATATTTTATTAAATTTGTGCTACTGACATGGAGAAAAAAAATAATACTTCCCAAGAGAAAAGTAGAGTCCCATTCTCTTGAATTCTATTTAGGCTCATTTGAGTCATAAATATGCTATTTTTCATATGGTTAGCCCTATTTCATCTCAGGGAGAAAGGTCATCCTTCATTTTTACTTAATTACAAATTGGTTATCTAATTACAGTAATGTAAGGAACTTATGATGCCTTCATTGAATCATTAGAAGATTTGTCACCGTGCGTAGTTCAATTGTCGTTTTTCTGATTAATAAAACCTAGTTTACAGCTAGAGAACAAATATAAACTTTCTTTCTACAACAAGGCTTTATAAGAGAGCCAGAATACTTGATTTGATTATTCTTTACCTCCAAATAGGTGAAGCCTAAGCTGTAGTTTGTCCTCTAAATTTCCAAGTGTGTTTTCTTAAAAAGCATATCACCAAATTTGACAATATACCAAATACTACAGAATATTGTAACTGTTAAAAAAACAAGGTTTTCAGATATTTCTCTTTTACTGTAATACCTGAGCCAGACAAAAATGATAATCCTCATGTTTTCATTTCCAAAGTACCAGAGCAAAATAGTTAACTTAGCTAAACAAATACATATGTTAATATAAAATATTTTTCAACTTAACAACATCAAGAAACAACTTCCCTAACCCATAAATATTATTTCTGTCAGGAAAGAATTCAAGTGAGTGAGACCCAAACTTAGGAGCCATATTTTCTTTCCAGTGTTACCTCCTTTTAAATGTACTTCTACGGTGAAGTAAATATGAACAAAACAATTTTGTAGCAAGTCTCTGAGTCACCTTAACTACTTTACAAAGCAGAGCTGACTTTGCTTTGTTACATGTAAATCCAATGTTCTATAGTAGTTTTTCAAAAATATTAAGTGACTTTATAAAAAAAAAATCTATAGATAGTGGCATTCAAGGCCCACTATTTAAGTGCACAGAAGTTTAAAAGACAGAAAACTAGAAATCCTTTACTTATCAATTCTATTCTGCAGAAATGAACATTGTTAACAAATTCATGTTACCATCCAGTCAATTTATGCATATAACAGTATATGTGCATATTCATGTAAATGTGTATGTATTATAAACACATATTTGAGATTGGAAATATTGTATTACAACTTGCTTTATTTTTCTCCTATTGGATTGTTTTAATTTGTTTTGTGTAGCTATAACAAAATACCTGCAGGTGGATATTTTATAAAGAAAAGAAATTAACTTTGGCTTACAGTTTTGGGAGCTGAAACTCCAAGATGAGGCAGTCATACCTCTCTGGCCCCAGGTGAGGGTCTTCTGTCTGCTTAAGAAAGCATGCAAGAGAGGGATCACATCATGAAAGAGAATGCAAAAGATCAAGGAGACTCCAGCCTCACTCTTTTATAATGACCTACTATCCTGGGAAATAAATGGCTCCTGCAAAACTCTACCCACTGCATGCAACTGGCATTAATCCATTTGTGCAGTAGATCATAACCCAATTCTCTCCCATTATTAGACCCCACCTCTTAAAGGTCCCACTACCTTTCAGTAGTCTTTTTTTTTAATTTTTTATTTTTTTATTGGTTGTTCACAACATTACAAAGCTCTTGACATATCATATTTCATACATTAGATTGAAGTGGGTTATGAACTCCCAATTTTACCCCAAATGCAGATTGCAGAATCACGTCGGTTATACATCCACAATTTTACATAATGCCCAATTAGTAATTGTTGTATTCTGCTACCTTTCCTATCCCCTACTATCCCCCCTCCCCTCCCCTCCCCTCCCTTCTTCTCTCTCTCTACCCCATCTACTGTAATTCAAAATTACATATAAGAGGTTGTGAGGGGAATGGGAAAATAAACAAGGAGAGTAATGAATTTCAGTAGTCTTACAGTATGGATCAAGCTTCCAAAACATGAAACTTTGTGGGGGGATAAACCACATCAAAACATAGCAAGAATGTTTAGGATATCATTACATAGGAGACACATACAGTTCTATATCAGCCTTTTAAAAAAATTCATAATATATCATAAATGCACTAAAAGCTATTTAACTGATTTCCCACACACAGTTCCTTAGGTTACTTCTTTTACAACTTGCTTAGAAACTCGAGATTCTAATATTGAGTCCTAGTGAGAAAATATCTGAAGGAAAAGTTGCTAGCATAAAAGGTGCACATGTTTTAAAATTTGTCATACATCATTGTCAAATTATACTTTAATAACCGATTTTCTTTCCTCAGGGCCTCCTCAACATAGGCTGATTTCAAGTTTTAAATATTTGTTAGAGTGATAAGTAGTGAATGTGTCTTGCTGATGTTTTACTTTTATTTCTTTGAGTCCTGGAGGAGTTGAGTTGCTTTTCATGTGTTTATGGATCTATTTTATTTTCTTTTTCTCTGACCTCCAATTACATTCACCTTACTCATTTTTCTCTTAGGAACTTGATCTTATGTATAAAATAGTATAATCAGTGTATCAACACTTGCTTTAGCTTAGATATTTTCTCAATTTATTTGAATTTTAATTGTGTAGGTTTTTATATGTAAAAATGTTGGTATTTATGGATTCAGATTTATCTTTATTTATGTTCCCTTGGTCCAGTCATTCTCTTTAGAGCAAGAGTCAGCAAACATTTTCTATAAACAGCCAAATATTAAGTATTTTTAGTTTAGTGTGCCATATGGACTCTGTCACACCTACTCAGTTTTGTGGTGGTAGTGTGAACAACACATAAATGAATGGTGTGACGGTTCTAATAAAACTTTATTTATAGAAACAGATGAGGGCAACATTTGGCTTTCAGGCTCTTTGGTCAACCACTGCTATAGAACATATGGATTCTGTTTGAAAGACTCTAATGACTGTAAAATTTAAATTATTGATGTTCCATAATGTGTTTATAGTACTTTGGAATTTTATTTTGTAGTATTTGATGAGATAATGATCCAGATCTTTTTTCCTTAAATGTATAGTCAATTGACATAAAAAATTCTACAAAATAAGCCATCTATATTTTCTCTACTGATATAAAAATTTATGCCAATATTTATCACAGAGTAAATCTCTGTTCATATTTGGGACTATTTCTGAACTCTATTCTGTTTGTTACTGGCTTTTTTGTTTCTACCATTGCTCTATTTTAATTACTGTAAACTTACAGCATCTCATACACTGAACTTAACAATGTTTTGTTTTGTTTTTTTTCTCCCCTGCTCTCAGGAACTTCTCTAGAAAATTGACATTTTGGTATGAGTTTTAGTAGCATGTTACCAAGCTAGAAAAATTTATTGAAATTCAGATTGGTATCATATTGAATATTATGTATTGACTTATAAGAGAAGAAACATTTGGAAAAAAATTCCAATATTTTAGAAAAAAAAATTCCCAAATATCTTTGCATTTACTGAAGAATTCTATTGTGACTTCTGAGCCATTCAAAGAGCATTTAAGTTTCTTTCTTATATGTTCAACATATTTCTTAAATGTGTGTTTTCTTTGACATATTAAAATTTTTGTTGTTGTAATAGTTCTGAAATTTGTATTCTATTTTCTCATTGGTCACGATGGTATATAGAAAAATAATTTACTCTTATATGCCAATTTTCTTTGTAAAATATCCTTTAATTATTCAAAGCATTGTTGAAATTTAGAATATATACCTAAGTGAAAACAGGAATATATAAACACCAATTCCCTCTGAAGAGAGATTATTCCAATTAGAATCTAATATTTTATATGTCCAGATACTCATCTGTATTTATATCTACATCTACTTATCTACCTACATCTAAGCACACACACAAACACTAGTAAATATCACACATATGTATATCTTTTATCAAAATGAGATCACACTGTATAAACATTTTTAAAACAATCAGCTAATAATCTCCATTTTCCCACATGAAGAAATTTTTTATGTCCTCTTATCAAATTTTCTCAAACTCATCCACAATTACCTTTAGAGTTGATTTGCACAAACCAAAAAAACAATCAATGACTGCATATTATATTTAGTTACTGTACTTTAAGACTATCTTAATTTAGTGCAGTCTCACCCAGTGTTCCTGATTAGCTGTCCTAGAGAATATCCACCTTGGGGAAATTTTTGGTTGATCATTCATGATGCTTTTAAGCCTGTTCTTCCATCCCATAATATGAAATAATTTTCATAATAGCTATCTCTCTAAATTCTTGTATTTTTTCCATAATGTATGTCAGTGATTGATAGAGTTTCATAGCTATCCTAAATAATATATTTTCTACCTCATTTTTAATATTTATACTTCATGATTTATTTTGCTGGTTCAGTATCATTGGAGTATATAATTTGATTTAATCCTTATCATAATGGAAATGATGCTAGGAGATATTTATCTTCTTTAATTTGAGGTAGATATTGAATTTAATCAAATGTCTTTCAAAAAAAACTATTATAAGTCTGTTTTTCTTTGGCCAAATTAATTTTATTAATATATCAGTATTAGTTGGATTATAATTATTATTTTTTAAGATGGAGCCTCTCTGACATGAACACCATTTGTCTATGTTGTGTATTTCTTAAAGACATATTTCTAATTATACTCATTAATATTTTATTTATTATTTTGGCATCAGTGATAGTGAAATTATCAAGTGATAGTCTCTTTTAGGTGTACTATTTTAGTCAGTTTTGAAAATGAGAATTACAAAAACTTCACAAAAATCATTTGGACTCTTTTTTCCCTAAATTCTGGAACAATTTTAAATAGTATTGGAACTATCTAATATTGAAGTTTTCAAGAAATTCACATACAAATCCATTTTTGCTTTTGAGAATAGATGTACTTACTCCACCAAACTCAGTTTTAATTAACTTATGATTTCTGTCAGACACATTCTTCTGTCAGACACATTCACAGTAGACTAAAACACATAATCTGTTTGTAGATTTGTGATATCACCAAGGAACTTTACAGACTCTACCAGATTGTTGCATGGTTGATGATTTACTTGCTAAGTGCTCAAAGCAACTGAATTGCAAAATGCCATGATCTTAACCAAATTTGTATTATTAGATCCTTCGTAATTAGTTGTTGATCTTTTAGACCACATGGATTTTAAGTATAGCACAAAGTAAAAATAATTTGTGGGCAACTGTTTTAAAAGAAATTGCTAGTTTTAGGTCAATGGTTTGTCATTTTTAAGAATATATGGAGTTTTCATTTTGTTTCCTAATGATCTTTATTGTGTTAAAATGAGAGGAATGTTTTCCTTATATTTTCACTTTATTCGGACTTCCTTTTCTTGAGCTATTAGCTATACTAGTCATTGACTCTTCATCCTATGAAATTAAGATACTGGGATTCAATTTAAAACTTTTTTTTTTAATTCTTGATCTTCGGAAATGCATATACTATGCTTTTTGTATTGGAAATGGGAGAAGAGAAATAAAAAATAATCTTTCTTCGGATGTGCAATTTAATTGTAGAGAAATATTTTATATACTTAAAATGATTTGATTAAAAATGGACAGCTGAAAATGTGTCACATGTTTAGCAATTATATAACATTGAAAATGAGGGAGCAACTTTGAACAGTTAAGGACAAGGAAAAATAAAGATATACACATGACTTTTAAGAGGGCATTTTAGATGAAAAAAAAAAATTTGTCCCCATACATAAAGTATGGGTAGGGATCTCAAATTATTTCAGGGCAGAGAGGCAAATAATCTTTAGTAAGTGAAATTTCTGTTATGAATAAGGAAAGATTAGGTTGGAAAGGTAACTTTTGGTTTATTAAAGGACAACTTTCATTTAGTCAGCTCTGACCAACTTTCCTACATATTTTGATTAGCTTGAAAAATCCCAATGCTTTTGTCTAGAATTTAGGTTTATTTTGTAAATATAAAACAGAAAAAGTAAATTATGTCTCTAATGTGTGTGAAAGTCAAAAATTCCAATGGAGAAATAGATAACTCAATCATAATGGGAAAATGCTTTATAAAAATGCCTATGTAAAGACTCTGAACATAAAGTAATTTTATGCGCTTAAAAATAATTTTGTTGATAACATTCATTATCCAAATAGATCTTCCAAAAGCTTCTGAGTGTGCACGTTTCTTGCTAAGGACCCTGCTTCCTACCTAGGAGTATCTATCTAGAAGTTGTAGTGATCCCAGAACCTTTTGAAATTGAAAAATAATTTTTTATACTCCTAAAAATTTTCTCAGATATAGATGTTGCCATCTGCCAAGTACCGGGTACCAACACAGTTCCAGAGTACACAGCGATGCATCTATAAGCCACTGTCTCTGTAATTTTTTCACACAAGCAATTAACATTGATTGAAAACTTTCAACTTCAATACTATAGAAATGTTATATAATATTACTTGTGTGTGTGTGTGTGTACATGTGCACATTTGTGCATGCGTGTGTATATTTGCATGTGTGTATATGCCTTTTCTCCATGTGCTTTAATGTTATTTTACTATGCATCATAAAAAGAAAAGAATAGCTCAAACTGTAATTTATTACTTTTTAAAACATCAGACACACCATTCTAAACAGGAGACTGACAGCTGCTAAGAGATGGAATTCCAATCATACATGACCTCCAATGAGTCCTTGGACAGTACTTCCAATGTCTTCATCACTTCATCAGTAAACCAGAATATCACTACCTTGCCAGTTCCTTCCTGAAGACATTGGCATTACTTCCTTAATAGCCACTTAGCATATTAAATATAATTAAATAGAAACATAATGCTAAGTATTCAATCCATTAAAGCTCTGTTTCCTAAAGAAAGCAAATATACAGCCAAAAGAATGTCCAGGTCAGACTCTTTAGAAAACAGCAAGTTACCAGGGCAACAAAATCATATAGAGAAAGGGTAAATCATTTATTTTACAAATGTTGCCAGGGCAACAAAAACTACTAATGAAATCACTGAAGGACTGGGGAGGGGGGGACGGAGGGTCTGTACAGAACCATTTGCTCTTTCCTTCCACTTTGGAAGAAAACGTCTTCACATATCTAAGTCTTTAGCAGTTATGTGAAGTATTTGAAAATTCATTAAACATGCAGTCAAAAATGGGTTTAAATATTAACAGTATCCCTAAATATTAAAATGCATTATTCTCTATTTCTTGCCTCTCAGAATGTCATTGGGAAACTTTGTTTTTCTTTGAAAATTGATCTTGAACAGCTTAGTTATTTCTACTTCAGGACTACATCTGCAATTCAGGATCATGGTTAATGGTCTTGAATAGCTTGGGTTTTGTAGGTCAACCAATTAGGAGGTATAGGAGAGGGAGGTGGAGATGAGAGAGATAAGAAAAAACTATTTTAAAAGTTTGCTAAAAAACAACTTAGGAAAAGTTCTCATATTCATGGTGTAGGTTCTAGCTGCTTTTTAGTTGCAGGTTTGATTATACCGGAGACACTGTGTATTTATTTCCCCATTTCTCCTCTAATCGCTTTACTGAGAAGTCTGGCAAGGGTGTAGAAGAACTTGCATGCTCATTTTAACATTCCAGAATTTAGTATGTGCATTGCTTATGCCCTTACTGGCCATATGTGAACATTTTGGGCAAACACTGTAGCACATGAAAATTATTTTTCTTCATTCTGTTTCATATTGTCTCTTCTCCTTCCTAAAAATCTGAAAAATTGATAGATCTGTTTGTTAGGGCTAAGCTGTAACTCTTTTTCCTTGCCATGTAGGTAAATACTCTATTTGGGGTGAATAAAAGAATCAACTTAAAAAACAAATTTGTACATGTAGTATCAGAACAACTTTAGATCTACTATTTTAGGACCTGATTTTCCAAGGACACCCTCCTGCCACTTTTGGGTACCAATATAGAACTGAATAAAAAGGAGATATCCACTCTATTCAGACCCAACACTAACAAGGACTTACATCTGTCTCATCTACTCTTAAAAACTGCACTGAAGCTACTTACAAGAAAAGACCTGTTCAAAAGGTTAAACCAAGAAAAATGGAACAAAAATCATAGCAGAGGAAACATATTTCTTAAAACTTAGATTGTGGGTAGTTATTACAATGGGACATCTACATTTCACCTTGAATTTTCTAAGGTTAAGGCCAAAACAGTTTAAATAAATAAAATTGGTCCTATTGTTTTATTCTCTGATTTAAAAACAAAAGTATCAGATGGCCCAGAGAGGATTTTTTTCCTTCTTTTATATTCTAGAAAAAAAAGTATGTGTCGAATAATGTTGTCTCTCTATCTTAAAACTGCACTTATGTAGACAGAGAGAAGCATATACTTGTGCACCTAAATAGTTATTCTTCAGGCACATAGTTTTCCATGGCTTCATTTGATGTAAAAATGTCACTGAAATCTGGGTCCTGGTCCCTGCCATGCCAATCCAATAGGAGGACATGGTTTTGAAAAAAACAAAAAGGAAAAAGAAGTTTTATTGCTTTGCTAACAAAAGAGCAACACTGGGACTCCAGTCCCAGTGGCTATGATTCCCTCCATCTGGGAAAAGAGAGGGCTTTTAAAGAAGCTATTCAAGGGCTGCATTCCAGATGTGCCCTGACAGGGGGTCCCAAGTGCTCCCTGAGGGTATGTGGAAATTGGCTTGTTAATTTGGGAGATCCTCACTTCCTAGTTCTTCTGGAGACAACTCTTTCCTGTACAGAACAGCTAACTCAGGGTAATCTTTTTCCCTGCCCCCAGGTTAGGGAAGGGTTGAGAGAGAAGAGGAAAAGAAAAACTTGTCCCTTTTATTTATTTGTGTATTTTATTGGTTGTTCAAAACATTACAAAGCTCTTGACATATCATATTTCATACATTAGATTGAAGTGGGTTATGAACTCCCATTTTTACCCCAAATACAGATTGCAGAATCACATTGGTTACACATCCTCATTTTTACATAATGCCATATTAATAACTGTTGTATTCTGCTACCTTTCCTATCCTCTACTATCCCCCCTCCCCTCCCCTCCCATCTTCTCTCTCTACCCCTCTACTGTAATTTATGTCTCTTCTTGTTTTTTTTTCCCATTCCCCTCACAACCACTTATATGTTATTTTGTATAACAGTGAGGGTCTCCTTCCATTTCCATGCAATTTCCCTTTTCTCTCCCTTTCCCCCCCACCTCATGTCTCTGTTTAATGTTAATCTTTTCCTCCTGCTCTTCCTCCCTGCTCTGTTCTTAATTGCTCTCATTATATCAAAGAAGACATTTGGCATTTGATTTTTAGAGATTGGCTAGCTTCACTTAGCATAATCTGCTCTAATGCCATCCATTTCCCTGCAAATTCCATGATTTTGTCATTTTTAGTGTTGCATAATACTCCATTGTGTATAAATGCCACATTTTTTTTATCCATTCACCTATTGAAGGGCATCTGGGTTGGTTCCACAGTGTAGCTATTGTGAATTGTTCTGCTATGAGCATCAGTGTGGCAGTATCTCTGTAGTACGCTCTTTTAAGGTCTTTAGAGAATAGTCCGAGAAGGGCAATAGCTGCGTCAAATGGTGGTTCCATTCCCAGCTTTCCAAGAAATCTCCATACTGCTTTCCAAATTGGCCGCACCAATTTGCAGTCCCACCAGCAATGTACAAGAGTACCCTTTTCCCCACATCCTCACCAGCATTTGTTGTTGTTTGACTTCATAATGGCTGCCAATCTTTCTGGAGTGAGCTGGTATCTTAGGGTGGTTTTGATTTGCATTTCTCTGACTGCTAGAGATGGTGAGCATTTTTTCATGTACTTGATGATTGATTGTATGTCCTCCTCTGAGAAGTGTCTGTTCAGGTCCTTGGCCCATTTGTTGATTGGGTTATCTGTTATCTTATTGTTTAATTTTTTGAGTTATTTGTATACTCTGGATATTAGGGCTCTATCCAAAGTGTGAGGAGTAAAAATTTGTTCCCATGATGTAGGCTCTCTATTTACCTCTCTTATTGTTTCTCTTGCTGAGAAAAAACTTTTTAGTTTAAGTAAGTCCCATTTGTTGATTCTTGTTGTTAACTCTTGTGCTATGGGTGTCCTATTAAGGAATTTGGAGCCCAACCCCACAATGTGTAGATTGGAGCCAACTTTTTCTTCTATCAGAGGCAGAGTTTCTGATTTGATATCAACCTCCTTGATCCATTTTGAGTTAACTTTTGTGCATGGTGAGAGAAGGGGATTCAGTTTCATTTTGTTGCATATGGATTTCCAGTTTTCCCAGCATCATTTGTTGAAGATGCTATACTTCCTCCATTGCATGCTTTTATCCCCTTTATCAAATATAAGATAGTTGTAACTTTGTGGATTAGTCTCTGTGTCCTCTATTCTGTACCATTGGTCCACCCGCCTATTTTGGTACCAGTACCATGCTGTTTTTGTTACTATTGCTCTGTAGTATAGTTTGAAATCTGCTACGGCTATGCTGCCTGATTCACACTTCCTGCTTAGATTGGAAAAGACGCACACAGGCTGAAGGTGAACGGTTGGGAAAAAAATATATCACGTACACGGTCCTTGTAAGCAAGCAGGAGTGGCCATCCTTATATCAAATAAAATCGACTTCAAGACTAGGTTAATCAAAAGGGATAAGGAAGGACATTATTTACTGTTAAAAGGAACCATTCACCAACAAGACACAACAATTATCAATATTTATGCACCAAATAATGGTGCTTCGATGTTCATAAAACAAACTCTCCTCAAGTTCAAGAATCAAATAGACCACAACACAATAATTATGGGTGACTTCAACACACTTCTCTCACCATTGGACAGATCCTCCAAACAAAAGTTGAATAAAGAAACTATAGAACTCAATATCACAATCAATAACCTAGACTTAACTGACATATATAGAATATATCAACCATCATCAGGTAGATATACTTTTTTCTCAGCAGCACATGGATCCTTCTCAAAAATAGACCATATATTATGCCATAGGGCAACCCTCAGTAAATATAAAGGGGTGGAGGTAATACCATGCATTTTATCTGATCATAATGGAAT
Organism: Ictidomys tridecemlineatus; assembly: GCF_052094955.1. Classification (NCBI taxonomy): domain Eukaryota; kingdom Metazoa; phylum Chordata; class Mammalia; order Rodentia; family Sciuridae; genus Ictidomys; species Ictidomys tridecemlineatus. Next base: position 30,984,569 of record NC_135478.1, on the reverse strand, counting down.
GAAACTGGAAATCAATGATAAAAGAAGGAAGGAAAAATCCTACATCACATGGAAAATGAACAATATGTTACCAAATGATCAACGGATTACTGAACACATAAAGGAGGAAATCAAAAAATTCTTAGAGATGAATGACAATACAGACACAACATATCTATGGGACACAATGAAAGCAGTTTTAAGAGGGAAATTCATCGCCTGGAGGTCATTCCTCAAAAAAAGAAAAAACCAAAAAATAAATGAGCTCACACTTCATCTCAAAACCCTAGAAAAGGAAGAGCAAAACAACAGCAAATGTAGCAGAAGGCAAGAAATAATTAAAATTAGAGCGGAAATCAATGAAATTGAAACAAAAGAAACTATTGAAAAAAATTGACAAAACTAAAAGTTGGTTCTTTGAAAAAATAAATAAGATCGACAGACCCTTAGCCATGCTAACAAAGAGAAGAAGAGAGAGAACTCAAATTACTAACATATGGGATGAAAAAGGCAGTATCTCAACAGATACTACAGAAATACAGAAGATAATTAGGAATTATTTTGAAAACCTATATTCCAAAAAAATAGAAGATAGCAAAGACATCGATAAATTTCTTAAGTCATATGATTTTCCCAGACTTAGCCAGGAGGATACACACAATTTGAACAGACCAATATCAATGGATGAAATAGAAGAAGCAATCAGAAGACTACCAACCAAGAAAAGCCCAGGACCAGATGGGTATACAGTGGAGTTTTACAAAACCTTTAAAGAAGAATTAATACCAATAATTTTCAAGTTATTTCAGGAAATAGAAAAGGAGGGAGCTCTTCCAAATTCATTTTATGAGGCCAACATCACCTTGATTCCGAAACCAGACAAAGACACCTCAAAGAAAGAAAATTACAGACCAATATCTCTAATGAACCTAGATGCAAAAATCCTCAATAAAATTCTGGTGAATTGGATACAAAAACACATCAAAAAAATTGTGCACCATGATCAAGTAGGATTCATCCCTGGGATGCAAGGCTGGTTCAATATATGGAAATCAATAAATGTTATTCACCACATCAATAGACTTAAAGATAAGAACCGTAGGATCATCTCCATAGATGCAGAAAAAGCATTTTGAAACACTGGCCAGAGCAATTAGACGAAAGAAATTAAAGGCATAAAAATAGGAAAAGAAGAACTTAAATTATCACTATTTGCGGATGACATGATTCTATACCTAGAAGACCCAAAAGGGTCTACAAAAAAACTACTAGAACTAATAAATGAATTCAGCAAAGTGGCAGGATATAAAATCAACACGCATAAATCAAAGGCATTTCTGTATATCAGCAACAAAACTTCTGAAACGGAAATGAGGAAAAACGCCCCATTCCTCAAAAAAATAAAATACTTGGGAATCAACCTAACAAAAGAGGTGAAAGATTTATACAATGAAAACTACAGAACCCTAAAGAGAGAAAGAGAAGAAGATCTTAGAAGATGGAAAAATATACCCTATCATGGATAGGCAGAACTAACATCATCAAAATGGCGATATTACCCAAAGTTCTCTACAGGTTTAATGCAATGCCAATCAAAATCCCAATAGCATTTCTTTTAGAAATAGATAAAGCAATCATGAAATTCATATGGAAAAATAAACTTGTCCCTTTTAAAATATGCCTCAAGGGCTATATTCAAAAGGTCAAGTGGACCACTGTTACAAGAATGTGTGTAATAATCCCTGTTTGTTAACATGGGACTTCTTTGGTGTTTTACTTCCTTAGTCATAACCAAGATTTTATTAAAATTATACCACCTGAGACATAGTATGATCCAGGTAAAGGCTGTTACCTCCTCATGCAAGGGACAGTAAGAAAAAAAGTATGTGTCGAATAAGAATAATGTTGTCTCTCTGTCTTAAAACTGCAGTTATGTAGACAGAGAGAAGCATATACTTGTTCACCTAAGTAGTTATTCTTCAGGCACATACCAAAAGCTTGTTCCCTTTCTCCAGTGCCAATCAATGCCAATTTAGTAATGAGGACAGGGATTTGCGAAAAAAGGAAAAAGAATGTTTATTGCTGTGCTAGCAAAGAAGAAACACAGGGGACTTCAATCCCAAAGGCTGTGACTCTCCAGATCAGGAGGGACAGGGGAGTTTTAAAGGAACTTCAAGGGTTACATTCCAGGTATGCTCTGGTAGGGGGTCCCAAGGTGTCCACGTGGTGGTCAGGATTCACTTGTTCATTTGGGAAACTTTCACTTCCCAGATCCTCAGCAGGCATCTCCTTCCTATAGTGGGTGTGTTCAAGGGCAGTTAACAAGGGGAAAAAAGATAACACTATCTCCTTAATCCTGTTAAGGAGAGCAAGAGGGGAAAAAAAGAGAAAAAAATCTTCTTACTTATATTTTGTATAATGATGACCATCACATTCCCCCATCCTTGCTATTCCCCTTCCCCCTTTCTTTCCCTCCCACCCCTCTTCCTTATCTTGAAATAATCTTCCTCCCACGCTTTCCCTCCCTACCCCACTTGGAGTCTCTCCCCTTATATCAGAGACAACATTTGGCATTTGTTTTTTGGGGATTGGCTAACTTCACTTAGCATAATCTTCTCTAATGCCATCCATTTACCTGCAAATGCCATGATTTTGTTCTTTTTTAGTGATGTTGTTGTCAACATACCTTATATACAAACAGAGATATGAAAAACTGTAGTATACATGTGTATTAAGAATTATAATGCAAAAAAGAGTACATGTATAATGGCATAATGACATACCTTATATACAAACAGAGATATGAAAAACTGTAGTATACATGTGTATTAAGAATTATAATGCAAAAAAGAGTACATGTATAATGGCATAATCTTAACAGAGTTAAGATTAACTTGTGCTATAAATGGATAATAATGAGTGTAATACATTCCACTATTGTCACGTATGTAAAAATAAATAAATAAAACAGAAAAAAAAATAATAAGCCTTACAGCAATGAGGGCTATATTTAGTAGGTGAAGAGACCACTGTTACAAAAGGATGCAAGAATTATCCTCAAGTAGCATCTTCACAGCCTTCATAAGGATTTAAACACATTCTTAACTTGAGATCTTGCAGCACTGTGCCTTCAAGTGCTCAAAAGGCAAATTTTGCCTAAAACATTGATGGCCAGCAGGAAACTTCTTATTGGCTCAAGAAGTGCTTATAGCTCTCAGTAGCCCTAGATGCTGACATTCTTGCTGAGGTGACTTGGGTATAACATGCACTCCTTGATAGCAAACTGAACCAAAAGGATAGAATTATTTAGTATGGAACATGAGAAAATTTGAGTCTCTGCATAAATTGATGGCTTGGTGTTGGCTGTAGTTGATACCATCAAGTGATTTCATCTTATCATACATACTCAAGGTTCAGCTAACTCTGAAGCTGCACTTGAGAACTGACCCTATCAGCAACGGAGACAAGAAAACCATACATCCTGCAAACTTTGTAAGAAGAAATGGAAATAATCAGTTGGTAGCATGCTGTTTATGTGTAATTTTTTTTAAAATTAAAGCTGGGCACGGTGGTTCATGCCTGTGATTCTAGAGGCTCCGGAGGCTGAGACAGGAGGATAGAGAGTTCAAAGCCAGCCTCAGCAACAGCGAGGCGCTAAGCAACTCAGTAAGACCCTGTCTCTAAATAAAATACAAAATAGGGCTGGGGATTTGGCTCAGTGTCCCTTAGTTCAATCCCAGTACTAAGGGGGAAAAAAAATGAAGGTGCTGCTTATTCTTTCCAAAATCTCAACATAGGTATGAATCTACTGCACAAAGTAGAAGAGAAATGCTAAAAATAAGCTGAGAAAACCAGAAGCAAATGATCAGAAAGAAGGTCTCTCCTTATCTTTCTTAAAAAGAACCTTGTGCTCTCAGCTTTTCAATTCTCATTTAGCACAAAGGAAATCAGCCTCATTATCAGCTTGGGCTCTGAATAATAATATTTAAACTTCCATTCACAAGAGAGACCCTTTCTCAGAGAGATAAACTTAAAGGCTTTTTAATCAATACACATTAGAACCATTTCTGCATAACAATGATGCATATTAAAAATCAGTTCTTACTTTCCAATAAAGCCTTTTGTCTCCTCAGTCTTGTATATCTAAGAATTTTCAATCAGTACCAAAAGATCATTATGATGCCCGTTTGTATTACATGTTACATGATAAAATTCTTAGATTCTAGTATCATACTAAAAAATAATCTGACTTTTAGAGATGCATATATGCACTTATTTTAAAGGGTACTTTATAATAAATATAATATGAACAGCTGGGTTGATACATGCATGCATGGGTGTGTGTAAACTATGTACAGATATGTTACTGTCCACATATGCTGATTCTCATAATAGATATTATTTAATAAAACACTGATTTATATTTATAATGCAAATGTTTTTATATGAGGATATCCAAAATTGCATTTATATGATACAAAAAAAGGAAAAGAAAACAAACCATGAAACAGTGAAGAAGTTTGTGGTATAAATTAGGATGAGAATAAAAAGAATAAAAGGTATAGAGGTGAAACTAAGGAAATAAGGAAGGGGATGTGGAGTATGTATACATGGGGTGGTTAAAACAGACTCTAGCAGATTTTAGCCTAGTAGGTTAATGTTCTTAAAATGAATCAGTGTGTGTAAGAGAAGGAATAAATTCAAGATCAGGGACATGGAATTCCTTTCGGGCATGCTGAATTTGTAAGACCAGATAAAGACTTTCAATATATAACTTTAAATTGAGGTTTGGCACTTGAAAGTGGCAATAACAGACTTGGGAGTCATTCATTCCTATTAGAGAGAACAGATGGGATTTCTAGCAATCCATTTTCTTTCATTAATAATTGCCATGCTTTAGCTATACGATACATTTTAGACTTAGAAATACGAATTCCTATGATGACATTATATGAAGTGTACTTGTCTTACTTGTACTAAATCAAGAGTGTTCATATGTCCCTTCAAGAAAGATTCTTTAGCAGCTTAATTTTGTTTTTTCATAGCTATAATTTTAATGCTAACTATGTGTTATATTACACATGCCTTTTTAAATGAACCGAATGTATATGCACCTTACAGTTTTGATCCAAGTGAGAAATTAGAAAATAGACATTTCAAATTAGCAGAAGTCTTAAAGATCATTATTCAGCCTCTACTGAAGTATAGGATTTGCTCTAAAGGCTTTAGGAGTTGTCATATATGTTTGAGAAAAACTTTCATTCCAATCCTGCAGGACGGTTCAGGCAGACTTTTTGGTTTTTGTTAAATTGGTTTTCCTCTATAGCTACCAACCTAGAGAGGGAAAGCAACAACATTGGAAAGGCCCAGCAGCAAACCCCCTGCCTGGTACAAACCAAAGAAGCAAGTAGCTCCTTTATCAAGTCCACATTCTACTGTTTGCAGAACAGATTGCCTCTTTTTCATGATCCAAAACAGTTTTTCTCCTTTCTGTACAGACAAGCATAGACTATTTCTGGCTTTTCTGGATAATCCCATCTTTGGATCTTAGAACGTTAAACTGTATTTTCCTCTAATAAGATCTGCTTTTCCTGAGCATAGGAGTAATGAGCTCCTATGACTCACTAATTCCAGTGTTTCAAAGAGCCAACTTCAAAAAATTATATACAAGGAATGTGAGAGCTAAATTATTGAAGAACATCATGTTTTCTTGTGTTTTTTTTTTCCGTGCCCTGAGTATTTTATAGATGGAATTCTTTTCCCTCATCCCATTTGACATTTTTAAGAAGCAGAAGTTTAAAGTAAGTTTCTTAAGAACCCTAACAGTATGTCTACATCTCTAGGCAAGTGTTTACAAATTGGATTATGGTTCAGATTTGACTTTCCTTCATGACCTTTTCCTAACAGTGAGGTTCAGTCTGAAATTGTCAAGAGTGTGGATTCACTGACAGGAACAAAGGAGCCTTTTAGTGAAATATTACCTGTAACACAAATGGATTAAACATTTCAAATACAGACCTTTCATCTGTACCATCTCATTAGTGACACCTGAACCAGTATTAAATTTTTTTCTTTTTATTTTATTTACTTTTATAATTTTAACAAAGAAAAAAAGTAAGATTCTTAATTATGCACTTTGAACAAATTTCCAAGGTATAACCATATACGTTCAGACTTTCTTTTTTAAATGGACTAGAATGAGTTCCCAGTGTTTCTTTCCAATCATTCAACAAGGCACCCCTGTTAGTTATCATCACCCTTGTGTATGAAGTTATATAGATAGTTCTGTGCAAATCAGAATGGACCAATCATTTGAACTTGTACCTTTCTACCATGCATGGCCAGGGATATGATGAGAGAAATTCTGGGTGACACAGCTTCTTTTTTACAACTGTCCCAGAAGATGAAATTAATCATTATAGCATTGATTTCCTAGTGCAGTCAAGATTATGCAAGAAAGAAAGTCCATTTATTTTACCTCTATCCCTGCAGAACAAATAGGCTGTTCTTTCCTTCCCCCTCTCTGCATTTACTTTTAGTCATATATAGGTTAAATTTGTTAGACAATTACAAAATTGTACCATACTTCTGTTTAAGGTATGTCTTCCTGAATTTGTTAAGTGAGCAATCTCAAGTGAATATCCACCAGATAACATGTGCTACTTTTTTTTTTCCATTTTGAATTGCTAAACTCCCTCAGAATTCTGGAATTTGAACCTATTTAAAAGTAGTTTGTTATTACTTATATGCTTTTTAGAAAATGTATTCATTGATTGCTTAGGAAAAGCATTTCTTTGTCCTAAAGTGGCTTGTTAATGATCATAGAAGTCTCATCAAAATTATTATGAGAGGAGTAGCAGGGGTTGTGGCTCGGTGGGAGAGCACCTGCCTAATACATGTGAGGTACTGGATTTGATCCTCAGCCCCACATAAAAATAAATAGATAAAATAAAGGTATTGTGTTCATTTACAACTTGAGAAGACACTGCAAGTGTAAGTGGATTAGAAAAATGGGGGTTTCAAATGAAAAATATATGTTCATTTGAAAGATTCCTTAGAGGAAAGAAAATGTGTTTTAAATTTTATTAATCTCAAGGTATTTAAGAATCCTCCAAGGGATGGCTTAAGAGCTGAAAATTATAACTATTGTATGATTAAATGATTCCTGGAATATTTTTAGTAGAATCAGTAAAATTTATATTGCATGAAATCTTAAAAGAATAAAAAAGTGCATTTTTTCTATTTTTTCTTTCTTTAATTCTAAAGGTTTTAGATTGCTTTTAAGTCAGTAAACTTGTTAGAAAAATGAAGCCAGAGTCATTCATTCACATTTCTTCATTTATTGGACACTTCCTATGTGTCTGCTATGGGCCCATCAATGTTCTAAGAACTTGGAATAGAAAACAGAATTAAACAAAGTCTGGGTACACTGGCTCTTGTCTGTAATCCCAGTAACTCAGGAGGCTGAGGCAAGAGGATTCCAAGTTCAAATCCAGCCTATGCAACTTATCAAGAACTTCAGTAACTTAGTATGTACCTGCCTCAAAAATAAATAAATAAATAAATAAAATTTAAGAAGACTGGAGATGTAGCTTAGTGGTAAAGCATAGCAGGGTTCAATCTCTAGTATATCCCCTCAAAATAAAACCGAATAAAAATAAAAGTTTCTTTCTAATGGAACTTATGTACAAGCAAGGAAAAAAATGGTTAATAAAAAATAAAGATATACTAACCAATAACATCAAATATTTGAAGTCAGATTTTGGTACAATGTCAACCAGGTATAATTTGTTTTTAGGAACTTCAGCTATATAGTCAACATTTTTTCCTCTGGTTGGGGATGTCTTTCCTTGAAGAAACTTGGATGTTCCACATATCTTTTGCTTTTTTATTTAAACAATATTTATTACAGACTCTGCTATGTGCCTGACATTTTTAACTTTCCATAAACAGGGATGTAGTAGACAGTAAGTCAGGTATAATTTCTATCCTTATGAAATTTCCAGTATATTGGGAAAGAAAGAGAGAAATCAAATTAGTCTATCAATTAACATGAAATTAAACTAGTCATAAATTCTATTGAGGAAAGATACATGGGACTCTGAGATAATTAGCAGGCTCTGACATAGAATGAGTGTAGAGGGGTGTGTGTGTGTGTGTGTGTGTGTGTGTGTGTGTGTGTGCGCGCGCGCGCGCGCGCCTTCCTGTCTATATGCACACCTGGATTTGGGGGAGCCCAGAGAGGAACCAGAGGAAATAAAAAGTAGCCTTCCATTCCACCTCAAATTATAGAGCGAGTGCTTCTTTTAAAAGACCTTCAGGTGATTAGTATCTTGGTTGGAAATAGTTAATGGACTGGCTTATGTGCAATTTTTTTTATTAATCTGCAATAAAAAAAATTAGCCTTCTAGAAAATTCCAGGCATCAGCAAGCAGGTGCACTGGCTTTTGAATTTGGAATCTTCTCCTCTCTGGAGCAATACTCTGCCTTTTTAGGTCACAGAGAAGTTCTTCACTCCATCTCCTTATGAGGCTCTTGATAATATTTCATGTGCTACAACAAAAGATAAACCTGACTATTGTAGAATAATGTTTTTATGGATGAAGGAAGTGAGACTCAGAGAGGTTAATTGATTTTTCTAGTATCACACAAGTGTGTGGCAGAACTGGGACGGGTATGTTTCAATCCGGTTGACACCAATTCTATTTCATTATATCTGGTTTGATTCTTCATTAAATTTTTATATTTGAGGTTATTAATTTAACCCACAGCAAATCAATTTGAGAAATTAATAAAAAATATGATTGGTTCTGTCTGTATGTAGAATACAAAATATTAATGTTATTTTATGTCCATTAATTTTGATAAAATTAGCATAAGTAAGATACTTTTAATGTTTTAGCAATCCCACCGTTATATTTTAAGTGGAAAAGAGTTTTATGATTTAGTTAAGAGCTTTGACTTTGGTGGCAGATTTATTTAAATAGTATCATATTTTAATTCTTTGTAGCTCAAAATTATATAATGTTGGATGAAATCTGAAGTTAATAGACCTTATTTTTAATTTTCATAACCATTCATATGGCCCACAATAACATGAGTATTGTAGAGATGTTTTAGTTTATCAAGTAAATAACAGTTTTTGCATTTTAAAACGGGTAGGTTAGCTAGTGTGGTGATGCACTCCTGTAATCCCAGTAACCTGGGAGACCAAGGCAAAAGGATTGCAAATTAGAGGCAGCCTCAGCAACTAAGCAAGACCCTGTCTCAACACAAAATTTCTAAAGGGCTGGGAGTATGGCTCAGTGTTAGTGTTCCTGGGTTTAATACCCAATACTGCAGAAAAACCAAACATAAAAGACAAATGGAACACATAATGAATAATTGTGAGAAAGTTTTGTAAAAACACAATCTAAAAAAGTGTCACTGTATTTGTTAAATCTATGTCAACTAGAGCCCTTTCTGAAACCATAGCAAAAATCCCTTTCAATTTACCACACACAGGATGGTTTATCATTATAACATGTAATTCATTTTAAACATTGTGTAATAATTTTTGTTTGTTTTTGAAGAGGAGACCCTTTTATTCTTTCAACACTCCCTTTACTAAATAAAAAAGACCAAGTAGTTCTGAATTACTCCTAACTCAGATAGTTCCCCTGGAGTAATATTATTCCATCATTTTCCTTTTATTAGATGTTACTTATTTTGTAAATTAGAAATAGAACAAAAATAAATTAGAAATAAAACAAAATAGCCTTTTTTCATCTATTTTCATGTAGGCTCACATCGTTTTAAAAATGAGCAATAAATCATTAATGAAGACAGAATATATCCTACTTGTCTGTAAGGTTTATTCCTAATCAGTTATTTTAAAATACTTACGAGGTTTTGCTTATAATCCTCCATTAATATAATGGCTTGGAGAATAATTGTCCAAATACAGGAGTTTTAATACTGGAAATAAATCCAGTCAATTTCATCAAGTGGCTTCTAATAACGAAGTTGGGTCCAAACAAAGGACAATCATGAGTCCCAGCCCATTCCCCCAGGGAAATAAAATCAATTTTAGTTTACCAGTCTGTGGCATCGAGGCCTATGGTGTCTCTTCCAAGACACCTGAGATGAACAGATAGAATAAAAGACCAGAAAAAGAGAATTTCTCATGGAAGGAAGAGAAAGTGAAGCTTCCAGGGAAAGAAATACAGCTATCTGAACTGCATTTTAATGCATAGACTGACAGTTTTCATGCTAACCCTTGCTTAGCACACACTTTGTGAAGTCAGTAATTGCCACAATTGCTAATTCCACTTATAATTTTTGTTCTTCTCTCCTGCTGCAATCTCATTGTAATTTTGTCTCTTAGTAGTTATAATCAAAATAAGAAGGTCTTTGATGATTTCTCTATTTTGCACAATTTTATTTAAATACTGAGCATGCTTCTGACTCCCTCCCAGAATTACCTTTGGGAACAGGGAATTCTAGATAGCAGGAGGCTCCATGTTCCTATGAAATAGAGTTCCTCAGCAACTTAGCAAGGCCCTAAGCAACTTAGCAAGACCCTATCTCAAAATATAAAATAAAAATTTTCTGGGATGTGGCTCAGTGGTTAAGCACCACTGGGTTCCATTGCTGGTACCAAAAAATAAAAACAAAAAAACCCCTCAACTTTTACTCATTTGAATCCACACCATAGATGTACTAACTAGGAGGGGATAAAATCATAAAATCATCATTCCTTATGTGGACATATTCTTGGCACGTCATTTGTGTTTTTAACTTTAAGAATTGAGTTCTTGTTTCATTATGGTTTCCAATGAATGTGTATAAGAGAAATACTTATTTTAAAAATCACAGAAACTATCATAAACCAATGTAGCTTATTATTTTTAATAAAGTACGAATTTTATATACTTGGGAACACTGTGTAGAAACATCTTTTATTAGATATTACTATTCATTAGGTCTATTTTGTGAAAGAAATTATGAAATTGTAACTCAACATTTTGGCTCTTTAATCTTACAAAATACCAGTCAGAATAGGTAGCTGTGTAGACTTGTGGAAGATCTGTTTGCTATTCTATAGTCATGCAAATAATAAAAACTGTCAATTAAATAAAAACATTTGGGGGGGTTGTAGGCAAAATGGTCAGGAGGCCTGGCATGTAAAATATTACCAGTGCATTAACAAGTAGTTTGACAACTGTCATTTATTAGAGCTAAGGTGAAAGCGGCCTTCTTCATAAATGAGCTGTGATTGACAACGGAAATTAACACATATGTAATTATCTCAACTCTCCTTCAGAGATTAGCCATCCATCCCACAGGATATCAGCAATCTAGCCCTATAAAGAAATTTTGATCCTGGTAATTAAGCTACCTATTAAGGATATTTTTAGGCACAATCTGGTGTGCCTACAATTATCCTTTGGTTTTAAGAGCAATTTCCTTCTTACATTCTGTTCTTCAGCCTGGCACTCAATGATCTCAGGCTGCTTTATGGAGACCACAGTCTTCTACTAGAGAGGTGTCCAGCTTAGTCAGCCTATGGCCTAAGTTAGAGGGGGAAGCAGAAATTTTGGTTTCATCTGTGACTCCAGGAGTTGAATGTGAGCATCAGCCAGCCCAAATTTTACACTAAATGAAGACAGTATTCGACAGTATTGCCAATGCTTAGAACTGTGAGAAAATTTAATCTTAATTACTTTGTCTGCATTACATTTTTGAAACTTGCGTAGTTACTGCTTGCGAAGGTTACTTAACTCTAAGTTCTTTCAAAGTAAGACATAGTGGGCACTCAGTAGGTATCAATCAGTGTATTAGTTGTTTAATGTCCTTGATTCTAAAATCCACAAGTCACCAAAACATCTTTCAAAAGTTATTAGGGCTCTGCCATTGCAGATAGTTTGGCATGTGTACTCTCATTTAAATAGTCCTCTTAGTACTTGAAGGGGATAACATTCTTATTATGAAAAAACTCTAGCTTTGTCAATTACAAAAAAAAAAAAATCCAAGATTGACTTCTTCAAATGCAGATTAATTTTTGTTTCTAAAAATACATCCTAATCTATTTTGAATTGCCTATCCATTTAAGGAATGAATTACAGTTGGACGATTGGTGATATAAACATTTCTTTGTGAGAACTTTATACTATCAAAAGAAAAAAAATCAAAAAAAAAAAAAAAACAATGACCGACTGATGTGTATTTCAACAAATTGAAGTTGTACTAAGTCACCAGATGTTTTCAGCTGAATCAAGCCTGCAGATGCCATTTCGTCATTATTCCTTAAGCTAGGGATTACAATTGGCTAATGTGGTGACATTTGAGGGTTCCAAATGAGCTTGCTTCTCTTTTGTTACATGCAACTTTGGCTTGTAAAGAGCTCTTGCCTCAAGAAGGGGCTGTCTCCTACCCTGAAAATGTTTTCAAGGAAGTTATCAGGGCTGTTTATTTTCCTGCTCTTGCATGTGGTCTTTAGTGAGGTCAAGGGAATGGCTACAGATGACAATTGGAGCTATTTCCACAGCTGGCTGCTGAGAGCCGGCAGTCCTTTACAGATGAGCTAGCATGTGGAGGTAGATGATATAAAACATCTGTCACAATGGGAATAAGCAAAAACAACTGCCTTTGAAGATTGCCTTTTAATGATGAAGTGGGAGGGGGGAGTTCTGCCTCCATGATGAGAATGAAAGATGTAGTTGTTGGCAGGCAGACGGCTCCAGGCTTGCTCTTGCGTGAAAGAAAGAAAAAGTATATGTTGAAAACCTCTGACGCTAGTCAAATTGCCTGATTTTGCTGAACATTCATTTCCTTGCCGATCCCACAGATAATCTATGAGAAAGGAAAGGGAGTGTTAAGAGAAAAAAGTGAAAGAAAAAGATAAAAAAAAAAAAAACAACTGAATAACTTTAAAACATAACTTAAATAACTGAAATTTCAGCTGGTGACTGAGAGGTCAGAAAAAAACATTTTGCAGTAAGTTGACTTTAATGGATTTTAGCTTTGTGTTCCTTTTGACAGAAAATCTGAAAGATAATATAAAAATTGTATATCATTGAGGCCACATTATGATAAACACTAAAATCTGAATACCCCATTCTAGTATTTGTTTCTCTTCAAGGAAACTTTTGATTGAATAAAACTATCTTCTAAACTATTTTTTTTTGACAGAATGGTGTTAGTGTAGTGTCTCACTTCATCTAGCTTTGAAAACAAATTAAAAACAGTGAAATTTACACGTATCTTTTATGTCCTATAGTTTCTAAACAAGGAGGAATCTTTACCAGAGATTAGTTTTGAGAGAAAATAAATGTTGAACATCAGACAACAATGTATTTCTAAAGGTCCTATTACATGCATAGTTGTACCTTGGTCACCACTGATCCCAAATCACCTTTGGCAGCTCTGGTGAGGAAGTGACCACCATGGCTGCCACCCATGGAATTGTGTTGTCCTCTTTGCCACCTGGACAATAAAGTGGATGCCCCATTCTCAGCTCATATCTTATTCTAAACTGGTTTCCACAGAGTTCCCTTGCAGGTGCTTCTGATTAGTAGAAGTCAACAGATCTCTATATCCAACAGCAAGAGGGTTCAGAACATGTTAAAGGAGGGTTTTTTGTTATTGCTGCTGTTTTGGTTTGTCTTTGTCTTTTGGGGTTGTTTGGTTAGGGTTTTTTTTTTTCAGTTTTACATTGAAAAGGCAGAATTGTTTTTTTTGTAGAGAATGAATAACATGTGGAGAGATTATTAAAAACTAAATATCTACAGCCCTGAATGACAGAGGTACACCACAGAAAGCAATTGAATTGATCTTAATGAGAGATCTTAAAAAGAAAACAGATTTGGAAACACTTGTGGTATTGAAGGGACCAGACTACAGGATTGTTAACAGGGGATGAAGGAGAAGGCAAGAATGACCCAGAAGTTTCTATATTATTCCAAGAATCTAAAAGAGGAGAAAGAATATGCTCTGAGGATGAAAGAGCAAAAAGATATTCAGGATGGAATACAGTCATTTTGTGGTGCCTGAGATTCTACATAGAGTGAGTAGTTGGAAATTTGAGTCAGGAGTTTAGGATAAACACCTTGTCAAAGTGAACTTATAAAAACTTTTAAGTTTCAATCTAACTTCAGCAGTTTTGATTAACTTCCTCAACTTCTAACAAATGGCAATATTTTAAAATTCTATTTTAAACACCTTACTAACACTTATATTACATTATGAGGTATGTATGTATATTGGATTAATCAAAAACTTTAGATACTCAACCTTACTGTTTTACAAGGCATACAGCACCTCTTCCAACACTTGGCTCCAATAGCTATGTCTAGCACATTGGTGAAACAGAAGATGTTATTTGGAAAGAATGATGTTTCCAGTGGGAGAATTGCCACAAAAATATGTCATAGGAGAAGAAAGGGTCTTTTTCTTTTTGTAATGGAGATTTTATAGAGAAAGGCAAAGACCCCTTGAAGATGACTGAGAAACTAAACTAAACTTTACCGCCAGTCTGTGGTGATGATGAAGAGGCATATTAATGTTACTAAGATTATTTCAAGCTGTTTGGCCCTTGAGTAAGAATTAGAGAATTAATAAAATGATTATGAACCAAACCAAGAATCTCTTTGGAAGCCAGGCAATAGAAAATTCAGAGTCATGATCAACAGCACATAGAACAATGCTTCTTAAGCTTTGCCATAAATGGGATGCACCTGAGAAATGTATTGAAATACAGACTGATTCATTAGGTCTGGAGTAGACCTCCTGAAATCCTGCACCAAGATCTCTTGTTTTATCTGGTCTCAGATTACACTTTGAGAAACAAGGAATTAGAAGAGTTGAGACCATGCTATTAAACTAAGACAAAGGTAAAATTACACATATTACTGTTTAGGAGAAATGACAATAAGATCCAAGTGAATAAAAGCATATAACTAAGTTTCTGGCACAAATCCTATAACAAATATGATTCTAAAGAATAGCAACAAAAAAAGCTGCCTTTCATCTCACCTACTGGACAATTTGATGTATATTAATTAACATCTTGAAAGCTGCTCAGAATATATCTTGATTGGATGCTGTTAGTTTTAGACACGGGGTGTTCCCCAAAGGCTCATGTATGAGACAGTGCAAGAAAATTTGGAGGTGAAACAATTGGATATGAGAGCCTCAATCTAATCAATATATTAATCCATTGATAGAGATTAACTGGTAACTATAGGCAGAGAGGGTACCGCTAGAGGAGAAGGGTCAGTCAGGGGCATGTCTTTGGGGTTTATATTTTGTCTGTGGTGAGGGGAGCTCTCTCTCTGTTTCCTGATTATCATGTTTGGAGCTGTTTTTCTTTGCCACACCCTTCCACCATGGTGTTTTGGCTTACCTCAGACACAGAGCAATAGAGCCAGCCATCTATGGATTGAGACCTCTGGAACTGTGAGCCTCAAAATAAACTTTTTCCTTCACTAATTGTTCTTTTCAAGTCTTTTGGTAACAGCAGTGAAAGAGCTGACTAAAACTAACATAGAATTTACCTTAGAATATGCCCATTCCATGAGGACATATTTGATCTCTGCATTTGATTAGAAAACACTTCATCAATAGGGCTTATGCTGAGTTTGAGACATGTTAATAACAATAATACTTCAAGAAAGAGTACCTTTAAGGGATTAAATTTGTTCTTTAATTGAGTCATGACTTTACACCTCTATTTTTGGATCTTGCTGAGTTGTTAACTCCAACTAGGCAAATTCTTAAAAATGTCTTAAAGGAGAAAAGATATAGCCCAGAAATGTCCTCTGAGAGACCACAAAATGAAGTGCATTTTGTAGAAAATTGCAAGACAAAGAATAGCTACTTTCCTAGTAACAGTCAGAATTGAGGTGCCTTGTGACATATTCAGGCAATATACACTATAAACAATGGCCCTAAGTAAGAGAACAGGCAGCTTTTCCTCTTGATCACCCCTGTGGTTTGAGAAATGATTTCCCAGGCCCATTCACCAACAGGATATGGCAAAACCTTGAAAATGATACACAGCCAGGACTTTGGGTCTATTTGTCAGTAAGGAGAAGTTTTTAATGAGAAGGTTTATGACAGCTCAAAGTCTTGAGTGCTAGTTAAAGTCAAGTAAACATTTTACTAGACAAAAGATGGGGTCCATAAATATTCAGACATCTACTGGGAACCCAATTTGCCTTATCATTTAGAAGAAAAAAGGCCTGGAATATTGCATCTGACATGCATTTGAAACTTCCTGTACATTGAAAATCCACTTGGAGGTATACAAAGTGAT
Organism: Ictidomys tridecemlineatus; assembly: GCF_052094955.1. Classification (NCBI taxonomy): domain Eukaryota; kingdom Metazoa; phylum Chordata; class Mammalia; order Rodentia; family Sciuridae; genus Ictidomys; species Ictidomys tridecemlineatus. The sequence continues at coordinate 30,968,293 of NC_135478.1, read as the reverse complement.
TGCTGTACAAGTGAATAAAGCATTTCTTCTCTTATTTCACAGCAAGGTTTGACAAGACTCTTACACAGATGCATGGCTATTAAGCCAGTTTGTTACATGGGAAAGCCCTTGGGGTGGGGGGGAAACTTAAGCTGCTTTTGTGGCTCTGTGCATTGGCTATAATATATAAAGGAAGTTTTGCAGCATTTAATTGGGTGTATTTAATTATTCCACAAAACAAAAATCATGTGGGGAACACCAATGTTAAACTTCCCTGAGTAAGGAGAGACCCTCAGAAGCCCTGGAATTCTCATGTTAAATAATAAGAAGGTCCAGTTGGCAATGACAGGGGCATTTTTAAAGGGAAACAGAGAAAATGGATGGTTGGATCTTTTAAAAATTTTTTTTATTAGAGCATTATTGTTATACATAGTAGTTGAGTACATTTTGACAAAAATCATACATGCAAGAATTGGTTGTATTCCATTTCAGTCCCCATCTTCCCTTCCCCTACTCTTCTTCTTCCTCTCTACCAACCTTCATTTTATTAACTTATTTATTTATTTATTTATTTTTGATTGTTGCTTTCTGCATATATATATAAAGTTGGAATTCACTCTGGTATATTAGTATACATACATAGCTAATTTCATTAAGTTCATGTTGCATTTCCACCCCTTTCAGGTCTCTCTTCCTTCCCTCTTGATTTCCTTCTTGGAATCCAGCAACCTTTCCTGTATCTTTATTATATCCAACCCCTCACTGTTTTTCCCCTTATTTTGGTCTACCTTCTGAATGTGAGAGAAAACATTAGACCCTTGATTTGTCTGAGTCTGTCTTATTTCACTTAGCATGATGTTTTCTCTTTCTTGATGGATTTTTAAAGTTCATCCTTTTGACAAATCAAGAGAATGCTTCTGTTATTTAGTTGAATACCCTTGCCCAGTTTGAGCATGGAACTGCTGCTATTTTATTTTATTTTATTTTATTTTTTGCATTGTGTTGAAACCATAAGAGCCCTGTACGATGACCAAGTGCCTTTCACTTGTTTAGTAACGTAGCACCATTAACTAAGCAACTTTTCATAAAAGTCACTGTGCTAGGCTTTAGGACCATTAAAAAATGAATGTACAAGGTGTTACAAATGTTGGTAAGTTCACTGTAAGTGAACTTAGAATCCATAGGGAGAAGTAAAGTATGATTAAAATCAAGTCTTGTGTAAAATGTTATGAGAGAAGCAAATGACCAACATTTGGATCAGTCATAGGAAACGTTGCCTAGAATGTAGTATTTATGAGTGTTAGAGGACACAGGCAAACCTGCTGTAGATGCCCACCATTCCTGGCAAAGATACCAAAGGCGAGAGATTAAGGAGGGTCAAAGAATAATGAGTAGTACAGTGTGGTGGAAAGAGAGGCTTCATATAAATGGGCTTGGGGAATCAGGCTGGAAGGGTAAACGGGAAGCCATGTGATCTTAGTAGATCCTGTATACTAAGCTAGCAAGACCATCCTAGATCCACCTACAGAAGGCTTCTTTTGGATGTAGATAATGCCATAACACAGCAGTAAAGCAAAAGCTTATTGGTGTCCCCACTGCTCATTTACTTTACTTGAATAAGGAAAGCATGAATAGAAAATGTTTCAATCCCACCACTGAATTGCCTTCTCTACTGTTAAATTCCTCCTACATGTTTAAGCTCGCTCAGTTGTAAAAATGAGATCTAGGTTGCACTTTAGAGAGGTAGCTTAACAAGGTTTCCCTTATATCTCCACTTGGAATAAAAACTATGAAAAATTGGTTCTGCTCATCTTTAAAGTATTATTCAAATTTTTTGTTTATTGTTTAAACAGGGAAATGGAGCTATTCTCCTTGTCTCTAATATAATCTTGCATTATATAGTTTATTTATTACAGTGTTTGACGTTTCAAGCAGCTAGCACAAACTGTGTTTAAATTCCAGCTCCCTATCCATTCATCCCTACAGGGCAATGTGAAGAGAAACATAGTGCCTAGAAATCAAAGGTTTCTATTATATTTTGAAAAGTGTGGAAGGTGATGAGATATATTTGGATATATTTGTTTGGTGGTGTCATGGCATAGTTATCTCTAATTTTTGTTGTTTTGATCATTTTGATACCTTCAAACCAATTTTGGAAGGATGTAATGCTGCAGTCTGGCTGGGCACAAAATAACCAAGCCGCCAACCAAGCCGCCAGGAGGCACTTGTAGGTTCAAACAGGAACTACTTTATTGCCCGAACTCTCAATGGGAGTGCACACTCCCCAGGGACTCTCTCCACCCTCTACAGGGCTCTGAGAGAACTCAAAAGTAGTGGGGCGGGTGCTGAGGCAGCAGGAGCCGCCCTATTGCCAGACAGCAGGGGTCTATATACAACTGAATACACAGCCTGTTTCAATCCAGCATCATCCAGTCACAGCAATTATACACAGCTTAACTTAATTATCATCATTTTAAATGCTCCCTGGTTTCACCTCTCAACCACTTCTTCTGGCAAAATGCCAGGTACTATTCCGACTCTACTGTGGCTCTCAACAATGTAATATATCTCTATGGGGAAGACATAAACCAGGGGGCCCCTGCAAAGCAAAGGACTTTAGTTAGATCACTAGCTTCCCCACACAAATAGCTTGATTTTTTTCCCCACATCATCTACACCACACCTGTGTTAGTCTGCTTTTTGTCATTGTGACTAAAATACCTGACGATAACAACTTAGAGGAGGAAAAATTTATTTTGGGTTCACAGTTTCAGAAGTCCAAGTACATGGTTGGCTGACTCTATTACTCTTGCAGGAAGTGAGGCAAAAAGTCAGAAGGGTGGGGCAGAGGAAATCTACTCAGTTCAAGACAGATGGGGGAACAATCGGGAGGAGCTTGGGACAAAATATATGAACCCAAAGGCAACCCCTGTGATCCATTTCCTCTAGCCATGTCCTACCTGCCTATCTAGTAACCATCTAGTAGCCCATTCAAAGTATTAAGTCATCAAATGGATTAATCCACTGATAGGGTCTAACAATAATCTCTAATAATCTAATCATTTCACTTCCTACGTTAACATGGAAGTTCTTGAAGACATCCCATGTCCAAACCATAGCAACACCACATAGATTTTCATGACTCATATGTTGTGGGTTGTGGATACCTCCAGCTGAGAGCTGATCATTGTTTATGTGATTGGAACCAGACAAGAACACACACAAGTTTGCCCTTTGTCAGAGCTTCTTTGACAAGAAGCTTGCTAGAGAGATCCTGGGATCTATCTATGAATAATTAATACTTCCACTGACCCAGTAATCATGATCTCCTTAAGTAGAAATATAAAAGGAAAGAAATATAGTAACCCATCTGCATAACAGAATATTAATAGGATCCATTCTTTTAACCAGATATAAGAGCTTAATGATGGCAGAACTAAGTGTTCTTTGCACTTTTGATCAACAAAATAGTTAGCCCCAAATTCTCAGATTTTTTAGCCCTTCATCAATAATAGAATATACTTAAAATCTACTTTGCTTAATTAGGTTTCTAAAGAAGCTTTTTTAAAACATTAATAACTACTACTAAACATGTTTCTTTCATATTAGGTGCAAAAGTCTAAAGGATCAGGAAAAAAAAATCATTGTTGATAGTCCTACTTATCTATGCACCTGCTTTGGTAAGAACTATCAGTGTGACATATTTACTTCATATTCTCATTCAAAATGACACCATTGTATTAGTAGGTAGGTACTTAACCAATAATTAAGTATTATTAATTATAATTAATAATTATAATATAATAATTGAATATAATAATTGAATAGGCATAGTATATAATTAGGATTCTTTTAAGATGGTCGCCATGAATAAAACTAATTTGGTTTTAGTGTATTTTAATATTACATTAAAAACAATTAATGATAACTGAATATAAAACCAATCTAGATAATATTTGATTAAAAGTGAAAGAAAAAAAAACTCTGCTTTTATAACTAATAGATATTCTTTGGGGAGGAGTTACTAGGGATTGAAATCGGGAGCACTCAACTACTGAGCCACATCCTCAGTCCTATTTTGTATTTTATTTAGAGACAGGGTCTTTTGAGTTTCTTAGTACCTCACTTTTGTTGAGGCTGTCTTTGAACTCATGATCCTCCTGTCTCACCCTCTCAAACCAATGGAATAACAGACATGTGCCACCGCATGTGGCCTAGATATTCTTTCATTAGGCAACCTACATACATAATTCTTTGATGTTTACCATTTAGCAATGAACAGTGTCTTTCTTTTAAACATCATTCCCCTGGTTCATAGCTACATTTTATGTAGTAGTCCAAATATTATACCAGTTAAATCTAATTCTGTCCTAGTTTAGGAAAGAAAAACTCAGTCAAATGAATCACATTTCCAAAATAAGTAACAAAATATCTTTGAACTCATAATGACCATAGAGCCATTGAAAACCATAATAGTATTACTTCCTTTCCATGTTCAAATATAGAATTTGGGCATTTGATTTAAATATCAGACCTGTAAGAGACTGGTTTGTATCTTAATCTCAGCACAGTAGCTATTGTTTGCTGTTACTTACAAGGAAGAGACAGTGGATAAATACTTTGCTCCATTTTCTAATTACTGCAGTGTCAAATTATTTCTAATTTTGTATAAATAGAGTTTATGAATGTATGTGTTTGTATATACAGGATTTCTAACCCTTAGGACTAATGATATTTTTTGGCTGGATAATTCTTTTTTATAAAATGTTTTTATTAGAGCAAAATAGTAGGGTTCATTTTGACATAAGCATATGTGCATGAAATATAATTTGTTCCATTTCCATCCTCACTACTTCCTCTTTCCTTCCCTTCCTTCTTCCTCCTGTTCTCCTCTTCTACTCTCCTGGTCTTATTTATTGTTTTTGTTTTAAAATTGGCACTTTATAGATATACAGAAAGCCAGAATTCACTGTGATATATTTATACATGTACATAGTATATTACATGGTCAATATTCTGCAATTGCTCCCTTTTCCTGGCTCCCTTTGTCAATCCATTTCTTCTACACAAATCATCTCCCTTCTATTTTCATAGAATCTCCTCTCCCCTACCACTTTTTTTTTCTTTCTTTCTTATTTTGCTGTTCTTTCCACGTATGAGAGAAAACATTTGACTCTTGACTTTCTGAGTTTGGCTTATTTCACTTAGCATGATGTCCTCCATTTTTATCCATTTACTAGCAGATGCCATAATTTCATTCTTTTTTGTAAAGTAAAACTGTGTGTGTGTGTGTGTGTGTGTGTGTGTGTGTGTGTGTGTGTATCACATTTTCTTTATGAACACCTGGGCTGGTTCCATAACTTGACTATTGTGAATTGCACTGCTATAAATATTGATGTGCCTGCATTACTATTGTATGCTGATTTTAGTTCTTTTGGAAAAATATCAGGAGTGATATAGCTGGGTCATATGATAGTTTCATTCCTAGTGTTTTAAGGAATCTTCACTATAGTAATATAAACTATCCCAAGTAGCAATACTAACTTGCAGTCCCACCAACAGTGTATGAGTGCACTTTTTTCCCCAGATCCTCACCAGCATTTTATTGTGGGGACTTGTCCTGTTTGCTGTAGGATGTAAATCAATGGCACCTACCCACTAGGTGTAATGAATACTTCATCCCAATTATGAGCAACAAAAATATCTCCTCTGGTTGAGAAACACTTTAAAATGCACATACAAAAAAACCCTTTTTTTTTAATAACTTGCATAGAAATAGCATTGGTGGAACTTTTTACATTCTGTGGATTTTAGATCTTATTTTTAAGGGTGGGGTGGTCAAAGATAAGACAAAATCAGAAATATATGAAACATGTTTTTAAAACTGAACTGCCCCTTGTACAATCAAGTAATCAAGTTTTTTTCCCTGAAGTTTTAAAATATTCTTTATTCTGATCAAGTATTTTTAGTCTTCATGTCTGAAAAAGAACATGCAGTAGTTTTACTCCTAATCCTGGCTTATTTCTTGTAATATAATATCTTATAGTTACATTCATGATGCTGCAAATAACAGGATTTCATTCTTTTTATGGCTGAATGATATTCGTGTGTGTGTGTGTGTGTGTGTGTGTGTGTGTGTAGATATCTCATTTATTCATTCATCCCTAAGTTAATTCCATACCTTAGCTAATGTGACTTGTCCTGCAATAAACATGTATGTATAGGCATCTCTTTGGTAGGCTGATTTTATTTTCTTTGGATATATAACATAAAGTGGGATAGCTGAATCATTTGGTAGATCTATTTTTATTTTTTTGAGGCGTCTCCGTGAGATAGCATCTCACATCAGTCAGAACAGTAATAATAACAGCACATACTGATGAGGATGTGGAGAAAAGGGATCTCTGATCCACTGTTGGTGGTAATAGAAACTAATAGAGCCATTATGGGGAACACTATGGAAGTTTTTCAAAACACTATGTACTTTATAATTTGAAGTTTTGTTCTCTCATTATCTTTCCAATAAATATTTAAGAAGCATATATCATGTACCTTATACTATAAACAGCACTATAGACATTCAATAGAGTAGGGAATAAAACAGACATAATGCTAACCATTTTTAATTGGACAATTGAAATCAGAAGTGCTAGTAAATGCTGTTTTTTAATTTAATAAAACAATGTGTGCTATCAATATATAAAACTAATTTACAAAGACTATTTTAAATATTTATTACATGCCATTTCTATTTGTAGAGGTTACAAAAATATGTAAAAAATGTATGTATATATATATATTATTTTTCTTCTGGTCTTGGAAGGTATACTACTGAACAAAGCAATTATAAAATAATGAGAGAGAGGAAAGGGTTCAATTATGAAGCCCAGTGTGACCGCCAGCTTACCATGTTGTAGATCATTACAAAATGCTTCCAAAGATGAGGCTACCATGTTGGCCACTGCTCGCTGGATTTCATGCATAATTTTTAAAAGTCAGATTGTCTCTCCAGTAGCTGAAGATGAGTAAGATTATTTGTAAGAATGGGGGAAATGACTTATTTCCTTTATTTTCTCTCCCAATACCAGCCCTTCTTCTTAAACCCTATCCTCTGCCTATACCCTGAAAACACCCATTCTGTCATCAACAAATGAAAGAGATTAAACCTCTCTGCATATACTACAAGAAACAGGAGGTTTCTCAGTAATTGTGTGGGACACTACGTCTTGTATAGCTATTCTCCAAGTTAAATGAAATACCTTCATGCCACACGTATTATGTAAACATGGTTGCTATTAGGAAATAAGTTACACTAACTCGTTTGCTTATGACCTTCTATCATTCTCTGCATTTGATTTTATTTATGTCAAAAATAGATTGATGTACACACACTAAATTAGATATCAATTCTAGAAATTAACAAAGGGACAAAAATCTGACACATGGGAAAGAAGGATGAGATGCTTAAATCTTATTTGTAAAAGGTTGAATTACTATTGAAGAGTTCGTTAAAGTGACTGAAAGCTTGGTCCCTGTCCCCAGTGCAATCATTGCCAATTTAATCATGAGGACACAGTTTTGAGAAAAAGGAAAAAGAAGTTTTATTGCTGTGCTAGCAAAGGAGAAACACAGGAGACTTTTGTCCCAAAGGCTGTGACTCTCCAGATCAGGAGGGACAAGGAGGTTTTAAAGGACCTTAAGGGTTACATCAGGTATGCTCTGGTAGGGGATCCCAGAGTGCCCAGATGGCTGTCAGGATTCACTTGTTGATTTGGGAGATATTCACTTCCCAGATCCTCAGTAGGCACCTCCTCCAATAGTGGGTATGTTCAAGGGCAGTTAACTAGGGGAAGAAGGGAGAAGAGAGGAAAACAATCAATCAATCAATCAATCAATAAATAAATAGATAGATAGATAAAACATAGAGCAACGAGGGCTATATTCAGAAGGTGAAGGGACCACTGTTACAGTTTTACATAAATTGCTATAAGAAATGGTACAACATGGGCCATAAATATTTTGACATTGATTATTTGGTAAGAGGAGAAGTGGGGATGATATTTCTTTTTTCTTTTTTTTTCCCCACCAATAATCTCCAAATAACTTTCTCACCTTATTTTGTCCAAATAACCTTATTACCTTTCACTTTGACACTGCTATGATTTAAATACAAGACTTTCTAAGACTCCAAAGAGGAAGGATTCTCCAATGCACTGCAATACAATCAAACTGGTTAAATGGAAGCCTGTAGAATCAGCTTAGGCCTGAATTATTCAGCTCAAGGGCAGGCTTGGTTTGTTTGAATGAAATGAGATATAATGTGATTATCAGATTCAGGCTTGTGCCCCCTTAATAAGACTGGATTAAACCAATAATGGATAAACAGCATAAATAAACTAGAGGGAAGTGTTTGCCTCTAGAGCTGTAATAGTGGTTAGACAGTTGCAGTTTGTAGGCAAAGTATAGTTCCCAAACTTTAGTGTTTAATCAGGATCATTTGCAGAGTTTGTTAAAAACACATTCAGGGCCTAAAACACAGAAAGTCTAAATACTTGGTCTGTTGATGCTACCGACCCACTCGCCATAGTTGGAGTATCTCTGGTCTGGCATGCATACCCATTGTCACAAGAATATCAATTGATCCACGTCCTGGCATCACGACTGAGTAAAAAGCCAGCAATGTGTGCTCCTGAAGGGAGAGGAGCTGCCCAATGTTTTCTTTGATTTGCATGGTCTTATATTTCAGTTGGGAAACTGATGAACTTTCAAAGACTTTAAGTTGCTTTCAAATATTGGCAAAAGGTTAACAGCACACATGCTTTTCCACCCTTGGGTCAGGTATATTAATTCACACAGGAAGATCTTTGGAAACTTTACCCAAATTACGGTTGGAATGTTGATTTCAGAACTAGGGTGACTAGATCTACCCTTTGTCTATGGAGTGGGAGCAGCCTTGTATTTTCAGAAGCGGTGACTCAAATGGACCCAATGTTCCCATTATCTGCCTGGTTACTGTGCTTTTTTAGTGATAGTACAGCGTGCTACAATATTTTTCTTTGCAGCTTAAACATTGAGCAAACCCAGACATCCGGAGATGCTAAAATGAAAAATCTGTTTCCTCTTGTTTTCCCGTTTGCCAAGTGAACTCTGTCAGACAGCACATTCTATATGTTTCAAGTAAACGAAATTACCCTTAATGTGTTGGCAACATCTGTCACAAAACACTCTTCCGTCTATGGCTTAAATGCGTTGAGTGGGAATAGAGTTGACAGTGTATTTAATAAGCTGCAATTATGGTTGAGGGCACTAGTTTTTACCTTAACCACCATAAGGTTTTTCTCTTTCTTTTATGCCTGCCTTTTCTCTGTTTCTTCTTTTTATTTGTTTTTAGTCTATGCTATACAAAAGAGATTCTGTTCTCTTTGATAAGCAAAGTACTGACAAGGACCTTTCTTTTGTTGTAGATACTCAACACTTAAAACTCCTTAAATGGTCCCTGACATTTTATCATCAAAAAAAAGTGTTGCTTTTTTCCTTCAATTATATCCAGCTAATTCACTAATTGTAAATTTCTCCCATTAAAGAATTAATGTTCTTTATGTGGGAATTCTTGATCCACTGAATATTTGTATTGAATGTGAACAAGAATGTATATTCTTACATATGCTCACCTACACATTCTTTTATTATTGTTCATTTACAATAACTGATCTATTTAAGAAAGGAATTTTTCCTTACATTATTTTTTCCATTCTGTGCCTCATGCTGCTATTTACAATTTCAAATTATGACAAATCCCTTCTCACTCTTCCTTTTGATTGTCAGGTTCCTGGTTGATACACAGAAGCAGCACACTGGCGTCTGTAATCAAATGAGTCCCTATTCACTGCTTTCTAAGAGACCAGACAGTCCTTCCTAAATTAATTCCAAGTGCAGGCATTCAATCCTTCTATTCTTATCAGGCATAAATTTTGATTCGTCCCTTGCAGGCTACACTGCCCTAACACTTTTGCATACAGCCTCCCAAACAAAGAAGAAAGTCTACCTCACATGCCCTTGGGGAATTCTGTGGGGGAAAGGGTGACCTTCAGGACCCAGAGAAGAAAGTGTCCTCACAAACACAATTTGGTCTTTATCTCTGATTTACATAAATGATCCATGATTGAGGGGCATCTGGAATTGTGGTAGCTAAGCTCTGTTGGAATGTCTAGGGGCAGATATTCTAAGAAGAAAGCATAAGTCTCAAGTTCAAAAAGAGAATTGAAGTCTGGTGGCTACTCAGGATTGGTATGTTGTAAAAGTGCCACATTTTGATTAAGAAATGCTCCAGGACTTCCATCTTAACTCTGAGGTTATTCTATAATTTATCCCTAGGTGATTTAAGAAGAACCCTAGTTCTTCTTAAAGTGTTTACTTCTGGTCTGGCACAACAAATACCTGAAATGAAGGCCAGTAAGTATTTTTTTTTAAAAAAAAAGGAAAAAAAATGGTAAAATTGGTAAAGAGTTTCAGAAAGCAGGAGGAAAAAAAAATGTTCTGTCTGAATTAAAATTAAAGTTTATCTTAGTTATTATCTTTCTCATTTAAGAAATATCCTGATGAAAGGTAATTCAATAAAGCATCAAGAAATTCAAAAAACACAAACACACAACTAGGTTTAATTACAACTACAGGCCTATGAAATAGCATATGTTTCCTGATTGATTTCAGCATGAAAGTCCAAATGCCTTGGTGAAGAAAACTGGTTCTAGATATCAAGTATTTCTAAATATTTGATTCAATTTGTATTCTCCCTGAAAAAGAATGGGGAGGAACCCATAGGGAAGGCTGAGTGGTAGCCTATCTTTTAATAGATGCAGTGAGAAAGTTGGATTTGAATAATATCATACGTAATTGATCATCCTGAGCAAAAATATTTTAGGAAACATTTGCTCATGGGTAATTAGTTTGGGTGCTGAGATCTTGTTATTTACATGCATCTGTCCTAGTTTATTTCTTCAAAATATTTACATACACACAGGGGAAAATAGTAACAGTGAAGAAAATAATATTTAGGGAAAAATAATTTTTTAGGTATAAATTATTTTATTACAACTGAGTATTTAAATGGATTGCTATGAACTTCTGACCTATAATCTTTGAAATGGGGTATTATAATGATATAATCTTAAAGCTTCCATCCAACCCTAATTTTAAAATTTGGCTTTAAAAAAAATATTGTCCCTAGTAGGATAGGGAAAGAGGAGTAGAAGAGTACCAGGTCCTGCCTCCATTCTTCACTAGCTTTGTAACACCTGGTACATGCATGAAAATCTTTCAAATGTATACTTTTTATATTTCCAAGAGTTATAAGGAATCAAAATATGAATTCTAGTAACACACTTTTCATAATATCTTATAAAAACCTTGACATTTTTCCTCTTTTGAAAAATTATAATTTATGGATGAACATAAGAATTCAATCATTTTAACAGAGGTCAGTGTTCTTTTGAATTATGTCAGAAGTACAAATAGAACATAGGTCAAAAGATCAGGAGGAAAATACATGGAAAACAGCACCTTTAATATTTAGGTCATTAATATTAGATCTTAATATGTCTTTCAAAGACATCCAGTCAAAAACTCATCTAAGCTTGCCTTATTCTTTCAGTGTTAGATTTTTTTCCCCTAGTGTTAGATAGTATGGGGGCTATCAAAAATACATATCTAGCCAGGTACAGTAGTGCATGCCTACAATGCCAGCTACTTGAGAAGCTCAGGCAGGGGAGTTGCAAGTTTGAGGTCAGCCTGGACAACTTCAGAGACCTTGTCTCAAAATAAAAACTAAAATGGGCTGTGGATATATGTCAATGATGGAGCATCCCCAGGTTCAATCCCCAGTACCAGAGGGTGGGGGTAAAAATTACTTATATAAATCATGGAAAAGTGGAATAAACCCAAAATTTTATTAAATATCAAAAATAGTGAATTTTTATTAATGTTCATATTTTTAGTCAGAGAAATTTACATATAGAACAGTGAAAGTGTTTTCAAATATGATTTATTTGAATATGTTCTACATCAAATGTTAGAAATATAAATTATATATGTTTAGATATATCACATATAAATCACATCAGAGAAATGGAAGTTGTTAATGCCACCTATTTAGCAGGCACAAAATGACATGCATGAATATAAAAATCATCTGAGGCTAAATTCAGTCTTTTCAGTAAAAAGTAAATGGATTTGATGTTAACAGAAAAACATAGTTTACTATAATTAATTAAAAGAAAAGTTTCCCTGCAGAATATGTTTTCAGATGAACATTTATGTGCTTGCAGGGTGCTGTGATTACACCAACCATGGACCATCCTATGTCCATGCAGCCAACCAACATGATGGGTCCCCTGACACAGCAGATGAACCACCTTTCATTGGGAACAACAGGAACGGTGAGTTGATGTTTGTTTTGTTTTCTTGGATTTCACTAAGATTGATACTGTTTTCATTGGCATTGTTAGTGAAACTGGTTCTGTACATTCATCTAACACACCTATCACGTTCCAGTGTGAATAAGCCGTGTTCATGCATGTTCAATTCCAGGGCAAAATTACTCACATCGACAAAGTTAAGGGTTCAACTGTGTTGCATTTAAACTTCAATTAGAACGCAATGTGTGAGGTATAATGTCTGTTTTGGGAAAGGAAACCTCTTAAGTGCATCTGCAAATCTAGAACCTGTGATTATGTACTCAAGCTTGGTTTACCATTCCCAGCTGCTTACCAGTTCACCCAATATATCATTAACAGGTTCTACACAAGCTAAAGGAGCCAACTGACTATGCTCATAAAAAGCTTTTTTTATTTTATCATCAATGCTTAAATTAATGAAAATCTATTGAGAATTTGACATAATTGAATTCTTTTGGAAAGGATGACAAAGATGATATTGAAAAGAAAGAAGGGAATCTAATGTGCTTGCTGTTTTCTTATAAGTTGGATATTTTTGACTAGTCCTATTTGTTTTTCCTTGAGGAACAGAATTGTCCTGAGAAAATATCTATTTCAGTTTTGATTTTATATCAACAAAGCATTTGGAATCATGGGCAAAACTTCATTATTTTTTTTAAAGATAATTCCCCATATGTTCAAGAAGGCAGATACATACTAAAATACTGAAATTTTGTTAATTGCCATTATTAAGAAGGGTGAAAACAGCATGTGATATAAGCAGTTAAAGTTTTTTTTTTCATTAATGTTAGTGCAGATAATCTTATCAGTTTTAAAGATGTAGAAATAAAATAGATTTTATTTTGACTGAGGCAGCTTAAATATTTTAGAAAGAATAATGGACCAAGAATCAAGAATCCTAGATCTAAATCTTTATTGAGACCTTCTTTTCTTTCTGTCCTCAGGAAAATAGAATCATCTGGTCATAATTTCCTTCTCCACATAGTTGAAGCTTTGCACTTGATATATGGGGCCCTTTGAACTCTATAATTTTATATCCTTAAGTCTATATGCATCTTAGTCATCACTTCTGTGGTTCCCCACAGAGGTGCTGGGATCATTTGCAGAGATCTATGTACTTATGCACACTAGCTGTGCATTGGGAATGTTACCTTATAGTGGTGGCTTGCTGTCTTTTAGAGGTAGTTGACTCATAGGCTTTATAGAATATAAGAAGTTTCTGACATGACCACTGGGGCCTTACTAATATGCCCTAAATAAGAAAATCCATACACCTTAATGGAAAGAGTCACATTGTTTCAATAAGGACATTTAGTTTTATTAACACGAACAAAGTGCCTCTCTCTAAGGCATCAGTTGTTGAACATATAAAAAGCAATTAATGATAACTTACCTATCTGAATGCTTGGTCAGGATCAAATTTTCTTAGGTTCCAGATCTATATTTTTGGAAGTCATTCCTCAGATTATAATTATTATAGTTTTAACTATAAACTATGGTACAGATCATTTTCATCAAGGAGATAGTTTGAAGATAGTATTTTTATTGCTTTCAATAATGTGTGAAGATTATTATTATTTTTTGAGGTGGTTCCAGGGATTGAACTCAGGGGCACTCAACCACTGAGCCACATCCCCAGCCCTATTTTGTATTTTATTTAGATACAGGGTCTCACTGAGTTGCTAAGCACCTCACTTTTGCTGAAGCTGGTTTTGAACTCTCAATCCTCATGCCTCAGCCTCCTGAGCCCCTAGGATTACAAGAGTGTGCCACTATGCCTGGCTAAAGATTATTTGTAGTCGATTTGTATATTACTAATAAAGCAAGTCCCAAGTACAGTATTTTCATTTATTTGTTTACTTACTTTTTTTTCTGGTGCTAGGGATTGAACCCAGGCCATGTGCATGCTAGGCAAGTGCTCTACCACTAAGTTAAATCCCCAGCCTAGGTGAAGTGTTGGGAGGCCTAAAGTTTATTATATTTCCATTATAGACTGCCTCCAATATCACCTTACTTTTCCTTCAATGATTATAAATTCTTTATGAGCATAGCATAGAAATGCAATTTTACTGTATTGCATGAAAAGCTGAAATCTGGTAAATTAAAAAAGAAATTACAGTGTTAATCATAGAAACCCCTTATAAATTTTACCTGTTGGAATCAAAACCAAAACCAGTACTTGCTAAGATTTAAGTGTTTGTACTAGTGAAAATATAAGAGCTGGGTTAAGTGAATATATGTCTGAAATCCTTTAGTAAATTAAAAAATAAGCAAAAAGGTACAGAACAGACTAAGAATTATAATAATCATTGATTCAACAAGAAACATATGCTTGTGTATTTGAACATTTTCAATAAGCATGCATTTATTTGTATCCACAAGTTTTAAACAGCTGGTAACAGCCAATAATAATAGTAATTCAATAATGATAGACACTGCTCCCTTACTTAGAGAATAGAAGTTTTGAACATGTGCTTAGCTTTAGCACCAGATTTCCTCTAGCTTTTTTTTTCTTTTCCTATTCATTCCTTCCTTTACATTTGCAACTAAATAATGCTTAGAAACATTATAAGCCTTTGTATAACATGATAGTATGCAAAAGTTTAAATTTTAATGAGGTTTTAAGGGAGGCAGAAAAAGACTATTACTTTGTTGATTCATTCAACAAAACATCATTGTTTAGTGTTTAGAATGCTGTTATAATTTTTTCTTAAGCTGTGACTATAATCCTTTGATATGCCATCATATATTCATTTTATCTAAAATTTTCATTGGCATTTGGAGTGGCTATTATGTAGTGGAGGTTAGTTTCCCACCTAATTGCTTCTTTCCAACATTTCCACTGATGGGAAAGCAGCCTGGAATCATGGAAAGTCCAATGGGCTTTGGAATCAAACTTGAGTTCAAAGCCTGGCTCTACCCCTTCATTAAGCTGTGCATGTTTAATCAGGTTACTTATTTATTCTCTTTGAACCTTTGCTTCATCTTTTACAAAGTAGGAATAATAATATGTATATCCCAGTGATGTTGTGAGTACTAAATCATAGTGTACCTAGTCCAGTGTTGGTATGTGCTTATAAAATAAGCTGTCCTTTTTCCCTCGTCCTCCAGTAGATTTTAAGTAGTGGAGTCCAATTTAGGTCTCCAGAAGGGTTGGAGCACACTATTTAATTCACAGTACAACTCCCTCATCTGTTTCATTTCAAGTGATATAACTGACTTCTTTAAAGTCTCCACCCCTTTAGCTGATCACAGAGTGTTCCAAGATTGCAAACTCAAATTTCTCTGAAGCCTGGCCAAGTCATGTTAATGAATGAAGTTGACTGAGTTCAAGCATATACCTTGGAAATATATCATATAACTTTCTTTATATTTTCTAGTATTATAAACATAGTCACATCATACAGATATACATGATATTGAGATTTTGTTTTAGATATTTTCAGTGGAATAAGAATAATATCTCTTCCTAACTGTTGGGCAAATGATAGGGAGAGATGGTCCATTTGGCAATCTGAAATATGGACACCTTTTCAAGGAACCACAGCCACTGCTGAATTCCAGGCAGCTATTCCCAAACGGATATAAAGATCTAGAGTAGTCTCACCTTCCAATTTCTTAAGATAAACTGAATGTTTGGATTTTGATGTAAATCTTACTTATATTCTAATACTAGATCCAGTTTATCCCCAGAGCTCCCAGTTTGTAACCATTGCCCAAGATGGTCCTAGTTTTCCTCCAAATTCTCAGAACATTCCTTCTCTTCTTTTTCATAGGTTGCTAAATCAGGATTTCATTATTAACTTAATGCTCAGGCCACATGATTTTCTTAAGCAATCTCATTCCCTTTCATGATTTTGAATCCTGCCTTCTGTGATGAAGACTGTTAAGTCTGAGTCTTCAATGCTAACCCCATTTTAGAATGTTGAAATCATTTATTCAACTACTTCCTATCTGCATGTCACTTTCCCTCCAACTTCTCAGAGTCAGCATGGCCCAAACTAATCTCAAGAGCTTTCCCTGAGCTTCCTTCCAACTGAACCCTCTTCATCTCGTTTGTTCCTGCCCCAGTTTTCTTTCAAGTTTATGCTATGACCAAACTAATGCCAGCAGCCAAACCACGCACCTAGGATTGGATGGGGACCCTGCCCTTCTCCCTTACCACCATATACAATTATTTTTTAAGACCCCACTGATGGTGTCTCATTGCCACATTTCCAGAGGCTCTGCTCTGAGCCTCATTTGGTTTTGTGTGATAATCTGTGTCCTAACTGCACTTTCTGCTTTCAGTCTCAATGTTCTCGAATCCATTCTCCACCATTTTGCTGCAGCCAGTTAATCTAAAACTATACAACAGTGTCTCTATCCTGGGTCTCCTCAGAGTCTTTCAGAGATCTGAGCTCACAAAAATTCTAAAAAAAAAAAAAAAAAAAAAAAAAAACAAATGTGAGAAGTGAGGAATGAGATTGAGATAAAGACCTCAGCTCCAGGAACAGATGGATCCCAAGGGCACAGAGCAGTGAGATCCAGTGAATCATTCAGAATAGGTCAGTACTCAGGAGTGATGGGGGGAGGTGGAGCTAGATTAGAATTTGTTTCTTTTCTTTTTCTTTTTCTCTTTCTCTTTTTTTTTTTTTTAAGGGTGTTGATGACCACAGGTTTTTGTCCCACTTTTCTTTTTAAGATTCCTGGCTAACATAATTGCATTGTGCTAAAACCTCTTTTTCATCTTCATAAAGGAGATATATTTCATCCCATGTAACCCCAAATTTTGAAATGGGTGCCATGGTAGTTAAATATGCCTTTCTCTCTAATTTGCCACTTCAAATATTTATTGTTCAATTCTCTACCCATTTTTTAAGCTGGACACAATATAGGCTTTAGGAGAAATGAATCACATGCAAACAGTGTTACTCTTTTAGTCAGTCCATGGCTCTGCTGACCTTGAAGAATTTTTCTAGCTTTTCTGCTTTTTTTTTGGTCACAGGATTTCTTTGATGGAACTAAAGCCCCATTATCCATATTTTCTTATCACTTTATTGTAAGCTTTAGCAGAAGCCACTGGGGACTTTGACTGTATTATGAGAATCTCTGAATTGCATGACAATCTTGTTTTACAAGTTTCTTATCTCTTTTTTATTTGTTCAGTTGCTGGTCACCAGTGGCTTACAATGTCACCAGAATCTGTTTAAAGAAATAAAAAGATTTTGTTCTGAACGTTCCTTATCTGCCGTTTAGTTTCTGTTTCTCCGAGCCTCTGATGATTTGTGACATCATTGGATTTCCATGGTGTGACCACAGCTACTCACAAAAATTATCTTGTAATTGGTCCTCCACTGATTTCCCATGGTTCTCTAGTGTCTTTCACTCATATCACTCCTTCACTGCTCCAAAACTCCTGTGGTAGCAGGTGAAAATTATTCATTGAACTTTAAGAGTGTCTTTTATCCATTATTAGGTATGAATATAAGTATCACAGTGGAGAATTGTAAGAAGCGACATACAAGGTATCATATTGACTCCAAGATCAGTAAATAGTATCATAAAATGATAATGAGTACAATTCCTTAAATGCATCTTCAGGGAAAAAAATCAACTAATTACAAACACACACAAGAAAGAAAATAGAGATACAGAGAAATAGCTTTTAAAATTTATTTAGTCTTATTGTAAAATAAATGAACTTTGAAGGGTAGTTGTATAACCTATGAACAAGTAGATATTAAGTGAAAGTCGAGTATCAAGAAATATTTATTTGCTACTATTAAACTTTTTGCTATTTATAAAAATAAATTAACAATGCAGTAGAAATATCTTAACACATAAAATGCCAGAGCATGAACAGATAGTTGAAAGAAGGAAATAGAATGCTAAAAGATGTGGAAAAAAATTATAATCAAAGAAACAAAAGATAAAGCCAGTTCACACATGCATGTTGACCTAACACACACACACATACATATCTCATCAAAGAAAATCATCAAAATCATGCACATTATACTGAAGGTATAGGAAACATTTTCATATATAGTTTGTATCATGTAGTAACCTAAATTTGCACAAGAATCAGTAGATAGCGAGGTGCATAGTCAAAACACCTCAGAACATTTATCCTGGCTGAACAAATGGTTATAGTTTTGAGAAGCCAGTCAATAGAAATATTCTAAAGTAAGAGAGTAGCTTTTATGCCTCACAAATGTTTGATGTAGCTTTTTAAAATAATATCTAGTAAATAACCATTAAATTATAAACCATCCATAAATTCAAAAGGTTATGCCTACATTATAAAAGTTTAAAATAATTAGAAAAAGAGTTATGTATACAATTAAAGCAAATTGTTGAATATAAATTTGTACTTGTGAAATACAAGATCAACTGTGAAAAATATTTATAAAATAATGCTATAGAGAAATACTAAGCAAGTGTGCTATTTTAAGAGATGGGATTTGGGTTAATATCTATTTTAATCATTATACTTTCCTGTATTCTCTAGTAATCAACAATGAACATTATTTGCTTCTATTTACTTTTAAATGTTATAAATATATTTTTGGAAAATATCAATGGCGTAATCCAAAAATTAACTTTTTGTTTGTTTTTGTTTTGGAGTGGTAATGATTTTGTGATTGTGATTTTTTTCTTAAAGGTAACTGGTGATTACTACCACTGTTAACAAAGCATTTGGAGAACACTTTAAAAATTATTCTACTTCTTCTAGATTTGGAGATTATAATTAATTCACTAATTCTCTTACCTGTTTTGAAAAACAAAATAACTCCTAACAGGTTTATTTGCATTTGAATCTTTTGGTCAGTGTTCGCTGCAGTTGGTCAAAGTGCTTTGTTATGTTCAAGTTCTAATCTGTCTTCACACATGCCATTAACTCCAGAGAGTGATTAATATTATCCTTTTGTGAAAGGAGATGAAAGTGAGAATTTTGTGAGAGTCCCAAAGTTATCAAATTTCCAGAAGAATGAAGTTCGGACCTTTAACTTTTAAAATGGAATACAGATCATATGAATAAGAGTTCATACAAGAGCATCTATTAATCATGTTTTGGCAGTTTATTTGAATGCATATAATACCAGGTCCCTTTTATAATGTATCCCCCCCAAGGAGAGTTGGGGAAGGATTAAAATTTTCCTTTTTTAGAAGGGGGGCTAAGGCCACAGACTATGTCCCACTTTCCTTTTTAAGATCCCTGGCTAAAGGAATTGTATTGAACCAAAGTCTCTTTTTCATCTTCAAAAAGCAGATATATTTGGTTCCCCATGACCCTACATTTTGTGATGACTGCCATATAATTTAATGAAGCTTTCTCTCAAATTTCCACCCCTCCAACGTTAGGACACTTTGGAAAAAAAAAAAAAAAGAAAAAAAGGAAGCTACCTATTTAATAGGTCTTTGTATCTCTGTTCGCACAATTATAACACAAAAAGCTGCTCCACCCAGGTCAGAAAGCACTGTCTGCTCTGCCTCTGATCAGAACTGCAGCTGAATAACTACTCGAAAAACTTGGGCTTCAAAATGCATAAGCCTCCACAGAGTCTGAGAATGTGCAAATGTTTCATTTTTCTCTTTTAAATTTTAGTTGTTCCTATGGTTCTCCAGGACTTTGCTTCATATCATGTTTGGACGCCTCCAAATGTAAACTTTTTGTGTCGTCCAGGGAGGGTACAGATTTCATATTGATTTTTTTTTTTTTTAAGGGAGGGATCCAACAGACTGAGGGAGATGACAATGTCCCTGTTGTCCCAGCCGGTCATGCTGGTTCCAAGACCATGTGCAGCTTGAGGGTAATGGGAACCATGTGTCACCTGTGAACTAGGGTCAGAATGCCTTGAAGGCAAGGGGTGAGGTGAGCTTGTGACACACAAGGGGCCGTTCCAAGTTTTAAAGCTAAAATTCTATTTTATTTTCTTTTGTACTTCATTGCATTCTTTCTCATGCTCTTTTCATTCAAAGATTCAATCCCAAGACAGGATTATGATACTCCACCAGCTGTTGTGTCAGGTAGGAAAATTCTCATTCCTTTAAAAGACTTGATTGGAGGGGAGAGATGGAGGTTGCCTGCTTTTCTCCACAACTCTTGAAAGCAGTGATTCTCAATAGGGGTGGCCACAGGAAATTTGAATGTCAGTTTGGCAGGGGGTGTATGTAGTTCGGAAAAATGTATTTAATATGATAATCCAGCTTTATGCCTGGAAAATGAATATATCGCCTTTTAAATAGAAAGGACACATTGTCTCCAAGGATACACAGAAGATAGAGTCTGTGTTCTATGTATCAGTCAGTCTCAGCATTGGACAAGGTCGCCAGAATTTTTGAAAAGGGGGAGAAGGATTTTATATTAAGCCAAAAAAAAATATTAAAAAGGGCACAGATTAATTAACATAGATTGAGAAGCACTGCTTTAGAGAACAGAATTCTTCTGAAATCAGAAAATCATCCCATTTTGCTTGCTCGGCATTCAGCACAGGGTACTCAATATAACTATTTGTTGAATGAATCAAAAATTTAAATTTATTCCAAAAATTATATTTTGGGTATCACAAGTGAAACCACCAATATTTCATTTATACAATAAAATGGCAGAGGTTCCTTGAAGATCAAGACATCAGGATCTTGAGGATTTTAATTAGCAATATTTAAGTTGTTTCATAAAATTTAGTGATGAAGCCAGGGTATGTATGTATGAAGAAATTAGTTCTTATTTTGAACTGCACAGAACCTGTGCTTTTGTATTAAGTTTGAGTTTTGGTTTCTTGCAAAGTGGAAAGTGGATACAATGGTTCATTTTTGTTGATTTTTTTTTTAATTTGATGAAATACTAGCAGTTTGAAGAGCTTTGTACTCTATGATCTCTTGACATGTTAGATGGCAAGCACATAAAATTAAAACTAAGAAGGACATTGGAAAGAGCAAGAAACAATGTCCAAAAACAGACTTAAAGAGCCCACAGAGTAGTTGAGTCTGGCATTGGATGGTGGCTTTGAAACAGGGAACTTCATGTTTCTGGCCACCCCTCTTGCTTGACCCAGCATCTGAAGGGTAATCTTTTTCTCATGTCTGTGTATTGTTTAGTTATGCTTGTGGCCAAATACTCATCTTGGAATTTTTAGTAAGAATGTCCCCATTGAAGAACCATGTGAAGTTATTTGGGTTCTCTTCAAGGTCTATATAAATTGCTATTATTTAAAATATCACATCTTTCCCCAACGTGTATTACCTGCCATATCTTTAATGTGCCTTTTTTTTTCATTTATGTGACATCATGAATAGATTGTTTCATGTGCCCAGCTTTTCTACTTGAACATATGGCGTCTTTGTTTAACAACTGGCATCTATCTGCTCTTGATAATTTATCAATGCAAATAATAATAAAAGACAAAAGACACAATCTGAAGCTTTCCTTCACATAGGTGTCCTGATTTCACTTTCCAGAACACAATAGGAAAAGCAATCAAAATGTCAGAAGTATTTACTAGATGCCCATCAAGGGTCAGGCTCTACCCAAATCAATTGAAGCAGAAACCCTGGCTGAAAATCTATGCTCTGAAGTTTCCATCTGGTTCCATAAACAGTAGTCACTGAAAGTTCTTGAGCAGATAAATGATTGGATAAAAGTAATACTTTAAGAAACTTGATCTAGCAGTTTTGTGTGTGCTCAGAGAAGAAGAAATAGGATTGCACAGAAGAGCTAGAAAACCAGATATATTTACAATAAAAAAAAAATGTTTCTAAATTCCAAGAAGTGCAGTACACAAAAAGGGACCAGTAGATTTTCCATATGAAAAATAGCATTTTAGAAGATTTTATAGTTATTTCTCCCTTATAAGATTTGATTGCTGGTTTGATAAAAACATACAGACCTTTTTAGTCTATCTTTAAGTAGAAATAGACCTGCCATTCTAATGGGAGAACTTCAGTAACTCTTGAAAAATGGTATATTCTTTACCCAACCACTGATCATATTAGAAAATTGACACAGGCCATGGCATTATAGTATCTCCTTCCCAATTATCTCAACTTGCCAATATTGGACAACTCAAACTGTTAATTCTTTGCCAGTGTAGGAGCCAATCAAATTATTCTAATTTATTGGAGTCAAGATGTCTGATTGGATAATCTACAAAGACATAACCCAACCTAATTTCATTTACTCAATATTTCAACCACTTAATGAACAGTTTATAGGAGCTAGATACTGCATTCAAGTGTTGGTGATACTAATATACTATAACCAGCAATTAAATGTTACAATACTATAAGAATAGAAAAAGATTATTGTAAAACATATCAGGATCTAACTTCATGTTACTATTATTTATGGTGTTAAATTTATAGAGGGAGGAGGAACAAAAATCTAGAAAGAAGGTTTGAAACTCTCAGGGAAAAAGAGAGTTCTGGGCTGGATTTGGAAGAATGAATAAGAATTCATCACCTGGATAAGAGTGGGAAGGTGTAATAGGCAATCAGGATATGGAAATTCTTATAAATAGGAAAGATTTAGAGGTATATGATAATTCATTTGATATTGTTGGTGCAAAATATCACTCTGACATATACCAGAATTACATCAATATAAATCTGATTTGGTGTAAGGACCCTTTCTTCTTTGAGTCATGTATCATCTTATTCCTTTACTTATTTATATGGCATTTATTGGAAGAATACTGAGTGACAATCATCATGCTAGGCACTAGGAATGCAACTTCCTTCTAAAAGCTTAGAAAGTTAGATAGAAGCAGGTTATTACAAGTGGCATAAATGCTTCAATATTAACAAAACTTATGATGTCTGTGAACACACAAATAAGATGCCTCAGTCCAGACCTACTTGTGTCATTTACTAGTTGTGGAAACTTGAGAAAACTTAACCTCTCTGTCGCTTAGATTACTTATCTGAGGAAGTAAAAAAAACTTCGTAGAGTTATTTTAAACATGGAGTAAAATATATAACCTGCTTAAAATGCATCCGGTATGAAAGTGCTACAACTATAATACCATTATTGGCATGAGATATTATGGTGGTTCAAAGAAAGAACAAATAACAGATGTCAGAGAAAGGGTCCCAATGGATGAATTCTCTAAATACAAACATAAGAACACTTAGGAATTAGCTAAATAAAGAGTGTATCTGGGGAGAGTTTCAGATCAAAAGAGGCGGCATGTTCAAAGAGTCATGAGGAAAGGGTGTATTGAGTTCAGAGAACTACATATGGTCAAAAAGGGCAAGGATAGGTTCAGAGATATGGGGAGTAGAGTAATGAGCCTGAGAAGTAAATAAGCAGAAACAATATCACAAGATAGGTAGCTTGGATTGTTTCCCAATGGCAACAGGAAGATATTAAAAAGTCGTGAGTTGGATGTGATCTTTCTGACTATAAGGTCAAGAATATATTGGAGAAGAGCAAAAATAGAAGAGAGGGAACTGAACTGAAGAATCTTTGGAAAGATCATGTCGGCATGTACTCAAGTTGTGTAAAGGACAATAGAAAGATTGGTGAATGTGTGACAGGTTAAGTAGGTAGAATAATAGGACTTGGTAACCAAATGAATATCAGGAGAGAAAGAGAAAGATGATTTAAATTTGGCTTATAATTTCCTCAGTGCCCTGAAGTATCTTTTCCCAGAATTTAAACCACAGAAAGGAGGATCAGGTTTGTGAGCAAAAGAGATGAGTCTGAGATGCCTATGATGCAGCCAGACAGAGATGCTCAATAGATGCTGAATGTATGTGCTTGAACTCAGAGGCCGTCTCTTGCGCAGAGGTAGATTTGGGAATTACCACCATGGATTTAAGCCATGTTTGCCCACAGAATGTGCTTGAAACAAAGTAACCAGAACTTTAAAATAAAGAATGGATAGAAAATGGAGCCCAAAGGAGAGGTTGGATAAGACAACTATACATGTAGAAGGGAAACAAGAATATGAAGTTTTAAAAATCAAAACCATGATAGTAATTCTAAAGAGTACTATCCAGTGACATAAGTCCTGAAGTTTTGTTATGTACACACACAAAAAAATTTTGTTATATTGGCAAAATTCAATTTTGTCATTGAATTTTGTTATATGGAGATCAATAGTGAATTTGATGGTACAGTTAAGGGTAAAAATCAACAACATTCAATGTCATGTAAGGAACGGTTGTAACTAGTACAGGAAACAATAAATTGGTTTTGAGGAGAAGTAGAGAAATGATAAAAAAATTAGAGAAAAAATCTTAATTGATTTATTGATTTTGATGAAAAATAATGGGAAGATAGTTCTAGATAGTTCTAAAGCTTAAAGAATGTGATTCTTAAGGATGAAGACAGAAGGAAGAGATAATGTAGGTGCAAGTAAATCCGTAAAGGTAGAAATAAGGAGTTAAAGGATTTCCCAAATGATACATTTTATTTGTTTTTATACGAAGTATTAAGTGCCATCATCTTCTGAGAGTGGCTGGGAGATGGCATGGTAAGAATTTAAGGTGAACAAAGATTTGGAAACCTGAGGAGTCAGAGGGTCAACAAGAAATAGAAAGTTGAAGTGACCTGGGTTTATTTGAAGCTATAAACTATAGATTATTTTCATACTTATTATGGTTTAAACTGGAATGTCCCCCTCACAAAAAAAAAAAAACTTATGTGTTATGAAGTGCAGCAATATTCAGAGATGGAAAGATTAGATTTTGTGAGCTCTGATCTCATTAGTGGATTAATCCACTTGATGGGTTACTAATTTGAATAGTTACTCAATGGTAACTATAGGCAGGTGATGTATAGCTGAAGGAAGTAGATTGTTAGAGATACCAATTTAAGGACTATATCTATCCCTGTTTCCTTCTTTACTCTCTTTCTGCCTCCTAAATGTCATGAATTGAACAGTATTCTTCTGCAATGCCTTTCTGCCACAATGTTTCTGCCTTGGAGTTGACCATGAAACCACATAGTTTCACAACCAAAATAACTCTTTGATCCTCTAAGTTATTCTTGTCAGGTATTTTGGTCACAGCAATGAAAAGCTGACCAAGACAAAACTAATCTGTGAAGATGTTTGATTGTCTTGTTGTGGTGATCATTAGCCAAGAAGAGAGCCTGGTAAACCCAGGGTTGAAAATATACTGAAGTGGAGCGAGAAAAGGACAATGTGCACTGATGATATTGGCAAGAAAGAAAGAAAGAGGTTAACAGTGGTTTTGAGGAAGAAAGAAGAAGCAGTCCATAAAGAATGAGAGGAAGAAAATAGAAAATATGGAGACTAGAGTTCTCAGTGTGAAGTACGGTGTACTGGGGTACTTGGATTGAAGACTTTGAATAATGCACTGTTTCTTGGCAAAGTTTGGGTCATGGGAACGGGTAGCTAAGTGGACTTAGGGTGACATGACAGAAGTTAAGGAAGTCAAGTAAATACAAAAAACTGCTAGATATGTGAGATAATTTTACATATCAGGGTTTTGTTGTGTTTGATCTTTTTTGTCACTAATAAGTTATGCATGACTTCAGGAGTATATTGCTTAGGAAGAGTATAAGGTAAATATTTAAGCTTCCACAATGAATACACTTAAAAAATAATGGTAATCTGGGAGGAAAGAGCTAAGACAAGAGTAGTGAGGTTCAAAAGAAAGTTTGGGAAACAGAGCTGAGACTGTCTCCTACATTTTCAAGCAAAATCAGGAAACTCTTCTTTAAAAAAAACAAAAAATTCCCCAACAGCTAGAACTCCTTAAAAGGTCCCTTATTTTAAGCAAATTTTAGTAGAAAATATGTAAATGAAGGATAAAATATCATTTTTTATACATGGCTGGATTTTATGAGGCACATATGAAAACCACAGATAATTTGTCATCAAATTTTTATCTTAGTTGCCTTGAGCTTAATTTTTTTTTGAAGGGCATCAGTATGGAATCAAGCTAAAGATTATGATTACTGGAGAATAAAAGTAGAACAGAAATCTATCCCTTTTTTCTAAAAGCTTAGAGTTTAGAATTTGAATTTGAGTTTGGAAAAATGAAAAATAAAAATCAGGGCTAAAAGATGCATTGAAAAGATCTATAGGACTTCTGGAACACATATTTATTTTCTGCTATATCCTTTTGCATACCAGCTAAAATAGGTTGAAGTAATAAATGTTATCAGTATATATCAGTACAATTCGACAATGAGGTTTCACAGAAAAAAAGTTTAGTAAATCAGAACATAGCAGTCGAATAAGAAGTCCTTAGTCTCATGGAGCTGTTCATAAGTGTGCCTACCCCAGTGAAGATGGAATTCACTGTTAAAATAATATGCAGTTTGTTTCTATTGCTTTTGCTTGTTAGAAATATAAATTTGTGTTGGAAAGCCCCATCAACCTGGAAGGGTGATGCTCAGATAAAGCATTACTTGAAGCTTGTCTTTATGCTGCCTCTTTGGGTAAGGATTACCTTTTTAAACTATCCCATATTATCAAGGAATAGGGGGCAGTATTTAGGCTGTTTCAAAGAGGAAAAACTATATTTTTCAAGCTCTAAGTAACATTTGTTTTCATGGATAGTATGAGCTAATTACAAATGATTTCCATCTCTTAATTAAAAATTAGGTCCATTAGTACCTCTCATTAGCAACAATTAGCCATTAAATTGTATTTACTGTAAAAGACCTGATGCAGAGTTATAAGTGATCCCACAAGCCACCCGTGAAAATCAGTTTTCAGTTCTTTCCTCGAATGCTGTACACTTATTTTGATTACAAAGTTGCATATCTTTAAATATCTTAATTAATTGAACTTTTTGTTTTTAATAAGTCCTAATATAGAAAACTTGCTCTATTTCTTCATTCATTCAACTAATATTTACAGACCTTCTACAGAGCCACAAGGAGCCAAGGCAAAGTGGGTATAGAATGCATTCCGTGCCCTCAAAGAATAAAGTCTCTAACAGAACAGGGTTATAAAGAACTGTCACATAACACAGCATGTGACAGATATCAGAACAGTCCTCTGCAGAGCTGGACTTTGTACGTGGGATTTGTACAAGTATCTGACACATAGGAATGTGCATGCTGAGTTATTATGTTCCCGCTGGTGCATTTATAAGGTTCACTAAATTATAAAAATGGAGACTTTTTTTTTTAAAAAAAAGACTTTTCCTGTGGAATAATAATTTTTATTGATCTATTCAAGTAACTTATCCCAAAGGAAGCTTAAGCAAATGGACTCTTCAGATATATAAACATCATTTTTATTTAGGCCAGTCCCTGCACTCGTCTCCTGCTCCCAGGGGGAAGGATAGGGGAGAGAAAAATTTAATCTTCATTTCATAATCCAGCAAGCTTTTTCTATAAAGGTCTAGGTAATAAATATTTGGGATTTTGCAAGTCATATGGTCTATGTCACAAGTTTTTGACTTTGTCATTGTAGCATAAAAAATCTATACAATGAATGAGCATGGATATGTTCCATACAGGTTTTATTTGTGAAAATAAGAAGAAAACTGCATTTGGACTTTGGGCTATAGTTTGCATACCCCTCTCCTGATCACTGTATGTTCATAAGTATCCCAAAATTTAAGTACTATCACTAACATTCTTTATAAGACATTTAAAGTGCCTTTCATTAAAATTAGCATTTTTGTGCCTTTTCATTTTATAAAGGCCAAGGAAATGTCAGAAGTTAGAGGTGGCGAAGATTGAGAGGGACGTGGAGAGAGAGATTTCTTAACATTCTAGTTTATATTGTACAATTAACTAGACTACTAATATGTTAAAAACCTCTAAGTACATTTCTATTTTTCAAATTCTCATCATATATTGGACTTATTTGTATGTACCAGCAAGAGTATACTAACTAGGATAATTAAAAATATATTCTGTGTAATGTCCTTTTACAAGGCTTTAAAATTTTTTAGGGTTAGAAATTTAGAGAAGAGGTGAGAAATGCATCATCCCAAAGGATTTGTTGTCCATGTATATTTTATGTCTTGGTTGCACCACCTGAAGTGGTTTTGTTGTTGCTATCGATGTTGGTTGTTGTCCACCAAAGTTGCTCTTAATGTACCACGTGTGTGTGTGTGTGTGTGTGTGTGTGTGTGTGGTGCTGGGGATTGAATCTACAGCCTTGTGCATGCAAGATAAGCACTCTACCAACTAAGCTATATCCCCAGCCCCACTGTACCACTTTAGGCTATTCCATTTCCCCTGGGTAGCTGCCTTTCTGAGCTCCATTTTATGCTTTGCACTCTGAAGGTGGAGAAAAGCTTTCCTAGTCTTATCTGTAAACCAAACACTATATAGAGCAAGCATAGGGGTGCTGGAGATATGACTACCCTCTGGGCAAAGGTCAGAGCGCAGTGCCATTTGTGGATGCAGCACACATATCCCATGGAGAGCTGCATCCCCAAATGCTGTCCTTGCAGTAGAATTCTCAAGTGATTGGTAGCCGCAGCCATAGGGCACACCATAGCAACAGCACATAGTGTCATTTAGTACCTTCATCATCTGCAGAAGGGCAAAGCCTACATGACAGCAACAGAGGAAGAGAGCACTTTCTGGCAACAATAGATTTTGAAGTAAGCTAATTGCATGCGCACGAGTCGGCACATCTGGTATTGAAAGCACATGGCTCCCTTTTTAATCAACAGCACAAAGTGGGCACTTGAGGCTCCTATTAGAGAATCCAAGCATGAATTGACTGTGAGTCGGCACTTGCCGGAGGCATGCTGGAGACATCTGAGGCTGGAGAGATGCTGCCTAACAGACGTGTTAACATTTCTCTAGACTCTATGTTAAATTAGTCTATCAGAAAGCAAAATGCCAGAACCATATGATTGTACGTCCCTGTTGAAATGCGTTCTCTGAGTCAAAATTTAATGCTTTAACCTCTTCTTTCTCAGAGGAGTGATACACGACACAAACATTTAAGAAATGTTGCTAGTTGTCTTGAGATGACCAGTGGATATAATTGTCCCATATTTAGCCCAATGTTCCTTAAGTCAATAAGTAAATGATGAATAGCTGCTAAAGTCTAGTGGCTTCACAAGAATCTCTCTCCAGGTGAAAAGGTATGCTTCTTTGAAACTAACAATGTGAAATAAAGAACTTTATAGTCTTCCTTTTTGGCCTTATTTATCAGGACAATTGGATGTAGATGGGGTACATTGCGTGTTTTCTCAGAATATTGTTCTCAACTGTTCGTTGATTTGCTGTTTTAGTTGTGCTTTGTAATATAGTGCTTAATTTTGTAAGCCCTTCGCAGAATCAGCTTGGAACTACGAAGGCTTTAATTCCCAATAAAAAAATAAATGAAAATATGCCGGTGGGTTAAGGGAAGTTTGTGTGCTATAAAAGTTCAGTGGAAAGACAAAATGAAAGATGATTTTGATTATGTGTTGATCTTATCTAAAAATTTGCCAGCAGGCACTGTTTTTATTCATTCACACACATGCAGCTCTGAGTAGGAAACTGTATGGTATAAAAATTAGAAATGGCTGTTAAGAGTCAAGAAGGTACATAGGACTCCTGTTCCCACTATTTAATAATTATTTAACAATGAGGGTTCCTTAAGTTTCCTGAAGTGTGCTTTTTTCCTTTCCTGTGATATAGATGGTAATGCATTAGCTCTTCCTTATTTGTATAAGACAATAACATGAGGATCATTTGAAATGGCATCCCAAGCACCTAGGCAGTAACGTGACTTGTAATAAGTATTAAACAAGAGAGATTCCCTTTATCCTCATTCAGGGAAGAGTGTTAGGACTTTTTTGAAGTGTTGACAACTTTACATTTGCTTTGATAGGTCAAAGGTTAAGTAGTATAAAATCGTTTGTAAACCCAATATCTAAAATTAGGAGAAATAGTAAAAAAAAAAAAATCATTGCATATCTTCCGTATTGACTGCATTTTATATTATAGCTAAATTAATGTAATAAACTATAAATATTTTATAACAACATGAAAAATACTATTTATACTGCACAGTGAAAAAGACAACATAAATGAAAAATAATTTGATTTTGAGTCCTAAAACACATCCATAGACAGAATCTAGAAGGCAGCACAAAAAACAGTTGTTATCGGTGCTTTTAATTTGCTTTCTAAACTTTTTGTAAGTTGCTTTGCAGCTTACAAAATTTAATATAATTTTTATAGAAGTCATTGAATATCATAATTCTAGGGAGGCATTATATATCAGGAATGCATGATTGTATTAATATGAAGATTAAAATAAAGGTATTAATGATGATTGTGATGGTTATATTGGTGACAGAAACAGTACCGGTGACCTCTAAAATTCCCCCACTTCCACTCATCCCATCTCAACTCTGTGGCATTTGAGGCAGAATTTTTAAAAGATTATATCTCTTTATAGGTGTGGCTTAGAGTTTTCAAAGGAATTGTAATCTAAAGTCATTGCTAAAGTTTTATGTGAATTCTCTACCCACCTAAAGGGGGTCAGCATCTCTACCACTTGACTGCTGCTTTTCAAATGATGTCTTCTGTTCCTTGCATATAGCACTTGGAAACATCTAAAGTCTTCCCAGTTTATGCAGCATGAGACTTCCAGTCCTGTGTTTATGGAATTGATGTAACAAATTTGAAACTGGAATTATATATACTATATTTTAAAATACATATTGATATTGTCTAACTTCTACAATTTGTACATATCTATCCTATTATTATTTACAGTTTTTCTAGCTTTATGCTTAAAATAAAATCTTCTGTAATTGGAAGCAACTTGTTTTCACAAGCTCTGTATCACAAAATAGTTATACCTAGCAAAATCAATAAGAGAACATTTTGAAGTCCATTGGCCACTGAAAACATTGCTGTTCTTTCTTCTTTCTATGATGAACTTTCATTCATTTAGGCAAGGTGGAATACATCATACCTTTTTTAACAAGCCAGTTCTGTTTCACTTGTCTCTACCATGCACTATAATTTTCCTTCAATTAAATATCAATGGAAAAGTTATGGGCTAACTGACCTTGATACTGTGTACCAAAACTATGATCACTTCACATCAAGTTTCCTTACAAATGGAAATAGGAACATTGAAAAGGTTTTAAACCCAGGCTTTCCTTTGATTTACATGAAATAAACATATTACAGTTGGCAACAAAACCATGTAGTTTCAGAGTGATGGGTTGCAGGCCCCTCTGGGGCACACATAAATTTACTTTAGGTGCCTGCTCTGAGTCCAGAGGTATGCTCCAGAGACTCAAATCTGGGAAAGCACTGGACTTCAGATTCAGGAAACATAAATTTTATTCCTAAATGAGCAGTTACTTGAGCAAATTAAATATGCAGAGTTGGTAAAAAATCATTGAGATAAATTTGAGATACTTGTACTAAAGGGTTAAAGTTAGAAGC
Organism: Ictidomys tridecemlineatus; assembly: GCF_052094955.1. Classification (NCBI taxonomy): domain Eukaryota; kingdom Metazoa; phylum Chordata; class Mammalia; order Rodentia; family Sciuridae; genus Ictidomys; species Ictidomys tridecemlineatus. The sequence goes on along the minus strand of NC_135478.1, from coordinate 30,936,529 downwards.
CAGACAATCCCAGGGACCAACTAGAGCCTAGAGTGATGTATAGAAAGAATATCAGGTGACCCTGGTGGGATCTCAGAAGAGGAAGTTTGAAGTGCTTATTGTTGGACTTGAGCTTGTGGTGTGCGGCTTTGGGAAGAACTTAAGGAAGCAACAATATATTAGCAAACTACTTTCAGGAAGTGAACAGTAGTTGAATGATTAATTTGTCTTAACAAGTATTATCTTGTAGATGGGAGCAATAAAGCAGGGCTAGAGTTGTCATTGCAAAGAGACTGTGGTCACTGATGTTATACAGTAAAGGGAGATATTCATTTATTTGTCTTCAGCTTTGCAGAAAGTGGCTTTTTTTTTTATTCACTACACTCACCCAGTGACCTTGTCTGCTAATTATAGTTAATCTTTGAAAATTGTTTAACTGGGAATATTATGACCTTAAAAATAGCTACCAGCTAATTAAAGGTTATTTGAAAATTTTCCATGAATTCTTTCCTTATCTAGAAGATATTTATAATACTGTCAAAAATATAACAAAACATTGGATGGCACTGATAAAAATGTAAACATAAGCATGAAATAAACTAAAATAGCTTTTTATTCTCACGTGCATTGAGCATGTATGGAAGTTTGAAAAGGGAGGAGCAGGGGATTCCAAGGAACATGCTGTGTTCTGGTTGCTGCACCTAGTGCCTTCTATGGATTAATTGGTAACATTTGATTGACACAATCATGCTATAAGGCAGTTTCTGTGCCCTCTACAAATTGGTTCTTTATAATGTCAGCTGGACTTTCACCCATTATTTATGTTCCTTCAGCTATTTGAGACATTTTGACCCTCTCAAGTTCCAAATATGAGTTTTGTCATTCTTACCCAGCAAATGACTGCCTGCTCCTTTATAAGAAGAGGAATACATTTGATCTGATCTTTATATGTATCCCTTTCATTTCAAATGGCTATTTCTTCAGTCTTCTCTTCCTAGCCTCCAGTTTCTGTGAGGCCCTGGCCCTCTTTTGGTCAGTGTTAAAGCTTCCTTCTATGATCTTGCTTTCGTCTGTCTTAACCTGTTTTGATGGTCATGTAGCATTCATTAGCCTCTATGCCACATGTGCCCTCTTCAGTGTATACTTATCCACTGGGACTTTTTCTGTGCTTAAAAAAATGGGCAGATGATTTCCATTTCACATTTCTCAGGGTGCTGTTCTTAGCCTACTCTGCATTCCTTTTTTCTGCTTCCTCTCCTTTAACCATCACACAGATGACCTCCAAGTCATTAATGCTAGCATTCCTCTGTGTTTATCTCCATGCCAGTGTCTCCAATTACCTCCTAGAGGTCCCCCATCCACTGCTATCCCCCTTAGCTGACCCATTAGTAGTTCAGACTTCATATTCTTAACATCAATCTCATAATATTTTTTCTAATCCAGCTTCTCCTGCAGACATCCCTAAGGCTCACCCTCTTTAAGTATTACTTCTCTAAGCCAAGATTTTTAAAGCTCAGTGCAGTGTGAGTTTAGGATTGTTATGGTGTTTGGCAGGGCATTGGAGTATAGCTCTTGTTTGTGGGTGAGAACCATGTGATTTAATATTCAGCTAGGCTTGGAGTAGGATGGAAAAATCTCTCACACAGTGGTGAATAATTCTTCCAGTCAAGACTGCTTAAAACCTTAGAAGCATTCTGGAGTACTCTATCACACATGAAATATTTCATTTCCATGGAGATTTTCCTTTCACAATACATTCTGAATCTGTTATATCCATTCCGTCTATTACACTGGTGCTGGCTGGGTCTTTGTACGTTTTCATTTTATTATTGCAACTTTTTCTGGTGTCGACACCTGCCCCTTCCCCTGCTTTCTCATCCTTCACTCAAATGCCTCAATAAATTTTTAAAATTAACATTTTTAAAACCCTATGTGCAAGAATATGGTCTTGATATACCATTGGAATTTAGGTTAGTTGCAACTATTTCTACCATCCAGTTTCTATTCCTGCCAGAAAGTAGAATACAGATTGGATTTCTGAATTAAAAGTCATCTTTTCTAATAGCAAGGCTCAAAGTTGCAACCAGTATGTAATTTTAACTATATATGTTTAGCTTATGGAGAAGGTTCTATGGTGAGTTGAGTATTAAGACTAGATGATACTGTAGAGCTACAGTTTCTAGTGTGATTGCCCTTTAGTTTCTAGGTGAAAGCAGACCTAAATTTTTTTCTGGGAAAAATATTGTCCTTCCGCAGCTACTCTCCAAAGATATGTGTGTTTTGGACAGTGTCAGTGGGTTCTCTTAAATTCTTCTTACCTGCTTCCATTTGAGACTTGCTATACAATGCCAATTCCAGCTGATGGTGAAAACATACAGGCCTATATAACTAGAAGCAAAGAAAGCTGCAGTCCAGGTACTTGTTAAGAAGAACAATTCCAAAGTCTCTGCCACTCATACCTTTCAGAACCTCGCCTAAGAGAAATAATACTTTTGAAGTAATATTTGGATAATATGCAGTATATCTACTCTCCTTGGATATTTCAACTTATATCCCTAGATTTAGCTGACAAAACTGTTTTACCTGGATGAGTACATCCCTTGCCCCTGCCCCCGCCCACCAAAGACTAGCTTTTTGTGAAATATGCTTGTCATAATGCCATTTGGTTATGTTTGAAGGACAATGTAATAAATAGTCCTTAGAAACTTGGTTTGCTTTCTTTTAGGCTATTGTTCATTACCCTACACAGTGTCAGCTCCTTCAGACTTGCAGGAAAAACATCTGCTTTGCCTCTATACTGAGAGTTACTCTTCTCTGCACCTGGTTTATCTTCTTATCTAGTGGATGAGTTGACATGTGTAATTCTTGTGTGATTTTTTGCTAACTACCTCTGATAAATTGTGTGTGTGTATGTGTGTATGTGTGTGTGTGTGTGTGTGTGTGTGTGTGTGTGTTGCTTGGGCTTGAACCCAGGGCCTTGTGCATGGGAGGCAAACATGCTACCAACTGAGCTGTATCCCCAGCTCTCTGATAAAGTTTTAATGACATTTATTTTATTAGTCTACTTGCTCACTTTATCTTACTGCCTTTTTTTTTTTTGTCTCATGTTTTTCACTTGACACTACCATATTTTATATACCTTTGGAAGATGCCTTAAATCCTTCTGGGGATCAAGGGGAGCAATAATTAAATAAATGCTGGAAATAGAAACTCCTAGATACGTTATTTTCCCCAGTCAGGAACCATAACTTAAATGCTACAAGAATGAAGGATTCCTTAGCTTGCACAGTACGGTCTTCAATCTACTTTTCCAACTGCTTTTCTTCCTGTCACCCTGGTCACAGTTATTTGTAGGATGTGTTTGCTGTGAGCACTTTCTTTTCTGCCTTTGCTCATCCTAACTCTACCTGGAAATTGTTCCCTGCCTCATTTGCAGTTTTTGCTGGTTATGTCTTACCTATCTCCAACTGTCTATCATTTCCACGTATCTCCTTCTGTTTCCACAGCCAGGTGTGATGGTCTTCACTATGAAAACTCACAGTCCTCTGTGATCCACCCCATCTTGTAGATACTCATAGGTACCCCACTAACTTCCCCCACACCATCTTTCTATTATAGATTTCCAGAGGTTTAGAGAGGAAAAAGAAAGAGGAAAAAATAATTGTACTATTGCTTGTATCCCTTGAAGTACAAGTTAAAGTTTTTGATCTTTATGAATAGGGACGCACCCTCATTTAGAGTTCAGGGTTGACTTTTATTCAAAGTGAATGTGGAGGAAAAAAACGTGGAGGCAATACTAGCAGAGTCAGATGCCTGAATTTTCTCCAAAAGAACTAAAATATAGGATTTTCTTTCCCCCCCCCCAGAAAGTTATTCTATATAACTGACATCTGTTGGCAGAAGCAGCATGCCATCCATCTAACTGGTCTTGCTGATTCAAGGCATATTCCACCTCAATTCATCCTCTTGACAGCCCCAGAACCATCTTCCTAAAACAAACATGACCTACTTCACATTCTTCTGCAGTCTTCAAAACAGAATCCTCCATCTTGATCCTGTGCTACAGGGCCCCTCATGGTGCTGATGGCTGCTTCTTCAGACTCATTTAGTACTAGTTCTGTATCTAGCCATAATGACTGTCTTCCGTTTCTAGCATGAGCCTTTTGGGGTTTTGCATATGTGAAGAATTTGATAAATATGACCAATACTTGTATCCAGAATATTTTTCCCTTTACTCGTTTTTTTTTAAAGTTTTAGTTGTAGTTGGACATAATATCTTTATTTTATTTATTTATTTTTATGTAGTGCTGAGGATTGAACCCAGGGCCTTACACATGCTAGGTGAGCATTCTACCACTGAGCCACAACCCCAGCCCTGCCCTTTACTCTTCAACTTGCTAATGCTGATTGGTTTCACAGTAGTTGTCTCAGGTACTTTCTTCTCCTTAGAATCTTCCTTTATGCTTCTATCTTGTCATTGAGCTGCCACCTTCTCTATTCCTTCAAGTCCCTGGGAGTATCTTTATCATAACATTTAGCACACTGAATCACCATTTACAGTTTACTTATCTATCTTTCAAGACAGGTTTATAAACTAATGGAGATAAGACCATAAACTAACCCATGTTAACCTTATTTCTCCATTACCCAGTAGCTTCTGGTGTATTGTAGGTGTTCGGTCAATATTCATTGAATATATAGATGATAACTACATATAAGAATACTGATTGCTAGACACACCCTCAGTATAATCCTGACCTTCACCTCAAGAGATTAAAGTAGTTAAGAGGATAAGAGACTCAAGAATGCCCAAGAAGTTTAGAAATTTGAGGGTACAACCAAGTGTAGAGAGCTTATGGAATGGGATAGAAACAAACAAGCACAAAAACCTTATGAACAAGAAAATGGTAGCAAATTTAAAATGGATATGGAGAAAATAAAATTATTGGGAAATGAACCTTGCATAAAGTAATTTAAAATATTAGTGGAACCTACACAAGGCATTTCAGAATTGCCATTTCTCTGAACGGTTTCATCTTGTTCATTATTTTCTCTGGATTCCAGAGTCCTCATTTATCTTATTAATTCCCTTTCTTCTCCAGTGTTACCTTCTGAAAGTAGCTTTAACCCTATTTATTGCCCAAGTCCCTCACATGAACATTATTGCAAACACACTCTGGCCCCAATGAAATAATATCTTTGCCCAATTTTTTTTTGTGTATTTTGATATTATTATTATCTAGTCTCTTTGTGCCCTATGACATGCCTTTTACAATGTCTCTTCGAGACATGCATCCAGGTGCCCCACTAGCGCTGTGAATGATAGCCTGGGCAAGTAGTGGCCTTTAGCTCTTTTTCATTAACAAAATGAAAAAAAAAAAAAACCCACCATGCCCACTCAGCTAGTGATGCACTATCATATTGAGAGCTTATTGAAGAAAGGCAGCCAACTGGTGACCCTATTGCTGGTTTTTCCCTAAATAGTATTTTCAGCCATGATCAAACAAGTTAGACTTCCACCTCCCAGGAAAATTTGCTTTTTTCTTTTCTCTCTCCCTCTTTCTTCACATGTTTTGTCCTGATATAACCAGACAGTCCATAAGAAATTTAAGTATTTTCTAGATGACATTGAAAATTTATGCAGATTAACAGTATTCATGGGTATCAAATATCAATAAGTTTTTTGAATGCCTTTCTTTGTGATTGTTTGTGTTTGTGGATTTTAGTTTAGGATTCTTTACTCTCAAAGAGATATTTTTCCTCTTAATTTTTTATTATAAAAGTAGATATAAGAAGCCATTCTGAATTTTTAAAATTCTTTCAGCACTCAAACAAATAAAAATCCCTGTTATTTTCCTTCTTTTAGGAAAGTGTATTTATTTGTTGCTCTTGAACTTGGCTAGTTCAGATGAGATTTAAGTGTTAAATTTTTTAAAATCCCCTAAACTCAATTGAATTATTTTGTCCTTAGCTTGTACTTTATAAAGTTTCTATAGGATTAAAATTCACACTACTGGCATTCATGTTTATCACTCAAGCCATTTAGACTTTATGCTCATTTGAAGAATGAAGTCTTTGTGTTGTCCAAGTGTGTATGTCTATGGCCCAGTTCCTAAAATATCCTTCCTTAGGAATCTCACTGGAATGCAATTACTTTACTTCACTGAAGGAAATCACATCAGCTTCAGAGAACTTTATCTAGAATTACCAACTTATTTTTGTGCAAATGGGCATTAAAGCAAGTAAATACAACCAATGTGTTATTGTTAAATAAAATCTGGACAGGCAGTTCCATGTCTCTTCTGCCATGGGTTCTGTTTATCACCTCTTCCTCATCATAATCCACTCTTGAGTGACCAGACAGAATGAGAAGACATGAGCATTTTACAGCTCAACTGAAATTCTTCATCTGAACAAGCAGCATGCACTTCAAAAAAGAATATAAACTTTGAAGAACATCAGCATTTAAGTTCCTGTCTTCCAAGTGTTCTCTGTAAAGCCTCTCTGGAGCTGCCTTCTCATCTATAAATAAAGAAAATGATAATACCCTATAGAGACACTGGGAGAGTTAAGTAAGATATTAAAATAGCCTTACCAAGAGTCCACATTTTTGACTTAATAATTTTTATTGTCTAAGCCATTGATTCTTAAAATGGGGTCCTAGTATAGAGCTTGTTAGAAGTACAGATTTTCAGGTCCCACCCTACACCTAGTGATCCCCAAACTCCTTCTTTAAAAAACCCTCCAGGTATTCCTAATGCACACTGAGGCTTTGAGAATTACTACTCTAAGTTAATCAGCCAATCACAGGCTTGTATGCAAATGAGGAGAGGATAAAATAAGACAATGGGAGATGATTAAACCATGGTGGAATAAAAGTACTAGACTGTTCATTATGCTATATTACTCAAACTCTTTCCTTCCTTCCTTTATTACATTTTACTATTTTACTTTATGATTTCTTTCCTTTTGCATGGTGATTTTTAAAGACTAACAGAATTTGACTAAGGTTGGAAATGAGTACAACACTGGGCCCTTGGAGGTAAATGAATAAATCAGTATTTGAATTTATGAACTATCCTCAAAACTAGTAGTACAAAGTGATCTATTTAGGAATTCCTAGAAAAAAATGATATCAGAGGAGTTGTTTGAGATTGGGAAGTTCTTCCAGTCTTTTTATGTGGGTCCATTAGAGAGTTTACTAGTGCCTTGAGTTAGAGTTGTATTTCTAAAACAGACCAAGGAATTGATTATATATAAATGAAAAGTCACATCATTCTATAAGCTTCTGCTTCCCCAGCACTTTTTTTTTTTTGATCCTCTAGCAATTAGGATGGTAACTAAATTGGCCCTTTTTATTTTCTACTGGTGTCAATAACTGCTAAGAGGATTACACTATATTTGGATATTAAGGGTTTTTCATAACTGGCAGCATCTAATCCTGATTATTCACTGTTTGTATTTATAAAATATATAAAACTAGAAACAAAGCTTTCAACTGAGTCCCCAATTTTACACCCAAGTTGACCTTCTTTGTCGGCAGATTAGTGATGTATTGCTAATGAGGACAGTTGTACATTTTTAAAAATTTTTCCAGTTTTTCTCTCAGTGCCTGCAGAATGAATCCTATATAGAAGTGGGAAGAAATTTGGTTGTGTAGATTTACTTATCTCCTATGCCCTTCATCATTGTTTTCAATTTGTGTGTTTGTGGGAGGGGGACACTTTGTTCTATTTCCCATTCTTTTTTTAAAATATATTTTTAGTTGTAGGTGGACACAATGCTTTATTTTTATTTATCTTTATGTGTGCTGAGGATTAAACCCAGTGCCTCACCTGCTCTAGGTATGTACCTCTACCACTGAGCTACAACCCCAACCCCCTATTTCCCATTCTTAATGTATGGTGAAATCCCACAGAAAAATGATGAAAATTCAGAGCAATGTTTTAGCCCGCTTTTTTATCTCTGTGACCAAAACGCCTGACAAGAACAATTAGAGGAGGAAAAGTTTATTTAGGGTTCATAGTTTTAGAGATCTCAGTCCATAGGTGACTGGCTCCATTACTCTGGGCCTGAGATGACGTAGAGTGTCATGAAGGTGTGGAGGAAGAAATTGGCTCAGACATGGGACCAAGTAGCACAGAGCTGCACTCATCTGGGACAAAATGCATACCCCAAAGCCATGCCCTCAGTGACCTACATCCACCAGCCACATCCTGTCTGCCAACAATTACTGCCCTAAAAGTTAATCCATATCAGTGCATTAATCTACTGATTATATTATACTCTGGGCCTGAGATGACGTAGAGTGTCATGAAGGTGTGGAGGAAGAAATTGGCTCAGACATGGGACCAAGTAGCACAGAGCTGCACTCATCTGGGACAAAATGCATACCCCAAAGCCATGCCCTCAGTGACCTACATCCACCAGCCACATCCTGTCTGCCAACAATTACTGCCCTAAAAGTTAATCCATATCAGTGCATTAATCTACTGATTATATTATACTCTCATAACCTAATTATTTTGCCTCTGAATGTTTTGTATTGTCTTACACATGAACTTTTCAGGACACCTCCTATTTAAACCATAACAAGTACTTAACACACATTCCTCACTCCAATTTGATTCATCGTTTGGCCATATAGTTTTCTTTAGGGGACACACTGAGGCATCATTTCCCAAAACATCTCCTAGGGTAGCAGGTCTAAAATTTGTAGCATATTCGACCCATCAGTACAGCATTAATTATTTCAATTTCCAGGTAATAATCAAGGTCAATTAAATCAGGCTATCTCTGAGTGGAACCCCATAATATTTTGTTAAATCTTTCCAAGTGATTCCAATGTCAAGCCAAATTTGAAACATACCATTCTAGAGGATTCTCTTTACTCTTATGATATATTTGTGTGTGTGTGTGTGTGTGTGTGTGTGTGTTTAAACAGTTCTAAAGTTCATTATATTTGCAATTTGTCCTAACAAAGTATAATTGTCTTAGAAACACTGAGAGAATCACAGTAAACATTTGCACGTTAAAGATTCTGAGTAGTACTGCAAGGAAGAGAACCTGTGGATTTAAAGAATAAGGAGAAAGAAAACAAATGCTTAGTTTGGTTTATTTCATAATCTTTCAAATTCATTTACTCAAAAGTGTAAACTTTGTGGAACAATTATTTAAAATGTATGAAACACTCTTTTCATTGGGTATAATTTGGAAGATACTGATTTTAAAATCAGGACCCATAGCAAAGTCTTGTTTTGAACTGCTTTTTGAAGACCTAATTTACCTCAATTTTACTACACTCTCTTGGAGCATTTAATATTTGAAATAACTTGGGGAATTCAACATATGGGTTCAGAAATTATGAAATATTTACTGGAAATAATCTGTTGGATCACAAACACTACTTGAAATTTAGTGTAAGAAAATCAGTCTCCAACTATTAACAGAACAAAAGAGTGAGATGAATGGTATGTGGAGAAATTCAACATTCAGTGATAATGGAAAGGTGTGGGAAATCCAGTCAGGCAAAAATGCAGTGATATGATTGATAGAAGAAAAATACCAGGGTATGGTGGACCTGGTATTCAGTGGTATGTACAGGGTCAGGGTAACAATTTTGGTTAGTTTTAGACAATCTGATATATTCTTCCTATTGCACTCACTCTCTGTTTTATATTTCTTCCCCTTATATTCTTCTAAAAATTTTGTCTCTGAAATTTATACTTCTGGAGCCTATCCAACCAATTCTGCTCTTAGAGTTTTTCATTTCTTTTATGAAAACTTACCTTTGTTTACCTTTGAATTCTCCTATTTTTTTCTTGGAGGCCAATTATATAATGACATAGAAGATTCTTAATATTTAATATTTTTCTCTTGAGATGGGATTTCAGGTGCTGTGATGGATTTTATTTATTTATTTATTTTAGTTGTAGGTAGACACAATACTTACGTTTTATTTATTTATTTTTATATGGTGCTGAGAATCAAACCCAGTGCCTCACTTTTGCTAGGTGAGTACTCTACCACTGAGCCACAGCCACAGCCACAGCTGTGATAGATTTTTAGTTGTAAGGTAGATACAAAGTGATGGTGGTTATTCTACATGAGGGTTTGGAAGAGACCTCTAAAAATTTTGCTTAGAATCTCTTTCTAATGAGAAGTTATTGAGTTGCTATAAATAGTGGTGAAAATATTTTATGTATTTAGGTGAACTGAATTTGAATAGGCCTTCAAATAGATAATCAAGTATCAGGGTTAGGGAAGGTTCCATTAGCAATTAAGTTTTGTTGACAGGATAAGGGAAAATTAAATGTCTATTGGGTGAGGCTCAGAGGTCTGCATTACCCCTAGACTGCTACATTTTTGGCCAATTCTATCAGCATGGAGGATGTGTATTTCTTTTTAACTCATTCTTTCTTTCCTAATTTCCTTTTTCAAATTTATATGACCTTCCCAACCAAAAAGAACCAACACCAAATCCAAAATAGTTTAATTTGCAATGAAATCGATTTATACACTTGAGAAGAGATAGGATAATCTGACTCAAATGCCATTAATAAATGTCTATTTTATTATACTTGTCTGCATTTCATCTTCACATTTTATAGTCTCCTATCTAACAAACCTAGGTCCTCTCTGTCATGGTGGCAGAGGGGTTGTCACAGGTGACCTTACTTGATTATCCGACACTATACAAAGGGTAGAGGAAAGGTCATTTCCTTTCCCAGAAGTTCAAGTAAAATAGCTTCTCATGTTTCATTGGCTCAAATAACATTATTTACACCCATTTCTGGGCAAAGAGTCATGATACAACAACTGTGGAGCCAATTACATTCCGACTGCATGGTTGGAAAATAGACATAAGAATACCCAAGGGTAATGTGGGTTATCATTGAGAAGGGGAAAGGAAAACTAAGTGGCAAGAAAATAATATAAGAAACATAATTCTTGTCATTGTTCATACATTCCTTCTCTAGAATCCACCCTTATTTTAACTTTTGATTGATTTTTACTTTATTGACCTTGGGGGGTGGTTTCTGGGGATTGAATCCAGGAGCATTTAACCACTGAGCCACATTCTCAGCCCTTTTTATTTTGAAGTTGGATCTCACTACATTATATAGGGCCTCCCTAAGTTGCTGAAGCTGGTCTTGAAATTATGATTCTCCTGCTTCCCCATCCTCAGTCTTTGGGACTGCAGGCATGAGTCATCATGCTTGGCTTGATTTTAACTTTTGATTCTATGTCAGTTTAGTTGTTGAACTTTTAAAAATATCCAAACAAACAAACAAACAAACAAAAACTTCCCCTATTGTTTTTATAAACATCCTAAAATATTCTATAGTTAAGACTTGAGGGTTTTAAAATAATTTCGAACCCACATGTTTATATTTTCTGTAAGTGTGTATAAAATTTATGAAAGAGGAGATTGGTTTATATTCACTGCTGAAAACTCATAGCACTTTAAACATAATTGACTCTTAGTAAGTTCTTTAGTGGTATTTAAGATATATAACTTCATTGGGCAAAAGAGAGAATGAAAAAATAGGGTCAAAATTTTAGGAAAAAAAAAGTCTGTAGTTAACATTCTTGGAATACTATCACTTCACTGTGAGTTAATGAGGTAGTACCCCCTGGCCCCAAGCAGAAACCAAAGCTTTTAGAATGAAACAGTTAAGGACCAATAAACTAGGCAGGAGCAGGTCAGGAAAATCAGGAAATAAACATTAAGTATGAGGTGGTATCCATATTACTTTATCTCTTGGTTTGACCTTACTTCTTTTTGCCCCCATCAAGGAAAAGCACTTCTGTTTGCTTCTTCCATTAATTTTGTTTCTTTCTGGAACATTTTGCATGCTTCTCTCAATGATAAACTCATTGCATCTTATTTTTTCCCATGAATGGGAAATATTAAGATTTGGAATAAATTTTAAAAACTTTGTTTGATTGCATTTATTTTGATTTCTTTAAGAAAAGTTATGCAGGGAGTTTGGGGATAGTTCAGTGGTAGAGTACTTGCCTTGCATGAGTGAGGCCTGGGTTTGATGCCCAGCACCTCAAAAAAAAATGTATCCCATATATCATTAGGTCTTCTATTATTTTAAACAAGATGATTGGCTAAAATCCCCAAGTCTATGCTCTTTGGAAGTCTGAAACTTTCTTCAGGTTGATCATCCTGTATGTGAGTGTGTTTTTAAGGGCACTTTGGAACACCTATCTGCTCTCTCCCCACAGTATATTGATTTTGTTTGAAATTTATCCCCTTTCCAGTTTTCTCACCAACAAATCCCATTCAGTGTTATATAACAAAGACATGGGATGTGTTCAGTAATGGCACATGGCATCCATTCAAACATTTAAAAATTAAAAATAAAGATGCACCATTGTCCTTAAGTTTCCCTTTGTCACCTTCAACATCGAGAGATTTAGAAATATAAACCCAGGTCTCTCTTTTCCATCAGGCTAAATAACTCAACATACACCCATTTCCTTAGATTTTCACTAGTTAACATTATTATTCCCAAAAGAATTTATTTTGCCTTGCCTTGAAAATATCAAACAGAAAACGATTTGAAACCCATCTTGTTGAACAGGTAATAATTATTTTTGAAAAAGAAGATGCATTGATACCCTTATAATCTTGTACCATTTCTCAAATTTAGAAATCCTTTTGCAACATATATAAACAACAGTCTCCCCTAAAATGACATTTCCATGTTTTAGCTCTTATTTGTTCTGGAATACTTAAATATTTATCAGAAACATCATCTTCATCATTAATTTGCTTTCATTTGAAGCATAGTTTTTGAAAATGATCTTCTAACTAATGTAGTATACTGCAAATCAACCCCAAATTACTTTGTCAGACTTCAAGATATTTGGAAATGAAAAACTGAATGTATTTATAATATAAGGGTATTGCCTATGTATTAAATCACAGAGTAACAATATCACTCTTTTAGCATGTTAATATTCCCCAAAGCATAATAATTAACATATTGAAGCAAAACAACAAAAACAAAGAACAAGAAACAAAACCAGAAAAAAAAATTCAGTTGTGCTGCTAGATTACTCTGTAGGTAGAAGGTTTGCACGTCTTCCAGGGAAGTTTTTCTGATCAATACCCACAATTAGGAGTTACTGTTAGGTATCCCCTCTCCTTGTCATTTCAAAAATCATGATAGTGCTAGTGAGTAAAGAATAATAATACCGAAGGTGCTTTCTAACCAGCATTTTCTAAGATTTATTCTTTTGGCAAAGTTAAGCAAAGGGAACATCTGTTTAGCTTTAGATTGAAGTTGAATTTAAGCAATCCAATTCTCAAGGGGAAACAACCTCTAGTAATGATTGGGTAGGAAAAAAAAAAGAAGAAAGAGTATTTATAGACCAAGGAAGTAATGGTCTTAGCATTACTTACAGGTATTTACATATCAAGCTTGTGACATGAAAAGGGCTCACCTGGGCTGACTTAAACTTGGAATGACCAGTTGTCCACAGGTTCTCATCTTCATCTTTTGAGCCACCGTTGTAATTCAATCCTGCTTGGCTTCTACCTTCATAAATTCTTCATTTCCCAGACACTGTACTGCTTGCCCAATGGACCATCTTTTCACTATTGACCTCATATGGTATCTCTTCCTTTCTTTTCCCCCGGAAAACACTTTTATAAATGCAAAGGTTAATACCCCCTGCATCTTCAGACTCTGAACAGAAAGTTCTTTCCTCCTCGGCATGTTGTACCTAAATTCTGATTCTTCCTACAAATATGGCTAACCTATCCACCCCCTCAATTATTCCTGAGCAATCTTCTACAACAAAATTGCTTCTTTTAGGTCTTGTGCAAGTTCCTTACTCTCTTTAATGATAGCACTCTCCCAGAAGGTCACCTACCTTCTCACTTTTGGTGGCTGCCTTCTGTCAATCTCCATGCAACCTGCAGATTAAGTATGGCCTTGTGTCATCAGTCTTCTCCTGCTTCCACTTCCTGTGTCACTAATATTATAGTGTCAGTGTTCCTTAATCTCCTCAATTCCAATGACCTTCACATCATGCTGCACTAGACAACCACCTTAAAAGACCAAACCATGTTGCCTCCCCCTCTGAAATCTTAAAACCCTGCTTCTTGCTTTATTAACATTATTTCATTTTTATATCTCTCCTTTTAAACCATGTCTATTACCTGCCCCTTTTCCATTTCTTTCCCTCTTCACCCTAGAAAACACTGTGTACTACTTCAACTACTCTCTTACGAACACTCTCACTTCTACCATTAATAACAGTAATGGCACTCAAAATCACTTTCATTTATTCTGAGTCACATCTCTTCTTAATTCTCCATGGAATCAATTCTAAATGTTCACTTTTATTATTTTTTTTCCAATGATAAGATTTTAAGCATTCACTCTCCTGTTCCCAGTACTGCACCAGTATTCTTAGGAAATGAACTAGCCATGATTTTCCTGGAGACAATGAAGGATGTCAGGTATTTGTTCCTTCAGTATCCTGATTCCAAACTTACAAGTAAATGAGTTCTGCTAATTAACACCACCTTCTTTTATTTAATCAAAGGAAAACGAAAAACCTCCTTTCTTGTTCTCCCTTCTCTACTTGGCCCTGCACTCATCTACTTCCACATCTTCAAAGCTGAAGTATTTCATTATCTTTGACTCTAGCTTTAGCCTCACCTTCAGAAAGCCTTTGAACAGAGTAGTCCAGAGCCTCTACCAATGGGTCTGCCACCTCTGTGTAGAAAAGGTCTTCCTATGATGGAAAATGTTCTACATGTGGTTCTCCTACCTCCTTTTGTACTGATACAGGTGAATTTTTAAAATGTTAAGTTCCAAATATATATTTGGATCTGAGTTTCTTTTCATTTAAAATTTTCCCCTTGATTCTACCCCTTATATATATATATATATATATATTTTTTTTTAAAGGAGCCTGCTTTCCTAGCTGATCTTATTCTCCCTGAGTTTTATATGCTCCCCTTGAAAACCTTGAATATTTTTATTCAGAACTTTTAATCACCTATCCATTCATTCACTTATTCATTCAACAAATGCCTTGTAAGTCCCCAACCTTGATGAATCAGGCATGGTCTTGCTAGAAGCTTATGGGATTTGCCTTCTCAGAGCTGTGGGAGAGGCAGATCAGGAGCTGTTAAATGCCATGGAAGAGAATTGTCATGTTCAAACGTGGGCTTGAAGCAAGGGTTTAAACAGTAATTTGGCATTTGGATTCAGCTTGAGAGACAGGGTTTGGATTTGTGTCAGAGTTGGATTAAAGGGGGCTGAACACAGGGAAGGCACAGGGAAGGAGGTTATGAAGAGAGTGCTCTTAACTCAGCAAGTGGCTTGGGTAGAGCCCAACATAAATCGGCTGCTGTATATCACATGGTTATAAGTAAGTTGGTGCAAATGGGTTAAAATTTCCCCCAGGATAATGTACTTTGCTTCTTCACCATTGGAAAGCTGTCACCATGCAAATTCCTCTTCAATTTTTGCAGTAAACAATGGAATCTGGACTCTGGCACCACAGGGCTGATTCCCTTCCAGTGTTTCTCTCCATCTTTCTGCTGGTGGTTCTTTATCATGAACTCCTCAATCCTTAGAGGAAAGCATGATAACATCTGTAGCTTGGCAGAAACTCCTCTATTATGCTTTTGTGTTACCAAAATTGTAGATGCTCCTATGAATAAAGACTGTCATTTAAATCTGTTTTTCTCCTAAATATGTAACGTTTCTAGAGTATTTTAGTCCAGCAGCTTTGCGCCCTTTCTTTTGCAGTTTCCAAAATGTTGTTTTATTTCCTCTGTATTCAGAACATTGCCGGAATTTCTTTCTTCCTCGGGCTCCTTTTCTCCTTGCCTTCCTTTGCTTCCCACCCATTTTGGATCCATCTCTAGTATGAATATTCTAAATAGTTGAGTAGGTCGAGTTCTGTCTCTGAAAATCTCATGCCTGAAAAACAAACCCATGAGAAAGGAATGGGTTGGTTGGTTTTTATAGAGACTGGATTCTGGTTTCAAAAGACATTTAGGGGCACCTTCTTTATGTCCTCCTGTTGAGCTGGGTCATCTTCCTTGGTCACAGGGATAGTGGTCATTCATGGCTTGTGGGCTTGAAGCATCCAGAGGAAGGGTTTTCTGTGGAAATGGGACTTCTGTGTGTCTGGCAGTCTGGATGAGTTTCACATTGACTCGGGTTTCTCTTCCTGGCCTGATGTATTGCTTTAGTTACAGAAGTTAAATGGAAAACTGTAAAGCTTCCAGGAACATGGAGGTTTCCCTAGTTCACTTGTCTTCTTGCCATAGTGCCTCAGTTCTTTCATTTCTAAAATGAAGAAGCAAGACTCGTCTTCTAGGGGGGATAAATTATATGAGCCTAAGGAGCCTGAGGACATAAGCTATTTAATTTCAAATCTTGAGGCTGATAGTGCATGTTGGATTTGCCTCAAATGTCTATCTCATTGAAAGAGGTCACCACTTTACAGAAGCCCGTGAATTCTTTACCATTGGTATAACAATAGTTTTTTATATAAATATGGAAAAAATAACAGTATTAAGGATCACTAATGAAGGGATAAGCAGATGAGGAAATTCAAATGTGAAATGGGAAGACTTACAGAAGGCAGTAGTAATAATACAAATGGTCCAATTTGAGTGGATTAGATTAGCTACTCTCTTTCTGGGTACTACAGTTAAGGTATAATTGGCCACAGTGAATAATGCATTAAATTATCAAATTATATAGAGAGAGGGGAGAAGGATGGGGGGAATGGAGAGGGAGAATATATAAAGATCAGAAAGAAGAAATGAGCTAACTCGAACACTCAATGGGCTGATAACAAAGCCAGTTTTTTTTCTGTGCTTTCTCAGGTCCTATTGCCCAACCCATGCTGGAATCATATTGTACCTGATTACTCTCCTCACTGCTTGGCTCATGGGATGGACTCACAATTTTTGATAGAATGATGCTAATAACTGCACATCCCTTACTGGAATTTAACAAAGAAGCACCTTGGCCTCTTAGTTCCTGAGTTCCTCATTTCTGGCGATTTTCTTAGTCTTATTCTAGATTTTGTTATTTGCAATGACTGAGCCCCCTGCAGATCTCAAAGTCAAGCACTCACTTCTTTGAAACCCTCTGCTCTCTGACAGCTCCTTCCTCTCATGCATGTTTTTGTTATTGTTGTTGTTGTTGATTGTTTGTTTGTTTTTAGGACCCCCTTATTCCAACAAATCTTTAATACCACTAAGCCTGCCTTGGGGTTGATCACCTCTGACACTTCCAGTGTTGTTTCCTCTGATCCATGCCCAGCTTAGATTCCACAGCAGAACACTGAAATCACTTCCTTTTCTGTACCTTCACCTTCTTTGCCTGATTCTCCTTCCATCCCACTCTCATGGTAAAATTTGACCTGAGTCTGCCCCATTCTTTTGAATAGAGGAATATGGCTAGAGTAAAACATGCCACAGTGCCATTGGATTTCACATTCATGTTGTGGCCCAACAACTTTCATAGACCTTTAGTGTTATTCCTACAAGTCTTACTACATAGCTCAGTTGATAGACTCTCCCATTCTCCAAGACAACCATTTCATACCTTCTCAGACTCCAAACCCAACTCCTACTTTCACCTCACAAGGTACCTCAAAAGTATAAGCAATAAAAAAGGCACATAAGTACCTCATCAATTTCCCAAACTTCTTATATCGAAATCCATTCATTTTCTCCTTTGAATGGTACATTGTCCCTGATCTCATCTAAGGTCAACCTTTCCTGTTTTCTGATGGAATATATCCCAAAAGAAAACAGTATACACACACACACACACGCACGCACGCGCGCGTGTGAGCACACATTAAAATATAACATATGGACAGGAAAGTATACAACCTACAAATCTATAGCTCAATGAATTTTACACAGTGTGAACACTGATGTATCATTCAAATCAAGACACAGAAGTGTCCTTTATGTCTCTGATTTCTTATCTTTACAAAGTACCCACAATCCCAACTTGTATCACAAAAGATTTTCTTTGATTCTTTTTGATCCTTAAATAAATGGAATAATACAGTATGGAGCCAAATTTTATGTCTGCCATCTTTCATTCAACATAGTTTCTGTGAGGCTTATCCATATTGGTAGACCAGTTTGCTTTTTCTTTGTTTTATATCACATGCACATATTTCTATTTATTCCTCTACTGATTAATATTTTAGGCTACTTCATGTTTGGAAGATTATAAAAGCTACTTTAAATATTTTTTACATAACTTTTGATGCACATTTCTAAGAATTTCTGTTGTGTTCATTTATACCTAGGAAGGAATTGCTTGACTATAAGTTCTGCAAATGCTCTGCTTCACTGGTCCCACCAAATGGCTTTACAGAATGGATATACCAATTTAAACTCCCACTAGCAGCATGTGAGAGTATTTGTTGTCCACATCTTCAACAATACTATCATCAATCTTTCTTTTTGCATTTTTTTTCATACTAGCTAGAATGTAGTGGAATATAATATTTTTAACTTCCACTTCCCTGAGAAATGAGGTTTGTCAAATTTTCAAGTGTGAATTCACCATTTATATTAACCATACATACTTATATATTAAAATTTTATGCTACTTTAATGAAATTTTTATTTAGATTATGTTGTTTCACATACACTTGGAAGAAGTCATATAGAGAAACACCTTATACACATTACCCCATATGGCCAATGGTATCCTTTGGTAAAATTACAATATCAGAACTAGGAAATTGACACTTACACAAATTTCCCAAGTTTTACTCATTTGAATATATATTAAGTTGTATACAATTTCATTACCCTGCGGGTTTGTTTATCCACCACCATAGTCAAGATCCTGAACAATTTCCCTCCTTTATATAACCATATTTGCCTTCATTTTATGCTTCACTCCCCTATCCCTAATCTTTCATGACAGCTAATCTTTCATCCATTTCTAAAATTGTGGCATATCAAAAATGTTGTATAAGGGACTGGGGATATAGCTCAGTTGGTAGAGTGCTTGCCTCATATGCACAAGGCACTGGGTTCAGTCCCCAGCACCACATACACACACACACACACACAAAAAAAAAAATAGTTGTGTACCTAGAATCATATATACTCTTGGAATTTGATTTTTCTTTTTTTGGCTCAACATAATTCCTTGGAGATTAATCTAAATATTTATATATATATTAATAGTTTGGTCTTTTTTAAAAAATAGAGCTCTCAGTCTTCTTAATGACTTGTGGATATATCTATACACATATGTATATGTATATGTATATATGTATAATTCGTACAGATTTGCTTGTGAGATATATATATATATATTGCAAATATCTTCCTTCAGTATTTTGATAATCAGAGTTCTTTAATGAACTTCATTTTATCATTCTTTTCTCTTATGGTAAGCACTTTTTAAGTCATGTTTAAGAAATTTTTGCTTTTCTTAAGATCATAAAGCCTTTTTCCTATTTTCTTCCCAAAGCTACATTATTATACTTTTTATTCTTGTATCTATGACCCACCTCCAATTAACTGTGAATGATTTGAGGGAAAAGTCAGGTCATTTTTCTCTATACAAATGTAGCCGAGTCAGCACATTTATTGAATAGGTTCTTCTTTGTTGCGCTGAATTCCAGTGACACTCTTGTTACAAATCACATGGTTTTACATTTGTTTCTAGTCTCTATTCTGTTCCATTAGTCTATTTTTCTCTCCTTGCAGCAATACCATACTATTGTGATTCCCATGACATTTTAGTAAACCTTGACATCTAGTAGTATATATCCTTCAACCTCCAAAATTTTTTTGTATATTCTAAAAGTCCTTTGCACTCACGTATTTTAGAATGGGCTTATTTATTTCCACCAAGAAATTTGCTTGAATTTCAACTTGAATTGCATTGAATATATAGATTGTTTGTTTGTTTGTTTTAAGCAAGAACTGACATTTTAGCAGTACTATGTTTTCTAATCAAGGAATGTGCTCTCTTCACCTTATTTAACCCATTAATGCTTTCTAAGTTTTAGGATAGAATTTTTTCTACCTTTTCTCTGAGGTATTACCAGGCATTTTTTGAATACACACACACACACACATATATATGTATTTCATTTTATTGATCTATTGCTGGAATATAAAAATAGAATTTATTGACTTGTATCTAGCAATATTGCTATATTTCCTTGTTAATTCTAATAATTTGTTTCCTTCTTAGTATATTTTTGGAATATCTATACACAACTATATCATCTGTGAATACTGACAACTTTATTTTTTCTATATTTATGCCTTCCATTACATGTTATCATTTTATTTCACTGTTTTTAACCTTGAAGACAGTATTAGAAGAAGTGATGTTG
This sequence comes from Ictidomys tridecemlineatus, assembly GCF_052094955.1. Lineage (NCBI taxonomy): Eukaryota > Metazoa > Chordata > Mammalia > Rodentia > Sciuridae > Ictidomys > Ictidomys tridecemlineatus. The sequence continues at coordinate 30,916,159 of NC_135478.1, read as the reverse complement.
GATAATGTTATCTCATTCCAAAATTCAAATATAAATTGCTCAGTATTTCACTGTCACCTACCAGGTTATCTGCCTGCTTTCATATATAGACTTCTACTCCTGATTCTCATCTATTCCTTAGGTATTTTGTCATATACAAATGCTAGATTTTATCAAAGATGATTCTGAGTCTTTCAAAATGATGGTGTGCATTTGTTCTTTATTCTTTCATCATGATAAATTATGTTGATTGCACTTACAAACATGATGTGAAACTTACCTGGAAACATCAAATTTACCTTGAAGTTCTGAACTTAATCTCACCTGGAGATGTGGTGTATTATCAGTAGGCTAAAATACTATTTAAGAAACTCAGACAAAAATGGTCAGTCATGAGAAACTTTCCCTTCTTTTAGTGTCCCTACCAAATGTAGACCTAAGGAATATGGTAGGTTTATAAAATGAGTTGGAAACTTTTCCTTCTGTAGTTGTCTCTGGAGTAATTTGTACAAGACTGATATTATCACTTCCTTAAATGCTTAGAAAATTCACCAGGAAAGCCAATTAAATCTGAAAATTTTAATGTGGGTAGTTTTGAATTATGAATTAAGTTTCTTTGAGTAGATATGAAACTATTCAGAATTTCTATTCATTATTGTGATTGTTTTGATAAAGTGCTTCTCCACAAGTTTCCCCATTCATAAATACTATCAAAGTTATTGATCTAAGGTTGTTTATAACACCCTCATTATATTTTCTACTTACCTACCACATGCCTCTGTTGAACCAATGGGCCATTCCTATTACTTCACCCTAAATATGCTTATTTATAGTTTCAAATGACCTTCATTCTGTACTCTGATGTACAGTTAGTTCTCAGTTTTTATCTGATTCACGTGTCTTAACTCCTTCATGACCTTTGTGGTCTACTGAAATTTTCCTTTATCCCATCATCCTCTGAATTTTACATCACACACACACACAAAAAAAAGTATGGGAGTAGAATTCATTAGTGTCTCTATAGGGCTGTTTCACATTCCATTTTAAAGAGATAATGTAAGCTACATTTCCATAGGATTATCTTTTACTTAATTGCAGTAACAAAGATTCATGCACATTTTCAAAGCTAATGAGCTGTGATTTTTCCTAATAACATCCATGAATATTGCTTTCTCTGCAAGGTTGAAGCTGTATAGTTTGGGACCACATGGGCATGTCTCCTGCTCACTGCTGTGCAGAGGGAGAGCTTTTGTAAACTTCCAAACTAAGGATGAAGTTGAAGATTCTTTTCATCTCTTGGCTATATGTTAATAATAAATAACCCCTGCTTCAGAATACAATGACAAGTTTATCTGTTTCTCATTTAATAGCTTAATCTACATCTCTCTATGGGTTGTGTTCAGTGTTATTCTGGGGAAATAGATGAATAATAGGGACTGTACACTTCTAAGAACCCTGGACTCCCATCGCTATCAAATTCACTAACTCTTCTCTTTTAGAGTACTTCTATCCATAGGAGAAGTATATCTGTCTCTGTATTCACTTCCATCTACTCTTGAAGGACTATTAATTCATCACTTAAAACTATCTAATTTGTCATATATGTATTTGTTAAATGTAAACAGTGTGTTTATATAGTTTTACTAAATTTTAAACATTATAAAAGCAAATGTTGTTCCTGTATTGCATGAGGATCTTCTGCATTACCTAGAGTGCACTGGCAGAAGTAGAAAGAGTATAGAAAGAACTGGGCATAGTGGTCTAGCCTCACCTCACCCGCATGAGGCATGCTTTTCTTTCAAAGGGACTGTCTCCATTTCTCTTCTCTGTGGATGTTTCATGTATTCAGTGATGTGGAGACTTGGAAGGCTTGCTTTGAATTATCCTCATGGCAGCTAATCAGAGCAAGCCTGTGAAATAATATCAGATTGCCATCCCAGGTCCAGGCACTGTGCCTCCAGTCTAAGATGATAGAATTACACAAATCCAAAGAGCAGGGCCCTCAGAACTCTGGAATCATTCTATTAGAGATAACCCTGAGCCCCTCTGGACTGTAACAAATCATCACTCAGGCTGCTCCCTTTATCCACACTTATCTTTTTGTTAAAAGAAATTTTGGACTTCATGATTCTTTCAAAGTAATTCACGCTGCATACTATTAGCATCATCTACCACAAATCGGTCTTTTTTTTTTTTTCTCTCTCTCTGCTCAAATGCCTTTTGGAGATATACACTTTTACAATTTTCCTACATCCTTCTCATTGATTTTCTTGGTTTGATGAGACCAGAGCAACTCTCCATTCTGAATTTGCTAATCAGTTTAGCACAATTTTTAGCAAGGATTAGAAAGCCCCAATAAATAGAATTAGTAGAACTATAACTCCAAATGAGCCACTGTCATCAAATAGCGTAGGAAATTCCAAAAGTGAAAATATGGGACCTTTCTTGCCAATCCCCAATAATTTTAAAATGAACAGCTTCCCCATAGGAAGTATCTAAAACCCTTTGTTTTATTTGTTTAACTTTGGTGGAGGAAGAGAGAGTAAATCCAAAACTAATAATTGGGAGATTTCTTTGTTTCCACAGAAAAAAATCATTGATTACACAGTAACAGAAACATTTTGTCCCAACTTAAATAAGCATCAACACAATTCCTTTCCAATCCCACTTTTTTTTCCCGCCTCTCTTCAAGTAACTATCTGGGTGATGCAGTGTCTAGACTTCTTGGAACAAGTGATGGAGTCTGGAATTTATTCTGCGGCTTTGAAAATGGCTATTCAGGGCTCCCACGCACTTACATGTGAACGTCCTCTGCCTTAAGAATATGCAAATAGCACCAGGCTGATTACAAGAAAAAAAAGTCATCCACTGATGCTGTAACTTCTAGCTGCTACTTAATGGGGAAATATTCTGTGGATTAATCTATTTTATCTGCATCACCTCATCACATTCTGCTTCCCATTAGCTATCATATAAAAATAAATACATAATTTGTATTCATAAAAAAAATATGGCAGACATTTTGAAGTTTTGGGGAAACGCCCATAAATGAAATTAGCTTAAAGGACATACATACATCCATATCTGTTATGGTCTTAAAAAATAATCCACAAGAATGTATCAAGTCAAGGACAAAATTGTTGTCACAGGTCGTTCTCTTAGTCCTTTGTCATTTGTTAGCTGGATAAAATGAAAGCAGTCTCTCAGGCGCCCACATCTAAGCAATGCTTGTACAGCCAGGATTATTGAGTCTGAGCGGAGTTTATCTGGGCTCTTAAGGAAATCAAACTGTGTGCTCAGAGAGAAAGTTCAGAGTTATTTGTCACCAATAATCTAAAGCTGAGAGTTGAGCTTACACAGAGCTGTAGCCATTTCCTGGAAGTACTTGCTCCTGATTTTACAAGACTGTCACTTCTTTAGGCTTTACCCTAGAAAATAGAAGTCTCCCACAGAAGAGCTTTAATACAAAGTTTATCTGCCCAAAATAGTCTAAAAGGACATAAAAAGTGCTTAAAATAATTCTGTTCTTAATTTTGAGAAAAATTTTCAAGATCTTCTATTATTATTTTTTATGACATAAGAAAAAGCAACCAGAAAGATTTTTTTCATTGAAAGACATACACACACACACACACACACACACACACACACACACACACACACATAAAACATGAAAATGAGGTGATCTCACCTATACTATAAAATCTGTGATGGTTCTGTTCAGAAGAGCACTGTAAAATTAAGTTCCCAAGCATTTGGGCTAGTCCCCTTATAAGAAAATTAGGTATTCTAAGTATAAAGTAAAACTAAAACATTGAGTGGAAAAGAATGGCAAAAATGTCAATCAACGTTATGTTACTCTATATTTCTAAATTGGAACTTCAAGTAATAAACCCCATTGAGAAAAATAAGTTGATACCTATATATTACATGATAATGATTGAAAGAATGCTCTTAGAAAAGTATTTATTTAACTTCAAAAATAATAAGGTTGGTTGAGGAGCTGAATCGTGAGTCAGAAGAACATGTGCTTGTTCCCAAATATATGTGGGTCTAAGTTTCTCCATTTGTGAAATGGGGAAATCATCCTGTTAGACTCAAAGACCTGTTCTGAAGAAAGTACGAGTATATGCATTGCTTCCTAAGTAGTTGAGTTTTGGCCATGTTCTAAACTGCATCAGATGTTATTGGAGGAGTGAAAGATTAATGATCCACTTTTACAGAAGCAAAACATAGATGAGGTTTTGAATAATTAAATCATTTGAAGAAGTCTAGCTAAGAAATCACATACAATGTTCACATTAACCACACTGCCTGGGAATTCTTTAGTTTGACAGAAAGGTCTAAATAATTGAGTGGATTCTCATATGAACTAGTGAACAGTGCTCTAAAGGGCCAAAAGGTTATGTCCCTAATGAACTCTAATGCACAGAAATGCCTCCTTAGAGATATAGACAGTAGAGTGGATGGATCAAAATAACATCTTTCATATGGGTGCCAATTAAGCCCAGTTGCAAAGCATGCAATTACTAACTGTACAATAAAAAATACCCAAATAGATGAAGGATGATTAGCCTTTTACTAGCATAGGGTATATCTGGCTAAAACGTTTGTTTAAATGTTACCTAAAGACGTTAGAGATGGTGGTGAAATGAATACCTACTATGAGCTCAGAATTATCAATGACTAAGAGGCTTGCACAATTTTTAATTGAAATAAAAGCTTTCTGCCTGCAGAAAGTCATGACCACAAGGTAGAAAATCAGCCACAACAGTATCAATTTTGCACTTGGACAAATTCCTACTTGGCAATAACATTCCACTTGCTATGTTATCTGCTAGGATTTTAGAGTTAAGTAAAGGAATGTTTTCCAGAATGTGTTCTTTAGAGCATTCGATCTAAGCAAATTTTATAAGTGCTCCAAAAATAAAAGTTTTAGAAAAAAAATGTTGTTTTAATCACCGATAAGAAGGATTTGTAAAATATGACTTTTTAGATCTTTATTATCTGTCATTTTCAAAGAGAAGGATATGTTATGCAGCATTGTTTAAATGCATTAGAACACAGAACGCTTTCCTCTCAACATAGCTGGTGTTCCAAAAAACACATTAAAGGGGATGCATAGAACATTGTAAATCATATATCTGAAATGGCCAGGAAAATATTATTTACAACAAATTGCTAGAGCAGTTTTATTGACAAGCTACATGCCTGCCACAGTGTTCTCGATGTGAAATTATATTTGCTGAAATGTGATTCTCATGTTCTGTACTTATTTGGAAAATTGATAGCAGTCAAACATCTGAATACTAATTGTTCACTTAGGAGCACAAAAATGATGATGAACAAAGTTGGCTAAAACATTTGTTTAAATGTTACGTAAAGACATTAGAGATGGTGGTAAAATGTATACCTACTATGAGCTCAGAGTTATCAATGACTAAGAGGTATGCACAATTTTTAATTGCAATAAACACTTCCTGCCTGCATTCTTTTATTCAGCTATTAAACAGTTCCTTACTGAATACCAACCAAGCATTACCTTGTGTAGGGACAGATTCACAATTTAAGCCTGAATCATACTTTTAAGAAGACAGTAGTCTGGACATAGTGATAAGCACTGTAAGAGGACAGAGGACAAGGGTCTCTGATAATATTCATTTATAAAATTAAATTATAAATATCATTAGGCATTTCAAAAAATTGCTCTTGTTATATAGAAATTTTTATATGAAGATGAGCTATACTCAGTTATTCATGGCCACACATAGATTACAAACAAGAGTTTGGTTAGTTTGATTTAGGGTTGTGTCATCAAGACTGCCTCTATTTTTAACAACTAGATATAATAGAAGAGTGTTTAGTTTAGGATGGAGATAACATTTATTCCAAAGTTGATTTAGTAATATAATAGTCTATGAATGTTAAACAGTCACAACTGATGGGTTAGTCTCCATTAAGGTATTTCCCTTCCTTTAGATCAAGTCTCCTGGGCACTGTGAGGGCTAGGATACACAGAACAAGTAATTTATGTTTTCCATATTTACATGGATCCTTAATATTTAATCTCAGCAAGTTCAAAAAAATACTGAATTAGAGGCTTTTGATTTTCTGTAGAAACCATTCCTCTAACCTTGATGAATTGAGAACCTTGTCTCATGAGATGAATCTGGTTCAGAAGTTTCATGATATTGATCAAGTTTAGAAGCTCTGAAACATAGTTCATGCCATAGGAAAATTTAATTCTCAAACAGTAGAACTTTGAGTTTACAGGGAGAATGTGTAGTAAAAATAGGAATGTTGGTTATATTTCATGCCTATGTAAGTGAGGATGTGATTGTCCTGGAGCTCCCTTTCTTCATTGCAAAAAATGCATGTCATTCCCCAAAATACACATTTTACTGACTATTAGAACTTGAAGAAAAATGATTTGGCTGTTTTGTTATTCAACCCAATGGTGAACATTTGGAAATTAAAGAAGTTGGAAAGGAAATACTGAAAGCAGGCTTGAGAATGGGGTGGGAGAAGGGAACACAGAAACCTCAGCATTATCTGCAATACTCCATTTCTTTTTTTTTATTAACAAAAGTGATGCAAAAATGATGAAGCTATATTTGCCAATTTTGAATGTTTCTACATAAGTACTTCTTGCATTATTTCTCTATTTTTTTAATTAGAAAAGAAAACATTATTAACAATTAATATGATGATTCATTCATTCAACAAATACTTATAGAGAGTCTACTGCATGATAGCTGCTAGCAATAAAATGGAGGAAAAAACAGACATCATGCTCACCCTTTCGGAATTTGTTCAGATGCAAAATATGAGATGCTTGAGCTATTATACAGAAGGTGTGGGAATTGGGTTTAAGTCACTTAGTGAGGCTACTCTTAGTACTGAATCAGTAAGCAAAGGTCATTCAATGCTGATGGAGGGACCTACCTTATTTTTGGTCTAAATATAATTAGACCCCATGCACTGGCCTGGTCCACACATATAAAGTTGTCTCATGTGGTATATGATTTTTCTCTCTGGTTGCAGCCTCAAGTTCACATGTATTTTTCTTTGATTCCCTCTAGTATATGACTGCTGCTGCTCCTATGCAAGGGACCTACATTCCCCAGTACACGCCTGTGCCTCCGACAGCTGTTTCTATTGAAGTAAGTCTAACCTTGTCTTACAGAAATAGATTAAGGGAAGTCAATCTCAGTCAATAAACTGTGGTTCTCAGGATTCAAGAAATCCTCACGTATAATTTTTATGCTGATCTAAATTTTGCAATGGCAAGCTTGGTATATGAAAGTATGCACATTATTTTCAAGCATACCTTTATTTTGCTTTACATGTGAAATGATCTAATCTGATACAGAGGTTTGAGGGGAAGGTCATTTTCACATTTAGAGAAAATAACAGAAAACAAATCACTATGCCATCAAATGTTAACCACAGATTGTCATAAAAATAGGGAGGCAAAACAGTTTGCAAGTATGAGAATGAGCTAGATCTCTAGTGCCTTGTTTTTTTTCAAAGTATGGGCCCTGGACCCACCATCATGTGAATCACCTAAGACTTTGTCAGGTACCACTCAGATCTACTGAATTTGAATTTTTATTTTAAGAAGATCCTTCCATAATTCAGTTGTGCATTGAAATTGTAAGAAACACTGGATTAGTGCACTAATTCTCACAATTTCTTCACATTAAATTTATTTGGAGAGTTTTAGAAACGATTGCTTCCTGGATTCTACTCCCAGAGATTCTGATTCACCTATCTGGAAAATGTCCTCCTATACATGAGTATGTTTAAAAGATCTCAGCTGATTCCAATATATACCAGTGGTAGAATGCCTAGCATGCAGAAGGCCCTGTGTTTAATTTTTAACAATAAGGAAGGGAAGGAAGGAGAAAGGAAAAGGTGGGAGATAAAGGGATAAAGAGAGAAAAGGAGAAAGAGAAGAAGGAAGGAAGGAAAGAAGGGAAGGAAGGAAGGAAGGAAAGAAGGAAGGAAGGAAGGAAGAAAGGAAGGAAGGAAGGAAAGAAAGAAAGAAAGAAGGAAGGAGAGAAAGGGTGGGCAGGGAAGGGGGAAGGAAAAGGGATAGGAAATGAAAGAAAGGCACTGTTCCATTGAATAACCCTTGATAGATTTATAGCTTCCTATAGACAAGAACTCGTTGGATCCCTCTTAACAGTGTAGACATCATAAATGATAGTGTCATATTGACCTTAAAGGAAACATTGTCCCTCTCCTTTTGTCTTTCATTTGGGATGAATCCATCCCCTCTGTACCTTTACTACATAAAACCATCAAGCTTTGTAGAAAACAGAAGGCATAGAACTTCATGGAGGGGGAGGTGAAACACTTAGAATGTATTCTTCCCTCTGATTCTGGCTGTTAATTTTCATTTCACTGCCCCCCTTACCCCTCTCCTAATGCATATGTACATTATGGTCACAGAACACTTCCCCTCCTCAGCTGAAAACCGTCTGGAATTGACGTCTTTGCTGCTCCATAAATCGGCCAGCAACTAGCACATTTGTACTGCACCACATGAAAATCCATTGATAAAGAGATTGATGGAAACCTTCATAGACTAAATTAGATCTGTTAAAATACCTATTTTTTGGTGTAGCAAACGTTGACTTGTACCAAGTTATAGAAAGTGCAGAGGGCACTACTGTGTCGTTTAGATAACTAATATCAAATTTTCAGACCTCTTGTATGTTCTAGACATAGGGGACCCAAAGAATTTGTCATATTAAATAGGTTTTAATTTGATCTCTAAATTTCCAAAAATATGTGATTGAATTACATGTTCTTTGCTATATTCAGCTCTCAAAAAGGAGCTATGCCGTGAGTAATCCAATAATCCAGGCATTCTAGGTGCTGTGAGCATAGATCTCTGCCACATGTTTGCATTTCTTTATGTCTTGATTGGCACATGCCAATCGAAAGAATTGAAACATTTTGATTATAATCAATTAATATGGCCCATTTCACAGTGTAGTTTATTAGAAATGATATAGGTAAATCTGGAGTCTGAAAAGAAGAACTTCAGTGAGAAAACTATAAATACACTCTGACATACTGCCTTTCATTTGTACTTATAGGGAAAAGCACTGATTCATTTTCCATGTGAAAACTTTCATTACACATTCACCAGAATCCATAAAAACAAATGCTGGTGGGAGAAAAACTCAAAACAGCATATAGTACCTTTGGAAAGGAAACAATGAATGTCTCTAAGAAAAAATTTTCAGATTCTAAGGAAGAATTTCAGGGATCTTTAGTTAAGTGACAAGAGAATTGACCAAGAGCATTTGAAATTCAACATGACTGCAGGTGTCCAAGATTATAACTAAAATCAGGAGAGATGCCTTCTTCAGTTCTACTAACAACCAAATAAATCCATGTACACCTCCCTTGGAAACAAACATACGTTCCTGATAAATGACCAACTCCAGAAATTCATTCTTGCCAGCATCTATGAGGAATGAAAGATACAATAAGAACAAAAAAAAAAAAAAAAAGGAAGAGCAAATCTAAATTAAGGACAGTTGTTTTGTTTTGTTTTGTTTCCTTTTTCTGGAAACTGTAAATGGATTTCAGTTCATATCTTGGAAAACAAAGCAAACTAAAACAAATTACTGAAGGCAAAACCTACTCAACTGTATCCTTTGAAAAGATTTTCAAACTTTGATGGAGATTTTTATGAAGGACAGAGTCCATTATTTTGCCAAATTATATGGACAAGGTACAGTAAACTACCCCCAGGCAATTGTTTACATATGCAAGTATTTCTAGGAATCCTGAAAGAAATTTTTGATTAAAAACTTATTATTTAGTCTGACTATATGTAACCATGGTTTAAAAGTTCCAAGAATGGGCAAAATGATCTTTTTCTGACAATATGACTATACCAAGGACTTCTGATGGCAGAGCTTATAGTGTTGCATTAGAATGAATTTCCCAACCCTTATCCAAATTTATTCTTTGCATTGCTTTGAGTGCTTATCATGGTTTCATGGAGCTGAGAGCGTTTCTTCTCAAGCCAAATGAGTATTTATGATTCATGAAGACAAGATCGTTTATGCTAAAGAAAATAAGGTCTTTGTGTACTTATGTGCCTCCTTAGGGTGTCGTTGCTGATACTTCTCCCCAGACAGTGGCACCTTCATCCCAGGACACCAGTGGTCAGCAGCAACAGATAGCAGTGGACACATCCAATGAACATGCACCTGCATATTCTTACCAACAGTCGAAGTAAGTTTGGGTTATTATAAGCTCTGCCCTTCTAAGATCAAACATCTCAAAATCACTCTTTTAAGGTGTATCCATTAGTTTGGGTTGTAAACACACCACCCCAAATTTAGTGACAAACATTGTTTAGCTCGCTGCTAAGTGAGCCTGTTTGGGCTGACCTTGGATGACTGTTTCTTCTGACCTTGGCTGGACCTAGACTCTGGGTCAGTGGCTGAACAGCCACGTAGCTCTGTTTCAGGGTAGGGACTGGTTGTTGGTTGGGTGATAGAACTGAATAGGCCACATGTTTTTGATCATTCTGAGAGCTAATTGAAGGGAAGTCTCAGAATTTCCAAGACAGCAACAAAGGAAGTCTAAAGAGATCAAGCATTCTTAATTCTGTTTGTGACTCCTGGGGTATTGTTGCATAGGACAAAACAAGTCATGGCCAAACAGAATCAATGTAGGTGTTCACTGTGAGAGGGAAGCATTGCATTAATTTTCACCAAAGGCACATACTTATCCAAAGAATTGGAACATTCTGATGATGATAAAATAATGAGGCAATTTGACAGTTCAGTGCATTAGAAACAGTCTAGTTGAAAACTGAAAAAATTTCCAGTATTCACCTATGAAACTTCATAGTGAAATTCCATTTTATTGTTGAATGAAAACAAGTGACACTTCTCTTGCAGAGTTGCTTTGAACACCCAGTTAAATGTTTGTGGAAAAAAAAAAAGGATGCCATAAAATACGAATCATAGAAAATAGGTTCCTACTTAGGAGTTAAGGGGCAAAGAAAAAAACATCAAGTAGACAGAATTACTCTTGAAAGTTCTTAAGCCACTCATAAAATAAATTGCCTTTGTGTTGAGTAAATATACAGACTAAAATTTGAGAGCTTTTTGTTGAAACCAAAGGAATTAACAATAGTAAAGTCTACACACAGGTAACTTGACATGCAAAGTGCTCCACTTTGTACATTACAATCAAACCCCTGGTGAACAGAGAATTCCCAGATGATCCTCTCAATAGTTTGGCTCTATTTCTTGGTCATTTTACTTGTTAATTAAAAAAAAATTATTTGACACTTGTTAGCACAGTAGGAAGGTTTTATTCATAATTATCACAGTGTGTCAAGATTGTCACAAAAGAGAAGAGAGATTGGGCCCAACTCAAAATAGATCACAGGCAGGTGGAGATTTATAGCCAATCAACAGAGGGAAGGGGTGAGTGAATGGAAAATTATTAAAAGGAGACAGCAGGAGTGGGGAATTACTACTAAACCAATTTAATCAGATTCTTACTGAAAGAAAATCAAAGATGGATAAATCAAAGATGCCACATGAGAAAATTGATCAGATATTAAGGACGATTCCATGTCAAGGATAGGAAATTCTGGCTACACTGACATAATAAATAAACTGACATAAACAAACATAAACATTAAAAATATAATAGAAACATTAAAAAATAAACTGATATAAAGAAGGGAAACAAGGGGTTTTATGACCTAGAACTTTTCTACTAGCAGCTAAATAATTTCTGGATCAATGGAAATAATGCTTTCATTCATCAAGTCAGCAGTGTTTTTTTTTGTGCACCTATTATGTGACAGTATTCTAAGTGCTAAAAAACGATCAATGATAAAAGCAGATTTCTCCCCCCCTCTCCTGGAGTTTATTTTCCACTTATAATCAATAGATCAATCAAAAAACAATTTTTAAAAAAGACAGAATTACAAAGCAGATCATTCAAATATTCCAGGGGATATAAAATGATGAGGTCAACTCCCAGGATTTAGTATTGGAGAAGACCTCTCATATAGGCCTGGGTTCTGAAAGACAATTGGAAACAAATCTTGGGGAAATTTGGAAACAAGGCATTTTAAGGAGAGGAAATAGGCCATTTGTAGGCCCTTGGTGGGAACATGAGGCTGATGTGTTGCAGACTAGAGGCAAAAGTTCCAGGAGGTTAGACCAAACAGGACAGCTGGTACCAAGCTTTTGCCCCTTAAATACTTGACTCTCTATAATGATACTTGGTTTTACTCAAAATGAGCTCAAAACTCTTGGGAGGACTGTAAAAGAAGAAATGATATCATTTGATTCACAAATGTTGACTCTAATACCACTGAATATAGAGGGATATATTTCAAGGATGGCTTTCAGCATGCAAATATCCCCCTTCTTGCAACTCTCCAAAGACTCCTCCTTTCCCTGACCAATTAACTGAGCTTCAGTTGCCCCAACTTGTTATTCCACAATGAGGTGTACTCTAACTTTCTCAAGGATGTACTATCTCAGATGTAAAGCTCCTTTCCATGGTCACATTATGATTTGGTGGGGAAAGGTATTCCGTCTAACCCAGGGGGAGTATCTCTGCCTCTGGCAGATTCTGGTGACAGTTTCCACATTCACTTCCAGAGCCAGAGCCAAGTTCGTGCATGATAACAGCATCATAACCAGTTATACCAGTAGACATGGTCTATCCTCAGGATTTACAATCCAGGCTGGGATTTAGTTCTCCATGTTCAGAAAATATGCATTCTATATGGAAGAAAATGAACATGACTCTCTTTTAAAGCGCTATAGTAATAGGAGAATGCACTTCATATTTCCTGGCTTGGTAAGCCTTGTGGTGGTTATGGCAACTGGAACTGAATCTTGGAGGCAGGAACAACATTTTAGACGGTGTAACAGTTTAATCAAAGTCCAAGGGTGGGAAGGGAGCTCAGAATGCTTCTTCAAGAAGTGGAGGTAGAGTAATAGAATTGTGTACAAAAGCTGATTAGATCTAGATGGTTATATCAGGTGCCACACTGAATTGCTTGAAAGGCATTACCTTTGTTCTATGACTACTACTCTTTCAGCCACAGTAGGCAATGAATTTGATAGGAAGGGAAATCAGCAGTGCTATTATTGCTATGACTTAGGAAAGAAGTAGCAAAGTTCTGAAGTGTCACCATGGCAGGTGCAATGGTGGGAAGAGGAAGGTAGAGTGGAAGATAGACTGAAAGAAGAAAAAACATAAATAAGACTTCAAAATTCAAAAGAAATCAATGAAGCTCTTCATGCCGTTAACAGAAGCAGATGAGATAAAAACCCATGAGGGTGTGACTTTCTGGAGAAAGACAGGAATTTAATTATCCTTGTGATGAGTCCATTCTAATAAGCTCTACTCTGTGAAGTATTTGAGGAAAGTTGCACATACAACTTTCACTATTGAAACATGTGTATAAGTTTGGTTATACACCACGGTCATTTCTCTTGAGCCATGGATTTTTATGGTTGACAATGCTGAGTTTTCCAAAGATAATAAATATTCTGAAATGAAAATCTCCATCCCATGTCCTCACAGTGGTAAAACTTATGAGGAGAATTTCCTTGATTGGAGGAATTAGATTCTGCACTCACTCGGGAATGTGTGTGGCAGGATGTTCTAGCTCATTCTCAGTGCTACAAAGATGAAACATTCTGGAACATGGAACATTTCAAAAATATGACATGCAAAAACCACTTTTATTGCCCCGCAGACATTTTTTAAACCTGGTAAAAATGTTCATAAATTCTGTGCATGTTCTCAACTTCCTCTTTTGGACATGATACAGTCTTAGAAGCTTTTGACTTGAAACAACAATAAAAACAACATAGTGAATGAAATAAAAAAATATACTAAAACAAACTACATTTGGGTGTGGCAATCACTCCTGGAATTTTATAAAAGGAAGTAATTCATGAGACTCTATCCAGGTTTTTTTTTTTTTTTAAATCAGGTTCAGTCAAGAGAATCTGACCTGGGTCATGGTAAGACAGATTCTTCAGAATCATTTGAGGAAGACACTGGGAATTAAGCTGAGCATTTGGATCATGCAAAGTGGGTTCCTTTTCATTGGCAACCATCACTGGGAAGAGTTTGAGGGATGCAAGAGCACCCTCAGAGACACTAAGCAAGCATTTGTTAGAAAGCAGGCACAGAACAACTTACACAGCTTGCTGTGTACACTTAATAAACTCCTAGCTCTGTTCTTTAAAGTTAACTGACCAGACCTGGTATAAAAAATTCTCTCAGGTTAGATTCAACCGTATTCTAGATATAGGACTATGTCGTCCTTATAAAAGCCACTCAGAGTCTGCTCTGTGACAATTCTGATTGGAAATCAATCCTCAAGCAGTATCCGAAAGTGAATTGTATTCTATATATGTCCCTAAATTCTTATATCCTTCCTGTTCCTAGTATAATGGAGAGTATCTCTAAAATAATTTAGCCAATCCACATTTTCTTAAATATGCCAAATCTCACAAATGGCAGCTCATTTCCAACATCATTATGCTAATTAACATGCCACTACTTTCATTAGGCAACCCATTTCTAACAATCATTATGCTAATGGAGATATGGATAGCTTAAAGTACTTGTACTACCTCTGGCCTTTTTGATTAAATGCTAGCTGACCTCTTGTGGGGTGTGAAATTCTAATTAGGGTAGCAGAGTGCCCCTGAAAAGTAGCTTAATACATCACACATACATTTAACACCAAAGCGTCTATACTAAAGATACTGTAAATTAAGTTACACCCATTGCAACCAAAGATTGCAAGATAAAAGTTTGAGAAATACAAATGATAGGCCTATGAATTATGGAACTATATTTGTGATCTGTCCATTCCAGATTCCACTTTCCAAGCAGGACCACACATTTATACTTATGGTTTCTTGTTTTCTTTAAGAGAAGCTATTGATGCAAAAGGGACACTCAGCTCTTATCTCAGGAGGAAATTTTCACTGTGGTTTCTTTTGGAAGTTCTATGGAAATTCTAATTTCACCCAAGATTTCTATTTGTTTATTTGATTTTGTGTTATGAAAGAAACCTTAAACTAACTAGGATCTGAAAAATATGTCTTCAAACAAACTTAAATTCTACTATGCAGAACCATAAGCCCTTTGTTCTGACTTCACCTTTGTGACATCTCAGTTACTACTCAGTTATTTGGAGCTTGATTTTCCTCTTCAAAGTGAGAAGATTGGGCCATTCTCCAAAGAGCCTAAATTAGGTAAATGAAAGGGGAGGATATTTACCACCATGCCCCAAGTCAGGGTTGGAAAGTGCCCCAAGCACTTCCTAGTCAAATTATGTTGGGATGCATTGCCTTTTAAAAAATAAAATAGCTTTATTTTATTTTATTTTATGTGGTGCTGAGAATCAAACTCAGTGCCTCACATGTGCTAGGCAACTGTTGTACCACTGATCTACAAGCCCAGACCAAGGATACACTGCTTTAAACCAAGCCAAATGCTTTCTTTAATCAGAGCTCTCTCCAAAACTATTAAAATACAGTATTAACGAGCGGGATCTTGTGACCCATGCCTATAATCCCTACTACTCATGAGACTGAGGCAGGAGTATCTCAAGTTCTACACCAGCCTGGGCAACTTAGCAAGATCCTGTCTCAAAATAAAATTAAAAAGGATTGGGGATATAGCTCAATGGCACTCTTAGGTTCAACCCCCAATATCGAAGACCAGAAAAAATACTTCCAATACTTTATTTCCTGAAAGATTATGGTGCATGCCCCTTTCCTCCTATGGAATTCCAAGATATTTTTAAAAAAATATATTAAATTATTTTGAAAGTTTAACAAAATTTTTAAATTGTCTATGTGTTGATGATTTTCATAGTAATATAAAGCATTGCATTGTTTTGAATTTTTTTATCCTGCTATTCTTCTTTGTGCTTTAAGTATTTGTTTAGTTTACCTGTAGATAATCCAGTATTAAGAGTTAAGTGTATAGTTTTTTTCTCCAAACCCTGGACCACAGAATACTTTTTTTATATAGCATTGCACGAAGCTAGTCTGTGAGAAATTTCTCTGGGAAATACTGAAGCAGTGGATTTCTTAAATACTAAATTCTAGCTTTCAAAAATATGGTTTGCTATTTCCCAACTTGTAAACTATTTTTTGTTGTTGTTGTTGTTTTGTTTTGTTTTTATTTTTATTTTTTGTTTTCTTTGGAGAGGGAGCTGATAAGAAGATTCAAAATGAGTCTATTCATCCTAACTTAAAAAAAGAATACTATTGCATTTTATTTTTATGCCTCAACTCTTCTATGGCTAATGAAACTGTGGGAACACAAAATTCTTAAAAGTGGTCAATACAGTGATGACATGTAATTATACTTACGAGTCACACCACCTTCTGTGTTCAGTGCTTCACAGTTTGCAAATAGTTTTCAAACTCATCTTTTTCACGTGTTAATTATTCTAAGTTTCAACTTGTTTTCTTACTATTCTCAGAGTCCAACTTAAAATGTTCTCTATACTAATGATCACAAACTTGAGAATTTAGAATGCTTCTATTTTTATAAATATGGGGGCAACCCTTAAATACTGTGTAAATGTACACATTCACACTTCATCTAAGGAAGAGGGAGTGGAGAGAAGTGAATTTAATTCTGTTAAACAGCAATACCTTTTTCCTTTCAACTTCAGCTAAGAACCATGAACATGTAAATTACAGCCCTTTATTTCTCCTTATTTGTTTTCATGTAGCAATGAGGACCCTTTAAGGACAAAGCAAATTATGGAAGGGTACTGTTGGAAATTATTGTATAAGGTTTAAAACATAGAAGCAGCTACAGCTTTAACATTTAACATTTATACACACACATATATTTATTATATATTCATACAGTATACACATATATATAGTATATGTATGTATATATATACATATATATGTATATATATATGTGTGTGTGTGTGTGTGTGTGTGTGTGTGTGTGTATTTATATATATACTTTTTTTTTTTTTGTACTGGGGATTTAACCTAGGGGAACTTTACCACTGAGCTACATCCCTGCCACCCACTCCCCCTGCCCTTTTTGGTTTTGTTTTTTATTTTAAGACAGGGTCTCACTAAGTTGCTGAGGCTGACCTTGAACTTGCAATCCTTCTGTCTCAGCCTCCTGAGTCAAGTGGAGTCATTGGGATTACAGGCATGTGCCACCATGCTCAGCTTAACTCATAAAAACTGATGCTTCTGAGATCAGTGCCTATTGAGGACTTGAGCAGGGAAGGTCTTTTGTGCCACCACTGAGTAAGACAACTTACTGAGTTGAGCTGCTCATCATAGAGATTCATGGTGTTTTAGGCTTTTTCTCTTTATTGTACAGTGGAAAATGGGAATGGAAATAAAGAAGAGACCAAAACACAAAACCAGGGAAAGAAAACTGTTGGTTCTCACAGAAAAGATAGATTTTAGAAATACATAAGAGTCAGCCTACAGTTTGCAAAGGCAGAGAAAGACGGCTAAAACATTGACCAGGGTTTTTATAGCTACTACTAATAAAATTCCCTTATTGTTGCTATTATGAGAATTCTAATTGCATTTTTTCTTGAAAAAATCCTACTTTTTCATGTGACCCAGGGGAGAAAATGATATATCCTCAGAGACTTAAACTATTGGTTAAAAAAAAATGAAATATTCACTCTATCAATTAGTTGCTTTTCTTGCATGATCTAGGAACAAATTAATTAGGTCCCTAATAGCCACAGCTGGCTCACATGATGGCTTTATGCAAATTAAGAAAAAGAGACCTTTTGAGGCCATTTTAGGCAAGATATTATCCTATCCGTTTTAAAACACTGTTGAGGACATTATGTGAATTTCAATAAGGCCCATTTACTTGATTAGGGCAGATGCAGTCCTGTATCAGATTATATAGATTTGGAAGAAGACAGTTGGCTAAAACTTAGCCCTTCTCCCTTAACCATGCATCTTGTATAGTAAGCAATCTGCCTACCTGTACCTAACAACTCTTTGTGCTAAATGAAGCAAATGGGTATGAAAAATAACCTGCAGAGCTTATTGCTATAATCTGTGCCCAGAGGAAAGAGACCATCATTTAAACGTGACTTGCATGCATAGAAAGTTGTATTATTCACCTGTTTTCTGTTGCTAAATCAAATTTACTAAAGGTGGATAGTGTATAAAGAAAGGAGGTTTATTTAGCTCACAATTTTGGAGGCTTAATGTTCAAAATTGAACATTCCTATCTCTATGGCCTCTTGACAGTCCCCTTCTGGGGCCACAAGAAGGCGTCATGGTGGGGGTGTTAAAGGGATTGCATGATCAGACAAGAAGCACAGAATAGAGAAGGAAGGGGCTTGCTCTTTTGTAACACCTTGCTCCCTCAAGAACTAACTCAGGATCCCATGAGAACTTTAATCCCCACCAAAGGCACACACACCAATGGCATGCCACTAGGCTCCGTGTCTTCAAGGTTCCAACCTCACCTTCCACGTTTCCACACTGAAGATGGAGAGTCCAAAACATGAACCTTGGGGAGAACATGTTCCGTCCGACCATATCCAGACCATAGCAGGAGTGCTGTCTCTCTGAGCCCTATTTGATGATTATTCATCATATTTATTGTGTTGGAATCCAAAGGTATTCTTGGTTTATTTACCTTGATTTGTAATGTGAACAAACTCTCTAGCTCGAACACATATTTATGTGAAATTGGCAGCATTTGACAGCTTCATAGGCTAACTATGCTTTTCCAAATTTCTTTCTTGACCACGTTCTTGAGCTTGATATCTTTGAATGTCCTGGCTAGAAAAGAGCACAGAAGACAGTTTTCAAAGCTGCTTTGATGTAACAGTCACTCTTATTCAATTGTTTTCACAGACCATAAACAGAACTGAAGAATGTTCATCTGAAACTTTGCCTTGAATGAAGAAACTTCATTGAACAAGAAGTTAGTTGGCTTCCAGTTTGCACAGGCGTCAATGGAAGGCTTTTTTTTTTTTTTTTAATTTTATACTTTACTCGATGAAAACAAAAAGTTTTTATGTGCTGTGCAAATGGTTCCTTTATGTGGTCTGACAGTTTATTTTTGCCATCCTTTTTCTTTTTATAATTAAAGAAAAAAAAAACCCAAGAAGAGGGGGTTAAACATCACAGTTTTATGTTTTATCTAGAACATTTAAATTCAGAATTTACCTGAAAGTGTAGATAGATTCTTTTTTTATTTTTTATTTTTTTCTTTAACAGAAAACCTGTTGTCAAGAGGTGGGCAAACAGAATTGGAACAAATTGTCTTGCTCAGTAACTAAGCTACTTTCTCTCTTTTTCCTTTTTTGTTTAAATCTTGTGTTTTTTTTATTAATTTTTTTTATTTTTTGAAATATGTAGGTAAGGTTTATCTTGAATCTTAATTGCCTTAATTTTAAGGACGTCAAAGGCTCTCAAGGCAAGCTGTCAACGTCTTGTTAAAAAAAAAAATCAAGAAAAATGGAAATATTGTGCCAGCTTTAACTGGTACAGAAGTTTAAGACTATGAGTTTTTAGGGTGAAAAAAAAACTGTACAGTTTAAAAGAAAATGTTTTTTCTTCATTTGAAGAAAATTTGTTGATAAAAGAAACCATGGCAACTGCAAGAATTGGGAAATGCTGGGACTTTTCATGAACTTTGTCTTAAGTGTTGACACAAATCATTCTAGAAGGCTAAAACATTTTACAGTAAAGTTATTCATGTTGGTTTTAAAACAACTGCATTAGAAATAATGCGTGTTTGGGGGGCAGAATGCAGATTTTTTTTATTTACAAAGCGTGATTGCTAGCAAAAGCATTAGTGCTTTTTATCTGCAGTCTTTTTTATGAGCTTTACAAAGTTTTTAGTCAGCTTTGCTTGTCACATTGCAAAACCTAGCTTAAGAGCATTAAAAAACAAAACAAAACAAAAAAAACTTAAGTAGTTAGGAGCTTATGGTCAAAAAGTGCAAAAAACAAAAAAAGCAATAGATAGAGAAATTGTTGACAATTTCTGTAGTCTTTCCTAGTTGTGATCAAATTCAGCCTATGGATGGCCTATTTTATACCAAAGATGAAGTGACACCCTATTACAGTCCAGAGGGTAGAGGTTGTTAATTCTGTTTTGTTTTAAAATTTTTATTTGACCTACATGGCCGGACCAGTTTTTTGTCCTTTGTTTAAACTATCTTCCACTGGTGTTTTACTTACTGCAAAAGAAAAAAAAAAGTGTGTTTTTTTTTTTAAGTCTTTGTTGATATTAGAAGCTTGTACCTGCTGTGTTCAACAGTTATAGCAAGGAGAGTCCTGGGTACCAATTGATAGAGCCAAGAGGCTTTAAATCCTGTGAGCTTTTCTGATTCCTTGCTAACTCTCTTCAATAGTGAAACCTGTGCTGATGGCCACCAATAAGCCAAGACACTTGTTTAACAGGTTGGAATTTCTTTGTATGAATTTTGAACTAAAGATGCTTCCTGAACATGATCTGAAAGGTCACTTGTCAGAAAAGCTGAGTGATATTGTGTGCAATGGTGAGTGGTCTCTGAAAAGGTCTCATTTTGTAACAGTCTTCCTTCTACATTCTAACACCTCCTGGTTTTGTCTTCTCACTTCAGTCTTGTCATCATCCACCATGAATAGCCACCTTGATTGTGCAATTGAGGAGGAGGGGTATCTTCTTTTTGCCTCTTTTCATATCTTGGTGATGCCGGAAAGAAAGACAAAACAGACATTTCATTTCAGTTAAATTATCCAAGGCAAGCAGGACTAATAAGATTGAGGGATCTCTTAATGGAATTTCTGAAAAATGCTAGTTGACAATCAAGTAATTGTATCATTTTTAATCAATAAGAACCAAAAGAATTAGGTTTGATCAATGATAAAAGCCAAAGGAGATATATGCACTTAGGACGATGCAAAAGTTTGTTTAAAATTAAATTGACTTACCTAGAAAACATCTTTGCATTTTTGATTCATCAAGTCCATGTTCAACTTATACAGTTTTACCTGAAATTAGAGACAACAGAATGGCATTTTGCTAATTGAACCAATTGCTAAAATGGCTTTGCGAATGAATCATTTTAATCAAATAGGTGAAAATCTTTTTGCAAACTAAAGAAGTCACAGGAATCTGACTTATTCCATAAAGAAGGAAGAAATACATGAAGTGCACTATAGAAGAAAACAGGGTAGGCTTTTGAAAACTAAAAAATTCAAAACGTAAATCATATTCTTGTTAGGGCAACATGAGTAAGGAGGGGGACTCATAGAAAATTGCCACTTTTTTTCACTGTTTAAATGGACCCTTGTTCTCTTATTTGCCACCCCAGATATTGGAAGCTCAAACCTACAGAATGGCTCCATATCTCTGCAGTCAAACTAATAGCAAAAGTGTATCCAAGGAAATGTCACATGTGCTACAGAGAAATTCAGCTGGTCACACCCTTCCTGATGGTTTTCTGTTTCTAGAGAGAATCCTAGAATGACACATTCTTTGGTATCCTACAGCTTCCCAGGTATTGCAAGAGTGGCACTTAAGTTTTGCCTTTGAATAGTGGGTCCCTAAGTTACAGGGAGTATAAGAAAACATCTTTGGGAACTGTATTTTCTGTTCTTCCTTTTCACTCTCTGAATTCTTTGTATAAATAAGGATTATCCTAGGCATAATTCATTTGAATATGAAACCAACATGCTTTCCTTTGTTTATGTAAAGAAAAAAAAATATACCAAAAAACAAATATTAATGTGATACAAAGAAAGTCTCATTTACACAATCAACAATGAGGCTAAGAGGTAGCTACCATGTGGCTGATGAATGTGCCTAGGTAACTTCCTGTTTCTATTCAAAACTGCTGCTTTATTTATACATTCAGAAACATTTTTTTCAACTATGAAATTTCAGTAATCTCAATTTTTTTAAGCCACTTCAGGAAAAAGGAAATTACCTGTCATTTTATGTGTCCATGTGTGTTTTGTGTTTAGATTGTTTATGTCATGCCATTCTATAAAATTTCAAACCAAAAAGAAGAAAAAAGCAAAGTTCAAATTTGCCCCCTTTCCCTGTCATCTTACCTAAGAATTGTTTCCAAGTGTCCAGTTTGGGGTTGGGGGTGGCACATCCACAGGTAAGCAGTGCTACTCTAAGTGAAAAAGAAAGAAAACCAAAATATGTGTTCAATATATGTGGGCATCAGCATCTTAATCTAATCCACCGTATATAGTGTGGTGATTTTAGTACTATTTAAGACTATAACCTTTTTTAAAGTTGAAGTTGATTTTCCAAGTATTCTGATTCACTAGATTTTTAAGTATTTATCGAAATATCTAAAATTGGTTCTTTATGACTGCAATTGCCAAGACTTAGCCTACCCATTAGGAAACAAACTAAAGCCGCAATCCATGTAAGACAAACACTGTCTCATCTAAACTCAGTTACTAGGTCAGTGGGAGAATGGGTTTATTCTAATGAAAAAGTGTTTTCAGGAGAAGCAATGTATGTAGTAACTGGACATTCACAGGGCATGGCCATTGTCTTCTAAGGACAATTAATGTAGCCCAAGAGAACTAAAGTCACAGGAGCAGGTGATGAATACTGCCTGTCATAAATGCTGACATATTTTGAATATTAACAAATCACAAAATATTTGAAAGAAAAAAATCCTCCACCTGATTTCAATTTGGCTAGAATTAGTTTGTTTTCTTGGAAAATTTCAACGCTTTAGAATATTGTCTCCATATTTCGCTTAAATTAATTCTTGTGACTATTAACAGACCTGCCACCTTTGAAAGCATATGACTCACTTCCACCCCTTGTAATGCAAAACTACTTGGTTTTAAAAGCATGTGCATTGGAAAAGCAAGACCAGAGCTGAAAAAAGCTGATGGAGCAAACAGTTTGCATTATTTCCCTATGCCAACAAAATACATCATGGGCCTCATTGCCAAACTGCTTTAAAATCACTTTTAGCTCATGTATGACCAAAAACGGACTTCATTTTGTTCCTCCACCCCAGAAATTTTATTTGAAAAATAATCAGGGTGTCTATTATATACCTAATTACTTTTGCACTGGCCTAAAATCCCCATTGGTGGAAAAGGAAATTTTATTGGGATAGGACCTTGAGAATTTCTTCATGATTATAAAAAAGTTTCAACAGGCTCTCCAGAAACAGTTATGATGTTAGTATACTAAAAATGCATTTGACAAATTGGTCTCCTTCTTAATTTGAGTGCATGAACCACTTATCAGAGGAGCAGATAAGCAGATAAAATTTCTTAAGTGTGTTTTAGTGATCAATGTTTTTTATATGATTTCAAATCAAGCAAGGGGCAATATTTATATACATGTATAATAACATTCAGTGCATTTGAGGAATCACACGTTGTAATACAGTATTAACACATCATAGAATATTTTTATTTTGACTATAGTAGAGAGGAAAGGATGAGACTTTGTTTTTTTGTGTGTTATGTGGCTGGCTTACTTCAAAATTTTGAGTCCAGTGGAACTGACAAGCTTCTCACTTCAATCTGAGGGATTGACAGAATTTAAACAAGGCTCACTGATTGTGTACACTATACTCTCCCTGTGGCAAAGCGATAATGGGATTTCATTAACCAATCAATTTGCTTTACAAATGACATCCACTGTGGGGTGGCATTGGAAGACAGTTGGGTCTGACTCAAGGTTAACATTTCCTACCAAAACTTTTTAAAATATAAAATCGGTCCCTTAATCCAAATATTATTGGGCATGACTATTAGTTGTGCGAGTTGCATATGGAGTTCAGGAAAATAGGAAAACTAAATACCAAGTCCCCATGTGGTCCCAAAGACCTTTTCTGATGTGGGAGAGGAGAGTTCACCCCAGATTACTGATTTCTTTTATTTTAGTTTTATATCCCAACATGGAGATGTTCACTATCACAAAAAAAGGATGGATGACTTCTCAAATATTCGCTTCTATGTGTTTCTGGGAGGGAAAATACTTTAATGGATCAAGAAATAGTTCTTCTATTCAGGAAGCTTTCAAGCCAAAACTCTGGTGGGATGGAGCTTGGTGCCTGCAGGAAGAATCACAAGGCTACTGGGTCACACTTGAGCTTTTCTTAATACTGCCCCAATTTCTGCGTTTTGCAGAAATACAATCACTCTCAATTTTTGAAGGGCTAATTATCTACTTTGTGGATGTGTTTTGTCTTTTCTTCTCAAGGATTAGGCCTTGGGCTCTGTTTCCTTTCATTATTATTTCACCCTGAGGGTGGAGAAAAGAAACAATTGGAAATAAAATTCAAATCAGTCTACTTTATTTCTTCTTAAATTTTGTTTTATGGAAGGTGTTTGCAAGAAATCATTGGCAAAATTAATGTGCGTGCATTACATACTGTGGGTTTTGAGAAATCATAATGTTCTTTTTCCATTTACCACAAACAACTGAGAGTTGGCTGTATTCTTGCAGAATAAAAATGAAAAAAAAAAAAAAACCGTGGTAAAGAATTTGGCTTCCCTCAAAAGAAGCTTGTTTGGGTTTCATTTACTCTACTGAAATTTAAGCCAATAGAAAAGATCAATACAATTTCTGTTATGATAATATAAGAGTAACTCTTGGTTAAATGTGCACTCTTATTCCTACTTTAATTCTTTGACCAAAAAGAAAGGGGGGAAAAAAAAGAAAGAAATTGCATATGTTTTTTTTTTAATTTGGCATTACTATATCAAGGCTGAATGACTTTGACACTCCAGTGGATATTTTTATGATCACCTTAAAATAAGTTCAAAGTTTAACATCAGTGTTATACTTTGTCCTTAACCCCTCAGTCTTAGATGATTAAGAAAGATGCTCTGTCCTCCTCCCCAAAATTTGTTATTTCTTCATATGCAAAAAAAAAAAAGAGTTATTCCATAACTTTTAGGAACTGTGACAATTATTTCAAAGAGATACTTGGAAAAGTTTTCTTCACTCTGGAAATAAATGCTTCCCTTTATTTAAAAGGAAGGATATAATTGGAATCTTAATTTTAAGAAAAATGTGTAAAAGTACTTGTTATGACATTCAGTTTCTAAGAAAAATAGGACACAGCTTCTTTTTAAAAACCCTTATTTCAGGCCATATTCAACATCATGGAACTTCTGAAACATCGTTCAGTTTTAAACTTTATTTCAGAGCATTTTTTTATTTTATTATTTTTTTGTACTGCTGTCTCTGACTGTCGAGGAAAGTTCTGTAATTCTGTGGTGTTTCTGGTTTTATTTTTAATTTTTTTCATCTGTACCACAGTCCAATGAAATACCATTTCCCCTATTCCTTGGGCTTTCTGTAGATCAGTGGATGTTAGGTTTAAATTTCTGTTTTCTTTGATGAAGCTTTCAATAAAAAATGACAATAAAATCAATCAAGTAGGGCTGTTGTGTTTGTCTGCACTCTTCCAGAAACCAATTGTGGTGGTGTTATTGGAGGGTGGGGGGTGTGCTGGTAAGAGGGGGCTCTGTTTGTATGTCATTGGGTACATTGTTAGAATTCCTCCAGGAAAGGGTTGTCCCCTTTAACAAAAAGTGAGACTAGAGAAAGCATTCTATTCATGCAAGGGGGGCGTGAGAAAAATCACTTGTTTGGGGACTTCAGAGAGAGTCCAGTAGTTCTCTTAGGTCTTCCCTTACCTCTCAGTGCTTCTTAAGAAGAACTTATGTCAATGGGTTCAGAAACCACCCAACTCCTATCTCCAAGCCTAATATCCAGCAGCCACTTGGTACATCTTATGTGAAGGCCACAAGGGATCAAGTTATATATATAGCAATAAAGAAATTTCTTTTGACACGCATGATTTGTATACCTGCAAAGATTAAACTCCCGGCTAACCCAGTTCAAAAGTGTTCATTTCCCAACCTATGGGTGACTATGGTAAGCAAATAATTATAACCAATATTCCTTTGGTCAATAATTATCCAAGCTAGCTTGGAGATCACATTCAAGGGCCAAGAAGAATTCCATGCTATAATACCCTTTTGCTGTATTGCTCAGGAATACAAAAGGAATGAATACAATTTGTGATTCATTATACAGCAAAGGAAGATAAGAAATAAACTGACAAAGCATGTGAGTATGAACAAAAATATAAAAAGAAAGACCAAGGAAGCACTGTATATTTATAATGGACTAAATAAACATGGGAAATCTGTTTTTGTTGCTGTAACAAAAAGGCATAGACTGGGTAATCTTAAATAATAGAAATGTATTATTCATAGTTTTGAATCCTGGGAAATTCAAGATTAAACTGCCAATATATATGTTGTTCGGTTGTGCCTTTTATGTGTCTTCAATGAGTCCCCTGAGGCCTGTTTTTTTGGGGGCACTAACTTTATCCATGAGGGTTCTACCCTCATGGCTTAATCTATCTCCCAAAGGCCCTACCTTCTAATACAATTACCTTGGGAGTTAGGTTTCTACACAAAATTTGAAGGGGCACACACATTCAGGCTTTAGCACACATTTTCCATTATAGTTTGTTTTAAACAATGGCTCTTTATTTGTTGTTTGTTGTGTGTTCAGGACTTCTAAGGAAATCATATGACCCACACCCACCACATACATGAAAATTTTGTTTCTAATTTCAAGGTATTTTGGAAGAACTTCCTGAAATGCATCCACATGTGTAAAATCCTTGGTTTCAAGATATAAAGAAGAAAACTAGAGAATGAAGAAATAAACTTGATTTAGTATGCTGTCCCTTATGTATCCATCATATTTTTCTGTCCTAATATCTCTATTTTTTAAATGTTTTATAATTTATTTTCTCTAAGAACTGGCTGTTTTGTCAATTTTCAAGAGTTCCAATAAGTTTCATGATGCTCTTCCCTGTCTCCCCCCAACCAAGGAATACTGATGAAGATAAAATGTAGCTGCTTTCTAAACAGTAAAGTGAAATCTCATGGTACTTTATCTCAGGAGATTTAAAAAAAAATTTTTTTTCTTTGAAATTGATAAAAATGTCTCTAATTAAGCTAAAACACTGTATTTTTATTTAAATCTTTAGAAACTGAGGAAGCAGCCTCTCTCCCAGGGTTTTTCTCCAACCCTTAATGGAAATCATAGGTTACTATCATAGTAAAGTGGTTGCCGGGTGGTGCTGCCATGTTAGTCTCCTATGGATTCCAAACCCACCTCCCAGATTCTGTGTTTCCAAAGTAAATTAGCATGGTGAGAAAGGGCTGTGGGAGCAAGGTCATTATTAACTGTGCCCTCACTCTGCCAGGCACTATTCTAGCTGCTCCCACAGACTTGAATTCACACAACCTTCACAAGGATGCTCTAAGGTAGGTAATACCTTTCAGAGGAGGCTTGGAGTGAACCCAGGGATCCATGCTTAGAAAGGGCTAGAGTGTGCTTTTAAAAACAGATTCATTTTCTCAGATCTGTAGCTTCAAAGTTTTCTTCTTTTGAAATGACTCTGGGCAATGCCAATGTGGAAGGCACCTTGGGTTAGTTTTATTTTTTAATCGCCAATATTCTTCTTTTTTTTCCATTGTTCCCAGAGCTTAGGGGCACTGGGCATTCATTCTAATAACTGTGTCATAGAAACACAGCACAATTCACATGTTCTATCTGAGAAATAACTTGCCTTTTTCATCTTTTCTTGATTTGACCCTGTCTGATTTGTTCTGGAAGGAGAGGGCCTATCTGTCAAGGAGGCAGGCATAACTTTTCCACCAATGCCTTTACTTAACAGCATTCACCGTGTGGATGCTCCACATACATTTTAGTCATCAGAGTAGATAAGGATCTTGTTTGCAAAAATGTCACAGTCCAGTAAGTACTGGCTTAGGACAACATTTTAGCATGATTAAGATCAGGGAATTTGTTGGACAATATGTGTAGCACTTTTGTAATCCAAAGTAGATGGAAGAGCTGTCTGGTTTGAATGTAGTCATGGCTCATCAAGGTACCTGGAGGTGCTGGGGTTGTGGCTCAGTAGAAGAGTGCTCGCCTAGCACGTGTGGGCTGCTGGGTTTGATCCTCAGCACCACATAAAAATAAAATAAAGGTATTATATCCAACTACAACTAAAACAAAAAATATTAAAGAAAAAGATACTTGGAAGGTCTGCTACCCTCCTCACTGATATTTCCTAGTTCCTCTCCTTACCAGCACTACCCTTATCCTTTTCTTAAATTATCTGGGACATTTAACTCTTTGGATAACAAAAAGGAGTGAAATCTATCATTCTTGGCTGGCCATAGCTCTAGTAGGAACTGTTACATATTACCACTGATCTTTCCACAATCATTCTAGGTACAGTGCTGGCCACATTTTTAACATGCTGGAAGTGGGTCTGTGGAAAGTTATATGACCCGGCCAAGTTTTCAGAGTTCAGACAGGATCTAAATTTAGGATATGCTAGCTATAAAATGCCAAAGATTTTCCTCATAATAGTGCTGGAACCACTGATATGATTTGAAGGGATACATGGCCCAAAATAACTATTCTTTTACCTGACATTTTATCCTTATAATTTTATTCTTAAAGGTAGACCACAAAGCAGGGGAGGAAGTGTTTGGGAAGCAGAGGAAAGATCTTGGATTCTAACTAGACCTACCATCTGAAAAAATAGTTTTCTTTCTCCCTGAACTTTATCTTCTTTATTTATCCAAATGCATAACTTTTATTTATCAGAGTATTTATTCTTTTTGTTACTGGGGATTGAACCCAGGGGCACTTTACCACTGAACTACATCCCTAGCCCTTTTTTTATGATTTTATTTTGAGACATGAGCCTTGCTAAATTGCTGAGGCTGGCCTTGAAATTACAATCCTCCTGCCTCAGTCTCCTGAGTCAACGGGATTACAGTCATGCGCCACCATGTCCAGTTTATCCAATTATTTATGGGGAAAAAAGAGGCAACACACATACCATGCACAAAAATTGTAAAGAAAATCAAATCCTAGGTGTAATTTGAACTTTTATATTCTGAAGTTTTCCATTAAAACATAAAATATTCCAACAAGGGTAACTCCTGAAAGTTAATGTCAGGATAAATTCCTAAAATGAAAGGAGGCAAGGAATTAAATGAGCCAAGGTTAACAAGTAGCTATTTTGCAATGTTGCCCAGATTCCAGAGGACAAAAATGCCAGGCTTGAAATCACAGCCCCCAAGGCACTAGAACAAGAAAGCACAGAGGCTCAGCTGCTATTGGAGCTCCATTCACCCCCCCCCCACCACCACCCATTTGAAGGATAATCCTATATCATCATCCCATCACCATCCTTCTGCTTTCTTGGGACTTTCAACAGGGCATCTAATTTAAAGGGAGTGCCTGATGGTAGGGGGCAGGTGGTAGCAATTCAAGATTACCTACTTATCAGCTACCAACTGGACTTGAAAACCAAGGGTAAGATCTTCAGCAGACCTCATGCATAAGGTAAGTTTATCCCAAGAAGTTTCTGGGATCATACCAATAAGCAGGTTGCATCAAAGAGGTATTTCCAAGACAAATGATCATACCTAGCAAAATGTAATGAATTCTGGCCTTTACAGGATCTGAAAAAGTATAAAGAGCATAAGAAAATGATTGTAAATGTGTGTGTGGTGGCAGGGGGGGGTACTTTGTCTGAGGTACTTTCTCTGTCCCTGACTGCCCTGTGATTGACTTGTCTCTTTATTTGGATCTTAACTTTACTTTTAACTTGAATATAATGATATCACAAAGAAAATCGCATATACCCTAAATGATCCATATGATTTTTACAAGTTACATACTCAAGTGTAAGCCAAAATTACAAAATTAGTGTCACCCAGAAAGATACCACTCTCCCCTGCTCTCTGCTATTCACCATGCAAAACTCCTCCTATTAAAGGGCTGAATTTGAACAACCTAGAATGATCTACATAATTGCATGTTCTCTTGACTTTTATGAACACAGGGATATTATACATGAAGAGAAGACTAACACTTTTGTTTGGTTTTGAAACCCCAAGATAGCTATTATTCCTCTGAAAACTACACATTATTCAATTTTAAAGACGCTCAATTTCAGAGATTACATATGTGTTTTGTGCAGTCTCTTTGACTATTGAGCATTCTTTACAACTAAGAAACAACAAAAGTTCTAAACTAAATGTCCTTTAAGAGAGTGTTAGCCTCAGTCTGAAAGCAGTAGCTGAGTCCCAAGGCAAGGATTGTTGCCTGGCTTCTCCCAAGGTTTGCCAGCATGTCACTCACTGTCTGCTTATTCATACAATGAGTGACTTGCGGGTAGCTGATGCGAGATTTCATTGGGAGACCATCCACAACCAGAAATCATCAATACACCAATATTTCTACAAAAGCACAGCATATGGAATATATTACACCCATGCCCACCAACTGAAATAGCAACGTTTTAAACTTACTATCCTTTTAAAATGTTTAGAGTTTTGTTGCATTGGAGATTTTGCTCTTACTTTCTTTCCTCCTTCTTGACTTCATCCTTTAGGCCAGTGGTAGAGATCAATCGGGTCTCCTTAGGACATTTCCCAGGTATGTGCTTCGTGGCTTGTTTCAGGTGAAGGAATCATCATTCTTTTATCACTGCCGTCCTAGAAGCAGAACTCGAAGTCTTTGGGAAACTAGCTTAAAATCTATTACTTTGGTGAACCCTCCACTGATTTTCTATTAAAGTAAGCATTTGTGCTTTAAATATTTTGCAAGAATCCTCTGATGTTCTCACTAAGCCCAAGTCTTAGTCTCAGAGACGTGGATTTTGCCAATGTTTCTGTCCCTTCTTCCTCCTATTGAGCTGTACCTAGCCACTCCTGTTTCTCTCCTAAGGCTAGAGATTTCTACTTTCTATTTTTGTCCTGTTTCCTTCCCCTGGCTACAAAGGGTTCCCAATATTACCCCAAAGTTACAGTTTTTCTTTTGCTCTTTCCTTCCTACTGATTGAGATCAGGGTTTTTTGTCTTTGCTCTTCTTTGCTTTTCTTAGGGTTTAACTTTTTTGTTGTTGTTGTTTTAATTTTTAATTTTGTGGTTATTGCTGTTGTCATTTTCTCCCAGAGGAGAGATGAAGTCCGTGTTGGCATTTTTAGCAGAAATTTTTGTTTCTTTCCCACAGCTAGCAACATGAGGGATGTTTTCTTCCTCATCTTCCCTGATGGGGTTCCTGAGGAAAACGTCTATAGGGAACAAATTTCTGTTGTATCTGCAGCTCTCTTCACCCAGGGTCAACAATCTCCACCAGCCTACAAGTTTAGATCAATCATATTACTGGACTTATATGTCCTGGGTTGAATTGTAATGTTCACATTACAACCCCCAGAACCTGTAAATGTGACCTTATTTGGAAATAGACGTCATTAAATTAAGAGGCGGCCATATTAGATTAAGGTAGGTACTAAATCCAATATGACTGGCGTCTTAATCAAAACAGGAAGATTTTGGCACAGAGACAAATACAGAGGGAGAACAGCCACATGAGGATCAGTGGAGAGACGAAGCTACAAATCCAAGGCTGCCAAGGAGTGCCAGAAACCACCAGAAGCTGGAAGAGAGACATGGAACAGATTTTTCCCTAGAACTTCAGAGAGAACTCAATGCTGCCGACACCTTTATTTCACACTCCAGAACTGTAAGAAAATACCTTTATGTTGTTTTAAGCCACTTAACTTTAGAACCTGGTATTTAGTGATGGCAGCTCTAAGAAACAGATACATAAGACATGCAGAGAGTCATTCCCAAGCAAACAAATGCTTAGATCCTGTCTTTTCCAGTAGGTACTTATTCTCCTAGATTTCCCCTACAAGTCTGCCCTGCGACCTCCATTTTCTCACAATTGCAAAAAAAAAAAAAAAAAAGCAATCTACACCCTATTCAATGCAAATATTTTAAACATTATAAGTATGGAGCTTTCTAGATTTTTCCATGTTTGAGGTGAAACTAGAATTCTTCTTACAGTGGGTTTAAATTTCAAACCTAAATGAAGCTCTTTAAATGAACTTTTCACTGCAAGGCTAATTTGGGACAAGCAGAAAGTTGAGACTCTCAGCTTCTCCAAGCAGCAGATTCTCTTATTTTCTACTATCTTCCCCATTTTCAAGGCTCCCAAACAAAAGGAGAAATGGGACTAAAGGAGATAAAGGACACCATATTGTCTTGCTCTCCTTGGTTTTGATAAGACCCAGGGAGCCCTGTGAGTAGACCAATCTGTCAAGACCTGCATGAACAATTCTGATGGGAGCTGGCTCATCTTGAGATGGTTTTCTTACTACACTTAGTGGCAGCCCTGGGAGTCATCATGGCAGGAAAAGTCGAGTACAAATGATGAGCCTTGGCTGACAGGTCTTCCAATTGCATGGAGGCAAATTCTTCCTACCTCTCTACTCTAGACCTATTATTACCAATGACTTGTATCCCATACTACAGGGATTTTTTTTTCTCTTCCAATACTTTTTCATATTTTTAGCTAATACCCCTTTCTGGTATTCAGTTAGGGCATTCACAAAAGTAAATTTATCTTATATA
Source organism: Ictidomys tridecemlineatus (assembly GCF_052094955.1). Lineage (NCBI taxonomy): Eukaryota > Metazoa > Chordata > Mammalia > Rodentia > Sciuridae > Ictidomys > Ictidomys tridecemlineatus. Next base: position 30,883,631 of record NC_135478.1, on the reverse strand, counting down.
GTCTAGCAAATTAAAATAAACTCCAAATCGAAGATCTTTATACAAAGCCATCCACATTCATGAACCATATGTAAGCTACACTTCTACATAGGAAATATACCTAGGTGAAAAAGAGAAAGAGTTTTTAAATGGGTAAGGAACACCCTCTTCTCCCACTCCCTGCAAGTCCCTCTCTATCTTAGCAACCCGGGTAGAAACCAACATTTGAAAATATAGACTTTCATCTCAGGCACCCTCTTTGAATTTCAGATCTCCATTATAGAGTTTGTGAACTATGTTTCCTTTACCCGTAAAATAAGGAAAATAATATTACTTATCTCATATGGATTTCATGAAAGCTAAATCAATTGACACATGTAAGACATTTAAAAGAGTGGTACATAGTAAATGGTCAGAGAAAGAAAAGTGGCACAGGACTGATCTCACACACACCTGGGGTAAGAAGTGGGTTTTTATTGTCAGGAGACTGACAAGGCTGCTCTGCACAAAGAGAGGGACAGCAGCAGCAAAGAGGGACCGCGGCAGCAACTGCCCCTTGAATGTGACTTTGTATAGGCTAGAATCATGGCTGTGCGCCAGGGGTGGGTTTAGTCTTGCCTGACATAGTGAGCATCCCCTGATCTTGTGGAAGGCAAGTTTGTTTCTTGGGAACAGAGACAGGCAGTTTTCCTATCTCTCAGTGGGGGAACAGGGAAACTGGCATGTCCCTTTATCTTTTCAAGGAGAGAACAGGGAAATCAGCATGTCCTCATCTCAGGAGCCAGTAAGTTGTCTTCTAACTCTCAATGGGAGAACAGGGACAGACCAGCATAACTCTAGGTTGGTAGGTTTTATCTTGCGCTACTTTTTCTTTCTTTCTTTCTTTCTTTCTTTTTTTAATTTTTAGGTAGGTATTTATTAGTCATCAGTTTCTAGTATAATAGTAAAATACAAAAAAAAAGACTGTAAAAATAGGCTTTTATTGGACTGTAACAAATGAGCTTTCTTTGTTTAGCTGGGGCTGCTGGTCCTTGCCCTCCATTTCTCCTTTTATATTTTCTTTTATATTTTGTCCCTTGCTTACATTAAGCATAACACTTCCATAAGCCCTCTTCAGGGATTTCTTCTTTCCTTTTCTTTTTCTTTCTTTCTTTTAAGCTAAACCACTTGTCTACTCATGAGGTAGGGGTGGAGTGACGTTTATTTCTAAGGGGAGTGTCACCCTTAGGTTAACTCAGAAGCTAAGCAGTTTTAAAAGTTTATCTCACAAAAGCAGAAGAAGCTAAATGTTGTAGCATGAACTCCCTTATGTGAAATATAGTTATTTTTCCTAGTTGAACCTCGTTGTGAGATGGCATCTAAGCTCTTTCATTTTTCTTTCTTTTTTTATTTATTTCTTACATACATGACAATAGCGGAGTGCATTACATTCATGGTTATCCATTCACAGCACAATTTTTTTGTAACTCTGTGTATGAAGTATGTTCACGCCAAATTATGCCATTATACATGAGCTCTCTTATTTTTTTGCATACAATTCTTAATACACCTTTATTCCACCATCTATTATATCTCTGTTTATATATAAGACATGTTGACACCAAATTCACATCTTCATACATGGATTTTGTATAATGATGAACCTCTCCTTCCACCATCCTAGCTATTCCCCTTCTCCCTCCTTTTCCCTTCCACCCCTATTCCCTATCTAGAAGGTAATTTTCCTCCCATGTTCTCCCTCTCTACCCTACTTTGAATCTTCTAAATCTGGTCACTCTAGTGGTTCTGGTTAGGCTAAGAACTAATTCCCTCATGGTAGTTATTTATGGAGGAAGAACACTAAAAAAAGAAGAGAGTAGTTTCAGTACCAGGTAAAGAAGTAAAAAACCTACTTTCAAAGAAAGAGAACCTGGTTCTTATCTGAAGCTTGACAAATAGATAGATGGCTAAGTTCTTGGGCTTAAGGTTGTCTTTGAATCAGCTGAACACAGTGCAAAACAAAGATGCACCTCTCAACAATTTTGCTAACAGATATATAATGATAATAGGAAATAAGAAACTTTTTATAGCACCAAACCTGTCCCCAAACTATCAGAGACGTTGTAACATTTATATTCTCCAGTACATATGGTACTTCACAGATGGGAACATTGAGGCTCAAAGAGGTTAAATTACTTGCCTTGGCAAAAATTGTTACATCCTTCCAAGAATTGATCCACAGTGGAGAACAGAGAAGTCACTGTTTGAATAAAAGGCAATGGGTAAAAATGTTATTTTATGCATTTCTTCTGAAGGAATCTTTTCCTTTTCTTTTTTCTTCTGAAGAATTATTGTATTTCCGAGACAGTATAAGATTGTTCCCATTGTTATAGGATGTCTGAAACATCTGTCCTATATTGTGCTGTTACTACTTTACCCATTGTTTATCTCAAACAATATATGACGTCTTTAGAACATATTGAGGCTTCTTCCTCCTTTTCTCTTTTTCCAAAATTCTGAGCTCCATCTCCTCTCCTCTAGTCCAATTAGCCTCTTTCCCTTCCTGGGGAGGATGCTAGGATGTTGCTCTCCCAGACTTTGCATTCTGCCTCTGGATGTACATGCACATTCCTCACTTGAAAACCTCTTTGCAGCTGCTGCCGACACACTCCAGACCCTGGCTCCAGAATCTGTGTCTGTATTAGACAAACTATTGCCTGCGGGATATTTGCCTATGGTTGTCCACAGTGAAGCATGATATCTTTTCCCTTTTTATTTTATTCTTTCTAGATATACATGACAGTGGAATATATATTGGTATATTATATATACATAGAATAAGTATAACTTGTTCCAATTAGGATCCCATTATTATGGTTGTATGTAAGGTGAAGTTACATTGGTTGTGTATTCATATATAAGAATAGGAAAGATTCGTCCAATTCATTCTACTGTCTTTTCTATTCCCATCCAATCTCCCTTACCTTCCTTCCCCTTTATCTAATCCAATGAACTTCTCATCTTCCCCTCCCATGTTGTGGGATAGCATCTAAATATCAGAGAGAACATTCTTCCTTTTTTTTTGAGACTGGCTTATTTCACTTAGCACAAAATTTTCCAGTTTCATTCATTTACCAGCAAATGCCATGATTTCATTCTTCTTTATGTCTGAGTAATAGTCCATTGTGTATATATACCACATTTTCTTCATCCATTCATCTATTGTAGGGCACTATGGTTTCCATAGCGTGGATATTGTGAATTGAGATGTTATAAACATTGAAGTGGCTGCATCACTGTAGTATGCTGATTTTAAGTCCTTTTGGTATAAACTGACATATGGTGCTGAGAAAACTGGAAATCCATATGTAGTAGAATGAAATTGAATCTCTATACCTCATCCTGTATGAAACTCAACTCAAAGTGGATTGAGGACCTAAGCATTAGACCAGAGACTCTACACCTACTAGAAGAAAAGTAGGGCCAACTTTCTACCATGTTGGCTTAGGAAATGACTTCCTCAATAAGATCCTAAAACACAAGAAGTAGAATAAATCAATAAATGAGATAGTATAAATCTAAAAAGCTTCTTTGCCAGAAAAGAAGCAATCAAGAACATGAACAGAGAGCCTACAGAATGCAAGACACTCTTCACCACTGGCACATCTGATAGAGCATTAATCTCCAGGATAAATGAATAATTAAAAAAACTTAACCCCCACAAAAAAAACAAAACAAATAACCCAATCGATAAATGGGCAAAGGAACTGAACAGACACTTTGCCAAAGAAGAAATACGAATGGTCAAAAAATATATGAAAAAGTGGTTCAACATCTCTAGCAATTAGAGAAATGCAAATTAAAACTGCACTGACATTCCGTCTCACCCCATTCAGAATGGCAATTATCAAGAATCCAAGTAAAACTAAATGTTGGCAAGGATATGCAGACAAAGGTTCACTCATACATTACTGATGGGACTGCAAATTGGTACAAACACTATGAAAAGCAGTATGGAGATTCCTTAGAAAACTTGAAATAGAACCACTACTTGACTCAGTTATACCCAAAGGTATTTTCTCTTAATTCTCTTCTATGCCTTATGTAGGAAGCCAAATCCAATCCTATCAGTTAGAAAACTCAGCTTTTTAAATGAGTTTCCTATTATCTTCCTTTTTCTTTTATCTAATTCAGCTATTTATAAAACTCTTATTTGTTTTGTTTGTTTTTTGTCTTTTCTCTGATTCATTGCTGTTCTGTCTTCATTGAAATTTCCACTTTGGGTTTTTATTTATTTGTTTATTTATTAATTTATTTTTAATTCTGGTTGTTCATGAGTATTGTTAAAAAATTGGAAAATGTAAACAGACTAATTGAAAAAAATATCTTTTATAATTTCACAGAAGAGCTATTGCTTTCACTCTTATTTTTTAATGTATAATTTTAGAAATATGAAAGTTTAGATTTAGACTATGTAACTGTTTTTTTTTTACTCTGTGAGGAATCTTGCTGTATTCTTTTCCTTTATTATTTTATTAGAGCACTTTTCATAATAGTCAGTTTCATTATGGCATGTTTGTACATGCATGTAACATATTTTGATCATTCCCACCCTCCATTACCTCCCATTCCCCTGACCCACTTCCTCTTTACTACCTCATCATTAATAGACTCCATTACACATTCATGTCAGTCAGTCTGTCTGTCTATCTGTTTGTCTGTCTACGTATTTTTCCTTTTTTGGATTACACATATGAGAGAAAACTCTCTTTCTTTGGTTTACACATATGAGAGAAAATGTGAAGCTTTTCAGTTCCATCCAATTTCCTGTAAGTGACTTAATTCCAGTCTTTTTTATGTATGAATAATACTCCATTTTGTGTGTGTGTGTCTGTGTGTGTCTGTGTGTGATTTTCTTTATTAGTTTATCTGTTGACAGGAACTAGTCTGATTCCATAGCTTGACTATTGTGAATTGTGTCATGATAAACATAGGTAATCAGGTATCTCTTTTGTCTGCTAACTTTAATCCTTTGGTATATATACCTAGGATTCTTATAGCTGCACTATATTGTAGCCCTGTTTTAGTTTTATAGAAATCTCCATCCTGATTTTCATCGTGGCTATACTAATTTATATTCCCACCAAGAGCATATTAGGGTTCTTCTTGTCCACATTTTTACCTGTATTCATTGATATCTGTACTCTTGTTGATAATCATTTTGACTGGGGTGAGATGGACTCTCCATGTACTTTTGATTCACATTTCCTTGATAGCTAAAGATGCTGAACACTTGTTAATTGTTGACCATTTGTACCTCTTTGTCTGAGAAGTGTCTGTTCAGTTCATTTTCCCATATTTTGATTGGGTGATTTGTATTTTTGATGTTAAGTTTTTTTGTGTTTTCTCTATATTCTCGGTGTTAATTCTCTCTTGGAAAAGTAGCAGATAAATACTTTCTTCTACTGCTTAGGCTAACTCTTTATTCTATTGTTTCCTTTGACATGTGGAAGCTTTCTAATTCAATGCTGTCCCACTTGTCAATGTCTGCTATCATTTCCTGAGCTACAAAAGTCCTGGTCAATTCACAAACTAGATGACCATGAAAAGATGAATGGATAAAAAAGATGTGGTTTATACGCACAATGGAATATTACTCAGCCATAAATAAGAGTGACTTTATGACATTTGCCAATAAATGGACAGCTCTGGAGAATATCGTCATGCTAAGTGAAATAATCCAATTCCCCAAACACCAAAGGTTGAATGTTTTTGCTGATATGTGGAAGCTAAGCCACAATGGAGTGGGGGAGGAAAGTTCAGTAGATTAGACAAAGGGGAATGAAAGAAAAGAAGGGGGAATAGGAATGGGAATAGGAAAGACAGTAGAATAAATCTAACATTATTTTCCTATGTACACATATGAAATTACCTAAGTGAACCCCACCATTGTGCCCACCCACAAGAATGGAGTCATAATTATAATAAACTATATCCTGTGCATGTATAATTTTATCAAAATGGATTCTACTGTCATGTATAACTAAGAAAAACCAATAAGATAATTTTTTAAGTCCTCAAAAAAAATGAAAGAAAGATCAGAAGTTGTTGCCTCTCTTTTTTTCCCTGATGTGTTTTTTTTTTTTTTTTGCCCTCTTACAGTTTCAAAGCTTCAGGTCTTATATTTAGGTCTTGGATACATTTTGAATTGAGTTTTGTACAGGGTGAGCGATAGGGCTTAACTTTTGATCTCCTCTGTGTGGATATCTAATTTTTCCAGTACCTTTTGTTAAAGAGGTTGTCTTTTCTCCAACATATATTGTTGGCAATTGTTTGGAGTATCCAAGGCTGTAGATGTGTGGGTTCATTTCTTGCTACTCTATTCTATTCCATTGATCTATGCATCTGCTTCTAAGCAAATACCATACTGTTTTTGTCACCATGGCTCTGTAGTATATTTTGAAATCAGATAGTGATGCCTCCAACATTGATCTTCTTTCTATTTTTTTTTTTTTTGCTAAGGATTGGTTTGGCTACTCGGAGTCTTTTGGGCTTCCACATGAATTTTAGAATTGTTTTTTTTTTCGTAGATTTTTTGAGTATCATTGGTATTTTCGTGGACATTGAACCAAACATGTAAATGGCCTTTGGCAATATGGCCATTTTAACAAGATTAGTTCTGCTGATCCATGAACATGGAAGTTCTTTGTAGGAGGACCTTCTTCAATTTCATTCTTCAGGTTTTCAGTAATTGTCACTGTACATGTTTTCCACCTTCTTGGTTATGGCTATACTAAGGTGATTTATATTTCCAGTACTACTGTGAATAAAATTGTTTCCCTGATTTCTTTCTTGTGGGTTCATTATTGGACCATAGAAACACTACTGAGTTTTGTATGTTGATTTTGTATACTGCCACTTTATTTATCAGATCTAAAAGTCTTCTAATAAAGTCGTTAGGGTTCTCTAAGTGTGGAATCATATCCTCTGCTCATAAGGATAATTTGATTCTGACTTTCCTCTTTGTATTGCTTTTATTTCTTTCTGTTGCCTGATTGCTCTGGATACAACTTCAAGTATATTCGATAAGAGTCATGAGAATGAATGTCCTGTTTCTGATTTTAGAGGAAGTGCCTTCAGTTTTTCCCCATTCACTATGATGTTGGCTTTGTCTTTATCATGTATAACTGCGTTGTGTTGAGGTAAGTTCCTCTATACCTCATTTCTTCAGGACTTTTATTATTAAGAGGTATTGAATTTGTTATTATTTTCAGTTGTACTGTTTTAAAAACATTGTATTCCCATGAGTAGACAAACTAAAATCTATCACTGGATTTAATTAATTAAAAAGGAAAAATACCATCAACTGTGGTATTGAGCAATGATAGGCAATTTATTTTCGAAATGCTGAACTTTAAACTACTTAAGTAAAAAAGTCAGCTTCTATTAGCAATGCCTGGAAGACTGCCTCGTGTTATTTACTTTAAGCTGCTTACATTGATTGGCTAGTGCACTCAGATTTGTGTTGAGGATTTTAGGCTTAAAAAGAAAAAAAAATACCTGGGATAGTGTAAAGTGAAGTATCCTTCATTTTTCAATTTTTATTTTGGTTATAATTTTGTTTTCTTTAAATGGGGGATAAGCAACTGAAGTCTTAAATGTCAAGGGGTTCCTATTTTGAATCCCGACAGTAATTTTGACCTAATAAGAGATGGTTACTGTTAGCAAAGTAAGAGAAGGTGTACAACAACGTGTGACAGGCCACCAGGAGAGTTGCAAAAGAGCAAAGTGTGTGTGCATGTGTGTTTACAAATTTTCCTTTTCCATTGACACACACCCACACCCACAATCTGCTTATAGGGATAGATGCCTCTGGAAATAGCCATAAGAAACTCATTACACTAGTTTATTCCATGAGGCAAAGCTTGATTTGTAGGGAGCGTTTTCACTATATGTTGTTCACGTCGTTTGCATTTTTATTCTGTGAATACCTTAACTCTTCAAAAACCGAGGATTCCAACAAACAAAAACAAAATAAAATGAAAAGTTTTTAAAAAGAAAGAGGTGAGCATTTTTGACTTAGACATTCATCTTGACTTTGAACCCTCCAGTACTCCTTGCCATGAAAATGTCAGCTGCCAAGAAAGAACCTTGACAACAGGCTTCTCCATTTTAGGAGTGTAGCATTTGGTCATACCTTTTCAGAAAATATTTATAGGGACAAATAAAATACATAGAAACAAAATAAAAATAATTATAGTGATAAAATAACAAAATATTTATAGCTTTTCCTATAATAATATATGCACTTTATTAATGACCTGTTCTGGTTTGAATATGAGGTGTCTCCCAAAAGCTCCTGTGTTAATGCAGGAATATTGAGAGGTAAAATAATTGAATTAGGAGATCTGTAACTTAGTCAGTCCATCTGGGGTATAACTGTAGGCAGGTGGGGTGTGGCTGGAGGAGGTGGCTCAATAGGGCCATGACTAGAAGAGTTCATCTTCCCTCTGGCCGCATCCCTCTCCTGTCTCTCTGCTTCCCAACTTCCAATGAAGGGAGCAGCTTCTCTCTACCACTCTCTTCTGCCATGATATGCTGTCTCACCTTGGACCGGACCAAGGGACTTGGCTGACAGCGGACTAGCCCTTTGGAACCATAAGCCAAAAAACAAAACAAAACAAAAAAACCTTCTTTCTCTAAGTTGTTCTTATCAGATATTTTGGTTACAGCAAAGATGACCAACACATGCCCTAAATAAGATTTAATGGTGCTTGGATTTTTGAATTGTATGCAAAACAATTGTAGTGCAATATGAAATTATTTGTAATTCCTATTGGTGATGAAGCACTCTAAATAATACTGTGGTTTGTTGTTTAAAATCATGCTTAAGGGAAATGTTAAATTACTGTTGAATATTAGTAAAAATAACACCATATTTTTTTTTCCTTACTCATGTTCAGAGACGTGAAAAAATATCCCTTGATTTTCTTGGAAGTCATGTTGAGAACCCCTGCAGTGGGTGAAAAAAAATGACTTTGGATAAACCCATTGAATACATAGAAAATGCTGTGATAGAGACTAAGCCCTTCTTAAGGGATGCAGAAGTGAGACCTGAGCTATGTCTTAAAGGACATGCAAGAATTTGGATGTTGAATAATGATAGGAATGTTCAGGAGGTGAAATAATGTGAGGAACAGTAGAAGGGTGCAGAAACTCAAAGAAATGCAATCCATGGAGAGTCATGTGCATTTCTTTATCCCTAAAGCTCACAAAGGGGTGTGGGGTGATGAGATTGTAATGGAGGCAGGGAGTATATGTGAAGAACACTGCGTGCATAGCCTGGCATTGCATTGGTAAGCCATGGGGAACAACAAGGAATTCTAAGGAAGTGACATGATCTAATTTGTGTGTGTGTGAGTGTGTGTGTGTGTGTGTGTGTGTGTGTGTGTTTTAAGAACCTAATTATATGGTAGAAAATGGGTTTGAGTTGGTGGAGACCAGAGAGGAGACTACTTCAAAGTTTGCACAGAGATAATTAAGATGATTAAGTCTGAAATAAGGACTTTTCCTATTAGAATGGAAGCAAAGGATAAGATTGTTTGGATTAGATCACATGTCTCTGGGTTTTGAAATTACATACCCACAACATTGGCCATGTTAATTGTATTTCCCATCCCTTGATTTTGGGGTTAGCAGTGTAATTTTCTTTGACTAATGGGATATTGATGGGTTTGTTATAAACAGAGGGTCAAAATGTGATCATGCAGTTCATCATCTTGAATTTCTTTCATCACAGTGAAGCATATTCGAGGTAGCCTCTATTTCTAGAGGGATAAAAGCTTTGTGTATTATACCTAAATATCATCCTCAGTACAAAGCCGATCCTGGCTACCTTGTAGTCTACAGCACATTGTTCCTGCTAAGTCCATCCTAGAGAATAGAACCACTGTCAGTCCCTCAGAAAACCCATACAACTGAGAACAAACGCTGACTGTTGGTGGCCACTGAGATCTTCATTGTTTTTGTTGTGCAATCATACTCTCCAGGTTCTGATTAGAGTATCTGGCAATCTAATAGTTCCAGAAACTGAGATCAGGATTCATGGAAGAGAAACATCTTTTGTGCAATAGTTAATGTGGTCGGTATAAGACACACTAGGTGGATCCTTTAGATGAAGAAAAACTCAGCAGACAGCTACACACATAACTCAAAGCTAGAGAAAATACTAGACTTGAAGACAGAAAAGGGTAAGTCATTAGATGAGAGTTGGTAACTAATAACAAGGGAGTTAATCAGATGGTTCTTAGAGAGAATGAGTAATAGCATTGGGCCAAAGAAACAACAGTGGTCAAAGTCCAGAGTAGACATGGGTACGGTGGCACACACCTATAATCCCAGCACTTGAGAGGCTGAGGCAGGAGCATTGCAAGTTCAAAGCCAGCCTCAGCAATTTAGTGAGTCTCTAAGCAACTCAGGGAGACTCTCTCTCTAATAAAATATAAAAAGGGCTGATGATGTGGCCAGGTGGTTAAGTGTCCCTGTGTTCAATCGCTGATACAAAAAAAAAAAAAGTTCAGAGTAGTAGCCAATAAAGGAAGCTGAGAAGAAATTGCCTATAACTAGATGGAGAACCAGAATTACAGGTCTCATGAAGATAGAACAATATTATTGAATATAATTGGTGGGTTGGGTGCAGAAAACAGATTGCAGTTGGGCCGAGTAGTGATTTTGAGACGAAAATCTTAATTTCATCAGAAATTTATAGATATCTATATATTTCAACCACAGGCTTTTATACCATGGAATAAACTATCTAGAAGATTAGTTTCTTCTTCTAAAGTACATTTATCATTTTTAAATGAAATCTTTTGGATTAACTAAAAACCCTATATGTGAAATAAGGTCTTTCTTTAGACCGTTACCTACTAAATACCCAGTTTTTAAAGCAACTGTGAATGTGGAAGCATCCATTGAATTGGGATTCAAGCTCACACTTCAAATTTGGTTTCAAATCCCATATTCCTTTGACTCCATTACATCATAGAGCTAATGGCCACAAAGTAGAACACTGACCATGAGTGTGATTCTATGCTTCAATATTTAATGAGCTCATTTGATCTGTGAAAACCACTTTGGTTATTGTTGAATGCAGACAAGGGCATCATGGAAGTTAACTCTGTTTCACTGCATCTTTTATGCAGAAATTTAGGTAATCTAGGATCAACGCAGGATAGACCATATTTCTAGCTCTGTTTTAAAGTCTTATTATGCTCCATATAGATGTTTAGAAAACTTATGTTCTACTAGTGTTGGATTTCACTGAAAACTAGCTTTTAAAACAAATTCAGTAAGAACCAATCTGTAAGCATTGTTGTGAGACTGGGCAGTCATGTTTATAAGTGACAAAATTCTGACAGAGAATTTGAGTTAGAGAACAAAGTAAAAGAATAGTAGGAAAACTGACATTTCCATTTTCTTTCCTAACAATTTTTGCATTGTGATATATAATATTTGGTCATAAACCACCACTTAGGGACAATGTCAGAACTTTGGTGTATGTTAATGTATATTCTTTTTCCTACTTCTAAAAATTGGGTATTCCTAAAATAAGATGAAACTCTTAACATTTTCTGTTTTTTTCTAATAAATAAAATTTTGAGTTATTGGTATATAGTTCAGTGATATAACACTTACCTAGGATATATAGGGTCTTGGGTTCAACCACAATCACCATAAAATAAAATAACATTTTATATTCTAGTTAATTTTTATATACAAATGCTTCTCAAACTATCTGTGGTAAAGTGTCATTTAAAAAAATTCTAGTCCATTGCAAATCATCATTTTTATAAAACACAAAAAAATCTTATTTTTAGGAAAAAAAGACACACCTAACGAAATTCCTAATTACTAATTATTATTAGATTCAACTGACATTAAATTACTGTGTCAAATTGTCATAAAAACTTTTAAATGCTAATTCTCAATTTTTCTGCTTATCATAGACCCGTAATAAATAGTTCATGCATGATAGATATCTCCATGATGCACTTTGAGTAGCCCTATGCAGCAATGTCATTTTTGATGCGATATATACTACTATATTGTGCATATACTATAGAGAAGATATACTGTAGAGAAATGTGTGTGTTAGTTAAGTCTTCAGCCTTGTTCCTTTCTTATTGGATTTAGTCAGGGACAAGTTTTGTAAGATCAGAGTCAACAATTGAGGGAACAGTCATCAGAAGTGGACTATATTGTATTTGAGAAATATAAAATGTGAGTTTTAGTTAGTAAAAATAAATGAGTCTGTGGGAGGTCATCCTTGCATGTGATTTGAGTTACCTCCCTGGCTGGGTGAGAGGCATTTAGACACAGCTGTGTCAGAGCTTTCCCCACCCTTCTCCAGGTTTGAAGGCTTGTCCGTGCAGAGGCGTGTCTGGCCACTGCCCAGAAGACCCAATCGTCACCCCTGACCTTGGGAGGCTGCCCCCCTTAACCTTCATTGGATGGGATTTCCCGTGAATTTTTTGTTCCCTAATAAAAGTCTACTCCCTGGCATGTTCTGTCTCTCTCGCTAGCTTCTTCAGTAAACCTTGCTACCACATTAGGTGGCTGGAGAGGCTGGAGCTAGGAGAAGCTATCCTGGAGCTGGTTTTAAAGGTAATTAGAGTCTTGTCTCTTTAATTTAAAACTCCCTAGTGTTTTTTCACAGTTCAAACCTTCTTTTACGAAGCCAGCGCTGGTTTCTTGGCAGATGAGTCAAATGCATAAACTTGAGCAAAGCATATAAGAAGCCCTTCTGGAGACACAACCAAACTGAGAAGTTGACTGAATAGCAAAATGGCTGATTGGCTGGCTTCTTTTCTTTTTCTTTTTGTGGTGCTGAGAATTGAACCAGGGCCTAGCACTGGTTCAAATGCTCTACCACTGAGTTGCCTCCCACCTCTCCATCTTATTTTATTTGAAACCAGGTTTTGCTAAGTTGCCCCCCAGGATGGCTTCAAACTAATGATTCTCCTGCCTCAGCCTCCAGAGTAGCTGGGATTATGGCTGTGCAACACCATGTCCAGCTGCAGAATGGTTCTGATTCTTCAATTGTAGAGATGAAAAGATTGCTTGGCACACAATTACTCCGAGACAAGAAAGAGGGAGTTGCCTGTTCCATGAAAGGTGTGTATCAGTTCAATATATTCAAAACTGGGATACCTCTTACATTGGTGCTATACAGCATTACAATTTGTATAATTAGTTTTATATTAACATCTATGAGTGTTCATCATGGTGGAAGGATAGAACATAGCAACAAATTTCTGATGTCATGGCTAGTATCACTTAATATATAGCTAATGAGTAAAGAGTGTTGAATATCATCAATAACAGTATAGGTAGAATGGAAATATGGCTCTGTGGAAATTACTCAATTAGGAGAACTGTGGATTTATACAATTTAAAGTCCTATTCATAGTCAAAATTCTATTTTCAGCTACTTTAGAATATTTTACAACTCACAGAACTCTGGGCCCTGACGACATGGGGGGAAGCATGGGAAAAGGGGTTGTTTTAGTTACTATTTCTGTGGAACAAACCACCTTAAATTAGTATTGCAAAGCGACCATCTCGTGATGCTCTTTGATCCCCTGCATCAGAAATTCTGAGACAGCACAACAGAAATGACTTGTCTCTGATTTACATTATCTCTGGGGCCTCAGCTCAGAGACACTAAGAGGAGTCTGGTGACAGAGTAGCCACAAGATCTGGCACTCACATATGGCAGCCTTGAGATGGGGTTCTCACAGAGCTGTTCAGGGCTCCAAGAGCAAGGTGGGAACAGACTTGCTCTTCAAGAACAAGTTCAAGAGTCACGTGGCCTTGCTTCTGATGTGTTCTATTGGTTACAAGATTTCAAGTGCACACCAAAGTGAGAGAAGAGAACACTTACCTCACTATTGGATGGCAGGAATACCAAAGAATGTGCTTTTGAGGCTCCGAAAATGTTACCCCAAAGTACCTTGAACTGAAGGAGATTGGAAGGGCCTCAGAAAAGAGAAGGTCACTCTGTCCTTCCCCATTTTTCTATGTGAGATCTGGCCAGCAGGAATTTGCTGACCTATCTTGCTTGAAAGTCAGTCAGAGGACTCTCATTCCAGAGGAGTCCTGCCCCTTACCCCAGGGGGAGGGAATGCTGCACAGGGAGGCCAAGAAGAATCTGAACAGACAGGCTTGGCAGAGTTCCCTCACACGGTCTATTACCGTTACAGTGCATTCACTTGTCCAGTTATTTTCCACAACTATCCCCACCTCTCATCAGACTCGGCATAGAAACATAGTTTTCCGGGCTGGGGATGTGGCTCAAGCGGTAGCGCGCTCGCCTGGCATGCGTGCGGCCCGGGTTCGATCCTCAGCACCACATACCAACAAAGATGTTGTGTCTGCCGAGAACTAAAAAATAAATATTAAAAAAATTAAAAAAAAAAAAAAAAGAAACATAGTTTTCCCTGGATCTTAGGGTCTTCGTTTCTGAGGGAAGTCTCCCATGTCACATAAAACTATGCTTTTCTCTTGTCCGCTGATCTTTTCTTGTCAGCCAAAACCCTCGTCTCTTTCCAGAATTTCTTTTTTTTTTTTAAATTTTAAATACAGTGTTAAAATGATGAGAGTGAGCCACGTGGCATAAAGCCATGCTTCTGATACTGTATTATAAATTTAATCAACTTGGTTATGAAACTTTCTCACACGTAGCTTCCATGCAAGTATGTTTACCAGTGAGTGCCCTTCCTTAGATCAATATTTGAGAATAACTACTTGGAATAAAGTCATTTGACAAGGATACGATAGAAGTATCAATTAAAGGTCCCTGCATTTGCTTAACTGTCATCCATTTCTCCATTCCCAATTTCCTTCTATCAGAAATAATTGTTGACGAATGGGAAAAGAAAAAAGAAAGATTATTAGGATGTTGCCAATGAGAGTTTTTTTTTCCCTATCACATGCTAGCCAAACACTTAGTGCATTTTAATGAATGTCCTTTTCATATTATCTCTGTATTAGTTCCATTTTCTATTGCCAGTAACATCACCACAGACTGAATGAGTTATAAAGAAAGGAGGTTTATTTTGGCCCATGAATCTGGAGGTACAAGTTTGAGCCTTATCTTCTGATGGACTTCTTGCTGGCAGAGTCCCGAGGTAGCACAGGGAATTACCTGGCAAGAGACAGGAAAGGAAGCAAGTGTATCTTTGTGGTCTCACTCTCTCTCAGAGAGGCACCAGGAATCAATCACTGGCTCCACCTTAAAGTACTTATCTAACCCAAATCACCTACCAAGACCCTGCCTCTAAATACCACAGTGAGACGAAGTTTCTAGCTTCCTAATACCTCACAATAAGGATTCAATTATTTCAACACATGAAACCTTGAAGAAGCCCTTGAAACCATCCACACCCAAACTATCTCACTTTTGTGCTATTACTCAGGATAATGAGCAGAAAGCTAGAGTTTTCTTTTAATGTGCTGATACATATTTTCTAGTCATTGACAAGACTGCTATTTTCTGAAATTTTGTTGTAATTCTTTTTTTTTTCCAATGCCATTTGGAGACAAGGGAAATAGGAAGACCCAGTATGATGTATTATCATTCATCTTCAAGTTATTCATTCCCATTTTAGCCACTCTGAAGTCATTTCTAAATGAGTCCACATGCTCAAAACACCACAACTCAAAACCAAAAATAAAACAAATAAAAACAAATAAAAAAAATAACAATGAAAGAATAGCAACTCGGGGAAACACTTTATGAAAAGCAAAAGATTGCATCCCATCTTTGCTTAAAAAGAAAAAAGGGTCACACAATTTATGCAGTCATACATGTGCCTAGGGTAATGATGACTTTCTCATTCCACCATCTTTCCTACCTGTCACCCCTCCCCTTTCCAGACTCCCCTATGCCCCATCCAGAGTTCCTCCATTCGTCCCAGGCCCTTCATCCCCCATTATATGAGCATCCACTTATCAGAGAAAACATTTGGCCTCTAGGTTTTGGAGATTGGCTTACTTCACTTAGCATGATATTCTCCAACTCTATCCATTTACTTACAAATGCCATAATTTTATTCTTTCCTAATACTGAGCAATATTCCGTTGTGTATAGATACCACAGTTTCTTTATCCATTCATCTATTGAAGAGCATCTAGGTTGGTTCCACAACCAACCTAGAATTGAGCTGCTGTAAACATTGATGCGGCTGTGTCACTATAGTATGCTGTTTTTAAGTTCTTTGGGTAAAGACTAAAGAGTGGGATAGCTGGGTTGAATGATGGTTCCATCTGAAATTTTAAAAGGAATCTCCAGACTGCTTTCCAGAGTGATTGTACCAATTTGCAGTCCCACCAGGAAAGTATCAGTGTACCTTTTCTCCCACATCCTCACCAACATTCATTATTGTTTGTGTTCTTGTTAACTGGCATTCCGACTGCATTGTATAAATGGTGTGACTCTACATCATGTACAACCAGAGATATAAAAAGTTGTGCTTTGTCTAAATTGAAATTCATTCTACTGTCATGTATAACTTATTAGAAAAAACAAACAAACAAAAAGGACCATTGTTTGGCAGTCTACCTGCCTGAATTCAAACTTGGCTTCATCAGTTTCTAGCTAGTTGCTTATCCTCTCTGGGGTTCAGGTTTAAAAAGGTGGGAAGTTCAAGAGGAGAATTATTACATATTACTTTTTCCATGGTTTTGATGTGAGAATTAAGCAAAATAATGAATGTAAAGTACTCATCACTGAATATCATTGACTATTATTATTAGTAAGTACCTTTTCTGCATGTTCCACATGTTATAGAAGGTACTTTTAATTAGGAACCACAGAATTACTATAGGGAGTTTGATAGCTTATGTTAGATCAATGGTTCTCAACCAGAGGACATTTGGCAATGTGTAGAGATATTTGGTTGTCACAACTAAACAGTGCTACTGGCACCCAGCAGGTAAGGGGTCAGCAGCACTGTTAAACATCCAACCAAGAAGTGGGACAACTTCCCACAACTAAGAATTGTCCAGTCTGAAATGTCAGCATTGAAGAGACAGATAACATCAGAGTCAAGCTGCCTGTGGAGAAAGAACTTTTAAATTTCTATTCAATTTTTTAGGCAAATTATATTAAATTTATTAGACAATTATATGTAATGAATAAATCCAACACTGGAATACATATGGTAGTCCTGTGGTATACTGACAAGAGGGTATAACAGGAATATAAAAAGCAGAAACTAAAGATAAAGAAAAAAAAGAAAAAGAAAGCATTACCATTGAGTAAGACTTACGTAACACGTAAGCCAAGTATTTGGATGTCAAATGTCCCACCTCTACATGTCTTTATTTTTACTCTTTGAGATACCTAAACTGGTTCTAATGACTACCCACTTCTGAGTGGTGGTATTCACTTCCTCAACCCTCCTTCAAATAAATCCCAGCCAACATAGACACAGTATAACAGGAACAAGACTGAATGTTAAGATGAGGTAAGTATCCCCAATCTCCTTACACAAAGGAGATTCTCTTCAAAACTTGAAATCTTTCTGTAGTGGGGTTTAATGCACATACTATTTACCTACATTTTTTAGTAGTTTGATTTAATTATACATCTATTTCAAAGCAAAGAATTTGAGAGGATCTGTGAAAATAAACAGTACTTCCTAAGCATAAATGTACACACAAATCATCAGAAGATCTTGGAATAAGATTCTGCAGGTCTAGAGAATGGTAGCTGGGGCTGAGATTTCCTGCCAATGCTGCTGGACTCAAGACTACACTTTGAATTACAAGGATAGGAGGATGTAATATATTTTAAATTTTCATTTATTGCTATAATTCAAAAAATAATCCTAATTGCAATAAGTTTTATGTGATATTTTCCCCTGTACAAACTGGAAATAATTCCATATAAAATGAGGAGTAATTAAAATAATTTTCCATATACATAGAAATCTGTGTGTGTGTGTGTGTGTGTGCGCGCGCGCGCATGTATATTTACACATATACACACATTACTGTCAGTTGATTCAAGTAAAAAGTTCATGGTTAAGTAAAAATCATTTTGACTTTTTTTAAGTTATAGTTGGACACAATATCTTTATTTTATTTATTTATTTTTATGTGGTGCTGAGAATTGAACCCAGGGCTTCACACATGCTAGGCAAGTGCTCTACCGCTGAGCCACAACCCCAGCCCTTATTTTGGCTTTTTATCAGAAGCACAAAAAAAAAAAAAAAAAAACTCACAATATCAGAGTTAGATTACTAGGAAATACAAAATGAACGAAGTTAATGAGAAATAGCAAAATTACTAGGGTGTTGACTCATTTTTAGATTAGCACATATGAATTTGTAGTTCTGAGTTTGCATGGCTGACATTCATGAGACGTGTGTTTTCTTCAGACTCTAGCTGTTGTTTCCCATCCCTGAATCAAAAGCAAACTGAACGTTCAGAGCAGCTGACCACACATGCCAAGACACACTGAAGCTAAATGTACTCTGTCCCAGTGGCATCCCCAAATGAGTGTGAAGAAACCATTCTAGACACTTCTATCAGAGTCCCAGCCCATCACTAATTTTTAAGCTCTGAGCTGAAAGGAAAAGGCGTAATTAGAGGAATGTATGATTTACACATTAACAAGCAATGAAATGCAACCCACTAAGGGGAGAATGAAATTGTGGCCAGCTAGTAAGTGTCTGTACTTATTAAAGCTAAAGAAACAACCTGTGAAACAAATCTAAGCCTTTCCCAAACAGCGCAGGGCAATTATATTTGGCATCAGTTCCACAGGGAATATGCAGAGAGCCTTAAAGAACAGAGAAATGGGAGGAAGAGAGCCCACTGAAGATACAAGGAAAACATTGCTCAGATAGATCACAGATAAGGGAAAGGATAATGGTGAGAAAAAGGAGACGCTGAAAGCTATGGGGAAAAGGAGAAGAATGAAATATGCCTTTTCAACCTTAGCCTTCATTCTAAAAGATGATGGGAAAAATTTAAATTTCAAAGTCATCCACATGAACTTGGAGAATAACCTTGATGGAAAATTTCTAGCGGGACTACAGAGACCTTTAATGCCCCAAATCAAAAGAAACAAACAGTCCCTTGAAGAATATCTTTTTCTCCTGGTGATAACTTTGTTAAACACTGATTCTTTTATTAGAAATGATGAAACAAATATTATTTCTGACTCTGAGAGGTTTCAGTGGAGCGAAAAGTATTTATATATATTTATATATTATAATAAATATATAAATAAACCTGTTTATTATATATTTAATATAATAAACATAAAAACATTATATATATACTATATAAATATATATACCAAAATACATATACCATATATATGTATATGTGTGTGTGTATATATATATATATATATACAAAAAAAATACCTGTATATGTACAAACACACACACACACTCACATTCACCACTCCCACTCCCACTTCAGCATTCCATGTAAGCAAGTCTGGTAAAAAATTCTGGGTCTTGTCCTCACTGGGAGATTTGGGGTCAAATCCCAGATCCTGCACTTACTAAAAAGTATGACATTGGGCAAGATATTTATCTCTTTAAATATCTGCTTTCTTATCTTTAAAATGAAAACAATAATATCTATAAGTCAAGACTGTTGGGGGAGTTAAATATGAGAGTGCCCATTCACAAGTATGTAATGCTTGTTTTTTCTTTCCCCTGCATGTTGCAGAGGGCCACGTTGAAAGATGTAGGAAGGGACGTTCATGATGATTTATCTGCTTTCCTTATAACTTCCTTTCTCTCTCTCTTTTTTTCCTCTCACCATCCCTCCCTTCCTTCCAAGATCATTGAGAACAATCACAACGACAAACAAAATTCTTACACTTAATGAGCTCACAGTGGAGAAGAAAAAACAAGCGTGATTCACTTCAGGGCAATGCAAGAAGTTCCATAACAAGGTGAATCCCAGTTATTGGGGCAGAATCAGAGATGACTCTCCTAACTATAAGCAGAGGGAATGCAACATTAAAACCGTTGATAGTCAAAGTGGCCGGGGAGGGATTCATCAAGGCAGAGACATTGAAGGCAAGTATAGGATCTTCAAACAGATCTAGTTCTATCCATTGACTTATCCCCACTTTCTAGATCCCTGGAGATCCTCTGTAGACAAATGATGGAGGTGGGCAAGGGCAGGTGAGTAGATTGGGATCTCTATTTCCATGGCAGTTATCAATTATGGTTGAGCATCAGAACAACCTCAGGAGAGCTCAACATCATACTTTTAGATGAATTTTTATAATGCTCCACAAACTACAAGGCATGTTTCTGTAAGAATCACTGCACTTGAAAAAGGGAACATTTTGTATCCAGTCTTAGAGACACAAGGTTGCATTTCACAGGCAGGTAATTATGAATGCAGCAAAACAAACAAAACAAAACAAAAATAGACTCAGGGCTTTAGGAAGTACTAACACCAGAAAAAAACTGAAGGTGGTTCTTCTCTCCCACTTGCAGGGAAGGGTGGGACTTCTCCCTAGAAGATTGATTCAGTCTGGGCCCCCTAAACCCCAGTAACAAGTTCTTGAGTACAGGAAGTTTATTTGGAATTAATTCCTAGATCAGCCCTAGGGACAAGAGGTGTGTAAAAGCAAGCGGGAAAAGGAATGTGCCATGGAGTTGGTTACACCATGGGAGATTCCATCCAGCCAGATCTCCTGAGAAGCATTTATTTAAAACAACTCTCAGAATTTCCCACTGGAGGATCTCCAGGGAGAGACATTTATAGCTCTATCACCCATCGAAGTCTGTCCTTGGTTTTATTAACTCCTCAACCCTTCTACGCATGTCAAGCAGAGAAACCCTATGGCAGAAAGCAGAAGATGTGCTGTACACACTTGGGGCGAGCTGCTAACTGAACAAGGTGAGTTAAGTTCAGCTGAACAAGGTGAGTTAAGTTCAGCTGAACAAGGTGAGTTAAGTATAACTGTGCTGAAGCCACAGGAATCCGAGATGAAGCTGAGAGGATGGAAGTTGGGAGAGGAACAACAGAAATTTGATATGTTGACCTTCAAGGTTTCTTATAATGTATTATTTCACCTCATTTCTATGTATTTTTGGCACACACTAAGGATGACTGCACTCCTTTAAAAACACCTCACTTATTCCTCCAGAGTCTTCCACAATCACAGGTTGTATCCTCGCCCGAGTGTGTGTATAGAATTGAATACAGTCTGCTACTTTATATAGTATATATTTGCTCTATAATTGCTCATTTGAAAATTATCTTTCAATATTTTGCTTCTTTATTTTGGCCACACACTACAAAGCGATTTCTTATTCCCAGGCCTCATGATAAGCCACATAGTAACTTCTTGCTTTCTTATAAATGAAGATTACATTATGTGTCCAATCCACCATGATCCAAGATGTTTAGAAATCCTAATGGAAGTATGGAAATCCACATGATGACATACGGTGCTGCCAATGAAAGAGGGCTCACCTTGGTGAATTCTTCAGGTCCTTCTTCTATGCCCCAGGGTTTCAGAAGGAAATTAGCTTTCTCAGTGTCTCAAGCTTTCTCCGGTTCAGGAGTGCTTACCGATATAGTAAGCTTCTGGAGACAGAGTCTTCGGGTGCTTGTTCAGCATTGAATAGAGTAGCACTGGGGGCCCAACCAAATGCCTTCAGGGACCAGAAGGTGATGTAAATGAATATACATAGACATATATAAGTGTGCAGACCCAGTGGACTTTAGATAGCCTGTGACCTACTTAAGGGCATTTCAAAATACTGTCTGGCCAAATAAATTAACAACAAAGCAATAAACAGTTTATTGACAATATCGACTATGTGATGGAGATAAAGACTCGTCCTCAAATAGACTCCTAAGGAAAGGATCCTCAGTATAATGTTTTCTAAGTTCTTTGTATTTTAATCTCTTAGATAGAGTCAGCTCTTGAAAGCCAGTTTGGCTGGATATAAAATCATGGGGAATCCATTAATCATTTCCTTGGATTTCTTGAAATTGTTGCACCACTATTATTTTATATTGCTCAGAATGACCAACATCCTAATTTTTTGTTTCATATAAAGCATCGTCCTTTTTTTCCCAGTAGAAATGGCTTTTAATTTCTATAGTGTTGAAAACTAATAAATTTTGTAGGATATATGCTAAAGTAGACCTTTCTAGTTATAGTGGCCCCTTCTAAAATGTATATTGAGATTTTTATACCTGGAAAGTTTTTTTTTGATTCTAGTTTTAAATATTAGTTTGTTTCCCTATTATTATTATTATTATTATTATTATTATTATTAGGATCTTCTTTCTCTCCTCTATTTGAGTTTGTTTTTGATTCTTACCTTTTCCTTTTCTTTCTCTTGGCTATTTTCATTCCTCTCCATAGTATCCGCACTTGTGGCCTGGCACCATGGCACATGCCTATAATCCCAGAAGCTCAGGAGGCCAAAGCAGGAGGATTAAGAATTCAAAGCCTGCCTCAGCAATGGCAAGGGACTAAGCAACTCAGTGAGACCCTGTTTCTAAATAAAATATGAAATAGAGCTGGGGATGTGACTCAGTGGTTGATTGCCCCTGGATTCAATCCCTTGTACCCGCCCTGCCCCCCCAATAAAAAGAATGCAATTGGTTACTCAGTGAAATGCAGGTTATTTAGTAACGTGTTTATGAGATGGAGGAGAGCTATATGTTCTAGTTTCTCACCTCTGTAAAAACTCTTAATTTATAATTTTTTTTTTGCTTCCTTCTCTCCCTTTACCATTAAGCCTCCAAGGAAGGGCTTCCAGGGTAGCTGCCTCTCTTCTTCTAAAGCAGTGCTTTCCCGTGGCTAACACTTTGCTTTTAGGCACTTTCAGATCCTTTTCATTTGAAAAGTCATACATTAGTTATCTCTTGCAGTTCAAAAGACAACCCCAAACTGAGTGACTTAAAACAACAGCATTCATTATATCTCAGGACATGGGTCAGGAATCTGAGAGTGGTTTGACTGAATGGTTCCGGCTCAGGGTCTTTCACAGGTTGCAGTTTGAGGTCAGGTTCATCCATGTAACAGATGGCAGGGGCTTCTTTTCCTCTCTGGCTTTACCTGACATGAGCTCCGGAGATACTTATATATAAATTGAAGGTTGTAGTATTTTTTTTTCCTTGTGCTACTATAGACATCTATCATAATTTTTTTCCCCTTTTCGCTTCTGAGTGATCTGTATAGATTTGAGAAGTAAGGTAGAAAAATTTGTATTCACACAGAATTCTCCTAAGGGAAATAAATTATTTTTGAATTTGTGAAAGAATGAGTAAATTGATACAAAATGAAAAGAATAATTTATTGAGTAAAATTAGAATGATTATCCCTTATGCATACTGGATTCTTGTGACCATAAAATTGAACTCTTTCATTTCTGGAGAAAATAGGGGCCCATGTTATAATCAAAATGTTCCTGGGTGAGATTAGAATATATATATATATAAATATAGAACAATTTATAAAATTTGGAAGTTATGTGGCATAAGACTTCCTCAGGTGACCAGAGCTATGCCTTTGGTATTATGGTTGGTGTATGGGTGATCTTATGAGGAAGGTGAAACCAATAACATGCTCAGACAATAAAAACTCAAGGTGACTGCAGCTGTCTCAGCCCCAAGTACTGCTGGCTTAAACATGGTGGACGGCCATCTTTTCATACACGTTCACTGTGAGCTATGGGGATGGAGTAGCATTTCTGCAAACATGCATGTTCACATTGGCAAGTAAGGGCTCACGCACACGGCCCTTCCAGATATGATGTAGTCTTTTATCTTATAGAGAGAAGCCCTGGCAGAGTAGAAGTACTAGAACTTTAATATCAAACCCGGTTATTGCAGTCCACAGTAGACTCTTCATGGAGAAAATTTGGCTACGATATTTTTTCTTTCTGAGTCTCAAGTTATTCATCTAGACCTTGAAGACAACTTTTATTTTCTCTTTCAGCCTGTAAATCTTTGTGAACTAAAACTTTCCTCTTTCAGAGTCAATAGTTTTTATTTTGGGACTGTTGACTTCAAATCTTTCCCATTGTGCTTGTCTGAGTCTCCTCATTATTGTCACACTCTCAAAGCCATCTTTGCATATCTGAGGTAATTTAGGATGTCATAGTCTGTTGAATCTCTTCTGATCAAGTTCAAAGAGGTTAGGAAGTAGATAATTTTCTCTTAAGTTGGAAAGCATAAAGGAGTATATTATCTTCAACTGTGTTTCAGAGGCATACCTTTGTAGTAGAGGAAAATGACTGACTTTTGGCATAGAAACAAATGCCTGACTTTCCAACATTTTTTTGAAAGTGGGCAAATGTGCTGAATATCAAGGTTGCAGGCATTCAAAATGGGCTATTTTACACTTTGATTGTTGTTTTGTTTGGTTGGACATCATCATCTCCAATAGTTACATTTCAATAGGCATGCATTGTTTTAAAAATGTAGATGTTTTGGTTAAAACATTAAACAAATCCTAAGACTAAGTTATCAAATATTACCTCTAAAACTATAGAGTTTGGGGTTATGTGATTTCTCTTCAGAGGATTTTTTTAAGAGGAATCTGTCTACAGAACTCTTAAATTCTGAATATTCAACATAGAAAAAGGAAAGAGTATTCAAAAATGTTATGGTTTAGTTACCAGGTGTTCTCCAAAAGCTCATACGTGAGACAATGCAAGAAAGTTTAGAGGTGAAATGGTTGGGTTATGGGAGCTATAACCTAGTCAGTGCATGAATCCACTGATCAGGATTAACTGGGTGTTGATTGTAGGCAGGTAGGGTGTCACTAGAGGAGGTAGGTCATTGGGAACATGCCTTTGGGATTTATATTTTTTTCCCTGGTGAGTAGAGCTCTCTGTTTGCTTCCTGGTGCCATTCCTGAGCTACTTCTCTCCTCCTCACCCTTCTGCCATGATGTTCAGCATCACTTTGGGCTCAGAGCAATGGAGTTGGCCAACTATGAACTACGACCTCTCAAACTGTGAGCCCCAATTTGAACTTTTCTCCTCTAATTGTTCTTGTCAAGTCCTTCAGTTGCAGAAGAAAAAAAACCTAACTAAAACAGTGCTTAATATTATTAAACAAAAGAGAGAGAGAGAGAGAAAGAGATAGAGATATGAAACTACTGTCTTACACTTTAGGACAGTTTTTCAAATCCTAGGGATAAGACTGCCTGAACTGAATCTAGATTTCTTTGGAAATCCATGCCCTGCTGTTAAGAATTGGGAGACATGATATCCACTCCTCTCCACCAGAGGGCACCATAGACTACAATCCAGCAATCATGCTTGTAGGTCTGGGTACATAAACATGATAATCAAATATAGTAACTTGTAGGTTTTATATTTTTTTTGTAAGGAGGAGAGACTTTTAAGATCAACAAGTGAGCATTATTGATTTTTTTGCAGTAAGGTAAGGATTTGTTTTAAAGACATCAATTTGACTCTTCATAGCCTTCTGACATATTTACCCTCCAGGTAGAAAAGAAAAATGAAAACCAGAAACTTAATCTTATATTTATATCTGTACTTCTACAAAGTTATTTATTTAGAGTTGGGTCATGGGAAGTTGTTCTAGCTGTAGTAACCCCAATGACGAAGTCCATGGACAATTTTGCCTGTTGGGAGACATCTGGGACAAATATTTGGAATCTGTGGGTTCTGTGGAATTATGGTAGGTTCTAATTTCCAAGGAAGCTACAGGAAGCAAGGGTTGTCCCTCCTGCTACAGAGGTTTTCTGTACCACTTGAACTGAAGTGTGTCCATCCATTTGCCGCCCAGTAGTGCACTGAGAAACTCATGCCTTCGTTATCTATTGAAAATCCAGGCTTTGCCCTGAGTCCCTGACAATTGGATATTTCAAGAGACCCTATAGTTTGCTTCAAATGCTGGGCCTTTACAAAGACACATTTACTTGTAATGCCTTTGTATTCCAAGGGGCAGATTTTATGAGCTGAAAGTCTGCTTGCAGTCCCCTGTGAGTGTTCTGTAAGCCGACAGGCTTGTGAAGAATAACCCCCATGGCTGCATTCTACTGGCTGATTAGGACTGAAATAGTGCATTTGGAAATGGAGTACCATTTGAAATTCATGGGCTGGCAGAGGATCACAGCTGATCCTAATTTCTTATGTGAAAATGTGATTTCCTTTCCCTATTTCTTCTTGCTGCACTGCTGAGGAGTATTAAATGAGTTCCCAGCTTATGGCCAGGAACTTCTTCAGTGGTGCGGCTGGAGAGATGCAATTCAGAGGAACAAAAGCATCAGGTTTCCGGGCTCCAACCTTTTAGGCGTGCAGAGAGATGGTTTTCAGGCTTACGAACTGATGAGTTTCATAACGTGGTGGGTAGGAGAAGTGTAACTAAAGGAACTTAAGTCATGCCCCCAGCTTAATATAGTGTACCCAATCACTTTGGATAACAACGTGTGTATGTAACAAGCATCTCCCTGAACTAATATGGCTTTGATGCTGATTGGGCATCTGAGGCCTGAATTGATCCTACCACCTTTCCTGAGACTCCAGATACTGTTTCTATTTCCATAGAGCAATTATGAAAACACCACAGTTTATTAAGAAGGTAGATCTCATATTACATGTTCTTAACAAAACATAAAACAAACTAAGACAAAAGCTATAATAATAATAATAATAATAATAAATAAAAATTAAATAATAATAATAATAATAATAACAAGACAACTCCTGTCATTTTTTTCCATGTATCAGGAAATATTTAAGACAACGATGTGTGAAGAAGAGTAATATAACAGGGTAACCAGGCCATTTCACAAGTAAATGCCAATACACTTAATTCCCTCTACATATTTCTGCCCCTTAATAAAAAAGTAATTACCATTTAACTATATAACTAAATAGACATTTCACCTAGCATTAATGATTTTGTTAGCAAACATAACTGTTTTTTTTATGACTCCTTGGTTCTCTCCCACATTGTTTTCCTTATTCTAATCCCACCCAATAATAGATGATTCCATACACTCACTCTACAAAGTCTAAATCTGCCCTCTTCAAAATTTAATTATGAGAATTGATGACTGCTATATGTTTGAGCAATTTAATGGGAATATGGGTTCTCAAACTGGAGGCCCCAGGCCAACATAAATCATAACACGGATTGACAAGTTTGTAACCAATAATTCAAAACTCTATCTAGAGATTTGGTCTGAGGTAAAGCAATATATTATTTTGTATTGAAACTATAGAAACCCAAGGTGTTTGCATTGATCAGAAGCCGGTGATGAAGTATGGTTGACTAATAAAAATAGGCAATAAAATGTTTGCTGATAAATGTATTGAGATCTCCTTCACATGTCCCCAATATTGCTTATGCTCTCTCTTTCCCTTCAAAACACTCAAGGGATTGGAAAAGAGGTTTGTTATTTATACTTCTTGTTATTCATTTCTTCTATAACTCCAAAGAGTATTTTCTGCTTTCAAACTTTACTGATATGACTTATGTTGAAGTGACCAATGACCTTCTCCTTTCCAAGGTCCGTATAAGCCTTCCTGACTTCTTTGACTTGCCCTTGTGACATTTCTTCCTTCACTCCTCCTATTCTCTCTTCTGGTTTAACTCCCTCTCTCTGGACATTTCTCTGCTTCTTCTTTCTTCCTCTATGAGAACATGTTCTGGGTTTCTTTCTTACTTCTTCTTTCTAGTTCTTACCCCCACCACCACCCCCAAAATCACCTCTTCCTGACATCAACTAACATTTATATGATAATTTTGAACATTTTTCTGGTTCAGACTTCTGAGATTCAACCTCCCATTTTTGTCTTCTGAATCTTCTCACCTAGATGTTTGGAGTGGAGAAAAATGCTGCATGACCACCCTAGCTCTTGTTTGCTTTCTTGTGTTTTACCAAGCATGCACTTGCTAGCCTTCCCTACAGGTATGTGAGGTCACATGATGATAGGTATATGGCCCATGGAATGTGGGCAGAATCAACACATTCTGGTTTGGGCCTCTATGATGTCCTACACAATCCTCCAAACTCTTTCCTGAAAGCATTGGAGGAAGGTGTCGTCACAAGGTTTACTAGTCAGGAACTTTTAACCTGAATTTGTTGAAGTGAAGAAAATATTTGTGATAGGCAACTGAGAATTGGGGTTATAGTTCCAGCAGGGAGACTACTCTGATTATTGAAATGTAATAAGGGACTCAATACCTCTGAAAGAAAAAAATAATTTTGTTCTCCAAAGATATTTCCAGAATTCAATGAATGGGATCCTCCAAATTGCCCAAACTGAAAATGTAAAAGACTTTCAAAATTTGTGCTCCGATTTTATACCTGCATCTAGTTTCTCCCCAAGACATTTTAGCAAATTCTTTCATGGACTTTTTGGGTCATTTATTAATGTCTATCTAGTTCAGGTGCTAATAGCTTCTAACTGCATTATAAATATACTTACAAAACAATAAAACAAAGAAAAAAATGGAGAAAGATGTGAATGGCTATTCATGAAAGAAGACAATGGCCAATAAATATTTGAAAAATTACTCCATTTAATGAGTATTGGAAAAATTTAAAATACTTAATAATGGGAAGTCTATTAAAAAGTTAAACAGGTACAATCTTTTAAGGGAATGCATAGTTATCTAATGAAGTGATAGGTGAGTATAACCTAGAAGTTATATGCCTTAAGTTAACTATTATTCCGGTATTAACTATTATTCATGTATATGAGCAAAAATGTGTACACTTACACATTTTACAGCATTGTTTTCAGTACCTCCAATTGGGAATAAATCTAATGTCCAGCAAAAGAACAACGGACAAATAAATCAGAGTACGTTCATGCAATGGAATTCAGGGCTACAGTGAAATTAATAGAGAGCATACTAGTATGGATGAATCTCAAATAATAAATTCGAGAGAAATAACAAAATGCCAATTTCTGAATAGTGATTGTTCCTAGGAGAGAAGTGTTGAGGAGGTGATGGGGTAGAAATATGTAGAGGGAATTAAATGTATTGAAAATACCTCTGTGAAGCAGCATTACTCTGTTATATCACTTTTCTTCATAAATCTTTGTCTTATAAGAAAAAAACCAACAAGAATCAAAATGTTGTAGGAAAGCATATTTGGTGTGATTTTGAAAATGCAGAAATTGTCTGATTGCATTGGTTTTTAAGATCCCTACTGTATATTTCTCTAGAAAGCTGATCATAAAAGCAATGGTATTTGACAGAAGAGAAAGAGAAGGGCTTCCACTTGATTTTCCCTCCCCCCTAAACTTCCCTTGGAGAGAGGGAGTGCTATGCTTGCATGGTATTTTGGGAAGAAGTTTCCTTGGATCGGTCTGTGCCTATTAAGCAATTTTATTTAGACTCAAGGAGACTTTATATCTGAAAGTGCATTAAATTTTAGCCTTTTCTAATCCTAAATCTAGCAGACATGTGTGAAAATGCAGAAGACTTTTTCATAGTGCCCACACCTTGATGTCGTTGGAGTCTGACTTGCTAATTAAGCTAATGCACTCTGCTGGTGATGCTTATTAACAGACTTTTTAATTTATCCCTGATGCTTCTGCATATGTTTTATTTTAGATTGAACACATCTCTACATTGGGCTGTCAATATTTTCCATTGCAATGATAAAAGAACTGCAAACAGGCACACCAAGATAAAAGGCATCCTATCAAGCACCAGATCACATAACAATCCCAGGACTGCTTTGTGCTACTTTGTCCACCATTAAAAGAAATTCTAGGGAGTTCTGCAGTGAGAGCAATGGATTGATAATTAGAGTTCTTGAATTCCCTTCCAGCTTTATGAACTCATTGTCTAGTGGTGTTGCAAGTAACTTTGAATTGCTCAGCTTTATGCACTAGAATGTTAAAAAAGGTTTACAGCACTCACAGGGGTATAGTGAGGCTTAATAAATGTTTAGAAATTCCTACTAATAAGCAGCTTTTCTTCCAAAGCATTCAAGATACTAAAACTAATTAGGTGCTATCTACTTATTAAGTGCTAGATGACAAATGTTTTCACTGAGTTTTGAAATTCTGGGGAAAAAAAATTGAGAGGCATAATTATTGTTGGTAGCAAAGAGCACGCATGATGGATAACATTAAAAAAAGTCTTCAAACCATTACTGAAGCAGGTTTTAGCTATTTTACTGTAGGACTAGGTAAAAGTACTGTCTCAATTGAAAGGTATAAACAGCATAAAGGAATATTGAGGGCTGGGGATATAGCTCAGAGGTGAAGTCCCCACCTAGCATGTAAGAAGCCACTGGCTACAGCTTAACTTTCATATTGGGCACTCAAAATGGGCCCTCAAGATGTTGAGTTGAGAATAAGGAGAATAAATACATAATTTGTATTTGGAATCGTCACTTTCCAGAACCACAGAATACCCTGGAAGTAGCCTAGTGCCTCAGGAAGTCACCTCCCCTTTGGTAGAGAAGTGAATGGTGAAAACGGTTAAAGACTTAGAAGAGTATGAAACACTACAACTATACTCTCAAAATGTCACTCCAAAGGTTGCTTGAACTGTCACCTAAGGTCTGAAGACAGGTCCAGGTGCTGTTGCTATGACTCTGGTTGCTTCCTGTATAGGCAACTTTAGTGATGTTATATCTCAGTTCTCAGGTTGACCATGTCAGCACCTACTCTCTCCTTTCAGAAAACTTGGACTTTGTTTAAGAGAAAGCTTTTTTTTTAAGTACTTATTTTTTTAGTTGTAGTTGGACACAATACATTTATTTATTTATTTATTTATCTATTTATTTATTTTTATGTGGTACTGAGGATCGAGCCCAGGGTCTCGCACGTGCTAGGCAAGCACTCTACCATAGAGCCACAACCCAGTCTGAGAAAGGTTTTTAGTGTTGTTGTTGTTTACTTCTTATATCTAAATGGTTACAACACTGTCTACCTGCCCGCCTACCTTAACAATTCAAGGGGGCCATTTGATAACACTCGAATAAAATTGCATTTCAGTGACTTGCTGTAGCTGCTAGATAAAACAAAAAGAATATCTTCATAAATGCAATTGCAAAGTGCTTTAGTTTCTAAAGCATTTTCATACTTTGAAGATCCAAAGTAAGAGACAAATGACCCATTTTTCAACCCATGTTTCCACTCACACAAATACTGGTTCCTTTCAAAGCAAATGTTATATGCTTAGAACCATCTAGGTCTCTCCAAGTCTAATATTTTTGAGATCTTAATTGTGAAGAATCTAGAAAATTTGAAGAAGTTTTACTTGAGATCTGTATTGTTTGGATCTCAAATGAACGAAAGTCAATTTTATATGGCTTATACTTAATGAGAGGTATATGGGGCTAAAAAGTAAAGATGCAGGTGAGGATATAATGTAACCCAGCTCAGAAATATCTGGAACTAGAAACTAGAAACCTGAATGCAGTAGGCCTTTCTCTCTGTCTCTTATTTTTGCTTTTCTTTGAGTTTCAGTATCATTCTCTTTGCTTTTAGATCACTGCTAGGGTTGTACTGACATGTCATCTTTAACTCCTTATTAAAAAGTAGTCCGGGGAAAGGGTTTCCTAAGTCTGGATTGAGATTTTGGTATGAAAAGTAAGAAAACCCAACACTCCTAGGAGAACCAGATGGCTAAAACCAGACAAGAGCAGCCTGCCAGGTTAGTTGGGTACCTTTCTTAGAAGAAATGACATTCAGGGCAGACAAGAGGTGTTCACAGTAAAACCCTTAGTCCTATACTATTTGCAATTTACAGGTGAGAGAACAGACTTTAAGCAGGGGAGTGATTTTCTCAAAGTCATGCAGCTCCTAATTGAGAGAACAGTGACTTGGATCTGGACTTCCTATCAAGACAGGACTACCACACCAGATTAAAGGCCTAGGCTAGAGCTTGGCTTTTGATTTTGGCTGCTTGACTAGAAGGCCCCATTCATGTTTGGATGCTTATACATTCTGCTGTTGCCCTAGGCTACCTTGACTACCCTCCCATTAGTCAACCCCAACGGGTTGTTTTGAACCCAAGCAATTCTTTGTTTTATGAACAAATACAGGACAAACCCAGGTTAACAAACACAATACAGCATCCATTATGGGAATAAGAAATTAAAATTGCACGCTTGCAGTTGAGACACAAAAAGATAACAATCAAAGGGACAAAGTCAGTCTGTCAATTAACATCCATTCATTGAGCTTCACCTATAACCATGTACAGTGTTAGGCATTTTAGTTAGAGAATTGAGGAGGAAAAAGAGATGGCTTAATGAATCATTAATCACAAAATAGTAAACATTCTAAAAGGAAAACTATCTGATGCTATGAGAGTCCACAGAATAATAAAATAAAAAATTATGTTTGTATGAGTGAATGTGTGTATCTAAATGATTGGCGGGTGTGGTCATGAAAGTTTTCTTTGTGAAATGTTCTGACACTATGAAATAGGTCAGGACCTGGCTAATTTTAAGACTTGATTTTTGGATGCTCTTAGTTTGTGCCTCCCCTACGATCATGTAGTTTAAGAACTCACTCTGGAGTGCAAGACCTTAATGTAAGACCTAAAACTTTGGAACTACTAGAGGAAAATAAGAGAAAGACTTTGGTACAGGAAATAATTTCCTGAATAAGACTCCAATAGCACAGGGAATAGAAGCAATGATTGAAAAATGGACTGCATCAAATTAAAAAGCTCCTGCACAGCAGAGGAAGTAATCAGCAGAATGAAGACACAACCTACAGAATGGGAGAAAATCTTTAGCTGATATTCATATCACACAGGATGAATATCCAGAATATATAAAGATCTCAAAAAAATTAATAAGAAAGAACAAGCAAACCGATCAACATGTGGGCCAATGATCTGGGCAAAAATTTTCAAAAGAAGTAAAAATGGTCAGTAAATATATTTAAAAGTGCTCAACATCTGTAGTCATCAAAACCATTTTGAGAATTCTATCAAACTCCAAATAGAATGTCTATTATCAAAACACAAAAAGTAACAAATGCTGTTGATGATGTGGAGACTAAGGAGCCCCTATACACTGTTTGTGGGAATGTAAAGTGATACAATCACTATGGATGACAATATGAAGGTTCCTCAAAAAATTTAAAATAGAAGTATCGTATGATCCAGCAATACTGCTCCTGGGAGTATACCCAAAAGAATCAAAGTTAGCATAGATAAGAGACACCTGTGTGTGTGCACACACATACACACACAAAAAAAAACTGGAGTATTATTCGGCCATAAAGAACAACGAAGCCATATCATTTGCAGGAATATGGATAGAACTGGAGGACATCATGTTAAATGAAATAAGCCAGACACAGGAAGATGAGTATCATCTATGGAAACCAAAATACTACAGAAGACCTGAAAGTAGAAGAGGGACTCTCAGGGAAGGGGACAGTGATCGGGAAGAGCAGGGGGGCAGGGATTGGAAGGCAGAAGAAGATGTAGGTGATCAAAACATGATATATACATATATGTATATGACACACCCGGAAACACATTAATTTGCATATTAATATGTGTTAACAATTGCAATAAAATTTAATACTAAATTTAATAAAAATCCTTGTGTCCTTCCAAATTCCATATTAATCATTTTGTGCTATTGTGTTTTTTTAAAATTATGTAGAGGATACTGTGTTATATATCTCATTTTGTTTCTGCATTTTGCACTTGACGTCTCACTGATTATATCCATTTATATTGCCAGGCATACCTCTTATGTGTGGCTTCTCACTACTGTTTAGCACTTGGGAGTTTGTAGTCACCATATTTTACCTGCCCCTTCTCCCAAGGACAAACGCTCTATTTGTTTGCTCAGGCTTCCATAATAAAATGTCACAGGCAGGATGAATTAAATAAAAGAAATATATTTCCTCACTATGCTGGAGGCTGGAAATCCAGGATCAAAGCATCCGCAAGGCTGGTCAGGGCTCTTCCATGGGCTACTGATGGCCTTTCTTTGGTGCTTGCACAAAGAACAAGAAAAACACTTTTGTGTCCCTTCTTCTGAGGTCACTAATACATACCATCGATTAAGGCTCCAACTTTCTGAGCTCATTTATCCTTAATTGTTCTTTAAAGGCCCTTTCTCCAGATACAGTAACATTTTAAGGTAGGCCTTCAATATATGAATTTGGTGGTATCAGTTCAAATAATAACTTATGGTGTTTCCAGGTTCCCCTGACTACTAATAACCCTTAAAATTCTTATGCATATCTCCTTATGTTACTATATCAGCACAACATGAATCCTTGACTGGTTACAATGCTAGAGATCCCACATGGTCCTCAAGGTGGGAAATAGGCTCCTTGTAGCCACTCAAGGATCCAGGTTAATAGAGACCTCATCTCAACATATGAATTCTATTATCACTGAAGCAGTAGAAACAGAACCAACAGGAGAAGCTAAATGTTAAACAGTCATGTCTACTCACGTGGGTCAAAGCACATCACATGATCACACCTATCTTCAAATGTGGAAAAGAGACGTAATACAAGCTTTCATGTGCCTGAAAGAAGGGCAGCCAGAAATATTTGATGAATAGCTCTAATTTCGACAATGTATGACCAAGAGTGGGATTTCTCCATGATAGGCATGTTTTTCCTTTTATTTGCTTTAGTAAGACCTGACTGCATTCTACAATGGTACCAGTCCAAATTTCTACTAGAAGTGTGAGAGAGGTTGATATCTTCACCAATACTTACCATTATTCGGTTTTTAAAATCTGTCATGGAATGAATGCCAACCAATATCTCACTATGGTTCAGCTTTCATTTATCTGATTAACACTTTGAATAAGACTTTTTATGCTTAATTATAGATTTCCCTTTTGTTAAATATCTATTCTCATCCTTTACCTAATTTTCTCTTGGTTTTTCTGTCCTTATATAAATTTGTAGCTCCTTTTATATTCCAGATATTAATCTCTTAGCAGTTTTAGGCATTGCAAGTTAGATTGATCCTTCTGCCATTGATGTATTAACTCCACTCATCCATTTGATGTGTCAAAATGCATTTTATTGTCATGCATAACTAATTGCAACAAATAAAATAACTCTTCATGATAGCATTTTTTACAAAAATCTATCATTTTAACATTAAATTTGATATGATTTAAAATTGTCCTTTTTTGCCTATGATTCATATATTTAAAGTTATTTTTTGAGAATAACTTCCCTGTTGTTCAAAAACATATATTTTTAAAATTTCTTCTATGAATCTTACACACGTATTTTTCTTGTTTAGGTCCTTACTGTACTTGGGACCTAATTTTATATGTAGGGATATGTGGAAAAATATTTCATTTTCTCTTGATTCTCAGAGTCCTACCAAGTAAAATATACTTTCTTCATTGATTTGGTGGTGCCATCATTACTGTCCAGTAATTATGCATATCTTCTTGTTTCTGCATATTTTTATTGTACAATTTCTCCTCTTTTTTATACTAAGTCCACACTGTTTTTAATACCATGGTTGTGGCATAGCTTAATACCCAGTAGAGAAAAATTACTCTCCTTATCTGGTCTTTCAGATTTACTTACTGATTGATGGATATTTATTCAGTCCTATAAATTTTAAGTTCTTTAATTTCCTCAAAAAAAATAGAAATAAAACAATTGACTGGTATTACTTTGAATTTATAGATTAATTTGAGTTTAGTGGACATTTCCTTACATTAAGCTTTCTTATCCAAAAGTTAAGGACTCAGTGACTCCAATTGTACTCCATGTACTTTATTGGATATTTTAAACATTCTCCATATAAATACTGTATTCTTAGTTTTTTTGTGGCCACTTTGCCGAGCTTTATTATTAGATGAACCATTTAATAATTCTTATTTTTTATGTTTCAAGGCAGTTACTACTTCTGTAAATAATGACAATTTTATTTCTTCTGTTTTAAATCTTACCACTTGTTTCTTTCATTACCTGCTTTTTCCAGAACTCTAGGACCATGTTACACATTAACAATGAGAGTGGACACACTAATCCCATTCTCAGTCTTGAAGTGGGTGAATTGATGAAGTGGGTGAATTTAAGGCCTTCTGTTAAGAGTGAGACATGCTATATATCTTTGGCCCATGATCTTTATGATGTGAATGAGGTTTCCTTCTAATCCTAGTTTGCTAAGTTTTTTTCTTTTTTTTAGTTTTAAATAAGTACTGAAATCCCTCCAGTGCTTTTTTTTTTCTGAATCAAATGAGATAATAACTTCATTTTTCCCCCTTTTAGTCTACTAATGTAGTAAACTAGGTAGTTTATTTTCTTATTTCAATCTTCTTCATGTTCCTACTATGAGGCAAGTTTGCCAGTATTTTATATAAGTACATTTTGGATTCTGTTAGCTCAAAGTCAACTTTCATAAAATGTCTCACAAGTCTCCATTTACCTGTTGCCCTCTCCTCTGTGCCTTCCGCATTGCATCTCTCAATTTTTTTTCCTCCAACTTGCTCATGTGTTCTCTTTATTCCAGTCACCCTGTCCTCTCGGTTCCCCCAGCTGGCTGAGCACTTTCCCATATAAGTGTCTTTGCATCTGTAGCCCTTTCTGCCTATACACACTTTCTTCAGATATGCAAATGCTGACTCCTTTACCATCTTCAGATTTACACAAATTTCCATCTTCTCAATGAGGCCTGCCCTGGTATTTCTATCTAAAGTGATAGCCCACCCACTCCCACTATTTATGTGTGAGTGTGTGTGAGTGTGTGTGTGTGTCGTGGAGGAATTGAACCCGGGAGCACTTAACCACTGAGCCACACCCCCAGTCCTTTTCTATATTTTATTTAGAGACAGGTTTCACTGAGTTACTTAGGGATTTACTAAGTTGCTGAGGCTGGCTTTGAACTCAGAATCCTCCTGATTTAGGGTCCTGAGCTGCTGGGATTACAGGTGTGTGTCACTGTGTCTGGTTCCACTCCCACAATTCTTTATCCACTTTCTCTGCTGCGTTATACTGAATTAACTGTGTTTTCTTACTCTCTGTATTTTTGAGGTTCTGGCATGTTCAGAAAAGTGACTATCCTTCCCAGGATTAGTCATTTCTTAGAAACAGCCAAAAGGTCTCCAGTGAACACCTCTTTCACCCACAAACTATCATCAACCCAGAGCTCACATCCATAGCCATTTCCTTTATCAAGTTCACTACACAGCAATATTTTCCTTGACCTCAGTCAACCAAGGTCAGTTACCTGTCAACTAAGAATATGCCCTTTTTCCTAAAATAGCTGATCCAAAGCTGCTTCTGTGGCCCTGCTAATACCTTTCCCTCAGAAACCCCAGTAAAGACAGTGGCTCTCCCTTGTCACAGTAGTGCAAGTCTATAATCCCAGTGGTTTGGAAGGCTGAGTCAGGAGAATCATGAGTTCAAAGCCAGCCTCAGCAAAATCATGAGTTCAAAGCCAGTCTCATAAAAGCAATGTGCTAAGCAACTTAGTGAGACCCTGTCTCTAAATAAAATACAAAATAGGGCTGGGAATGTGACTCATTGGTCAAGTGCCACAGAGTTCATCCCGGTACCAAAAAAAAAGTCTGTGGCCCCACATGGTGGGTCAAATGTCCTGCCTCTAGGGATCTGTCAGTGTGGATTTGTTCCTTCATGGTAATCATTTCCATGTACACTTACCTTACTATAACTGATTTAAATAAATCCAAGATACATGTTTTAGACAATTTATTCCATATTTCTTAACACTTACCAAATGACATATCATACAGTTTACTATCAGTAAATATTATAAATAAGTAATTACCCAACCAGAATGCAAGTTCCATAAAGCAAGATTTTGGTCAGTTTTCTTCACTTCTATATTTTCATTATCTAGGACAATCCCTATTAAATACTGGCCCTTCAATAAATATTTATGAAATGAGTGAATGAAATATTAATGAGTAAAATGAATCTATAAACTTTCTTTCAAGTACTGGTTCCAAAACAGACAAGGAACATAAGAGGCAATCAATGTTGACATTTTGACATATTTCCTAATACTCAATTTACACATTTTTATTTACAGTTCATGTTTTCATCTGATGACAGTTATTTCAATGTTTGTTGAGCAATTGCTTAGTAATTATTTTTCAGTGCTAGGTACTGGTCAGGCGGCAAAGATGACAAAAATAAATGCTATTCGTTTTTGCCAATATGTAGTTTTCAGGCCTCAGTATTTTTTTTAATTTTTTGTTTATTACAGGAAATTCCTCATTTTAAAAATAAGATGTCTATGAAAATTAATTTCAATGATTGTGTATCATAAGATTTAAAACAACTTCCTACCCATTTTTATGACCATGAAAACTTTGTTTATAGACACACATTTTAAGTTGGTTGCCAGTAATTTAAAAGTTGAGTGATTTAAAATAAAATAATTCAAATTTTTAGCTTCTTTAGAAAAATAGTAAATTCTAGAAAAGGCGATTATTCCCTCCAAAAGAAATTAATTGATACTCTGAGCTGAATGGCAGCATCTAATTTAGCCTGGGTATTAGCTTGTCAATAAGAATTTTCTTTCATCTGGCTGATTTTTTCACTTATATTAACTGACTGGTCTCTATTCATTTTGAATTTGTGTCCTCTGTATAGAATACTCCATTTATATGGATGTATCATAATTTTCTTAGTTATTGCCTCAAGTTAACAAATTAGGTTATTGTTAAATTTTCACTGGTATAAACAATGAAAAACAATGCAGGTCTAATGTCACATTCTTTCCTTAGGGTAGATTTTCCTAACAGGGAAATAACTAAGTCATAGGACAGGGAATTTTTAATTGCTTTTCAAAAAGATTATGTATTTTTTTTAACTCACATTTATGAGGCTGCATGTTTCAATGATGGTCTATTTCAGCTGCATTTTTAGAATGTTTTAGTTTTTGCTAATTGAATAAAAAATTGTCTTTTAATTTGGATTTGATTGGTTACCACTGAGATTAAAAATTTCTGTTTTATCAGCATTTATATGGCACTATTTGCAGGTTGCTGTCAATTTTATATGCCATTTATTCATGCTTGGTATGGATTCTTTTGACATTAATAAAATTAACAATAAAGTGAACTTATTTACTATAAATATGTATTGTTTTTAAATTTAATGTTCTCTTTGATACATAAAACTTATTACTTTTTAATGTTCAAATCAAGATATTTTCATTTTTAAATTTTTTTCTATTGTTTTTGGCTTTACTATAACCCTCTCTTTTATGGAGACCAATTTAAACAGTCACATCTACATGATATTTTTATGGTTGAATTTAAACATTTCGCTTTTTGTTACCTCTATAATCTATTTTGATATAAATTGAGAGGAAATTGTTTTTGTCAATTTCTATTGTTTTGTTTTTACTTTTATCAAATCAGGATTCCAAAGGCTATTTCTTCCACCTTCTCTTCAATGCTTTGTGTACGCTTAATGTATATTATGTTGGTATGTACTTTAGAGTCTGTGTCAAGGTGAAATTACTTTCATAGACTTGCCTCTCAGCTCTCATCTCTTTTCATTACTAAGATTTATTGTTTTAGTCAGTTTTCTTGCTGCTGTGACTAAAAGACCCAACCAGCACATTATAGAGGAGGAACGTTTTACTTGGGGGCTCCATTTCTCAGGGCTCCAGGGGAGACAGAACATCATGGCGGAAGAGTGTGATGGAGGGAAGCATCTCACATAATGATCAGAAAGCAGAGAGAGAGTCTTCACTTGCCAGATACAAATATATACCCCAAAGCCATGCCCCATTTCCCACCTCCTCCAATCACACCCTACCACTTCAATTACCACTCCATTAATCCCTTTGGGGGGTTAATTGATTGATTGGGTCAAGATTCTTATAACCCAATCATTTCTTCTCTGAATCTTTTTTTGTTTGTTTTAAAGAGAGAGAGAATTTTTTAATATTTATTTTTTAATTTTCGGTGGACACAACATCTTTATTTCATATTCATGTGGTGCTGAGGTACAAACCCAGTGCCCCGCTCATGCCAGGTAAGTTCACTTGAGCCACATCCCCAGCCCTCTCCTCTGAATCTTATTGCATTGTCTCCCATGATGAGCTTTTGGTGGATACCTCACATTCAAACCATAACATGTAGCCCCCAAAGTCTTTTCAATAACAATTCTTATGATTTTACTTTCTAAATATAGCCATTCTTATTTTTCTACAGGAAATCTGGATTTTTTTTTCTTTTGTGGCCATAGTAGGGATTAAACCTAAGGCCACATGCATGTTAGGCAAGCACTCTACCATTAATTAATCTTGTTAGATTTCTAATTGGGATTATATTAAACATATAAATGCATTTAGAAATAATTGCCATGTTGATAATAATATTGACATGTCTTTGAAGAAAATGGTGGTCTTTATACTTTTCAAAATAATGTATTTTTTTTTGTGGCACTGGGGATTGAACCCAGGGCCTTGTGTATTCAAGGCAAGCACTCTACCAATTGAGCTATACCCCCAGCTCTCAACATTTTTGATATAGATTTCAGTAAAATTTACAGTTTTACTTTTCATGAAAATTTAGCACACATTTAGCTACAATTACTCTTACCTATTTTATATTCTGTTGATATTTTGAAGAGAATATTTTCTTTTTCTTACTTGCCTTTTTCATTTGTACATATCAGAATGTATTTTGACATATTATACATACATGGAGTATCACTTCCCATTTTTGTGGTTGTAGATAATCTGGAGTTACACTGGTTGTGTATTCACATATGAACATAAGAAAGTTATATCCGATTCATTCTTCTGTCTTTCCCATTCTCATCCTCCCTCCCTTCCCCTGACTGCTTTGTCCAATCTGGTGAACCTTCCCAGTAATCCCACCATCTATTGTGAGTCAGCATCCACATATCAGAGAGAACATTTAGCCTTTGGGCTGTTGGTTTCTTGGGACTGGCTTATGTTACGTAACATGTTAGTCTCCAGTACCAACCATTTATTGGCAATGCCATAATTTTATTCTTCTTTATGGTTAAGAAAATTACATTTTTTTACTCATTCACCTGATAAAGGGCACCTAGGTTTGTTCCATAGTTTAGCTATTGTGAATTGAGCTGCTATAAACATTGAAGTGGCTGGGTCACTAGAGTATGCTGATTTTAAGTCCTTTGGGTATATGCAGAGAAGTGGGATAACTGGGTCAAATGTTGGTTCCATTCCAAGTTTTCTGAGAAATCTCCATACTGCTTTGCGGAGTGTGGTTGCACCAATTTGCAATCCCACCAGCAATGTATGAGTGTACCCTTTTCCCCACATTTGGCCCACATTTATTTTTACTTGTACTCATGATAATTGCCATTATGACTGGAGTGAGATGAAATCTTAATTTTAATTTTCTTTTCTATAATTGCTAGTGATATTGGACATTTTTTTTCATATATTTGTTGACCTATCATATTTCTTCTTCTGTGAAGTGTCTGTTCAGTTCCTTTGCCCATTTATTGGTTGGATTATTTGGGTTTTTTTTTTTTTTTGGTGTTAAGTTTTTTGAGTTCTTTATATATCCTGGAAATTAATGCTATATCTGAGATGCAGATGGTAAAGATGTTCTCCCATTCTGTAGGCTCTCTCTTCATGTTCTTGATTGTTTCCTTTGCTGTAAAGAAGCTTTTTAGTTTGATGCCATTCCATTTATTGAATTTTGATTTTACTTCTTATTCTTTAGGAGTCTTGTTGAGGAATTTGGTTCCTAAACTGACCTGATGGAGATTTGGGCCTACTTTTCCTTTTGTAGGCACAGGGTCTCTGGTTTAATGCCTAGGTCTTTGATTCACTTTGGGTTGAGTTTTGTGCATGGCTAGAGATAGATAGGGATCTAATTTCATTTTGTTAAGTATGGATTTCCAGTTTTCCCAGTGCCATTTGTTGAAGAGGCTATCTTTTTTCCAATGTATGTTTATGGCACCTTTGTCTAGTATGACATTATTATATTTATGTGGGTTTATCTCTGTGTCTTCTTTTCTGTACCATTGGTCTCCAGGTCTGTTTTGATGCCAATACCATTGCCATTTTTTCTTACTATTGCTATGTAGTATAATCTAAGGTCTGGTAATGTGACTCTTCCTGCTTCACTCATTGAAGAGAATATTTTCAATTATATCTTCTACCCATTTACTGCTGGTATTTAGGATAAGTTTTAACATATTTTAGATATTTATATATTCTTCTAAATCTCTATTTTCAATTTCCCTTTTAACTCAGGAAATTGTCTATATTGTTAATACTGTAATTCCCAATAGTGATATTTTTTTTCTCATCTTTCCAAACACTAAAATTCTTATTTTGATTATATTCCCTATTATTTTGGTTACAAATACCAAATCAAAATTTAAAATATTATATTTCACATCTTTGCTTTGGTTGTGGCTTTAATTGAATTATCTGTAGTGTTTCATCTTTGGTATTTAGGTATACCTACTTATTTGCCAGTATAATCATCAGATTAATAAATACCCTCTTTTTCTACTTTATTCATTATTGAAATTAAGCCTAAATCATTGTCTTTTCTATCAATTACTAAGACAAGTGAATTTTGCCAATTTCCCTAGTTGTTGATATCACTTTGTTATTTTTCCTAAAAATAATAATTATATTTTTTCATTCTGCAGTTGAAAATAAATCATTCTTGCCAGGTGCAGTGGTGCATGCCTGTAATCCCAGAGGCTTGGGAGGCTGTGACAGGAGAAACTTGAGTTCAAAGCCAGCCTCAGCAATGGTGAGGCGCTAAGCAACTCAGTGAGACCCTGTCTCTAAATAAAAATACAAAATAGGGCTGGGGGTGTGGCTCAGTGGTTGAGTGCCCCTGAGTTCAATCCCTGGTACCTTCCACCCCTAGCCAAAAAAAATGAATCATTCTTTTGGTATGCTATTGAATTTCATTTGCTATTTCTTTTTGAGATATATATACTTACATTCATAAATGAGATTACCTAGTTTTCTTTTCTGCATTATATTAGTAAGTTTTAGGGTTGGATTACAGGTAGA
Source organism: Ictidomys tridecemlineatus (assembly GCF_052094955.1). Lineage (NCBI taxonomy): Eukaryota > Metazoa > Chordata > Mammalia > Rodentia > Sciuridae > Ictidomys > Ictidomys tridecemlineatus. Next base: position 30,840,659 of record NC_135478.1, on the reverse strand, counting down.
TTTGCAGCCTCTGCTTCTTTCTCTTTGTCAGGGGTAGTCTCCTTGAGAAGGTAGCATTTGAGAAAGAACTTGAATAAGTGCCCTGAGCCATGAAAGAGGATACAGCAGGTGCAAATCCCTAAGCTAATGAGTGACTTTAACATACCAGGCTGAGCTTGGCATCCAGGGGTTTAAAGAGGGATAGAATGTCAAGTCTGCCTTTGAGTCTAGCAATGGAAGTCTATTGATCATCCTGCCATAGTAAGGAAACTGCAAGAGAGGCTATGAGAAAGTGTTTTACCCAGTCTGGAGGCGACATCGGAGAAGAATTCCTGCTGGAGACATGCTTCAAATGGGTAGGGTGGGTCGGGTTTACCCAGGTGAAGGCACAAGTTCTGTGTGAGAATAAGGTATACATAGGTAATTTGAAACAGTTGAATATAATGCAAGTGGGTTGCACAGGAAGGTGGGAATGAGAGTTGTGATGAGAAAGCTAGGAGCTGCCAAGCCGGGTGGCCCCATCCTAGGCAGTTTAACTCCATTTACCAAGAGAAGGAACTGTTTAACCCATCAAGGTCTAAGTTTTCAATTCTGCAAATGCTTCAATGAAAGTGACACAGGCGAAGCCAGAATTAGATAGGCAGTCAGTGTAGATAGGTAAATCAAGTCAGGTCTGGCCAAGGAGGCCAATTTTGAGTGAGTCTGGGAAGCTGGAGACTGTCCCCTAAGGAATCTTATCAAGAACCTGCTCCTGCTCCAACCTGTTGCCAAAGTAACCTGTCCCAGGAATTTCCCCTCCCTACAGGGAGCTATAAGGTTGTTAATGTGTCCTTGTCTACTCCATCCTGCCCTTCCCCCTTCAGCCCACCTGTTTCCCACCTTTTGGCCCTCCCACTGAACATTCCTTGGCCTAGTCAATATTCAGGAAAGAGAAAGATAAGTGGGAAAAGGCAGGAGAGCAAAGGGCAGAACACCTCACCTCTTGGGATACCATGATACCAGATATGGCCCCCTACTCCCTCGTGTGAGACATCTATGTTACCCCTTTTTAAATAAACCCTGCTTCATATGCTTGCCTCTCTTGCGTGCTTCTCTAATGTTCAAACTTCAACATGTGGGGAAGCAGGACTTGTCAAGGATAACCAGCAGTATCACAGGTGCGTTAAAATCGTCCAGAAATCGTAATCTAGGAGTATTATACAATATGTTATCATTAATAACATTAATGGTATCATTAATGACATTAATGAACATGATCACTATTCACCCATTACTTTTTTCAAAAGCACAGAACACTAAAAACAGATACTTATTTTAAAACTATCAGAAATGATATATTTGTTACTCAATTTAAGTTTTTTTAGGTGTTCAATAAATGAGACATCATGGGTTTAGAACTTAAGGCAGGGGAAAGACTTGTTTCTATGCTGTTTACTATTGTCACAGTTAAATGACACTGAGTTTGTGGCAAAACGGAAGGCAACAAGGTCAGGTAGGGTTCTGCTGCTTATTTTAGCAAGAATGGAAATGAAGTTAATAAGGCAGACAGATGGGAAGGATAGAATGAGTGGATTAGAAGCTGGTTAGCGGGCTTGGATGACTAACCAGATGGAAAAGAAAAGAACACTAAGAAAATGGGGTAATTCCTAAATTTTTGGATTGTATGATTAGGTCAAAGGTGTTATGTTCTTGGATAGGTTCATTCCCATGTAAGGAATGATGCAAGGGAATGAATGAGTTCAGAGGAGGTGATAAAAATGAGCATATTAATCAGATGTGATGTTAAATGAAAGACTGGATTCCTGCTGCTGAATGTGTTATGTGGGTTTTATTTCCCTTTCTTCAAAAGCAGTGTCCATTTGCTTGACATATCAGATCCGAGAGCTTGCTTTATTTTGTACTTGGTACCTAGTCTATGTATGTCAGTTTTGAATAAGGTCTAAATATATCCAGAGGGCTTGTTTATTAATTGGACTTCCTGAGGCATAGCTCATTCGAATGAAGTGCAAATAATCTGATAATTTCAGATCTTTAATGCTAGAAATTGTTAAGAGCAGTTGAATAACTTCTTAAAGACCCTAGTATTCATATTTGTCTTTAACTTTTATTACAATATGAATTTCTTTATCACCCCCCTCCCCTAAGGGTACCAATCTATTTTAAGAAGCCTTCAACAATGGCTTTCTGATGTGTAATTATTCAAAAGACAAACTCACCATATCTAAAAGTGTCACTTTAATTGCATTTCTTTCCATTAGAAAGAAATTTGCCCCTGAGTTTTAAGAGAAGGTGAAATGAAGCCAGAAGGCTCCTGTGTTCTACCTCACTGATCTCTCCTCCAGGCAGGTCTCTGTTCCTCAGATGTGAAAGAGGCACTGACTTTTTTCCAGCAGAAGAGTCCAATGAAGGGGGCTTTCAGCACCACTGTGGACAATCTGCTTGGGAAGGTGGCAGTGAGGCTCAGCCACCCAAGCCTCGTGGCAGCCCAGGCAGAGCATGGGACTCTTGCAGCAAGAGGTACCTGAAGAAAGTAAAGGAAGAATCAATGTCTTACTGCTGCTATAACAAAATACCTGAAACTTGTTAATTTATAAAGAACAACTTCTTATTTCTCACATTTCTAGAGACTGAAAAGTCAAAGATCAAGGCTCTGGCAGGTTCAGTGTCTTAAGAGGGCCCAACTTCTGTTTCTAAGGTGGCACCTTGAGCGCATGTCCTTATGAAATGGAAGAGAAAGAAAAGGGCAAAAGAAGGCCTAGTTAGTTCTCTTCAGCCCTTTTAAAAAGGTTATTCCTCCATTCATGTCTTAACCCCTATGTCATATCCAACTTTTAATGCTATCACATGGATAACTTAAATTTCAGCACAAATTTTGGAGGGGACACAGTCATTCCTAGTAGTCAATGTGACAAAAGAGGGACAAACATATAACAAGGGGTGAGAGGATATAACTGTGGCAGAAACAACTTTGATTGACATTTTGACATTAGGAACTCTGAAATAAAAATTTGAGTGGAGTTATTCTTGGATATCTGCAAATATCTGGGACAATTTAAACATGATTTGATTTGAAAGTTGATTAAATGTTATAAGGGATCTCCTCTTCTGGTGGTCACCCAGAACATTTGTAATAATCACAGACTCATTCCATTTGCATTGTTATTGTATTGTTCATACCTCTCTGGGTGACTTCTGAGTACTTGGTATGAAAACAAACTCTGATATCATACCTGTTTGGGGAATTTCAAACCTTTGGGGTAGAGCATTAAAACCTGAGAACATCAAAGTCAAGCCATGCCTACAAATTCTGCCCAAGATTCCAAACAGTTAGCTATATCATTCTATCCTTAAATGGGTACTTAGTGAACTTGGGAGACTAATTCATTTTGACTCAGAAACATATATCAAGTGTTTTATTTGAATGTCAAGAATTTTCATGAAAGTCAACATTTTAAAAATCTTTTAATTAGATAGATCCAAACTGGCAACTTGAGAAACCACATGCTTAGATCTTCAGATATCCACTGAAGGTTCAAGGGACTAAAAAGTGGAAGAGGGGTAGGATTGTTGGATCTATTTAATTAGATAGGTACAACCTGGCAACTACAGAAATGGTCCCAGCCATAGGTCAGAAATGTCAAGGAATTTTTGCAGCTCAGAACACAGATCAGGGCCAGAGCAAAATATGATAGCCCTGGTTGGCCTGATGATTTGGTGGTCTTTCTTGACATTTGATATGCATTTGTTTATAAAGAACAGGAAAGATTTCTGGAGAAATGAATGCTTTGGTTCATTTGATTAATGAGTTATTTGTCAATTTAAATACAGATTTTAAATATCTGACCTGTTTTAGGCTACTTGTTCATTCGTATAGAGAAAGACTGATGTTTTCTTTCTTCCATGATTGGGATTAGAGATAGGTTTCATGAGCAATAGCAGCCATTTGTTTAATCATTCAGTAAATATGGGAGAGGAAGGAAATGCTTATTTTTACTAGACTTTCCTTTGGTTCAGCAAGCATAAGGAGAGGAAGGAATCCCAGAGGTTCTGTGTTTGGCTTGACTTGGTTGGGCAGTAGGGAATTTCACCTCTCCAGAGAGTAACTTTTCAATTGTGTGTTGGCAGCCTGAGGCAGACAGGCACCTCCACCCTGCTTCCTGCACCTGCTGCCCATCCTCAGAGGCAGCCTCGGTACCTCCTTGCACCAAATGCAAACAGAATGTACTCCATCCAGGGCACCTGCAATGTGCCTTCAGGCACCTGCAAATGTGCCCCCTGGCCCAGGTGAGATTGGATTGTACTACACTCTCTCCCCTTGCATTCTGCCTCACTTCTAGGCAGGCTTTCCCCAAGTTAGGGAAAGTAGTGACATTCTTCAGCTGAATATTCTTCCATCTACTGTCGATCTTCAACAGGAGGTAGGGCATAGATTGTTTCTCCATTCAAATCTGAGTCACTGAACAGAAGTGGACTGGAGGGTCAACCAGATTGTTAGGCAGCCAGGTGGGGCAGAACCATCCTGAAAACAGAAGAAAGTTGTATTTATCAGCGCTTCCCTTGGGAGAAGGACTTTTGCTGGTTAGAAGGAATAATTTGATAAGCTGTTTAAAGCAAGGTGAAACCCGTGACAAACCTGCTCAGTCACATTAGATCACTGTACAGCTCTCTGGTGGGAATCTAATCTCATTCAGTATGGATGATGATTATCTTGGGGAATACACCAAAGAATTTTTATAAGGTGCACAAGTTTATACCAAGAAATTCCTCTTCTAGAAATGTATCAATGGAAACACTCAGGGAAGGTGTAAAGACCAATGTCCTGAGTCTTCTTTATAATAATAAAAATCTTAAAACAAATTGGCCAAAAATAGGGCTTTGTTAAATCAATCAGAGTGATTTTACTTATTTTTTAGAATATACAAACTCGATAAGGTTGCAGTTGCCATGATTATGTTAAAATCAATAACCTAGAATGCAGATAATATATGTCCCACTGCTAGCATGCATGTGCCCATGAATGTACATATACATGTAATTTAAAAATAACAGAATTAAATTATATGCAATCCATTTTGTAGAATTAAATGAAATACCCTGCCATTTGGGGACATCCCCATTATCACATTCTTTCCTAATAACTTTCTACTATTCCTTATAGTTTTCCACAAAGTTTTCCAGTTGCTAGTAGTCTTATTGAACTCATCTTCTTCTTTAAGCTTATTCCTATTACTTTAAAATTTTTATCCTCCTCCCCACTCTAAGGTAAGATTCTTTAAAAAAAAAATAGTCTAGATTTTCAAACCCTAATCCTTTCACACTTCTAGAATGCAGAGCAGGGTGTGGGGCTAATGTCAAGCTTTCTGCTTGCTTGTTTAAATTAACATGCTAACCAATTTGCCTTTTACAGAGCAGTGGATTAAATATTTATATACAAGGCCTCCTATGGACTTATGTTCAACTGGCCCTCGATCTGGAAATCAGAAATCAAAGGAGAGGAATATAATCTTCCTGTGTTTCTCTTAAGGGACCTTCGGCAATTATTACACAGGACAGGGCTCTTCTTCATTCCACATTTGTAAGACAAAAAGCATTTCTTTCTTTCTTTCCTATTTCTTTTTTAAATGAAAGGGCCAGTGAATTCATACATCTGTGTTACATGTGATTGAACACCAAATAGCTGCATTTGACTGGAACTGTCAAAACAAGATAATGGATCGCTTATCTGGACAGATCAAATTATAACAAGACTTCCTGTCTCCCCAGGAAGTGCCTTTTAGACTTCATTTCAAAACCCAAGGGATGCAATAAAAGAATAGATTGAAAATAATCAGAGGAGAATAAACAAGGGAAGAGGCAGAGGAAAAAAATAAAGCCAGACTTCCAAGGATGCTTTTGATCTTCAAGAGGCTCAAATGACCCTTGGAACAGATAACTGCAAGACAAGGCTTGGGAAATGGAGCCCAGAACCAGCCAGCTGCTCCTGGCCAGAAGCCAAACTCTTCTAGGTGAGTTCAGAGCTGCATATACTCCGTATTCAGAAAGCATTTTCCAAGGACAGGTGGTGGTATTTTCCCTTTCATTTATCTATTCATTTCTAGCTTCTTGACTCTAACTTTTGATTCCTGGGTAGCCACAATTCTTCCTCTGGCCACAGAGGTCACTGTCACAATCCTGAGTTAACACCAGGAGACACCATTTAGAAGTCATCTTTTAATTGAGAGCTCTGCCACAGTCCCAGGCATCCCTGGCATCCTAGGGTGTCAGGAGGAGCTGCTTCTGAAGATGCTGAAAGGTCATGTTTTCCAGATGAGGCTTTCAGAAATTACAGCCCTGGAGGAAAATGGCTTTGTGCCAATTTTAATACATGTTCAAGCTCAAGGTGCAGCCTCTGAGGTGCAGAAGACAGATCCAAAGAAAAAGTAGATGTTTCTTTTGAGAACCACTCTTCCCTTTCCCTTTTGCCTTGTTGTTTTATTCTTCTTGGGAGCTGAAAAAGATTTCTTACAACCAGCCAGAGAGGAAATGGTGAATATATGTGTGGCATTGCCATTTTTCACATGAGTTTATGGATTTTGCTCAATTCAAGTATAAATGATTAAATTAGAGACAGGTAAATAAATAATTAAATTTTTAGTGTTCAGGCAATGCTTGCAAAAGGTATTGAACTTCAGTTCAGTTGGTAGATTTTTTTCTTTTTTTCCTTTCCTCCCTCCCTCCCTCCTTTCCTTCCTTCCTTCCTTCCTTCCTTCCTTCCTTTCTTTCTTTCTTTCTTTCTCTCCTTTTGGCTCTACTATGCTGCCATACACTATACTTAGAAGACATAAAATCCTAATGGCTCTAGCCCTCTCAAAACTTCAGTATATAAGTTTATGGGGAAAAAGTTAAATTGAGTATCTTACATATTAGTTATATATAGTTGCTTCTCTTTTTTCATCTAAGGGCCTCAAACTAAGAATAGCAGTGAATAACCTACTCACATTCCTACATTTCATTTTTTTGTTGTTGTTTTTGTAATGGGGATTGAACCCAGAGGTGCTCTATCATGAGCTACGCCTCCAGTCCTTCTTATTTTACTTTTTATTTTGAGACACGGTCTCATTAAGTAGCTTAGGGCCTAGGCTGCTGAGACTGTCCTTGAACTTGCAATCCTCCTGTTTGAGCCTCCCGAGTTGCTGGGATTACAGGTGTACATCGCCACACCCAGCTCCAACCTTCTAAAGAAAGGTACTATGACCATCTCTGAAGAACTTGTCAAGTCTGACTTGGAAGTCAGAAGCCAGTTAAGCCCATGACTGGAAAATGGGCATTCCTTTGAAAGTTAAAATGTACTTACCCCTATGACCTTGTAATACCTTTCCTGGATATTTATCCAGAAGATATGAAAACATAAGCCTGCATGAAGACTAGTGCACAGACATCATGGACATTTCATCATAAATTACCTAAACTGAAAACAACTCCAGAGTGTATCAACATGTGAATGGCTAAACAAATTGCACTGTGTCCATAAATTGAAACACTACTCAACAATAATAAATGATCACATTACTGAAAAAAACGCAAGGAAGCAAAACCAATGATTCCCAGAAACATTGTGTTAAAGGATAACAAAAGAATATGTACCCTGGGAGTCCATGTGTGTGAGATTCTGCAGTAAGTAAAACTAATCAACAATGATAGAAAGCAGATTAGAGATTGCCTGGGACCTGGGGAATTGGGGTAGGTAGGTTGGAGAATAATTGCCAAGTGACATGAGAAAACTTTCTGAAGTGTGGCAATATTCTGTACCTTGATGGCAGTGGTGGATACAGGTTGATTACCACACCCTTCAAATAGGTACCTTTTGTTGTCACATAAAATATATCCTAGGAGAGCTAAATTTGACAGAAGATATTTATGTCAATCTTAGTTCTCCCTGTTTTATAAGCAAAGGTTGAAGAATTCCTTACAGATCTAGATATTTGGAAGGCTTCTTTAAAGAAAGTCTACAGTTGTAGAATGAGGGAAGGTGTTTTGTCTTGTAAGTCGTGATATCAGAGGACCCAGAGGAAACTACTTATGTAACCTGACATGTTCCCTAGAAACTGTGAGATAAAAGGGCTGGTTATTTTATAGCTAAAATATGTGACTGAGAGGGTGGATGACTACAGCATCCTGCCAAGTTGTAGAATAAGGAGGCAAAGATGTCTTGGGAAGGGCCTCTAGTTCCAGAGTTTGATAGTCAAGGATGGATTTTTTTTTAAATTCATTCTCTCTCTCTCTCTCTCTCTCTCTCTCTCTTTCTCTTTTCTTTTTTCTTCCTGAGGGTCAGATGTAGACCTCCCCAAAGAGATCAAGACTTGGGCTGTCATAAAGTGATTCTGCCCATCAGAACCTGAAATCAGTGGCTAGGGTGGGCTTCAATATTAAGCAGCCATCTAATGCAGGTCATGGTAAATGGAGGATCCTAAGAACTATGAATCTCCTAGGGGCCCACAAAAGTGTTTGACAGGAGAGTCCAGGTTTGCTTTTGGAGGCTGACTTCAGAAGACCCTAGATCATAAATATATTGCATGAGTAAGAGGCAAATAGATGCTCCTTGTCTCTTCTCCATCCACCTTGTCGCCATTAAAGTACCAAGAGTGGCACAGAATGGGAAGGAGAAGAATAATAAACAACAACCAACTACAAAAAGAATAGAGCTTGAAGTTTATGAGAATCAGATTCAGAGGAGCTATGATGATAGAAGTGAAAGTTGGATGATGTGGCCATGAGCCAAGGAATGAAGGCAGCCTTTAGAATCTGGAAAAAAATAAGGAAACCCAGGCTCCTTTAGAGTCATCAGGAGAGAATGCAGTTCTGCTGACCCATTTTGGACTCCTGGCTTCCAGAACTGTGAGATTATACATTTGTATTGTTTTAAGCCAAGATCATGATGATTTGTTATAATGCAATAGGAAACTGCCATAGGATACTGCCTAAATTTTCTGATGTTACAATTGTGTACAACACAAAACAGTTTTATTTGTAAAAATGGAAGGACTGTTTTACTATTTGAGCTTCAAATTCATGAAACAGAACACACATCATGTTTATTTCTTTAGCAAACAGAAACTTATCTGCAAGAATATACCCATTACATACCTTATTACATATATTTTCCCTGTTCTCCATCTCCATATCAAATTCCCCTTCATCCCTTCCTCTACTATTAATTGTAAATCTCTCCTTTACATCTCCTTTTCCAATCTCTCCTTTACATATTAGAGTTATAATTTTTTTTTCATTTTGACTAGTTTGTCTCCTTCACTGGACCCTACAGTAAAAGAAATGATAATATCTTGAGGAGTTCAGAGATTATGTAGTTTACTTTTGTCATGTTTTATCTACTATGCTAGTCTTTAAGGCCCAGGGTAAAGCATATGGTAGATGCTCAATATGTATTTGCTGAGTGAATAAAATCAGACTATCCAAATGACTGAATTCTGCATCTTATGCCAACTGATAACTTCAGAGGAACTGAGAAACTGATATTGATTATTTCCTATTTTTTTATTAGTGCATTATAGTGACACATAATAGTAGGGTTACTTTGACATAATTATACAAGAATGGAATCTAATTTGCTCAATACTTCCTCTTTTTCTCTCTTTTCCCCCTCCCCCTATTCCCATTCCTCTACTCTATTGGGATTTCTTTATTTATGCTTTTTTTTAAAAAAAATTAGTGCATTATAGATACCCATAAAGGTGAAATTCCCTGTTCTATCTTCATATACGTACATGGAATAGTTTGGTCAGTGTCATTCTACTGTTCCTCCCTTTTTCTGCAGCACCTCCCTCCCGCTTCAATCTCTTGATTGCTCTTCTGTTTTCATGGAACTCCATCTGTTCCCCACACTGATTTTTAATATTTTTTCCTTATTTTGTTTTATCTTCCAGATGTGAGAAGAAACATTGAACCCTTGACTTTCTGGTCTGGCTTATTTCACTTACCATGATGTTCTCTAGTTCTATCCATTTACCAGCAAATGACATAATTTCATTATTCTTTATGGCTGAGTAAAACTCAATTGTGTATATATACCACATTTTCTTTATTCATTCATCTATTGATGGGCATCTGGACTGGCTCCATAACTTGGCTATTGTGAATTTCAATGCTATAAACGATTGATGTGTCTGTATCTCTACAGTATGCTGCCTCTTTTAAACATCTGCTTGTGGTGCATGAGTCCTTGGATCCAGAAACTAGAAGCTAGATAAGGAAGCAGTGCACCAATCAATGGAGCAATTGTGAATCTGATCAGTCGTGCTATCTAGCCACAATGTGGCAAGAATTCAGCCCAGTAACAGCATCTTGTATTTGAATGATTCTTAGTGTCAACAGAAGCCTATCAAAACTTATTTTTCTCTAGGATGCAACCCCTTTTAAAGGAGTAATAATTTGTTGCTTCTATGCTGGGGTGACATGAAGTGTTTACCTCATCACTCTTTCTGGCTCAAAGCCAAAACATTCAACTATCAGCAAAACTCTTTTATCCAAGAAATCTCAAGTAGAGAACTGGGTGCAGTGACATATGCCTGGAATCCCACCAATTTAGGAGGTTGAAGGAGGAAAATTGCAAGTTTAAGGTGAGCCTCAGTAATTCAACAAGACCCTGTATCAAAATAAAAAATAAAAAGGACTCGGGATAGCTCAGTATTAAAGCACCCCTGGATTCAATCCCTATTACTGAAAAAAAAGAAAAGAAAGAAGGAAGGAAGAGAGAGAGAGAGAGAGAGAGAGAGAAAGAAAGAAAGAAAGAGAGAGAGAGAGAGAGAGAGAGAGAGAGAGAGAGAAAGAAAGAGAGAGAGAGAGAAAGAAAGAAGAAAGAAAGAAAAGGTGGATGGATGGATGTATCTCAATTGGAGGACATTTTAAAGTCTAACTATGGAACTTCTGGTTTACCCTTGTACACATCATAACTTAACTGAATTGTAGGATACACAGAAAGAAGCATGTCATTGAAGATCTATTAGAAAACTTTGAGGGAAAGAATTTGAACCTAGAAATTGATGCAAACTGCTTGAACCAAAGGGCAGCCGATGATGTTTGTATTCTTCTTATATCACCTGCACATCTTTTGTTTCCCACAAACCCAACAGTTTCCACTTGTCAATCTCTCTAAGGGTTTCTTCAGGCCTCTGGACCCGGTTTGGTACATGTACATATAAAAGCACATGCACATGAGTGTGTTCACACATAGCATGTGTGTGTGTGCACGCACACACACCCACACACACCCATGAAAACACACACACTCAAATACACACACACACACACACACACACACGCAAGCCAGATGAGACAGGGAGCTAATATTTATCTGGAGCAACTCAACAATGACTGATGGCAATTGCTGAATAAAGCCCCAGGTTTCTCACACCTTGGTTTGGAATAACAGGCATGGTCTAAAGTTCTCTCAATATTTCAGTCTCCAGTTTCCCATAATAGCAACCTTCTTGATAAGTGCATCCATGTTGTATTGCTTTCCTTCCCTATCTTACTTTCATACTCCTCTATTGGTGCCTCCTGGGCTCACTGTCAAGAACTCTGAAGGGTCTGAGGTTTTACTCTTAGAAGATGATAAGTTAGTTTAACACAATTTCATGGAGCTGGTAGAAGATAAACAAGACTCTTCGGTCAGTCTCCAAGGGCTTTATTAGATAAAAACAATAACCAGAGCCTTGGTACTTTTTATAGTCCTCACAGCATGATACCAACAGGGCTAGGTGGCACCTGCACATTCAGACTGTGTTGAAGGAGATTCCAAAACTGCTTCAGGCATATGTCTCATGTTTGAAGAGATGTTACCAGACCTTTGCCCATTTGAACCATCAGACTCTTGCCCACTTAAAAGCACCATTTAGGTAACCTCTATAGCATATTTCTCCAAATATCTTGCTTTTTGATTTTTAAAAATAATATTTCCTAATGTATAAAAATTCTAAGAATTTTATGCCTAAATATATTGCATACTGTATATAGGTTCTGGGGTTCTTGCCTTATTTAAAATTATCTCCACCAGGAGCTTGTTACTACCTTGATTTTTTTTCTAAAAATTGATTACTGATCTGTTCATATACTTGACTATGAATTCTTTGGGGATTTATTTTTGTATATATTATACAAAAGAAGACCAACCAGTATTTTTCCAGGTGTATCATACCAGTTTTATCAATAGTGATTATTAAATATTGTCTTCCCATGAATTGGAATACCATCTCTATCATATGTTAAATGACTAGGGTAGTTTTCTATTCTTTTACAGTTTTGTATTTATTCAATTTTATGTCAATAATAAGTTAATTTGATTATGGTAGATTTGTAGTATATTCTGATAACTGACCTAAGTTTCTTACCACAATGATTTTGAATTTTTCTGTATCTATTCCTGGGCTTTTGTTTTTCTGTATACATTTTAGGAATAATTTTTTATAATTAGTAATAATCAATTGGGATAATTATAGTCACATTATACTTATTTATGAATTATGGAAGATATATCTTATGATATATTTTGTCAGTCAGAAATCTAAAATATATTTCTGATTTTTCAGAATCACCTTGTTCCTTGATAATACTTTATGTTTTTAATCATTTATCCTATACCTTATTATTAAGATTTATTCTAGGTGTTTTGATTTGGCTGCTATCATGGTTATGTATTTTCCTAAAATATCGTTTCTATGTAGTTTTTGCTAATTGGTTTTTGCATATTTATTTCAGATCAAGTAAACAAAATCTCTTTTAATTATAATTCATTATTTTTTAGATCTATTTTATCATTTTCAGAGAAAAGATAAAACCTTTTTTTTTTTTTTTTTTTTTGCAATGTATGCTTAGCTACTTAATGTTCTCCTCATCTTAGACCTTTCAAGCCCATACTGAACATTAATGGGCATAAGCATATATCTGTCTAGTTTCTCATCTTAATTTAAATAATTTTAGTGTATTGTCTTTTATTTTTATCTAAAATTGTTAATACAATATAAGTTTCTTCCTAGTTTACTTTTATTTTTCCTTTTTTTTAAGATTGGCTAGTGATTTTATTAAATGTAATTTAACATATTTATTTTATCATATGATTTTCTCCTTTAATTTGTGGATTTCTTAATATTGAAGTTCTTGCATTCTTGTTAAAAAATCTATTTGGTCAGATTATATTTTATATATTTTATATACTTATGGATTCTCTTTGCTGATGTTTTATTAGGAATTTTTATATCAGGTGAAGCCATAAACTGAAGATGAACATGCTATTTTTCTAATTTAAATATCATCAACTCCATGTATTTTGATCTTAGACATGTATTCATAGATAAAATATCTCTATAATTTTCCCATTTTGTACTTGATGGACTAAAATTGTCTGTCATTCAGACTCTCTTTGTCTATAGTAAGTATTTGCAAAACTAATGTTTTACTCTATTTCATAGTTTTATTGTATTTTGAATAGGTATATATAGTACAGAGTATTCAAAATGTATCAAGTTTTAACTTAAAAGTACAACTTTCTTTCCTGAGACCAACAGCCATTAGCAGTTTCTTGTGTTTTTCCCCCCGCCGGATATAAACATATAAACATAAAAGCCAGGGATGTTTGGAAGTTCAATTTTTCCATGTAACACCACTTCTTGCAGATAGAATGACTTTTCATTCTACTGTCCATATAATGTTTAAATACATTAATGTACCAAAATAGATTTCACTAGTCCCCTATTGCTAAAAATTTGTTTCCAGACTCCTACTGTTTGTAACATATAGCATCTACAGGGTCCACATGGCATTTTGTACACGTGTGAAGAATATTTGAGGAATAAATTCCAAGAGGTGGAATGTATGTGTCAGAGTAAGTGGGATTTTTACAATGTTGAATAGCTAGTTATTAACAGATCTTGGGTCAGGAATCAGATACTCAGATTTTTCCCACAGTACTATTTCAGACTTGAAAAGCAGATTCTTCCTGATACAATTAGAAGGTTGCCTGGGATAGAAATCAAGGCTAGAATTTCCCTGAGATTGATAAATTTCCCTCTTAAGGCAAACCTAAGTCTTCTTGGAGATGTATGAATGAAATGAGAAAAAAAGATGGAAGCCCCTGTCTAGGGTCAGCAGCCTAATCCTGGAAGGTTGTGGAAGGGGACAGGAGGTCCTGTGATCATCTGGTGTTAGAAATTAGAATCTAGAAGCTTCATCAGGGGACTGACTTTTCTGTGCAGATAAGAGGGATCAGTTTTCAGAGTGTTCAAATCAGAATCAAGGACTCCCAAGAACCATAGCCTATTCTTGGGTGTTTTCCTAAAATCAGAACTAAAAAAAAAAAAAAAAAAAAAAAAAAAGCAGAAGAGCATTCTACTATCAGTTTGTTTTATTTTTCTTATTTCTCTCTCTCTCATTCTCTCCTTTTTTGCTATATAGCTGTGAGTATATTTCAGTTCAAACTATGAATATTTAGTTGAAATATTTCTGGTAGAACCAGAAGCATCTGTTTCTCAATGGATTTTCTCAAAGCCCACTCTCTATCCATGTTCCTCTTTAGAGTAAGCAGAGATATTTCACTTCTGTTCAGTCACAGCTTCTCTTACTGAGTTGACACATTTTCTGCCAATTGCCTGCAAATGTCTTTCTTTTGCCTTGTTCTTCCTCTTTGTTTTTCCTCTAGCAGTGCAGCAATAATCTTAATGTGCTACTGTGTTTTAATAGTCAATTTAGGCAGACTATTAAAATAAAATAACACACTATAAAACTACTACATTGATGAGTGCCCTCCAAATGGCAGATCCCAAGGAGATGCTGTTGTTTTTTTTTTTTTTTTAAAGGGACAACAAAGCTTGATTAGAGTTAAGGGGGTGGCAGAGTATGCCATTATCTCAAAACATAGCTTCTACCTTTTATGCTAGTTTTTGTTTGCTGAGATATTCGGTTCACGGTGGACACTGAATTAAACTCCACCAAATGAGACTCGGAAACCCTATTATGGAGTGCAGTCCTCTGTATTCCAGCTCTGTCCTTCTAGAAAGAACTGGGTAAACAAGTCCACAGGGAATCTCTGAGTACTGTGTGCCTCTAAACAGAGACCCAGACTATAATGATGTTAATATAACCTAGGAGAAACGGCAGCATTCTTCTCTTGCTGGTTCTAATTAAGATCCCAACTAAGAATGAAACTAAAGCAAAATGGGTCTAAATGACATTTTCTGCACCTCCAACCCATTTTTTTGGGGTTCTACTTTCACCCAACTCTTGACCAAATCACCCTTTGACTTCAGGCTGCTTCCCCAAATTTTAGACTCCTAACTCGCTTTTCAATGATTTTTCTTTTTAAAAAATTCTTTCACAGTTCATCATTATTGCCAGCTGACAATTTTCACATGAAAGAACTCCCTGAATGTAATGCTTAATCCACAAAATATGTCAAAGCGAGCCATATGGCAATATATTGCAGGAAATAGTTTAGGTCCTGGGAAGAGCAAGGGCTTTGGTTTCCTATAAATCGCATCATATAAGTTGTTGTCTCCTCTTTGCACTTACAAAATCTACCCTGGGCTCCTGAAGTATTTATCTCAAAGAAGATTGAGTAATTAGGAACCATTAGGAAAAAATCATTTTATACTTTCGACCTTATAATTTTTCTCTAAAATCCTGGTCCAAGTAATACCATGTCAAGTATTAATAGAAACCAACAGGAAAGGACTAGACAAAGCTGGTCTTGTCGTGTCTGAAATTAACTGGAATATAGTCTGTTTTATTAAAAAGAATATTTTTTCTGCACTTTAATATGCAGTCTCTCTATTCTAAATTTTATTGGAAAGCAAGACATCGCATTGAGTAAATCTATAAGCCGGACTGCAAAAGAGAACTTTTAATGGAGTTGACATGTGTAGATCTAGGTTGATTTACGTAGAGTTATGTTTATTTGTGTTCCATGAGTAAGTGCTAGCTAAAAATCTTAAAATACGTCCTAGCAGGGTAGAGCAGCTCTGGATGTGTTCAGAGTCCTTAAGAACATGCCCTTCTTTTAGAAGTGCAAATGTTTTGGCTTGCTATGCCTGCACTCTCCTGCCTGAGTCTATTTTCTCAACCCACTTCCTATGAATAGTTCTCAGTCTGCTGAAGTTCTTTTCAGAGCACAGAAAGTTCAGTACAAGGGGAAGAAAAGCTAAAAATGTTAGTACTCAAGTTAGAGGAAGAAAGAGAATTGGAAAACAACCTAGTGGGTTTGACTAAATGGTCAACACCTTCAGTACCTGTAATAGGATGCAGATGATTCCTATGCAGATAATTCCTTAAGGTGTTTTGTTGCTTCTTTAGCCATCCACAACTTAGAAGTGAGCTTCAATATTGAGGGACTTTCAATGCTGACATCCTAAGGGGAGTTATAAACCGAAGACACCTATGTGGCCTTTCCTATACTGAATATGATCTCTGTTCTCACAAGAGTTCTAGCATTTAGCAGTTGCCAGATAGGATGCTTTTAAACTGTGTTTTATTTCCTTTAATTACAATAAGATGGAAACTCTAGGAAAATCAGGAGTAGAGGGAAGTCCAAGGCTTTGCCCTGGCTTTTATTTCCCATTAAATACAATGAGAAGCAATATCCAGATATTATTTTCTTTGCCTCCAGCACTTGGCTTTGGGGGTGGTTCCCCAATTCTCTATGGGATCCTAAAGTCTAGGGCTGCTGGCACTTCTGTCTCAGTGATTAGGAACAGATATCATGGGACTATGCCCAGAACAGGCTAATGGACATCCAAGAGTCATTAATTCCGGAAAACAGAGGGCCTGTTTCTCGAAGAAATCATAGGTCCCGCAGGGAAGTAGTATTAAAATTGCCTCTTCTATGTTTGAAATTTTCTTCCCTAATTTAAAAGAAAGCTCAAGCAGATAGGAGTACTATGCAAATAGATGATAAGCAGAATATTTGCTGATGATATTACAACCTCCATCAGGCTGCCAAAAATTTCCAGAAATGGCCCAATAACATGGCATAGCTCACGTTGTAAATAAGGAAGAAATGTCTAAACCTGTGTGTTCCCATGAGAAGTAGACATCACCTGGAAGTCTCCCAAATCTCAATCCCTATATGACTTTTTTTCCTCCTCATTCTAGAATAAAGAAATTTACAGAGGAAAAAAAGTTAAGTCTAGATTGGAATTTGATTCACATAAATCATTAGGAGAAATTCCATAAAGCAATAACCTAACATATTTATAAAAGTAAAAACTCTAAGTCTTAGTTACAAGAAATGGTGAAAGTCAGTATGATTTTATAATTTAAAGCAAGTACACTTTTTTTCTCATATCTAAAACTTTATTAGAAAGAAAATACAGATCAATAAAGTGCTGATTTTGAGACTAAAGGAAATCAGTTCAAATGAACATAATTCTGGAGACCTGCTTACCCCCAAAGGAGAACCTCAAAACTATGCTATATCAAGAAACTCCAGAATTAGATGTTTTGAAAGTATTGTCTATAGATGTAGGAAGATATAGATTTAGTTGCCTTTAATGATATTTTATAAACAATTTCTAGCTTCCATTTTTCTTCAGTATTAAATGTAGATGCTCTCTATCCTTGGCATGATGAACCCAAATGTGCTTTACTACTTCCTTAAAGACAGGTACAGCTTAGCTATTGTGAATTGTGCTGCTATAAACATTGATGTGGCTGTGTCCCTGTGGTATGCTGTTTCTAAGTTCTTTGGGTATAGACTGAGGAGAGGGATAGCTGGGTCAAATTTCCAATTTTCCAAGAAATCTTTATACTGCTTTCCATATTGGCTCCACCAATTTGGAGTCCCACTATCAGTGTATGAGTGTACCTTTTCCTCTACATCCTCACCAACACTTATTGTTGTTTGTCTTCATAATAACTGCCATTCTGACTGGAGTGAGATGAAATCTTAGAGTGGTTTTGATGTGCATTTCTGTAATTGCTAGTGATGATGAACATTTTTTCATATACTTGTTGATTGATTGTATATCCTCTTCTGAGAAGTGTCTGTTCAGGCCCTTGGACCATTTATTGATTGGGTTATTTTTTTGTATGTGTGCTTAGCTTTTTGAGTTCTTTATATACCATAGAGATTAGTGCTCTATCTGATGTGTGAGGGGTAAAGATTTGCTCCCAAGATGTAGGCTCTGTATTCACCTCACAGATTGTTTCTTCTGCTGAGAAGAAACCTTTTAGTTTGAGTCCATTCTATTTATTGATTCTTGATTTTAATATTTGCACCATAGGAATCTTATTAAGGAAGTTGGGGCCTAATCCCACATGATGAAGATTAGGGCTTACTTTTTCTTCTGTTCAACACAAGGTTTCTAGTTTTATTCCTAAGTCCTTGATTCATTCTGAGTTGAGTTTTATGCATGGTGAGAAATAGGGTTTTAATTTCATTTGTTGCATATGGATTTCCAGTTTTCCCAGCACCATTTGTTGAAGAGGCTATCTTTTCTCCAAAGCATATTTTTGGCAACTTTGTCTAATATAAGATAATTGTAATTTTGTGGATTAGTCTGCGTATCCTCTATTCTGTTCCATTGGTCTACCAGTCTGTTTTGGTGCCATTACCATGCTGTTTTTGCTACTATTGCTCTGTAGTATAGTTTAAGGTCTGTTATAGTGATGCCACCTGCTTCACTTTTCCTGCTAAGGATTGTTTTAGCTATTCTGGTTCTCTTATTTTTCCAGATGAATTTCATGTCTGCTTTTTCTATTTTTTTTTTTTTGAGGAATGCCATTGGGATTTTGATTGGAATTGCATTAAATCTGTATAGTGCTTTTGATATTATGGTTATTTTGATAATATTAATTCTGCCTATCCAAGAGCAAGGTAGATCTTTCCATCTTCTAAGGTCTTCTTTGATATCTTTCTTTAGTGTTCTGTAATTTTCATTATATATATATATATATATATATCTTTCACCTCTTTCATTAAGTTTATTCCCAAGTATTTTATGCCCTTCAATAGATGAATGGATTTAAAAAACATGGCACATATACACAATGGAATATTACTTATGGCATTTGCAGGTAAATTGATGGAGTTAGAGAAGATAATGCTAAGTGAAGTTAGCCAATCCCAAATAATCAAATGCTGAATGTTTTCTTTGATACAAGGAGGCTGGTTCATAGTGGGATAGGGAGAGGGAGCATGGGAGGAATAGATGAACACTAGATAGGGCAGAGAGGTTGGAGGGAAGGGAGGGGGTATGGGGTTATCAATGATGGTGGAATGTGATGATCATTATTATCCAAAGTACAAGTATGAAGACAAGGATTGGTGTAAATATACTTTGTATACAACCAGAGATTTGAAAAACTGTGCTCTAGATGTGTAATAAGAACTGTAATGCATTCCGCTGTTCATATATAAATTTTTAAAAAGTAAAAAAGAAAAAAGACAGGCACATAAACCATGACAAGACTGAAACAGCACCTACCCATGGTTACCTGATCCAGTGTGAAGTTGAATAAGAGAGTCAGCAAAGTGAGATATGCTCTTCCCGAGATACTCAACAGCTCGGGAGACTCCAAAGTTTCAAGGATGCTAAATATCAGCAGCTGATGTAAGTTATTCATAAACTCAAGGCAAGTATCTGGTCCTTTGGTCCTCCCTAATGTTAGTGCCACTCTCCATTTAGATTTCTCCCCATTTCTGGGTGGTAGGAACTGCTTGGGACGGTAATAGGATATGTCTTGGCACTTTGCATACCACTGGGAAAACCAAAGCAATGTCAAACATGGACTCAGAATTCAACTGCTCTATTCTATAACAAAGCTGTAGTTCCCTTCCCTCTTATCACCTTCTACTCCATTCGGAGTTCAAATTCATTCTTGCTTTCTTTCCTTCTTTCTCTTTTTCTTTCATTCCTTCCTTCTTTTTTTCTTTCTCCCCTCCCCACACCCACCGGCTGTCTCTCCCTGGATTGAACCCAGGAGTGCTCTATTACTAAGCTATTTCTGCAGCCCTGTTTATTTATTTATTCATATTACCTTGAGACAGGGTCTCACTAAAGTGCTGAGACTGGCCTGAAACTTATGATCCTTCTGCCTCAGTCTCTGAAATAGCTAGGATTGCAGGCATGTGCCACTGCACTCAGCCAGTCACTCCTTTTTGTGTGTGTGCTTTAAATTCTACTGATGCTCAACCTTTCCTTAAACAATCTAGCTTATTCCACTGATTGAGGGCTGTCTATTTGACGTATCACAGACCTCGTTGAGACAATGTCTTGAGATACAGAATTTCAGCTCATAGTCATTGTGAAGGTTCATCCTTTTTTCTTTCTAAAAAAATATGCTAAAAATACATGAAAAAAGATTCTAATGGTTAAGGAAGCAATAAAATATTATTAAATATAATAACAACATATCCTTAGGAGTTTTTCCTCTTTGAACAGTGTCATGGTTTAGCTGTGGTGTGCCCCAAAAGGTCTTATTTGAGACAATGGAAAAAGGTTTGAAGGAGAAATAATTGAGTTATTGCCTTAACCTGATTAGTCAATCAATCCCTGCTGGGGTTAACTGAGTGGTAACTAGAGGCAGGTGAGATGTGACTGGAGGAAGTGGTTTACTGGGGGCGTGGCTATGAGGTATATATTTTGTATCTGGAGAGTGGAATCTCTCTCTGCTTCCTAGTCACTAAGTCAGCTGCTTTCCTCTGTCACACCATGATGTTCTGCCTCACCTTGAGCCTGGAGGAACGGAGCCAGCCTTCTATGGACTAAGACCTCTGAAACTGTGAGTCCTCAAATAAATCTGGTCAGGCATTTTAGTTACAGCAGCCAAAAAGCTGACTAAAACAAACAGGAAGTCCCCTTTCCCTCCTTGCTCCGGCTTTTCTACCTTTGGAAACTTATTTACGTAGACTCATACATTCCTGTCCTCAGTTCCTGGCTGATTTCACTTAGTCCAATGTCCTCAAGTTTCATCCGCATTGTGATGTATGGCAGAATTTCCTTCTTTTGAATAGTTGAACAATATTCTACCACTGTCTTACTTTCATATTACATTTTCTTCATCTGTTCATCTGTTGATGTATGTTTGAGTTTTTCCATTCTTGGCTCTTGTGAATGATGTGATGGTGACTATCTTTAGGGATCATGATTTGAATTCTTTTGGATAAATAACTGAAGTGGGATTGCTTGATCATTGGATACTGCTGCTTTTAATTTGGGGGTGACCTCTGTCCTGTTTTCCATAGCATCATTTTAACTTCCCGGTGGATAGCACACAAAGGTTCCAATTTGGTCACATTTTTTTCAAAACCTGTTATTTATTTATTTACTTTTTACTTTTTTCTGTGACATTGTTTTTATCCTTAACAGGCATGAGATGATACAGTGGTTTTGACTTGCTGTTCCTGATGTTTGATGATATTGAGCACTGTTGTTTTACCTCTTGGCCATTCAAATGCCTTCCAAAGGAGAAATTCTCAATAAGAAATGTATCTTCATGCAACTTTCCCTTTTCTGACCCTTAGGCCAAAAAAAAAAAAAAAAAAAGACAAAAGACAAAAAAAAAAAACAAATACTTTCCTGGAAAAATTTCTGAACCATTTCATTTGCTATTTATCGTCAAGGAGCCTTTAGAACTTCTAAGTGGCTTAGGTATCCCATGGCAAGAGAAATATTACCATGCTTTTGGATGGGTGATTTTTTTTTTTTGTGAAAGCCTTCTCAATGAGAGAGAATAAAAATGTCTTTTCCTCCAAATGAATTTCCTGATTAACATAAGTCATTGTTCAAGCATGAAACAGAATTCACCCCATGTATTTCAAATGAGAAACATGAATGAAAGAACTATTTATGAAAGTCTGGGAAGAGGGTTAAAAAATAATAATAAAATGGAATCAAGCAAAATCAGGCCTCGCAGTGGAAAGCTATTGTCACAGGTAGGGCTGAAGGAGTGAGGGCAGAGAGTCCACCAGAGTAAGAGCCAGGTCCATGGAGGCAGGACCTCGGGGGCCACAGCCATGAAGGCATCAGCTGGGCCAGGGTCACTTCATCATAGGCGGGAGGGAACACAGCAGAAACACCCAAATTCTACCTCCTCCTGCCATCTGACCTCCTGCCCTGCCTCTCATTGGTGTAATCCAACTGGAGGCCCACTCCAACAGGGTCTACTTGTTGTTTCATCCTGGTGGACAAAGCAAGGCAAGGGAGAATAGAAAATGGACCAAACTTAGGCAAGAGGGACAACTTGAATATCACCAGCACACCTAGCTAACTCAAAAAAACAAAACAAACCAAAAAACAGTCGTGGGATACTCTGGCATGATTCTTTCAGGTATAAAAATATTTTCATTTGTTTTTAAAATTCGATTAATTTATGTCAACAAAATCCATCAGTTATGTATTTGGTGAGTGCTTTTTTTTTTTTCCCCCCCTCAGATGCAGGGCTTGATACCAAGTATCACCAGGCACTGCTTCTCTTGTTAGACAGCCTGTTGTCAGTGGATATCGGGAAAGGATGGGTAGTTTTTCTAATCGACTATTTTAGGTTCCTTAAAATGAATTCACCCTCTTAGGGAAGTTCAAACAAGACGAAAAAAAATCACATTAGATTGATGGGGTGGCAGATAGTTTTAATGGATAGGTAGGAGTTTAAAAAGGCATTTATCTAGGGGGCAAGATTCTGAGGAGGACTTCCTGGAATAACAGGAAGGACATGCCTAGCAGAGGTTAGAGCAAGTTAGAAAGAGGTGATTTATGTTTGGGAAATGGAGGACAGCCTCTAGTGTTAACAGACAGTAGATTGAGAGAGAAACCCAGGAGGCAAACTTTGATTCAATCATGGAAAGTAGAAAAAAAAAAAAAAAGACCATGTTTCAGGAAAGAAATAACTGTAGTCAAAAATGAGTGAAATCTGTTTTTATTTGAGTCTTGAGTTATCTATGCCACACTACAGAAGAAACCAGGTCACAAACTATACCAGTTCTAGGGAATAAGAGTCATGGGAGGAAATAGGGAAGGCAGATTTTTTTTTTAAATAGAAACATTTCCTAATCAGCCCTCCAAATGCAATAAATACCTTGAAAAATATCTTTTGAAATGTTCAAAACCAAACAGACCTGGCCATGTGTATTGGAGCAAAGCAGATTCTTTCTTTAATAATTGAAAAGATGGTCTTCAGGATTCCTTCCGACTTTGAGTTTCTATGTCACAGAATAATGTATGAATTATGGTAGGAAAATTTAGTTTCTAAACATTTTGAAGCCCTAACGAGGGGATAATAAATGAAAGAAGAAAAAGCTTCTTCCTTCATTCATTTCTTCTTTTGTTCTTTTCTTTCTTTCCCCCACCCCAACTCCTTACCTCTCTCTCTCTCTCTCAAGATTTAGGACTGAGTGCAAAACAGAAGACCTAGAAACCCAAGAAAAGGTGTCTAGGTCTAATGCCCAGACCACGACACCCTGTCCAAGAATCTTTTTTTCTTTACTCATTAAGTTTGGTGAGGTTGAAGCAGATGAAATCTGTGAGCCTCTTCTTCCTCCTCTGGACATGTGCAATGTGTTTTCACATTCTTAGAGGGTTTGGGGAGTGGGAGAGATTTTTTTAAAATGATGCATATGAATTTCCTGCTCTGTGGTTATTTAATAAATGTTTATTTCTACATGTTGTTATCAAAAGATCTTTTTGACACAAACTTTCTCTTTTAAATAATATAGCAAAATTTAACCTTTATGAAAAATGTATGCTGTGTCATTTCCTTTAAATATAGGTGTTACAGGGAAGAAAATGTTAAGAGAAAATGATATGTAATAGAAACTTGAGACTATTTGGAGTAAAAATATTTTCAATAGCTTGAAGGCATCCAAAATAACAGTTGCTCCAATCTATCACATGGGCATAGTGTCTCAATGATGAAAAACTTACTTAGCTTCCTCACCTGGTTTAGGGCTGAAATCTGCCAATTGAATAAGGTAATTAAGACTTCTAATGTTTACTAAGAACAAAGACGATGCTCCTAACATTTCAACCAGTGATGATATGTTTATTTTTTAAAAGTCTTAAGAAAAACAATTTTTATTTTAATGAGTGGATTTTGAAAACTCAGAAAAATATAGCTGAGCTAATGCAAAAGTATAGGAAACTGACTTTTATTTTTAAATTTTCCCCCAAATAACATTTACATTAAAAATTCCTCTATCAAGCAACCAAACAAATAAGCAAATAAAAGACAACTGCAGAAAGCAAAATTCAAGTTTTTCCAATGTTCAAAGTCTATGCTTTTATTGGCATGTTGTTTCTGGATTTAATGAAAAAGTTTTCTTTTGTTCCTATTTTTTAAAATTTTTGTTTTTTTTTAGTTATACATGACAGTAATTTGACTTATTTATATAAACATGAAATGAAGTACATCTTATTCTAATTAGGATCCCAGTCTTGTGATTGTACATGCCATAAAGATTCACTGCAATGTGTTCATATATCTACATATGACAGTTATGTCAGACTATTCCACTGACTTGCTATTCCTTTCCCCTTTCTTGTCCCTTCATTCTCCTTTGTCTAATCTGCTAACTTCTGTTTTTCCCTTTGTCCCCTGGTTTTGTGGTATCATCCACATATCAGAAAATTCAACCTTTGGTTTTTTGGAATTGGTTTATTTCAATTGGCTTATTTATACTCCCCAGATCGACCCATATTGTGGCAAATATCAAAAAGTCATTCCTTTTTAAGGCTGAATAATATTCTATCATGTATATATGCCACTTCTTCTTTATCCTTTTATCTGTTGAAGGACATGCATAGGGGTTGGTTCCTTAGCTTAGCTATTGAGAATTGAGCTGCTATAAAGATTGATGTGTCTGTGTCAATGTGACCTGCTGCTTATAAGCCTATTGTGTATAAACTAAGTGGGATAGCTGGGTCAAATGGTGGTTCCATTCCAAGTTTTCTTTTATCTTTCCTTTTTTGTGTGTGTGTGGTGCTGGAAATTGAACCCAGGGCCTTTTGCATGTATGTGAGGCAAGCAGTCAACCAATCAAGCAATATCTCCAGCCTCCATTCCAAGTTTTCCAAGAAATATCCATACCACTTTCCAGAGTGGTTGCATCAGTTTGCAGTCCCACTATCAATGTATGAGTGAACCTTTTCCCCACATCCTGACCAACATTTGTTGTTAGTTGGATAATTGCTATTATGACTGGAGTGAGATAAAATCTCAGTGTAGTTTCAATTTGCATTTCTCTAATTGCTAGTGATGTTGAACATTTTTTCATGTATTTGTTGACCAATTGTATTTATTTTGTGAAGTGTCTGTTCAGTTCCTTTACCCATTTATTTTTGGTTAGTAAGTTTTTTTTGAGTTCTACATATATGTGGGAGATTAATGCTAAATCTGAGGTGCAGCTGGTAAAGATTTTCTCCCATTCTGTAGTCTCTCTTTTTATGTTCTTGATTGTTTCCTTTGCAGCAAATAAGCTTGTGAGTTTGATACCAATTTGTTTATTGATTTTTTTTTTTTTTACTACTTATGCTGTAGGAGTCTTGTTGAGGAATTCAGTTCTTAAGCCAAAAAGATGGAGATTTAGGCCTACCTGTTCTTCTAGTAGGTGCAAGGTCTCTGATATAACACCTAGGTCTTGACCCATTTTGAGTTTATTTTTGTCCAGGGTGAGAGAGGTTTATTTTCATTTTGCTAATAATTTCCAGTTTTCTTAGCACCATTATTTTTGAAGAGACTATCTTTTCTCCAATGTACGTTTGTCTAGTATAAGATAACTGTATTTGTGTGGGTTTGTCTCTGAGTCTTGTCTTCTGTACCATTAGTCTTTAGGTTTGTGTTGGTACTAATAACATGCCATTTCTGTTACTATTGCTCTGGAGTATAACTTAAGGTCAGGTATTGTGATGCCTCCTGTGTCATTTTTCTTGCTAAGAATTGCTTTGGCTATTCTGGGCCTCTTATTTTTCCAAATGAATGTCATGATTACTTTTTCTGTATCTATGAAGAACATCACTGGAATTTTAATTGCATTAAGTCTGCATAGTACTTTTGGTAGTATGGCCATTTCAACAATATTAATTCTGCCTATCCAGGAGCATGGGAGATTTTTCTATCTTCTAAGGTCTTCTTCAATTTCTTTCTATAGTGCTCTGTAGTTTTAATCATAGAGGTCTCTTTTATTAGATTGATTCCCAAGTACATTTTTGAGGCTGTTGTCAATGGGATAGTTTTCTTAATACTTCTTTTGGCTAATTGATCATTGGTGTACTCAATTGATTTATGGATATTAATTTTATATCCTTCTATTTTCTGAATTTGTTTATGTGTTTTAATAGTTTTCTGATGGAGTTTTTTGGGTCTTCTAAATATGGAATCATGTCATCAGCAAATAGGAACAGTTTGAGCTCTTCTTTTCCTATTTAGATCCCTTTAATTTCTTTCTTTTTGCCTAATTGCTATGGCTAGAGTTTCAAGGACTAGGTTGAATAAAAGTAATGAAAGAGGGCATCCCTGTCTCATTCCAGTTGTTCGAGGGAATGATTTCAGTTTTTCTCCATTTAGAATGATATTACCCTTGGTTTTAATGTATATAGCTTTTAAAATGTTGAGGTATATTCCTGCTATTCCTAATTTTTCTGGTTTTTTGAACATGAATCGATGCTGTATATTGTCAAATGCCTTTTCTGCATCTATTGAGTTAATCATGTGATTCTTCTATGTAAGTCTATTGATGTGATTAGTTACATTATTAATTTTTGTATGTTAAAACAATCTTGAATCCCTGGGATGAAATGCACTTGATCATGGTATGTAGGACTACCTTTTTAATGTGTTTTTGTTTACAATTTTCCAGGATTTTACTAAGAAATTTTGCATCAGGGATATTGACCTGACGTTCTCTTTCCTTGATGTATTTTTTATTTTGGCATCAGAGTGACACTAGCTTCATAGAATGAGTTTGGAAGGGTTCCCTCCTTTTCTATTTCATGGAATAGTTTGTGGAAGATTGGTGCTCATTCTTCTTTGAAGATCTGGTGAAACTTGGCTGAGAATCTGTTCAGTCCTGGGCTTTTCTTTGTTGGTAAGCCTTTGATGACATCTTCAATTTGATTGCTTGAAATTGATTTAAGTTTTCTATGTCCTCCTGATTCAATTTTGGTAGGTCATATTTCTCTACACATTTGTCAATGTCTTCAAGATTTTCTGTTTTATTGGAGTATAAGTTTTCAAAATAGTTTTTGATTATTCTCTGTATTTCAGTACAATACTTCATTTTTCATCACAAATTTTGAAAATTTGAGTTTTTTCTTTTCTCTCAGCACAATTAATGGTATATCAATTTTATTGACTTTTTTCAAGGAACCAACTTTTTGTTTAGTTGATTTTTTTGGGAAATATTTTTTGTTTAAATTTTATTGATTTGGGCTCTGATTTTAATTATTTCTTGTCCTTTACTGCTTTTAGTATTGAATTATTTTTTCTTTTTCCAGGGCCTTGAGATGTAATGCTAGATTATTTATTTTGGTGACTTTCTATTTTTTAAATAAATGAGCTCAGTGCTATGAACTTTCCTCTTAGAACCACCATCATAGTGTCCCAGAGATTTTTGTTTTGTCACTATTCTCATTTATATCTTAGTATTTTTTTTTTCAAATTTCATCCCTGATTTCTTCTGCTATGCATTGATCATTGAGTAGCACATTATTTAGTCTTCAGGTATTGGAGTAGCCTCTATTTTTATTATATTATTGATTCCTAATTTTATTCCATTATGATCTGATAGAATGCAAAGTATTACATCTATTTTTTTAAACATTTGTTTGTTTTTGCTAAGTGTTACTTTGTGAGCTAAGATGTGGTCTATTTTAGAACATTTTTCCTGTGCTGCTGAGGAGAAGGTGTATTCAGTCATTGATGACTGAAATATGTCTCTATATGTCTGTTAAGTCCAAATTATTAATTGTATTTCTTAGTTCTATACCTTTTTTTTTTTTTAAAGTTTTTGTTTGGACAGTCTATCCAGTAATGAGAGAGACATGTTAAAGTCACCCAGTATTATTGTGTTGTGGTTTATCTGGTTCTTGAAATTGAGAGAGATTTGTTTGATGTACATAGGTATTCCATTTTGGGGAACATAAATATTTATGATTGTTATATCTTGTTGAAGTATCATTCCCTTAAATAAAGTGCAGCTCCCCCACTGGATCAGCTTGACAAGGTCCCCACTCATATCCTAATGAGAATTTTTGTTGTTTTGATCATACTAAAATAACCAGTTAAAAGAAAATAATCCATTTGTTATTGCTGTATTTTTTTAAAAAAATCACTCCAAACTATGTTTTTAAATAACAAAAATTTATTCTGATCGTGAATCTTTAATGCCAATGGGGCTTTGTGGAGATGACATGACTATTCTTTTTTTGCATTTGTGGGGATGGCTTCAGTGGGGGCTGGACCACTCCCACTCAGACTGGCTCACTCAACAGCGCCATAGACTGAGAAGTATGGTTCCTCTTGGCTGTGGACTGAAAAATATGGTTCCTCTTTATGTGAGCCCTGCATGGGCTTCTTGAGCTTCCTTATAGCACAAGGGCAGGGGTTCCAACAGAAAACCTTCCCCCTGAGCTGGGAGGAAGTGCATATGTTTTTAAGTTAACCTTAGAAGTCACATAATTTATGGTCAAGGGCATCACATTCATGGAAGCTTATGGCGAAGGGGACACAGACTCCACACAAGATGGGAAGAAAACAAAGGTCTCATTGTGAAAACTGTGTGGGAAAGAAGATATTGACATGGCTGCAAGAACATATTGGAGTCTGATTTACAAACCTTTCCTCTGTGTTTATTTTATTTGCCCCAAGTAAAGGTGTGAGCTATTGCATTTTTATAATTCTTACACTAGCATTTCATCAGTTGCTTGCCTTGGGATGACATATTTCCATTTACTTAATAATGTATGTGGTTCTGCCTGTATATAACATCTTGCTAAATATAAATGCTATCTTTGTGCAGTTGTTTTATTTCTCTTTTTTAATATGTTCTTTTTCTTTTCCTTATCTTCCTTTGTTTTTACCTTTTTTTTCCCTTAAAGATCAAATAGATTTACCAACCATCAAGTTTCTAAATAGTGGAGGAAGGAAGTTCCTTATGTGTATATATATCTTGAGATACATCTGTGTGTGTGTGTAGAGAGAGAGGGAGAGAGAGAGATGAATTTAAAATTTTATAAATTTTTAAATTATTTTAATGGAGACCATTTTACCCCTTTTGCCCTCCATAACTTTATGAGCCTCTTTTCTCATGTATAAAATGAGATACATTTCCGATATTGAGCAAAATATTGAGACACACACACATACAATTAGTTACATGCCATTTATTATAGCACTGTAGTATGAGAGTACTAACCTTTCAGTTCTCACTATACTAAGGGACATGTACCAGAGCAGGGTGGCATTCTTTTGGACATACCAAGGTGTCTCTGATGACCCTACAGTGCTCTCCATATGAGCCTAGGAAGGGAGTAGGAAACATTTAGGACAATGTGAAACCAGGAAGGTGACCCTGCTTGAAATGAGGAGCCTGTAGAGTGCTGTATATGATGAACCTGCTCCTTGTGAAGCTTATGAAGGCAGGTAGGAAACAGGGATTCAAGGCTCTACCAAATTGTTAAGATTGCTATGATGATTAAAGTAAAATGCTTAACCAAGTGCCTAGCACATGACAAACTCTCAATGTAATTCTTTATAATGCTTTAGATATTGGGCATCCCCAAAAGCTCATGTATGAGACAATGCAAGAAAATTCCCAGGGAAATGATTGGGTTAAGAGAGCCTTAACCTGATCAGTGCATTGATCCCTAGATAGGGATTAATAGGGTGGTAACTGTAAATAGGTAGAATGTGGCTAGAGGAGGTAGGTCCCTGGGGGCATGCCTTTGGGGTTTATATTTTGTCCTAGTTTAGTAGATCGATCCCCCCCCCTTCCTGTTTTTATGCTCCAAGATTCTTTCCTTTGCCACACTCTTCCGCCATGATGTTCTGACTCACCACAGGCCACAAAGAATAGAGTGTGCCATTTATTGACTAAGACATCTGAGACTGTGAGCCCACAAATAAACTTTCTACCGCTAAAATTGTTCTTTTCCGGTTTTTTGATCACAGAGCAAAAAGCTGGCTAAAACACTATTATTATATTATTATTGAGTTCTATCTAGTCTCTCAGCTCTTCTTCATGTATGAATTAAAGCTATTCATAGAAGAAATATACTTTATAAGCAGATGTTATAGAATATTATAGTTGTTGGTGTTGTATTATGTAGTGATTGTTAACAAACAATAGTCTGTTCTCATGGATCTGTGGGTCGTCTAGGGATCAGCTGAGGGTGGGCAGACCTGGCCTGGGCTTGGCTGGACCTGGCTTAGCTTATACCAGGTCTTTTAACCACCTTTCCAGGAACAGTAGGAAGACTTGGCATGTTCTTCACAAAGTGATAGCAGAGAAAACAGAACAAGCAGAACCATACAAGAATTCTTGAGACCTAGGTTTAAAACCGGCAAAGGGTACTTCCACATTATCATATAGTTACTCTGCTACTTGTCCATGTTTGAAACCCAGAAGGGGGAAATGCACTTTACTTCTTTTGTGGGAAGAACTAGAAAGTCACAAAGAGAAATACTAGATATCCTCTGTTTATTCTCCACCTCTGACCATCCACTGAGATTGTCCTTCCAACATTTTACTGCCTCAGTCCAAGCATTAATTTCTGGTCAATGATCCTCACTGTCCAGTGCTGCCAGTGGGGATTTATTAAAATTTAGATCTGGTTATATCACCATAAGAGCATACTGTAACGAGGGATTTGAGGATGCCAGCCATCCTCTGGAGCACTTCAAATCAGATCCTGTGTCTGGGCCCATGTGGACATGGTCGGCTGTGCCAGCTGCCACACCGTGGAGTGGGTCCCATGTCATTGCATACACTCTTGGCTCGGTCACAGTGTCGTGAGCTGAATGATCATTACACATATCCTTAGTAGCATCCTTCACACTTGCTATACTCAGTTTTATTCTTCCATCAGTCACTGGCCCCTTCTATCATTCCAGGACTCAGTGTGGTCTTCACTCCCTGGAGAAATTGCTGTCTCGATTCCTCGAGATGTGATTAAGCATTTTGCAGATCACGCTTGGTCTCAGCATTGTTTCCCATACTGTATTGTAGTTGTCTTCTAATTTTCTATTTTACTCATGAACTGCACTCCTGGAAGGCTCATTGTGTCTTTTATGTTTGTGTTCCTGGTACTTATTACAAAGCAGTCACACAATAATGGTTGTTGAATGGATTATTTTTTCATCCATAAAATAATCTCTCTTTCCACAGGGTAATATATTGAAAGATGTTCACATCCTCAGTACTAATTGTGTCTTGTATCCATGGGTTTTATTATTATCATTGTTGTTATTGTTATCCTTTGTGACAGATTTTATTTTCTACAAATTTAGATAACACATTTCACAGTGTTATACTTTTTCAAGTATTAAACTGAGTGGCACAAACCGTTGCTCTTTATATGGAGAAGAGAGAAATAAGATATCAAATACTATAAAATATAACTCTTTCAAAGTTTTGCTGAAGAATGTATCCACAATTAGGATGACCCAAGTATTCCATTTTCATTTTATAGTTGTACATTTTAAAGTCCTTGGTTTATAAATATAGACCTCTTGTTTCTATTCTGAATTTAGTATTTACTATTTTCCCCTTTATAATGCTTATTTTATTCTTGCTCTTATATTTATTTTCTTTTAGCCTCCATAGTATTTTGCTAAATGTTGACTTTGTGCAACATTTATTCACATTATAATAAAATTAATATTTTCCCTTTAAAAATATTTCTGCAGTATTTCTGATCCTAGCTTACTGTTAAACGTTTTCAACTCCACCAAGAAGAAGTCTATATTCCTTTCACTTGAAATCGGATGGGTCTTTTTTGACTGCAACAAAAAGTAGAATGAGGCAGAGGTATTAATGTGTAACTCTGAGGCTAGGTTATAAAATGTGATATAGCTTCCATCTGGGTCATTCTCTTGGGATGGGGCTTAGAATACATCCACTGTACTCTGAGGAAGCCCAGGCTGCATCGGCCAACCATTTTATAGGAGAACTGAAACTCCATCCCTCAGCTCTGGGGAGCTTCCAGCTCTCACCAGCATCATTTGTCAACTACATTAGGAATGAATTCCACATGTTCTAGTCAAGGGGCCCAGCTCACCTCATATGCAATGGAAATGCACCTTCTGCACCCAAACCACACTACAGATTGGTGAGCAAAATCTATGAGGAAAAATAAATGATTTTTACTAAGTCATTAAGTTTTAAGGTGATTTGTACAGCAATATCCAATCAAAAATTGTTATGAATATAATCAATCTTTAAAAATATCTGGTCAGTATGGGAAAACAATAAATGCAAGAGTACTAAAAGTTTGAGAAAGATTACTGTCCAGATGATATCTTCCAAGGACCATGCTGGGCAAACATATTTTTAAATTTTTGTTGCTATTATTTAAATGACCATGGAAAAAATACTTTTTTTTCTTATAAACTTGAGTTTATACATTCCAAATGCAAAAATTATGAAGACATATATTGGATTATCTGGATTGTACCTATAGCCACACATGGCCCAAGAGACGAAGTTAAAAATGTAAAACTCACTGGTCTCAGAGGTAGCCTAAGTTATTAAAATGATAAATCTTTGATCATTTCAAAATATCCATCTGATATTTGCCTCTACCTTTGGTGAATCTTTGACTCAGGAGTAAGCAAATTATGGTTTTTCAGGACAAATCTAGTCCACAGCCTGTTCGTGAATCCTGCTGTGTTGGAACTCAGCCACACCCATTCATTTAGTTACTGTCTACTTTCATATTAAATTAACAATGTGGGGTGGTTGTTACAGACTGTGTGCACTGCAAAACGGAACATGTTTACTATCTGGTTCAGGTCAACATTTGCTGAGCCTGTCTTAAGTTAATCATTTGAGGACTTCTCAAGAGGCCCGTCAATTAGACTGGCCTGAGAAGAGCTATTTTCATCACACCTAAAATCTGTGCCTCATGGAAATGCACAGTTCTGAGAAATTCCATCCCTGAGTGACTTCTTGTGGCTAGACCTGAGGGATGGAGGGGGAGGTCAGGAGAAGGCAGGGAAGGCTGGATGGACACAACAAGCCTGAGTGGCAGTTCTGATTTCGTGGCCAAGTTAGGAAGGAATGACATGTCTCAGAATGTTAATCAGAAATTTATTACAAGTGCAAAAAAATTCCTTTTAAATAACAAGAAGAGTGTACCCAACCTTAAGTGCAGCTGAAACCAGAGGTTCAGGTAATTTAACAATTGCTGTTTCTCTCCTTTATTCTTTTATCTGATTTTTCTCTTAGCTAGCTTTCTTTTTTTCTTTGTTTTTTTCCCTTGGTACTAGGGATTGAACTCAGGGACACTCAACTACTGAGACACATCCCTAGTCCCCCCTTTTTAAAATTATTTATATTTTATTTGTAAGTGGATACAATATCTTTATTTTAATGTGGTGCTGAGGATCAAACCCAGTGCCTCATGCATGCTAGGTGAACACTCAACCACTGAGCCACATCCCCAGCCCTCTTTAATATTTTAATTAGGGATAGGGTCTCACTGAGTTGCTTAGCCCCTTGCTTTTGCTGGCTTTGAACTCTTGATCCTCCTGCCTCAGCCTCCCAAGCTGAGATTACAGGCATGCGCCATAGTGCCCAGCTGTCTTTATTCTTAAAATCTCTCCAAATAATTCTAAACTTACATTGTCCTTACTTTTAGAAATGTAGTGAGAAAAGATAATGCCTTTCGCCAAAACTTCACCTAAGACCCTGGAATCTATCCTGAGTCTCTTTCTTATGAATAGTTACTCTGCAGTCCCACTGAACTGTCACTCTGGCCAGAATAGTGAGGTCTTTTGATAGTCTAGGTCTTGGTGACCTCTAGCTTTGAAATTTAATCCCATGGGTTAAGAATGAACAAGGAGCCCTTCGCCAAGGAAATACTGGATAAATATTTTCTTTTTTCATATGTTCATCACATCTGCCTATTGGTACCAGTTTAGGTTTGCCAGATAAATGCTGAGTGCCTAATTAAAATTGAATTTCACAGCGGCTTGGGAGGCTGAGCAGGAGGATTGCAAGTTCAAAGCCAGCCTCAGCAAAAGTGAGGCGCTAAGCAACAGAAGGGCCCTGTCCCTAGGTAAAATACAAAATAGGACTGGGGATGTGGCTCAGTGGTTGAATGCCCCTGAGTTCAATTCCCAGTATCCTACCCCACCCCCGCCAAAATTTAATTTTTTAATGAGTGGCAATACATTTTACTCTAAATGGATTTTAAATATTTCATGGGACATATTTATACTAAAAATTCTTCATTGTTTTTTAGAAATTCAAATTTAACTGAATATCCTCTATTTCTACTTGCTAAACGTGGCAACTCTATAAGTGATTCATTTTTTTAAATTGATCCAGCCTAATTTGAGGCAATTCAAGATAAAACTCATAGGATTATTTTGCAGATCTATCAAGGTAATAGTGGCAAAAGCATCTAGTAAATTATACAGTGTTATAAAAACACTGTATAATAACACGAGAAATTGTTGTTTTCTGAGTTGGATTCCTTAAATTTTGTTTTAATCATGGTGAGACACTCATGTACTACAGACACACTCTTCTAATCTGGAAGAATTAGAAGAATCTTGTTCTTCCTGACAATTAATAGAACTAATAGGATAGAGCTTACGTATGTATGACTTAAAATAATCACAACAGTGAAATAAAGCAATCAGCATTTCTCAAAGGTACACATATCTTTTCTCATTCCCAGGGAGAAAGAAATTCAGTGTCAACTATCTATAATTTATAGTGAATCTTAAACCGTATCTCAAAATTCCTGTAATTCTCATTTGGAGTTTTAAAAGACTGCTAAAGTCCTTCCTGCCAGGTTTTAATTACTTCCTGTAGGGGAATCTTCTTTCTCTGGTCCCTGAAATTATTCAGAGGAGAGACATCTGCTCACTGCTGAACTGAAACCCTTCTAGCCACAAAGATGGTTTTTCTTTCCTTGTAACTTTTCCCTCCAACTAGTAAGAATAAAGTCTGTTTTCTTCTGGGAGGTAGGGTGGGGGGAGGAAGGCAACAATTCTACCACTTTTCTATCTTCACTGAGACCTAAGAGGATCTCTTCTTGTTAGTCTCTTATAAAAATGGGGGAAGAGTCATCTGCATTTGATAGCCAAGCTCAATTAAGTAAAACTTCAGGTCAGAATTTCCTGGAAGGCTGATAAAAAAAAATTGTATCATTTACAACCTGATTCCATTAAAGAGGTGAAGTGATAGATTTTGGAAATAGAATAGCAAATTAAACTGAAAACACACCATTTGAACTCCATATTGTATAGAGACAGGATAAAGTGCTAAACAGGAAATGGGATACTATCTTATGTGTTGGTTATTTCATAAGTATCATCAGTAAGAGAAAATTAGAGAAGGAAAGGTGGGCATGGGACATAGTCATAAAGCTAGAATTTACTAAGCTTCCAGGGAGAGCGGGCACTAAGTACTAGGAATGAGTGAAATTTCCTGATTGAATAGGCAAGTGATTTACAACCCCATTCGTCATTCTCCTTACCAAATGCTACAGGGGCTACTTGAAAGTTTACAGGAGATACAGTTTTTGATGCACCTTGAAAACTGCCCAGCACGTGGCAGATCTGAGCCCTGGATTTTTGTTGTTCTCCATTGCTATTTACTTTGGATTCTTTCTCCCTTTGGAGACTTTCTTCAAATGGTTGATTGTCACTCATACCTAACAACTAAAAAGCACTGTGTACAGGAACAGCTTTCACCACAAGGTGGTTACCTGTAGACCATTTCTTGGATGAGAGATATCCAAAATCAGTGTTTTAAGGTTTTGCTCAGATCCCTTTCTGTTTTTCCAGGAAAAAAATATGCACAGTTCTTGCCTGGAAAAAGGATAGAAGCTGATGGAGGCTTGACAGCTAGTAACATGGGATCAGGAATCTTACCTCTCATATTTTCAGTTTTATAATGTATATCCATTTTCCATTCTTCTACGACTCCCGAGTTCAGAGCATATCTAGTCTACCTGCTTCAGAGAATAAGCGTGAGATTATCTTTGAAGGAGAAGGGAGGGTAATAGCTCAACTGACTGAAATCAGGAAAAGACCTAAGGGTATGATTGATTTATATAAAATATTAATCAATGATTTGGCCCATTTTAGATTTCTGAATCTAAAATTCACCAGCTTGCCTTCACATGTGTCTATAAATTCTGATACTCCTCCTCCTAAGAAGTGAAGTCTAATTCTCTCCCCTTGAATGCGAACTGACATTACCGACGGGCTTTTCTAACAGATATAAGATGGAAAAAGTGACACTCCATGATTTCAGAGCCTAGGTTATGAAAGGTGTCTATAGCTCTAAGTCTCTTTTTCTCTGAGAAATACACACTTGGAATACATGGCAATACTGCAAAAATCTGGTGACACGGAACCTGCCATGTTCAAGAGAAGAGATGAGAGAGAGAACGGGGTGGGGGAGCAGAGAATCAGCTATCTGGTCTTCATCTCCCTAGGTCTTCCCAGCTCAATTGTCAGATAAAGGAAGAAGCCCTCAAGATGACTACAGTACCAGCCAGGATGTGATAACAGATGTAAGGGATCCTAAGTGACATCTTCCTATCTGAGTCTAATCAATCTCCAGAGCCACAAGAGAGAACACCTACAAGTAACTACTGCTGGTTCTTAACACTGAGTTTAGAAAGATCTTTTGTGGAGAAGGTGGTAACGGGTACACTTGGAATGCTGAACCCCACACTCAGTTGGTGGAACATCACAATGGAAACCCACTCTCTAACAAGTGCTTGGCTCTGCCTGCCCCCATCAACTTTGCAACCTGAAAGAAGACACTAAAAAATTCTTCAAATCACAGATTTTTCATTTGAAAAATAAAGATGATCCCCTATGAACAGATCTTTCATGTAGATTAAATGAGGAAAAAATATGGAGAAATGATGGGCTCTATAAAAATCTACATAAAGTTGTAAATTGCTGAAACTGTGTGATAAGAAGCTCTACCTCTGAGCAAGTTCACTGACTAGTTTTCAAAAATGTAGCCAATAAATATCTCTGTTCATTAGTTCAGGTTCTGAGGAAGGTTCTGTTTATGTCATCAAATTAATAGCTTTGTTTTATTGTATTCTAATTTTTTAATAATTACATTAATATATAAAATCCCAAAGATTATATAACTCCATACTTGGGAAAATGTCAATAATATCTGGGGGTGGAATGATAAAGGGAATGTTGTTACCCTAATGTTGGGATCCCAGTAATGATTTGTGGTTGTGTTTTTCATGAAATGCCAGAATTTGTTACCATATTTTACATTTCTAATGAACATGTAACTTGCCATCAGAATGGTATATTGTCTTTTACATTTAACTTAATATTCATATTTTTTTTGCAGTAGCACAAAAAGTTTTACAGTGAATTCACTCAACAAATTACATGGCTTGGTAGTTTTAATAACCAATAAATAAGCATGACAATATAGTGGGGGAAAGTACTTTCTTAATGCACAAAACTAGAAGTGATTTTTTTAACTCAATTTAATTTTTGAAAATCCACCTCACCTTGCATGTTTTGGTGAGAAGTTAATCACAGTGAATTTGTAGTTTCCCCCATTCAGGATTGCACCTGATTCCTGTATTACTTATGGTTGGGAAAGTGATATTCTTTTAGATAGTCTGTCATAGACTTTGTCCCTCACTTATGGGAGATGATAATGCATCTAGTATGGTGATTATAAAACTTTAGCAGTTATAAGGATTGCCTGGAGTATTTGTTAAAACATAAATTGTTGGGCATCACTTCTAGAGTTTCTGTCTCAGTAGGTCTGGGACGAGGACTGAGAATGTGTCTGCCTAATATTTCCTAAGGATACTGATGATCTTGGACCACGCTTTGAAGATGACTGTTCTTAGGATGGGAAGGTTGGATCCGTCTATTTGTGGAGAGCCTGGCCTAGCTTGGGGAAAGGTTTCACTGTGAGGTCCTTCATTGTTCTACATCAAACACTATCCAAATGAGATAGGTAATTCCAGCAACAGAGGTGGGGAACATTTCAGGTTTTCAGCTTTAAAAGAGCTTAAGTTATGCTCTTATTTTATCTTTCATTTAATAGGTAATCAGTTAGTTTCAGAAAATTCCAAGTAAATCAGTAAAATGTGACCTGGATAGAGAGAAAAGCTTTGTTTTTCTTTTACCCATCTCTCTAAACCTACAAAATGGATCATAAGGCCCACATTTCATGAAGATAGTTTTTTTTTTTTTCGGGGGGCAAGTGATTGAACAAATGAGATTTATCTCATCACCCTTTCCTGGTCTGAAACAGCCTTCTACAAATGTACCATCTCACTTTGCTTTCTCCTAGAACAAGTATTGGGGACATCTTGAACAGTCTGAGTATATTTTTTAAAATGACATATATTTTTTGGAACTTTTCCTTGAAGGTGAAAAATACTATATACCCCATTTGGCTGAGTCTCATTCTTTCCAGTCTGTGGACTACATTTTTAAATCATTATTGTTGCACACCTAGCCCACTTATTTGGTGAGGTCTCTGTGGAATCTGTCAGGTCTGCATTATGAGGCTTAATACCTTCAGCTTTGAGGTGTTCTGTTTGAGAGGCAACTAACAGAGGAGACAATGGTATGACTGCTGGATAATGAAATCGATGAAATACACTTCTGAAATAAGGAAGTCAACCCACCCCCTTGGATATGCAGATGTATACGAGGTAGGGTTCCTCAGTGCTCAATCCCAGGTCTTCTTTTTACTCCTTTTTCGTCTTTCTCGAAGTTTGGTGATTGATATGTGCACATGAATTTATTTCATAAAGATTACGAGACATACACATGGTCTTTCCAGAGGCAAATCTGTGAATGAAACAGCACTAAATTTGGAGATACACACTTTCATTAAATTTCTGACTTTTGCACATTTGAACCATATGAACGTGAGTAAGTGGCTTAAATTCTCTTTGCTTCAGTAAAATGGGGTTGATAATCCTGTCCCTATGATGTAGGGACTGGATATGTGAACCAGCACAAGCATCTGCACACATCCTCTTCATATCTTAGTTGCTTGCTCTGTGTTGTGTTGCCCTTTTCTGCCACTTTTCATTCCATACAAGTGAAAATCTTCTTTTCCTGACCACTAGGTGGAGAAAGCAAGCCTTCTACAGTAATTGAATTAAACAAGGCCAAATCATCCTGACCTGAATACTACAGATATTTAAGGGAGAGGAAAGAAAACTTTGCCTTTCTCAGAACTTTAGGCGGCATGATCAGGCAGCCAGGATAGATGTTTGGGGAATTCTTTAGCAATTCACAATGAAGTATTTGAGTTTCAAGAGTGGTCATGCCTTGAGGCTCTAGATGGTCTTAAGTCAGGGATGGTCTTAAGCACATTATAAAGTTCAAAAAGTCTGCTTTCCAGAACCTTTTTCTCTTCCATATCCCACTCTCTTCTCCCCTGCATTTCAAGGAAACAATTGTCTGATGGTCTCTTCTCTCTGAGGTAGTATATGGCTACTGATTCCCAAGGACATTTGTGTTTTCAAGAAAAACTCTTTCGACAAATAATTCATTACTAATCTTTAAGTGTCAGAATTCTGTACAAATAATACTGCTTATATCAAGTCCACAAAACTATTCAAAGAAAATTTCCTTTAGGCCAAGGAAATTTGTCACTACGGTAGAATTAACAAGGCATTTGCAACCAAGGGTATCTTGAAATCTTACATGGGAGCGGCCCCCAAGTAGGTTAAATTTGTTAACCTTATTTCACTTATTTTTTACAATGTTAGTTTGCTATAATTTTAAGCGCTGTTATCAAGTTATTTCACATTCCAGGTTTTTAAAGTGTAAGAATATTTTTTTTTCCTCTCCAGTTTTTGCCTTTAAAGTAAGAAGATGAGAAAAAAAGATTTTTGAGAAAGATTCTAGTTTGCATGGAGCTGAAGTGATATGACAGAAAATGACTTGACACTTCATTGGTAAATAGTTCTAGAACTAGGTGGTTAGATGAAAAAGAGTTTTTACTTTTAAAGGTTTGCATGCATTTCTAACAAAATGTTCCTCGAGGTTATCCACATCACTACTGCATCCCCACCCGGTTCTGAGCTTCCCAACATCTAGGTGAGGTCACTGTTGCTCCTGTCCCGGGCTCCATATTTCCTTCCTGGTGCTCCTCATCCTTACATCTCATCTGGTTTCTGAAATCATCTTTCATGCCTATACTTACCTTCCCAGCATTGCTCCTTCAGTTGATCAACTATTTGGAACATTAACCCATGCTTTTGATTAGCCTCTCCCTACAAATTACCTCATTGGCTCCAAATGTTGCAGGTACCACCTTCATTCCTGATCCAACTTCAAAAGTTGATACTAGTCCAGGAAAGTATCCCATAATCTCCTTGAACATAATGGTGCTCAGAAATGGACCATTGAAAAATTTTACCAATACTTTCACTTGTATGCATAAAGTTTTCTGCTTTTTATACTGGAAAATACCCAAGTTATGTACCAAATTTTTAATCTGAAGTTGATGTGATTTTATTGCAAAAAAAAAATCTTTATCTACTTTTAAATAGTAGTCCTATTCGCCTCACCACCAGTGCTATTCACAGGCACTTTTGTTGTTGTTTTAGTTTTTTCCTATGTTATTTAAGGAGGGAAAAGGCAAGGGAGAAATTTCAGTTTATGTTCAGTAAATTTCCACTCTAGGACCTGAACAAAAGTTCCCATAGGCAGCCAAGAGCAGGCTGGAGTCCTGGAATGCAATTCTATTTAAATGTGGCTTGAAATAGCACACTTATTTCCACTAAATTTACTTTTAATGCATCCCATAGAATGATCATTTATGCATAATTCACATACACACAAAAGCATCTAGGACTCAAATATAAGATCTAAATGTAAATGCTGTTTTTCCTCTTACAACACTGTCAATTCTCAATTGACACTAGTCAATTTTCAATCACCATGTTCCATCTACATAAAGCACTCATATATGATATTAAGCATTTTGTGTTGGGCTTCCCCCAAAGTAAACTCTGAGGCAAACTCTTTAGACAGTTTATTTGGAAGTATGAAAAATACCAGTAGGTAAGGGGAAGAGACATTGGGGAGGAGAGACAAACAGTAGGTATATTAAAACTGATACCCACAATGGACAATAGGGATGTAAACCTGTGGAAAAGCTCTGGAAATGAGGCAAAGTATAATCATTACTGTTGTTTGGTAAAGAGCAAGGAAACTGGGTTGCAATATTCCTCCCTTATTGGCAGGTTTGCTTCCTGCAGTTTCAGTTGCCTGAAGTCAACCATGATTTGAAAATATGAAATGGAAAATTCCAGAAATAAACCATTCCTAAGTTTTGGGGGGAAAAACCCTTTATTACAGTATATTTTTATAATTCTATTTTTATAGTTGTTATTAATCTCTCACTATGCCTAGTTCATAAATTAAACTTTATCATAGGTATGTATGTATTAGAAAAAGCAGTATTTTGGTGCTGTCTGTGGTTAAGACGTTCACTGTGGGCATCAGAACACATTTTCTGTGCATATATGGGGGACTGCTGCCTTTATATTCCTATACCTGCCAATTGTTAGTTAAGAACTATGGAGGGGAAGGTTGGGATTTGAATTCTCAGCTCTAACTATCTGTCTTGCATGTGAACTTCATGGGATTTTAGCAGGCCAAGGGCAGTCTTCCTATAGTGATGGAAACTGCTGTGGTTGGGGGAGTAGGAAGAAGGTCCAAAGGAAGGGGTGAAGCAATGACGGGCCTGCTAGGCCACCTTGTGAGGCAATATTGCCACTCAGGTATCAGTTTTTACATTTCTAAGTTTATATCAAATCCCTGTATTAAAAATCCATATGGAGCTTCTACAAAAGAAATCTCAAGGCCCATATAGCTTCACTGGAGAACTATACAAAGCATTTTTAGAAGAATAAAAATTTTAAATGATTTTCATCAGGCTAAAGGAGAAGTAATACTTCCCAAAGCATTTTGAAAAGCCATTATTATCCTAAAACCAAAACTAGACAAAGGGTAAAAAAAGAAAATAATAAAAACCAATACCCCTCCAGAAATTATATTTGAAAATCTCCAACAATATTGGCAAACTGAATACAATAATGAATAAAATGAATTCTACATAATTTCTAAGTAGAATTTATTCCAGGTGTGCAAGATCATCTCAACATTTGAAAATTAATGTAATCAATCATGTCCACA
Organism: Ictidomys tridecemlineatus; assembly: GCF_052094955.1. Lineage (NCBI taxonomy): Eukaryota > Metazoa > Chordata > Mammalia > Rodentia > Sciuridae > Ictidomys > Ictidomys tridecemlineatus. The sequence goes on along the minus strand of NC_135478.1, from coordinate 30,798,299 downwards.
GGCTAAGCAGAAAAATCATGTAATTATATCAACTGATGCAGTAAAAGCATTTGGCAAAATACAAGTTCCATTCATGATAAAACTCTCATCAAGTTAGGAGTAGAACTAACTTATCCTAATGGAGAATTTGTACAAAACCCTGATGGCTAGCTTCACATCTAGTAGTGAAAGACTGTTTTCCCCTAAGATTCTAGAAATCCTAACTCCTGTAATAAAGAAAGAAAAAACTTAAAGAGCACATAGGTCAGAAATAAACAATTTTATCCTTAGCTAAAGATGATATGTCTATATAGAAAATCCCCCAAATTTTACAATCCCCCAAGCTCTAGAACTAATGAGTTCAGTCAGCAAGTTTGCCAAATAAAATATCAATAGGAAAAAAATCACATTTCTATGTACTAATAATGAATATGCAGAAACCAAAATGAAAAATATCATACAATTTATATCTCAAAGAATATTGAACACACTTTTGAAAATGTCCATGTCTTCATGCTGAAAATTATAAAGATCTGTTAAAAAATCAATAAACAGAAAATACCATACTCATGGATTAGAAGACAACGTAGTAAAATTGTCAATTCTCCTCAAATTTAACACGAATTTAAGTCAGTTTTTTTCAAAATCCCAGGAAGACTTGAAGATTTTTTTCTAGACATTGAGATTATTCTAAAATTTATGTAGAAAGACAAAGATCTAGAACAGCTGAAGCAATCTTGATAATGATACTAAAGCAGCAAGACTCACCCTACTTGATATTAAGACATATTTACAGTGATGATAATTAATACCATATGGCATTTTTGGGAGGGATAGATCCACAGATCAGTAGGACAGAATAAAGAGCCCATATCTGTGTACATACAATTTAATGGCAAGATCTAAAACTATAAGATGTAGCTGAAAAACTAAAAAGGATTACTGTATTTTGCACTATGGTGTTCCCTGTCTCTTCTTGACATTTTAATCTGATTTTCTTTTAAAGAAGAGAACAGCAGAACAGGGTCATGGCTTAGAGTACAATCTGTGGAGTTCAAATGCTGTGATTTGTATCAAATACTCGGGCCTGCATCCATGCATGGTTAACTCTTTGATTAACCAGCTTTTTGACTTTGACTATGTTCCCTAAATCTCCACCTGAAGTTTCCTAATCTGTGAAATGGGAATAATAACAACAATCCTTATCTCAATGGGAAGTGAGAATTCTTGGTCAACATCAAGGCCTGTAGAACAGTACCAGACTTGTGGTGAGAAATGTACAAGTGTTAGTTGCTTTCTGGTATTTAATTTTGGGTATTTTCTCATGTTATTTATAAGGAAGATGTTTCCTAAACAATCTGCTATCTGCTGAAGGCCTGTTGATCCAAAATAATAAGAACCCTGCATTTTGATCACTTACATACTCAAGCAGATGCCCCTAGACAAACTAACCAAGAGAATAAATGAGAGCAGACCCAAATCAATGAAATTAGAGATGAAAAAGAAGACAACCTCACAGATATTTCTAAAACTGAAAGGATTGTTAGTATTTTGAAAACTTAAATTCCAATAAATTGAAAAATCTAGAAGATATCGACAAATTTCTATATATCAAATATTTGGTATATAGAAATTGAACTAGGAAGATATAGAAAACCCAAACAGATAATATCAAGCAATGATTTGAAGCAGCAGTAAAAAGCATTTTGACAAAGAAAAGTACAGGATCAGATGATTCTCAGCTGAGTTTAAAGAAGAACTATCATCAACCCTCTTCAAATGACTCCATGAAATAGAAAGGGAGGGAACATTCTCAAACTCATCCTATGAAACCAGTATCACCCTGATCCCAACACCAGATAAAAGACCCATCAAGGAAAGAAAACTGCAGACCAACATCCCTGATTAACATGGATGAAAAAAAAAAAAAACCCTTAATAGAATTCTAGCAAACCACATTCAAAAAACACAATAAGAAGATAGTACACAGTGATCAAGCTGGATTCACTTCGAGGTTAGTTTAATATACATAAACCAATAAATGTAATTCATCACATGAGTAGATTGGGGGACAAAAATTGCATGATCATCTCAAAAGATGCAGGAAAAAAACCTTTGATAAATTCCAACACTCATATTAAAAATGCTGAAGAAGTTAGGGATAAAAGGAACTTACATCAACACTGCAAAAGCTATATGTAACAAACCCAAAGTCAACATCATACTGAATAGAGAAAAAGTAAAAGCCTTTCCTCTAAAATCGGGAATAAGACAAAGATGTCCACTGTTAACACTCCAATTCAATATAGTTAACTCTAGCCAGGGCAGTCAGGCAAAGAAGGAAATTAAAGGGATACAAGTAGGAAAAGAAGTAGTCAAATTTTCTCTGCTGATGACATGGTCCTGTTATCTAGAAGACTCGAAAAATTCCACCAGAAGATTTGTAGAATTGATAAACAAATCCAGCAAATTAGCAGACTACAAGATCAATATACACAAATCGATAGTTTGCTTTTACTCTGTTGTAGTCAGCTTTTTCTCTGCTGTGACTAAAGATCTGACCAGAAAAATTTTAGGGGAAGAAAAGTTTATTTAAGGGCTTATGGTTTCAAAGGTCTCAATCCACAGATAGCAGGCTCCATCCCTCAGGGCTTGAGGTGAGGCATAGAGAAGAGTATAGGGGAGGAAAGCAGCTCACGTGATGATCATAAAGCAGAGAAGAGACTCCACTTGCTAGATATAAAATATACATACCCCAAAGCCATGCCCCTAATGCCCCACCTCCTCCAGCCACACCCCACCTGCTGTAATTAGTCACAATTAATCCCATCACGTGACTAACTTACCAATTGGCTTAAGGATGGCATAACCCAATCATTTTTTTTCTTTTTTTTTATTGGTTGTTCACAACATTACAAATCTCTTGACATATCATATTTCATACATTAGATTGAAGTGGGTTATGAACTCCCAATTTTACCCCAAATGCAGATTGCAGAATCACGTCGGTTACACATCCACAATTTTACATAATGCCCAATTAGTAATTGTTGTATTCTGCTACCTTTCCTATCCTCTACTATCCCCCCTCCCCTCCCCTCCCATCTTCTCTCTCTACCCCATCTACTGTAATTCATTACTCTCCTTGTTTATTTTCCCATTCCCCTCACAACCTCTTATATGTAATTTTGTATAGCAATGAGGGTCTCCCTTCATTTCCATGCAATTTCCCTTTACTCTTCCTTTCCCTCCCATCTCATGACTCTGTTTAATGTTAGTCTTTTCTTCCTGCTCTTCCTCCTTGCTCTGTTCATAGTTGCTCTCATTATATCAAAGAAGACATTTGGTATTTGTTTTTTAGGGATTGACTAGATGCACTAAGCATAATCTGCTCTAGTGCCATCCATTTCCCTGCAAATTCTATGATTTTGTCATTTTTATTGCTGCATAGTACTCCATTGTGTATAGATGCCACATTTTTTTTATCCATTCATCTATTGAAGGGCATCTGGGTTGGTTCCACAGTCTAGCTATTGTGAATTGTGCTGCTATGAACATTGATGTGGCAGCATCCCTGTAGCATGCTCTTTTAAGGTCTTCAGGGAATAGTCCGAGAAGGGCAATAGCAGGGTCAAATGACCACCACTACTTTCTAAGGCTAGAAACTGCATTTCCAAGAATTCCCCTCCAAGTGTGGTTTCAGGTTGGTGTTTGCCAACACAAGGAGCTAAAAGGAGCTCCTGGCTGATTTGAAAGGAGAAGCAAAGCAGAAGCCTGCTGTTGTTGTTAAGGCAGGAGCAGACAGTTTTGTAGGGTGGTATGAGTTGCAGTAGCTTTTTGGTCAACTCTAGAATAGCACTCAGTTTGTAAGTAAAGCAGATGGTAAGAGCTTCTCAGTAACTCAAGATAGTTGTGCTAGCCTCCAGGCACAGGCTGGAGAATCACAAAACTTATTACTCAGGCTGAGATTTTGAGATTTCGAGCATGATTTTTGGTGACACTCTTCTGGCATTTCATAGTACCTTCCTAGACTGTCACTCTTCTGTCACATAAGCCACAAATTCTAGACTAATTCTGTTTTACCTAGAACACACAGGGTGATTCTGATTTCTTGACTGAACCCTGGATGACACAAAGAACTTCAATATCTTGAAAACAATGTCTGAGTATCTTCAGTAGTACCAATGAACTATCCCAAATGAGTCCATCAAGTCTTTTTTGCTATGGGGTCCCCTGCTGTGTGGCTCTTCTGAGGGTGTCTCATTACATCACCTCCAAATGGCCTGTTCCTACTAGAATCTCTGTGAACACCAATAACCACTGCAAAATTTACCATCTTGAAAACATGTAGTGCCAAAGTCAAATAGTAATCCAAAAGATTGCCATCACCCCCTGTCCACCGCCCCCCCCCCGCACAATTTGGTGTTCAACTTCAGCATTTCAACATCATTCAGCATTGTACATGTTCAGTTCTTTCAAAAAGCCACTCATGATAATATCACCTTTGAATTCTGTCTGCCATCCACCTCTCCATTCAGTTGAGTATGTCTCCATGAAAATGTCATACCTTATTCCTGACAGTCTTTCCTTAGCAAACTGCCTATCTACTCTGATTTATCCACACTAGAAAATTACCATACAGAGTGGCATTAATGAGATTTGCCATTTAACATTTGTTTAATGTGTCTAGACCTAGAACAATAGTATTCATAGAGTATGGTTGTTATGAAGACTACCTGGATTATGATTCTTTGCATTCATCCTAAGTAATTATAGTAAGATCCTTTTTCATGATTGAGTTTCAGAATATTCAGATGGAAAGGTCTATAACTTCTCTAACATTCTGTGGACCTCAGTGAATTTTCTTTTTCAGTTATAGCTTTGAATGACTTGGAAAAGAGCAACGACAGATTAATATTATCCAGGGCCAAGGCAAGTCACATTGAAACTACTTCTTTTACTGAACTTCATGCTGGACAGTAAATTTTGAGAGTAAATCTTAAACCGTAAGAAAATAAAGAAGTATCCTAGTTGTAATGGCCTCTGAAGTCAAGCAGTGTATAAAACTGATCACTGTAAATTATTCTCAAGTCTTTCTTGTAATCACTGTGAATTCGCTTCTCTAATCATCTCCCAGGTGATAGAGATGCTGCTGGTACACAACTGAATATTATATTATCCTAGATTGTGTGTTTGGATCCTCTGCTGTCGAGGGAAGCAACATCAAACAACATATAAGCTATTTCTTTTTTTTTATGTATGTAGTATATGTTTTTTTTTCCATTTTTTTTATTGATTGTTCAAAACATTACAGAGCTCATGATATATCATCTTTCATATAAGCTATTTCTATTCGAAGATGTAGGAATTGTTCACCTTTGGTTGATCACAAACACAGTATTGTCATTGTGAAAATAAGATACATACAGAATCTTGAAGATATATAGAATCTGATTTCAGATGATGATTTTTTAGCCTATTCCTGGACCCTGGATTGACAGAATGGAGCACACATACATTCAAGTAAGCATGAGACTACTTGCTGTACTTATTTAAAGATTTAAAGTTTATTTTTTTTCTTTTCATTCTAGCATTAATTTTAAGCATAGGTTATTAAACTGGAAATTCCAAAGGTAACACAAAATATTTTTATGTCCTTCTTACTTTCATTAAAACTGCTAATGAGCATGAGGGGAAAGAACCATTTTTTTTTTTATATCAATTTCAAGAGCTTTGGCCAGGCCATAAAACATTCAGTCGTCTTGAACGTTTTTTTCATCTCCTTTATATTCAGTAGCACAGATATATACCTTTTTGTTATTATGACTATAAACATTTCTGTAGATGGTAGCATGTATATCTTCACCACTAACACCACCCCACAATTCCTTTTCGTGGGTCCTGAGGCCCTCTTGTAAACCTAGATTGCCCAACGTGAGATTTAAATAAAGCTAAGAAGAATTGAACCATGGAACCACGAATCACTGCCCAAAGTGAAAGACTTCAAAATTTCGATGCAGGATTGCTTAGAATACTTTTCTCCTCAAAGATAAGTGAAAAATTGACTTGGATTCAGAAGGACGGAAGAAGTAAGCATGGGCTGGAAACCCAGAGTTCCAGAGAAAGCCTTGATGTGACATCCTGGAGGCTGAGCTGCCTCTGTGTCATCGTCATCACCCTCCTGAGACGTAGGCCCCAGAAGTCAGTCATCCAATTTGGAATGATCTCTCTGACAATCTCTGTTTTCTGTTCTATGGGGACATTCTTCTTTCTAGTCCTCTATATACATAAACGCCCTAAAAAGGAGGAAGTGTGTGCTACATATTTCCAATTTTCCCTCCAGATCCATTCTTCACACTTGTCACTTAAGCCAGGAGGCTGACCTCAATGGTGCATGCTTCCAAGGCTCTCTTGGCTGCTGTCTCCTGTTGGGTGTTGAAACCAGCAGAAGACTGGAAAGGGTCAGGGTACCTGTCCTATATATAAATCTTCCTCCCTGCTGAGCGTTTGTGGCAATGGAGGAGCTACAGCCTATTCTCTTCTGTGATCTGAAATCCCTCATTTCCCTTGTCCCTTTGATAATGGCTCTGCACTGTTACTAGCCCTCTGAAAATGCAAGGTGTCTCTTAAACTTGTATATTCCTTTAACAAATAAAAATAGGGATTTGAGCATCTTTAAAGATGATGATGGTTTGAAGGGAGATCCTCCACCTTTGGTAAATATGAAAATAGTCCTTTATAGTTTGGCACACTAGCTAGCAGAGTGCACTGTTAAACAAGAGACCTTGATATACTTACAAATCATTAAATGAATATATTTCTCTTGAATAAAATACATATAAAGCATTATCTGGGCCAATGGGTGTAGGCAGTGCAGAACATTGGTGAAATTCAGAAAATCACATATGTTTTTCTAAGGAACTTGAAATCTAGAGGAAGAGAATGCATGTATATAATAATATATCTTCAAAATAATGTAAGGAACAATGCAAAAGAATAAGGGCTCTTGTATTCAGGGAAAGACAAGGAGATGGCAGAGTGTGTAAAAGTCTGAGCTATTAATCACAGCAAGAGTTATATATTAGATGCTGTTTAAAAATTCCATCCTGGTGCTATTGGTGGTGCTTAAGAAGGCTTTCTATGGTCAGTGAGTTCTGGAGCAAACCAAACAGAAACATTTACTAATTCTATCCTGGGAGGGTGACTTAGCGAAGCCCTCTACAGGTCTTGGGCCAACATGAATAATAGGATACTTGGGATATTGAGAAATAGAGGAAAGAGAAAAGGAGAGATAGGATAACATAATTGTTAGTATTATTTATGAAATTCCATGCCGATTATTGCAGAGCTTCTCTTCTAGAAGAACATAAAAATCAACAGAGGCAAGTTACTGAACAAAAAATTTTTTGAAATATATATCTTCCCTTTTTCTTAATACTTCTGTAGTAATGCACTCCTCGCCCCCTCAACTTAGATTATCTAATCTTTACTGATTTCTCTCTCTCCCTCCTCCCTCCTCCCTCCTCCCTCCTCTCTCCTCTCTGGCACTTCTTCTGCCTGAATAACATTGTTTTCTTCCTCTGAGGTTGAATCAGGGCTCTGGTATATCAGGATCCTTCTTTTTTTTTTCTTTTGTTTTCACTGTCTTCTGTTTCACCTATAATATATCCATTCTTAACTATTTTACAAAGGCAGATTCCCTAGCTTTGTCCAGTATTTTCCCATAATCCTGAACCAAAGGACAATTTCTGTTACTGTTCATTTATTCATTTAAAGATTATTATACTATATTCCAGATCCCTTGTAGACTCTGAAAATTCAGAGAGAAACAGACTATAAATAAAGAATACATGGATAAGGTGAGCTGGGATATAGCTCAGTTGGTAGAGTAAGTACTTGTATGCACAAGGCCCTGGGTTCAATCCCCAACACCACACACACACTCTCAAAAAGGTAATTCCACAAAGTGATAAATCCCTTGATAAAGTCGTGTCATGAGGACTGACAGGCAGGGAGGTGAGTTTAGGTGGGACTTCCAAGAACAACCCTTCTGAGAGGATGACATTTGGACTTGTGTCTAAGTGAGGAAAAGGAGTTTATCTTGTGGCAATTAGGAGGACAAGTGTGCCAACAGAACATGTCCATATACATACACAGAGACACATACATGTACACATACATATGCATATATTGAGCTATAATATTTCATTTTGACCTTGAGTTCCCAATATTGCCAGGTAGGAGTTCTTTTTCTGTCCACATTGTTCTAGTACTGTGTTTCCATGGTAACTTAAGACAGAAACTAGTCTGGTTTATATCATCTTGGAATTTGTCTTATTTAATGTTGCCTAAAGGGAGCCTCTGGGAGTGGGCGAATGTATGTCTCTGGCCAGTCTCCAAATATACAGGAAAGATAACATCCACACTAACTCCAAAAATTGATTCTATCTTGCTAACTCCATTGTCCCTCACTAACAACTAAAATGAAAATTTATATTTTTGGAGATAGAAATGAAGAAACTTTGAGAGAGAGAGAGAGGAAAAAAACATCAGTCTGATAATCTAAATTTGATTTTCACTCTATTACTCCTGGAAGATACCCATGTTCTCCTTTTGAGATTTTGGCATCTTCCAAGTTATTTCATCATATGGAAAGGAATGCTATTCCTTGTGTCTTCTGTCTTCTGCCAAGCTTCAATAGATTAGATTTTTTTTTAAAAAAAAAATGGTTTGACTTTACCATTCTACCCGGAGAAAGTAAAGTCAATTGTTCTAAGACAAAGAAGTATGACTGCAAAATGTAGGAATCCAGGACATTAGTTGCCAAGGAATGAGAACTTGAATAGCTTGGACTTTTCATTCCTGTTCACAGATTAATCCGAAAGTCCAAAATAGTATCTGATAATGCCATCTGGAATCTCCTTAATCACTTGGTTTCTTTCTTTGACTCAAGCCACAAAATTCAAATTCTCTTTGAAGGTCATCAGTAACAAATGATCTTTTGCTTTGTAATGTACAGTGGTCATCCAATAATCTCAGCTTTTGCTCTAAAACAACATCTGATGCTGTCCACCACCTTTAACTGCTTGCAGTTAAGGTTAATCTCTCTTTATGCAGTAGTATGGCTGCGTCTGTCCTTTTGTCTCCCAGACCTTCCTTTTTTTTTTTTTTTGCTAATTTTTATGCTCATATATCACCCTATTAATGTGAGGGTGCACTTTCTTCTCTCTGTGACCCACCATCAGTAGTGTCAACCATTACTTTATAGGAATGGCCCAAAGTCTAAATCTGTAAACTTTACCACTTTCAAATGTAAGCCAACCCTACATTTTGAATATCACATTGCCAATATTTTGCTGGTAATTCTTCCTAGATAAAATTACTGGCACCTTGTCCATTCCTGGACAGCTACTTAAGGCTCTCAGACTAGATGGAAACGCCAGCACCCATGTGGAGTCCATGTCCTGATTGCAACCTGGCCTTCCCATGCTTTGGGTTTTCAATAACCCCCTTCCATTACTTGGACTCTGATTGCCTCTGTGCATTTGCAGGGGGCTTCTGTTTGACGTGCTGTGCATTTTCCTCCTCTCCTCTACCCCCCGTAGAATCTTGGTTATTGGCCTCATCTCTTTTCATTAGGTGGATAATTCTATGATCAGTCTTTGGGGTAATATTCCCAGTGGGCTCAATTCTTTTCACCACCTTCATAGAAACATCTATCTCCTTTAACAGATATTGAATTTCAATTAACATGTTTACATCTGGGCTTTTTATCTTCATCTCAAACCTCACTGCATGCCTGCATTTCTCATTCTCCTGTGGCATCAGTCTTCTCACGGTCTCTAAAGTATAAAACCCAATTCATCTTTAACTGTTCCTTTTCCTCCACCCCTTACACCCACCCGTTCAGGTAGCCAAACTGTATTCGTTATTTTTGTTCTAACTTTGTACTCCCTATCTTGACTTCTAGTTATGAAACCCTTATGTTTTGTTATTGTATACACCTTATACCAGTTTACCCTTTTTGATAACTGTGATTTATTCTAACTGTAAACATATATTGTTCTTTGCATGTTGGCTACTTATAAGATAACCTGATTATTAGCTCTGTGAAGTGTAAAAATAGAGACTTATATTTCTTTCTCTCTTTAATATTACCTACTTATGAAATAACAACCTATCAAAGAATAAAAAATTGGTTATTTGAAATAGTAGCTTATAGCTTTGGGTACATTGGGCATCAGTTGTCCAAAACAGAGATCACAAAGCATATGTTTCTCTAGCTATGTTAAGCAGAAAGTAATATGCAGAATTATGTTGAATAAAAAAATTGCAAAAGGGCTTGGGCCTTGGGGGTATGCCTTGAATATCTCCCCAAACAATATTTTGAGATTAGCCCAGTGGAGTGTGGGCTGTCACCAATGGAAGTGTGAACTCCAAAAGAAAACCAATTTGAACAGGTTCCATGGGTAAGGAAACTTCTACTATGTAGAGCCATGCCACTATTCTAGACCTCTACCAGGGGGGAAAAATGTATACCCTATGCCTGGTCTCTTGACATCCACAAAGACAGTGAATATTGATGCTGCTACCAAAACAATAATGACAACAGAATCCAAAACAACAAAAGCACAACATCATTCTATTTCTGCCAGTTTTGTGTTTTAAATCACATGAAAGTTAGTCTTAAAGCAAAATTATATTTCTCTTATTCCCGAGTATCTAAAGCACAGACGAATCAAAAACATCTGTGCTTTAGATACACGGAAATAAGAGAAATATAATTTTGACTACTTAGGCTCTTAGTACACTGAATCATACTTGGAGGAGAAGATAAGACTCTTTAAAGGATTTTAAGTGTATTTGTATTTTCAAAGATTTCTGTCATCTTGGGATTTCTATCAGAGATTTCTATTTTGGTGCCTCTTCTTCTTCAATCTACATTATGCTTCCAAATGTCATTTAGAAAAATTCCAGTTTTTAATTCAACTGAGTCTCCAGAATTAAGTCGGCTAACTAAAGAATATTTCATTGTTTCTTCTCATTTTAATTTGATTTTATTTAATCATATGTAAGAATGTTTGCATTGGTTGTACAAAACTTAAGTTAACTTAAGAAAATGTTGCCTAAAGTAGAGATGATTTAGGACTTAACAAATAAAACTGTAAAAAGTAGAACTTAGAGAGTTCATTATAACTAAACTCCATCTCCTAATCTTTTGACTGACATCCCCAACTTGCTGCAAATATCTGTGAAAATAATGTCCCCCTTTCATCTGTATGAACTGTAAGAAATTTGATTATCTCTGGATAATCAAGTCTCACAGTTGCTCTGGCACAATCAATGCAAAAATTCTTACATGTAATTAAATAAAATCAAATTAAAAAGAGAAAAACAATGAAATATTCTTAGCTGTGCCATGGGGCTGGAAGGTAGGGTCAGGGGGAGATAGACTGAGAAAGAAAAGCCTATGATCCTAGGTTTCTCAACTTATCTTTGTGTTCTTTTTTAGAAATTGCTTTCCTTTACCATTCCTAAATAATACATAATTGTCCAGGACTGAATTGTGACCTCCAAAATTTAATATAGGTCTAATCCCTAAAGCCTCAATACCTCAGAATGTTCTATATCTGGAGATAGGGATTTAAAAAGATAATTAAATTAAAATGAGGGCTTTTGATTGGGACCTAATCTATTCTGACTGGGACCTAATCTATTCTGACCGGTGTCCTTATAAGAAGAGTACAGTAGGACACAGAATGAGAATCACTAGGGACATGAACACACAGAGCAAAAGCCATATGAGGACACAGCAAAATGGTATATGTTTCCAAGATGGTAAAACATAATACCTTGGACTGAGTGGCTCAAGCAATAGAAAATTATTTCTTAGAAATCTAGAGGCTGGAGAGTCCAAGATCAAGGCACTTGCAGATCTAGGATCTGTGAGATCCCTCTTCTTGGTTTGCAGATGATGGTTGTTTCATTGCATCTTCATATGATTGAGAGAGACTGAACATCTCATGTTATTCTTAAAAGTGTACTTATCTCTTTCATGAGGGCTCTGCCCTATTCACCTAATTACCTCTCAAAGGCCATACCACCAAACATAGTTGCTTTGAGGATTTAGGGTTCAATATATAAATTTTGGAGGGACACAGACCTTCATTTTATAGAAGAGGTCCTCCACAAGCCATGAAAACAAACAAACAAACAAACAAACAAACAAAAAACAAACCAAAAGCCTAGGAAGAATTCAAATCCTCAGACATTTTGGATTTCTAGCCTCTAGTATTCTGAGAATATACATTTCTGTTGTTTAAGCTACCCAGTCTGTGCTATTTTTTTCATGGCAGCCCTAGAACACTACTACAGGGATAGAAAAAAATATATATTATAATTTAAACAAGTAAGCTTGATGCATATTTTGGTATAAATAACTGATTCTCATACAGTGGCTGCTTTGTTTCCCCTAAGAGGTATTGGGCAATGTTTGGAGATATTTTTATTGTTGCATTTTGGAGGAGGGAGGTTCTATTGGTTTATAGTGCATAAAGATCAGTGATGCTGCTAACTGTCATACAATGTACAGGTAAGACTCTCCTTGCTGAGTACTTGTTCCTTCCCAATAACAAAGAATTATCCGGCCTCAAGTGTTGGTAATGCTGAGGTTGAGAAGCGATACTCTAATGGCATGAATTTGCTGCATAGGTTTCTGATTTGCAAGGGAGGCATTTTAACTTCTTCTTGCTGTTTCCTGCAAAGTCATTTCTGCAACAGTTAATTATCCTGTTTCAGATACTTTGAACTGTTAGCTAGTGCATGCCTTCATTAATGATCTTCATCAGGCCAGTTCGCCCTACCTGTGATGAACACACTCTGCTGAGGCATTTCCCATGTACAATGAACAGAATGGAAATATTTCTGCAACTTCTCATCACACAGAACACAGAAAGCAGAAACTAATTTCATATGTTGGATGTATCTCCTTTTCAAGACGAAGGAAAAATAGACCTATTCTTTTTGTCCACAATGTACTGTACATGAATTTATTATACCAATTAAGCACGGAAGTGACTTTTAAAATTCTTTATTTAGTAACAAAGAATTTTGAAAGTAAGTTAGGCCAGGATTTGGAGACAAAAAAAAATATGCAGTTACTTAAGTTTCAATATCTATCATCTGTATTATCTCATGTTAAATTCCTTTTCTTTCTCCTTCTCCATTATCTATATCTGGTCAACCAAGAAGAATAATAAGGGTAATGGCATGCAAAGCTGAGATGTTAAATTTATGCAAGTATATTCTATGCCTTATGGATGAAGTTGGACCTCTGCACCCAGGAATAGCAAGGAAACAACAGATGGAAACAACTTTGTCTCTGATTGAAGCTACAGGACAGCCTAGAGCTAGCCAGCACTGAAACTGCCATGTCTCATCTGCTTCCAATTTACAGAATTGGATCTTAACTGGGGACATAGCAGTCATTCTGTCATCTCCACTCTAAAATTCAGCAGAATATATTATAAATCTTGGAACTATTGTTGGGAATGACCACTGATTTGATTCAACAGTGGAAATGATGGTAATCATAGCTGCTTGACCCAGGCTATATTCTTCTTCCTAGAGCTATGTTATTGTTTTGAGGAAGTAAGGATTTAATATTACAATTAAAAAAAAAGATACGCTACATATGGAATAGGTAGAAGTATGTCAACTAATGCAATTTATTATCTTCTTCTGGGAAGTAATTAGCATTCTGAGAAAATATTTAACCATCTCTGATAGACCCTAAATAACATTAAGATATTTTCTGGGGAGTTAATTACTCATAAACACAACAAACTGTTGGAAGCATGAGCATTTTTAGCTAGGCATTTCTTTACTATCTTTCTTTTTTATCCCCTGTAAAAATAATGCTATCCCTTTGTGGAAAATTTGAAATACTTATTTAACCCTTGTTACCAATTTTTTCTGTAATCTTTTAATATTAGTACTACACTACACTAGAAGATGCCTACTACCACAATTTGGAAAGGAAGTTCTGTAACTTACAAGGACTCAGTAGAGTTCTTCTTGGTAGCACTTAAAATATCAACAACAGTGCTTGGGTGGGAGGACAATTGTGTTTAGAAGTGGAAACAAAACAAAACTTTTTTTTTAACCCAATGAATATGCAGTAGGATGACTTGAAAAAGCTCTTAAGCTAAGGACAAAGACTCTTGAAGGCAGCCAGAGAGGAATAAACCATCACGTAAGGAAATTCTTCAAAAGATGATCAGTAGACTTCTCATCAGAAATTATGAATGCAGCAATGCAGTGGGATGCATATTCAAAATGATGAAAGAAAAGATTCTCAACCAAGTATTTTTTTAAATTTTTTTTTAAAAAAAGGAAAAATTAAAATATTCTCAAGTAAATAAAAACTGGGAGTATTCATTAGCAGACCTACCTTTACAAAAACAACTAAAGGGAGTCTTTCAAGCTGAAATAAAAGATCTCTAGACAGTAACCTGAATCCACATAAACTGAAAAAGAGCACCAATAAAGGTAAATACATGAGTTATATAAAAGACAGCCGTACATATATGCATATATTTGTAAATACATATATTATATAAATTTGATTACATATATGTGTGTGTCTGTAAATATATATATTTATACAGATGATTGAACTCCTGGGGGCACTTTACCAATGAGATACATCTCTAGACCTTTAAAAATATTTTATTTTGAGACAGGGTCTCACTACGTTACTGCAAGTCTTGATAAATTGCTTAGGCTGGCCTTGAACTTGTGATTCTCCTGACTTATTCTCCTGAGTCACTGGCATTACAGGCATGTACACAGCATCAGGAAGCATAAATGTAGTTTTTATTCTTCTACTTTATTTAAAAGCCAACTGCTTGAAGTAATAAATTTAAAGTTATATTGGTGACCCTAAAATGCATAGAGATATAGTTTATATGATAATAATTGCAGAAAGAATGTGGAGGAAAGAAGATATATTTGAGAAAAATTTATGTATTACTGAAATTAAGTTGTAATTAATTCAAACTAAATTATTATAAGATATTCATTGTAATCTTCAAGGCAACTAAATGAAAAAACTGAAAAGCATGTATAGTAAAAGAAAGTGACAAAAAAATTACTAAATAATAAAATGGAATTAAAAGAGTACATCAGAACATATCCATTTAGCAGAAAAGAAGGTAGAAATGGACAAATAGAAGAAAAGAAAGATATAAAACATATAGAAAGTAAAAAAGAAAGTAAAAATAACAATGGAAGTTATAAATACTACATTACCAGTAAACACATTAATGTAAACATATTCAATACTTCAGTAAAAAGAACAGATTGTCAGGAAGATAAAAACAAAACAAAATATCATCTGACTATATATTATCTGAAAGAGCTATATTTTAAATTCAAAGACATGAGCTAAAACAAAATTTAAAATAAATGCAGCATTCTTCTGCACAAACAAAATATTAAGCAATAAAAAGGCCATATGTCATAAAAGCAATCTTAATATTTTAAAAATATTTGAAATTGTACAAGTTGTTTTCAATTTCATACATTGAAGAAATAAAATTGGAAACTGATCAGAGAAAGAAATTTTTAAGAATTTCCCAGTACACAGAAATAAAATAGCTGACTAATAAATCAAAGGAAAAAAGAGACATGAAAAGATTAAGCAGTACTTGTAAATAATTAGTAGATCAAATCAGAAAGTTACAAGACACTTGAAAAATACTTTGAGATGAACAAAAACTGAAGCACAATATAACAACATATATGCAATGTAAATAAAATAATTGGTGCTTAAAGGAAAATTAGATACACTTTCCTACATTATAAAAGAAGAAAGATCTCAAATTAGTAATCTAAATTTTCACCATAAAAACCTAAAAATAGAGGAGAAGATACCAAGTCAATCAAGAAGAAAATAATAATGAAGAGAGTAGAAATTAATGAAATAAGAAATCAATGGGAAAAGTAAATATTTTTTTTTAAATGTTTCTTTGAAAAGAAGAACAAAATAGAGAAACCTTCAGCTGTACTGGAAAAAAATCAAATAACTGAAAATAAGAATGAGATTCTGGAAATTACCACTGTATTAGTCTGTTTTCCACTATTATATCAGAACATAGACTAGTTAACTTATAATGAACATAAATTTATTGGTTCACAGTACTGACACTGAGAAGTCCATGATTGAGAGGCCATCATCTTCTGTAATAAGGTAGAAGAAAAGGTGTGATAGAGAAATGGACCATGCTTGTCTTTTGGCAAGAAGGCCACTCCTGTGATAAGAATCACATTTTTTTGCATAATGACATGAACCTATTCATGAAAAAGAGTCTATATGTCCTAATCATTTACTGAAAGTTCCACCTCCCCACATCACCAAGTTTGAGATCAGTAGAATCCTATGAGAGAATGTATGACTTGATGATTTTAACTCACAACTTCTATTTTAATAATAACAGGTATACGTAATTGAGACAGTGTGGTAAATACTTTGCATAGACATTTTAATCCATCTTAGCTGTATTAACAAACGACTACACACTGAGTCATTTATTAATACAAGAAATTTATTTCCTCACTGTGTTAGAGGCTGGGAACGTCGTTCCAAGATCAAGATTCAGGAAAGTTCAATGTCTAGTAAAGGCCCATCTCATATTCTTTTTTTTTTTTTTTTTTTTAAAGAGAGAGAGGGGGGGGGACAGAGAGAGAGAGAGAATTTTAACATTTATTTATTTTTTCTTAGTTCTCGGCGGACACAACATCTTCGTTTGTACGTGGTGCTGAGGATCGAACCCGGGCCGCACGCAAGCTAGGCGAGCGTGCTACCGCTTGAGCCACATCCCCAGCCCACCCATCTCATATTCTAAGATGGTGCCTTGACTTCTATCTTGACCTGGAGAAAGACAGAATGGCGAAAAGTGACTGAATGTAGTGTGGAGCCTTATCTATAAAGGCCTCAATCCTATTCATGAAGGAGGAGGCCCATGACCTAATCACCTTCTGAAGGCCTCATTCACCTCTTGATTTTGTTGCATTGGAGATTAGGTGTTAAGTTTTACATATAAAGAGTTCTCCAAAAACTCACGTGTGAGACAATACAGGAATCAGAGGTGAAAAGATTGGGTTTTGGGGGCTGGGGATGTAGCTCAGTTGGTAGAGTGCTTGCCTCGCATGCACAAGGCCCTGGGTTCAATCCCCAGTACCACCACCACAAAAAAAAAAAAAATAGATTTTGAGGGTTGTACCCTGATTTGTGGATTAACCCATTTGATAGATTAATAATCTGCATGAATTAGTAGGATGTAGCTGCAGGCAGGTAAGACATGGCTAGAGGAAGCATGTCATTAGGGACATGCTGTTGGGGATTATATTTTTCCTCACTTCTTGCACTCAAGTTTTCTATACTTCCTGGCTGTCGGGAACTAAGTAGCTTTCCTCCAGCATGCCCTCTTGCCATGATATTCTTCCTCGTCTTGGGCCAAGAGCTATGGAGTATCACCAACTGTGGACTGAACCTGAAAGTTTATTTTGGCTCTGAAACCATGAGCCAACATAAACTTTTCTTCCTCTAATTTGTTCTTGTTGGATCTTTTGGTTACAGATATGAAAATCTGACTAACACCTTAAGTTTCGACATGAATTTGGAAAGGAAACAAACATTCATACCATAGTGACAGCTGATCTAATTCAACCCTCAATATAAGTTCTTTTTTAGAGATTAGGCAACTATATTTAGAGACTTACAATAAGATTGCAAGGTGTAAGGCCAAATTAGACACATCTGAAACCTATTTATGCCATTTACCAACTATATGATCATGGGTCAAGTTACTTATTTTCTGAATGCTTTCATAAAATGGAGAAACTATCAGTGCCTACTTCATTGGGTTATTGAGTCTAAGTGATATACTGAAAAGGGATGCCTAGTAAGGTTTGATAAGAATTGGCTATTATTACTAGTTACATAGTAGCGAATAGTGAAGCCAGTGTTTGAACCCACATGGTTAGGGGCATGGAGATGCATTGCTTGTGTCCCACTTCAAGGAAAGAGTTGCTGTCAGCCGTGGAGAACAAGTTTAGCAGAAACCTGCAACTGACATCTAGTGCAGAGTCTATTTTCTATCAGAAAATTATCTGCTCAAGGTCACTCAGTTTTCAGAATAGACCCAGGTTTAGTGACTGAGTGAGGTAAGGATATAAAAATCTAGCCATTTTGACTACAGGAGAACTTTGCTGGGCAATATTTCTGAGTTCCTTGCTTAGTTAGCCAAGATTTCACTGGATTTTTATTATAGCTCAACTTAGAATTGCACTATAATTGGAAAGAGGCTACTCTTTCCAATTCTGCTTCTATCCCCTTTTTTCTCCACAGGTATGCCTCCCTAATAAATACCTTGTGCACTAAATTCTGCCTTTTATCTGCTTCTGGGCAGCCTTGCTTGTGATATCACAATAATGCAGCATTTAGAAATTATGCTTAGAAAGAAATTAAGCCATATGAGATTTGGGAATCTTTACTAACGGAAAATGGAGAACACCTAGCAAAACTGATCTTTAAAATTCTACAGTGCAGGATTAAAAAGACCAAAGAACAAATGCCCTATGGGACCATGGGATCACAGAGCCACTGACAGCAATAGACACAGTGATTATAACTGACCTTGTGTTTCTGGCTTTGACTGGGCAAGGGTTTATTTACGTGACTTCATTGATGAGGGAACCTGCAGTTCACCAGCTCTGCCTCTATTCTGCTGCCTCTCCCCATCAAAGTGCTGGCCTAAATCAAAACTTTAAGATTCATAATTCATCAAGATGACTCCATGAGTACATCATAAATTGGGCAGATTAGATTTTGTGTATTTTTAGCTTCACAAATCATAATTTATGAGTCTCTCTGTTGGATGCAGAGTGATAAGAGAAATATAGGGAAGTAGGGGGACCAGAGTGAGATAATCTCATTTGAATTAGACAAATGAGACCCTGCTGAAAAGGAATACCCAGTGTCTCTGGACAAATTTATGAAGTCAAAACAAAAAATAATTACAGTGCAGAAATGGCTGGTGCTGGATGAACCTGCTTCATTCCTAATGTTGGTTGGCAGCTCTTCATCCTGATTATTCCATCTGGAGATAATTGTGTGATATCATCCATAAAATTAAATCATAAATCAACCCAACTAGTGAACAAGCCAGCAAGCTGCTGAGAAAACCACATGTAGGGGAGGTAAGACTTCTCATCTTAATGAGAGATATGGGAGTGAAATTAAGAGAAGAAGACATGTAGAGGGTGACCCTCAGCATGTCCACAAACTGACTTGCTGACAGCTGCCACCTAAGTCCATGCTCCAGTAGTATCCAGACAGCCAACATACTACCTGCAACCAATTTGCTGATGAGAAAATAATGTTCTGTTCTTGAATTGCTTTTTTAGGGATTGCTCATTTGAGTTGTGGGTGTTCAAAAAGAAATGCTAACAGTTGTGGAAAATCTACAAATATAATGAAAGTCATATACAAGAAAGAGCATTTGGCCAAACATCTTTAGACTTAGCTTTTGGAGATTCGAAAGAGTATATCATAGATCTTTGAATTTGTTATAAGAAGATGTGATCAATTTGTAACGTATTTTTGAAAAGGAATCTACTTATTCAGACAATAAAGTGTGCTTCTAAAGCGATTAATTGTGATGCACAAAGAGTAAGTTACTAAGATAAAGACAAATATGTGATTTAAATTGTTTTTGCTAATTGCCACAAGTGCTTTTGCTGTGGATAGCAAGTTGAAGAGGATCAAAAGTCAAAGGTCATCTCAGACTCCAGTAGTTCAGGTTGGAGTAGATATCCAAAGGGAACATGTATGGGCTGCATGAAAGAATCAATCCTTTTCACTTGGTAGATTCTTCTGTGACCATAATAAAGGCAAAGTCCAGCTGTATGTTGGGCTCTGAATTTTCCAAGTAGCAATAGTAACAGATGTTGAGAAGTTAGCAGATTATGAGCATCTGCAGTGGGAAGGTCACTGTGCCACTCAGCAAAGAAGTGAGTAGGAAAACAATAATGAGGATAAATTTTTCTGTCCTTCCTTCCCCCTGAATAATATTAGGACCAGTAGAACAAGTCACCAGCTTTGAAAAATGCATATTCTTTCGTATTGCTATTAATTGCTTTAGATATATAAAACATGTATATTGAGCTCTACCCATTCCTAAGTGTAGGAGTGCCGGGTTTTGTTCATGATTAAAAGGCTCAGGGGTCACTCCAGTTGAGCTGGGCTAACTGGGCTGCACAAAATAACCACACAAGAGACACAAATACCTTTTTCTTTGGGGTCACTGTGATGGCTCCTCTGACCTTAAGGGTCCGCAGGAAGAGAGAGAGAGAGCGCTAGAGCGAGCACACATGCTGACCCCTTTTATTGAGGAGAAGCTATTCACATGAGGCAAGGGGTCAGGTTTCAGGGGGCTGAGTGTATCTTCATGATGTCCACTGTCAGCAGGTTGACTGACATATAGGTAGGCCACCCCCAAGAGCACAGTAAGAGAAGGGGACATACATAAGGCACTTCCATGGAACATTCTATCCTAAACAGGGCAAGGAGTAATATTACAAAGAAACGGGTGAGCATAGCTCACCCATAGGGATGTGAAACCCATGCCTGGGCAAGAAGATAGTCACTGGAACCTTAGAAGAGCAGGCAGTCTAGCAACATGGGTGCCTGAGGCTACATCGCCCAGCAGGGGAGTTAACTCAGTCACGTGCCAGGTTGGTGTCTCACATAGGAGCCTAGCTGGTTTTGGAGAATTCTAAAATTTGGACCAATCAGAAAATGAAAAACCTTCATAGAAATAAATTCTATTTAGCCATCTTTATTTCCTTCCCTTCATTTTCTGTTCTTCGGGGTTCTTTCTATTTTTATTTCTTTCATTGCTGCTATTTGTTCTCTATTTTGGCCATTCTTAACTAGAAACCTGAAAATCACATGGACCCATTTTATAATAATGAAGAGCAACAAAATTCAGTTTTTATCAGGCTTATTAGATTGGTCAGGACTCCTTTCATTGTTAATTTAGGAACTCAAACTGGTCTACGTAAAAAGAAGGAATTTATTGTGAAGAATAAATTCACATAAAGATCTAAATGGTTATATCTAGAAGAGGGTTGTAACAGCCATGGCTCAAAGAATCCAAGGCTCAAATAATTGTATTGATGTTTCTATTCCTTCTCCTCCCCTTCCTACCTCTGTATTCACCTCCATCTTTTTCAGTCTACTTGATTGTACTTTTTCTCATTTGGTTTAATTCTCAGATTACATCTAAAAAGCAAACAAAGTCCTATCTGGGATCAGGCCTATATAATATTTGAGATCCACGATTCCCTGGAGGCAGAGTGTTATCTATTTCTCAATGATTTCAACCACCACTATGCCAAGCAGCTGTAGTTAAGTGTCAGGGAAACACAAAAAAATAAGGCAAGCCTGGTGAGTGTCACCAGATTAAATGCCATGCATCCAGCCCATAATGGGGAGATTTATGAAGTTTTAAAGCTATAAAAGGAAATGAGCAGATCTTTATTTCAGAAGGAGTACTGTGTGTTGTGGAGAATGAGTTAAGTTGTAAGAATCTGGATTCTTGAAGAGGAATGGAGGCTGAAACATGTCCGGGCTTAGTAGCAGAAGGATTAGAAAGGATAAAAAGTGGATCCAAAAGACTGCTGAGGAATAAGACTGACCGAATTTAGCAACCAATTGATAGTGGCAAAATGAAGAAACAGGAAAAGGAAAGACAGCATTGAAGTCCCCAGCTTGGATGATTGAGATTAACTGTATTCTTCCTTCAAAAGGCTTTTAAAGAAATTTTACTAACCTCTACGTGGAAATGCTACCAAATCTGGTGCCTCTTACAATCTATTCATGCACAGAAACTGGAGAATGGTAGATTTTAGCAACATTTTGAGATTTAAACTAAGCTAACCTTTCAGCCTCTAGAGTGATTTGTTGCATCTTTCAAGACATTAAAAGACATCAAACGCTCAAGTATTCTTTCATGACTTTTAATAATTTAGAATATTGATATTATAAATATTTTTTTCCCAAAAATATTTTGTGCTATGATTTAAAGACTTTCAGAAAGTTTGTTAGTTTATTGAAGACTGTATTTGCCAATTACTTGGAAGAGAACATCTAGGAGATGTGTGACCTCACCCCTTGTGCTGTTGAACAGTTTCCAACAGGGGAATCAAAAAGACATTTGGGAGGAATGAAACTTCATTTTTAGTGGTAGGTGTTCAGCCAAATTTAAAAAATACTGAGTTATTATAATATCTATCTTGATGACTGTGTTCTCTGGCATCTCCTTAACTGTCATTGTTCCTGGGTGGTGCTTCACTCCAGGGCAGTACTGTTGGTACAAAAGCTAAAAGGAGCTTGTTTCCATAAGGTCAAGGCACTATATTAAGGAGGGAGACACTAAGCAATAAGATTGATAGCCACTAGAATCTATCTACCAGGTCATCATGTGGAAACCCAGAATTGGAGCCGGTAGGGCAGGTACTTTTGAGAAGGGTAGAAGAAACACACACCTATTTTGGGATGAACAAATCCAGCTTAACCAGTTGGGTAGGGTTCCTGGGTCAAGAATGTGCTCTTATATTTTTTGAAGTGTTTTTATCATTAAGAAGTAATTTGTGAAATGTGATATTTAATTTGGATTCTTGCAGCTAAAAATGTAGACAATGGGCCAGTAGTGTCAGCTATGAGTTTAAGATTTTTTTTTTAAATGTCAACATCCGCATCACTTACTCTCTTATTAAAAAAGCAAATTCTCAGACTAAATCCCACCCCTTTGTTTTTTAGTACTAGGGATTACACTCCATCCCTAGCCCTTTTTCATATTTTTATTTTGAGACAGGGTCTTGCTAAGTTATTTAGGGTCTTGCTAAATTGCTGAGGCTGCACTTGAACTTGCAGTCCTCCCGCACAGCCTCCCAAACTGCTGAAATTACAAGGGTATACCACCATACCTGGCAAATCTGCATTTTTAAGAAACTGTCCCCAGACAAGTTTTTTTTGTACTTTGAAATTTGAGAAATAATCTCCAAAGTGGGCTATAAATTAAAATAATAGAATTTTTATTTAGCATTCTTAATCTCATACTCTTACCACAGCCCCTCCCCCTACCCCATAGAGGATATGTTCCAAGACCCCTAGGAGATGCCTGAAACCACTCATTGTACTAAACTCTATATAAACCATGTTTTTTCTATGCATGAATACCTTTGATTTGAAGTTTAATTTATAAATTTGGCAGAGTAAAAAACAATTTGAAGTTATACAAAAGCCAATATTAATATTGAAAATATACTGTAATGAAAGTTGTGTGAATGTTGTCTCTTTCTCTCTCACAATATCACATTCTAGACTCAGCCTTCTTGTGATGATATGAGATGATCCAGCCCCTACATGACGAGATGAAGTGACACAAATGTCACAGGCCATGGAATGCAACATTAGGTCACCAATGACCTTCTGATGATAATCCAGAATTATGAATTGCTTATTTCTGAAATTCTCCTTTCAATACTTTGAATTTCAGTTAATCTCAGGTAATAGAAAATCTAGGAAGTAAAATTGCACATAAGGAGGTAGTACAGTATATAAACACATTTTATGACATATTCATTTTATTACTGTAGTGGTGCACAACACATTTGTTTTATTAGGTATATACTCACAACTAGTTTTTTGACATAAATACATTATCAAAACTTTTTGGAGACCACTGCTTGAAGGATCACAAGTCGGACATGCAAGTCTTTGGAGAGAAGAATAAAAGAGAAAAGAACAAAGGTTAGAATATTCCAGCCTTCTAGAATATTCTTACCTTCAAGATTAGACTGTTATCTATTAATTAATCAAAATCCTTATGGCACCTTCGAGGAAACTTAATCTAAGTTGTCCTCAAGTGACTTATTGCTCTCCTCTGATACCTGGTCCTAGAACACACAAGCAACTGGAATTTACAAACCAGGGCTTAGAGAAGTATCAAGTGAAAAAGCAAATTCAGAATTTTACCTAATTGTTTCTTACATTGTAAATGGAGTCATAGCCCTCATCTTATCTGCTTAAAATTCCTTGTGCAGCACTAAGGCTTTTCCGGGGTAAACAATGAAATGCAAATATCACCAGTCATTAATTACCTGAAAAAGGTTCAATCTTCTTGAAACATGGAAATGCAGCCATGGCAGACACATTTCTGAGATGCATCCCTCCCATGGAATTGGTACTGCTCTGTCTCAACCCCCTGGGCCCAAGGCTAGCTTCTCACTTTCTTTCTTGTTTTGCTAATTTTTAAAAAAAATATGTATTTTTTTCATGGCACCTTTATTTATCTATTTTTATGTGGTGCTGAGGATCGAACCCAGGACCTCCCACGCCCTAGGCGAGGGCTCTACCACTGAGCCACAACCCCAGCCCCTTGTATTGCTATTTCTATTCTCTCTTTCTTCCTCCCTTCTTTGCCCTCTTTGCTACACAGTCTGGGTTATAGGTGAATCACATTAATAAAAGAAATAATGAAAACTCAGTCACTGGCTCTTAGAAACCTTTTAATAATAACATGCAACTTGAAGACTACCTGAGGATTCCATAAGCAGACATTTTAAAGTAATATTACATTTATTACTTTCATATATCGGAATGTAGCCTTTGGGGAAAATTCAAAGGACAAGTCCTTGGCCAAACGGATTTCTTCTTAGGCTTTGTGCTCAAGCTGCTCAAGAATATCCATTTATAGCACAGAGACCACATAGAGGAGCCTGCCTCTGTTTCTCTTCCAATTTACCATACTGAACTTCACTCCAACAGGGCTCCATCTGGGTCCACGCATGCATCTTGTTTCTGAGTGCTTCCCTTTGGCTTTTCAATCACTGTTGGCAAATTCCTTTGGCAGGCACCCAGGGTTGCTCCCACGCATATTAAAAACCAGGTTTTAGTGAATTATGTGACAGTGATTGTTAGCACTTGAATGCTGCAATTCTGGGAGATTTCTCCAATAAAATAAGAAAATGAGGAGGAAAGGTGGCCTTTGAAGGTTAAAATGTGAGAGGCAGGTGACACACAGGAAGAACACAGGGTTTGGAGTCAAGGTTAGTTGTCTAATAACTTTGGAAAAGTGACTTAATCTCTTTCGGCTTAAATGGGAATATGCTTACTTACTCTCTAGTGGTTCTTAAAGGAAATAAATATAAATGATTGTTCTTAGAGTGTTAAGAATGTAAAGGACAGGTAAAATTTCTCCTCCTCCTGCTTAGGGTCTCTAACTGGCTTTAAGAATTAAGCTAATGTGAGAAAAATTAATAGGAGAAAACCACACACATTTCATTTTGTAATTTTAACATAGGCATTGGAGCCTTCGCAAGACAGAGGAAGACCCACAGAAGCACTTGGGTGTTAAGGTCTGTAAACAAGTCAGGATGGCTCCTGGCATTTTGCCAGAGGGAGTGGTTTGTGAAGTAACGCCAGCGAGCCATTAAGTGTGGAGATTCCTTATTGGTTGACTGCTGTATCTAGTTTATGTTAATTAAGATAAGCTGTGTGTAATGTATATATATATACCCCTCCTGTCCTACAATAAATGGCTCCCACTTCTGCTGTATCAATGTACACAAGTTGCTCGTCACCCCCCTGGTTATTTTGCTGCAGCTGGACTGTGGCACTTGGGGATGAAAGTTTTTGTACAAAGTTGGACAAAGAGTAGTAAATTTTGAGAAGACAAAATAAAGTAACTAGGTCAGTTAATTGTGGAAAAGTACTAGGTACATAAGTGTTAGTTGAATTCGCTGTGTTTATATAGACTTCTCTCAGTTTAGACTTCCCTATCCCTGGTAATAAGAATGTCTTCCTTCCTTTTGAAACAGGGAAGGCCCTTTTCACATAGGAATTTTATCTCCTGCTTTTAGCAAAAGAAAAGAAGTTTGGAGCCTTCAATCTACTATTTTCCCAAGTCCTTTTATTCAAAGTAATCATTAGGCCAAAGTGACATATTTTGGGATGGCCTGGTTTGAATCTTTACACTACCCCCCATGTTAACTGTTGATTCTGTGATTAGAATCAACACACTAGTTCTGAGCCAGATATATAGAGTCCTTCTAAATAGTCCTGGACCCCTGGACTCTGATTGAATGGATCAGGAATATTTAAGAAAAAGAAAGGTGTTTATTGGAAATGGAAGCATAGATGAATGTATATGTCAGTTAATGAAAACAAAACTAACAAAAATGCAGCAAATTTCCTTACACTTCTGGAAAGCAAAGGAGGTTTTAACCGAATTCAGTTATTCTGGTCTCCAAAATGAATGGGATGTGTTAGAGTTTATAAACTGATGACCATTAGCCTTGCAATATTTGAGCTATCTAACTCAATATTCTCAGCAGTGGCTTCTTATAACAGTCACCTGGAAAGTTTCTTTCTAAAAATGAAATTTTTTCTACATTCACTAACTAGATATCTTGAGCTTAATGTTCTAGGGTGAGACTACACATTGGTATTTTATAAAATAATCCCAGGGCAGCCAGTGTTGAGATCAATCAATATAACCTCTTGTGTTTGAATTTGATGTCCACCAATCATCCTTTTGATTCCTGCTTAAGACTTGTCAATATCAATATAGAAAAATGACCAAAATAATTTTAAGTATTTCTTTACCTGTGGCTCATATTTCCTGTAATAATTCACTAACAAGGTACTTGATTATGATTTGATTTCCCACAAAGTCTGGTGGTAGACTATGGGTCAATCATGTCAGAGTGAATGTAGCTGGACCCTGTATCATTACCTATATAATTCTTACCAGAAGTTATTCAATACTTTGTAGTTCTAGTTTAGTTTTCTGTCTCCTATTTCCTAGGAATCAATTTCATGAAGACTGATTTCTTCTAAAACTAATTAAAAACAATTTTCCCCCTTTTATTGGTTCTAGTCCCCTTCTATTTTCTTTATTTTTCCTTCCTAAATTAAATTTGTATAAAATGTTATTAGGAGCAAGCAAGCTATGTTGGCAAACAGGCAAGGTATATATGTGGGAGTCATATAAACAGAGCAGAGATACCCAGAGGAGATTCTTGGGTAGGAGAATATATGCACAGGGAGATGTCAGATCCCAAGCAGAGTCAACAGCCTGTCCACATGGGCAGGAAGGTGGAGAGGTGTTCGAGTCAAAGCATGAAGAGTTAGAGTTAAGATGGGATATGGAGAGTATTCTTAGAATGAGGGATCAGTGTATGGTGCCACAGCCCAAGAAGTTATAAGAAGGATGTTCATGGTGATGGAGCAAGAGATTTCATATCCTGGGTAGGGATGGTGGTTACACAGCAATAGAAAAGCAGGTACTAGGGTATGTATCTTCTAATATCCAGTCCTCATTGATTAGGAAGCATTAAGTCCCCAGGACATTCAGACTATCCTGCATGGCTGAGCAAGTTCCTGCATGTGGAGCATGACAGAGATATAGCACTTGAAGGGAGAAGCTGTCAGGGTGCACAGCCCCTGTCCCTTCTACCTGCTGATGATTGGAGGTGTGTAGGCTCAGGACACAGGAGCTGAGCAACTCTACATCTATCTCACCTTGAATCAAATTGTAAACCTTATATTTGGCAAGCTGGAACATACTAAATCCAATGACAGGTACTCTGGTAGCTCAAAGGAAGTTTCCACTCCAGATTTCAACATACCGGGAAGGTGTCCTAGAAGAACCAAGTGGGTTCTTCAGTCCCCATTACATCAGGATGTGATTAACAAATTAACAGCTTCTCCAGTACGACAAAATCCTTTGGAGGAAAAAAAAATGTTTATATAAAAACATCTGTGTTTAGGATAGCGTTATGGTTATCCTGCAAACAAAACCTTGGTATGTTATGGTTAAGCACATGATGACCCTTGTCTTCTTTTCCTGAGGGAGCTGTGCCTCGGGCTGCATGAAATTGATTTAATGACCCGATATCCTTAAGCTGCATATATATATTTTTTTAATTTTTTGGTGAGAAAGTGAAAATAATATGCTCTTTCATACATATGTTGTATAAATTCCTGCTTATATAAAAATATATTCTTGTCAAAATTAAAGTGAAAGAAGAAAACAGTACTACTTAATAACTTTCCAGAAATCCTACACTCTTGTAACCAATTCCTAAAGGAAGAAACAGAACATGACCAGCTCCCCAGAAACTCCTCCTGCTCCATCTCCCTGCAGGTACCCACCCTGACTTCAGTCTGTGGGTTGACATTCCCTGCTTGAGGGCTATGCGGAGGAATCATACCAGGCAGGCCTATTGGGGTCTCACTCTTTTCATTCAGCTCTTTTTTCATTCATTACTTGACGTTCATTTACCTTTTTAGAGTTGTTTATTTTTATTTCAATTATTTGATTTTAACTTCCATGTATTAAATTGGAAAAATCAGGAGGGCCATGGTTATCACCTGACATTCTATTTGGATATTGTACCTCCAAATGAGGACATTTTACTAGGAAGAAAGAGGGGGAGAGAGACAGAGACCATTTAAAAAAAAAAAAAACTTTTCTAAAATGCACTGCATGATAGGTAGTGTTTCCTCTGGAGCATGACAGAGATATAGCACTTTGGCAAGGGTGTCGAAAGGGGAGTATATTATTCATTCAGAAGACTTTGTCCTCAGATGCCCTCGTTTTGTGTAGTTGAATAATCCCCACTGTAAAACAGTATTATCTGGTTTCTGTGTAGGATGACCTACTAGAAATATAAAAGCTAGAGTTAAAATTGCATACTGCCAGCAATGTTTATTTGCTTACATCATCATAGCTTGAATCATTATCTCTGTGAGGGCTAGGAATTTGGTGGGAAATGTGAAAGGAAAGCCCCTTCCTAGTATGAATCACATCATTGCCTCCAAAATATCAGGGTAAGAAGATAACCTGAATTTAATGATTTTATTACTAAGTTCCACCACATCTTAGTAAAATTGTAGAGTCTTTACCTTTAGTTTGCTCAGAAAGAGCAAAGAGTACCATGATGAGAGAATCGGCCTCAGCAGGGGAAAGAAGCTATTTTAAAATGCATAGACAATTGTAAAAACAATCCCCGCCCCCCGGAAGTGGGCTGCCCTGGGTATACATGAACAACCATTTGCCAAAGAATGTAAGCAAGAACTTAGTTTATTAACAATCTGGGCACATGGCCAGGCCTAGAAGCTCTAGCCATGTTTTATTGTCTTCATGTTTTCCTATTTCTTTTCTTTTTTCTTTTTTTGGCAAGGAAACCCCAACTAACTATATCCTCTGCTGTGTCTGAAATATGATCTGATATAGAGCTGTTAGAGTCTCAGTGTTCTTGAGCTACATTAGGAGACAAGAGTTAGGAGACAAGAATGGAGTTGGGGTGCTACTTTATAGTGTCCAAAGTACCTTCCATGTACTATCTTTAATATTTAGCACTCAATTTTAAGATAATTATTAAGAAAATTGAAAGGTTTGTGAATGTATAAGATACATTCACAACTATAATAGAGGCTTGAGGTGCCCAATGATGGTTACCGACATATGTTAGCCCCATGGCATCCAGCCCCTCTCTCCAGTGATGATCACATTTAAGCTTCCCAAGAAAGAACGAAGTGGTTGCCTATGGTTTCATGCACATGACACTGAGACGAGAGAGAGAAACCCACCAAAGGCCCCAAAGCTGGCAGAGTCAACTTTGAATTTTAAGCAGTCTGACTCCAGAGTCAGTACTTATGAATGCCATGTACCATATGTCCTGTAGCTGAGGAACTCCTTGCTATAAAGTGGAGGAGTTACTGTACCTGAGATTGTGAGATTCTTAAATGATCCCTGTAAAAGGCTGACCAGATGTCTTGACTGTATTAAAGCCCTCAATAAATATTAGCTATTGTTATTATTGACAGAATAATGATGAGCAAATGATTCACCTGAAGAAATCCCTGGGACCTGGCAGTGGTCTTAGTAGTAATGTCCCTAACTGGTGGTTATGTGTAAGACGGCAGCTGGCATGGTACAGTTGAAAAGGCATTGTTGCAGAACTAGGGACTGCTGCTGCTGCTTATAAGTGACTTCTGGCAAATCAGATCACCTCCTTGAATTTCCTTCTGTATCTTGATGGTAGAGATGATACTTCATGCTTTTCAGAATTCCCATGAAGTAGGGCTGCAGTTGTAGCTTAGTGGTGGAGTGCTTGGACAGCATGCTCAAGGCCCTAGGTTCTATGCCTAGCATTGCAAAAACTAAATTAAATTAAAACAGAATTTATGGGAGGCTTATATAGAAAGTGCTTTTTTAAAATAAGGTCTGGAACATAATGGAAAACTTGCAGTGGTAAATTTTCTTCACAAAAAAACTATGTGACTCTGGATTAGAGGATGGAATTGTGATCAACCACAGGAAGTTTATATTTGGTCCTAAAATCATTTATTTGTAATGGGCTTCCTCAAAAGAAAGGGCTGTCTCTTTGTGGATGGTGATTAAGTATTTAGACTAGGGATGGGTGGGGTGAACTATTTGACTCCCTATTCTTTAATGCACATGGGACCAAGGAAATATTCATACAGGCTTGCAGAATGTTCAACCGAATCACTCACACCACAATAATTTTAAATAATCACAGAATACACGACCTTGTCTATAGTAAGTATCAGCCACAGGAAGTGACAGACACATAGGTCCTATACACTAGTCTGCTTCAGGCCATCTTTCTTATTGAGTTGGGCTTCCTGTCATCGGAGGTGGTGCTGGTCCTTGTTGGCTTCTCAGTGACAGCATCTCGGGCTGTCGAGTTATTAAAGTATTGTTTAAACCATTCTATTAATTCTCTAACTTCCCCCTTCTCAAACCAGGAGCCTTTGCATTTCATTTCCTTAGACTCTTGGTGAGCAAAAGGTGACATGAAGCAGGAAGGGAAATAGTGGAATGTTGCTGAGGTGGTGTTGAAAAATTTTTCATGGCACTTGTTGAAAGTGATGAGGAAGATTTCTTTCAGGAGTCTGCTTCAATGGTGTTTCATAGCAAGAGAGAGAGAGAGATTTGGGTTCAACTCTCAATACAACAAGGACAGATAGAGATGTATATTCAAGGAACAGGGAGGGGTTCAGTGGATGGACAGGAAGCATTAACAGGAAGCATGAGGGATAAAGGGGACTCTGGCAAACGGACTTGAGACAGGATTGTTACTGGAGGTAGACTAGGGTGATACACAGCTGAGGGTGGGACATGGGAAGTTGGATCTGAAATTTAAAAAAAAAAAAAAAAATGGAGGATTTTTGCTAAATTGACCCAGCAGAAATCTTGCTCCAATTGGATTAAATGGACAAAGAACAGAGTTCAAGTTTAGGCTTAACCAAAGAGGAAGCGCAGAGGAGGCTGACTCAAGTTTGGTCAAAGGAGACTTATTTTTTTAGTAATAAAGGGAAGAAGGAAAATTAATTGTAATCTTAGAAGGATAAGAAGTCTTCTATTCTGTGATAAGAAAGGAAGCACCACCCCCTAGAGTAGCCCTAGGGAGACAGTGAACCCTCAGACTTAAGCTGCCAGTAGACTTAAATTAGGGAACCTGAGAGACTGTGGCTTCCACATCAATCCATATTCCCCTTGTCCATAACTGTATCCAGTAATCCTGGAGGGTGAGGCTGCTCTGCAATGGACTTCCCATCTTCATGGGTGCAAACCAGTTGCTCGGGACAGGGACAGCAGGTCCCTGAGACTCCCTGTACTTGAATGGGGAGGTGGGTGGACCCTCTGTAAGGCTCAGTCCAAATCTTCCATCAGCCTGCTGAGATGAAGGCTGAAGTCTGAGTTAGGTTGATTGTTAAAAAAAAAATAAGCAATTGTGATTATTTCAACTACATGGATTTTTGTAGCTGAAGATTTAGACTCCCCACAAATATAAACCCATTTGAGACTTCTCAGTGTAAGGTCATAATCCTCTGGGTCCCTTGTGGTGATGAGAGATGCCACCATGCTAACCCAGTCAAAGGTGAAGCCAAACAGAGCCCGAGAGATGTGAAGTTATTGATCCAGACATAACACCACCATCAGCAGCATCCAGGTGAGTGAAAAGCCTAATTCTAGATTTCCTAACTCATAATTGCTCCCTCTCCATGTTTGAGAAATGCTGTCTCGAAATGTATCCATTATTTCAAGCGATCTTTTATTTCTACTCATGATATTTATGGAAAGCCGGTGGATGATGGAAATTTAACTGTGCTCCCCGGGTGCCTTTGAGAGCTCCGCTTTCCCAGCCTTCCTTGCTCAGCCTCCACTCTGCTTCTGCCTGGTTCTGAGAACAGGAGGCTTAGAGAAAGCGATTAATGATTGAAAAGGACTTTAGAATCCTGAGATGAAAGTGCTGGGTGAGCCTGAAGTGCCGCTCCTGGAAGGATTACCTCTGTTGATGCTTTGGCTGCCACTTGGTTGTGTTTAAGGGAAAGGCTGATTTCAGAAATTGATCTCTTCTGCCTTTGAGCAGGCCAAAGTGGGCAGAACTGAAAGGGGATTTGAGGCTGCTTGTTGGGGGGGGGGGACCTATTATCACCCCTGCATAGGCTTGACTGGCTTCCAGCAGGTAATGAAGGCTCCTATAGGGTCACCTTAAGCCCCTTCCTGCTGTGGCTTACACTTGAGAACAATGGGCTCCCAGAAGGGAGGCAGAGGGACAGTGGCACAGCTGTACCTCTCTTGGGCCCTCAGCCCTGCGTTTGGTTACCTGCTTCCCAACAGTCAGGCAGTGAGTCTCTGATGAGAAGCCCGCTGGCCTGGATTGGGTGGGGAGAGGCAGGGAGAGGCCAGGGAAGGGCAAAATGGACTCCAGGAAGAAGCCCAGACCTCTGAGTCACTGCAGGGCCAGGGGTTGGGGGCTCGATTGTGAACTTTACAAGCCACGATGCCCAGAAGGCTGCAGACACCTGATCTCTTCTGCTCGGTTGCCATCTCACACTGACTTTGCTGACGTTGACAGCCTTTCTTTCTATTTTTATTTCTCCTTCCTGATGTCTGTTAATGAAAAGAAAAACAAATGTTAGAACCTGAAAGAGTCTCAGTAATCATCTATTCAACTTTTCACTTTATAGAATGAGAGAACGAGGAGTGTGGGAAAATGAGTGACTGGGAAAGTCGGTGACACATGAACTTGGATAGTCTCCCTCCCTTCCTTTTTCCTCTCCGCTCTTCTCTCCTTCTCTTTTTCTCCTTTCTTACTCTCTCATTTCTTACTCTCCTCTCTCTCTCTCTCAAACACCCCACAATTTTGTCAAGATGTAGGAAATCAGTTCTTGTCCTGACTCTGTCACCAGCCACGTGAACTGCTGAAAGTCCTCCAGCCTTGGGCTTCTGTTTGACCATCTGTGAAATGAAGGATCTGTTCAGAGCCTCAGTAACAGTGACAGGTCCATGTGTTTATCAAAGCTCTTTTCCTTTTCGGCTTGTGGAAAACTACATTTTCCAGTCTTCACTCCATTATTTGGGAACAGATGACTCAGTTTTTGGACAGTGGGATGGAGTGGAAGTAATACACCTCACTCTGAGATTTGTTCATAACACACCCTTGTCTTTTTTCCCTTGTGTGATGACCTTGGAGACGACATAGGAAGTTGATAGCATTACTCGCTAGACAAAGACTGCATGGAGCAATAACAGCCTCCTCGTCCCATTCCCACATGCTTCGTCTTCCCCTCTATCATGTGGGACAGACTCTGCCATGAGAGCCCTGAACCTCTGTTGAGTTACTGAGAATTAGGGGTTGTTTGTTATAACAGCATATCCTGACTGAGTAAACCTCTAAGATCACTGTCATTTGCAATGGCTTGCTATTCTACCCATCATTTTTACTTTTTTTTTTTTTAAATCTCCTTCATTAATCACATATTAGTCCTTACCTTCTTTCAGGAAACTTGCAAACCCAAATCTAAATTAAATGTCGTGGGAGGAAATTCAGTGTAGAAGACATAGCTTGCCTTTGACTTTTCCTCCTTTCTTCCTGTGACAGCAGTAAAGAGGAATCCGGGAGGAATGGCTTTCAACTGCTACTATCCAGCTCCATTTTAAGGAAGTCTCAAAGCAATTATTGAGTATCAATGGGCCAGTTATAGATAAATGGGAGGAAGATATGCTTCTAATTATAGAGCTGGTGAAGCCTACTTGAAATGATACACCACCAACAATCCAGTTCGGAGGACTGGGCTGTGTGACTCCATTTAGACATACCTGCATTGTATGGGGCCCTTTGGGTTCTTTTGAAAACATCTTTAAATCAGGTCCATGGACAAGCACTATCTGTCCTCATTAGAACTGTCAGTTCCCTGCTGGCTGTGATGCCCACTCCTACTCTCAAATTCTTTAGGTACATTTTTCTTCACAGCACTGCAGCCCAGCACATCCATCTGGCCAGAGAAAGAATATAATAGAGCATATTTTCAGCATGACCAATTAGATGTGCAACTCCCATTAACAATAACAGGACTTACACTCCAGATTCTTCCTCAATAAATCTGGCCTTTCCCCTTATGAGCAACAGATGGGTTTTCCACAATGGCTCATTACCTTCTGGCTCGGCTCTCTGCTGCCAGAAGTGAAATATAAAGTTATTTATGGATGGAGAAAGATGCATAAGTCACCGTGGGTTATTTTCTGCCATCCTTTTTCGTTTTATTTAGTTAGAGTTTTCTATTGCTCAAGATGAACAAGTTAAAGAAGATGGCGGCATCCCCACTGGGAATGGAGATGGATGTCCCTTCAGCTTGGGTACTTTTCCTGATGGCCACAAGATCTCTGGGGGTGATGCTGTGTTTCTTGCAAGAAATGGTAATTGGGATATTTCCATAGAGAAGATACCCATCCCTCAAAAGATTCTCCAGCCTCTGACAGGCCATCTCTCTGAAATTTGGTCAGTGGGGGCAAAAGTCGGTGCCACTTAACCACACGTGACACATTTGAGAAAAGAAAACAAATTGCTTCTTTAGGGAATGCCAATACTTCTCAGTGCTTGACATCTCAGCCAGGTAGAGATTATTCCTCTGTCAATTGGGAGAGAAGGACAGGGAGACAGTTAAAAAGATTGCCATGATCGGCATCATATGAAAAAGTACACAAAAGGATAAAAAAAAATATATCCATGCAGAAGAACGGGGGAAGATGGGGAAAGGATCTAGAAAATAGTACTGAGCGTGATGTTCTCAGACTTTGTGAGTGCTGAGCAGTATTTGCTATGTGCATAGAATGCAGCGCAGGCTGGTTTTGCCCTGTCAAATTCCTTACATGCTCTGTGCTTCAATTTCCTTGTCCAAAATTAAAACAATACTAATAGGGATGTCATAAGATTAGTCTAAGGATTAAATAAATTAATATCTGCAAAGCTCTTACAAGAGTGCCTACCTTCCAGTAAGTGCTGTAGATGTGTAACAACGGGGAAACTCCAGCCAGTAATGATGGCAATTGCTTTCTCTTCCCACGTGGCTCAATGGGGCTGCCAGTCATAGGAGCTCTCTTGCCCCTCGGGTCACTGGAATAGCTATATTATTCAAACCAGCTTTCTCCTTAGAATTTTTTTTTTTTTTGTACCAGAGATTGAACCCAGGAGTCTTCTACCACTGAGCTACATTCCCATCCCCTGCTTTTTATTTTTCATTCTGAGACAGGGTCTTACTAATTTGCTCAGGGACACTCTCTAAGTTGTTGAGGCTAGTCTCAAACTTGGGATCCTCTTAACCTCAGCCTCCCGAGTCCTCAGGGCTAGGTGTATACACCCTGCCCCCTAGAATCTTTTGGATCCGTTCAAAAGGGAGATGATTTGCCCCTCTCTTATGGGTAAGGCTGTGGGTTAAAAAGTCTAATTGCTCCCAGAAACTTGTGCCCTGCCCCATATCACCTGGAAAAAAAAATGAGTAGCAATAGAACAGCTGAATCCAGTACAGAGGGAAGTTGGACAAGAGGAGGAAGGAAGCCAGCCTTAAGCCGTGTTCCCGATCCTGGTGTGCTGGTTTCTAAAGCAGCTGTGCCCACTCCCTTCCTACAGTTTTCCTGCAAGAATGAAGGCATTCCCTGTTTTGAGACTGGAGGAAGGACATAATCAGCTCAGGTTAGGGATCTGGCACTCACAGCATAAGAACAAAATGTACTGGAGAATGGCCCCCAAGACCAGAATCTATCAGAAAGTAAAGCTGTAATGCCCCCCCCCCGCTTCCCCCTCCTACCCCCTCCCCCCGTCCCCCCGCCCCCCTCCCCCTCCCCCCCTTCCCCGTCTCCTGACAAGTGGGGTGTGTGTGTGTGTGTGTGTGTGTGTGTGTGTGTGTGTGTGTGTATGTGTGTGTGAGAGAGAGAGAGAGAGAAAGAGAGAGAGAGATGGAGAGAGAATGATAGTGGACTATGGGGAGGGTTGATGGTCATTTTTAGAAAAGCATGGAGCAGAGAAATAATCCTAGGGTTATTTTTAGAGCCAAAGAATGAGAATCACAAAAGAACAGAGACCCAGAGTGGAGAATTACCTCACAGCTTTCATTTAGATGATATGATTTCAGGCTTCATTGCTAGCGCATTAGTAAGGGCAGGGAAGCCATTTCTTCTGGAGTGGTCAATAGTTCTAATGGTGAAGATGGTCATTCTTGTCACTGGAGCAACCTGACTGTGTTGAATCTCCTCTTCAACCCTGGTCCAGCAGCTCTCTGGGAAAGCTGTGAGATTCTTTTCTCTTTCACATGCAGGGAAGCGCAAGAGTTGAACATAGTTTTTATTTCTGCATAAGGCTACTTCTTTGAGATAAACATCTCTCCCCAAAGAACTTATGTTAATAAGAAATATAAACTTTAGCATATTTAAACGAGGTTGGTAGAAGAAATGTTTGCTTCAAGTCTGGCCATTACTGTATGAAAATGTAGAGCCTATCATCTGAAAAAAATAAAATAAAAATAAAAGATCCTAGACATGGGACAGTCTTTCAGCAATAAGAATAGGCCATAGCACAATTACTGCTCCTGTGCTGGTGACCCTGACTTTGCAACCACTGAACCAGGAGCTAATTGGTAATATATAAATCCAATTTCGTTTTTTTCCTAGGTTGATTTCCTTTAGGATTGACAATAATTAAGACAGATATTATGCTACATGGCATCCTGTAGTTGGGAAATGGCGTTTTCATTTAAAATATTTCATTTGGCAGGGAATCTATTGGAACATTACCCGCTTTACCTTTGAAACAGTTTAAATGAGAAGGACACATTTTTGAAATCTCATTTCTCTGACTGAGAAGGAGAAATTAATCACTAGAACACAGGAATGTTCTCTTCTCAGGTTTCATGTCTCCAGTCAGTCTTAGAGGATTGATTCTAGCTGGGACTTCATTGCTATTTAGAAAACAAAAGTAATAAAATCACTCTGGCTGGTCTTTTAAAAAATGCCGTCTATGGAACAAATAGGCCTCTGTTATAGCTATTAAATAAAATGAGGGGAAGGAATAAAAACAACGATTACCACAGCAGTTATTTCATATTGAAGAACTAATATATTTTCACTATAATATTAGAGGCTATAGGAAGTACCACCAGACTTTGTGGAAGCCTTAATAGATTTTCAAATCTCTCTCAAAGAGCATATTTGGAATAATTAAAATGTAGATTTACTTTTGCCAAATTATATTTTATTTGCCAACTCTGAAGTTCAGAACACCAGGATATATTGTACCCAGGTCACATCAGCTAAGCTCTTTTTTATATCACTTCAGTATTGCCACAAATATGCTGCACATATTACAATGAAAGACCATCAAACATCATTTTAAATGTATAAAAATTTAAGATCTGACAGTGTCAAATCCTGGTGAGGATATGGAGCAACTGGAACTCTCATACAATCTTGAAGATAATGCAGAATAGAATAGACCCACTTTGGTGAAGAGTTTGATGGTATCTTATAATATATACTTCCATATGACCAGTGGTTTTCACTCCTCGGTATCTACCTCACACTATGGGGAAAAAAAGTCCATATCAAAATGTATGATTGTGTTGGGCCACAAGAAAAAAAATACCCCAAAGTTTGGCATTTTGGCATGCAAAGTACTTTGAACCAAAGAATATTAGGGAGGCCAAAAGGAATATATAGACAGGACTTGCTGGGGTTTTCTACTCAATCTATTACTGTTAGAGCATGTCCTTTTGGTCCAATAGCATTTTTAGATGGCATCCTTATTTCATTGTAGTTAGGTAGAAAAATGGATAGTTCACCCTGTTTTTTTAGGTTTTAGAGGCTTCAAAGTCATGCAAAACTTTATTAAATGAATTTGTTATGCTTTTCTCTTTTTAGTCTGTCTTTTGATATAAGTGTTGGTCATAACGTTTATGAGGGGTGAAGAAAACTATCATACTTTTCCACTTCTACCAGTATTTACAGCATCTTTGTTCATATCGCACAAAACCGGAAACAGACCAGTGAATCTAGAGTGGAATGTAAAACTAACTACAGAGGGGCAACACAGTGGGATATTGTTCAACAACAATGCATGCAACAATACAAAGTGATTTAAAGTGAATTAGTCTAAAGAAAGGCAGACATAAAAGCTTACATCCTGTTGGCTTCTATTATGACCATCCAGTAAAGGCCGAATGATAAAGATTGAGAGCAGATCAGTAATCTACAGGGTGTGAAAATGATGGAGAGGGATGACTGCCAAGAAGAATGAAGACCTGTTGGGGGTATGATGAAAATGTTTTATGTTATGTTTGGGGGCGGTCACATGCCTATGTGCATTTTTAAGAATTCGTATGTAACGTGGTGTAACTAAGAATGAATGGTTTTGCCTGGAAACTAGATCCTAATAAATCTCATTTTAAAAAGTCCCAAACAATGGGCTGGGGCTGTAGTTCAGTGCAGAGTGCTTCCCTACCTTGTGTGAGGCACTGGGTTTGCAATTTAATATTGCATAAAAAAACATAAATGAATAATAAAAAAAGTGCTATACAACATACCACTCCCAAACTTGGTGGTTTAGAAAGCCCCTATTTCCTTGGACCTGTGGGTTAGTGGTTCAGAGGAGCATAGATAGCTTAGTTCAATAATTACAGCATCTCTACTTTTTGCCATAAGCCACAGATATGGGTCTCATCTACAAGTGTCCCTTTGATGGACTGCAGGGTACTTAGGATATGTTCTGATGGTAGAGACACAACAGAACAAGTTTAACCACAGAATAATGTTTCAAGTATTTATTTGTGTATCTTCTTTTTTATTACATTTTTAAATTTTTTTGATTAGTTACACATGACAGTACATTGATCTTGACATATCATACATTTGAATCACATGGGGTATAATTTCTCATTTTTCTGAGTGTACAGGTTGCAGAATCACATCGGTCTTGCAGTCACGTATATACACACAGCGATAATAATGTCTGTTCTATTCTGCTGCCCTTCCTTTCCCCCTTCCCCGCCTCTCCCCTCCCATCACTTCTCTCTACCCAATCTAATGTGACTCACTTTTTTTTTTCTTTTTCCTCACATCGTCATACATGTATTCTGTATAATGATGAGGGTCTCCTTTCAGCCAAAGAAAGTCAAATAACCCAAATTTAAGAGGCAGGGAGGTAAAATTTTATTTCCAATGGGATTGCATGGCCCATGTGGAAGTGAAGTATTGGAATAATAATTCAATCACATAGAAGAAGGCACTTCCTAAATTGCAATTTATGAGTATGCCTCTAAGTTTTTTTTTTCTTTTTTTAAAAAAGAACATGTGGGAACAAATGATCCTGTGATGAATTTTTTTTTTCTGCATGATCACTATTGAAGTTTTGTTTGTTGGAATTCAGACTGGAAATTTATATTCCACTTTTTGAAGAGCAGTATAGTTGCTTTTATTGGGCAACTGGAAGTCTATGATTCATTTTGATTCCTTTTCCTGTCGGTAATCAGTGAGCTCAAAGCCAATTGCAGTGCTCAGTTGAGATAACCATGATAGTTCATGTTCCTTACATATTTCTCCTCACTCTGTGGGATTCATAACTTCTTTTAAAATCTTTATATGTAAATTCTTCATTCTCTATGTGCTTTTATTGCAAGACTCTCAAAATATATTTTGAAAATAGGCAGGATTTCTGAAGGCAGATCATAAATAATGCAGAGCACAGGGCAGGGGGCAGGGAGAACATTTGCACTGTTATCATTTCCTTGGAATATACTATGTGAACTTTGCAAATCTCTCAATCTCTCTGTGCTATGATTTCTTAATCATTTTATAAGGCTAATTATGTCTCTTTTAACTTACTTTTCAACATAATGGAGAAAACAGGTGAAGTCACAATACATTTCTTTGGCACAATGGACTCCTTGGTTATAAGCCATTTTTATTAAGTGAATAGACAGGTGTGACTTTGGCCCTAGAGGAAGCCCATATTGTTCTATAAATGGAACAAAAGCCTACGCTTGATTTCTTGCAGTGGCTTTGCCTGCTGAGTGAGTCAGGAGATTTGTAGTAAGCAGGAGAGGCTCAACTTGAGCTTACTTGTGCTTTTGTACCTGTACAGAAGGATGACAGTTCTTCAGTTGCTGACGGTTGTGAAATGAGCTGGTGGTCTCAGGCTGATTTTAAGTAGAAAGCTTGCCACAGTTCCAGCAAAATCTTGAGGGATTTGCTATGTCAAAGCCAAGGTTGTATGAAGTGCAAGTATAAAGGAACTCAACTGGCCACAGGGGGGCGGCTTCTAGGGCAGAAAGACATTGAAATGGTGTATATGACAGTCCTTTGGTGAGAAGGCAGTGAGGGGATTTCCAGATGAGTATCAGTTCTCTCAACCTATTTCTACTGGACCCTTGACCCTCAATGTAAGATTGGCAAAGGCCATAGCTTCTTTTAGTCACTTTCATCATAGAAAATGACTTACATAGACAATTATTTCAAAATGTTAGACATTTGAGCCATGAGATTTGTAAATTACAGGAACATGTTTGATTTTATCAATGTTTTAAAACCTACATGTTTCCAAGAAGCCTCAGGTCATTGCAAAATTACATACTGGAGCTGTTTCCCAATGAGCCCATCACTTAGGAAAGATCATTCTATGGTTAGTAATTTGAGTGTTAATCAGCCAGGATTCCCACTTTGCAGTCTGTCAAAACATAAGCTTGCACCAGAATCACTTCAATTGCACATTAAAAGGGATAATTGTGGGACCCGCTCCAGGAAACCATGAATTAGATTTTCAAAAGTTTAATTTTACTTGAAACAGGTTCATCTGCTGATATGAAAAGATATGATGAGAACCATCGTGTATAAGCAGTCTACATTCCAACATGTACCACAAACTTGGGTTCTTGCTTTCCCTGGTGCACCTACCCACAGACCATACATGGAGCACCACGCCATTTTTCTTAACTTTGGTACCATTAAGATTTTTTATTTACAAATGTTGAGCTGAATGCA
Source organism: Ictidomys tridecemlineatus (assembly GCF_052094955.1). NCBI lineage: Eukaryota > Metazoa > Chordata > Mammalia > Rodentia > Sciuridae > Ictidomys > Ictidomys tridecemlineatus. The sequence continues at coordinate 30,756,846 of NC_135478.1, read as the reverse complement.
AAATACCATGAGTTTTTCAGATAAAACAGGAACCAACAGCTTGCTTGTGCGAGATTAATTCCAGGTGTGCTTCACTGCCCTTAAAAGGACTTGGTTGAAAAGTTTGAAAGACCTTCAGAGAAGGATTCTCAAGGAGAAAATGATGTCAGGGCTACAATAATTCCCTGTACATATTGTATTCAATCTAGCAATATTTATGAAATGCCCACAATTAAGAAATGCCCCTGGAAAATACAAAGTCCTTGCTGAATTGAATGGTGCTTGAAAAATCACCTCTAACACACGGTGAACAGGAACTTACAGCAGATAAGAGGTCTAGTGAGAATAGAGAGAAAGAAGAATATGAAGTAGGGCATTTGGGTAGCTGTAAGGATGATGAGAGAGACTCAACTGAAGGAATGGCAAGATGAGGATGAAGTGCATTGAAAGACCAGATGTGAGCAAAGAAGAAATGGAAGGAAAGCAATGTTTACTAAGCACCTAAATTCCAGGCACTGCAGAGTTGCAGGTACTTCATAGAAATCTTTTGGCATTTGTGTGTGTGTGGGGGGGGGGGGTGCCAGGATTGAACTCAAGCGCATTGGACCACTGAGCCACGTTCCCTTACCTATTTTGTATTTTATTTAAAGACAGGATCCCAGGCTGGGGATGTGGCTCAAGCGGTAGTGCGCTTGCCTGGCATGCGTGCGGCTCGAGTTTGATCCTCGGCACCACATACAAACAAAGATGTTATGTCCACCAAGAACTGAAAAATAAATATTTAAAAATTCATATTCTCTCTCTCTCTCTCTCTAAAAAAAAAAAAAAAAAAAAGACAGGGTCTCACTGAGTTTCTTAGCTACTCACAGTTGCTGAGGCTGGCTTTGAACTCACAATCCTCTTGTCTCAGCCTCCCAAGCTACTGGGATTACAGGCGTGATCTACTGCACCCAGCCTTGATGTTTAAAATTCAGTTTAAGTGAGGCTTCCACTTAGAATGTTCCCCCCAACATTTTCTGCCCTTCCCTTCATTATATTGCCTGTATTTTATTTTCATTATGATTAATACTTAATCATAATGGATGCAACATGTACTAGTTAGCTTAATCTAAGGAGGTATGGTTATTTTTTTGTGGGAAAGCACACTTGAGGTGGTTAGGATTCAAATGGTCTATTTACATCTGCTTTGGGGATGCTGCTGCTACCAACTGTGTATCACAGTTCAGTATCAGGATGGGAGTTGTTAATTTGTTTAGGAATCCTCTTTTATCAGTGAAAGAAAACCCAGAGTTCTAGATATGTGAGTTGATTAGAAATACTATATAGGCATCTGGGAACTTGTGTGGTTCTAGCCAATTTTACTTAACTATGCCTGGAGTCGCGGTCATATATGTCACCCTTTTCAAGAAATTTTGAGACTAGCTGCATGCCATTATCGGAATGTTGTTGAATTATCCTTTCACTTGGTATTATTGTCAGAAGGCCTGAAAGGATAGACCACTGGGAATCTTCAGAGTACCCTTGTGACATTGTTCTCACACTGGCTTTCTAATAAATGTGCACGTTTGAGAGAACAGGGCCTCAGATGTGCTGCCTTTTCAAATCAAAGGCAAATAAACCTAAAGCTATCACTTATTCTGATTATTGGAGGCTACAAATATTTGCCAAAAGGAACGTAATAATTGTGACTGAGAAGACACGTTTGGTTGCATTTATAACAGAACTCTTCCTTCTTCGATTAAAATGCACCTTCTAAATGTTCCCATATCTCCCTAAATACACACCTCTAACACTTCCCTGTAATTATCAGTTTATTTACCTGTCTCTTCCCCTGGAGAATGAAATTCCAGATGCTGCAAAATGATCTAGCCAATTTCATAGGTGCATGTGTTTTTTAAATGTAGACATCTAAAAATCAGGAATGGGTGAGATTTTGCTACCACAACTTTTCTCACAAAATTGTAATGGGAGATATTTATTGAATAGCCAGCTATGGGTGAATAAGCAATCACAGAAATTAATCCACATCTTTTGTTCCACAAGCTCAATTAAGTCCCATCTTTTAAGTCTTTTCAGTTCTCCTATCCACTGTCTTCCACAAAGAAGATGCAATGGAGGCTGCCCTGCCAAGGTGCAGAGGCAGCATGCTGTCATTCAGCAGGTGTTTGGCAGCTAGAATCCTAGAATTGCACAGGATCATTTCGAGCTTACTTCTGGGCATCATCCCTCAGGGTAATCCCACCAATGCTAATTTATTTAGAACATTCATAATGTCATTGAGATTTAATTGCATAAGCAAAACTTAATTTCTGATGTCCATCATGATAATTTAAAAGTTTGGTGTTTATTGAGGTAAGGGTAGTAGATACTAAGTAGTAGGGTTTCTGAAGCAGAGGGTACTAAGTGACACACTGTCCTGATAGCTGAGCAAAACCCCAAACAGGTATCTTTGAATAGAATGCTATTTGCATCTGGGTTGTAGCTAATCCAGCCCCAAATCAGACTATATCATTCTTTCTATGCTTAAATATAACAAAGTAATTTATACATAGTTTGGACTTGATTAAGGGGACTTTGATTGATTAGATACGGTAAACTCAGGGCTTTGCAGGGTGATACACAGTGAGTGTCTATTCCTTTTTTTTCTTTTTTTTTTTGATAGGTGATATTTTTGTTGTTCTATCTAGATATGCATGAAAGCAGAGTATATTTTGACATATTTTACATACATTGAATATAACTTCCCATTCTCGTGGTTTTACATGATGCAGAGTTTCATTTGTCATGTATTTGTATATGAACATAGGGAATGTTGGATTCGTTCTACTGCCTTTCTATTCCATTCCCCCTCTCCCTTCATTCCCCTTTGTCTAATCCAGTGAACTTCTATTATTCCCTCCCCTGCCTTATTGTTTGTTAGCATCAACACACCAGAGAGAACATTCAGCCTTTTGGTTTCAGGATTGGCTTATTTCATTTAGCATGATAGTCTCCGGATCCACTCATTTACCAGCAAATGCCGTAATTTTTGAGTAATATTCTATTGTGTCTATATATACCACATTCATTCATCCGTTGAAGGGCACCGAAGTTGGTTCCACAGCTTAGCTATTGGGAATTGAGCTGCCATATTGATGTGGCTGTGTCATTGCAGTATACTGATTTTAAGTTTTGGGTAAAATACCAAGGAGTGGGATAACTGGGTCAAATGGTGGTTTCATTCCAAGTTTCCTGAGGAATCTCCAACTGCTTTTCAGACTAGTTGCACCAATTTGCAGTGCACCAGCAATGTAGGAGTGTACCTTTCTCCCCACATCATCATCAATATTTATTGTTACTTGTATTCTTGATAATTGCCATTCTGACTGGAGTGAGATGAAATCTCAGTGTAGTTTAAATTTGCATTTATCTAATTGCTACTGATTTTGAACATGTTTTTTTCATATATTTGTTGACTGATTACATTCTGTGAAGTCCCAGTTCACTTCCTTTGTCCATTTATTGATTGGGTTATTTGTATTTTTGGTGTTAAGTTTTTTAAGTTCTTTATTTATCCTGGAGAATAATGCTGTATCTGAGGTGCAGGTGGCAAAGTGTTTCTCTCATTCTGTAGGCTCTCTCTCCACATTCTTGAATGTTTCCTTTGTGTGAAGAAGCTTTTTAGTTTGATACCATACCAGTTGTTGACTCTTGATTTTACTTCTTGTAAAATCTTGTAAGCTGACATGATGGAGATTTGGGCCTACATTTTCTTCTGGTAGGCAGAGAATCTCTGGTTTTATGCCTAGGTACTTGATCCACTTTAAGCTGAGTTTTGTGAAAGGTGGAAGATAGAAGTTTAATTTCATTGTGCTACATATGGATTTTTAGTTTTCCAAGTACCATTTGTTGAAGAAGCTATCTATTCTCCAAGAATGTTCATAGCATCTTTCTCTGAGATACCTTTGTTTATGTGGGTATGTCTCTGTGTCTTCTTTTCTGCACAATGGTCTTCATGTCTGTTTTGTTGCCGATATCATGCTGGTTTTTTTTTTTTTTTTCTGTAGCTCTGTAGTATAATTTAAGGTCTGGTACTGTGATACCTTCTGCTTTATATTTATTGCTGAGGATTGCTTTGGATATTCTGGGCCTCTTATTTTTCCAAATAAATTTCATGAATGCTTTTTATATTTCTATGAAGAATGTCATTGGAATTTTAATAAGAATGGTATTAAATCTGTGTAGAACTTTTGGTAGTATGGCCATTTTAACAATATTAATTCTGCCTATCCAAGAACATGGGAGGTCTTCTCATTTTCTTTAGTTTTCTTCAATTTCTTTCTTCAGTGTTCTGTAGTTTTTATTGTAGGAGTCTTTACCTCTTTTGTTGGATTGATTCCTCCAAAATTTGAGATTATTGTAAATGGGAAAGTTTTCCTAATTTCTCTTTTAGTTAATTCATTACTGATGTATAGGAACACAATTGACTTATGGATGTTAATTTTATAATCCTTCTACTTTGCTCAATTCATTTATGAGTTCCAGGAGTTTTCTGGGAAGCTTCTTGGTCTTCTAAATATAGAATCATGTTGTCAGAAAATAGGAATATTTTGAGTTCTTTTCCTAATCATATTCTTTTAATTTCTTTTTACTATGTAATTGCTCTGGCTAGTGTTTCAAGGACTATGTTGAATAGAAGTGGTGAAAGAGGGAATCCCTGTCTTGGTCCATTTGTTAGGGGGAATGCTTTCAGTTTTTCTCCATTTAGAATGATGTTGGCCTTGGATTTAGGAAATACAGCTTTTATACTGTTGAAGTATGTTCCTATCCTGCTAGTTTTTCAAACATGAATTGATGTTGTATTTTGTCAAATGCTTTTTCTTTATCTATTGAAATAATTATGTGATTCTTCTATTGGTGTGATGAATTACCTTTATTGATTTCTGTATGTTGAACCAACCTTGCATCCCTGGGATGAACTCCACTTGATCATAGTGAACTACCTTTTTAATGTATTTTTGTATGTAATTTGCCAGTATTTTATTTGGAACTTTTGCATCTATGTTCATCAGGGCTATTGGTCTGAAGTTTTCCTTCCTTGATGTGTTTTTATCTACTTTTGGAATCGGGGTGATGCTGGCTTCATAGAATGAGTTTGGATGGATTTCCTCCTATTATATTTCATGGAATAGTTTGAAGAGGATTGATGATAGTCATTCTTTGAAGGCCTGGTAGAACTCAACTAAGATTCTGTCTATGCTTGGGATTTTCTTTGTTGGTAGGCTTTTGATGGTATCTTCAATTACTTTGCTTGAAATTGAACTGTTTTAATTTTCTATATCCTCCTGATTCAATTCTAGGTCATATGTCAAATGTCTTCAAGATTTTCTATTTTATTAGAGTATATATTTTCAAAATAATTTCTGATTATTGTCTGTATTTCAGTAGTATCTGTTTTGATAATTCCTTTCTCTTCATGAATTTAGTAAGTTGAGTTTTTTCTTTTTGTTCATTAGCTTGGTTAAGGGTTTATCAATTTTATTGTTTTTTTTTTCAAAGAACAAACTTTGTTTTGTCAACTTTTTAAATTATTTTTTTTGCTTCAATTTCATTGATTTCAGCTCTGGTTTTAATTATTTCCTGTCTTCTATTGCTTTTGTGGTTGATTTGTTCTTCTTTTTCTAGGGCTTTGAGATGAAATGTTAGGTTAATTATTTGGTGACTTTGTATTCTTTTAGTGAATGAGCTCAGTGTCATGAATTTTCCCTTTAGAACTTCTTTCATTGAGTCTCAGAGATTTTGATATGTTGTGTCACTATTCTTATTTACCTCTAGGTATTTTTTAAAATTTCATCCCTGGTTTCTTCTGCTATACATTGGTCATTTATAATATATTATTTAATCTCCAGGTGTTAAAGTTCCTTCTATTTTTTATTTTATCATTGATTCCTAATTTTTTTCCATTATTATTTGATTGAATGCAATGTATTATCTCTATTTTTTATTTTTGCTAAAAGTTGTTTTGTGACTTAATATGTGGTCTATTTTAGAGATGGATCCATGTGCTGCTGAGGAGAAAGTATATCACATCATTGATGGATGAAATTTTCTGTTAATGTCTGTTAAGTCTAAATTATTGATTGTATTTTTTAGTTCTGTAGCTTTTTTTTTTTTTTTTAGTTTTTGTTGGGCAATCTATCCAATAATGGGAGAGGCATGGTAAAATCATCCAGTATTATTGTGTTGTTGTCTGTTTTCTCTCTGATTTCACTCCTTACATTGTTCTTTGCCTAGCATATCAGTTTAACCACATATATTCTAAACTCCTTCTCTGATATTTCTTCCAATGTGGTGTCAATGAATTCTGTTTTTGAAGTATCTTGGTTTGGTGCAAATTGTTCCTTAGCTTTTTCATGTTGTTTGTGTGTCTACCCATCAAACCATATGGATGTAAGTCAGTAAAATTTCTACCCTATGAACCAATAGTGTCCCTGAAGTTTTCCAGTACCTTACTATTTAAGGGTAGACAGAAAATAACAACAACCAATTCACAAAATATACAGCATTAAACCAAATAGTTGCTGCTATAACATCTACAATGTTAATTGTCAGAATAAACAGAAATGATATGATCAGTTATTGCCTACAATGAAAACAGCAAGTTTGCAAAAGGATTTACAATTTTGAATAGTGGACAGGGAAAGAACAGACATGATATGGGATGTGATGATTATGCAGGAGGAGGATAGAAGAGTGAAATGAGAAATTAAAGGAAGAGTGAAAGGGAGAAAAACAGAAATTGACTGTAAGCAGAAGAAAAGAGAGAAAGAGAATTAAGGAAAACAGATAAATGAGAGAAAAAACATATATGATGTAATGAAAAAATTTAAAAATTTAAAAATTAAAGAATATAAAAATATAAAACTGAAATATAGTAATCAAGCATCCTAGTCTTCAAAATACTGACCCATGAAAAATAACTGGCTTCAAAAATGCTAGAAATGAGAAAAAAATAAATATTAATATGCATCAATGTCCATGAACCATTAGGGGTGCAATTAAACAGAGAAAAGAGAAATAAAAAGATCTTGATGAAAAAATTTTAAAAAATAGTTTTCAATGGAGTTCAAAAGATTGTTCACTTCCCTTCTCAGCAGTGTTAGGTGGAGTCAATGGGAGTGTGATGCTCTACCCTCAGGGTGGTGTTGCTGAAGTGAGAGAGGGAATCCTGTAGGCAGAATTCCTGGAGGTGGGGTTTAGGCTTAGGTGGGCTCCAGGTTCTTTGTTGAATGGTAATTGGATTGGAGATTTAATATCAGTGCACCACCAGGGCTCAGCAATTGCTTTGCCCATTATGGGAGACCACACCCTAGGGATGTTCCCTGGATTCCACTTGTGTGGTGAACCAATTCTCAGTCCACTGTGTCACCTGCAGACCCACATTTCCTAGTCATGGGTTCAGTCTCCAAACTCAGTCTTTCCTGTCCTCGCTCTTTCAAATTCCCAGCCAGCTATGTCTCTCCCAGCCAGTCCTGTAAGCAGCCAGATTGGAGGAAAATGGAGAGAGCCAGGTGGGTTTCCACAATCAGTATTCCTCTGTATAAACCCTTCTCCATATCCGATTTTCTCCTGGTCACTTGGGCACACTCCATGTCATGCAGTATGGTTTTGCCAGGTCTGTATTTTGGGTCAAACTCTGATTAGTGAGGAATGAGTTCTGCCAGCTGCTACCTCCCACCCTGCAGTTGCAGAATGGTTCCTTGCTCTGTCCTCTGCATGCAGCAGGGAAAGATGCAGCTTTGCACAAGGATTTCATGTAGAAAGCCATTCAGTTTAGTCAGACAGTGTCTTTGATCTCTAAACTCTGTACCCAGACATGTGTCAGCCCTCCTAAAAATGTGAGTTCCTTTAATTCCTTTATCCCTCCTCTTTGCTCATGGAGGAACTGCCAGATGGTACCTCTGGATGCGGCAGTGGTGGATATTTCTTCCTTATTTTATTATATCCAACCTCCTAAATCATGGATCTGCTCTGAATGTATAGTATTAAATCCTAATAAAGAGCCCTTCCCCCTTTTTTTACCCACCTTACTGTAAAGCTGTCTATCTGTTTTCTTGGTTTCACACCACAGAGAAGCCAGGATCGTGACCTTCTTCATTCTTCCAATTTGAAACCAACCTATTCCTTTTTCTTTTTGAAAAAATTAATATCATATTCATTTTTTTAAAAATGATTTACTTGAGTAAGTAAATCAATCAATCAGTCAATGACAACACTTAATTCTCATTAGAGCCATGTGCAATAGTATCACCATTTTTAGATAAGCAAACTGACAGCTGGAGAGATCAACTTTATTTTTCAAGATCTGTTCATCAAGGAAGAAGTGTTCTAATAAAAACCTCTCTGCTGCAAAGTATGTGTTCATCTTGTTGAACAGATATACCTCCCAGAACACAGAGGTATGGAAAGCCATGATATGTTTGAGAAACAAAAATTTCAATTTGATGAAATGTTAGACCATGAGAATGAAGAATAGGAGATAATCCACGAATACAGATGAGATTTTTCTGAAAGCCATAAGCTCTATGTTATGGGTAATATTGGTAGTGGGTGAAATATCAAAAGGGGATGTGTGTGTGTGTGTGTGTGTGTGTGTGTGTGTGTGTGTGTGTCTTTGTTTTAGTAGAATTAAGACAAAGGCTCTGACCTAATTAAGGCTATTGCTTTAAAAAATGGAAGTGGGAGTAGTTGTTTATTTAAATAATTTGAAGTTAGAAAGATATAGGAAGAAACTAAGTAGAAACCAAACAGTAAGAAGAATTAAAAAGAAATAAATAAAAGAAACATGATTAAACCTCAAAGGGCAGGGTATAGTGACTTATTCACTCTAAGGTTATAGGGAGTGTAAAGAGATAAAGCTGGGTGTCTGAATGTCCATAAAAGTTAAAAATATTAATACTTGGGATGAAGATGAAACTTGGTGGTGGAATACATGTCTGACATGTGCAAAGCCCTGGTTTGGATCCCTAGCACTGCAATAAACAAACAAATAAATAAATAATGGCTAACTTCAGTAAAAGTTTATCATCTGTTTTCTAGAAAAATTGTTTCCACACCTCATGGCAAGATGATATTTTTATAAAGTTATGTCTTTCTGCTCAAAATTATGTGCTTTTTCTGCATTGAGTGATTAGTACCTCAACTTGCACAGTGGTGTTGAGAAGCCACCAAGAGACCTGTTGTGGACTTGCAAAAGTTTTTCAAAATGTTAAAAAATATATAATTATACAAATAGTGAGCATGTTTCAAAGTTTTAGTTTAGTTCATTAATAGGGGACCAGTATAGTAAAAAAGCTAGTTCAAAGTTACCAGTCTACAGATGGTAAAGCTCAATAAAATGAGATAAAGTTATATTCAAAATTACTTTAGAGGAGAAAATAAATATGTAGACAATAAATTTTTAAAATACAGAATGCTCAAGTAACATTTATAAATTAAATACAAAAGCAATTAATGTCCTGCAGCACAATAAAACAGGCTTTGTGGCTATCATCTGTAACAGAAAACAATTTGCTTGCATTGCTACCAGAAAAAAACAACGCCTCTTTTGCATTTCTATAAAATAGAAATAATTTGTATCCACTATCTAAAATTAATATCTTTAAATAATTGCAATTTTACCAAACTATCATATGTATACCTCCTAATTAATATCAATAGTAGTCTATATTCCTCTTGAGAAGCAGGTGACCCATAAGCAGGCTTGATGTCATAGTATGACATCAAAAATCACACTAAGTTTTCTACTTCCAAACTATGGAGATATATGTACATATATGTCATGAGATATATATTTTCTTTGCCTACCAGTCACTTTTTTTTTTCTGGAAACTACATCCTTGCCCTGATTCCATCCATGTTTTTTCTGAATTGGGCATTTTGCTAGGGGAAATGCATCTCTGCTTCCATTATGATTTCATCCAAGGCTAATGAAATACCCCAGGAGAGAACTAGCAGCCTGGGGGTTACTGGTTTTCAATTTCCCTCACTTCATCCAGAATTTGTCAAATTGAGTGAAATCATGTTAAGTGTGTTGTTTTTAATTTACAATTTGTGAAACTAGATTTTTTTTGGTAGTGATTGTAAAAATAAAGTACTAGAATAAATTAGATTGTTAAACTCCACTTTATTTTGCACTGTCAAAAATGAATATGCAAAATTATCAACTTTATATAAAATGGTATATTGTATAATACCTGTCCATATCATACATTAAATGTGTATATTTTAAGTTTTTATTTACATGTCTTTTTTCTGTGTTTTTTTTTAAATTTAAATATGTAAGGTAATCAATACCATTTTTCTTTAGACACTTTCTTTTATTTGAAGATTATGTCCTACATTTTTCATGTTAAAATGTATTGGGCATGCAAGTGTGCTTGAGTGTGCATGATTATAATGAGAGACAATTACAAGATGTTTAATTTTTTGTTGGTTTTATTTTATTCTTAATGTTCTTACCATGAAAAATTAAATGGACAATCCTATGTCTGTCCTTATTTTCATGTTTATTTGTTTAGCTCTGTATTAATAGCTTTCTTATGAAAGCCAACTCTGGAAATCATGCTAACATTCCCATGTTCAGAGTTTAGCTTCAAACTTTGCAATTTTAGGAAGCAGAATTATTTTTCTGTACACCAATAGTAGGTTAGTTTATTCAGGGTCAGTTTATATTAGCCAAAGTTAACCTATGAAACCAAGCCTAGGATGTAGAACAAAGATGCAATTAATTAATATTTGAATTCTAACTACAAAGGGGTAGGATCATTTACATCCAACACTCCTTGTTCACCTCACACCATCAGCTGCCATGTTACAATCAGAGTGTCTGGCTAGCATGTAATCAGAGGAAAGGACATTGGGTTAGGATTTAAGGACCTGAGTAGTTAATAGCTTTGGCTTGTGCTGGAGCTAAGGGTGCTGTGCTAGGGAATCCTCTCTCTTGAACAATGCTCAGTGGATACTATGTGCATTTTATGCCTCTTTGGTTGAGGACCAGGGTAAAAGAACCTCTTTTCTAACAATACATCTTTCTTTTCTGATGGGTGTAATATCTTCCAGAGGACTGGAAGCTATCTTACCTCTTTAAGAGATCCACTCTGACCCATAACGATTAATGTTTAAATTATGACTTTCCTTTTTTCTTTGTTATCTGTTTTTTAGCAAATGTCACAACTCCTCCCCCGCCCTCTGTGCATACAATGGTCATCCTTTTCTTTAAGAATTACAGAGATTGATTGAGGATTTATCGGCTATAACAAGAGTGGAGGAGAAAAGATTTCTTTCCATGTTATGTTCATAGCTGAGTCCTCTATAGCAAAAGACAGATTAACAAGAGAAAAGCATGCACATTGATTTAGTAAAAGTCTTACCTAATACATGAACCTTTGGAACCTCTTGAAGACCCAGAGAACTGGAAGACCTCTATGGGTTGGCTACATTGTTAAAAGAAGTAGATAGGTGTGGAGCAGGAAGATTTGGACAAAAATGTATGTTCAAATGGCAATAAACTGGGGGCATTTAGAAGACCTGCTCAGATTTTTCTCTGTTTCAGTATTTTCAGAGATTAGGGCATTTCTTTCCTTGTGCATAGGGTGAGTCCCTATCATATGAGGGTCTTATGACCTACTTCAGAAAATGTTTTCCAGGTTTTATGGCTGTCTAGGTTTCTAGGTTTCTTCAGGGGAGAAGATCAGGAGGCCAGTTTTCTTGAATGCCAATGTAATACATTTTGGAGTTGTGTGTCCTGAACCCCACCCCAAGATTCTGTCTCTCCATATCAAACCAAAGCTAGTCATTGACATTCTTTTCAGAGTCCTGCCCCCCTCTTCATGGTTTTAATTTTGATTAAGATTTTTGGCTGTAGGTCCATGTGGAAGTGTTATGTCCAGTTTTTATATTAATGGTTTCATTGCACAATCATTTGCTTATCTCACATCACTTTTTGAGAATTGTCCTTACATCTAAGATGCAAGTTGCTGTTACATTGAGTTTGAGTTTTGAAAATTCTTTTTTTTATAAATATTTATTTTTTTAGTTATAGTTGGACACAATATCTTTATTCCATTCATTTATTTTTATGTGGTACTGAGGATTGAATCCAGGGACCTGCGTGTGCTAGGCGAGTGCTCTATTGCTGAGTCACAATCCCAGCCTCCAGTTTTGAAAGTTCTTACTTGAGTTCTCCATTGTTTCCTTCCCACTTGTTATTCTTCATCTCTGGCTATTTAAAGACAAAAAGAATGAATGTCAATTTCTGGGCTCTTTATGTTTCAAATACATAATTTTTTTTCACTGTAAGTACTAACTCAGTCTCCAAATTAAAATAAATCTAGTGTTTGTTAACTGATACTTTTGCCTCTCACTATCTTAGATATTTCAAGTTGTAAACTTATATAAATTCTTATTTCTTTTTTTGTACTGGGGATTTAACTCAGAGGCATGTAACCACTAAGCCATATCCCTAGCCCTGTTTATGTTTTAATTTTGAGATAAGGTCTTGCTAAGTTGCTTAGGGTCTTACTCTGTTGCTGAGACCGACTTTCAACTTGTGATCCTCCTGCCGCATCCTCTTGAGCTGCTGGAATTACAGGTGTGCATCATCATTCCCAGAAACGTTGGTAAATTCTGAGTATTAAAAAATAACTCTCTAACTCAGAGTAAGTTAAACTAGGCAAAAATTTTTCAAATCTTCACCCCAAATGTTTGACCATAAAAAAAGAAATTTCACATGGTGCTATCGAATAGTTTTCACGTAGAACAATTTATTATTTCCCCAGAGCACGTGAACATTTTTTTTCCAAAGCCAAGAAAAATGTTGCATGTAGGAAAAAGGGTGAAGTAAGGCAGACGGGGCCTCTGCCAATTGTGAGCCTTGTCCTGATACCCCAAATTCATCTACTCATGCCGTAGACAAGAAAGCCATCAAGACTCAGATGACGGAGTCCTTCTTTGTCCAGACATTTATGACAACTCCCTTCTTTGAATTACGCACCTAGTAGAAAAGAATTCTTTCTGAATCCCATCAGACTTTGTACATTTTACATATATATTTTAAAAGTCTTTTCCTCATCTTCTTCAAAGTCCTGTTTCCACAGCTGTGTAGTTTTCTGCTACATTTTAGAAAATGGCCTTTCTGAACACCACTCGAAACCCCAAGGGCTGTGGACTCGTGGTTGTCCTCCGGCCCCGGGGGCACAGTGCCCGGTCCATTCCTCCTCAGGGCATCAGAGTCCAGCATGCTATTGTTTTGCTTCCACTTTCCCCAGGTTTTTTTTCCCCCCCATCATTTTTCCTTTTCTCAGAATGAAAATAAATATTTGTATTGCCTAGAAAAATAAACAAAAGCAAAATTAAGAACCACTGACTGCTCTTACTTTCCTCTTTCTTTTATTCTCTAAAAGTTTAGTTAAAAATTAAATATTTCTTTCTAAGATTGAGCAAACCAATCCTGAAATATGTTTAATCTGGGCTTACTACTTTTTAGGGGAGATTCATATTTAGTAGAGTATGTAAAAGTGTCACTTTGAGGTAGCACCCAAAAGGTCAAATATCAAGAATTTAACTTGCTTTTAAAAATGCTTCATAAAGACAAATTCTAAGAAACGGAAAAATCTAGAAACTATACCATGTGAAGACCTCTAAATCTGAAGATTTTGTGGCAATTGTATCTTAAAGTACTGAATGCTTAACATTGAAGAGGCAACAGATATCTCTATTATTCCAGAGCCTAAGAGCTGAGTTGCAGAATTAGAAACTCTAAGTGATGAATTTTTGCTTAATATTAAACATAAGTTTTAACTTGTTTAAGCTAAATGCCAGAAACTACGATTAATTTTAGGACTACAGTGATTAGTACTGCATGCACTGATCTAGAACAGAGGTCAACAAAATATGAGCTGAGATCTAATCTGGCCCATAGCCTGCTTTTGTAAATAAAGTTTTATTGGGACCTATTCATGCTCATTCATTTATATATCTTCTATATCTACCTTCATACTATGCAACTGAATAGTTGGAATAGAGATTATATAGCCAAAATAGTTAAACATGCTATCTGACCCTTTACATACAATGTTTACCAGTTTATTCTGTAGAAAAATGCTCCTGGCCCAGGCTTGGTGGCACAAGTCTATAATCCCTTCTGCTCAGGAATCTGTCAGGACTGCAAATTTGAGGCCATCCTCAGCAACTTTGCAAGATCCTCTCTCAAAAAATGAAAAGAGCTGGGGATATAGCTTAGCGTAGAGCACCCCTGAGTTTATCCCACTAGTACCTCAAAACAGATAAAGAAAGAAAGAAGCAATTAAGAAAGAAAGGAAGAAAAGAAAGAAAGAAAAAGAAAATAAATCCTTTGTTACTTTTAGCTGGCCTAACACTATTAGAAAATCTAGATCCCAGACTTATGAAACTATACAGAAAGAAAAATTGTCTAGTCAACTAATCCCATTTTACCTATTTCTTTTTTCTTTTCTTAATTTTAGCACTGAATATTCCATGTTCTGGGAAAACTTTCAGTCCTGTACTAACAGGGACAGTGACTCATCCTATAAAGGCCAGAACAAAGTCAGAAAAAAAGGACAATTCAGAAACTAGAGAAGAAAGAAATGAAACTCAACTTGGAGATGAGATCAAGTAGGAATGTTCCAAAGAGCCACCTTGATCAAAATACATTATATTAGGTTACATAGCTATGAAGCAGAGCCAGGATTTGAGCTCAGATTCTTCTTCTTCATTAGAACCAAGAACTTAATTACCTCTTTATGTTGCACACAGAGCATTTTGTAAGGAATGGTTTTTACCAAGATTTTCCAAGCCCATAGATCCAAATTCCCAGCTTCAGTGATGGCACATGAAGTTAACCATTTCTAGAGATCTAGGCTGATCTCATGTTGTTATCATGTCTACTCAAGAAAGGGGAATATGTATTTTTCTTTATCTGATCTATATACACACACGGAAGTTTACCATCCATTTTACTGATATAAGGCCCATGATTTTCAATTCATAAATGTACAATAAATATACTCTTTATTGTAAATTCTGCACAGCCAACTGATTTCCATGGAACATATTCCTTTTTTTTCCCCACTGAACTTGAATTGATTGCCATCCTACAGTTGTAATTAATACACAAGTATAGCTCTGATTTGGATGCTGATCAATATGTTCATTTATGTTAACCAATGAGATGGGAGTAAAGCAATACTGATTGAACCTTTATTTATTCATTAATAATGTCAGTACTTTCTTTTCAGAAGTGGATGCAAAGTTTTCACATTATGAAAGAACATTTACTCAGTTTTTTTTTTGTTGTTGTTATTGACAATGTAACAGCTACAGAAATAGCTTACTTTTAGGCTTATTAGCATTCTATTTGTCACTTTTGGGGGGCTTTAAGGATTTTTTTATTTGTTTGTTTGTTTTGGTACTAGGGATTGAACCCAGGAGCAGTTAACTGTGGAGCTACATTCCTCTTTATATTTTGAGACAGAATCTCACTAAATTGCTGAGACTGACTTTGAGATCCTCCTGCCTCAGTGTCCCTAGCCACTGGGATTACTAGCTTGTGCCACTATGTGTGGTATAAATGTTTTTGGTTTTCATTGGTACAGTATAATTTATATATAATAACGGGATTCATTATGTCATATTCTTACCAGCACATAACATAATTTGTTCAGTCTCCCTCCCCAGTCCCCCTTCCTTTCTCTTCTCCCTTCCATCAGCTATAATTTCTCTACTGATCTCCCTTATATTGTTATTTTTTTAAAAAAATTTTAGTTGTTGACCTTTATTTAATTCATGTATGTATATATGGTGCTGAGAGTGGAACCCAGGTCTCACATATGCAAGGCAAGTGCTCTACCACTGAGCCACAGCCCCAGCCTCTCTATTGTTATTTTAATGAGTGCATTATCATTATATGTAAAAGCAGGACTCATTGTGGCATATTTATTTATGGGCAAAGCATAATTTGGTAAATGCCATAACTGAGTACTTCTCTTTATCACTTTCATAAGTCTAGAAGAGGGTTTGATAACTATAGCCCTTTAGCCAATTTTGTCCTTCTATTTCTGTAAAGAAGTTTTATAGGAAAAAAAAGTAGTTTTATAGGAATATAGGACCATTTATTTACACATTACCCACATGTACTTTCACATGAAAATGTCAGAGTTAGATAATTGTGACTGAAGACATGTGACCCACAATTCTAAAAATATTCATCATCTGTTTATAGAAAAAGTTTACCAACCTTTGTTCTAAAACAACAGAGAGAAATAAATAGACAAAATGCTGGGGCTCATATTTTTAGTTTTAGAAGAGAGGGCTTTTATAAAATCAAGTGACTGTTCTGGGAAAGAGATCTTAGAACACCTTAAAGGAACTGTGCGGGTTACACCTTGGTTGGTTTAATGTATAGTTTGTGGAATTCCAAGGAATGTGGTAGACCATTTAGCCTGGCAGAAAAAATTCTTTATATTTCCCCTAGATGATGATTAAAAGGAAATTATAAATGGAAAAGATATTGAAAAGGAAACAAGCCAATCCTAGAAGGGTACGATGGTCCTTCTGTCTGTAATTTCCTTATGTTAGCTTTGGAGATTCTCACAGTGCAAAGAACTGGGCAAGTGCCAGGAACAGAATCATGAAACAATTACTAGACAAAATTCCATCTAACAATTCACCTTCTCTCTCCTAAAACACAAAGGGGTTAGGTTTTGAGGACAGCTGCAAGTCTATTGAAATTTTCACATCTCTTTTTAAGTGTTTGTAACGTTCAGAAAAGGTAAAAATAAAAGAAGTTTGCAAGAGAAAATGAGGGCATGTGTGAACTGCAGGAATAACAGATGTCTTGAAAAGATAAATGATGTTATGGGGGAAAATTGACAAGATAATCAAAGTGCAAGTTCTTAGTTACTTATTTCTTCTCTGGGTTTGCAATCTAATTATTGCTGAAATCCGGAACAGAAAATTCTTTTGAGTTGCATTTTTAAATTCCCCAAAGTCTAAGATTATGTCCAAGAATTTTGAGGAATCCATTTGAAAATATTTGATGTATTTGACTGTGCAACATTGTGTTTGTGGAGCATCCAGTTGAGACATTTGGGAAATATGGGATTCATATAAGAATCAGATTCTGCTGGTTTTGTCTCTTCCCTAGGATAGAATAGATAACCAGAGAGAGAGAGAGAGAGAGAGAGAGAGAGAGAGAGAGAGAGAGAGAGAGAGAGAGAGAGAGAGAGAGCTGAGCCTAGTATTTGCTCTCTCAAGGTACTGGAGGAAAGCCAGTTCAATATCAAGTTCAACCATCAACCTTACACAACCTGAAACATTTTTAAGCTTAAAAAAAGAAAAAGAAAAAAGAAACAGATAACTTCACTTTCTGAGTCCTGAGGGGACGAAAAGATAAAGTGCCAGCCTATTGTAAAAGGAGCTCTTTTGGTGCTCTCTGATGTGATTGGAAATTGACGGTGCAGAATACTCTCAGGAGAGAGCCTGTTCTTAGGAATCCTTGAGACAATTTTGCAGTCTTGGTAAGTGTGGATAAAGTCAAGTCTCTTTCAGACTCTTCAGGGCTTTATCATGATTATATCTTAACACTTAAAGAGCATCTTTTCTCAAAAGACCTTCAGGTATTTTATCAACAAGAATAAAGAGAGAGAGAGAGAGAGAGAGGAGTTAGAGTGAGTTTTTGTAAAAATAATGACTGTATTAGTTTCCCTGGGCTGCCATAACAAAATACCACAGTCTGGATGGCTTCGACAGAAGAAATTTATTTTTCTTACAGTTCTGGAGGCTATACATCCAGGATTAAGGTTTCCAGGGGTCTGGTTTCTTGCAGGGGCTCTTTCCCAGGCTTGGAGAGTTTTGTCTTCTCTTATGTCTTTTAGCTGTCTCCCTCTGTGGCTTGCACACTCTTGGGGTCTCTTCCAGTTCTTCTAAGGACTTCAGTCGTATGCAACTGGGGATTCACCCAATCTTAATTCCCTCTTTAAAGACTCTCCAAATATAATCACTGGGCATTAGGACTTTGTTTTAGTCAACTATTTGTCATGATAATCAAAAATTCTGAAAAGAACAACTTGGAGGAGAAAGTTTACTTTGGTTCACAGAGGTTCTGTATAAAATCAGCTTCCATAGCTTTGGGCCTGAGGTGCGGCAGGACATCATGGCGGAAGGGTATGATGAAGGAAAATCGCTGAGGACATGCCAACCAGGAAACAAAGAGAGGTACTCCACTCACCCAGGATCAAAAATATGAATTCCAAAGGCAAGCTCCCAGTGACCTACTCCTCTCAGGCACACTCTACCTGCCTACATTTACCACCCAGTTGATCTATATTGGTGGATTGATTCACTGATCAGGCTACAGATCTCATATTCTAACTGTTTCATCTCTGAACATTCTTGTATTGTCTCACATGTCTTTGGGGGGACATCTCATATATCTAAACCATAACAGACTTCAACATCTAAATTTGGGCACCAGGGAATCAAGAAACAATTCGGTCCATACCAATTTAAGATAAACCCAGAACATACCAACAAAACATCAAGTTATTTAAAAAAAGAGTATATTTTAAAAGAAATCATCTTTTTATCATTCAGAAACAACAATTTTAGGTATGTCATTGCATATATCTCTCTAACTATGGGATGAATTACTAGCTTCATTCAGAATGAGACGGAAAATTTCCAATCTGTGAAAAGGAAAATGGAATCATATATAATTTACTTTTGTACTACATGATTTAAGATTGTGTGGTGTGATATGTTATCTTAGTTTAATTGATTCTAAAACAAGCACATAGTTACTGTTTTTCCACAAGATTGCTAAATTACCCATACAATGAGGTACTCTTGTTCCCTGTCTCAAGGCTGTTCCATAATTCTCATGAACATCACATTTGAGACCCTGTAAACTAGACTACAGGAAATTAGAAACAAAAACAACAACCAGGAAAATCTGTGTGAATGTATGTCTAGTCATTGAAACCATTCAATCAGTATTAAGGAAGGATGGGAAATTATAAAGTAACTCCTATTTGCTTTAACAGGGTTATTTCTGTCTTTTAAAATAGGCTGCACATGTTGGTTTATTTTTTAGGTTATTAAACCTTTTAACACATATGACAACACCTAGAATAGAACCATTAATTAGCCATTCATAGTATATGCTCGGTAAATATTCATTGATTTAAAATGTAAATCTTTCTTAATCAGAGTCACATCTACTCCATTTTTTTAAAAAAAAATTATAGAAAGAATGGCCTATTTGGCATTTTATGTTGAAGTCCTGTTGAATAACTACCACTCTTATAGCCCTAGGCATTGGTCTAATGGAGTGGGACTTTATAAAGATAAGTTTCATAGTCATCCACAAGTTAAATGATGTAATTCTATTATACTTAATGTAGCAGAAAACACTTAAATGCATTAAAGCACATTTAAAACTAGGATCAATGTTTCTGAACACCAATATGTGTTATTTCATAAAAGATTTCTCAGAAAAGAAAAGATTTTTCATGAAAAGAAAAGATCATAAAAACAATTAGTTTTGGAGTCACTTTTGCATTTTAAAAATATTTTTTATTTTAGATTACTTGCTATGAATGATAATGAAATTATGTTTTTATAATTTCTCCAGATTGCATTATATTTGGACCTCCCTTGTTGGTTAATACATTTTTCTATGTATTTAATATTCACTAAAAGTCTTTCTATATCAATTATATATCCAATTTCTCTTAAAAAGTTTCTGGTTATCTGCAATTAATCAAATTCTTTCTGTGAGTTCTTCCATGTTTTGGAATGTGTATAACCTTTATTCTGGGATGACAGCTTGATTGAGCATTATTCATGAATCACATTTTTTTCCTTTTAGAATTGCACAGACTTTGGGCTTGTATTCTAGCTTTGAATGCAGATATGGAAAAGTTTAAAGCCAGACTAGCATTTGCTGTCTGAATGCCTGAAGAATTTTTTTTCAATAAATTTTAAAAATTTAGCCAGGAGATGCCTAAATGTCGATTATTATAAATCTATTTTTTATTCAAAAATAATTTTTTTCCAATTTGTAAATCCAGTCCTCACATTTCTTTGAATGCCTTTCAGTTTCATTTATGTTTCTTACCTTAGCAGAAACACTCAGGAGTAGAGTTTTCCTTATGTTGAAATGGTTTCTCCATCTCTCTTATAAAA
Organism: Ictidomys tridecemlineatus; assembly: GCF_052094955.1. Taxonomy (NCBI): domain Eukaryota; kingdom Metazoa; phylum Chordata; class Mammalia; order Rodentia; family Sciuridae; genus Ictidomys; species Ictidomys tridecemlineatus. The sequence goes on along the minus strand of NC_135478.1, from coordinate 30,736,623 downwards.
TAGTTTCTTTCCAGATTGGTTTCATTGTTCTGTCATTTTTTTTTTTTGGTGATTATCTCAAGACTTTCCTTGTGCCAATAATTCTATTGTCCCTCGTGTTTATTTTGGCTTCTGTCATATTCAATTAATTTATTGTGCCTATAATGGAATACTTTTTTTCTTTTCAGTTTATAGCCTCAATTCCGCAATTTCCATTTTAATTTCATTCCATTGTTTTATAATCTAGATGCTTGTTGAAGTCATGTTCTTGTTATTCTAAAGCATAAAACATTCATGAAATTTTACTTCTGTTCTTTGGTTTGCTTCTCTTCCCCTAGAATACTTTCTTCATCCATTTATTTCTTCCATGTTGTGAGCCCATCCACATGTCAGGAGGATGACACACCCTACCTCCACTCCACGGAAGTTCCTGCTCTCAGATTCTGTCTCCTCTTGTCTAACCCACAGCTCCATCTGGCTAATTATTTGTTTCTTCTGGAATCTGTTTTATATTGAGCCAGTACTCCTAAGTGAAGAATTTCCCTGAGTTCTGTGAGCCAACAAAGCAAATTTTCAAACACATGGAAGGGGTCATGGAAAACTCCAATTTGTAACCAAGTCAATGGAAGTGTAAATAGTAACCCTGGGACCTTCTACCTGGGACAGGGTATCCAAAGTGGGACCAATCTTGTGGGAATGAGCCCTTAATCTATGGAGTCTGTGCTGACTCCTGGTGGTGAGTACACATTCAGAATTGAAATTAAATTTTAAGACTTCAGTTGGACAATTAGTTTCGGTGGGAGAAAAACACATGGTTTTGATGCCAGAAGGATTATGAGTTAAGAAACCGTTTCCGTTCCCTTGCCAAAACCTGTTGATATTTATGATACTGGGCTATGCCTCTTTATTGCTCTTTTTTTTTTTTTACTACTTTTCCCCCTTTGGTTTTTTAAGAAGATATTTTTGTTTTATACTCAATTCTTGATTTTGTGTGTGTGTGTGTGTGTGTGGAATAAGTGTCTCTGATCTGACCTAGATCTGACGTAATTATTTATAGTCCCTCCTTTATTGGGATTTAATTCCTACAGTGCTGAGATATGTCTTTATTATCTTCATCACACTTCCAGAGGAACTATGTTTAGGTGAAACTACTTGTTTTTGATATTTGTTGTTATAATACTAAATGCAGGATTTGGAAACTCCATCGGGGCTATTTATGGTTATAATGACAAATGCATTGCCATTTTTTAATCTAGAAGCATCAAACAGCTCCAAGTACAATCGGCAGTGTTCCTTTTGCAGATGGGATGCAGACATATAATTGCAACATCTTGCTCAAGGTCAAATGTCCATAGAGGTAGCTTTTGAACTCCTCTTGGACTGTGTTTTGTAGATGTTCCTCAGGCAAAAAAAAAAAAAAAAAATAGTAACAATCACCCACCTTCTCTTCCTGCCTGTGCAGACTAGGAGTTGAGGAATCACGTAGTGAGATGTTACAGAGCTCCATCACCCACCCAGCTGTTCATTTCAAGTCTCCAGTGATCAGTCTCCTATGGATGTTCAAGCTCTCCTGTACACAGAATTGTACAGAACCTTTTTCTCTGCTTCTGTGTGGTTAATATATTTGCCTTCTTTTACTGTGGAATTATACTGCCTTTGAAACCGCCAAGTTTCTGTCTCTTAAAAAAATTCAACACATGTTTTCAGTCATAAAGCTGAAGCCCAACTGATTCCTGCCCTGGTGAATTTTAACAGATCATTGAAAACATCCATAGAAATAGCTCTAAATGTTCAGCTTTATTATATGAGGATGAAGAAAGGCAAGGGGATAGGTCCCTCCAACGTGGAAAGTATTTCTTTATTCATTCGGAGCTGGAGTTGAGAAAACCCAGAATAGGACTCATGCCTGTAGACTCCCTCCATTACACTGTCTCCACAGACAATGACCCTAAACCAACTGCTTAGGGTACCAAGTATCACAATGAATATTTAAAATCACATTGATTTTTTTTATTAGTGAGATTTTAAATAATCTTGTGCCAGTTTCCCTTCACAGTAAATACTTTAAAAATGAATGTTTTTGTAGACTGGACGATGGCTGCCCAAGGATAGATAGTCCACATTCAAAACCCCAGAACCTGCATATATGTTAGCTAATGGGCAAAAAGGACTTGTGGATGTGATTAAGGATCCTGCTGGATCATGTAGATGACACTAATCTAATCACATGGGACTTTATATTCAGAGAAGCAGGACAGTCAGTCAGAAAAGGGATGAGACAGAAGCAGAGGTCAGGGAGTGATGATAAGATGCTATACTATACGCTGGCTTCTGAAATAGACGAAGGGGCCGCACACCAGAGAATGCAGTCAGTTTTAAGAAGCTGTAAAAAAATCAACTGTAAGATGGGTTACAGAGCTGCATTCCTTCTGTGCTGGTTTCAACTTGGTTTGTTGGGGTTAAGCCTATGTAACTGATGGCATGAAAGTTCACAATTAAACACTTTTTTCTCTAACATTATGGTGGCATTCAAAAAGCGGTCACTTTAAACGAATCATTTATTATGTGATTTTAGAAATGAATGGTTGATTTCATCTCCCATCCACTTTGTCAGCAAGTGCGTGCCATGGTTCTTGTGTAGAACACTTAGTGATGAGCCACAACTAGTACCTCTCTACAAGGACCTTTCTCTTAGCTCAGGCTTCTCACCCAAGTGTCATCCTTCCTTTTCCTTTGGCCATGATTTTTTTTTTTATTCTTCCAATTCATAGAACACATGGTTTGGAAGCTTCTTGGGGGTCCTTCATCTGTATTCCTCAATTCTACACATCCTTCAAAGTCTGTCTCAAACTCCCCCCCAAGGCATCCATTCTCTCTTCTAGCTGCTATATTGTAGATGATGAGGAGTCTGTAATCTCACCTTACCTCTCATTCTATGGGAATAGAACCTCTCCTCCTTTTGTGAAACTCCTCCTTTTCCCACTTTCTGTTGTCAGAGGGGACTAGTAATACTCCATCTCCATCCCCACAGCAGGTGTGGTCCCGGACACCTGACTGAACTGGTGTTTTATTTAGTACTTCCGCCTAATGGGTATCACATTGATTTCCCGTGGACCCATCTCATCTCTAAATAATTGTAACCTGGAGATTCTGTGATGAGCCCTTTCCTCCAGATCAGCAGCTGTCTAAATGAGCACTTTTGAGTTCCCAGAAAATGGGCTGCAGAAAGTCAACTGTCTGTTTCTGGAAAGTCCCAGTCCACATCAAAGGGAAATAGAAGGAGGACAAGAGATAAGATAGACAGAATGTGGGAGCATTTCTGAAGACAGCTTTACTCATATCCTTCTTACCTCTGACTAAAGAAAACTTCTCCTCGTGCTGGGTTGAGTGTTCGTCCTTTACAAACAAGAGTTTCTGGCATCCTCTGGTCCCTTCCCATAGACCTCTTGAATTTTTATACATCATCCTTTAGTACTTGGTAAGGATATGCCACTCAGTTTCTCCTTTTGCACAAGTTTCGTTCTCTAACTGGATTGTGGGACTTGAGGACACACAGTTCAACTTGAATTCATCAAAATGCTTAACATCATTGTGGAAGAAACCCCAGAGAATACTTGGAGGTTGATTAATGGATGAACTTCCGCAGCAGACAAGTTGTATGTTTAGCATGCATTATCAGATATTATCAGCTCAACGGGGTACATGAAAAAGGACACAAGAGTCAGTAGATTAAAATCTTGCCTCTTTCTTTGTCTCTGTAGTATGATTTAAATGACTTTACCTTTCTGACCTCTAGTTTCCTTTTTATATTTTGGATGGAAATCGATAATGTCTTTGGTATGAAAGTTTGAGTTGCAAAGCACAGAAATGCAATTTAATTTGCAGTTAGCAGAAAAATAATTTTTATCTAAATAAGGAGCAGCAGACTGGATTTTCTGTTATGGTGGTTATGGGTAAGCTAATTACGATCTTTCCATTCCTGGGCCTTAATTTTCCCACTGTGATACTGTTAGATGGGCATTCCTTAACTGGCAACAGATACAGCCACCAACCAGGTGTTTCAGGTTTCCATTCAATCCATCATACAACCAAAGTAGAAAGATATGGTCTCTCACAATAATTCTGATAACGATTCTGGTTAGGCCCATTTGATCCACACATTATAACTTGATCTAATCACTGTGGTCATTAAAAAAAAAGGATTGTTTTTATTAACTAGTCCTGAATTGATGGCCCACTCTTGGTCTACTGGATGGGTCACTCCCAATTGGAACCACATAAATAATAAATGAGAGACTAGATTAAGCTGAATAGAGCTCCCTACAATGTCCACCTCCTCATCCCTGGAACCACAATTGTAGCCATGTCATCCCAATGCACTTTGCTGGTGGGATTAAAGAATCTGAGAGGTAGTATTGCATTGTATTTTCTGAGTAGAACTATCACAAAGATACTTTTAAGAAGGGGACAGGGAATCTGAGAAAATAGCAATATGACCACAGACACAGTGACAGTTGTGATGTATTTTGTAGGAAAGGAAAAAAAAAAGTTCTATATATATGGAGACCTGAGAATTACTGGACAAAAGACATACCAACAGAAGAAAAGTTTAAAAAAAAAAGAAAAAAAAAGTAAAAGTATGTTTTGCATGTGTGGAGCTTTCACAGAAAAGAAGTTAGAGTCCCAAGAAAGCGATTAGACTCAGGGGCTTATATACCATTTTAACAAAGGGTGATACATTGTGAAGAAGTAATTAGACAAAGGAAAGGAGATTTGGGCTTTTAGCTGTTTCTATTCTAGGGTACTGTGTAATTGAAGGGTACAAGAGGAATATAATTAGAAAATGACACACAGATGGCCAGAGTCAGGGCAGGATGAATATTAAGCTCGTGTGCTTTTCAGAGGACAGTGTTGTAGAATCACATCCCTTCTCCATCTCCTGGCAACAGAAAAAAAGGAAAATACAGCAAAATCCAATTGATGCAAAGAAGGGTCTCCTCCTCTGAGCTGTGGTTTTTCTTTCACAATCAACAGATAGAACATCTCTTGAGTATGATACCAAAATTGTGCCCCTAGAATTTTGGGAAGAGAAACTGAAACTCAATATAACTTCTTTTTCCAGATTCTCATGCCATTAAATCTTTGCTGACTACTTAATAATAATTATAGAAATTATATTTAAAATACTTGCAGTGATTTTTAGAATCTCCACTTTTAGAATTAATGTCTTTGACTTGCTTGGTCTTCTCCACTGAGGTACACACAGAGGTACTTTTAGCTCTTGTTAAGAGTGATGGTGGCATGTAAATCGTATTTTGCTTTTAGTGTATGAAAGGATAAGGTATTTCTGTTTGCTTTATTACACACAAATCTTTGATGCTATTTTTCAAGTAATTTATGAATTTCAGGCATTCCTGAAAAAATATATTTGGTGTTTCTACTCGTGCAGGAACGGACGCAGGGTGAAAACAGGGAGGTGTTCAGGGTGGAGGGACCATTAAGGAGAATGTGGAATTGTCTGTTTAGGATAGATATCCCCTTGAACTTCAGAAAGCCATGACATAAATATGAAAGGACCTGTTTGCAAGAAAGATCTTGTTCCGTTCTCCCTTTGGAATGCCACTATTCCTGCCATTGTGATCAATTTACCTCCATAACCTTTGTGAAACATTCAACATCTCAGAAGATTTCTGGAGTCAAATTTTGGTCCCTCTTCAGTGCCTCTGGGAGCCAGAACCCAACAAGTTTTCAGAAATTTCCATCTGGTGAGAGAATTGGCATAAGTCGCCTAATCCCATGTTAAGAAAGATATCCTTCTGTTGATGTGCATTTGAAAAATTCTTACCAGTATCTATGAAAAATAAAATGTAGCTTTAAAAGTTTTAAATACTAAGACAACTTTCCCTATTGCAATATTAAAAGCTATGAGGTTTTCCCAGGCCGCTTCTTATCAAATCCATCTTAGTCTCACTTGATTATAATAAGCATACAAATGCACATGATATTAATAGCACCATTGAAAGTAATCCCTGCTACTAAGCACGCATCTGCCTTCCTAACCTTGCCCGTAACAATAGATATCAATATCATTGTCAGTAACAGTGCCTTCTCACACAAAGAACAACCACCACAAGCATTTATCTCTGTCACTTATTTGTTATGCATTTCAATTCTTCCATTAGTGCTTTTTGTCAGATTAATTATAAAGATCCCTTCCCATTTTTGCTCCAGATCTAGGATTGATGTCTGAATCCACAGATAATTCTGCCTCCTTAATTGTCCCTTTCCCTGCTGGAGACATCGTCCAGATGACTCCTGCGACAAGCTAGGAGGGATTCCTGATGGAATGAGAAGACTGGAACTCCATCAAAGCTTTCCCTCACTGAGTGCTTTGGTGACAGGATAATAGTCATGTACCCACAAACCTAGGTAAATTCAGGGTAAGATGCTCGCTTTTCTCCAAAGCAAAATTTCCTATCCCTGGTGGAATATTATAATCACCTTGGGATCTAAAAACAAGCCAGGGGCTGGTCATGGTGGCGCATACCTGTAATTCCAGTGGCTTAGGAGGCAGGAGGATGATAAGTTCAAAGCCAGAGTAACAACTTAGTGAGACCCTGTCTCAAAATTAAAAAAATAAAAAGGGTTGGGGATTTATATGTTTCAGTGTTTAAGTGTCCCTGGGCTCAACACATATCAGTCCAGTTAGAATCTTGGAGATTGAGTCCAGGACTGAAAACCACTATTCTAACATTTTAAATAGAATGCAAAGGACTCAATGCATTTCCAAATGCTGTATCTTCTGCTGAAAAGAATAGGCAGAGAAAATCTGCAAAACCCCATCATGACTCACTAAATAGTGGGTCTCTACCTATAATGATTTTGTCCCAGACACTTGTTAAAGTCTGAAGACATTTTTAGTTGCCAATCCAGGGGAAGAGGGTGCTACTGACATCTATTGCTTGGGGAGGACAGATGCTAAACATCCTGCAATGTGTAGGATTATCTAGCCTTCATTGCCAATAGTCTCAAAGTAGAGAAACCTTCCCTAAAGGAAGGTGACTGTGTCTCTTTGCCTGGACTCTCTGTAAAATCTATTAAACTGAAATTCAGAGCTCCCAATGGTAAAAATAAAAGTCTCTATACATTTTTTTGAGGGGGATTAATAAGGGACAGTGCTGATTTCTTTAAATCATCTTCATATTCTCCTTCATCCTAAGAGAAGCGGTTCTTAGCACAGGGGAGGATGACTCAGATTTCAAGTCTGCTTTTTAGACGATAGACAAGGAAATTGGTTTCTTCCCCAAACACCAGCCAAAACTATCTGAGGGGTTTCAGACTTGCAGTGGATTCCATACTTTAAAATTTACATCTTCCAATAGATTTAACACCATTCTCTAGACAGCCTTCTTCCAAATAAATCATATTCCTTTAGCAGAAAGTAGAAAGGGGGCAATACCAAATGAACAAGGTGCTCAGTCACTAGCATGTGTATGTAAGTCATGTGATTTTAGAGTCAGAGAAAGCCATTATGAAGCTGTTGTTAAGAGCAATTGATATTGTTCAATTTTCCACATAATGGTAGAGTTAGGCCTGGTACTCATGTCCCTTGATCATCCATAGTATTTTCCACCACTCCCTGCCTTTTAAAATGTGATTAATACAGCTAAAGATCCAATTCAGTAATGTCAAATTTAACCCTTAAAATTACCAATTCTTGCCAGGTGCAGTTGCGCACATCTGTAATCTCAATGGCTTGGGAGACTGAGGCAGGAGGATCCCAAGTTCAAAGCCAGCCTCAGAAACTTAGTGAGGCCCTTAGTAACTTAGTAAGACTATCTCAAAATAATAATAAAAAAATTGAAAAAGGTGGGAATGTGGCTAAGTGGTTAAACACCCCTGGGTTGAATCCCTGGTACAAAAAATATAATAATAATAATGAATGAATGAATGAATGAGTCCTTTGGGTTTTTCCCCAAATGAGGGTAAGCATATTATCTGTTTATCCAAGTAGAAGTTACACATCAATTGTGGAAAAATGGACACATTTGGTTCTTAAAACTTGAAGCAATTTTCTAAAGTTGTCCACCACAAATATCCCATCCTACATCTTCTTTTTAGAGTGTTTCTGTGACATGACTTTCAGTGTAAAGGCTACTCTGAACCCTTGGTTAACCTCCTCAGCTTTCTTGCCCAACAGAGTAAAGTGTGTGATATGTGTGATTTTCCAGATAATTTTATAAAATTTCCATGAAATTCTGCCTTTTTACTCTTGAGGGTTCCCTCTTGGAGCCTAACCACTATGATATGAAAAACCCAAATAGCCATGTAGAAGGGCCACCTGTGGATGTCCCAGCTACTCTCTTACTAGGCAGCCAGACATGGACTGAGGGAACCTTCAGATGATTCCAGCCCCCAAGCAAAGATTATCTCCAGTATTCAGGCTTTTCTAGCTAATGCCGTGTGGGACACAGATGCACAATCTCTGTTCAGTCCTTCCAAAATTGCAAATTTGTGAACAAGTTATTTGTCACCTGATTTTTTTTAAAACAATAAGTTTGGGGCTCTTTGTTACTAAGTAGTAGATGACTAAGACACCTTGCTCCAAGTTTTTGAGTCACAGCATTCACCTGACTTCTTGTGATCATGCTTGGCTCACAGCTGAGTTTTATTAATAGTCTATTCAATAATTGATTGAATCCATTACATGCTCACAATGAAGTTCCAGATCTGGCTTAGCAAATATTAAAAACTCCATAGTGAACATCAATTAGTAAAATGACATTCGATGTCATTCATCAGACTTTAATGAGCATGGTATATGGACTCTTCTCAAAGATGAATCTCCTCTGTCTATTGCTGAACATATTGGTTTTCTAGGCCTAAAAGGGCCAGTAACTAAAGTGTAATAAGCTCATCAGCATAAAGGACTCTGTGATTTCAGTACTTGGTACAAACAAATAGTCTCTCTTCCGATACATGAATTTTTTGGAACATCTTAAATCTCAACTTCAGCTGTTTCCTTTTCTTCGTGTCTGAGTATTTCATATGTGATGAATCACCAAGCATGAATGAGGGAATGAAGAAGTAAGTAATTCTGACATACTCTAAAGAACATCTTTGGATGGAAAGTTACAGACACTCTTTTCCAGACCCTAGTTCTATCTTTGCATCAGCCAAATCTCTTCCTAATCAGATGTGTGTTTTGGTAGAAGAAACGCCAATCTTTATGTTGGCTTCCCGCCATTTGAGCAGGACATGTGCCATGTAAACTCACCAAGGAGGCCCCAGCCAAGTGTTTTCGATTTATGAAGTCTTAGATGTGGTATACAATGAGTTAATTACCCTTGAGAGCAAAATGCTATCTTATAGATCAAAGCAGTATTTAAGATTTATTTGTGTTAGTGAAATAACTCACAATAATGTAAGATAATTTTTCTAAGGCTATGGTCTCTCGGAGTTGAAAAATGATCCCCTTTCTCTGAAGCCAGGGACATAAATTGGGGTCAGTTCTTTTGAGAAATAAAGTTTTTCTAAAAGCAAGATTATTTTGAAGTAGAAGCAGGCCAAAGAATAGAAAGATAGGAGGAAAAAAAAAATGTAAGTTGACTTGTCCAACAAGAACCAGAAACTCAATCTAAGACAGCTTGGTATTGATGCAAGAACAGAAAAACAGAAACAAAGAGCCCTTCAGTCAACTTACCTGGTTAAATAAGCCTGTTACAGGAAAAAAAATCTGGCACTGTGTATCAAGGGGAAAGAATAAAATGCTAATTAAATATGTTGAGACATTTGATTTTCCAAAACAAAGAAAAGAAGTTGAATTCACATATCATACTGTTAATTAATTCATATTCAAAAAATCATTTCCAAATGGTTTAACTACTTAAATGTGAAAGGCAAACTTTAGAGACAAAAATGTGGATAGAAAAAGTTTATGACCTCAAGGCAGAGAAGGCTTTCTTTAAAAGGATGAAGATAACATCAAGGCAAAAATGAAGAGAGTCATAAATTCAGCTGCATTAAAATTAAGACACCTTAAAACACAAGCCACTAAAAGAACACATTTGTAACAAATACAGTTGACAAAGTTTTGTTACCGCAAATATATAAATAACTCCAAAAATCAATTTTAGAAAATGGCAAAAGTTAGGAACAAACATTTCAAATAAAATGTAACTCAAAAGACTAATAAAGACTTTATTAGTTATCAGAGGGGCTGAAGGTATAGCTCAGTGGTGGAGTGCATGCTCAGCATGAGCAAGGATCTGGGTTCAATCTCCAGCACTAAAAAAAAAAAAAAAATTAGTAATGAGAAAATGCAAAATGAAAATGAAAATTTTACACTGAATTAAACAATTAGATTGGTGAGAATAAAGTCTGATTATAACAAGTATTGACAATGTGGAGAGTTAATGGGAAATATCACCCTGATTATGGAAATGTAAATGAGGAAACCACTTTGGGAAATAATTTAGCAAAATACAAAAATTTGAACATATCCAGCTCCTACAATACCAGCCTCTAAAGATGTTGTTGGCAGTTTTGCAAAGAAACCTGCAAATTTGTGTATATATGCATGGTTTGTGACAAAACATAGAGCCAATCTAAATCTCTATGAACTTCAGTATAAATACTCTATAGTTTATTCCTGTAATGTAGTTTATTCCTGTAATACAGGAATATTATTATTGCTATAGTGGAATATTACAAAGCAGTGGAAATAAAGTGGCTCCATATATATATATATATATATATATATATATATATATATATATATATATATTACACACACATAGGCTGTGTGAAAACAATCATGGAAGTCACAGTCACTGTGACTTAGCACTTTCAAAATGTATCATAAAGGGCTGGAGTTGTGGCTTAGTGGTAGAGCGCTCTCCTAGCCTGGGTGAGGCACTGTGTTCGGTCCTCAGCACCATATAAAGATAAATAAATAAAGGTATTATGTCCATCTACAACTAAAAAATATGTTTTTAAAAAATGTATTATAAAACATGTAAGTAGAAAAATAAGTAAAATAAAGGGAGATATTGCTTACAAGTACTTAAGTAAGAAAATTATGCAGGAAAACGTAAGAATGATTAATGACATTTCTGATATTAATAATCTCTAAAAGGAGCTAGAGGAAACAGCTGGTATGGATACCACAGAGCTTTCAGGACATATTCTGTTAAATTGGGGGATTGGTTCACAGTGTTCTTTAAATCAAACAAATACGGCATATGTACTGTTATCTAAATGACATATTTCAAAATACAAAAAAAAAAAAAAAACACAGAAAAGTAAATATCATGCTATCTGATGGCAAGTTTCACATCCGAACTTTCTGATATCTTTTTGTCAACTAGGAAACTGGGCTAGGTTGATTAACTTTCATTTCCGAGAGCCATTTAGAATTAACTGCTCTGTGCTAACACAAGGGGAGCTTGGATCCTGTTACCCAACCTATAAATAGATAAGCAAAGGTTATTTTAAGAGGAAAACAATGCCCACAGCTTGGAATGTTTATTTTTAAAGGTGTTCCCTTGGCTTGTGCCTTTTCAGCACAACCTTGACCTGAACATTCCCCAGAGGACATGAGCTCCATCAGAACCTTCCCCACCCAGGCCACCATGTTCATCCATGGCACCCTTTCCCCTTTGTGGGCAGCAGGACCCATGGGTTTCTCATGGTCAGCCTTCACCTTGTTGCTTAATTATTTATTATTTTTTAATTTCTTTTCCTTCATTAGATGGCATCAAAACTGAGAATCTCAAAGTGTAATTTTGTTTTCAATCAACAAAGATCTTTTGAAGTCAAATCCATAATCCTGTAATACATTCAGGGATCAAAAATTATACCAAATCTGTCTTCAGGGATACCATTTCATAAGACTCCATAAGATGGTCAAAATTAACAAGAAGGTCCTGGAGAGAGAATTCAAATAAAAATAAAATAACATTATTGGTGAAAATTGATGTGCAATGAATTGTGTATATTGTGCAAAATTTTGATGCATTTGATGTAGGTAGACATCCATGGAAACAGTTTTGCAATCAAAGAAAGCACTTTTGCAACCCCTAAACATTTCCTCAGGCCTCCTTGTAAACCACCTCTTCTTTCAATTCTCACCCTGCAGCTATAAATCTGCTTATTTCTTTTCTTTCTTTCTTTCCCTTTTTTTTTTGAATTTATATAGATTAGCTTGCATTTAAGGATTTCATGCAAATGGAAACACACAGTATTTATTCTTTAGGGGAGGGAATCTTGCTTTTATCACTGAACTTGATGATTCTGACGTTCAGTTGTATTCTTTTATGTACCAGGAACTTGTTCTTTTTCTATTTCTGAGTAAGTACTCCCGCAAGAAAATAGTATTAATCCAGATTTCCCAGTCTGCATATTTTCATACTAGATGAAGGTCATATGAACAGTAATTGCCCAGATAACTGTGGGCAATTACTGTTGCATTACATGGGGCTGCCCAGCACAGGGGAACCACGGGGAATCTGAAGACACCCATACTGGAGCGCATTCCATTTGAATTATGAAAGTAGTATACTCTGCTTAAGAGATCCTAAGCTAAGCTTCTTACAAAGCTTTAACAATCAGCTTCTTTAGTTTTTTTTTCTATGTCCTTATATTGTAGGTATTAAAATTGAGACCATAAATTTAGATTATCAAGAAAGATAAATTTATTTCATGTGGCATTCGTATTCTACAGCTGAAATTAATTTATAATTGAGCACACATTTCACCTAGAGGCAGAAACTTCATAGTTCTATGTTTTGTTCCACTCCACCCCTCAGCCCTTTTAAACTTAGGTCTGCCTCTAACTTCTACAAGGTGTTACCCAGGTAGAAGGTAATGACTAGCAGTTACTGAGATGAGATTCTTAACCTGGGCTGTAGCTGTCTGCTCGTGCAGCTAATTCTGTGTCCATTTTTGCATTCTCCACTACAAACCTTCAGGTCTGTATCTTATGACTATCATGACTTGTGTTACTGAAAAACATTTTTTTTTTCTGATGCTGGCTAAGTAGGTAGGGCTTGGTTGATCTTTCTCAGACCCCCCTCAGATATGTCAAGAAGGTATCTCTATTCTCCCAAGTCCATACCAGGTAGATATTTGAGCAGATCTCTGGGACAGTGCTGCTTGCTAGAGTCTCCTCTGCTCTCAAATCCCACTATTATCTGAAAGCATTATTTTTTCCTCCTGGGATAAACTCTAAAAAATGATTTTTCAGGCATTCAAGGATTCTTCACAGACACTTAGAATTATTCTTCTCCTCTGCTAAGGAAGCCTTAATTACTGTGTTACTCTTATCATGCAAAGCTCATTTTATTTTTATTATAAATACGTTTTTTTTCCCCAGATGCCCTTTGGTTCCCCACATAGATGCACTTCAGGTATATTACCCTTTCCGGTGGGTTAGACACACTTCAGTGTATCTAATCCCAGTGTTGTATTCCTCAAGATATCACCAAACATTGTGTTAACAAAGCAAAATGAAGTTTCTTGGAATGTATATAGTTGGAGAGAAGATAACACAACATGTTTTTAGAAGTAACTTGGAACAGGAAGCCAGACATGGGATGTTTACAGCACTTTGGGGTCTGGGCTGAAGCAGTCCCAGGTTGAGAAAGCCAGACATGGGATATTTACAGCACTTTGGGGTCTGGGCTGAAGCAATCCCAAAATGAGAAACAGAGTACAAATGGAAAAATCCTTGCTGTTAGAGTTTAGAGTTGGTCATCCCTGAGACAAGGGTCTTGAAGAACATATTGATAGATATGTTTTTGGTGGTTTGCCCAGTGAGAAAACTATTATCTCTAGTAAGTTGATGTGTAGGAATTTCCTAAAGCAAACAGTTATTTATTGGTTCATGGTCTTATCTTTCCTGGGCAAAGTTTCCCTGGAAGACACCACTAAGTCATGTTGACAGATGTCAAAATGTCTTATGCAAACCATACTGATGTAAAAGATCTTCAAACTTACTTATTTAGACCTAAACTTGGATTCACATAAAATTTTTCATGTTATTTTCAAAGTATAACCCCTTATCACCTCAGAATTTCTAGAAAATAGCCCCACATATGGGGAATCAGAGAATAACTTTCAGAGGAGAAGACATTTTGAAGCAAGTCTTAAGAAAGGAATCAGATCTAAAGAAACAGAAAGGAGCAGGACAGCCTTTAGTAAGTATGTGTATAAATGCACACATGAGTAGTGACATTTATGAAGAACATTGAGAAGGAAAAGTCTATGTTTGAAATAATTTGTCTGTCTGTCTGGGTGAGCACAGTAAAGCCAGAACATGATTTACCTATATGCATGATTGAAGAGTCCCTATAGCTTTAATTACATATTTATAATCATTGAATGACTGCACATGGAAGATATTCAATAAATGCTAGTGATATCATCACTAGCAGATCACATTAAGCATTAAGAAGAGGTTTTATTGGCATTATAATCAGGCATTCAGGGATGGTTGAATCCCCAGTCACAAAGAAAAACAGCAAAACGAGACTTGCAGTATTCTTCATAGATACAAATGTACTCTATGGTTCAATACAGGGCTCTAGGTTTAAAAGTACTTTTAGAACATGAGGCTTAGGGCTCTCTCTAAAAAGGAAAAAAAGTGTAAACAGTGAGAAAAAGTTGAATTTATTTTCTCACATATATATAGTATCAGAAAAGAGCATTAAAATTTGTGAGACTGTGGGATGGCAGGATCGTCTATAATTTTACATCTTCCACACATGTCTGGAAGAAAAAAATCAGGAAATATCTGCATGGAGTGTGCTCCTTGGTTTATTTCATATGTGTGCTTTGTTGTTTTGTTTTGTTCTAACACTCAGTTCTCACTAATCAACACCTGAAGTACAACCAAAGTCATCTAATCAACACCTGAAGTACAAACAAAGCCAGACTAATTTGGGGGTAGGGTTAAAAGATGAGTGGGCAGAGATATACAGAGGGGACAGGGTACTGCTAGGTTTCTAAGCTCCTATATTCTTCTATTTTTGCCCTCTGTATAAATTCAATTCTATTGAATACATGGATTTGCAGCTATTTTGACCTTTTCCAAGAGACCTAGAAATTCTGGATCCTGCCCTATAAATCAAATTTCTATCCATGGATTCCCAAAGGAGCTATATCCACAGTGAATAATGCAAGCAAGAAAACCAATCTTGCTATATTAACAGGGGTGCTAATACCCATGGTGGAAAACTTAACATTAAAAGCTGGTTGGCAGACTGGCCATATAGCTCAGTGGTAGAGTACTTACCTAGCATGCATGAGGCCTTGGGTTTGATCCCCAGTACTACAAACAAAATAACAACAAACCCTGAGATGACAGATAACATTTAGCTGCATTTTTGTCTAAATCCACATACATGTTTGGATTTTGAGCTATTTAGATGGTCTTACTAAGGAAGGAAATTAAATATAGTGGGAAAGAAATAGGACCATGTCTATATTAAATAGCTGGCTTAAAATTCCCTAAGCTCCCATTGGGCAAAAAAGAGGAATCACACTTTGCTTTCAGAACTTATTAATATACATTTTCCTTTCCCACTAGAAATTATGACCCGTTAACATGCCAAACTCTGGACAATTATGGTGGCAAATTTTTCTTCTTTCGAAGGGAATTTGGAAACAAATAAATAGTACAGCCAGAGAAGGGGTTCAAATTTCTTTTTAGGCCTTTCCTTTAGGAAGGAAGAAGGAGATCTACAAGATAGAAAGGCATCCAGAAGAAAGCTTCTAGCACCACTGTGCAAACATCATTCTTACCTGTACTGTCTGCAGCTGGCTGGTGATGTCCTTATGCTAGATGGCACCTAACTAAGGCCTGAGTGGAGCTAGGCTTAACTAGCTAACCTCCATACAGACTATCTGTAGTTTACAGTGTATACCATAATGCTTAATTGTATTTATTCCATTATATGTATCCCTGTTAGCCTACCCTTCCCTATTGCCCATCCGTTGAGGGCTCTGATAATAGGAAGTACGTGTAGCTGTTCTCATTTGTAGACACCTATCTACCACCTGGGTCATTCTATCACATGGTAGGAATTGTAGCAGACTTTCTCCCATGCCACAAGATAGCTAAAGTCTCACCTTCCCAGCCTACCAGACTGCAAAGGGTAGCCAGGAAGCTGTAAGTGTTAAGTACTAATCTGTTGCTATCTTCCAGGAAAGCTTTTGCTCTACTAATAAAAATGACAGACATGGTTTATTACCAATCTCTCTTCTTCTTGCTTCAAATGCAGATGCTTTTCTACTAGCTGGTCTGCCACTTCATGCCCAAGTCTGAAGGGGAGGCTGAAAAGGTCACAAATCTTCAGTGCTGACACCTTCTAGCCCCAGAACCAATACCCTAGAACCAGACAGTTCCCTCTGTCTCACCTTGTTGCCACGTGAGAACAATAAACCCCTGCAAGCTCAATCTAATACTAGTTTTCTATTCACATTCTTGACTCTTATAGAATTTATCTGGAAAGGAAACAGGAAAAAAAATCATGAAACTAAATCACCCAAATGGAAATTCACATCTGAGTTGAAAAATAATCACCGTTTTTCTTTTTTGCAATATAAACATTTACAATCTGCATCTGTGTGATACTTTCCCCAGGTGCATGAGACAGGGAAAATAGAAAGTGAGGCTGTTCTGGTTTTTTACTCATAAGTTCAGGAACAAATATAGAAAAATGATTCTCCATAGAGAAGAAAAAAAGCTGGGATTCAAATTTCAAGTGTCAAACTTTCCCAGTGCCCTGATCTTTGAAGCTGGATTCTCGGCTCAGATTTCATAGGTCCAGATGTCTGAAAAGACGCTTTATATTGCAACAATAGAACTGTACCCTATATTTCTTTTACGTATTTAAATTGGTATGCATTTCTTCATTAAGAACACAGCAGATTTACCAAAAGAGAAATATATTAATAGGATAAGATATCTTAAGGAGTTATGGTTTAGCCTAAGCCAGCTGGGCTTAGCAATTCAGAGTATCATATTCTAGATTATTATACTTCCAGGCAATAGTTATATATTTGAGTCAGCTCACTAGAAAAAAAAAAGCGCTAGCAATGGAGTCAGACAAATTTGAAATTGAATTCTGCTTCCTCCATTTATAGGAGTATGAGTCACTTGCAGCAAGTATACTGGTTGCTTAGTAAGACTGGGACTTTGGACAAGTAATTTAACCTATGTCAATCTCAGCTTTTTCAATTGGAAAAGTAATTACTAAAACTCTGCCATCAAGGTTTTGGTGAGAAGTTGAAAAACAAACCTGATAAATGGTATTAGCAATTATCATTAATGTTTAACAGTCGGCAGACAAATATTCTCTCTTTCTGCATTATATTTTCCAAGAATGTCCCAAAGTGTCACTCTTTCTGGGATGAGACTGGAGAAGGGTGATGATATGCTGATCCAGTACTCCAGGTCTACAGTCTATGCTTGACATTTCTGTGTATCTGCTTAAGTCATTTTGACCCATAGCAATTTAGAAAACAGATTAATCTGAGTAAAGTGTTACTCTCTCTTCAGCATCCCATGGGTTGGCAAGACTGAAATTCAGAGGTGAAGTGGAGGTCAGAACCAGTCTCCTTTGGAAATCAGGGTTATAGATCCTTTGTAGCAAGCAAGAGACCAGGAGTTCCCTGAAGAAACCCTGTGGCCCTGTTCTCCATGACACAGAGAACAGAAGCTACACTGCCAGTTCCCTCTGCTCCTCTGTCACTTAAAAGCTTAAACAGCTGCACTCTTTGCTAGTTTATTGATTTTGAATAAAGGAGTTCTAGACAAGTTCTTTATTTGGTACAGTTTGTCCAGGAGGCTTATTACATGTCACAAAAGGGTGTCTGCCAGATTATTTCACTTGAATTATAAACCAAGCTGATTTTCTTATAAATACAACCACCAAGCAACAGCTTCCAACACTTGAGACTTATTCTAGTGAATAAGAAAGGCAAGTTAGGCAAATCACAGAAATTTGTTTGTTGGTTGGTTGGTTTAACTGAATGGGGAAATTAGGCTTGGATTTGCCTGAGTCTGAGACTTACCCTCAGTGAGCTAATGTTCTCCAGAGATAGTGGCTTGAGCCAGACCTCAATCATAAGTTAGGATTTGCTATTAAATAGCTGTGGTTTCACAGCATTTCTGGGTCTCTGTGAACTCATCTGTAACAGGAGCTTACTTGTGTTACTTGATCACCAATGATACTACCAAATCAATGCTATTCTACTTCTTTGATTTAAAACGTCAGCATTACAAATTTGCCTGATGAGTGGTGATAACTAAATTGTTGTAACACCTTTCCTGGTCCCAAGGATGACACGAATGAGATCATAGTATGTATGCCTAGCCTAAGCTACTAACTTAGTGTACACAGATTGCCCTCTTCAATATACCCAAGAACTATAAACATTAAATTTTTCTAGTGGTACTTTCTCTATCACAGAATCATTTACAAGCAGCTAACACATATTATTGATCCTTGTGGTTTATATTTATTGGAATCCTATTAGGCTATTTCATAGGGCCCAGTTATTCTGTGTTGAAGAAACGCAGAGATGTAGATATTCTATTACTGTACAAGAGCAGAGACACTAACGTGTCTGTAGTTAGGTTGACACGGGCCTACAGCGCCACCTGTTGGCTAATGTGTTAATATTCACCACAGAGTACCAAGCGTTCAGAAAAGCTCATTTCCCCAATAGAAAAACACAATAGCAGAATACGTAGAGGGCAAATTTTAGTTAAATCCACTTATAATGGAAAATCAGAAACATTCCACTAAAAATTAGTGAGGCTACTTAATTCTAGATGGCTATAAAGTGGATGGCAGGTTTTCACTCACTTTTTCTAATAAAGCACCAGAGGAAAATGGAAAGGTAGAATGATAGAATTTCATGGACGCTTTTAAGTAATAGCAGAACTTCTCATTAAAGAGATTTTTAAAAGCCAAGATTCCAGGTTGTGAGGTATCCCATGGTGCAGTGCTTGGCGTTGAGGGTGTCTAGAGCTCACTTGTTCCGATGTTTAATTCAAGGGTTTTACCCTAGGTAACTTTCTCTAAGATGTATTTCAGAGATCTTCATAGTCTCTATTTTTAGGAGAGGGCTACTAAGAATCAGAGGCAGTTTTCATGATATTCCTTACATAAATTCACACCATTCGAGAAGCAGCAATTTAGTTAATAATTGCTATTTCTGTCTGCTTGTTAAAAAATTTTTAACCACTGTTGGGATGTTTTCAGAATCTAAACATGCAAAGAAAAACTTCTCCCCTTCTCCTTCCTCCACTATTCCAGCAATTCGTTCATTTTCTCCCATTGAGATTGTGTGCCATGTGAAGAAATGTCAATGAGAACTCTGTCTCCATTGAGACACAGGGTTCCTATGTCATGGTCTCCTGAAAATGCTAATTGCGCACTGGAGACACCCAAAAGCTAATGAAAAAAAAGCAACTCCCAACCTGCTCCCCTATCCTGATTACATCTCTGAACCCATCGGAGGGGGATGGAGACTTAAATTGGGGTAATGTCTGGAACAGGCCAATGTCACCTCACTGAAAATAAAAGGGACCACCAAAGTCCAGCAGGGCTCATTTGGAAACAAGTCAGGAAACATCTACCAGGAACAATACTTAGAACTTGGTATTTTTTAAAGACATCTAACAATATATTTTTTTTTATTTTTTTAAATGAGTGTTTCCTAGCAAGTACCTTAAAAGAAGTAACAAGCTCAGATCCCAAGAACAGTAGGGAGAGTGAGAATGTAGGAGTCAGGTTCTCCTTCCTAGTCAGTGTGAGAGTGGATGGTGATGAGCAGTGGAGACTTCAGAGGGAAAGGAAAGCTGGTTGCATCCAATTGGATGCATTATCTGCTGCCTTGGTGCCTGCAAAGAGGTTTGATATGGGAAATATATGTGAACTCCCAACCTAATTGCTCATTCAGTCCTTGGCCCATCCAGAAATCTGAAGGTTTTTCATGATCCTCACCCGCCTTAGATACTTATCAATTGCACCATTTTCAGGTATCTTTGAATCTACCTTTCCCCTTCCCTTTCTATTCCCATTGCCATTCCTTAGCCCAAATGGTACCACAACTGCCTCATAACCATTCTTCTTCCCTAGAAGTCATTTTTGCACATGGTCACCAGTCATTTAGAGATACAAAGTGAATCATGTCATTTTCCTGCTTAAAATCATTGACAGGGGACAAAATCCAAGCTTCTTAGCATGGCATATAAAACTTTCCAACTTGGCTAGAATCTTTTTGTCTAGCCTCATTCCCTGGCTCCACAGCTCCAGTCCTACTTACTGTCCCGTCTCTCCTTTGCTGCATGCCTGTCTGAATGGCCTCTTTGCCTATATTAACAGTTGAGTCTTTGGCCTGCTGTGTCCTTCCCTTCCATTACAGGGCAAATTCTTATTCATCCTTTAAGGTCCATTTCCATTATCACTGCCCCTAAGGAGGCTTCTCCAAAGTTCTCAAGAAGGGAGTGTCTCTGCTATGCCTGCTTGCATTGGCTTTCCTATTACTTGTCTTTATTATTGCACGAAGATTATTGTGTAACTCCACTAGCACACTAGTCTTCCTTACACAGACTATGAGTTTGCTGATGTAAATATTCTGATCAATCTTTTTAACAGTTGACATTATTACCAAAAAAACGTGATCACAATGATCATTGAAGATTGAGCACGGATCTATATTTGTGCTACATACTGAAGCTGCAAAGAAAAGTCATGAATGATTTCCACAGTTCTATCACTCAAGGGCTACCTTTTATTCTTTGTTTTTTATTGGCGCATTGTAATTATATATCATAGTGGAATTCATTATGACATATTACGTGCATGTAATTTGATCCATCTCATTCTGCAGTATCTTTCCACTCCTTCCTCTCCTCCCTCCCGCTGACCCACTTACTCCACACTAATGATTTCTCTTCTATTATTTTAATAATAATGATAATAATGTTGTTAGTTCATTATGATTATAATTATATATAAGGAGGATCCATTATAGTATATTTGTACATGGACATACGTAATTTGGCAGATTTCATTCCCAGTGCTTCCTCATCCCCTTTCCTTCTCCCTCCATCTCAATCCCCTTACTCTATTGTTCTCCTTTCTGTTTTCCTGAGATCTCCTATGTTTTATTCCTTTTTCATCTCCCTCTAACTTCTGCACATGAGAGAAACTATCTTTTCTGTATCCTAAGAATGTAAATAGTTTGGAGAGAGAAAAGAATATGTTCTAGACTGGCTGAACTCCATTGCAGCATGATGATTCTTAGTTGTGATTCACCAAAATCAGTCGTGAAACATATTGTGTGCAATATGTGCAATTTTAGCTCTTACTTAATGATATAACATCTGTATAGATCTTTAGATACAACAGATGGCATCATCTACATGATCTTGATTGTAATGTGCATCAATTTTTTCAAAGTTGAAAGCACTGTCCTATGCTTTGCCTGTGTACTTGGCAAGCACTGAATTCTGATTCAATATTCTTGGAATGGACAAATATATGAGTGGGTGAATGGATATGCTATTGAAATGATGGGCAGACAGATGAATTTGAATTTCTGATCCTTTTCCATGAATATCTATTGCACTTGACATTTAAGTTTGAACTTTGGGGTGGATACTGTTTATTAATATCTGAAACGATTATCACCTTTCCAAGCTCTCCCCCGTCTGCATAGGCATAAAGACTGAAAACTACAATTCTCAGCTAAACTTGCCAGAGATGTAATTATGTGAGGCTTAAAAGCAGAAAAGGAGGAAAAGCTGCTATCTTCAGGTGGCAGCTGTGGTTAGACAGGTGGACACAGGCAGACAGACAACATGGGGCTTCTCTTGTAGCCATCAGACATTTTATAAGGAATGATCCCTGATGGTTGCCACAGGTAACTGACATATTTGGAAATGACTTTACTGAGATCCTTCACCTTGTGGATGTCTTGAATGTTCTTGGACTGACCTTTATTCATTCAGCTTTTCAATAATTCCATTTTCTTGTAGTTAATTTCTTTTTATCCAAAATACCGAAAGTGAATTCTCAGTGATACAGATTCTTGGTTGGAACCAAAAAAAAAAGGTTACTTATCCTATTGAACCTTTAAGTCCATGACAATTACTGTAAACAAATGCACATACATATGTATGTATATACATATATACTCAACTCTGGCTTAAATACTGTTAGTGTCTAAGCCTCATTGCTTCATAAGGTAGCTAATTCACCTCTAGGAGAGTGAAATTATTAGAAAAAAATTAAAATTCATTGTTCTTAACCTTGAAATAATTTTTCCTCATTATTTACTTATTTTCTAATTCTAACTCCTCTACCTCTAGAAAGTTCTCAAACTCTGGATTCTGACAGTGTCTGTAGGCAGTCATACCTAAAATCAATTCCCTTGAATTTTGGGGTAGGGATAGGTAAGAAAAATGCCATGATAACTGTATCTATGTGTTTTCTTGGAGTGACAAATTTCAAAGTTCAGGTTTGCTAATATAAATGAGGATGTCTGATCTCTGGATAATAAGCAGTGATAATATCTTTAAATACTAAATACTAAAGGCAGTGATAATATCTTTAAATCCTTTAAATACCCATTATATTTGATTTCCTTATAAATAACATTGTGTTTCTCTATTGTCAAGCTGAACCAAACTGAAAAGGAAGTTTTAAACCAAAAGACAAAGGTTCTAAAGTAAACAGAAAAAGGAGAGGTTGTTGACACTAATCAAAAGAAACCCGTAGTGGCTACTTTAATATTAAGGAAAGGATATTATGAAGAATAAAAAGAATCAATTTGTTTTATGAAAATCTTAGACATTTATGTGACTAATAATAGAGCTTCAAAAATACTAGAGGACTGAGTACCGGTGGCACACGCCTGTAGTCTCAGCAACTCCAGAGATTGAGGAAGGAGGATCTCAAGTTCAAGGGCAACATAAACACTTAGTGAGACCCCCATCTCAAAAAGAAAAGAAAAAAAAAGGTGGATGGGAATGTAGCTCAGTGGCAAAGTATCTCTGGTTTCATTCCCCAATGTCTCCCAAAATACTGGAAACTAAAACTAATGAAATTATAGTTGGATATTTCAAAATACTTTCTCAATAAGTGATATAACAGTACAAGACAATCAGGAGTGATAAAGTAGATGTTAACAAAGTTATCAACCATCATGATCCATTTGACATTTACAAACTGGTCGACCTCAGAACCACAGAACGTGGGTTCTTTCTAAGTGCATCAAATATTTACCAAAACAGACCATATTCTAGGCCATGAAAAGAGTCTCAGTAAATTTAATAATCACAAAGTATGCTCTACGACTATAGTGAAATTAGATATTAAATAATAGGAGTATTTCTTGAAAATCCTCAAATATTTTAAAACTAAACAACAAATTTTTAAATAACCCATAGGTCAAGCAAAAATATCAAAAAAGGAAATTAGAAAATATTTTGAACTGAGCAAAATGAGAAATGAGAACAGGACATTTCAGATTGTGTGCACCGCATGCCTATATCTGAAAAGAAGAAACTCTCAAATCAATAAGCTCATCTTTTACCTTAAGAAACTGAATAATAAAATGAATTAGATGCAAGGTAAGCAGAAGAAGGAAGTAATAAAGACAGAAAAAAAGAATAGGAACAGAATAAATCAATTAAACTAAAAGCAGTTTCTCTGAGGATATCAACGAAATTTGTAACATGCTAGCCAGACTGATGAGGAAAAACACAAAATGCACCATTTACCAATCTCAGGAATAAAAGAGATAACTTAGAGTATAGATAATATAGATACTAAAAAGAAATTTTAAATTAATAAATATTAACAAAGGAATATTACAAATACCTTTATGCCCAAATACTTTAATAAATACTTTATTCAACAGTTAGATGAAATGGATTAATTCCTCAAAAGAAAAAAAATAAATCTACCAAAACTCATTTAGGAAACACAGATAATCTGGTTAATGGCTCTGTATCTATTTAAAAAAATCAAATTTATGTTTAAAAATCTTCCCACAAAGAAAATTCCAAATCAGATGTTTTTACTAGAAAATTCCTTCAAACATTTAAAACGCAAATAAATTCAACTGTGCACTAATTTCTCCAGAAACTTGAGAGTTAGAATTCTTTCTAGCTTATTTTACAAGGATCAATAATACTCTGATACCCAAGGTAGGCAAAGATATGACAAGGAAAGAAAACAGACCCATTATCCTTGTTATCATAGATAAAAAAAAAAAATTGTATGGTTGTTAAATCATTGAGAAGATCAAATTTAACAATGAAAAAAATACAATGTATCATGACTGCATAGAAAGAATTTACCCTTGCCCAGGGAGAAGTCTGGCTTTTGTCCTTGGCTCCTGGGGAGTAATCTGTAAACCCTTAAGATGTCCTACCTGATAAAAATTATCTTTGTTTACCTGGGTGTCTACACCAAATTATTTGGTAATGTGATTCAGGGTGAAGGTTGGGTAATGCTGGTTCAATCTCTGGAGAGACTGGAGATTAAGATTAGCTGTGTGAGCAGTTGACCAGGTCTATGTGATAGAGCCTCAGTAGTGACTCTAACTACCAACACGTGAATGGAACTTCTTAGGTGACAATATTCTGGGCAAACTTCCCCATATTGTTTCCAGGAGAGGAGTGTTTTCTGTGGCTCTGCTTTGAGAGGACAACCGAGAAACTGAAATCTTTATGACAACCTCCAAGAATTTCTTTCTTGATTTTTTTCAGCATCTTTTCCTTGTAATAAACCATAACCATGAGATAACTACTTTCAGTAAGTTCAAAGAATCCTTTTGGCACATTATTGAAATTGAAGTTGCTCTTGGGGACCCACAAGCTTGCAGTTGATATCAGAAGTGAAGGTGGTCTGGTCTTGTGGACTGTTTGCTAACTTCGGAATAACTAAATGTGGTTAAGCCCAGGAATGCAAGGTTGATTTGATTTAAATATAACTCACCACATATCAGGCTGTAAAAGAAAAACACATGTTCACTTTAGTAAATGAACAAAACATTTGATAAAGTCGAAGATTCTTTGTTGAAAAACTCCTACAGCAAAGTAGAGACACCGATAGTCATTCCTCTACTTGATAAAAGACCTCTATGAAAAAAAATCATAGATAACATCATTCTTAGCAGTAAAAGATAATGTTTTCCCTTTAAAATTAGGAACAAGGTAAAGATGCCTACTTTCCCCATTTTTGTTCAATATTGTACTGAAAGCTCTATCCAGTGGTAAAATGGGGAAAAGAGCACAAAAAGGAAAGGAGAAGGAGGAGTAGGAAAAATAAAAGAAGCTCAGATTGAAAAGAAAAAAATCGTCTTAATTTTGCCACCTATCATAATCATTATGCAGAAAATTTAATAAAATCTATATAACCACTGCAAGAACCTGTAAATGAGTTCAACAAAATAACAGGATACAATATAAATGTGGAAAGACTCAACTGCATTTCTATGTAGAGACAACAAACAATTGGATATTAAAATAAAAATTGCCATTTAAAATAACATCAAAAAATGAAACATTTAGAGATTTAGAGTAAAAACTGCAAAAAAATTGCTAAGAGAAATTAAGGAAGGCTGAAATAAATAGACATGCCATGTTCCTCTATTAGAAGACTCAGTATTGTTAAGATGTTAACTTTCCATATTTGTCTATAGAATGAGCACATTCCTAGTCAAAATCATAACAAAACATGTTTTCTGCAAAAATTGATTGATTGTAGAAATCATATGAAAATGTAAAAAACCTAGAGTAACAAAATAATAATAAATTACCTTGAAAAATAAAAAAGGAATATTTGAAGAATTATACTATCTGATTTTAAGACCCATTACATGTATAGTTACAATAATAAGCACAATGTTGTGTTGCTGTTAATAACAGACAAATAAAAGAATAGAACAGAGAATAGAGTAGAAAAATAGAGATACTGATAAATTATCAATTGATTTGCATTAAAGTTGCAAAGACAATTCAGTAGAGAAAAGGCAATGTTTGGAACAATTAGATGCCCATATACCAAAATAAATAAATAAATAAATAAATAAATAAATAATACTTTTGAATGACATGGTAAACCATGTAAAGAAATTAACTCAAAACTGATTAAAATCAGTTGGACATGGAGGATTATATCTATAATCCCAGCAACTTGGGAGGCTGAGACAGGACAATATCAAGTTTAAGGGCAACCTCAGCAACTCATTGAGGCCCGAAGCAACTTAGTGAGACATTGTTTCAGTATAAAAAATAAAAAGGGCTGGGGATGTAGCTCAGTGATAAATCCTGGGTTCGATTCCCAGTACCAAACAAAATTATTTAAAACTACAGATGTAAAGTTTTAAACTATAAAATGTCAGAAGGAAGTGTAGGAGAAAGGTTTTGTCATCTTTGTTTAGGCAAATATTTTCTTATAACCAAAAGCATGAGTTGTCTAAAAAAAATAAATTGAACCTCATCAAAAACAAGATTTCCTGCTATTTGAAAGTCAATATTACATCAATGAGTGAGAAACTGCATACTGAGAACATATGTTCACAAATAATATCTAACACTGGACTTGTGTCCACAATGTATAAATCATTCTCACAAACTACAAATGATAAAGTAAGAAGTTTAAGAGGAAATGGACAATCTGAACATCCACTTCACTGAGGTTTAAATGTATATAATTATATAAAAATTTGCTCAGTGTCTATGGTCATAGGAAAACGATGAGGTACCATGGCACATCTATTAAAAACTTTGAAATTATACATAGTGATACCATGGGTCAGGATGTTCAACAACTAGAAATCTCACGTGCTGCAGGTGAGTATAAAAATATGCAATCTATTTTGAAAATAGTTTAGAAATTTCTTTAAAAGATAAACATATCAACCATATGACTCAGTCATTCCACTTCCAGGTTTTCCACACAAGACCTAGTAGCCTGCTTTCACACTTGTTCATGAATGTTTGTTGGAATTTTATTTATCAGCATTAAACTGGAAACAATGAATGGATAAGGAAATTGTGATACATCTGTACAGTAGACTAGAACTCATCAATAAAAAGGCATGAACTATGATGCTCAAAAACATGGATAAATCTCTAGCTATACTAAGTGAAATTAAGCAAATAAAAAAAAAGAACATACTGTTGGATCCCATTCATATAAGATTCTAGTAATGCCACATAATCTGCTATAACAGAGAGCATAGGAAGTAGCACAGAGGACCATAAGAATAAAGGAAACCTGTACTTTTCTTGATTGCATTGATCTCTTCATTGGGGAAGAGATCAAGTTCAAGGGCAACCTCAGCAACTTGAATATTCAACACATGTCAAGTTGCCTGCTTCAAATATGTGCAATTGATTGTGTCAAGAATATCTTCACAAATCTCTAATCATTTTTTTTGAATGGGATTCAAAATGTTCATACTTTGTAAGAATCATGAAGCATGTAATTGTCACTTAAACAAAATGAATAGTACTGTTTCTGCTTCATGCCAAAAATAAGGCTTTGGCTATTCATTAGGTTTTATGGTATGAACACACAAAACCAACCACTTTGAGCAACTCCAAGACTTTCTGTTATAGGAATGGGAAAAACAAAAAGGATTGAATTCTGCATTACTGAATTTCTCACCTTTCCATATTATAAATAACTGCAGCATAGGGTAGAGCGGTTAGCACACCATGCAGTGGCCAGTACGTGGTGGAATAAGTAGCAAGCATGTATTTCCTGTTCTGACGCTCCTACATGCTCTCACCATGTGTGGCTCCCTCCATGTGCATTACATTGGCTTGCCTTTGGCTACCTACCTGGGAAATGCTCATGTCTCTTCCATTCAAGATTTCAAACACTAGACCTGTACATTATGACCTCTGTATCCACTTCATTCCATTTTCATTCTGTCGAGTTCTCCCTGAGAGCAATGTTGGGCCCCTCTCTTTTCTCCCTCTCCATTCCCTTTGAACTTTCATCTTCGTATTTTGCTGTGGGTTCTTTTATCATTTTCCTTTCTTCTCTCCTACCCCCAATAACACTCCTGTGTCTCATTGGTTTCAACCTCCCCATTTCCTTCATCAGACACTCACTGCCTTCTGCCTGTCATGGTTAAATCCTTTTTCTTATTTTCCTTTGTTCCCTAAAACCCATTTCTACTCTAGAAAGAAATGAGAGCAACTATGAACAGAGCAGGGAGGAAGAGCAGGAAGAAAAGACTAACATTAAACAGAGACATGAGATGGGAGGGAAAGGGAGAGAAAAGGGAAATTGCATGGAAATGAAGGGAAACCCTCATTGCTATACAAAATTTCATATAAGAGGTTGTGAGGGGAATGGGAAAATAAACAAGGAGAGAAATGAATTACAGTAGATGGGGCAGAGAGAGAAGATGGGAGGGGAGGGGAGGGGGGATAGTAGGGGATAGGAAAGGTAGCAGAATACAACAATTACTAATTGGGCATTATGTAAAATTGTGGATGTGTAACCGACGTGATTCTGCAATCTGCATTTGGGGTAAAATTGGGAGTTCATAACCCACTTCAATCTAATGTATGAAATATGATATGTCAAGAGCTTTGTAATGTTGTGAACAACCAATAAAAATAAACAAATAAATAAATAAATAAAAGAAAATACTCCTACTATATTTGGGTAAGTTATGTATGTGTCTTGTATATATTATGTAACCACAAATATATATGTTATGTGTCATATATGTAAAAATAGACAATACATATTTTTCTGGACATTTGTCTTTTGAAAATATAAAACAATAACAAAACAAAGTTATACACAGTAATACCCATAATATCGTCTATAGATTTGATGAATTTCTTTAAAAATCTTTATGTGATATGTGTCTATATAGTCATAGTACATATTATATAATAGGTATTTTTCTGTATTTTTAGTAGGAGTGAAAGATGGTCAAACTTGGAAAGATGAGTTTTAGAATTTCATAAATTTGATGATTATGCATATTAACAACAAAATTCAAGATAGATATGAAAATGGTAGGCTTTTGGGGAGAGGGCTTAGGGGTTGAACTCAGGGGCACTTGACCACTGAGCCACATCTCCAGCCCTATTTTGTATTTTATTTAGATAAAAGATCTCACTGAGTTACTTAGTGCTTAGCTTTTGCTGAAGCTGGCTTTGATCCTCCTGCCTCAGCCTCCTGAGCCTCTAGGATTACGGGTGTATCTAAAATGGTGGTCTCTTTACACAATGGATTATAAAGCATTGTATTTCAGCTAAGACTATAACAAGATGGATAAATCTCACAAACAACATTAAGCAAAAATAAATAAATAAATAAAAGCACAAAAGAATACAATATGGCTAGATTCATATAAAATTCAAAAAATAGACAAACTATAGTTTGGGGATATGATTTAGGTAGTAAATTATGAAAAGTGACAGAAAATGTTCACTTCTAGGAAAAAACAAAAGGATTGAGTTTGTGGATACCTTGCTGCAGGCAATGTTCTCTTGGGTGACCATGTGGGCATTTATTCCAGAAATTTTTATTAAACTCATTTATATGCTATTTTCTTTTTAGTATGTGTATTTGATTTCACAACAAAAAAATTTAAAACAAAAAATATTACATACTGCATGTGACAACCTGCTTTTTTCTTCTACATCATCATGTAATGATGATACTTTCCCATACAATCAATCATAATGTGTAAAAAGATAAACTTAAGAGTATAAAGATGCAGTTCACTCTGAAGAATAAATCTAGAGCCCTCAAGTATTCCATGTGGACTAAGTTAAAAATATTATACCATAAATTTGCTGAGAGTATTAATTTTAGCGCACCAAAAAAAGGTGGTGGATAGGGGGTAGGGGTGGGGGAACACGGAACGAGGACTAACTATGTGAGATGATGGATATGTTAATTTACCTGACAGTAGTAATCACTTCACTTTATATATGTATATCAAAACATATTGTGTGCACAATAAAAAATGAGGGAAAATATAAAAATGAATCTCAAAGATATG
Source organism: Ictidomys tridecemlineatus (assembly GCF_052094955.1). Taxonomy (NCBI): domain Eukaryota; kingdom Metazoa; phylum Chordata; class Mammalia; order Rodentia; family Sciuridae; genus Ictidomys; species Ictidomys tridecemlineatus. The sequence continues at coordinate 30,706,569 of NC_135478.1, read as the reverse complement.
ATTCAATCTATTGTACCGTAATTTATTTAAACAATCACTCAAATTTGGACATTTTGACCTTGCTCTCTCTGTTTTTCTCTTACAAAATATAGAATAAGTCTCCACACGTGTAATTCTTTATCTCAACTCTGACCATTTCCTTAAGATAACATTTTGAGGTGCAATAGTAAAGTCAAATGGCAAATATTCTACCATATATAAATCTAATGATTCCTGCCAAGTTTTCTTCCAGATATTTTCTGTCACTTTGACCACCAGCCTTTTATGAGAATTCTCATTTTCATTCAAACTCACCAGTGTGGCTGTTAAAATATCTTTGCTAATTTGATAATTAGCTAATTAAAGTTTCATGAGAATAAAGATCTTTATATTTTTCAATAACATGACATCTTGCTCATACTAGGTTCTCATTAAATATTTATTAACTGAAATAATTATATCTAACTTATTTGAATTGGCATGTACCATATTGCTGAAAGTTTGCTTCAATACTATAGTTGTAAATGGATGTCTTCAATGATTTTTATATGTAGGCTGCCAAATGGCCATCATTATTATTTTTCAGGGGAATAGGTTTTTTTTATAGGTATAATTAGATCTCTGTGTATTTATTTTGTCTTGATCCACTCTTTTCCCCACTGCTCACTGAGAAGTAAGAGACTATTTATTCCATTTGCTTGGGTGAGAATAGCCACTTTCCAATTGGACCATAAGCTAGTGACTTAGTTTCTCTATTACAGCATTATGTATACAGGGGCAGTAGTCACTTGAGCAATGGAACACCCCATGCTCAGATGGTAGAGCAAATAAAAGTTTGTAGAGCAGGTTTGGGTACACACCCAAATAGATACTTGTATCCTTAACAAGGGCCCAAGACCCTCTTGATTTGCGCAAAGATTTGTAAAGTTGCTTTATACAAAATGATACCTACTATCTCCTCCTTTATTTAGCAAACACTGTTACATATTCATCTACCTGAATGAAGGAGAGATACAATGATAAATATGATGTATAAAATCAAAATCACCTATTTAGATCCTTCATTATCTCTTCAAAAATAGATGTCATTAACTCATGAACAGTTGGGTAGTATCTTAAGAATATGAAAAAAACTGAGTAAAATTGGCATTAATTTTCAATGTTGAATATCTAATTTCTTTAAGATCAGATAGCATAGTCCCATGGATGGGTTAGTTCTCCTAACTAACCAAATAAATGGAAAAGAAAAATATAATAGGACAATCCTCTTTTCAGGCTTGATGTAGTTGTACTCAAAGGCCAAGATTTATTTCCTATTTCATGAGAATACAAATGCTGTATACAAACTTCATGTTTTTCCAGTAGCTGGATCTTGGCATATACAGCAATCTGGCTTTTCTCATTCCACTAAAACCCATTTGAAAAAGGCTCATCAAAAACTTTCTTACTTGCCAAATCCAATTTGGATTAAACACTTACTAAGTAGTTGAGTTAATAATTGTTCATAGTTTAACATCCTATTTGACCTCCCTATGTCCTTTAATCCTTTAAAGCTATTGATAACCTCCTCGAACTACTTTGAGGCTAGTTTTGTGGCACATATTCTTTCTGGATTTATTTCAGTAATCTAAACGTTCTTTTTATCTCTTCTTCTCTTCCCTCTATCTTTATTTGTTCTTAAAAGGACATTCAGTTGTTTTTCTTTAGTGCTTCTCTTTTTTAATCACACACCCTCACCCTCCACTGGTAGCTTTAGCTATCACCTATTATCTCCTAACTCTTGAAAGTTTTCTTCAGACCCAGAGCTCTCCAGTGACATCATTACCCCAAACCATCTCCTGCTCTTATTTTCCTTTTTTTTTCTTTTTTTTTTTTATTGGTTGTTCACAATATTACAAAGCTCTTGACATATCATACTTCGAACAATAGTTTCAAGTGAGTTATGAACTCCCATTTTTACCCCAAATACAGATTGCAGAATCACATAGGTTACACATTCACATTTTTACGTAATGCCATACTAGTGACTGATGTATTCTGCTACCTTATCTTCACTGGCAGCATCAATTCGCCCTTCATCCAAGTCAGATTCTGGAAGTCATACTCTATTCTCATCTGTGTCTATGAAATACAATTAATTTGTGAATCCTTCCAATTTCTGGTACAAAAACATCTCAAATCTCCAACTTTCTATCTGTTCATTACTGCCCCCCCACACACACACTCAATGCATTGTACTCTACTGTTATTTCTGTATCTTCAGCATCTCCCCATCTCTCATGTTTCCATATTTTGCAAAAGTCATTTATAATTATGTACTTAAAACCACCTTTTCTCACTCATCTCCTTGAAAAGCTTCCTTCAAGAACCTGTCTTCATGCTCTGTGCTATAACCTACTGCTCTCTTACTCTATGCTTTAACAGCCTGTGATGCATGTTGAGTATAATCTGTGATTTGCCTGTTACATATCTAATATCCCTAAAATAAACTTCCTTAAGGATAGAGACTGTTTTCAGTTTTAGTTCATTGGAACATAAACATCTCACAAATGGATGAAGGGATGGACAAATAAATATAAAGTGTAGGTAAGTAACTGTAAGTGAGGTGGTTTATTTAAATTATTTTGTATAATTCTTACAACTAACATTGCAGGTATCATTAGAGCAGAACCTGCAGAAAAGGTGGGAGCATGAGGCAGCCTGGCTTGATGTACAGCTAGGATGGAAGCCACTTGTCAGTTGTACAACATTAAGCAAGTCATCTCACGGCTTGGGACCCCAGTTTCCTCATTTATAAAATGGAGGTTATAATACCTGTGTTATTTAGGGCAAAGGCTAAATTTCTATAGAAATATTATAAAATATGACTTAAATTAAGAAGATATACCTCAGTTTGCTTCCCTTGAAGTGGGCAGTCCTGACTAATCTTTACCAGACACAAATTCCTCCCATCCTGAAGTTGTGCCATCTCACTGAGTCTTGGTAGAAGCCAAGTCACTGCTATGTTGCAAAGCAAGCAATTAACTTAGAAGGAATTGGTGCCCAGTTCCCATGTTATCACTTAATTTGCTTGGAGAAAGCATACATGACCACCTATGCCTCCAAAGGTAACCCCTTTCTGGGTGACCATAAGGACATTTAAACCTTTATCACTAGGGAAAAAAGAACAGAGATATTTGGGGGTACACCTAGATGATTTCCACACTGGTTCATGATGCTATTATCAGAAGTTAGAACATGTGTGAAATCATAAAATTGTCTGGCACAGAATGAATACTCTATAAACATTATCTACTTTTTTTATAGTTTAAGAAGCTAAAATTCAAGGAGTTTAAACAACTTGCCTTGTAGGCTCACACTGAGTAAGTAGAAGAGTAAGAAAATGAACTGAGTGAAAATTTTCAGCCTTCCCACTTCCTAAAATATGCTGCACACTTCATGGAATCTTCATGGAAAAGAGAAAAGCAGTCCTGTTTCTAACCCCATAATGGCATTCATTGTAGTGAAAGGGCCCTTTGTGTCCACTAAATAGCTTTTTAATGTCAGTGAAGTTCATGGAGACAAGGGGCTTCTACCCTTCCAATTGTCCCAGGAAGTATTTGAAATATAGTCTGGCTCTTGAAAATATTTACCAGACGATATCATTAAAGGAGTGGTTGAAGAAGTTTTTATATTCCCTAGGATAAAGTTGGGAGCTTTATGCAATATTTATGTTCAGATAACTTTATCTATTGCATGCAGTAGAAGTGTTAGCAGACTTATCTTTGGTTTGAGAAATTCAAATCCACTTAAATTCTTTGCCTAGTACAGATGTCTAATGATGGCACCAAAGAAAAGATATGTTCACATCTTCACCTCTGAAAGCTATGAATGTGACTTTCTTGGACAAATATCTTTGAAGATGTCATTAAGTTATGGATTTTGAGATAAGTACATCCTGATTATCAACTGCCCCATAAATTCAAGTGTCCTACTAAGACAAGTGTCCTAATAAGAGCCATAAGTGAACAAGAAAGGAAAATTGTGAAGACAGGAAAATTTGGAGTTATGCTGCTACAGACCAAGGAACTATTGGAGCCACCGGTAGCAGGAAGTGAAGGAGCCTCCCACAGAGCTTTCAGAAGGATCACATCCCTGTCAATACCTTGATTTTGTACATCTAGCTTCCAGAACTTGAGTTAATTTCTTTTGTGTTCAGCTACTCGGTTTGTGGTAATTTGTTACAGCAACACATGCAAACCGGTGTGCCCAGAATAGAAATTTTGCTGAAACCCAAAAGTGAAATATCAGAGCTAAGATACTGACTCTAATAACTCTTCCTCTAACCCTAAGCCCCAAGACTAGGAAAGAGAAAAATGAAGGAAAGATTGGGAATGAAAAGGCACGGGAGGGAGAAGGGGAGAAAGCCTCTTCGCTAGTGGGGGTGGGTCCTCAGAGACTACAGGGGGACCCAGGCTCTGTGGCAGGTAGCTTGAGGTCCACTTTCAGAGGCACCCTGCCTGTCAGTGGGTCTTTATTCCCTCCCTGATCTATTTATGCTTAAGGCCACAGGTGGTATTTTGAATCATTATGAATAATTTCTTGCAAAAGTATTTTTTAACTTTCAACTTTAAAAATAGAAATAAACAAATAATGCAGAGCTAATTCTACATGGACCTGGACTATGTGTGTGAGTTATCTCCTAAAGATATCACTGGGGAAGTTATGGCGGAAATGTCATGGCTACAGGGTAGGCCCAGGGAATGGGGATATTCTCAGTCACAAGTGTGACAAGGATTTACTTTTATTAATTAATTATCAAGACTATTTGTCCACATGAAATTTATATAGTATGGTGTTTTTGTGGGGGAAGGTCACTCAGAAAACACACCAAGTCCCAGTTTTGTCCAAATTAAAGAGTCTTTATTTAGCTGGCCAGTCAGCGACTGCCCCCACAGGACCCATAACTGTCTCTGCGAGGAACAGTCCCAACCCTGAGCATTTTAGGATATTTATAGGCAAAAACTACATCTGGGTTGACTTAGCTGTAAGCAAGCAGGTACAGAAGCTGGACTGGGCAGTTAGCAAGACAATGCAATGTGTACATTAGTGTTTTCCACAGGACTTTCCAGGTTGGCATAACAGCAAGCAAGCAGAAGGGAAGTGGATCAAAATGACCCTAGTTGAGTACAAGTTAGAGAATGGTTACTAACATATAGACAATCAATTGCCCAAGAAAAGTGTAAAGCAAAGAGAACAATTTTACATTGTATAAGAATTACTATTTTGTGTTGCTAAATATGTTATGCTATGTAACTATTAATGGATACAGAGGTGGGGCTTTCTCCTGGGAGAAGCATTTCTTATATGATATGGAGTCTCAGGGTAAATGTAGTCTGTTTGGTCATTGCCCATATAGCCTGGCCCACAACAGGATCAATGTCATGATCCCCTTTTTACCTGTACTTATTACATGAAGAATCTGGGCCTTTAGTGACTTCTTCTAGGTCATGAAGAAAGTTATAGATGGAGCTAGGATTAAAAAGGAGAAATACTAATTCCATTATCAATTATCAATTTTTTTTGATAATTGATAATGGGTTAATTAACAACTGAGCTACATCCCCATCCCTTTTTATTTATTTGTTTATTTATTTATTTATTTGTTTTGAGCCAGGATTGCACTAAGTTGCTGGACACTGTCTTCATCCTCCTGCTTCAGCCTTCTGATTCGCTGAGATTTTAGCTATGTATCACCATATTTAATACTAGGCATTGGAGAATAAGGTATGTAATAAATGCAAGGTAGAGTTCTGGATTTCAGAAACTTCACAGTCTTCACAGAGAAAAGTAACAAAAAGGCCATCTTAACTTTAAAAGTAAAATGAAATGTAAAATACATACACGTAGCAAAGGCTTGTGATGATACCCCTTAACAAGAATTTTCATGTAATGTGAATGGTGATTATACCCTTTTTTTTCCAATTAGTACCTATTTTTATACATGGAGTAGACAAAAGTGGACACAAGGAGATAGGCAGAGTTTGGAAAGGCAATGGTTTGGCATGCATGGAAATGCAGGAGACCTCTACATCACAAGTATTCTCCCAGGTGGTAAATAGAAACTACTAAATGGTGAATTTCTGCATTTTCTGCCATGATCCTGTATATGCCAGACAGCTTCAAGATCTAGAATTGTTACCATTGGCATTTAAGCTAGAGTAGACAACCACTCTTAGTGGCACCAAGGAGGATGATGGATTTGTGTCTTTCATTCAGATTTCATTACAAATCAAATCAAGGCAAAGTCTATCCTTTTTGTGGTTTTTAAAAAAAATCCCTATATATGACAAATAAGGTATTTGGCAGAGGAAAGAAAATGAATTAAAATGCAAACAAGATCGATTGGATGGTTGAGATGCCTTTATTAAAATGTTTTAAAATTGCTTTCCAGTTAATGAACTTTCTAGTTAAAAATGTTTCAAAACATATTTCACTTGAATTATTAATCTTGAAACCTGATTTGTAGCTAAGTTTTGTGTGTGTGTGTGTGTGTGTGTGTGTGTGTGTGTGTGTGTGTGTGTTGGCATCCAAATCCCAGAGCCATATGTTTCTCACAGAGGTGGTAGAACATGGCTGTTTTCTTTTCTAGAAGGATTTTCTTCTAGATGTCAGGAAGCCTAAGTAGCTTTCATAAATAGGACCATTTCGGACCATTCCACTGTTTCATATAAAGTTTAACACCATTATCCTGATATTCCCTTAACAAGTTGTACCTATATCCCTTTGAACTCTTTCTGTGCTATTCTACTTACCATGAGTGTACATAAACATTTTCATTTACCAGCTGATGAAATGGATCCCTAGGGATGTAAGAGGCAGGTCCAAGGTCACATATATGATGAATGAAATGGATTGGTTTTGAACTCTAAGTCCTCACATGTTTGCTATATCAGACAGCCCTTTTTTTTTTTTTTGGACTGACTTAAAAGGCCAAATGTAGCCAGAGAGTTAATAGAAATATTTGATACTTTGACTGATTGTCAATATTTTATTTCATGGCTAAAATATTAAAGTCATCATAACTAAATTGGAACACTTGTCTTCCTTGTTATTGGGCTGTGTTCATATGCTCAGCACTGTGATGACAATAGAGCTGGTAAAGTTGAGGCCTGAGTGTAATGCTGCTAATTAGCTACAGGTTGGATCTTGAAATGTGCTTCAGTGCACTGCTATACACACCATATTACGAATGCCATGCTTTGTGTCTCCTTTTCTTTGAGTTCTTAGACATATCTTGGCAAATTATCAGTTCTCAAAAGGAGCATTTGAAAACCAAAGGGAAGTTTCAAGTGTAACAATGGGGATTTAAGGAATCCGAAATGGCAACCACAAAGAAAATTCTTCTGACAGTTTTAGGAGCTTTTTTGCTTCTTTAGCAAAATGTCCTTCTTTTAACCTTTGAGGGACTTAAAGTAAGTATTGAAATAAAAGAGGTTTCCTTGATGTTTGGTAGAGATTTATCATATAGAATGTGTTTTAGAATGGCAATGGTGAAATTTGCAGTTACTCAGAGGCAATGAGATATTTCAATGTCAAATGGGAAGCTGAGAAGACAGCTCCGGCAGGCAGCAAACTCCACTCTTGGCCTTTTCCACAAGTCTGACTAGTACTGGGCTACAGGGGCAGAAAGTGATACATTTCAGGAGTACGAACAGCAGTAGGTATATGTGGGCCCCACACCATATCTTGGTCATCTTATATACCCAAGATATCCCAAGAGATGTTTATATTGCCAGGCTGATTCTCTGCACTGAATCCCTTATAGTATGATTATAAAGAATACACACTTTAGACCCAGCTCAACCATTTATGAACCCTGTGATCACATGCAATTTTTTTTTCTCCCTTCTCCCCATATTATGAAAGGTTTTTGTCTCTTCAGTGACATTCCTGTCTCTCATGTCAGTTGGCAGAGCCTTGCTCCCGCAATGCAGAATTAACACATTCTCACTCACTTTTCCAGATTTCTTTACACCAAGCACTGAAGGATGTGAATCCATTCAATGGAATCCAGTGAGATTTCAGGATTAGAGATCTCTGAGATACAAGGGAGGAGATTCTGTTTCTGTTTGCCTGTAAATACCCAAATGGTGATGGTAGGATTGCAGCTCCCTTACAACTGTGGCAGACAAGGCTGAGAAAGAAGCAAATCTGCAAAAGATGACATAGAGAAGACATGTTAAAAACCCAGGATTTTAAAAAATATTTATAAATTAGTCTAGCAATCTTGACATCTCTCTGTTACAATCGTCTTTTTTATTAAAAGAGACAACAGTGGTCCTTAATGTTACATTAATTTTAGCTAGATCTTCTGTAATCACAGCTAATTGGATCACAACAGATAAAATAATAAGTATTTATAAGGTTATTATGAGGGTTAAAGCAGAGGATGTATCTAAAATATAGCACATTTAAATATAACACTTGACATATGTAGATGTACCTATAGAATCACAATTAATTATATTCATAATAAAGCATTTTTCAAGTCTGATCATTGCCCTCTCACAAAACTACAGGCTCTGATTTTTTTTTAAGAGAGAGAGAGAGAGAGAGAGAGAGAGAGAGAGAGAGAGAGAGAGAGAATTTTTAAATATTTATTTATTTTTTGGCGGACACAACATCTTTGTTTGTATGTGGTGCTGAGGATCGAACCCGGGCCGCACGCTTGCCAGGCGAGAGAGCTACTGCTTGAGCCACATCCCCAGCCCCCTGATTTTTTTTTTAATTTTATTTTTTCTAACCTTGTTGTTGAAACTAGTCGGGATCATGTCTATAATAAGATTTCATGGAGTTGATATTACTAATGCAATGTTGAATTGTATTAGAATTTTTTTCTTTATCTGAACCAATGTATGTTCAGCCACAATAGCTCAGTGCACAGGTGGAATAACCTAAACTCTCATAGTTTTAGTCCCAGCCACCTTCTGAGAAAACTGATAATTTCCCAGTGGTTCTGAGAGCTCTTCCAGAGTACCTCACCTGTGCTTCCCCAACAGTCCTGACCTTCCTGACCCGATAAATGGCCCAGAAAATGATTGCCATGGCTACTCACTAGGGTCACCTTCCTCTTTGCAATGCCACCTCCACAGGTAGCCCTGCCTCTACTTGATACTTCTAGTGTGAAAAATGCACTGGAATCCTCAGCATGCCAAAGTGGTACATGTTGGACTCCTCAGAGTAAAGCCATGACTATTTTGTGCAGAAATGGGGACCATATGTTTCTCCCTGTTTATTGTCCCATTTGGGTATGAGTCTTAAGGTAACTTTATAGGGGTCCAACATATTGTAGGAATGTTAATAAAAATAAATTTTCCAACCTTATTGTTTAAGTCAGCTTCTTTGCTGCTGTGACCAAAAGACCTGACAAGAATAATTTCAGAGGAAGATTTTATTTGGGGTCTCACAGTTTCAGAGGTCTCAGTCCATAGATGGCCGACTCTGTTGCTCTGGGCCTAAGGTGAGGCAAAGCATCTTAGCAGAAGAGTGTGGAGGAGGAAAGCAACTCAGATCATTGCCACCAGAAACCAGAGAAAGCATTCAGTTCTCCAGGGACAAAATACACACTCCAAAGGCATTAGCCCAGAGATCCACTTCCTCCAGCAAATCCTACCTGCCTGTAGTCTCCACCCAGTTAATCCCTATCATCAGATTAATGCACTGATTAGGTTAAGGGTCTCATAACCCAATGTTCAGAGGTGAACATTCATTTCGCCTCTAAGTGTTCTTGTATTGTCTCACACATGAGCTTTTGGGGGGCCACCCCATATCTTAAAAATCATAACACTTAATTTTACTGTTTTTCTGCCAAAATATGTATGCTAATCATATACATATTATCATACTTACCTAGACTTCATTCCTTTAGGGTCTGTGCTTAAGAACAGTTAGGAGAGGTGACTTTCATTCTTGTATGGCATCTTCTCTTCTTATCTACTGACTGATGTTTGACCACTTGGCCAAATGTCTGCTTCTCGCTTCTCCCTTCTCCCTTCTCTCTTTTCTCTTCTCTCTCCCTCTCCCTCTCTACCTTCCTCCCTCTCCCTCTCCTTTCCCTCTCCCTCTCCCTCCCCCTCCAAATTTTCCCCAAAACTATTATAATTGGGACATCCTTTTCAACCAAACAAGCTATTTCCAGAATCAGGGGAAACCCAACCATGCACAGAGGTTGGGTTTAGTTTACTTTGGGGACCCCCTTTCCTACCACCTGCTTTCACTAACTCTCTAGAATTGCCAAACAGGAAGAAACTTGTCATATATTTTTCCCCCACCTCTTGCCATTGAATAAGATACATTCTCTCAATTCAGACTGAAGAGAACCTTATTTTTCTACAAACTTTTTCATATGTTTTCCTAAATAGTTTTTCTGCAAATCATAGCACACTTTAAAGACAGGCTTAATCTAATGATTAAAAACTTCAGTGTACTGAAATGATCCCAGGAGTCAGGCTAAATCCCTCGAACTGTAGCATGAAATGAAATTATTCTCATTTGATTCATTGTGAAGACAGGCCAGCTACTCTACCCTTCCTCTCTAAACTAATGTCACTCTCTAAGAAAATGAAAGATTATCCATCAGATCTCTGATAGATAAAAATTCTAGAGACCTTAACTATCTTTCCCTCTTTCCATTCTTATTTCCCAAAAAAGTCTTTTTAACTACATCTTTGAAAGGTCTTCATGTTCTTCTGAGCAGATAAAAGGATTCCAGTCTTGTGATTTTCCTTTATTAGTCTTACTCTCTTATACTTGATAGTTATTTTTTTAAAAAATTTTTGTAGTTGCAGATGGACAGCATGCCTTTATTTATTTATTTATTTATTTGAGAGAGAGAGAGAGAGAATTTTTAATATTTATTTTTTAGTTCTCAGCGGACACAACATCTTTGTTGGTATGTGGTGCTGAGGATCGAACCGGGGCCGCACACATGCCAGGCAAGCGCGCTATCGCTTGAGCCACATCCCCAGCCCACATGCCTTTATTTTATTTGTTTATTTTTATGTGGTGCTAAGGATTGAACCCAGTGCCTCACACATGTGAGGCAAGCGCTCTGCTGTTGAGCTATGGCCCCAGCCCAACTTGATAATTATTGTTGACCCATTCCTGGGCTTTCTCTAGGATTTCTGTTCTGAATATAACTGATGACTAAAATTTGATACTAGTCTTTCTCATGGAGAGTCTGCCAATGTTAATAAAAAGCCAACATTGCCCTCACGAGATGACTGTGCTATTCCTGTCTTCCAACTAGACAACATTTCAACCCTTTGGAGACAACACGGTGGGGATATGCACATAAACCATTCTGTAAAAAATGCATCGAATAAAACTAGTGGGACTCATATAGTTCCAAACCTAAGGGGAAAAAAAATTTAAGACATTTGCAAAATCATCACCAAAGGAAACTCTCTTTAGAATAGCTGACTTTATAATATATTTATAGCATATTTTTCTTACTGTGTGGGTGGCTTTTTATTATTGCCACACAGGATTTGACTATGATGGTTAAGTGCCATGCTCTATAGAATTGGTTTGTAGAAATAAATGAATAGGAGAAGAGAAGAAAAGAAATAGTAGCACTGCAAGAGCCAAAAATGTTCTATGTGCCCAGCTGGTTTGGGTGTGAGTCAAGCAACCATGTGAATGAAGTCCAGATGTCTCAAGACTAATCAAGAGGATAATGTTTTCATCTTAAAACACTGTCTTCTAAAATTTCTGAAGTAACCTGCTGAGCTGACAACAAAATTGTAAGGACAACACGCCCTACTCAATTTTCTTCTTTCTATGAAATTTAATTTAATGAGTTAAAGGAAAGAAACTAGAAGCAAAACAAGCAATGACCTCTAAGAATAGGGTCTCAAATATGGAAATTTCATGAGCTCTCTCTCCCAGAAAACTTCTTTACATACAGCCAAGTGGCAAAATTGCAACAAATACAGGACTCTGTAAATTCAGAATTGGTAACTTTGGTTTCAGCGGATGAACTAGACTATCATTAGCAAGATCAACCATTCAAATTATAACCATTCAAAACTACTTAGAGAGATAGATAATATAGTATTTAATGTATTTATCAGGATAAATAATGAAGAATAGTATTAAATATTTATAGGGATGCATGATAACGTTGGTACTAAATATTTTTTTGTATTAAATTTAAAAAGAAACATTTTCATCCAATGGCATCCCACCCTTACATTTTTGGATCATAGGTCCAACAGCTAATATATTTTTGAATTTTCAACAATTCATGAAACTTATAAAATGCATAAAGTCAGATTATTTTGCCCCTTGCAGTTAGTCGCTCTCTGTGAGCAAGAGAAAGGCCTGGTGTTGTGGGGTTTAGCTCTGAGACCAAACCACAGAGGGGCTACATTGGACCGTGGCTCCACAGCTGAAGTCAGCAAAGGGAACTGAAGCTAATCCAGATGGACCAGCCACTGGGTTGAAAATGTGACATGAACCAACCCCACTAAAGTCTAGGTTTTACCATCTGGTGAAAGTTTGCTTTTTCAGTAAAAGTTTTGTTATCATAAAGCTTATTTACTGATACTGTCCTTTTATTTAGAGCATCGAAGCTGCATCCACTCAAATACCTCCCCCTCTCCACCAACTTCATGAGAACTCTAATCCACACACCCGTCAGATTTGAAAAGGTCTGATCAAGAGAAAATTTGACATTTTAAAAAATATTTCTGAGCAACTAATAAATACCCTTAGTTTGATGATATAATGGGAATATAAAATGATCACAGAGACTAAATGAGAGCCAGATGCTCCCTTTATTATATAAGAGAAACATAAAGCAAAAAGGTTTCTTTGCCTCAAACCTGCTCATCTCTCATCCATAGGACTCTTATCTATGACTATAGAGAAAAACACTCAGCAAGAGCATCCAAGTAATTGAGTAATAGTAATCTAATCATATTCTCGTCTCTCAAATTCCATGTGCCTTGCTACACATGGAGCCCAGCCATCTTTGGAGAGAATAAATAACACTTGAAGGTCAAGTGAAAATTTTCTATGTAGCAATGTCAGGCAGAGAATAAAAAAATCACTGCTCAGATGTTCTTTTACAGGCAACACCCCTACTTTTAATTATGCTAACACTTACTGAAATCGTTATTTCACATATCTGGGGGGCCAACACTGTGATATTTTATTCTATGAGCTCTCTTTCTCAGTTAGTTATAAAAGAAGACAGAAAATAAATCAACTAAATATTCAACCACTTAGATGACGTTGATGAGGTGCCTCCTATATGCCAGCCACTCTGCTGGAATCTGGGGAACCAGAGAAATCAAACCAAATCCAGATGTTGTAGTGGCCAAAAATATATCAGAGAGAGACCAGACCTTGCGGCACTGTGGTAAGAGTCACAGCGATATTTTGACCCAGACAGAGAAGGGAAAAAAAACTAATTTTTCTTTGCAATGTGAACAAAGACTGTTCACCCAAAACTGCTTTATTCAGAGACTTAAACTTTTTTTTTTTGCATACAGAGAGGTGAGGGATCTTCCAAACAAAGAATCATCTGGGCATGTGGATAAATAAGACTGTGGGGCATTTAGGAGACTATCAGCAGTTTGAGTTGACTAGAGTTAGAGAGGATAAGAAATGGTGAGAAAGGTCAGAGAACAAAGGGAACCAGATGCACTGTAAGAGCTTTAACTGCAGCCCAGGGAGGACTGGGGATTAGGAGAATCAGAACTTCTAACACAGAGGACTCTTGGGCCCCTGTGGATGGTGGCCGAGTATGACCCTGGACTGAGGCTGTGATGATAGAGATTTACATTACTAAGGATCTGACAACTGGATGAGAAGTGGAAGTGCTGTGACTCATTTAAACTCTTGAAGAAAGTCACCCTTGCCCAAGCAATCCTTAGATTTCTGATTTAACCCCTTTTGTTTTCAATTCTGAATCTATATCATACTTTGTGATTAAAACAAGTTTCCTACACTTAGGAGACTTGTTGCATTGAGAAAGAATATAAGCCACCAGAGAAATGAGATGTCCAGAGACTGGTCAGAAGAGGACTCCAGGGCCATCTCTTTAAAGGACTGCTGTATGAAATAGTGATCAGCTGAGGCTAAAGGGGAGGGGGGTGCAGTTAGGAGGTGAATGCAGGATGAGTTTGGGTTGGGTAGACAAATGTTTACCAATTTGCTTTGGGAAACCCAAGTCCTAGGGAATGGTTTCGAAAGTCACCAGGGACCACTAACCTGTGACAATGGTTTATTGCCTTGATAACCATCTTTCAGCTCCACAGATGTTTCCAATGATAGGAAATGTGGAAACATAAAGGCCATGTGCCTAATCAACCCAACACTTAGCTAAGCTGGGAACAATGTACAGTGATTTTTTTTACAGCCTATTGTGATTCTCAGCCTTCCTAACAGGGTGGGGAAGGCTCAATTCTAAAACCTCTGTTTCAAAACACCAGCCTCTTATTCCAGTTGAAATCTCATACCAGGGAAACCTATAAGACACCGCTGATAAGAAGAGGGTGCTAACAATTCTTATGCTAAGTAATTTGCCTAGTGGACATTACCTTTTGCTTTAGAGCTTCCTGGAGAGAGGTATTTGCTCTTCTGATAAGAATACAATTCTTCTATCCTTGCCAGCCAACCAGAAAACACCATTTCTAAAATTGGTGACATAAAATTGTATGATCTTTTTGAAAATACCCTCTGTAGCTTAGTACAAAGTGGGTGAAAGGCAAACATTTTGAAAGCTAAGACTTATAAGGTTATACTCAGTACGATCCATGGGCCAGAAGAGTACAGTATCACCTGAGAGCACAGAAAGGCAAATTCATGGGTAATATGCCAGACGTGCCAGTCAAAATCCAGCATTTTATGTTAAAATTTTATGTTAAAATTTGAGTGTCCCATGGATGGCTTCCTTTTGGGACAAGGAGATCAGAAGCCTGTAATTATTTTTTTCTTTTTTAAGGTATATGCTCCTTTTATCATGTTTTGGGGTTTTGCCTCATTCTAAAATAAATGCCATTATCATTATTATTATCAGCATAGATAAACCTCTTTAGTAGTGTAATAAGCCTAAAAACTTGTCCTATAGAATAGTTTCTAAATAATAAAAGAAATTATAAATGATCAGAAAATCACTTATGTAGACATAGTTTTCAAAATGAAAACAGAAGGGCACGTGAGATATAGTTGCTCATGTGCTTCTATCTTTAGGCATTGAACACAAGATCTAGAGTCAGGGCTAATAGTTCCATAATTTTGAAGTGATGTGTCAACTACAATGTGATATAAATATATCTGTGACAAACTCATAGGTCCTGATAATACCACTGAGGTTTGTTACCTGCAGTCATAATTAAAGTACTGAATATCAGTTTGAGGTTAATAAAACTTAAACCTAATTTTCTTCCCCGTTAACAAACACCACTGAATTCTATTCAAGGGCTCCAAGTTGAGGGTGCTTGTGCTAAATGGTTAATCTAGTGTACCAGGAGATGTGCTTCAACTTGACCTTGCTCAGAGGTGGGTGAGGGCTCAGAGCTGTCTTCATGTCCTCAAGTGCATGGTGAAGGAAGAGTAAGAGGCTTGCAGTCCTTTCACACCTACTTGTGTCCAAGCCCTGCCCCCTTAGGGGCTCAGTGTTCAGAACCATTGAAAGGGTTGGGCTGAATCCAATGAGAATGTCGCAAAACTTTTGTTTACTTCATCAAATCAGTTCAAACTTTTCATCATGTCACAGGGATATTTACAGATGGTTTTGTATATCGTTTTCTATTTCACCTTTATTTACTTAGGGCTTTGGAAATCTCATTTTGGTTTTTAGTTTGTAGTCTAATTCATTTGATGGTATGACTTCAACAACAAATGTACAGACTCAAATGGTTATTTGTACATCATAAACCACTGAGTACAAACAGCACAATAATGAAAAAAGATAACACGGCTTCATGATGGGGCAAACATTTCACCCCCTCAGTTGATTAATTTTAGATGAAAAAGAAAAAACAAAAACTGAACCTGGCATGTAGTAAGCATAAGACAAATATTTAATAAGTAATCAAGGTATTAGAAAAATATTCAAAATGACTTTCTGTAATAGCTACACCTAATTGACTTGCAATATTCTTCTTATCAGAAGAAATTCATTAGAATAAAAGAGCTGACACATCAATGTTTATAGCAGAAGGATTCACAACAGCTAAAATGTGGAACCAACCTAGATGCCCTTCAATAGAAGAATGGATAAAGAAACTGTGATATATATATATATATATATATATATATATACACACACACACATACACACACACTGGAATATTACTCAGCATTAAAAGAGAATAACATTAACATCATGGCATTTGCAGATATGGATGGATTGGAGAATATCATGCTAAGTGAAGTAAGCCAATCCCCATAAAACAAAGGCCAAATGTTTTCTCTGATAAGCAGATGCTGATCCAAAGTGAGGATGTGGGGGGAGCATGAGTAGAATGGAAGAACTCTGGATGGGGCAAAGGGGAGGGAGGGGATGGGAGTGGGCATGAGGGTAGAAAAGATGGTGCAATGAGATGAACATCATTACCCTCGGTACACGTATGAATACCAAATGGTGTGACTCTACTTTCTGTACAACCAGAGAAACGAATAATTGTGCTCTGTATGTGTACTATGAATTTGTCATGCATAACAAATTAGAACAAATAAATAAATGAATTAATTTAACAAAAGGAAAAAATAATTTCTGTTATATATAACATAGGAATTATTACAATTATATATATAAAAGAATATATATATATATTTATATATATATATATATATATATATAAGAATAAATGAGCTGAATTAAACACTGCTTCAAGTTTCTTTAGGCAGTAAGATTTTATTATTTTATTATAAATGAATAGACCTAGGAGTCAGAGATGATCTGAGGTTATATTCAGAGGGTGGTTTTGGCACTGACAGCTGTAAGATCATTCAAAACCACCAAAACATTCCCATTGTTAATATTTTAGAAGTTCTGGGAAATGTGTCCATTTATTTCACAATTTAAAATAAACATGTCTTAATAGCAATGTTTGAATATCCCTGAACAAAATTATCATCAATCATCAGTAGAAATAGCTTTACACTGGCTAGATGTTGGAAACGAACCAAAAGCTGATAGAACTCAAGCTGCTGCTATCTTGTCTTTGTATTGTGTCTTCAAATGAATTTTAAGAAGTTCAAGGCTATGTTATTTTTATTTCATTGTAAATACTACCAAAGTAGGTTACTTTGCAGTGATTTTTATAGTTCTCATCCTGTTTGATGGGAAGCCTGCAGCCAGAGCTCATGGAATTCTTTGCTGAAATGAATGAGGTCCTCTCATGCCAAGGAGTTTCATTGAAAAGTTTCTTTCCTGGGTCCCTCTGTTTAAATGCACAATAAGACCCACTGCATGCAATTTCTGAGCCTCCATCTTGGTTTTGGGCAGAGTCAATGAATTTTGCTCTAGTCCATCCATTAATTGTCTTCCATAAATTTTAGCAGAAATTCTTTCTCCAAACTAGTATTTCTCAAAATAACCTGGATCCAGGTACTACTCTTTCAGAAAGCCCCTTGGGAAACATGAGTTCTGTGATTTATTACATTTGAGAAACTGAATACACTATATCTTTCTCTTAGCAATTTAAGATTATCTTATAACATTAAAGATTTACATTAAAGTATTACAGTAGACTCTTGGTGAAAATGCATATGGGGCAGGCACAGAAGAGTCTCTCCCCCAACCTCAGACCAGAGTTACTGAATTAAATATCTATACAGAAAAAGAAGAAACAGAAAAAGAAGAGAATGTTTCCAGGTGTCACAACCAGGTGAGGGAACTGACAGAACATCTATCAGTTCATATAGCAGCTATGGAAGTTAAAAATAAGCACTACTTTGTCCAGATAACTCACTCTACTCTGTTGAAAACATTGTCAAAATACACTGATTTTATTTTTAGAAAGCACTTTACTGCCATCTATCAGGAAATTTCAATAATAAGTGCATAAATTTATGCTATCTTACAGGTGAATATCCACTTTGGGTTTGCACAGTGCCCAGTCTGGACAGGTGGTACAAGGGAGCCCAGAGAATCCCAAGTCCAATGGGGAAGGAAAAACTGGAGAGCAATGGGTAATACTAGATATGGCCTTAGGTGCTTCGGCAGGTGTGGTAATTGATTATACTCTCCTCCCTCTCTCAAAAGCTTGCCTGTTTGGAACAATAAGCTATATGATTTATCTATCTAGGAGATTAAAAAAAAAAAACCCAGAAAAGAAGGGTTTTCAGGCTTATAAGAAGAGAACAGAAATTCATTGTAGTCCCTACTGTTGTTTCTCTGCTCATCCCCCATCTTGAAATACCATTTCAGTTCCTGTACATTCCCAATGGCCAGCTCCTCCATCTTTGGCTGGGGCATTTCTCTGGCGCTGAAACCCACACTATCGGGTGCATGGAAGGCCAGAAGAGCTAGGCCTGGTGCCTTTTTTCAGCATCTCTCAATCTGCCGATTTGATTTGCTATATAAATGCCCAATTCCCTGGCCCCTCAAGTGAGATAACTCTGAGGCATCTGTTCCATGATGGCTCTGAGATTTCACCAGGGAGATTTAATTCCAGTTACCCACCATGGAAACTTGCTTGTTAATAACCCTTTACTGGCTACTTTACTTCCCTATCTCACTTTCCTACTCTCATACTGGTGTTTCCTATGGTCTCCCCGCAAATAAACTAATGATATTTCTTGACTTAGAGTGGGCTTCTGAAGGTACCCCAACTCAGACATTCCCCTGAAGTAGAAGACGACAACCAAGCTCACCATTAAAAATTGGGTACCTTTTCCACTAAGGTTCTCACTCCATGAAAGTGAAATAGAAAATGTCATCTGTTAACTAGAGGGGAAAGCAAGAAAGCTTACCAGCCATTTGGTGTCCTGAATGGAGAGTTGCCAGAATGACATCCCCAAGTCTATGCCAGGCATGGGATTGAGGTCCAAATTTGCACAGTAGCATGATGCAGAAGCTCCAAATTGTGATACCGAGAGAACAGTGGATATAGGATTTGCAAAAGTCCTATGTCTACAACAAATGCAAAGATGAAACGATTCTATATGACATATCCACAAACAATGGAGATGGAACACCCAAAGAAAAACACCTTCCTGGAAATTAGCTGAAATATGTATTTACAAAATATATGTGAAAGGAATCACTGTGAGTAAGAATCGGGGGATACCACAAGTCTGAGATTTAAACTGTACTTACATAGTTGATTCAAACTACATACATTCATAGATTTCATCAAATAACTTTAACTATATTCATGTCATATATGTATTGTATACTTATACATATAGCATAAATATTTAAGATATGGAAATATTTAAATTATCAGAAAAATATATAAAACAAATATATATAAAATATAAAGAAGTTATGTGAAAAATAAGATGATGATTGAATAATAAGAAAAGTAAATAGGATATCTGAAAAATAAAAGAAGCTAATAGAAGTCTTAGAAGTTAATAATAAATTCATTAAAAATTTATGAAAACCAATAGATCGATTACATAGGGTTTTATTCCTCACTGAATAATATAAAAAATTTAACAAGCAACTATTTAACGAAAATATTTGTGATATATAAATGTTGATATGTTGAACACATAAGAAAACATCTACAGGTCATTAAAAATGAAAAAAGGGGAAAAAACAGAAAAAGTGTTTTGAATAGATAGATAATCCAAGATTTTTTTGAAAGTAAACATGAAAAAAAAAATGCTCAACCACACTAGAAATTAGGAATATATAGTTTTTTAAAAATTTGATGTACCTTTATTTTATTCATTTATTTATATGTGGTGCCGAGCATCAAACCCAGTGCCTCACACATGCTAGGCAAGCACTCTACCACTGAAACACAACTTAGCCCCTAGTTTTTTTTTTTTTAATGTGATACATTTAACTCATTATACTAGCAAAATTCAAAATATCTGATATTAGCAAAATTCAAAATATCTGATATTATTAAGTATTGGGAAGGTATAACAAAATGACAGGAGAAAAAAAAAGAAAGAACCAGATGAATTTGGCCAACTGGTCTCACTGTATTCAGTAGATGGGAAGAGAAGATGTCAGACAAGGATGATGGTCACCTTTCCTAATGCACGTTAAATTCATACCACAGTGCAATTTAGTCGGGAGAGGTGTGATAATATGCACAGGGTTAACAGACATATATTTGGCAGAAAGGTAATAGAAATAAGGGTCTTAAAACTTGTTTTATTAATATTCCTATAACTTGTTGGGCCCTCAATAAACTACCGTAAGACTCAGATGACATAAAGCAGGGAGAAACATGTGGTCCCCATTTCTGCACAAAAGTCATGACTTTGGTTTATGAGGACTCCAGCATGTACCACTTTGGCATGTTGAGAATTCCAGTGTCTCCAGGTCAGCAGAAGTGTCTGGTAGAGGCAGGGGCACCACTGGAGGTGGCAATTACTTAGGAAGAAATGTGTGTTGCACTATTTACAACAGACAAGAAATGGAAATAACTCAAGTGCCTATTGTGAATAGACAAGACTGAATGGAAGAATAAAGAAAATGAATGAATGAAGCAATGATGGTCCATATACCCAACATTGTCTTCTCTCCTATATATTTTCTGAGAAATAAGCTAAGACCTTCATAAGTAGTGAATTGCTTGTCTCTTGCTTCTTCCAAGACTCTCTCTGATTTTTATTTAACAATTTGACTATGACATGTGCAGATGAAACTTTCTCTGAGTTTATTTCATTTGGTATCCTTTGAACTTTCTTAATATGTATGATAGTGTTTTTTTATCATGTTTGCAGAGTTTTTAGCCTCATACAAATATTATTTTGTCTATTTTTTTTCCCACTTTTCCTTCCAGAACTTCCACTATACACAGGCTGTTTAATGGTGTCCCATAGTTGTGAGGCTTTATTTTTCTAATTTTTTAAAATTTCTTTTTCCTAGACTGATTCTTTTACCACTTCAAATCTGCCACTGAGTCCACCTAGGGATTTTTGAAATTTCAATTATTATACACGTCAGCTCTTGACTTTTTACTTCATTTTTTAAAATAATTTCTATATTTTTATGATGATGCATTATTACATATTTCCCTATATTTTTTTAGATGTGGTTTCCTATAGTTCTTGAGCCATATTTTTAAAAATTTATTTAAAGTTGTTTATCGGTAACAATGTCTGGACTTTCTTAAGGATGATTTCTACTCATGACTTTTTCCCTGTGTGAGGGCCTTACTTTCCTGTTTCTTTGTGAGTCTTATAATTTTTGGTTAAAAACTGGTCATTTTAAATAATGTAATGGGAAAACTTGGAAAATGTGGTTTTTCCCTTCCCTAGAGCGCTGTCTATTGCTGTAGTGGTTACTATTGCTTAGTGTTCCTTCCCTAGAATGACTCTGTGAGGTCTGCACTTTTTGTAGTGTGTGGCCACTACAGTATCAGCTCAGTTAGGTTCCTAATCAGCTGATGTATGGTTGGACACAGGTTTCATTAAATGCTTTGAACCAGCAAGTCTACCAACATTTGTCAAGTGCCGTACATTTGTATATGTCTCGGGCATGCTTCAACACCTTGGAAGGCAGCTTAGGACTTTGCTTTGAGCCTTTGCTTTGTGCATGTGCAGAGCCTCAACTTGAACCAAATTGAGAGATGCAGGATTTCTCGCATCTTCCATTTGCACAGACTTGCTCATGGTCATGGACTTTCGGATTCCCAGCAATGTGTCAGAGGTTCCCCAAGGCATTATGTACAGCTCATTCCCCACCTTTTTTTATGCTTCTTTGTCTTAGTATTATTTTTCTCAGCCACTTGTTACCTCTGTTAATGCCTTCTCAGGTAGCTTTGATACTAATCATCATTGATTGTTTTTGATGATTGTTCTATGAGACTGCTGTTCACATACAGCAAGATCCGAATCTGAATTGAGATTTTCAATTCAGTGAGCTTCTATCCAGGTAAAATAACAATAACGTGTTTGGGTGATGAAACTTTTGGGGATACTTCAAACTCATTCCTCCCCTTCTCAATGATGGATGTGTGCTTGGTTTTCAAATTGCCGGAGTTCTGAAGATGTTTGTTTTCAAGGCTGTTGTAGAGCTGGGAAGAGAGAGATGAGATTAGAGCAAGTTCAAAATAGCTCCCAGTTCTTAACAGAATTCCAGTAATTTTCTCAAATAAATACCCTTCAGAATATTACAAGCTTTACTTAATTTTTAGAGTTCCAAAAAAGTTGATTTGGGACAACCTTGCCAGTATTTTCATTTCCTGTACAGAGAAGCTCATTTTCAGAGGCCCTTACTCCATCATTCTGGAAAGGAAAAATGAAGAATTATGGATTTTTGTAGTGGTTTTCATGCACTTTTCTGTTGTTTGACCATGTATGACTTATAAAAGACAATTTTATATTGTTTGAAGTAGCATATTCTATTATGCTTTAATCTGAATCCCTCTGTAGGCATAAAACTATAGTCTAGTAGTGTTGACTCGGATGTTAGAGTCTGCTTGCTTCTAAGTCAGTGAAAATAAAGGTGGAATCTCTGTTCTAGTCCATTGAAGTTTCTTCTTGCTTTATTTGTTGCTTCCTCCCCCTATATATTCTGCATTTTCATCTTAACTATCTGGCCCAAAATTCACTGGATCTTGGTTTAGGCACCATTATTGACTGTATGGAGCTATTTTAGTGTTTGCACTTACACAAGCTCAAAGTTTTCTATCAGTGTCCTTATGTGTCAGGGTGCCTCTCCAATTCCCTTTGCCAAAGGTTCTTATTTAAATGTTCGTTCTTATTTCAAATGCTGGCTGCTTAGTGTTTGTGCAATTCATTTGCTGAGTAGAGGTACCTGTCTTGTGTTTCCATGATCTGTAGTAAAATGCACTTTCTGTCAAGCCAGGAAAGTGGGAAGCATTATATATTCTGCCTGGCACAAAAAAGTTACTTCCTGATTAGCATCAGACCTGAAAATAAATTTTCCCCTGCACAGCATTTCCTGTGTAACATGATTATTCCTTCTTCAGCTCAACACAGGAAGAAGCTTTGTCATATTTTTTGCCTGTGCTTTATAGTGTGCAGGTTTTAATTACCTAGCTTGAAAGGAAATCCTCCCCTGGCCCTTTACTCCCTGCTGAATGAAGTCCAAACCTTTTATAATCTGGGATTTGCCCAGGGCTCTTTTGTCCGTGACTAGAAAAAGGACCTGGGACATAGTAGGTATTCAGAAAAAAAAAAAAATATTGGTTGAATGAATTAAATAAAATATTGAACTTTTTAACCTCATTCCCTTTTTCATAATCAGGTCATACTCTGAGTTCATTTTTTCTTCCCATCCCTCATCTCTTCATATACGTTTCACATTCTTTTTCTTATAAAATTTCTCCCATCTGCAGTATCCATGGGCTCCCTCCTATCTATAGAAACTACGTGCCTTCTTCTAGCCTTTTCCTGTGCTCCCTGACAGTGCTCATTGCTTCTAGGACATGTTATGAGTGTCTTCACTGGGCCTATCACTTTAGAATATCGCTATTCAAATCAGTTGTAGATATTGTCACCTACGTGCTATGAGTCAGGCATCTCATGAGGCATTTTAGATCCCTGAGCTTCATTTGTCCTTTAATTCCATCCCTGCTGAGTAGATCAGCTCTCTGTGGGCTAAAGCACTCTCCAGCAGTGCTACCTGCTACCCCTTCACCGTGCCCATGTCCAGTCCTTCTCTCCTGCTGCACTGGGTCCTCCCTGTGGATGCCAAGGCATTAAATACTGTAGCAATCTCTTTGGTTCCCATCCATTGCATAGCCCAGAGATCTGAGTCACTTCAGGCAATACAGGGCAAAACTCACCAATGGAGGATAGAAACTAGCAAATAAATTCTGCCATCTTTTTGCTCAAATATGCACTCTAGTAAAAAAAAAAAATTATTTAGTTGACCTTCCAAAAGACTGTGGTGTGAGATCAAGCAAATGTTCATATTTGATTGCTAGCGGGAGGCAGCTCCATAACATTTTTATTTTCCTTTTTTTGTTCCACTATGCCTTTTCTTCCTGCTCTCCCAAATATTACTGATTAATAAATATGCACGTAAGACCTTGCCATAAAGTTTGCTATTTGGGAAATTCAGACAATAACATAATACCTACCTACTATTGTGCTAAGAACAAAAAAGAACAAAATATCATTCCTGCCCTAAAGGATCTCATTGAAGAAAAAGAAACATAAGTTATTAACTATAATTAAGTGTGTTCTGTCATAATTGAACTGTGAACTGAAGTACTAAGGGAATATGTAAGAAATGACATTAAATTGTGCTGGTAGACATAGGCTTGAAAGATTCCAAACAAATACAGCACTGAATTAGTCTTCAAAAAAAATGAGGGTATTCTCTTGCTGGGTGTGGAGTGTGTTTGACTACATAGTAATAGAAGCATATGCCTCTCCACATGTGCATCTGGAATAACTTTCAAATAGCAACATACTGGCATGTAGTCTAACTTTGAAAGGTGTTTTCCTCCTTAAATGTTTTCTTACCTCATAGTTCATAACATGGAATGGTAAATTAAGTATTATAAAACGAGAAAAAATTATCTCAAGTCTTAAAACAAGAATGTAACATCACAGCAAACAAAAACATGTTTAGAAAAGTAAACACATTTACTAGGGGAGAACTTTCACTAGTAACCTTCCTGAAAGATAGAATGCAAGAAAAAAAAAGTGAGGTCTGAGCTATGGGGCAGGATGTTGTCGCTTAACTATGATTTTATAGCAGATGCCATTCAGTCAAGTGTCTGGGAATGGAATATACCTATATGGGAAAACGTTTAAGTGAAAATGTTGAATTTCCTCCATAAGAACTCACTTAAAATTTTTATAATTGAGAATTTAATTCAGAAACCATAAAATTCAACATTTTTAAATGTGCAAAAAAAAAAAAAAAAAAAAAAGGAGGGGAATCATGCCAGATGGGTAAAATAGGTGAGACAGAGTAACCAAAACCAAAAACGAAGCATGAATGAAGAGAAAAAGGGGTAGAAAATTTCATTAGCTATTAATCATTTATTTCATATCTGATTATAAGTTCTTTTTTTCTCACATTTTTATTGTTGCATTATAGTTGTACACAGTGATGGGATTTGTTGTTACATATTTGTACATGAGCACAATATAACAATATAATTTGGCCAATATCACTCCTCAGCTCTTCCCTCTTCCCTTCCCACCCCCACCTCTTGGTCCCTTTCTTTTACTGATCTCCCTTTGATTTTTAGGAGATCCATCACTACCTTTGTTTTCCTTCTTCCTCTCTAGCTTCTGCATAGGCGAGGGAACATAGGACCCTTACCATTTTAAGTTTGACTTATTTCACTTAACATTATGATCTCTAGTTCTATCCATTTTTATGCAAATCCCATAATTTGATTATAGGTTCTTTGAAGTGAAGACACAAATATTACACAACTCAGGAGAATGTATTCTTTTCGTTTTCATTAATCCCATGAAAACTTGCAACGTGCCCAGCACTTAAATGTAGATGTCATGGGTTGGGGTTGTGGCTCAGTTGGTAGAGTGCTTACCCGGCACACAGGAGGCCCTTGGTTGGATCCTCAGCACCACATAAAATAAATTAATAAATAAAGGCATTGTGTTCATCTACTGGAAAAAAAATATTTTAAAAAAGTAGCTGTTTCTTGTGTCTGAGTTCTTAGCTGCCTCTTATAAACTGAAAAACAGCATGAATGGGCACGTATTGTATGCTATCCCAGAGCAGGTGCAAATCCGTTGCTTTCTTATTTTGAGGTGGTTTTAGATTTAATAACAGAAAAATAAAATGTTTGTGCACATATTGCGTCTCTGTGAGCCAGGCTCGCAATAGTTGCTGGAAGCATTCATCTGAGCAGGCTTTCACATGGTCTAGACCCAAAACTATAGAAACTACTAGAAAGATATGGAGGGTTTCAAGGGCAGGGGAAAGTGTCAAGACACTGAAATGTTTTGTACTCACTGCTCACCATTTGGGTGTCTTGTGAACCTATGACCATAATTTACTTTGTCATTCTGTGAAAATAAAGCCTATTCTTTAAAAATAAATTTATGTAACATTTTCTAGGTGTCTAGCTTTTGCTAGCACACTGTTAGAGGATAGAATGGGAAAGGCAAGTCAATTTATTCTCTTTTGCCAACACAATAGATTGGTGATGGCTTTCTTGAGCCCAGGGATGAAGGATTTTCAGTGAAATCAAGCTGTCCCTGGTGAAGGAGAAGGATAGTGGAACGCACTTACTTCACATTTGCTTTTTCACTCACCTGGGAGTATGGGATAAACAAAGGCATTTGCATTCTCAAAGCTCATAATGTAGTGATGATGCTGGGGACTGGCTAACTCCTATCACTTAGCAAAGTGGTCCTGGAGCTAGAACAGGCAGCCTCCCAATAATTTAAACTCTGAGAGCAAAGGTAGAAAGTATTTCAGAGACAGCAACTTCTCTGTCCTAAATGTTTGTAAAACATTTTTACAGAATTGAAAGTAAGTAAAAAAACACTGACATCATCCAAGTCTTTAAAAAGTTATTTCCCAGAGCATTCCCTGGTACTCCTTGCAGACAGCTTTTCTAATATTGGTTCTCTTTCTGTATTTGCACTCTCGGCCTCTCCTGGGAGAACCGAAGCTCCACAGAGACAAGGGTGAGAACCTCATGTTCACCCTCCCCAGCCCCACACTTCAGAGAGGGGTTTTGAATGAATCAGAGAAGAACTAAGTGAATCTAACCTCATTTCCCCCTAATATATAGTCAAGCAGCTTCAATAGTAAAAAAGTTTTGGGAAAAAAAACCAGATAGTGGGCTGGGGATGTGGATCAAGTGGTAGCGCGCTCACCTGGCATGCTTGCGGCCCGGGTTCGATCCTCAGCACCACATACAAACAAAGATGTTGTGTCCGCCGAAAACTAAAAAATAAATATTAAAAAAAAAAAAACAACAGATAGGTGATTCTGTTTCAACCTCAAGGGAATCTCATGTTAGTACCAACATGGCCATCATTCCGACACAAGATCCAGTTTGTGTGGAGCACTCCTCCTATTCAATGGAAAATGAATATTTCCACTTAACTCTCCTAAGTGGATGGAGTGAGCAGCTTTCAGATTAAAAGGCAAGAATTCACCAACTCAGTCACAACAAACTTGCAAAAGGAAAGTAGAAGATTTAGATCTTTATGATTTATTAAGTCAGCTCTTATAAGGTTTTTAATTCATTCTTACATGCATCTTACAGGCTTACCTCATTCTCTTCTGCTTTTTGCCAACACGGCCCATTTAACAGCAGGATATTTGCCAGAGGATGGTTCAAAAACAGGGGGAATCAGCCAGGCTCAATGGCACACACCTGTAATCTCAGCGGCTCAGAAGGCTGAGTCAGGAGGATCTTCAGTTCAAAGTCAACCTCAGCAAAAGCGAGGCGCTAAGCAACTGAGTGAGACCCTGTCTCTAAATAAAATACAAAATAGGGCTGGGGATGTGGCTCAGTGGCCGAGTGCCCCTGAGTTCAATCCCCAGTACCCACCCCCACCCCACCACCCCCAAAATAAAGGGCCTGGAAGAATCAAATTGATTTAAAATCCAGCTGTAAGACCCACAAAATCATGGACTATTGTGGTGATATGGAGACAGTGAAAGGCTTCCTGAACTGGAGCTACAGGGAGATAATTTAAAACAACAACAAAAAGCTCATTTGCCTTGACAGTGGGGCAGACAAATCAGCTAGCTTGGCCGTGCAGGGCGCAGGTTCACTATGGTAGGGTCACTCAAGCAGCTTCCTGCTCTTTGCTGACAATGTGCAGGCTGGTGGGCCCTGCTCTACCTCCCTGCTGAGCAGACAGAGTGTTTTCAGTTTACACCATGGACCTCTCAGCTCAAGAAAGGGCAAAAACTTGGATGGAGCCAACAGATGGATGATTGCCTTTGGTTTGATTCCAAATGAGAATCAGCATAGCATGGCTACTGATGGAAAGGGACTGCAAAAGGTAGAGATAAATTGATAAGATAACTGCATAATTTTGTAGTCATTTGGCACTTGGCCAAGCCAGCAGGAGCTTCACAATGAATCATGATTGTAAGACTGCAAGTGCTAGGAAGGTATGCAAAACAGAGCATTTTTACTCAAGCCAAATGAAAATGCCCTCCCTTCCCTTTTCTCCCTTCCTTTTGTTACTCCCCCTCTAAATTCAGCATGATGCTTTTACAAACATCTAGAACAGATTTGGGAAGAGACTCCATTTCTAAATTTGAGGTGTCTCCTCCAGGAATCATCACTAGTGCATCAATTCTACAAACTGACTGACAAAAGAATGCATGTATGAGAGAGGCATGGTACATACCGTACCTCTGCATTCTTAAAGTCTTGTCAAAAGGAGAATGAATTAAAAACCTTATAAGACCTGACTTGGAAATCATAAAGATCTCAGGCATCTATTTTCCTCTTGCAAGTTTGTTGTGACTGAGTTGATAAATTCTTTTATTTTTAAAGAGAGAGAGAGAGAGAGAGAATTTTAATATTTATTTTTTAGTTTTCGGCGGACACAACATCTTTGTATGTGGTGCTGAGGATCGAACCCGGGCCACAAGCATGCCAGGTGAGCGCGCTACCACTTGAGCCACATCCCCAACCCAGTAAATTCTTGCCTTTTAATCCAAAAGTTGCTCACTCCATCTACTTAGGAGAGTCAAGTGGAAATATTCATTTTCCTTTGAATAGGGGGAGTGCTCCTCACAAACTAGATCCTCTGTTGGAGGGAGGGAGAGGTAGGCAGACAAGTGTGGACATGTTCAGTTGTAAGAGGTTTTGGAAGAGAAAGCTGAACAGGAAATATATCTATAGAAATCCTTGGTAAACAGGCTGCAAAAGATTTGTAGATTGATTGAATGTCTCCATGGTTTTCTCTCTTCCATTTGGCAAGGTGACTTCATAGTTCCTCCCAACACTTTCCTACTGTTTGACCTTATCCCTAACCATGGAATTTGCTTTGACTGATGTTAGAAGATTCTGTACACGCAATAGTTGAAGTATCTCACATGCTTACCTCATTCTCTTCTGCTTTTACCCTCACCATGTAAAGAGCCCATCTCTGGTAGCTTGCTAGTCCAAGGACCTGGCCTTAACCTGCATCTTGGACCCAACCAAGATGGAATTAACAAATCAATAGCTTACTGGTTAATAAAGCATTGCTGGTCTGTTAAAAAAAAACAAAACAACAAATCAATAGCTGTCCCTCATATACATGAATGATTAAAAATGACTAATATTTCAAACCAAAATTATGAGTTGGTTTGTTACACAGTTATGACTGACTGATGCACACATACATATTTTTTAAAAAATTATTCAGGATAAGATTATGAAGAGCTATAAAGTATCAGGTGAAGTACAGGAAAAAGCTAGTTTCTATAAATTATATTCCATATATTTAAAAGCTTCACAGATCTCTGTTTATATATTTTTTAAGTTAAATTATAATGATAGAAGAACCTAAGGGACATGTCTAATAGGAAGTTCAAAGAATTGCAAATAATTATTCATCAGCTTGTCCTTCCTTTATTGCCACCATGAGGATTAAAATTCTTTCTGCTCATTGATCAGTAATAACAACAACATTAATTTACTATATATATATATATGTATAGTTGCTGATTGACAAACATTTAATTAGACATTTTGCTTATATTATTTCATTTAATCCATAATTCAATCCATAATCTGGTGTTATTATCCACATTTTATATATGAAAAACCTAAGAGTCTGAGAAGGCATGTGAAGAGTAAATGTCAAATATAATATTTATGTGTGTGTTTGTTTTGATTTTTTTTCTCACCGTGGTCCCCATCTTTTTTTATATTTTGTTCTGCTGTTCTCTGTTCTGCACCAATCTGTGTCATCTCATGATGATTTCCTCCTAAATCTATCAACACTGTTTTTAAACAACAAGAAAATTTTACATTGTATCCAAAAATGATAGGCATTTGGCCATAATATATATGTGTATATTATTTCTATATATTTATCTTGATGATTGCATCCTGTATAGACATGATATAAGAAGATAAATACATGGAACATCTCTGTCACTCATGTAGTTACCAGCTGTAACTATACTTTAACTGAAATCACATATGAATATTTTCCTATGACATTGATAGAACTAAGTATTTAAGGTTGGTGAGAGCTTTTGAAGTTCTGATGAATTTATTTAATTAAAATAGGTACTTAATATGCAAAACTTATTATGAGACAGTGCTTAAAAATGCAGGTTTAGTTTTCTATTGAATTTTCCCTACTTATTAAAACACTAATATGATATACACATACACACACACAAGTGCAAAAAAAAAAAACCTGAAAAATGAATGATTTTAGTATCATTGTTATGACCTTGGAGAAATGACCAGAGATCTCAGCTATAATAAAGACTCATTTAGATGCAGAACAGTCGTACCCATCAAGGGGACAGAGCTGGGAGAACTCTTTTCTCTTTCCCTGTAATGCAAATGCAGAGGGTCTGGATTAAGTAGAACACAAGGCAAATATCCCCTGGTGGTCATGCATTTTTCCCCAGGAGGCCCAGATTCTTGTTCATTCTTTTTCCCCCAGTGTTCATGAAGGGAGGAGGAAAGAACAGAATGTGTCTGTCCTTCTAAAAGATCCTGTTCACTGCTAGTGAGTGTTTTGAAGTCATAAAGCAGTACATAACTGGGGCTTTTTGTACTTCTGGTAAGGAAGAAATAAAAATAATTTCATATTGGTGACACTGGCATATTAATTGTTATTCTCATAAAAAAAAAAAAACCAGAAGTGCTGCTATTGGACAGTCTACAGTTGCAAAGTATTTTGGATCCCATGCAGGTCTTAAGCCAATGGTAGGCTATTTTGCAGGGAACTCCAGCCAATGACTGCAAGAGTACCAGGCCTCTAAAATCGCTGTCCATCATAGGGACCCTATAGGGGCAATTTTGTTCTGCAGCATTCCATGGTGTGGGCAGAGGCTTTCTCAGTGATCACTGCAGTCTGAAGCTCTTCCCAAACAATCCTTCTTCATTCCCCTCTTTTCACAGGTCTTAGATCTACAAACTGAAGTTTCTCCCTGCCTGCTCTTATTTCTTCTCTGCTATAGATTTCATGGCATTTCTCCTAGTAAATCTCTTGTACTTCTAATTCATCTTGATGTCTGCTTCCCACAAGGCTTAACTAACACAAAGAAGATCTATGAATCTAGAACTGAGGAGGCAGGCCTGGGCTGGAGATCCAGGGAGGACTTTGACCTGAACTTAGGAGGACTGATTGTGATCACTAATGGGATCTGTGGATTATATTTATGTTTTTTCTTTGACATGATGCCTGTTGCACATCTAAGTTAAGAATTTGGGACTGCACAAATTCATATAGGTTAAGCATCCTTAATCTAAAAATCTGAAATGCTCCAAAATTTGACACTTTTCAGCACTGGCACTTCAAGAGGAAATTTCACATGTGTCCTCATGTAACAGGTTGTAGTCAAGATGCTAATAAAAGCCAGACATAGTGGCATGCACCCGAGAGCTTCACCAACTCAGGAATCTGCAGCAGGAGTACACTTGAGCTTAGGAGTTCAAGACCACCCTGGGCCATGCAGCAAGATAGTATCTGAAAAATAATAATAATTTTAAAGTCATACCCTAAAATTGTATGTAAAATTCTCTTCACACTATATGTATAAGATATATCTGAAACACAAAATGAAATTTTTGTTTAGACTTGGGTCGTCCCTCCTCAAGATAACCTCATTTTTTTTATGTGCAAATATTCAAAAATTTGAAAAAATCTGAATTCTGAATCATGTTTTCGTCTCAAGCGTTTCTGAGAACAATACTCAACCTGTATGATACACAGATGGATCCGGCCAGATCTTGCATTTCCTTTACAATTATGATTTTCTTGAGTAAAAAGCTTATTTCAGATTCTGTAAGTATGTGGACTCCAAAGGAGTTTGAGTCACTAATTGAATACTCAGTATAAGAAAACTAAACAAGCAGTGAGCCCTTAGTGAAGGGTACCTAGTTAAGGCCATCTCCTGGAGATTGATCCAGCATTACCCATATGTGGGTGAGGTGGAGAAACGTGACAACTGAGGAATAGGCTAAGCAATTGTGAGCTCATTGTAGGACCAAGAATGACCATTTATCCAATTTCCAGGGCATTGGCTGGTGGAGTACCTGCTCATCAGAGGGCTCTCTGCTGCTACCATTTGGACCTTAAAGCACTGAGTGACCCTCCCAAGGGGAGCCAGGTCCTCTGCAGCACTCTGGGTTCTCTTTCCTAATTCATTTCTCTCGTCGCTTTGCTTGGCAAGCCCCACATTTTTAATGTCAATTGTATTTTTAGAATCCTACCAAGAAGAGTCCCTTCCCATTTTACCTCAGCATTCACAATGGGACTTGATTGTGTTATCTAGTTTCTGTAACTTGAGTAGATTCAGAACAACTTTCTTTCTTTCTTTCTTTCTTTTTTTTTTTTTTTTTGGTGTTTTGACATATATCTTAATATGTACTTAAAATTGCTATGTGAATATTTAATAGCAAAGCCCACTGTTAAGTATAACTATAATGCATCAAAAAACCAACCAAACAAAAAAGCATGCAAGAGGTTACTCTAAGGAGAATGGCCTGCAACACAATTTCAAGATCTAAAGCAGAGTTTGGCAAACTTTTTTCTATAAAGGGCCAGATAGTAAATATTTTAGGTTTTGCAGTCCCTATAGTCCTTGTTGAAACTATTGCTCTGCCACAGTGGAGCTAAAATAGCCAGAGAGAATGCATAAATCATGGGCATGGTTAGGTTTCAAAACACTTTATTTATAAACACAGAGGGTGAACAAGATCTGACCCATGGACTGTAGTTTGACACTCCCTGATCTAAAGCATGACAAATCATTTTAAATCCTTTTGATATCTCAAAATAAATAAATAATAAAGAAATATGCAAACAAAACATTCACTCTTTTTCTTTGCTTCTTTTTTTTTTTTTTTTTTTTTGTTTTTTCCTTTTTCTTTTGCTGGTGCTAGGAATTGAACCCGGGGCCTGGAGCACATGCTCTACCACCAAGCCAAAACTGCAACCCCAAGTTCACATTTTCCAAGTATATGTGAAAAGTCCTGTAATGAACAGTACATTTTCTAGTAACTATTTGCCCATTGAAAACCTCCACTCCTCTGATCTTATGTTAATTTATGTATCATAGTTTCACAATCTCTTAATGAATGAGAAGTGTCCTTGTTGGCCATGGATTGCAAAAGGAGAAAACTTTAGGATCCTTGAGCTACATTAAGCAATCCATCAGTTCTTGTCTTGATGGAATTTCAGAAAAACAGCAAACATTTTGAAAGCCATTCAGCCTCAGGTTCGTATTTTTATCTATGCTATCCATTTTGTGAATATTTGTCTTGATTTTTTTTTTAAATTGGTTTGAAAGCAAAGCCAACGTAAATATTGGATCTTTTTTTTCTTGGATTTTCACAGTCTTCATTCCATGATGAAGGTGGTTACTGGTTGCCATGGGGATGATTAGCCAAGCTCTATTTAGGTTTGTGATTTCTGAGAGGAAATGAGCATCAAAAACAAATGAATTTTTTATAGCACTTTTAAATTTCAAAGCTAACCTTTAAACTGACCCTATCATATCTCCAGTGGGATTATTTAGTTATAATTACTTCTGCTGGTGATGAGAAGTGCTGGATACTAATTCCAAAGCTGAGCTGTGTGGAACACAGAATTAGACATAGCCATAAGACATATCCAGTATTAAAACCACAGATGTCTCTAGGGACAGAGTGCTGGAAGAATGGCTTCTCCAGGCTTCTGAGTGTTGTTTGCTATCTTTGTAAATGGAAGATAGAAAATGTAAATTTAATAGTTTTTGCCCCCTGATAGATATGCACCAGTGACTTTTGTGTAGACTAATGGAGAGAAATTTGGATTGGTAATTAAAATTAGGTTTAAGTCCTGGCTCTCTTACAAAGTCCTCTTATACCTACAATGACAGATTTAACAATGGAAATGCAGACTGCCCAGTTACACTTTTATTTCAGCAAAGAATGAATACTTTAAAAAATTGTATCTGTAGCCCATATAACGCTATACTAGAAACTAATTCTTGTTTATCTGAAATTAAGATGTTAACTGAGCATCTTGTCTTTTATCTGTGAATCCTTCCTTAAGAGGAGTCATATACATGAGCTTTCGGAGCCTCCGTATTATTCTGTGAGATTAGTTCTAATCTTAATATTCCCTAGCTTCAGAAGGATTTTTCAAGGTTAACAAAAGGCTGATACGATAAGTAGTGTCTGAATCTTGGTTACTTAATACAAGACATAGATTTCTTATTCATATCACACTCAGTGGGGTCCAGTAGGCAGTCTTCCATATGGTGGCTCAAGGACATAGACTCCTTGGTCTTGTGGTTTTGTCATTTTCAAAATGCACTCTCATTAAAATGAAATAGTAAAATGTGCCTCTCTCATTGGTGAGAACCAGTTATGGTTACCACCTAGACTCAAGTTGTTGATGAATGTTAAACTGATCACAGTTTTCCTAGAAATAAGAAGTCAGTTACATGAGTCTCTAGCCAATTTCTGCCATAAACCTTCAGTTTATTCACCCACCCATCCCTCCATCTCTCCATTCATTCATTCATATGCTAGCACTGTTATAGGTACTAGAAATAGAGCAGTGAACAAATTAGATAAATCCCCTCCCTTTGAAAAGTTTGTTCTAGTGGGCAGATAGGGAAAACAAATAGATTAATAAAATATAAATATGCAGCAGGTACTGTGAAGAACATAAAACAGTGTATAGGATTGAGATTTCATGGTGGGGGCAGGATATATTAGAATCATCAAGTCCTCTCTGATAAAGTGATTTTTTATTAAAAAAAAAAAAGACCTGAGAATAGTTTCCAGGTGGGAGAGAGAGCAAGTCCAAGCCCTAATGCAAGAATGCAGTTGCTATGAAGAGCATTGGAGGTTGGTTGGCCAGGAGGATGATCAAGGATAGAGTGGTAGGAAAATGAGTCTGAGATGCAGACCATTGTAGGCACTGTAGCTTTTACTCAGAGTTGAAAAGCCAGTGGTGTGTTTTGAGCAAAGGAATAATATGACCACACTAAATGTTAAAAGTCAGGCATTTAAAATTTCTGTGGCTTTATTGGGTACTTACTCTATAGTTCACACGGTATATTATGGACAGGTATAGGGCAAGGCCATAGCAAGACATCAATCATAACACTATTACAACAACATTCCAGGTGAAAGATGATGGACCTGATTAGTCATAGTGATACTGACAAGAAGTTAGTGTCTTTTGAATATATTTCATAGGTAGAGAAGGAATTTGATGAAAATACCATGTGATGAGAAATGAGGTAAAGAGTACTCTGAGGTATAAGGCACAATCACTGGGTGGAACAGACTGAACATTTGCTGATTAAAATTTCTATGGGAGGAATTACTGTAGTGGTGTCACAGATCAAGAGAGTTCAATTTTGAATAAGTTAAATTTGAGGTGCTTCATATAACTTAAAGTAGTCATTGAATAAAGCTAAATTAGTCATCTAGGTGAAGAAAGATATCTGGAGTTGAACAGAAGGGTTCAGACCAGAGGTGCAATAGGGCTATAACTTTTGAGCAAGGGGATTGAGTGCAGTCACCAAGAGAATGAATGAAGACAAAAAAGAGCAGGTCCAAGGTCCAAGGACTGAGTTTGAGAACAGTTCATCATGAAAAGGTCAAAGAGACGAGAAGAAATTAAAAAAAAACCAAAAACTGAGAATGAATAACCAGAGAGCAAAACATCATATAGACCATAAAACCAGAGAGGCGATTCCAGGAAAGACTCAATTCAAAGCCAATGGAATCAAAAATTCAAGTGTGTAGGTTGGTTAGGTTGAGAATTAATCAAAGGCCATTGGATGAAGCAATGTGGATGCCTTGATTACCTCTTAAGATGGAGAGAGGAGAACAAAAGCCTAAGTGAAATCAAACAACATCTCAGGCATTTGGACAGAGGCCCATTCAATAAGTTGAAATTAGGCACTAATTTGCTTCCATTAATTGCACAAATACTTATCATGTCTCATTTATACCAGAGGCATTAGACTAGGTGTTATGGATATACAAAGGTAACAGTGTCATGCTCTAAGCTTAGTACATTCAGGGTTTAGGATCAAGATAGATGGAAACAGAAGGTCCCAAGTCAGTGTGAAAAGTGTTAACACAAGTCCAATGCAGTTCGATAGAAGCATGCTGAAAATTGGCCGCGACAGGGCCTCAGCTGGTGTCATGGTTTAGATGTTGGGTATTCTCCAAATGCTTACACATGAGACAATGCATAAGAGTTCAGAGGTGAAATGGGTGGATTATTTAGAGGTGAAAGTGTTGGTTTGGGTTAACCTGATTGGTAAATTAATACCCTGATGGAGGTTAATTGATGGCGGTTAATTGGTAATTAAAAGGCTGGTAGGTTATGGCTGGAGGTGTGTCCCTGGGGGCATACCTTTGAGGTATATATTTTGTCCTGTTGAACAGAGTGTAGTCCTCTTCTCTCTCTCTCTCTCTCTCTCTCTCTCTCTCTCTCTCTCTCTCTCTCTCTCTCTCTCTCTCCCTCCCTCTCTCCCTCTCTCCCTCCCTCCCTCCCTTCCTCCCTCTCTTCTGATCATGTCCCCAGCCACTTTCTTCCACCATACTCTTCCTCCATGATGTTCTGCCATACCCCAAGCCCCGAGGAAAAGAGCCAACAGTCTGAGGACTGAGATCGCTGAAACCATAAGGCCTCAAATAAACCTTTCCTCCTCCAAACTTGTTCTTGTCAGGTCTTTTAGTCACAGCAGCAAAAAGAGCTGACTAAACCAGCTGGTCAGGCAGCACTTCACAAAGACCATCACCTAGAACTAATTGGGCTTCTGGGAGTAATTAAGGACCTAAGGATGGTCCTGATGAAGGATATGGCATCAACAAAATCTGGAGAACACAGTTTCTACCTCTGATTCTGTATGATTTATAAATCATCCCATTCTCTACTAAGAGAGAGCTCAAGATCGGGTCCTTAGTGTTGGGATCCCTTCTCTTCCCATGTGAGCCCTCTCCTTCAATACACACGCACATTTCTCCAATATCTGCACATCATTTGAAGGAGTCTTCAGACAACAACATCAGCATCACCCAGGAGCATTTTTTTTGTCATTTCTTATTTATTTATGACAGCAGAATGCATTACAATTCTTATTACATAGAGCACAATTTTTCATATCTCTGCTTATATACACAGTATATTCACACCAGTTTGTGTCTTCAAACCTGTACTTTGGATAATAATGATCATCACATTCCCCTATTATTAATAACCCCATGTCCCCTCCCTTTCCCTCCCACCCCTCTGCCCTATCTAGAGTTCGTCTATTCCTCCCAAGCTCCCGCTCCCTATCCCACTATGAATCAGCCTCCTTATATCAAAGAAAACATTCGGCATTTGTTTTTTGGGGATTGGCTTACTTCGCTTAGCATTATCTTCTCTAACTCCATCCATTTACCTGCAAATGCCATGATTTTATTCACTCTTATTGCTTAGTAATACCCAAGAGCAATTTTGAAATACGCCTCCCTGTCCCCTATTACAGACCTACCAAATCAGAATCTCTTATTACCTAGGAACATACTGTTGATCATTCAGTTGATTCTCATACAGTTAGATTAACTTGTCCAATTATCTTCCTAACATGGTACTTGCAGATTTTTCTTGTTTCTCTTGTGCTTCTTAGCAACCACTGCTGCAAATACTTAGGATTAGAATTAGATGCTCCCTAACTTGATCTTTCTTTACCTACTGATAAGAAGTTGTTTTGATTGGACTTCCAACATGCCATTAACAGAAACTTCCAAGAAAAGAGCCATGTAATAACCCAGAATGGGATAATTATTGTTATTCAGGGAGCATTTACATTCAGCTAAGTTTTGAAAAGACATTTCAATCAGAGAAAGCTGACATGAAAGATATTTGCATATATATATATATCTCCATCCAGGAAATAAACTGTATATGAGTCAGACATACCAAAATTTTGTATCTATCATTGATCATTGAGTAAAGCATTGAAAAACCCAATAGAATTTCACTGATGAACTTTTGCTAAGCACCTTATTTAATGAACCTATATCAAGCATCTGCTGGTTGCCAAGGGTTGCACAGGCACCTTGAGTTAAAAATTCTTTTCCATCCCACCATGTTTCCTAAGGCCTGCTCATTATCTTTAAAATCATCTACATTTAAAATAAGTTTTGTTATTTCTCACACTTCTGGAAAAAGTTAGTGAAGAGGATGAGCAAAATAGAGTCTCCATTCTTTAAACTGCTTGGCATTCCTTGTTCATTCAGAGAACCGCTATACCAGAATGGAGCCTGCACACTCAGAAAATTCTCCAATTCAAGAAGAGGATCTTACACCAGTGGGGTTCACCAGGAGTGTCCTTGGGAGGGAATAACTATTTTCAAAAGCTTGTTTCTTCCTCTTGTTATCTTTTTTTAAAAATTTTTTATTTTTTTCTTTCTCTCCTGCCCATTCCTAGAACATCCTATATTTTTCTCAGGTACCCACAGGTCTTGTGGTTTACTCCAAATTACTCTCCAGAAAGTAACTAGCAATAACAACAGTTACTGTTGTCACATTTACTATATTCCAACTGCTGAGTTAAGTGCTTTAGAAATGGTATCTTATTTTATCTTTGCCTTGGTTCAAACTTATTTTAAAGAGTCTTAGGAAAAT
Source organism: Ictidomys tridecemlineatus (assembly GCF_052094955.1). Lineage (NCBI taxonomy): Eukaryota > Metazoa > Chordata > Mammalia > Rodentia > Sciuridae > Ictidomys > Ictidomys tridecemlineatus. The sequence goes on along the minus strand of NC_135478.1, from coordinate 30,667,659 downwards.
TGAAAGAAAGTTGTCTATGCTTACTTATATTGCAAAATCTGCTTTAATGAAATAGAAAGTTGCAGATTTTTTTTTTGTATGTTTGTTCTTTTGTTTTTCACTTTACAAATGCTGCCACTCTGGCATGTCACCTTATTTCTTTTCCCAGAAGTATTTACATTTAACATAATCTACAGTAACAAAATGGGCTTGCACTTTCCTGATAGGACTTGGACATTGATGAGGTGGCTTCTGACCCAGGTGACAACAGGAGCTTTTGACTTCACACTGTGGACATTTGCCCTTGTACATGAAGGTACACTGTCACATTAATGTTTGAGGATGACAGAGATGCTTTCCCTGTCGGACTGAAACCAGACTCAGAGCATGTCTGAAAGAATTGAAACCTCCTTTTTGGAAAGAAGTTATAATTTGTATCAATGCCAGGTTGAACCCTTTCCAAATTCTACCTTTTTTTCTGGAAGAAAAATATTCCTCTCCCAGAAAGTCTCCCAATACTCCAGTAGTGTATAGCTATTGGGTGTGCATGAATCTAAGCAGGTGTAAGCCATCTGGCTCTAGCACATGAGCTAATTAGCATGTCAGGTTAAGGGCACCAAGGTTCAAATGCCATTCTACAACTGACCAGGTAGGTCTCCTCACGAGTATGTGAAGATGAACTCTATTAGAATTTCCCTGATAATCAACACAAGCAAAACACTTAGTTCTGTCTTTTGCAATTAATAACAGCTGCTACCATTATGAATATCAACTGAACCTAGATATCTAAATGACCCTAGAAATTGCTTCTATGAATGACTTGCCCCAGAAAATGTGTGCTACTAGTCTGTAGACAACATTGTGATGTCAGTAGGTTACCATAGAGATAATACTCATAAGAATAATTACCATTTTTGAGCATTTCTTATGTAGCAAGTCCTGTGTAATATCTTATTAAAGCCTCTCACGATGATTTCATGAATGCTGTTGTCATCCCATTTGTACAGATGATGAGACTGAAGTGTAAGAAGTTAAGTAAATGATCAGCTCTAAACCAAACTGGGATTTGAACCAAGTTCTAACTACATGGCCACTTGCTTAATCGATGAGTTATAACAACAAATTTTTATAAGATACTTGCTAGAGGTCATCCCGTCTTTATTAGTTCAAGAGATTATTATTCTTACTTTCTGCTTTAAGCTAGACACTAAGTATTGGCTTGTATGCCCTACATACTGTCTAGTGAGTGAAAAATCATTTCCTGAATACTCAATAAAGTATAGTCTGATTTCCATTAGTTATATGGATTGTTGAAATCTATTATTATAAAATAGTTCCCACTCTATTAAAATAAGAGACTGCAAAGTGGAGTTATCTTATTGCTTCTATTTGGTTGGGGTTAGGGTGGGAGGGTGGCAGGAAACAGATAAATCTACCCCTACATTTCTATTTACTGGTGAAATTGCTCCAGGAAAACCACCTGTGATGTAAATAGGGCAGGTATGGACAGAGAGCCTTTTTTTTTTTTTTTTTTTTTTTTTTTTTTTTTTTTTTTACAAATCTGTTTATTGACCAGAGGCATCCTGTGGGTTATCTCAAAGGAATTCACTTTCCTGGTTGGTTTACCATGGGAGGGAAAGGAGGCCTGACAAACAGTGCCCTTCAGTTTGCTCAGCTGTGAGATTTCCATTAACCAAACACAGGTTGCCTGCACACACTGTGTGTTTGCTCACAGTGGCATCTTCTCAAGACCCACGGTTGTCTGGAAAGCTCTCCAAAATCCTAAGTCCATAATAAAGCAAACAGTTTGCACAGTCATTACTGTCAGGCTCCATTTTTATAGTGCAGCATATGAATGTCACTGGCTGAATTAAATGTCACCCAAACAGCATGATGGTTAAATGTGGTCTGTAGCATACTAACCACTTCCTTTTAGAGGCTTTCTTTCCACCAAACTATTGAAACTTTGATTATGAAAGAGAGAGAGAAAAAAAATAAGAGATTGATTCACTCCTGAATTTTATTGAAGAACATTTATCTAACTAGTAACCATAAAGCATCTTGTCTTCAGAGTTTAGACTGAGTCCTGTAGTGGGATGATATCCATAGCCAGCAATTATTTAAATGGCCTGGACTTTCAAAACCACTTGCCCATGTCTTTTCTCATTTGCATGGAATAAGTACCATTATTAAGATTTTATTTCATTCATGAGTAAACTAATGCTCACAATGATCTGAGGATTTTCCTTAAATTATTTATCTAGTGAACAGAAATGAGGATTAGATGCCTATAGTTCTGCCTCCAGGGTCTTTAAGCTTTCCACTGCCTATCTTCAGATACAAATCTACTAGATCTTCACTGCTTAAAGAGTGGTCCATGCTGTAGTAGCACCAACACCTGGATGCTTGTGACTAGGGCAGCATCTAAGACTTCACTGAAAACCTACTGAATCTGAGTTTATGTTGTTAGCATGATCTACAGTTGACATTCAAGTGTTAAAAGTGCTCTCCTAGAGACAAATGGTGCATCTTCTTTCTCCAGCTGGGTAATATATCAACACATGATGGCCTTTGAAATCTCAAGTGTCAAATACCAACAGGGAAGCTGAGAACATGCCCTTTTTTAAAGACATTAAATGGGCTTCAACATCTATAATTTCATCTTCATTTCTTGAAAATACCATTTTGGCATCATACAAATACAAATATATTCACAATTAAACATATACTCACCTGAGCCAGGAAAAGATGCCATGTGTCTTTAGCTATTTGGGTAACAATATCCCTTTTCATTAGTGTGGTGAATGGAGAGGGGTACACCATCTGGAGCTTGAGCCAGATATTCCATCAGGGGTTTTTCAATTCATGCAAACTTTTAAATTAAATGCTCAATTCCAAGTAAATGCTTGTGAAATTGCAACACTCCTGCCATATGGTGTGCTGCTTAACAGTAGATTATATTTTTTGTTCCTAAGTCAAATTATCTATTGGAAATCAATGCTGTGTCCAATAGCTTTGCTGATAGCCAGGTAAATGAGATCAGATAAGTCATTTAAATGCTTTGATTCTTATGTTTTCTTGCCTATAACATTAGATCAGGGAATCTCTATGCATCTTATCCAAGTTTGAGCGTAGAATGGGAATTTTTAAAAGTCACTGGAGATATGTAGAGTATGGAAAGACACAGTGAATTCACAGCCAAATATCTTTCCCACTTACATTCTTTTGTGAATGAAGTCCTCTGGGCCCTTCATTAATTGCACTGAAGGTAACTATTCCTTTTATTATCTTTAGCATAAAAAAGGTTCTAAAATCTCAGGAATGTGGCCCAGCAAAGCTCCAAAATGAAGTATGCATGAATGAATGTGAAGGAGTGGCTGAAGCACTCTTAGGAATTCATGGAATAATTACAGGAGCAGACCTTGTTAAGTCAGGGTAGGTGGCCCAAGGGAGGAGCTTACTAATAAAAAAAAATTATATAACAGCAGAAACTTGATTCCTGAGAAGCAAATTGCCACTTGTCTTTTTGCACTAGGAATTTTCTTTTAAAATGAGCTGCAGAAGAATGCTCATTCTCAATTTTTAGTGTGATCTATGTCCCTTCATTCTTAGACTGGTCTAAGACTTTGATTATTTATTTATTTATTTATTTATTTATTTATTTATTTATTTTGGTACCAGGGGTTGAACTCATGGGCACTGGATCACTGAGCCACATCCCCAGCCCTATTTTGCATTTTATTTAGATACAGGGTCTCATTGAGCTGCTTAGTGCCTAACTTTTGCTAAATCTGACTTTGAACTCCCGATCCTCCTGCCTCAGCCTCATGAGCTGCTGGGATTACAGGTGTGCACCATCAGGCCTGGCTTGAGCCTTTAATCTCAATTTTCTACCTAAACATGACAGTCTATGGGCAGACACTTTATGTATCAGCCAGACTTCTGGGGTAAGGAGTGCCATTCAGCTGCTGCTGACATGTTTGAGGGGTACCAGCATCTTACCTTGAGATCCCTATCACTTAGTATTAGAATAAAATGGGAATAGAGTATGTATGTGTGTTTAGTAGAAACAGAAGGATTTTAGAAAAAGAGAACTAATCCTTAAAGTCTAGGGAATATTGGATTGGGTAAAGTCCAATAACATTTAGTGCAGGACTTAATTTCTCAAATGACATGCTCGTTAAGTTGAAAAGTAAATGTAATTTTACTCAATGAAGGTAATGTACTCTGAGCATCCATCCATCTACTTCAGTGAATGGGGAAGGCATGGATGCAGAAAGATATATATGCAGAGCAAGAACAGAGGAGAGCAGCAAAGTCAGGGCACGAGGCTCTCTGTGGGCCTGCAGGCCTTCCTGGGCTCCCCATTTTTCATGTTTGGAGAAGCTCAGGGATTTCCTGCTGAAAGCCCTTTTGGTGAATAAACAGCCCTTAACCATTATGCACATCCACAAGAGGAGTGTCCTAATTAGAATAAGATATGTTCCATGCTTGTACAATTACCTTTAAATAGATTCTATTGTCATGTATAACTTAAAGAACCAATAAAAATAATTAAATAAATGAAAATAAATTATTAAAATTTTTTTAAAAAAATTTAAAAAGAGTGAATAGACTGCAGTCATTTGCCCATGTCAATTTTCTTGAATTAAAAGAAAAAGCTTGGAAGTCTCATGAATCCTCAGGGTCAATTACCCACTCTGGGACCATTTTCCTTTTTCTTTTAGACCTGCAATAAGAAAAGTATCTTGTGCTACATACCAGTATACACACACATACATTTATGTAAACCTGAAACAAAAGATTCATAAGACAATATTTTTGCTCATTGAAGGCAATGCACTCTAACATTTTCTCCTTCATCTGATTTAATTCTATTTTGTTATGAGAAAATCAGATGCTAACCCTTAGAATCAGTATAGAAGGTAAGTTTTTTTTTTTTTTTTATAGATTGTATGGCTTGGATTATGGTTTGAATATGAGGTGTTCCCCAAAACTTCTTTTAATGTAGGAATATTAAGAGATGAAATGATCAGATTATGAGAACTATAACCTAACCAATCCATCCTAGTTTGCATTGCTGAGTAGAGATAGAAAGGATTTTTAGAAAGAGAGAACTAATCCCAAAAGTCTAGGGAATATTGGGTAAAGTCCAATAACATTTAGTACAGGACTTAGTTTCTCAAATGACATGCTTGTAAGTTGGAAAGTAAATGTAATTTCACTTCAATGAAGGTGATGTACTCTGAGCCTCCAATTCATCCATTTCAGTGAATGGGGAAGGCATGAGGCATGGAAGGAGGTGTGGTTACTGGGGTCATGCCATGGCTCAAGGGAGAAGCTTACTAATAAAAAATTATATAACAGCAGAAACCTGGTTCCTGAGAAGCAGTCAAATTGCCATTTGTCTTTTTGCACTAGGAATTTTCTTTTAAAACAAGCTGCAGAAGAATGTTCTTTGCATCTTTCTGGTGGACCCTTCCCTTCCATCTCTTTCTGCTTCCTGATCCCACCATGAGTTAAGAAGCTTTCCTTCTCTGGGCTCTTCCCCCAAGGTGTACTGCCTCACCTTAGGCCCAGAACAATGGCAGAGTCAGCCATCTCTGGACTGACACCTGTAAACCACGAGCCAAGTTGTTTTTGTTAGTTATTTTGATCACAGCGATGCACCACTGACTAAAACATTGGGCGCTTTCCCTTTGTCCTCCTGGTGGCTTCTTCTTGCCATCACAAGCTCCTTCTCTGAAGTCATCTGCTGGTTCTGCTGCTAGTTGTTCTGGAAACATGTGGGGTCACTGAAAGATGACCCCATATATGGTTCCATCAGAAAGATGGCACACACAAATCCTCACTTCCCTTGTACCTGTCAAAGGTCTGCCAGCAAAACAGAAACGATCCTGTAAATTTAACAAAGAGAATTTAACATAAGAATCTGGTTAAATATGTAGTAGAGAACTAAAAAGCTTGAGATAACAAAGACCTAGTATTTATATGAAGCAGCTGTACCACCCCTAAACAGGGGCAGGCAGACCTAGACTTAGGCCCCTGCAGATGGTCAGTTGCTGCCTAGCATCTGCATTTTAGGAACCCAGAAGAGGTCTCTGCAGAATTAGCACCCAGATCCCCAAGGTGGCAGTACCAGCACCACCTGGTCTCAGGTAGGGATGGGGAACCACACTCTAAAGTTGGTTCCAGGGGGAAGAAAAAGAAAAACAAACTAGAAACTAGAACCAACTTCTGCTACATACACCATCAATGAGAGTGTGGGTCCTTGCCTAGATGACAAAGCAAACAGGAAGAAGCAAGCTCCCTCCTTCCACCAACCTTGCAGTCTCCCCGACTCCCTCTAATCTTTCCAGTGTCAGAACCTAACAAGAGAGCAGCTGGCAAAGCAGAACTGTGGGGGCCCAGCATCAAAAAGAGTGGGGAAGGGAGGATATGAAGCTGAGAGATGACAGTTCAACTCATAGCACCCCATCCCTTAATTCCTCACAATGCCACCTCACAGGCAGCTTTAGATTAATAGCCAAGAAACAGGGTAAGAGCAAGACTTCAGGTACAAAGAAAACACACCCTTTACATTGAATTTGATAGTTCCCAGAATCCACGGAGAAATAATTCACCAACAAGAAAAATTCCATTCTTCCCTGGGGCCCCAGTTCCTATATTTGGTTCTCAAATGAGGCATAACTTTCAACGTTTCCTTGTAGAATGTCTCCTTCTAAAAATTCTATAATGTGATTTCAGTCCCCACTTTGGGGCAAACCGTTCCCTTCCACCAGAAACAAGTCTGGCCCCAAGATCTCTCTCTTCTCCTCCTACACACCCACCATTATAATTTATAGATCACAAAGTCCCCTGGCTGCCGTGGTTCTGAATGTCTGAGGTAAGTCTAGGGTAACACATGGGGGAGGGAAGCTTGAGGCAAAAGTGAGCTTCCAAGAGGACAAAGCAAGGTGATATTTGACACTCCATCCAGACTACTAGCTTCCTCTGAGATCTTTCTCTTCAACCACATGCTACTAACCCACCCTCCATGCACAGAGGGGCACCCACATCAAAGAATCCTACAGCATTAGAGCTGAAGTTCATAAACCCTGGTCCAGATACATAATAGAATTTACAAAGAGTCCCAACCCACAATAACATTAATATTTAATACTCTTTTTACAGAGAGATGCATACTTGCAGCTTATCCACACATATTCTCTCCAAAGAAATGCTGTCTGCCGTTCCACCCTCATTCTTGGCATCTCTGACTCCTTGGGTAGGGTGAGATGGGTGGTCTGCTAAGAATCTCAAAGCCGGTTCTCAAATAATCCTCACACTGCCCTGCTTTGGCTGCTCTGCACCATGCTTGGGAAGGAGGGCATATCAGATGAATTCACACCCTGATGTTTCACACTCTTCTAGGTGGCCACCTATGATTGGCACTGGAATGTCCCCAAAAGCTCACATGTTGAAGCCTTGGTCCTCAATTAAACAGTGTTCAGAGTTGGGGCTCTTGGGAAGTAATGGGTTCATGAGGGCTCTCATCAGTGGATCAGTCCATTGACAGACTCATAATTAGATGGCACTATTGATGGGGGTGGAGGATGATGGAGGAGGAGGAGGTGGGTCCTAGTTGGAAGAAGTGAGTCATTAGGGGCATGTTCTGGAAAGGTGTGTCTTATCCCTGACTTATTCCTTATTCTCTCTCTGCTGTCCTCCTGCCTTGGGGTGAGCAGCTCTCCTCTGTCAGTCCTTCTGCCGTGATATTCTCAGTCCCAAAGCAATGGAGCCAACTGCCCACCAACTGAAGTCTCTGAAACCATGAGCCAAATAAATCTTTCCTCCTTCCTCCTCTAAGTTGTTTTATTCAGCATTCTGTCCCCATTCCAGAGAGCTGACTAACACAATGACCCTTCCCTGAAAGGGCTCAAGAGACCACAGGAGCATTTGTCAGTGAAGAAAATGAGGGGAGTCCTTCATGATCTACAGAGGGTCCCCCAGATACCAGGAGGATCTGATTGTAACCACAATACGTCTGTGAATCAAAATGGGCATGAGCCAGTGAGAGGGAGAATCAGTGTGTTGAGGCTGCAGTGACTGTTGACCTTTTACTGGGAGAATAGAGGCTGTCTTAGTTCTGCTCCTACAGCATAGGATACCCCCTTCCCCTGGAGCAGAAAGACATCCAGGCTCCTGGGTCTAAAGCCACAGCTCTGCTCGCCAACAGGCATGTTCGTGCCTTGGCAAGACTCAAAGAAGAATTTTCTGGTAACCTTGCCTGCATGGATGAGGCCCCAACATTCCTGTATTTGCTACTCTCATTCCTTGCCAATATGTCATGGGTATGAAATCAAGAACCCACTGAGGACTCTCTTAGAAGCCACCCCATCAGAGATCCAAAGGAAAGTTGATGTCTGTCGTATGGTGTTCACATGGAGGAGTACTTCCCAGAGGTGACCCAGGCCTCCTCCAGGACAGGGAAAATGTAGTGAGCGCTTTCAGCCAGCTGGAAGTCAGAGGAGTGGGAGAGGTGGGGGACATGAGGAGCCTGTGGCTTCATTTTGGCCCTGCTCTGCTTTCCCTTATTTTATTTCTCTGGAAAATAGTTGAGGTTAAGGGTGTATTTTGTATAGTTTTTGTGGAATTCAGCAAAGAAGCTGGGGGGGGGTGGGGAAGAGAGCAGCATTTTAATATGTTCCTTACATGAAGGAATAAATTCTACTTTCTCTGTTTATGGATTGGGCAACCTGTTAACATGCTGCTGGCTGAATTGCCCTAGACTTAAAACAGCTGAAGGCAATAAATTCATGTTTCATACAAGATGACTCATAGGAAAGGCACTTTCCCCTTCTCCTCACTTCCACTGGTTCTTGAGTGTGCTTATTAAAAACAAGATTGCTATGTCTCTGATTTAGTAATTCTGGGGTGTGGCCTAGGAGTTTGTAGTTCAGATCAGTTCCCATGTGATACTGAGGCTAACTGGTCTGGGATCACTCTTAAAGAATCATGATCCTAAACAGTATGATAAGATTCATAAGATTCATGGTTTTCCTCAGTACTGCGGATAGAGCCCAACGGTGCTCTGCCCTTGTTTTTCTTTAAGATAAGTTGCCCAGACTGGCCTGGGACTCCTCCTACCTCAGCCAGCTAAGTACCTGGAATTATAGGCATGCACCACCACGCCTGACTCTGATCAGACTCTTTTTAAAATTTTAAAATATATATTCATGTGAGTCTCTTCTTAGGAACCTCCCATAGACCCCAGTTACTATTACAAAAAGGTCATAATCATAGCCCAAATTTCAAGACCTTTAACATCTGATCTAGTCCCCCACCACGTCTTCCTAAATTCTAATTAGACTCAGGAGAACATGCTCCATTCCTTGGAATATACTGATCCTGACCCTATACTGCAGGTGTTCTCATATAGTGTCTTCTGCCACCCTTGCTGGAGCCAGGTCCTATACATGCTCTAAGAAACGGGTGGCATCACCATTCTTCGTCTATCAAGAAGGAACCCTGGTGGTCACAACCCTCAATCTACCTTCTTGGCAATTTACTCATAACATTTGCAAAATTCTTCTCATCTCCTTTTTTGAAGAAAATTGACAACCTGCAGTGACACCTATATTTTGAAGAACAATGTGTCAAGCAATGTGGATTCTACAAAGAAGTGAAAGGAAAATAGAAAGGAACCTGCTCTGTAATTGGCATGATTCTCCGTTGAATAATTCATGTATGCAAGAAATTCTAGTTTTTGAGGATTCTTTTCAACAGTAAGCCTTTACATGATTGACATGGTAGGAAATTTAAGTGCAATCACTTTAGACCAGTCTCCTCCTCTTGGGCTCATATACCACAGTCCAGGGAGCTTTAAGTGGTGTCTGGAAAATTCTCAAATTCACTAGTATTTTTATTATCCAAGCCCACCTTGATGGGTCTCAGCTTCCATGACAGATTTCAAATGTAAAACTCCTATTGAAGCTGGAAATTCCATGGTAAGGGTCCTGCCTCCCTGAAGTCTGATTATTTATTTGCATACCTGCCACATGTGGCCCATGTGTCACAATTACTCTTTAAGAACCTAGACCTCTTTGTCTTGAAAAACCTTCATAAATAAGACAGAAAAGTGTCAAGCTACAGACTCTGCTTACCTGTGTGTTTAAATTATTGCTTGCTATATTGTTCATAGACAGTCCCCAGCAATGCAAACAGCCATTGACAGCTTCAGACTCACCTACAGATTTGCAAAAAGAGCAATCCTTCTTTTCCAAGAAGTGTTCTCATTTGGCTGACTTGGATCACATGTCAACCCAGGCCAATCATAGTAATCAAAGGATTGGCATTCTGAGTGGCCAGATCTGGTTGATAAGCCTGTCTCTGGAGACAGAGGTGGAGTCAGGCCCACTCAAGTTGCATGGTGGACAATGGGGAAAGGGTGGATATCCAAAAGGAAAGGATGAGTTGCGTTATCAAGAGAAAAAGAACTGGGCAAAGAGAAACCATGCATCCATTGTTGGAACTCAGAGACTCAGTCTTGGCAAACAAAATGATCATAGCAAAAAACCCCAGCTTTTTCTTGGTACAGTGAATGAAACTAATGCTCAGAAAGCTTAAAGAACTTATCCAGGTTTGCAAAGACAGTTGGGAAAGAATGACCTCACTTTTGCTTTTGTTTGTCATACTTTGTTTTTCATGCTTTCTAATATTTCTGGATCCTTAAATATTGGGAAACTGTCTCTTTCTTGCTAAGACAAGACTTGTTCAGAATGAGTTGGTTTTACCTTTCCACATTCCTCCTCTATTCATCAGAAGAGATACATTGCAGAGTTAGTACAGTATACATGGTAGGGGAATGTTTGTATATACCTCCTTGTATATTCTCCCTCTCGAAAAAGTCAGCAACTAAAAGTAGTGAAAACAATGATGAATCATTCCTGTGCTGTCAGCAGATGTTCCTTCAAAGCAGCACGTCCTTTGAGTCAGTACTATCCGCTACTCATACATTCATTCTCTGTAGAGTGGGTGTTGTGGTTGTGGAAGACATGAGCATTCTGAATAAGAGAAGGCAATGTAGAAAAACATTCATGAAACATTGCAATGTAAGTATAATATTTTATTAAACGTTATTATGGTGTGATTTTACTTATGCCAATATACATAAGTATCAACCGAAGAGATATTTGGAAATACTGTAAGAGTGTTAATAGTATTTATATTTGAGTGTCAGAATTATGGTTAACTTGGTTCTTTTTATACTTTTTGAAATATTTAAGGAAGTTTTATAATAAGCACATATTTCTAATATAAGCATACATTTCCTTAATTTTAAAACACCTTTGATTATATGACCACCATAGAATTAAGAGCTTCTTTGTTTAAAAAATTCACTCTTGCTTTATTAGTATTTTTAAATTTCAAACCAAATGTTTGACATTCTTGAAGGGAAATAATAAAAAATTTGTGTTTTTTTTAAATCAAAGGGAGAAGTAATAGTATGAGATCATACTTGGTTACAAATTAATGGTAATATTCTATACAATGTGGATGTGTCAACATTTAAAAGTTTCAACATTAAAGTGGATATCTGCCATTAAAAATAAACACAAACCGGGTGCCAAAGTTGTAAATTCACAGACACTGAAATAAATAAGCCCAAGGGAGTATGTTTCAAGCACCAAAGTTTCTAGACAATGTTCATAAACCAATCCAAATGCCCGGTACAAAAAAAAAATGTAGGAAAAAGAAAATGACTTCACTTCTTCACACCACAGCTGTCTGGTGCTGTACATGGTCACTATACAGACTCATGGCTGACCACTTTTAGCAGTCAAGATCACCAATGAAGGATTGTATGTATTGATTATCATATGTATTGAGACAAAACACTTCCCAGTTGGATGGTGGGTACCATAGTTGGGTTCTTTCCAAGCAGACCTGTGACATAAGTTATCCAGGAGTAGCCTCTTGTTCATGCTTCTAGACAGAGAAAACTTGTAGGATTCTGAGAAAATAGCCCTCATGCCCCAAGATACAGATGGGCTGATGATGTCAACGTGAGCACACTGACAGGTCCAGGGAACATGAAAGGAGCATGTCCATGAAGTCAAGTCCAGGAAACATGACTATGTCCATGAATTCAGCTCTTTCCCCTTTACATCACAGAACCCAGCACATTTCCTTCTCACCGTTTAATCAACATTTCTTATAGCATTCTGTTTTGGGCATTTTCAACATGAGTTTCTACACTGGTTTTTCTACAGAACCCTTGATAGTCACAAGATTCATTCACATACTAACTTTTCTGAAACTGCCACATTGAGGGGTGTCCAATCTTTTGTTGTTGAGCAGCTGGAATTCTGAACCTGTGATCTAAGTGGTCCCCTATTTCATCAAACCACAGTGTCTGAGCTTAAATGGGTAGGTACAGTGGCCATAAAGGACACATGAGAACTGAAGACCCAGCAACTGACAGGACTGGGGATTAACAACCCCACAAAAGAAGAAGTCACCTGGCTTTCTTGACAAAATGCATCGGCCATTTCCAGCAGAGAGGAGAAAAGGAAATTTATTGTTACTTTTGAAAAACTTTATTTGAGTCATCATTACTACCTTTCAACTGCCTCAGACCCAGATTCTCTTGACCATCCAAAGAGCTCCCTATTAACCAAATTTATACACCCACCTGGATCCCAGGAATGCTAAAATATGGGGAAGAATTTTTCATCTTACAATAAAGAGGGGAAGGTCCCTATGTGGATATATAAGGGTGTTTTTTTACAACAGTGCACAAAATAAATTTCTAGGATGAAAGGATCTTTATCTGAGAAAATGCTTGATTGAACCTGAGTGAAATAGGAAGCTCCAGGTTAGGTATAGGCCAGATGCAGTCACTCTGGGTAGTTGATGAAATCTCAACTCCTGAGCAAAGCCTATGGGAAGAATTGAACTGAGAAGAGCGGATAACTTCAGTTAGCATGAACTGAACAGATGAAGACAGGAAGGTACAGGAAGTACCCAGTAACACTCCACCATGGAGAAGCAATGCCTACTTGATCCTTGGCAAGTTGTTTCTATTGGTGAAAAGCAAAATGCTGCTCTTGTGTTCTGAACTATCTTTTCCTTCCCCAATTCAGGAAGCCCCATTATTTTAAGGAATACTTTGATGTGTGTGTGTGTGTGTGTGTGTGTGTGTGTGTGTGTGTGTGTGTGTATCTGAGATGGAGGAAGACTAAAGAAAGGAAATGAGCTGGGATTCAAGTCAAATGGGGATGTGGAGAGGCACAGAGATGGCAAATGATGTTCCAGGAACTGGGAGGATATAGTGGCCCTGAGAACATAAGGTCAAGAACTCACAGCAGTAGTGAGGTGAGGACTCTGTGCATCTACAACCAAGAGAATTGGAGCCTGTTAGGGCCAGTTGAATCTATATATTAAAGGTCTAAGGAGCCGCTAGTTGAAATTGGATGTTCATGTGTATATGAGGGTGTGCTGCTTACCAGATATCTTAGAACATCCTAGAAAAATACTTTTTTTTCTTAATAAAATTCTTATAAAAACATAAGTTGTAGGCTTTTGGCACTTCTAAAGTAAATACCTATTTCATATACTATACAGGCAGGCTTATATTTTCCTCACTGTTTTGCATTGCCAAGCACTTATCTTTGACTTTTTATACACAATATGAGGCAGACCCATTTGTTAACGATGATTTCCTTGTTTATTTCAGCTTTGGGGAAGTGACTGGATCACAGGGGATCTAACTTCATCTGTGGATTAATCCATTGATGAATTCATAATTTGTAGGCATTATTGGGAGGTGATGGACACTTTAGGAGATGAGGCCTAATTGGAGATAGTAGGCCACTAAGGGTATGCCCAGAAAGGTATATCTTGTCCCTTGCTCCTTGCACCTCTCCACCACTTCTTTCTATTTCCAGGCCATCATAAGGTGAGCATCTTTTCTCTGCCACACCCTTCCGCCATGATGTACTGACTCATCACAGGCCCTGAAACAATGGAGCTGGTGAATTATGGACTGAAACATTTGAAACAATGAGCCAAAATAATGTTTCCTCCTTTAAATTGTTTTTGTCAAGTATTTTGTCACAGTGATGAAAATCTGACTAACACAATGGTTACTAAAAGTCTTTCTGGCATGATATGTGCATCATTTTTAATGGCAGTTAGCTTAGGGTAGTGAACCCATAGATGGTAATTCTTTTTCTTTTCCATTTTTCCCCAATTTACCATAGAAGAAATTTGCCTCTTTAGCTTTTATCTCAGCTGTATTCATTTTATTTAAGTTTAGTGCATGGAAAAATGTTCTGGCACAAGATTTAGAAGAATTAGAGGATCTGTGACCTAGTCAATATTCAGTAACTTAGCAAGTCATCTAAACTTTCTATGTTGTAGCTTCATCATCTTTAAAATGGGCAAATGACTTTTTAGCTCCCCAAGGAAGAAAGAACCCCCTCTCTTTCTCTCTATCTGCTTTCGCATCCCTTATAATCCTGTCACCTAGCATAAAACCATTCTTTTTATGTTGATTATTGTTTAATAAGTAACATGGTGTTTAATATAAAATAATAATTATCATATCACTATGTACACTAATTATTAATAATAAATAAAATGATAAAAGAAAACATAGGCTTAATGTTTAATAAATATTCACTGGCCTATTCAAGAAGCAAGGTAGGCATGAGTATTTTGAATTATTCAGGAAGGTATCAAGCTAAATGATAATTATTATATAGTCAGGATTGAAGGGCTCCAGTAACTGAATTGCCAGAAGAATTCCCACATGGTCACACTCTGTTGCTTTATTGGTAAAAATAGTGTTAATCAGTTCCCTGTTAAGGGTTCAAGTTCTTGATCTAGGAATCCCTAAAGATTCATGGCTTAAAGGTAAAGCAATCAACTGCTTTGGTATTCATTCATTTATTTAAATATTTCACAAATAATAATGTTCATTATATAAAAATTTTAAAATGTTCATTTGCATAAGGAATAAAATAAAAATCATTCTATAATTGCATTACCTAATGGTAACTTCTATAAAGATTTTTATTGTATCTCTATAGCAATAAGAGAGAGAAAACATAAAGGAAAAGGAAATATATTTTTATGTATTCATATATCATGTTTTTCCTATGCAAATAAGATATGTCAGCTATATTCCTGTTCACTTTAATTTTTCATCTTGTATATCATGAGCATCTTTCTACATCAATGTACTTAATTCTACAACATCATTCTTAATGGCTATCCTGTATAGGTATGTTTCCTTATCATATTTTATTTAACCAAATCTTTTAAACAGACATTTAGTTTATTTCTTGCTATCAGAAATATCCTGAATTAATACCCTTCTTTGAATTAAAGACCTTCTTTGTATATATTTCTGTCCTTAGGCAAATACTCTTGCCCAGTAGTACTGGCAAGCAAGGAATTCAACAGACCTCCTGCCAGATGGTCTTCTGTGTTTCCACACATGAGGTCAACTGATACTTGACTAAACTGAATGTCCAATTAAATCCAGAATTAGATTCACTTTTCCTCTCATGCATTTGATTTACTATTAATCCATATGGATTAAACAATATTTGTATTTTAAGCAGAAATTGCTTTCTTTATATCTCTCCTCTTTCCTTTCTCTACCTAAAAATCCTACAAAATGATATTTATGATAAATATATAAAATGTAAATTATCAAAATATTGAACTATGAGCTGCGTACAAATTAAAAATTAACTTATAAGTACGCTGTTTTAAGTTTGAAAGCTCTTAAACATCCTCTACCATTTGTAGGGCCAGTCATTTTGTATACAAAAAAAAAAACTCTTGTAACTTTCCCAAGGTCACATGGTTATTAATGGCAGAGCAGAAAATAAACCTGAGGTTTCTGTAAGAAGAGGTGGTGATAACAACACTGAACAAAACTCAGTTTTTATTCCATTAGACAAAAATACATGAGTAGTGTTGGAGGACCTCACTTAATTGCCCACAGCCTTTGATGTCTGCAGCATGTGTGTGAATTCCCTTTGGAGAGGGGAAAAAAAATTAAAAACATAGAAGCCTTTGCAGTCTGACACAGTATGACTTACCATTTAATGCCAGTTCACATCCATCTTTACTCTGGGATGATTCCTGAGGCAACAATTAAGTATGTGGCCCCAGAGACAACCTTGCTGCCAAGAGGGATTAAAGAATTTGTGAGTCACTTCTTATACCGTAGAAAGGGTGACAAACAAATGATGTTGTGCTCCCAGGCTTATGAGTAGTGGTTAATTGGAATCTCTTAGTGGGTGGGGGAGTGGTTGGTGGCTTGTACTCTTCCACTCCTCTTTAGTAAACTGCATAGACATGGGATGAGATCACCTCAATTTCTTTTTCTAATTAAAAATATATTTAGAACTTTTTATTTCCTTTATCTCTCTTACTTTTCAATAACAATCAACAGACTTCAACAGTGTCCAAAATATAGGTGTTCAATAAACATTTTTTGATTGAAGAATAAATGAATAAATGAATTTATTAAGTACCAAATATGTCCTATACTCTGCTTTAAGGACTGAGGATACAGTAATGGATGAAACAAAAATCTCTGCTCTTATTAAGCTGGCATTCTAATCAAGAAAAAAGGACAGTAAGTAAAATGCATAGACATCTAAAAGATAAAATAGGCAATAAGTAAAATATTTATACGGGCTTTAATGAAAAGTAGATCTGGGGAGAAAAAAAGTGTATATGGAAATATGAATGATAATTGAAATTTTAAATTGGGGTGTCAGGAAATGCACATCTGCCCCTAATATTTGCAGGGCTTGGGACAAGAATACCAATAAGCCTACATACTTACATATATATATTCTAAAATTAAAAAAACAATAGGGCTGGGGATGTGGCTCAAGCAGTAACACGTTCGCCTGGCATGTGCTCGCTGGGTTCGATTCTCAGCACCGCATAAAGATAAAATAAAGATGTTGTGTCCACCGAAAACTAAAAAATAAATATTAAAAACTTCTCTCTCTCTCTAAAAAAAATCAAAACAATAAATTGTTAAGTAAGATATATTATATCCTCATATCTTTAAATACATGGTGGAGCAGCCCTATTTAAGTGAATAATCAAATAGAGAACATAATTCTGGACATTTTTTATATTTACTTTATGAAATTGATTCTATTTTTCTTTGTCAGGAAAATCCCTATGTAAATAATCAAATTTTTGAAATAATTTTGTTCTAATCATCTAAAAGATAAAAAATAAAATGTAATTATATTATAAATAAATAAAATAATTTTTCATCAAATATTTAAAATAAATGTAAAACATTAAATAAAATATTTTCCATATGCCTTAAAAGTTATTTTATTTTTAAGTATTTAAAATTATATACTAACTTAAAAAGCAAAAGACAATTATAATTTATGAATAGTATTTTGAGCTCAAATTTATTTGAAGTTGAAGTCTAAAATTTTAATTGAAAAATGTCACTAAATCATTTAGAGCAGTTTTTAAAATTTAAAACTATCCATAATGTTTTGCTTTGAATATCTAATTTTCAAAGAAAATCACTTTTGCATTTCATACCTGTTTCATCTCATTTTACATATACACAGATGTTATAAAAATAAAAAATCTTTAAGTTTATAAATTATTTGTCAAACCCTAATGACAACCTTCTTGAATATTATGCTAATTTAATAATATCCCCAGAACCACATATTTGAACATAAAAAAGAAACAAGGAAATGAATTTTCAACATTATTAGTAAATTAATTTTCATTAAACAAGACACTATTACTTTCATGTGGAGAGGAAGGATATAACAAGTTAATCAAATTATCTTTTCTCTTCCCCACTACATTTATTATATATTGGTGTAAAACAAACTACTGTAAAACTCAACTACTCTACACCACCAGCATTTGTTTCTGCCATTTCTCTGAGGCAGGTATATCTTAGCTGAGTGCCTGTGCTTCAAGGACTTCATGGTGGATGTTAATTGGGTCATGTCTCAAGGCTTCACTTGGGGGAGATTTTCCAGGAGCCCTACAATGTTTCAACTATGAATAAATCTACACAATAGTGTTAACACCTACACAAACTTCTACTAACTTCCTTGTAGCTTGTAAAAATGTCTGCAGGGACTCCAATGACACTTTATGTAGAAGACTATGATGGAGGCGCTGTTAGAGAATGTGACAATATAGCTATCCAAAACATAGTATTTTGAAAATTTTACAAAAACATGAAAACAAAGATAAAGATAGAGCTTTTCCCATGCTTTTGGAAAAGTCTTAATGTTTACGTTTCACTAATTTCTTAATAAATTCATTTCTATTCTCCATCAAAAGAAATCAAGAGAAAAACAAAATCCCACATGAATTAAATGCTCTAGTACAGAGAAGCTCTCTTAATTTCAGAATTCAATAGATATTGACATTATCTTTTTATTTTAAAAAACATAGTCATTGTGTAATTTCATCTTTCCTGAAGGAAAGAGTAAGCAACATGAATTAGCCTTGTTCCTACAGTTTGGTGATTTTCTTTTGAACAGTTAATGTCTCAGGCAGGCTGATGAAGACTCAGATTTATCTACCTGCCTCTGAAATGGTGGAAGGTCCCCACTGTCAAAAGACCATTGGTGGTGTGGTGTGTAAGCAATGCTGCCGCTGGTGGCTGCAGGAAGTGGGGGCCTGTCATGGAAAAGTTGGAGCACCACCTACTCTGGAGCCTCTGACATAGAGAAACTTCTCTATCACCAAAGTAGGCTGAGCTCAGTTTTCACCCGTGATTCATAGCTAAGTTCATTCCTCCCTGTTCACTTTTATTAACTTAATAGGGTATTAATGAATAATTTTCACTGATTGTACCTTGTCCTGAAAATGAAATCTTGATAAGGGACAAAGAACTCGGCAATGTCATCTGCCATTCTTTAATTAATTACAGTGCCCCCAGTAAGACCCAGAAGGATGAATATCCCATCTGAGTGCAATTACATTATGTCTGCATGAATGGCCTGCTTTTAGCAGTTCTGGGCTTCCTGTTTCTCCATGTGTTATAAAATTATATACAACTTGAACATGTCAGAAAACAAATCCATGGTAGATCATAGGAACCAAACACAAAGACAGGCTTTGGAATTCTATTTTACAAATATTCCCTGGAGGGATTCTTGTTGTTTGCTAAAGTTAAAAAACGGCTTAGTGGCATTTGAAGTAAAGTAATTAGATGTCGGTTGTAGAATTATTTCATTATTTTGTAACATAGTTGTTTTTAATAAGTCCCAGATTAGTCCAAAAAGCTGGGGCTTTGTTTCCAAATTATATTGAAACCTTCTTGGTTTCAAATTCACTGTCTTCTTTCTTTCCCTAGGAAGCCTAATGTTCTTTACATCATGGTGGCCCAATCTTTATTTTAGAAGAAAATGAACAAATCAAAAATTTGGCACGAGAGCATATGTGTATTATTCCATGGCATTATTTTCTTACTAGCCAACACGGCAGAGGTAGAAGAAAAAAGAGTTAATATCAATAACGCAAACTAATATGCAATTCAGATACCTCTCTCTGTAACGTGAGTGTAAGACTTTCTTGTAATAGTAAAATCGGGGGAGAATAGAAATCAGCTTCTAAGAAACTCAGCATCAGTGGAGCCATATGTAATGAGTAACATTCAGTACAGGTTGATTTCTGCTGCTACTTTTACTGGCAAACAATGGACAACTGCCAAAGCCTGTTCAACCCACACAGCTGTTTTCAATGATTCATTTCCCCTGATTTCCCAGCTGACCCATTCAGAAGGAGAATAGCAGTTTTCAAACCCCTGTTGCTAGCCTCATAGCTGCAAGGGGCCCTCTCCTTCAATTGTGGGAGCATTTCAAAGGCTAAAGTGAGAGACCATTGTCCTCAGAAGCAAAGTTGTTTCTAAAACCTGAGTGTAAAAAAGGCAGAAAAGGATGAGAAGAAGCAGGGAAATATTGACTTTAGGGTGAGGTGCTTACCATGGCTCTGCTTCTCAATATGGCTATGTCTCTTGCTTTCCCTCAAACCACCCTGATTTCAGCCTCACATTCCAGCCTCTCTGACAGTTTCCCCAAGCATAGAAGGTTCTTTCGCCCACTACTATCACTGCTTTTCACACTGGTTGGAATGCACTTCCTTCTTTGAGAAATTTCTGCTAATGACAAATGGAACCCAAGAATTACCATCTCTAGAAGCTGCTCCAAAATCCTAAAAGATAGGTTCGATGGTGCATTGGGAGTGGGATGGCCTCCAAAGGGATGGAAATTCACTCTTGAAAAGCAGAATTTTCTCTCTCTTGTATTCTGATTATACATCCAGTACATAAGCACATGATTTGCCTGTGTTATTAAGATTTCATTTTGGGAGGAGTAATTAAAAGAAAGTGTATAAAAGGAATCTATGTGGGGGCATAAATGAACGAAAGGTTGAGAAACCCTAATGACAAGTTCCTTTGTCACCCCTGTACATAGTATTTAGCTTGTTTTAAGTCACTGACCCTGGATGGTTTGCAGATCAGGATTTGATGAAGACCCCCTTTTCCAAAATCCCTTCGCCCTATCCCAGTCAGGATTATAAGCTCTTTGAAGTGTGCTGTGCTCCACTGCCCCTACAGTCCAGGAACAGTGCTGGCATGCAGCAAGCACTTGGAATATATTTATTTTTTTCAATGGCCTTGACCAGATCATGATTTTCAACCCTACTTTAGACAGTTAACCCATTGTACTATATGAAAGAGACTTTGAACCCTTCCAGTTCCTCCAGCATCCTGTGATTTAAGGAGATGCAGTTTCATGAATTTTTACTTCATTTATCAACATCTAAAGACCTATTGACTCAAAGGGGGATTTATATTGCTGATGTTTCCTGTTCAAATATCCAGTGGGTACTTTGGCTCTGCCATTGTGAGGTATTTGACGTGCTCTATTTCCACATAGAAATGCGTTGCACCAGCCGAGTAGCCATGTCTGTCAAGGGTAGCATTCTCACTGTAACATGCACTGAATCAGAACTCCTGAGTGCCAATCTGCAGCTTTCTATACTGGGACAGATCCCTACGATTGCTTTAAATTCCTTGAAAAGTCAATATTGGAAAACTCTTCTTAAAATTAACGGTACATGTCATGGTTTGAATGTTTAGATCCCCTCTAAAATTCATGCTGAAACCTAATGGACAATATCCTCATTGGAAAAAGATATACTCCGTGTTTGTATAAATATGTCAACACAGACTCTTCTGTCATTTGTAACTAAAAAGATTTAGCTTTTTTTTAAAAAAGAGGTGATACCTTTAGGAGGTGATTAACTCCTTAGTCTCTACCCTCTTGAATTGCATTAATGCCTTATAAAAGAGGTTTCATGGAGAAGTGACACCATGTTTGCCCTTCTGCCCTCTGTCGTGTCAGGACATAGCATATGATCTCCAGAGGATGAAGCGAGGACCATCTTATTTTTTTTTTGGGGGGGGGGGTTGGGTGTCAAATAACATGTGCTTCTTGTGGGTATAATGATTACCTTCACTTATCATATTTCTTTTATTTATTAAAGAAGTTTCCTTGTATGATAATTAAAATTTTACTTGGGAATTGAAATATTTTTATTAGTGCATATTTATTATCAGAATAATGGATTTTAGTATGACCTATTCTTATGTGCATATAACATACTTTGATCATATCCATCCTCCATTATTCCTCCTTACCCTCCCTCCCCCACCTTTTTGATCCCCTTCTTCCTAATCCTCTTCCTGTTTTCTAATAGTCTACAAGGTGCCATCTTGGAGCACAGAGCAGCTTTCGCCCAATACCAAACTTGTCTGCCCTTAAACTTTCCACCCTTCAGAACTGTGAGGAATAAATTTCAGTTGATGGTAAAACAGACTAAGAGCATATATCATTTTTTTTTTGCTTGATGTATCTGTTTTATTGCAATGTCACATTATAACGATGTTGAGGAAGATAATGGTAGAGGATAGCTCTCATGGAGAATGCACCATCTCAGTCATTTTGCTAAATGCTTTTTATCCATAGTCTCACTTAATCTCCTCAGAGGTCTAAGATGGACATATTATCCATCTTCTTATTGACAGATGAGAAAACTAAGATGGAGGCAATTAAACAGTCCAAGGACTCAGGGCTGGAAGTGAGAAAGCTAGAATTCTAGTCCAGGAAAAGTTGACTCCAGAATCAAAGCCTTTAAAGCACTATGCCAATTAGAAAACAAAAAAATCTGTTTCAAAATTACATAAAGTGTTGCATTCTAAAAGCATCTAAATGATGATGATGTTGATTACTGTCAACATGAATGAATAAATGAACATTTCAGTTTGCAAAGCAAGGTGAAATTGTGGCTCGGATTTAATCTATAACATTCTAGCTACTGATTTATAAAAGGAAAAATGAACTTATCTCCAAATAGTAAGATGTTGAAAAATAGATTCCAGTGAAAATATTGAGACTCTGCATAGCTAAATATGTTGTTAGAAGTTGTTGGTAGAAAAGTGTTGAGAGTGTGTGGGGGAGTTGGTGAACAGAGAACTGGGAAGAAAAGACACACAATTCTAATTATTTGCTTTAAAAAAATTCCCACTGCCTCACTCCCACTCCAGTTGCAATCATGAATAAATTCTTTTCACAGGTGTTGGTGTTACAATAGAATTACTAGTGAAATAAAAAAAAATTGAGACATGGAAAGTGACTGCATGCCTCAGAAAGAGTGAAATTAGAATAGACCTTCCCTATTTCTAGGGTACATTGCATTTTCCATGTGACACCACTTCCCTTGGCCCAGTTTGGAAGATGGAAGTTTTGTAGCTTTTAAAGGGCAAGAGGGAAGAAGTGATTGCCTTAAATTTATGTGGAATTTATTTTATAAAATGATTGCCTTAAAACAGAGGGAGAGGGCAATAAAAGAAAAATTCAACTGTCTAGCTAAGAAATTCATCCTAAATGCAATTTCAGATTTCATTCTCACCCTGGAAACTCTTTTCTTCCCAAGAAGTTCTTTTGTAATCAAAATCTTTTTTCCTATGTCATATTACTATTGTTGGTTTATTTCTGCTCAACAGGTAGTTTCTGGGGAAAAAAATCAGTGCACTGAACTGGCTTAAGACACACCTTTGCAATCTCCTCCACTTGGTAGGAGGGCAGATGACTTAACTTCCTGACCCTCAGTTTCCACATGCATCAAGTTTGGTAATAATATTTACTTCTAAAGATAATAATGAGTTGAATGAGGAAACACACAAATAGTTTTGGCTCAGTATTTTCCACTTGTGCTTATCCTTTATTCTTCAGTCAGAAAATACTTTGTCAATATTTTCAGAAGGCCTTTTCAAACTTCATTTTCTGTGGTGGTTAATTCCTATTGTTAGAAATATTTTTTTTTTTTTATACGCAGTTTGCTCTCCTGGTTGAATTTCCTGTGAGATTTCCACAGATCATCAGAGAATAGAGACAAACAGGAAAGACGAGGAATAGGAAATACCACGGTGTGGTTTTATGTGTACAGCTGACCACTGCTGCTCATGGTTTGAATTAAGGAGAGTTGCAAAGTCAACCACCAGACAGAAACTTCCAAAGTCACTCTGCAGGCTTGTGCTGAACAGATGTTTCTCCAGCATGCCAGCTGGAAAGGATGATGGAAAAGTTTGTAGAACCCAGAAAAGAAAAAAGACACCAAGGGTTATAAAAGAAAAGATTCTTCTTCAACTCTTCTTTTTTTTATTTCTAGGGAATTTATCAAATATATCATATTGGTACATTTTGCAACTCTTTCAGTAACATAGGGTATAAACAACTCAACTCCATTTTGCAGAAGAGAAAACAGAGATTTCAAGAAACTAAGTAATTTCCCCAAGTCTAATTAGCTAGTAAATAGCTGGGGTCTGGATTCCAACCAGTATAGGGGCTCCAAAAGCTGTCTACTTTGCATGCTGAGTCCCAGTGGTATATGAGCCAGGATGTTCAATGAAAAGTAGTTAAAGCAGAAATAGGGAGTGTATTAATTCCATATGCAAATTATGGGAATGAGTAGAAAAAACTAGTTTTAGAAATAGTCTTAATGGATATATACATGGCTGGCTTGCTGATACTTTTCCCCTCATCCTTCATCCACTCTCTGCCACTTTCCTTCTCTTGGTAGATTCCTTCTCCCCACCATCATTTCCCATCTCTCTGAACCCATTGCTGTACATGGTTTCAGAGTCACATCATACAAACATATGACCAGGGACACAAAACTCTCCCCTGCTTTATCCTAAAGGAAACCATTTTAAAGGGGGCTATTATTGATCTGGTTTGGTTGGGTATCCATTTCTAAATCAGTAAGAGAGCAGATGGGATGGTTGCAGTGACTGGTTCAGGCTAGGTCATCTGCCTACACTTGTGACTCAGCATTAGAAGTGAAAACTTTCTTTAGAACCAAAACACTGGATAAAGAAGCACTTGCCACATAGAAAGGGATTGTTGTTTGGGGCCAGACAATATGGTAAAAGACCGCTCTCCAGCTAGGGAAATTACATGGATCTTGGAAGTTGATAGAAATATGTTTTAACCTCTTTCTGCTGCTTCCTAAGAGTATGACATTAAACTTTAGTCACTAGTATGAGATACACAGTAATAAATTGGAAAACTGCCAATGCTCAATAATGAACTGATAAATGGATGGATGATAAAGTTTAGGTAAATCCTCAGTTCTAATATTAATAAGAATTTGGTCATTAATTTAAAATTGTCCTTATTGGGACTCTGATGAGATATGATTTCGTAACTTTTTCTAATCTCTTCCACTTTCCCCAAGTCATTGTTCAAGTAGAGAGGGAAGATGCTGGAAAGCAAGGACAATATTTCTACATCTTTTCTGCTTCCAACATACCTAGCAAGGAACTGGGAATAACATGGTGTTGACAGCATTTGCTTAAAAAACACTTACTAACTTGAATCACTGAAAAGACCACAGACAAATCACATCGGCAGTCCTTTCCAAACCTTATCAATGTTTGTACTAGTCCTCAGTGAATGATTATGAGAATAGGCATTCATGCTGTTAGTGCTCACTTTTATTGAAAATGTGCAAATAGGTGCATTTGCCGAATTTTTCATCTAAACTTGTAGGTAGGGCTATGTTAAATAGTTTTGATGTTAAATAATAGTATTGCCTTGAAAATGTAGAATATTATGGATGTTCAGCCTTTGAAATCCACCTTACATTATTAGCTCCCATTATTTAATTCCTGTTCTCTCATGATCACTTTGATACATTTTCATATATCAATTATGTTAATGCTGATGTTCTGAAGTAGCTTCAGCCAAGTGAATTATGTATTTTGATGGAAAAGAACTTAAATCTAAATTTAAACAATTTACATTTACCTTTTAAAAGGCAAATCTGAAGTGATCATTAATGAGCCACCCCTATATAAACTCTGATTTTGAAATTCTATTTGAATTTTATATTTTGCACTGCACAAAAAAATAAAACGTCATTATTTTTGCTGAATTGCTAGGTGCTCATTATCCATGGTGTGGAGACATGAGTTGCTGTTTCTTCTCCTTTTGTCAATGGGCTGGAAACCCTCTTCCATGAATGCCATGAACTCTACTGAAGAGACACAGGTGACTTTAAGGTACCTATGGTTTATCTGTTGTGTGTGTGCGCGTGCGCGCGCGTGAGTGTGTGTGTGTGTGTGTGTGTGTGTGTGTGTGTGTAGAAAATTCAAGTGCTAAACAGGCTACTACATTAATTTTGATGCCAACAGGTTTTATTTTTTGCATGAAAATGGGAGGCAGGAATATTCTATATTATATTTCTGATTATGCTTCAAATGGTTTGAATCCCTTTTCTTCTAACACTGTTCAATATCTATGAACAACTTCCCATTACTCCAGAATGTAGTCCAAACTGCTTAAGGTGACCCTCAAGGAATTATAGATTCCTGCCTCTGTCCACCTCCCAGGGACTCATTTTGTGTTGTTCTCCCCATCCTGCCATGCTCCACCCACATTCTCCTTCACTTCCTGTGATGCATATACCATGCTTCCCCAGGTTAAATCAGAAGCTGATTAAATCCCCTCTGCCTGGAAGGCTCTCCCTTCCACTCCTTCACCTGGCTACTCCTGCCCTCTATAACGTTTCTTCTTAACTAGCAGTTCACTGAGACTTCCAATATAGTTGTTCTAGCTTTGAATTTCTAGAAGACTAAGGAAGGTATATAACTGTTCTCTTAGTAACCAATTATTTCATCTGGCTTCTAGTAGGAAGCCAGAATAAAGAAGACAGCTTTTACGTTCCTTAAATACTTTGTGTTTCTTCTTCTCAACACTAGTTCCTCAGAGAACAAAGTCAGGGAAACAGGAATTAAGAAAGAAGAAGAAAATAGGCAAAGACTTCAAGGATAGAGTCAGTCACAGATGAGACAACAAACCCCACAGATTTCCTAGGCTACTCTGGATAACACGAGTAAGATGCTCTTCACATGAAACCACATTGGGGAAACCATCCATAAAACTACTCCATCCAGGCAATTGCCACTCCTTGAAGTCTGTGGGGTCTTCCTATGGCTGTGAGCACTTGTACAGAATGATGTGCACTCTCTTGGTCCCTACTTATGCTTAGCATTTTTTGCCAATGCCTTTCTCTGTCTTTATCTTAATTAATTTACATAGGGAAGAGTGTGTGTGCCTGTGCATATGGATCCTGAGCACTGTAAATGCATTTCAACTTTATTATTCTCATGCACAATTTTCTATACTCACAAATGTTATTTTCATACTATTTCTGAAACTTAACTGGTCTTATGTAAAAATAAAAGGAGTGCAAGCCTTGAGTTGAAGACAGTTTGATAAGGCCTTTTACAAGGAGGGAGGCTTGTCTTCATATGCATAAGACCACAGAGATAGAGCTTAGTCCCTGCAGGACTCTTTAACAATTGATGGCAGTTTAACAACATAGCAAATTAATTTAGTTATAACATTTTCTTGACTACTTAATTCTCTGAACAAATACTAATGTCTATTCAATGAATGGGAGTACTTTGTTGGTCTCTGACAATATCAAAAGATATAACAAACTCTCCACATTCATGAAGTGAACTACATATCAGCTGGTCATAAACAATGCAAAATAGGCCAGGCACTGGGGCACACAACTGTAATCCCAGCAGTTCTGGAAGCTTAGGCAGGAGGATTGCAAGTTCAAAGCCAGCCTCAGCAACTTAGCGAGGCCCTCAGCAACTTAATAAGACTCTGTCTCTAAATAAAATATTTTTAAAAAGGCCTGGTGAATAGAATATTTTTGAAAAGGCTCATTGGTTAAACATCCCTGGGTTCAATCCCCAGTTCCAAAAAATAAAATAAAATAAAATAAAATAAAAATGCAAAATAGACTCCATCAAAGAAAGGACATAAGTTATAGGCAAAGAAATGTCCATCTAACTTTTCATTCTTTAGCAAAGAGTACAACTGTTCTTATTTAAGCTTTCCAGGAAATGAAAAAGTCTATTTTGTATACACACACACACACACACACACACACACACACACACATTTTCTGCATGTATGAAGACATCAAAACACATAAAATACAGAGGTGGCAGGGTGTGGCCCTGGCACTTTATATTTCAATAACCGGTTCCACATGCAGTTATTTTGCAAATAGATTTCAAAAATTAATTACATGAATCAAAACTCAATTTAGTTTTCTGTATCAGTATTGATTTTCACCTACACAGATCAAAATTTATGTTCTGCTCTGTGATTGCTGACCTCCTACTGCCTCTCACATCCCTAAATTGAGTATGCACATATCTACATACCACATGTTGGCTCAGAGTAGTCCTTTGAAATAAGATGTCTCCAAAAAATACAACAAAGCAGAAATGAAGTTCACTTGTCCTTACTTTTGCTTCTCATTATACCTATTCTTGAGAACTTGTGGTTTACCCTATTTTCTTTTTAAGTTTGCATTTGCTATAAACACAAATGATGATTGCATTCAACTGTTTAGTGCCATGTAAATTGATAAATCACCTTGTTCTTGGCAAGGCGTTTTAAACCATGAAAATTAAATGGTAACTGTTCTAATCAGCTGTTTCTCTGCAGTGACTAAAAGATCTGACCAGAACAATTATAAAGGAAGAAAAGGTTATTTGAAGGCTCATGGTTTCAGAGGTTTCAGTCCATAAGAGGTTGGCTCCATTCCTCAAGGCTGGAGGTGAGGCTGAACATCATGGTAGAAGAGTACGGCAGAGGCTAGAAGCTCACATGATGATCAGAAAGCATAAAGAGTCTAAGCTTAGCTCACCACCAAATATTTACCTCAAGGGCATGCCCCTAGTGACCTACCTCCTTCAGCCACACAGAATCCACCCTCAGTTCCCACTCAGTTAATCACATCAGGGGATTGATTGACTGATTGGGTTAATGCTTTCATAACCCAATCATTCCACCTCTATGCCTTCTTGAATTGTCTCACACATGAGCTTTTGGGGGATACCAGTTATCCAAACCATAACAGCAACTGAGGATTTGAAGCAGTTTGAGAAGCTGATAGGAAAGTGACATGGGTTATCAGTGGAGAATGCTTATGATTCCATGAGGAGGGCATTAAAATATAGTAAAAAGTTAATATTTGGGAGAAATTGAATATAAAGTAATCAGGAGTTCTTTTTAATTATTATTGTGATTTGTTTTGAGTCCGAAATGATTACCAAATTAAAAAAAAATACTGAGTAAGATTTTAAAGGAAAATGACTCATGTCCATTTAAGATGGTGACTACATGGCATGATTTTGAGGAAATATGAGGGCATTAGCCAGATTTTACAGGTAAAATCCCCAGTATTAACCAATCAGATAACATCCCACTCCAAATCTCAGTTGTAATTAACACACACTCATCCCTGCTTAGTAAATCCTAGTTAAGATCTAAATAAATTCAAAATCCAACTCCTGTCTTCCAACTCACCACCAGCAAAATAAAATCATGAACGTAATGAAAAATGAATTACAAAGGATTTCGAATAAATTTTGTTTTGAACACAATTCTAGCAACTATCAAATGTCTTGGCTCACCATTACCAGAAGAATATGTCAAACAAAAACAACCCAATTTAAAAGCTGCACTTCAGTAATCTCAACCGTGTTGTAATCAACGTTTTTTTTTTTTTTCCTTCTTGTTACTGGGCATTTTAATCATCTCAATTGTCTCTGGAAAATCCATCAGGCATCTACAGCCCATAGCCCTGCCATCAGAACTCATAATTCTGCCTTGGGAACAAAAGCCATCTGCACTGTAAACATAGGCTGGTGCATTAATGTGCAGGGGAAATGACTGTGCCCTCTGCAATGTTTCCTAATCCTTTATTCATCTCAACATGGTGGCATTTTATGGCTTCCCTCGTGAGACAACTCCAATTATTCTTACAGTTTATCTAGGTTTCTGGAAAAATCTGTTGGAATGTTGCCTTCCTGCCCTATTTCCCCTGGTGATCAGTTTATTGAGGGATACATTTTACCTGTACATTTTTATTTCTTAGGAAAAAACTATTCACTAGACATTTCGTTTTCCCCATGGTTCCCTCAGAGAGAGACACAAACTGGGAAACTATAAAATAGAATAAAATAAAGTGGGACACTAAGATAATCATGCAGTTTGATTCTGATGCCCTGACCTATTTTTAAAAGTCAAAGCAAGAACAAGTTCTGTTTCCCCTCCCCAGCAATTCCATGGGGATTTTTCTCAGTGCAGTGATAATATGAAGTATAAAATAGCTCTCTTTATTGTTGGGAGGGAATTTCGACTTTTTAAATTTTAAAAAAGAAACAACTATAACTGTTCTTTAATTCTCTAGCCGTCTTATCTTAGTTCAATAGTAGGTGTAGATGCCATACCATGGACTCAGGTACTGTGAGCAAGATCTCTGTACTTTCCAAGACTCCTTAATCTTTGGAAAGCTTTTGAAAAATTAAAAACTCAGAATTTTACTTTTCAGATCAGACCAATAATTATCTGATTATAAGGAATGGATTCTTTGGTGGGGAGAAAAACTAGGAACAGTTTGGAAAACAATTTGAGTACCATGAGGAGAATGTAGTATAATTTATTCCAAAGAATTCATTTACCTGAAAAATTTACCAACTGATGTCAATTCCAAAGAATTCATAAAAACTGGGCCCTGAAAAAGAGACAGCGAAATTCTAGGATACTCTGAGTCTTTCTTTCACTCCCTTTTTCTTCCTTAGAGTGCTTTCCCTCGCAACTGGGTCTTTGCATATTCTTTCTCAGTTGTACACATTGATTTGTGGGGAGCCTATCTTTTCTTTATTTCTTTTCTTGTATTCATATTTCAGTATGTCCAATAATTCAAAAGGATTGAGTAAACATAAGGTATATTTATTAATATAACAATTATTTGTGCAGCCGACAATGGGCAAATATTTTGTGCCACTGGGATAAGAATGGACAATATAAAGATTTTGTAGATAGGAGATGGAACTTTTATAGACATGAACTGTATTTTAGCAGGGACTTGCTCTAGTTTCCGCACATTTGAAATGGGAAGCAGCATAACATGGTAGAGCTGTTCTGGAGCCACATGGCCTGGATTTAGTCCTACTGTGACTAGCTGTGAGACTTCAAATGACTTATCCTCGCTGGTCCTCAGTTTCCTCATCTGAACATTGGGAATTGTTTCTACCTCATGGATTGCTTTGATGATGAAATGAAGAAATTTATGTCAAGTACTTAGAAGAGCACCTGCATCCCTTAGACTTTGTTCTTATGATCAATGCTCTGAAAGTTTCTAGGAGTGAGAGGATTAATTCTACCTACAGAATTTTCAGAAGACTTGCGTGAGAATTGCTTGTTCAAGGAGACACCAAGAGCAATTACACAAGTTCTAAAGTTCAACTCAATACTCCTTGCCTCATGTTCTTATCTTTCCACTTGTATAAGAAATCACTACTTCCTGCTTTAAACAAATGTTTTAAAACATTTCAGAATTTCCCCATGCATGGTCCTGGTTTTGAAGAAAGTCGCCTCAATCATGTCAATTATTTCAGTAGAAAGGCATCTGGAACATCTGTCTTTATTTCCTTTGTCTGCACCTGGGCTTCACAATGATGGAAGGTGGTAACCTAAAGGTGCTCAAAACATCCTGAAACAGGCCACATTGTCAAGCAAGTTTGACACGCTTGCTGAGAATGAGCTTTGTCTGGCTGGACTGATCCACTCTTAATGATTCCACTCTGTGCATACCCAAGTGGTTTAGACCATCAATTACCTATTTTAAATGAATTCTGGTCATATGCAACCAATAAAATGTCTTCTGTTAGGTATCAAAAAGAAAGCAAACCTCAAGTTTGGTGAGTTTTCTTTTCCTTAAAAGAAATTCTGGGATGTATGATTGCTGAAATATTAAAATGAGAATATTTTGCAGGTTGAAGCTACTTCATATTTCTATAGACTTAAACATGATCTTGCCTGGGGACAAAGCTTTCAAATATGTTAAAGAACATGAACTTCAACCTTTGGGGGAATAAGTATCTGAAACAGCCCTCGGCAGATGAGAGGATGACATCATGAAGGTCCCTCTAACTATGGGAGAAAAGAGTTGGAGACAGAAAAGCAGAAAGACCCCCTTGAAGGCTGTTGTAGTAATGGAAGTTAATTTGTTAACTTTTTTATTTCAAAAGGATTTTATATTTACAAGAAGTGATAAAATCAGGACAGAAGAATCCCACGGTGTCCTTATCCCCAGCCTCTTTTAATGATAATATCTTACGTAACTTATAATGCATTATGGAAACCAGGAAACTGACTTTGGCACAGTGCTATGAACTAGAATATATGCCTTACTCAGATTTTATCTGTTTTTGCATATGTCTAGTTCTATGAAGTTTTATCACATGTACAGATTCATATAAAGACTACCACAATAACCAAACAGACCAAAGAAGAGTTGATAAGACCTTGAACAAAGAGAAATGGAGAAAACAGGACAGAGTCAATAAATATCAATGAACTGTAACAGTGAAGAGCTTAGATTCTGGAGCCAGACTTCCCCAGACTGAACCCTTGCTCCACCACTGCTTATCAGCTCTGTGGCTGGATGCTGTGTAACTTGTCTGTGTCTGAGTTCTCTTATGTGTATATGATAATAGTACTTTCGAGGGGTGTAGTGGGAAATATATTAGAAATAAAAAGAGCATATAACAATCACAGAAAAGTAGTCAGTATATGTTAATTCTATGAATATGTTAGCTTTTACTGTTAAGTAAGATCCAATACTGGTGGAATGTAGAGCTGAATTAAAGGTCACATCTTGAGCTTGTTACCTGGTAGATGGCATAGGTACCGCTTGATGCAGAAGGATGGGTTTGGTGGGGGAAGATGTCAGTAAAATTTGAGGTGACTTTTTATACACATACACACACACAAATAAAGAGTGAAAGAGAATTTGTGGTGGATATGAGGTTAAGTAAATGTGTCAAATTTGTGTCCCCTACAAAGTCTAGCATGAATTTCATCAGAAAAGAATATGGGTTTTTATGGCAGTATTCTGTAAGAGGTACTTTTTCTAATCTACATGGTTTTCCCAGTATATAACATCTGCCTGATAACAAACATCAGTACACAGGATACAGTGTGGTGTGGGAAATCCCTCACAAGTATTTCAGGGAGATATCAGTCACCTTTCTTGGCCTTTCAGCTTACACAGTCTTGGCTGATGCTTTCAGGAACCATGACGTCATTTCTGCATCTCCTCAAGTGGTTCACACTCTGAGAAATAACTTCAGCAACTCTCTTTCTACAGGCTTAACTATTGTGGCTATTAATTTGATCCTGTAACGGATCACTGCAAGGTTGAAGATCCCTCTGATGGCTACTCTTTGGTGTGTACTCTATAGAGATCGGCTATTCTCTCCTGGCTCTATGCTATGGTGAAAAGTGGCAATTTAAAATACAGTGCTGCATTTCTCTGGAGATAATGGTCTAAAAGGTGGACACTTGTGTTAAGATATAACAATCCATTTATGTCTTCCAGGTGCTTAAGTCACCAAGAAGTAGAAGGATGATAAATCACATTACCCTTTGGAATACCTGTAGGGAAAAGAGTTGTGAAGACCCCAGCCTCTGCTCTGTCATTTAGTCTTTCTTTCTATGAGCTACTTCCATATCCTTTGAATGCATTCCCTTTCCCTTGAATTAGTATTGTTTTCTGTTGCTTGCAACTAAAGAAGGTTAACTATTAAATGACTATTATCAAAACTATACTGTTTTATAGATTACAAAGAGGTGCAAACTTTGAAACGTCAACTTGGCGGTATGTGCCAGTATCATACATGTGCTTACATTTGACTGAGCAATTTTACTACTAGTAATTTACCCAGAAAAAAAAATCCAGACAAACTCAGAAAGATGTATACCTGGGATGATTATCAACATAAAATCTAGAAACTAAGTGGGTACATTTATGTATAATGAAATATATGATTATTGATCGCATAAGTAATACCGATAGGATATGAAATGATTAAAATGATGATGAATACATATTTAAAAGATATAAAGAAATTCCATGAAATACTAAGTAATAAAGTCAAGTATAAAATATCTTACATAGAGCCAGGTGCAGTGGCACACACCTGTTATCCCAGAGACTCAGTAAGATTGGAAGTTCAAAGCCAGCCTCAGCAACTTAGCAAGGTCCTAAGTAATTTAATAAGACCCTGTATCAAAATAAAAAATAAAAAGGGATGTGGCTCAGTGGTTAAACACTCCTGGGTTCAAACCCTGGTACCATAAAAAATAATGATGAAATAAAATCTCTCATACAACATGATCCAACTTGGTTAATATAGCATGGTTACATGCATGAGGGTGGTTGTACATGCATGCATATATGTGGGTATATGTACAACCTAAGAAAGAATTTTGAAAGAATAAATGTGAAATACCAGGGATGGGTATTATCTCTGAGTGATGGGTTTCATTGTATTTTTATATTTAGTTTATATTATTTAAGACTTTCTATACTATATCATTTATTAGAAATAAGTTTTTGCAGATTTTTTTGAAAAATTGAAATATCTCTTTTTATGCAAAAGTCAGTGTATATTTTCCTCTGATGCATAAACACACTTTGCCCATAGCTGAGGCAGACTGAGACTGATGTTTAACAGTGTGGAGATTATTTATATATATATACATATATATATATATATATATATATATTTTAAAGAGAGAGTGAGAGAGGAGAGAGAGAGAGAGAATTTTTTTTTAATATTTATTTTTTAGTTCTCAGCGGACACAACATCTTTGTTGGTATGTGGTGCTGGGGATTGAACCTGGGCCGCACGCATGCCAGGTGAGCACGCTACCGCTTGAGCCACATCCCCAGCCCAATGTGGAGATATATTTGCATATAGAATATACTCATATATGTCTGTATGGATGAAGAAGTTTGAGCCTAAGGCTTTGAATATGTTAGAGATACATATGTGACTTGTGTGTTAGTTTCCTATAGCTGCTATAACAAATAATTACTTGATGGCTTAAAACAACAGAAATTTAATCTCTCATAGATCCAGTGGCCAGAAGTCTAAAATCAGCATCACTGGACTGAATACAAAGTAGAGGCAGGGTTTGTACACCTTCTAGAGATTCAAAGGAGATTTCCTGTCTTTTCTACCTTCCAGTGGTGGTGGGGGGTTCTGGCATTTCTTGGCATTTGCCCACATCATTCCAATCTCTGCCTTCTCCTCTTTTTTTTTTTTTTGGTAATAAAAACGTTCCACTTTCTCATAAAGACACTTGTGGTTACATTTGGGACTCACCAGGATAATCCAGAATTCTTTTCCCTTAATTCACTCAGATCTAAAAAGATCTATTGTCCATATAAGGTTTCATTTACAGATTTCAAGAACTGGACACTGAATCACAGGGAGACTTTTTTTATAGCCTACCACAGCATATCATCCTAAAAATGAGAATTGCACCTGAATTTTATACGATTATTGACCACCTTTTTATATACTGGAAAGACATATTTGATCTTATTGATTATATAGGATAGAAAGTAAATTTAATGATACATTTCAAGCCTTACTATGAAGCATGTGGCCCTTCACAATTCTAAGAAAATGATGAATGTATGTATCTGAAAGCTTCAAGATGACCAATTCAGTAGTCTAAAGGGATAAGAAATGGTCATGGTTTTAAGAAGAAATACATGATACAAGGGGATTAAGGAAAGGAAGAATTTAGAGAAACCGATATGGGTAGGTTGGCAAGGGTGGTGGAAATACATCACTCTGGGTCTGAAAGGGGCAAGGGAAGTGGGATCACCAAAATGTTGAGAGAGCTGAGGATATAGGTCTAGTTTCAGGAGGGGGCTGCTGAACAGGAGCTGTGGCCTTTGGTAGAGGAACAGAACACTGCCAATCTTCAGCCTGGAGTGAGGGAGCAGATGGTTTTGGTGGCCAAATCAAGGGGAAGCCAGATGATAAAGGGAGCATTAATGTTGTCCATACAGACCTGCCCCCTGGGGCAAGATCAGGATGGAGCAGGATGCAAAGTGAGCCCGAATCTTGGGGCAAGAAGTAAATAGCTGGCATGTGTTGCTACCAAGTTGTAAAGAAGGCAGCAGGATCTTAGAAGTAAAGTGAAAAGAGAATTTAAGAGGGAAGATGGGTTCATATTTCAAATGCTGCCAAAAGGTCAAATAAGATAAGGACTGAGAGATGTTCATTGATTTTTAAGACAAGGAAATCTTTGACAGCCAGAGCCAGTTCTGCTGAGGTGCAGGGGTGAGTAATGAAACCCAATGGATGTTATTTGAAAAGCGAGAGACGGAAGCAAATGGAAATAGCAAGAGAAGACAAAGAGTCATTTTTTTCAAGTTCACTTGATAAAAGAAAAAGAGAAATAGAACAACAGTGGCAAGACCAGATGAGGTTGAGGAGAAGGATTTTTTTTTTCTCCCAAGATGAGCAAAATCTTATCTGTGTGAAAGGGTTAATGAAGGACAAAGGTGAGAAGAAGCAGTGGGTGAGTCATGCAATGTACTCTTCATTCTTAGCTGTGAAGGAATGCGGAGATGAATTAGTCATGTCTGCCATGGACATGACTTGGAGATGGAGAGGGAGAAATTAGGAAATGGATTCTAATCCATTTTCTTTATTTTCTAGATTCAGCTGTGGTTCAGAGGTGGGAACCCACTTCCCTGTCATTCAGGTAACTAGTAAGAAACATTTTTACTTTTACTCTGGCAATCCTAACAATTGGTCACCATTTCTAAAATCATGCCACCCATACCATAGGAGATATATCAAATAATTTCAGATATTTGACAGCTTAACACTTTAATAATTATGCACTTATTTTTAATTTTTTTTTAATATTTATTCTTTAGTGGTTGGACACAACACCTTTATTTCACTTGTTTTATTTTTTGTATGTGATGCTGAGGATTGATCCCAGGGTCTAGTACGTTCGAGGTGAGCGCTCTATCACTAGCCACAACCCCAGCCGTATGCACTTATTTTATAGTTGCCATAGATTAGTGGCCAAGAATACTGGCTCTCCATTTACCATGCTAATTTATATAGTTTTATTTTTAGTCTAATG
Source organism: Ictidomys tridecemlineatus (assembly GCF_052094955.1). Taxonomy (NCBI): domain Eukaryota; kingdom Metazoa; phylum Chordata; class Mammalia; order Rodentia; family Sciuridae; genus Ictidomys; species Ictidomys tridecemlineatus. The sequence goes on along the minus strand of NC_135478.1, from coordinate 30,631,027 downwards.
GTTTTAGAAAGGAAAATTTTATTTAAATAAAAATACCACAAAAAATATATAGCTGTGACAACAATTCTAAAACTGTGATGGTGATCCTGAACACATGAGTTCTGAGACAGTCTATAGTATCTCTGTATTGTGTGTTTGCAGGGTTAATTTTGCATTCATTGGTGTAGGAGTTGAAGAGTTCAAATCTCACATATGCAATCTTACCTTAAACTGCCATTCCTAAGCAACTAAAACTGCAAAATGCACCTGAAGAGTCAAGAAGAAAACTTGAAATATTAACTCTCTCCAGCATTTTGCTGAGTGGACAGAAGAATTATCTTAGCTATGCATTTTATCACATAATTTAAAAGAACTCTCCTGATTAATTAAAAGAGAGTCAAACTCATTTAAACTAGCAAGAGATTACTGCAATACATAATTTTTTTGGTCAAACTAAAGTAAATGGATATAGCTGTATAGCTTGAGTTTTTGTTATTCACGCTATTGCCCATTTGCTGACAAATTTTCAATACTTACAGATTTATTCAGGCCTATTAAAAGCCTCAAAGCAACCAGGAAGTGTTATAAATATTTAAACAGAGATCTGGGTGTTTCAAATGCTGAATAAATCATAAGACTGAGAGCTGGTGTGCTGGCTGTTCTGCAACGTGACTGCCCTTGGTTCTGGGCTCACTCTGGTGAACGTATGCCCTTTACTAATCCAGTCATGGTACATACTTCACTGGTAGAGGGAAGCTCTATTTTCATTTCAAAGCATCACTTCTCACCCAGAAATGTAATAACAAGGAGAAGTGTTTTTGAGAACAGTAAATCAATTTGTTTCCTAATAATGAGAGCTATACAACCATCGTTTGTATTTCTGCATGATCAATCAGCTTCACATACTATATGAAATATTTTAGTCCATTGCTGGGCGGCAATCAAGAGTTTTACATACCTGAAACCAACCTATAAGTCATGGAGGATTTGATTCTCTACAGAGCAGCTCCCTTTTCCATTTCTCACATCCAGAATATTCAGTCAGGCACTCCTGCATAGGTGGGACATTGAGGATGTCCTCTTCTCCACCCAGAATTAGTTTCAACCCAGCATTCTGTTTCTAGGTGTTGAGATTTGCTGGTGAGAGTCAATATTTTTATTACCTTTACTTGGGTTTTTAGCTTCCTACTCTTTGCCCTGCCCCTAAAAAAGGTATATTAGTTTCTAAACTCTATAACAATTTACCACAAATTGAAATTTTTAGTGTCTTATCATTCTGGAATCTAGACTGCTCATGGGGAAGGCATATGCTCCCCCTGAAGGTGGAGGGGGAGAATCCTTTCTTGCTTCTTCCTAACATCTGGTGACTGCCACCAGTTCTTGGTGTTCTTTGGCTCATAAATGCATTGCTCCAGTATCCACCTGTTGTTACATGCCATTCTTTGTGCCTCTGTGTCTCTGTTTTCTCATTTTACAAAGACACTGGTTATTGATTTAAGACATACTCTAATCCAGCATGAGCTCATCTTAACTGATTACATCTGTGAGGAGCTTGTTTCCAAAAAAAGGGTCATGTTCTGAGATTCAAGATGGATATCAATTTTGGGGTGACACTTCTCAACCTGATATAGGTGAATACCATGATTTCCATTGGTTCTGCCAAATGCCTAGCATTCTTGACACATGTTCAAGTCTAAACCTTTCCCCTCCTTTTATTTATCAAAATGTGATGCTGTTGCCACCACCAAGCCATTATATCACATGGCCCATGAGATAGCCTAAGTGTTCAATGCAGAGGAATGAGTCTCTTGTGCAACTTGCAAATGTAGGCTAAAGTCAAAGACCTCTTTTCTTTTTATAAAGTTCTTAATATATTTTAAAAACAAAGAAATATCAAATACAGTTAAGAAAATTGGCAAGACATCTACCAATTGCAAGAGGTTTCACTATAAGCCCTATACTTTCTGGATTTAGCTGCGACTTTGGGACCATCGTCTAACTCATAGTTCTGTGCAATGATCATTTTCTGTCTTATAATGTTCAGCTGTAGCAATGCCACCATACTAGCATGTCAGACCACAGCAAACCCAAGCACTGGGAATCTTGGAGGAAAAGCTGCATATAGGCAGGACTGTGTCCTCAGGACTCTAATCACAGTAAAATGAGCCCAACTGATGTGGTTGTGGGGAGTGGAGGATAAGCAAAACAAAGAGGAAAGATGAATGGGCATCCAATAGGGTTTAGGCAGAGAGGTATGAAGCATTAGAACCTGAGCTGTTATATCAGGTCATGAGGGTAAGAGGCAGAGCCTGGAAATATTCTCCAAAGCTGGCTTTTCCTGAGCACAGTCCACCCCGTAGCCATCACTGTGGCTTGGTGTTCCACATCTATTTCATCCTTCGAGATAAGTATTACCACTCTATACTTCATATACCCAAATTGAGGCTTAGGGAGGTATCATGAAAAAATTTTCAAAACTATTTTGGGAGAATCTGACCCACAAGTGAAGAGGGAACTATTAATGGGTGTCAAGTTGGCTCAGACCATTAGAATACAATTAACTCCTTTTTGTGGCCTTCCTAACTTTATGTGCCAATTACCATCCAATCATGCAAAATGAGTGATAATTGGCCATCACATGGCTGGAATAAAAGCAAATAAATGACAAATCAGTTAATTTTGCGTTTGAGAATAGAAACAGGCTCTAATTCTAAGCAATCTGAGTTTGGCCTGGTATTGCTTTTCTATGAGTGCAAACTGAATTTTCTAACTCTTAATCGAAAGGAATCCTGTACACCAGGGCTCTGTTTCTTCTGCCACTAAAAGTGTGGTAAGGGCCGACTCTGGATGTTACTGTTTGATCTCCCCATGGCTTTGCTCTTCATCTTATCAAGTCTCTGACTTAACAGCTCTCAGCTATGCCTTCATTGAACCTGGATAGGAAGCAACCTCCTCTCTAGGACCACAGTACCCTGCCCTTAGCTCATCATGCAAAACCAGATTTAGATTTGAACAAGTGTAGAAAATGAACCCCCGACTTCTTTTCTGGAGCAAGTAGGAATTGCTGTACTTAGCTGGACTATATTTCCCCCCAAGATCATAATCTAATCAAGCAAGTAAAAAGAGCCAACTCTCATCTGTAGGATGTGGATAAAAGAGAAGGTAAATTATAACCCTCCAGATGGACCACAAAAGCAAGGGGGGATTCTGAAAGGTTAAGTGGTACATGAATAGAGAATAAGAATTATTCCAAAACTCAGGCTCAACAGCACAGGACAAGGAAGAGATGGCAAATGGGGTCTGGAGGCAGTACATGGGATACACAGAAAGGTTTTTCATATGGTGTTTGAGGACCTAGGCTGTGCTCCAGATGAGAGTAGTCACATCACTGTATTGGCTTGGGTAAAGACAGACCCAAGTCCAAGAGGGTTCCGGTCTTCTTCAATGACTTCATGTTGGGGTCTATGGTCTGAGTTATAAAGTAACCTTTCTGTTTTGCTAGTTACCTCTTCTTGGAGATGAATTCAATAAGGTTATAGACTCTTTACTCAGAAGCAAAATCCCTGCTATAGACAAGTGTATGCTAAAGTACCACTTCCAGGAGAAGTGCATTTCACACAATTTATTTATTTATTGCTATACTAAGGATTGAACTCAGGGGTGCATTACCACTGAGCCACATCCCAGCCCTTTTAAATTTTTTTTTTTTTTAGAAATAATCTCACTAGGGGCTGGGGATGTGGCTCAAGCGGTAGCGCGATCGCCTGGCATGCGTGCGGCCCGGGTTCGATCCTCAGCACCACATAGAAACAAAGATGTTGTGTCTGCTGATAACTAAAAAATAAATGTTAAAATTCTCTCTCTCTCTTTAAAAAAAAAAAGAAATAATCTCACTAAGTTGCTGAGGCTAGCCTTGAACTGATGATCCTCCTACTTCAGCTTCCCAAGCCACTGGGGTTATAGGTGTGTGCCACTGTGCCTCTCCCATTCTATTTTTTGATTTTGAGAGAGGATCTCACTAAGTTGCTGAGGCTGGCCTCAAATTTGTTATCCTCCTGCCTTAGCATTCTGAGTCACTGCAGTTATAGGCATGCACAACCTTGGGCAGCTATTACAGGTTTTTTGGCAATCCATGCAGTGGGATCAAAAATAAAAAGTTTTTTTTCCCTCTTTCTAAGATCAGTTATAATAATACAGAACATAGCATGTCTAGTCCTCTTAAGATACCCATTCAAAATCATCTGCCATGTCCTGGTTCCTAATCCTGGCAGTGGATGCTGTCATGTCTTGCTTTCTGTTTGGAGCTTATGAAAAGCATGCCAGCCTGCTGACTGCATATCTACTTGGTGAAGTTTTTACTTGCATGCCTTCTCAATGCAAATCAAGGTTAAATTCTGCCTCTTGAAAGCATTTCTAAAAAGGCTGATATGGCCTCTGTAGAACAGCCAGAGGAAATAGTCCCCCGGGGAGCTTTGGATGTTTTCCATCATTTGGGGAAAGCTGTCTCCTTTGAACTCTTCTCCATTTTGATCAGCCAACAACTTCTCTGCAGTGAGGTAAAGAGGACACAGGTCTGAGACTGTAGGACCATTACTACTTCTGAGCAAAAAAGAAAAAAAAGGGGGCTTTCTAATGGGGAATTGGGTGAGAAGTTTAATTCAAGTGAGGTCAATGTACATTGCATCTTTATTCTCTCAATGTCCTCCTTCTTAATATTCTTCTCTTTAAAGAAGGCAAAGAGCTGTCTTGTGTTCTTGCTTATAAATTTCAAATTCAAAAGAAGAACACTGATCCATCTGCTGAGGCTGCTTCCGACATCTGGTATAGCCATCAAGAAGCAGCAGCAGTAGCTGGCAAGATTCCAGCCCTCTCTCAGCTTCTCCACTCAATCCACCTTTTCCTGGGTTTATTAGAGCATCCCATGAATGAAGAAGAGTATGTAGTTTCTTTGCCTCTGTGAAGTGTCTTCTATTTTTTTTTTCATAAATAGGGGGACCGGATAGGTGAAAGTACTTTAGAAAGTAGCTCATGTTTATAAATTGCTTCGATTAAAATCTCAAATAAGGTAATCTTTTGATACTTACATGGATTGCTGGGGGCTGACATTGGCTTGCTTATATTGCATAGGGCATATCTGTAATTTCTGATAAATAATTCCATCCTTAGGTTTTTGTCACTTCAATATAACGTCTGGGCATTGAAAGGAGTTCTATTTGGAAACACTTCTTGATTCCTTGTATTTTCTGTCTTTCTAAACTGAGAAATAACCAGAAGTTAATAAAAAAAAAATAACATCTCAGTTTCATGCTAAGTTGAAATGATGGCTTCCTTGAATCCCTGCTGGAGGGATTGTAGTTGTAACCACAGCATCCTAGTGAGTGTCAGTTTTCCCAGGAGACGTGAAGGGTGTTATAAACCTCCAGGACAATACCCATGTTTTCACATTTTGAGAAAGAGGAGTTTATTACAGAATGTCCATCTTGACCCATGCCTATGACCACCATGCTTTGGATGAAGAGCATTGCAGAATCTTCTACTGCCCATACCTTGTGCTATTCAGAAGTGCCACAGATCATTTTCACTGATATTCATCACCAAGTGTATTTCTCCCAAACTGAGTTGTGTCATTATTGTACTTCCATCTCTCTTTTCCTCTTGGACCAAGAGAGCACATAGGGAAGGGCTATTGGTTGAGACAGAATGTTGCATAAAGCCTAAAACAAGAGTAGTTGGTCCTTAAGTTGTTGAATTTAAAAAAAAAAAAAACAGGAAAGTTGAAGGAAAGATCTCTGAAAATGTCTTAAACCAGGGATCAGCAAACTTAGGATGAAATCTCAGTGGGTTACCTTTATTTTTAATAAAGTTTTATTGGTACACAACCACATTCATTTGTTTGTAGAATGCCTACGGTTGTTGACTCACTGCAACAGTAGTTGAATGGTTGTGACAGAGTGTGTATGGGTCACAAACTAAAAAGTATTCGCTACCTGCCCCTTCACAGAAAAACAAACAAACAAAAAAACTGATTCCCTGACTGAAATGAAAAATAAATACAACACACAAGCAAGTAAGAAGTAATTACCGAATGCTTGCCACATATTTAGGGCTATGGCAGGATTTGCGGTGGACACAAGATGCATCTTACCTCTCTGAGGAATAAGTTATTGTAACCACTGATTTTAACAGATGTGCCAGCCGCAGCGGAGGGATTCATGTGCTACAGTGAGATGACATCACTGAGATGGAGCAGCCAGTAAAAGCAAATGGGAGGTGAGCAGAGGGGACCAAGGCAAGGGCAAAAGTGGTATTTCAGAGGGAGCAAAGACAAATAGCAACCAAGAGAATGTAATTATCCTCCAGTCTCTCCTGTTCACATTTTCCTGAAGGAATATTGGGGAAGGCATTGTATTCTGTATTTACTGTAATATAAAAACTGGGACTATTGTACTCAGCTATTGAATGAAGGAATGGGCTCAGAAGGCTTGGGGATAGGTTACAAATGTTTGATCTCTGATGTATATAATTGTTGTCTTTTTGCATTTTATTGAAGACATGCTATGAATCTAAGAGTCATGCTATGTCCTTTCTGTCCATTTTTTTAATGTTACAAATTTGTGTGGTAAGTCTCATTTTCTACAGATTAATCTCATTACATTTCACAGTAATTTCCTAAGTAATATAGCGTATGAGTCAGGGTAGGCTAGGCTATACTTCAGTAACAAACAAGCCCCACATTTCAATGACTCATACAACATAAGCGTATTTCTTGTTCGAGTCACACACGTTCACCATGGATCAGTGGGAGTCTCTGCCTACTGTTGTCACTCAAGAATCCAAGGTGCCAGAAGGTCCAACTTGACCCATGCCTATGACCACCAGGCTTTGGGTGAAGAGCGTTGCAGAATCTCCTCTTCCCTATACCTTGTACTATCCAGAAGTGCCACAAATCATTTTCACTCACATTCATCACCAAGCGCAGAAACAACATTTGTCTGACTCATTCTGCCCGTTTTCATAGTTGTATGTTATATCCATATTAATCATAATTAATCCTCATAGGATTTTTCACCCAAACTCTAAAAGTACACAAAGCCTCAATGACATTCACTATTGAGATATTTATTAAGTGTCTTCTATGAGCCATTCAGGTCCTCAATGCTAGGAATGTAGCACAAAACAAGAGAGAAAAGCCAGACCTCATCAAACTTTCTTTCTAGCACAGAGACAAAGTATACATGTTAAAAATATGACGTAATAAAATATGGAGGCCGGTTGGTGATAAGTCCTATGGGAAAATAAGACATGGAAATCAATAGAAGATGCTAAGTGTTAGGAGTTAAGTTGCTTCTCTGTCCATAGTGCTTTTAGCATTTGCTCCAGAGCATGGCAGATGGCCTAAGAGTACTAGGGATCACATGCTGCCTATAGGAAACTGGTAAAAGGTGAATTTACACTGTATTTGGTATTTTCAAGTCCAGTTAAAGGTGCTGAGGCTATAATCAGTGGAGAATTGGGAGGGGTGGATATCTTGGGACCATCCTTTCTCCTGAGGCCCCTTTCAGATGGAGGCAGAAAGGTTGTAGGAGGAAACTTGTACAATAACATAAATAACCTGGAATCTTAAATGCCTCCTTAAATATAAGAAAATAAATGTTCATAAAATAAATCTTCAAAGAATATAATGAGGAGGGGGTGAGGGATCTGTTTGGCACCTAAAAAAAAAAACAAACAGCAAAATACATGTCTTCTACATTTGTGAGGAGAATTTAAAGATAAGCTTACTTTGGGTTTGGCTGGTAGAGGATTGCAATGTTTCTCTTCATTTATAATGAGTGACATGTTTGTAATGAATTTTCCTAGCTCAAATTTTGGTCCTTGTTTTCTTTCTCCTTAAAATAACTCTCTTTCATTTTCTCGCTTCCATTCCAAAGCCCTCTGGCCCCTTCAGTAGCTCCCATTGGTAGTTCATGGGGTATTTTAAAGCCAAATAATATTCCTTACATTCAGTAATGCCTTTCTATTTTCCCCTGCAATTTTTCCAACTTGCTATCAATCTTCATGCTGAGGTTTCCAGCAAAGTGTGTGAATAAAAAATATCACCGTTATAAGTGGCTTTTTCTATTAACCTGGCTCATCCCACCTTGTCAAAACACTTAGCCTTGAGATAGTAACTCCCTTAAAGTTCTGGCTCGGGTTTTCAATTTGCCGTTGACCTTGGGTGGATGAATCACTTTACCATTGTGACAAAGAAGGTTCCTCTGGGGATATAGGATTATTCATTTTCTGCTAAACTACAGAGAAAGAATTTAAAGTTTCTTAATATCTGAGCCATGCCCTGTAATAGAAAAAAAAAAAACATTGCAAATGTCTAATTACATGACCTTGATCTGTTAGTGATACAGAGGAAGCTGGTATCCACAAATACTCAGAGCTCAGGCTTCCCCATTGAAATACCCAGAACAGGTATGTTTCTTTAACCGAACCCTTACTCCTAAGCTAACATCTCATCCCCCATATTACCTCCCTGTCTCCCAACAGCCCCCAACTTAGTCCACCATAGAATCAGAGTGATCTCTTATTGAATGCGTATTGTGCAAACATTGTGCTATGCATAAACAGCTACAGAAAGAGCACACATTCAGGTATGGATGGTTCCCATGACCTTTGCTACATAGTTTTGCAATTCCTCTCATAAAAGTAGAATGTACTTCCTGCTCCATTGATGTTGGGGTTGGTCATGCGATTTGCATTGGCTAATAGTATACGCAATCATAATGCAACTTCCAAACTTTTGCCTCAAGAATGATTGAATGTGTTCACCCTTGTGGACTTCTGGTTACAAAACAAGTCTGAACTAAGTACTTGGAGAATGAGAGCTATGTGTCTCAGTTATCTGAGTCAGCTTGTAATAACCAGCCAACATCTGGAAAATCTCCAGATAAGTATATGAGGCCTTCCTGGACCAGATATCCATCTCCCAGTAGGCCTGCCACATGTTGAAACCAAGTTATATCGGCCAAGCCTGGCCCACATCAGCAGCAATGTCAAGTTAACCCATAGACTTACAAAAAATAACATGGAGATTTTTCAAGTCATGAGTATTATCATGTTTATCATAGCTAACTGATGACCATGTTATAAAGATTAGTTTATTTAATCTTTGAAATAAACTTACACGGGAGATTCTATTAGTGTTTCCATTTTATAGAAGAGAAAACTGAAACTTAGAAAGTTTAAACACCACGCAGCCACGAAGTGGCACTAGGAGTTCCGAATGTCTAATAATTAAAAATCTAACATTTAATCTCATCATGCATCTCTGTGGACTCCCTTCCCTTGGTTTTCTTTAACTATACCCAATCGAAATTTGCTACAACTAGGCTTTCCTTTTCTAGATGAAGAGTTCCTTTTCATTTGAATAAAAATGAGAATCTAAGTTCTCTCTGACTTTCCTTGGGGGTCTCTGTTGTCTTCTGAAACTTGTCTGAAGCAATTGTTAGTAAAGAAATAGGCACAAGACATTTCAGGTCACTTATGGAAACATTTTCATGGTAATAACTTGTTTATGCAAATAACATTGTTTTCTGCTCTAAATTTCCCAGTGCCCCTTCGTAATGAGTGAACATAATTAATGGATCCTGTCACTCAGCCAGAAAGAAATTTGTTCCTAAGCTGAGTGACTAATTGGACAGGTCAATGCATACACGATCATCAGAGATGGCTTTGTGAGTGGAGGAATGAACCCTGACTGGGAAGCTGCTATGATTTGATGGAGATAAAGGCATGGAGCTGGGTGTGGTTGGGACTAAATACATTGCTTCTTGATGAAGTTGGCCTCAATCCATACACCTTTTGTGAAACAGAATAATGGAATTCCTATTCTGTATTCTTCTGTATATTTTTTATTAGTACATTATAATCATACATACTAGTGGGGTTCATTTTGACATAATTATGAATGCATATAACATAGTTGGTTAATTCTCAATCCTCAGTAATTCCCCTCTCCCTCTATATCCCTGGCTATTCTTTATTCTTATAGGATACACATAAAAAATACTTGAACTCTCAAGAAACATTAACTGCTTTTATTAAAGCCTTAGTAGATGCCAATAAACAAACCACCTTCTCTTTATACAGTCATCTGTTGTTAATTTGGTTTTCTTGTTTGTAAAATTCAATAGGAGGGCTTCTTTTTCTTTTTCAAGTGGTTTGATTTAAAACATGCAGTGGTTGCTATTCCATGTATTTTGGACGTTTTATAAAAGTATAAACAAGAAGTTTCAACATTTCATGGAAATTGTCTATGGCTTAAAGAGAATGAGAAAAACAGCCCCTATCTTTCTGCTCACATGAAATCTGTGGCATTATATATTGCTATAATTGCTTTTTAAACACAAAACTCAGAGTGTGAAAAAACTGAATGCCTGTGATGCCTGAATCATTCAGAGCTTTCAAGCTTGTTCCGTTGTCCATGGAAATTGCATGGCATTGTTCTGATTTTCCGTCTATAATAAGTTGGGAAAGCTGACGTTCTTTTGATTCATTCTCACAAAGTGGAAATAATTCCTCAACAGGACTTTCCACCTGGCAGAATCATGGTCCAAGTGTAATTAAATAGATAAAAATGAAATATGGTTCCTAAATATTATCAAGTGTGGTTTTGGGGCTGGTAAATATCACAAGTATTCCTACAATGATTAAAAATATGTTATAACTTGAACTCTATTTATCTGCCGTGTATTACTACTATTTAACTTTTGGAACATATTTTGAACTCAGAAGGCTATAATATTCTTCCTAAGTTATCTGGTAGCTAACGTAGTCTCTCACAATATTAGTATTTCATCCATCACTTACTCATTCATTTACTGAAAAGTTCTTAATGATTGTTGGTATACAACATCCACAATTTTCAAGATTCCTATTAATTATTTTGCTCAGAATAATAAGTGTACATTTATATTAAAAACATATAAAGAGATTTTTCACTTTAAGGGACATTTAGAATGAGTACTTCTGTTTGAAAGTAAACATTCATATAAAAACAATGAATGAAATACCTTCTTATTTCACTGACCTGATAATGCTCTTTAGGTCTGATGGTAAAATACGTGATCACATGACTCTGCCCAAACATGTTTAAGGAAATCAGACATGATGGAAAATTGTACCTGAATCTTCAGCCTAAATCTTTGAAAGGTAACTGCTAAGACTAAAGTTAAGAGCACATTATGGCCAAATATCTAGGCCAGATTAAACTTTGATGCCTTCCTGAATAGATTCTATTTGGAGATAAGTTTTAAAACATGAAAAGATATATTTTCCCAGAGCTTTTGGATTTACATTTTGTATTTGGATGCAGTTCAATCAGAGTCTTTTTCTACTCACTCCCCAAACTAAAAAGGTAGAAGTTAGCCTACACCTACCATGGTTCAGCCTAATAAGTAATTTTGCTTATGGGTACAACAACTGAGAAAGAAAGCAAAAAGAAATGATGTAAAAAGGAGCATGAAAAATACCAGATAAGAGGCAGTTAAGGATAGGATGGAAATGGTTCAGAAAAGGCCAAGATAGTTTCAGTCCTTAAGAACCTGGAGTCTAGCAGAATTTGGATAACTAGGTTTTTACAATACAAAGATCCTGTCTAGGTCTCCACTTGTTTATAAGGTGGATGTCTGTGCTGGGCTGTTGGAAGTAGACTGGATTCAACCCCTACTCTGCCTGTCTGTTGCTGTGGTCTTGCATAATGGTTATTCTGCACCAAGGGTATTATACAAGCAATGTAGAAATATAGTGAGATATGAAATACGATTTGGGGGAACCGTGTAATTATGAAGACATCATCTTTATAGTAGCCTGATTTTAATATCTGTAGAAAGGACCGATAACATAAGTTCTGACGTGGAAACAGATATAAAGAAAACTGCTTGGTAATTCAATATTCTCCTTTAAATTAAAAAAAAAATTAACCTGGCTATCTGAATCCCAATGACAAATTTATAATTCACTCCATCTGAAGCCCACGTTCCTGTTACTTCTCTTGTCACTAAAATAATATGGATGCTATAGCGTAAAGCTAGATGATCAAAATAGTTAGCTTGAGGTCAAACAGAATTTCACATCTGTAATGCCAACTTTGTGATATTGCCCAAATTACCTAAATTCCTGCATCTCAGGACTATTCTTCTCTAAAATGAGAATAATAGCAGGATATCTGGAATGATGAAATGACATAATCCATGAAGAATAGAATCAAAATGAAGCGCAACACAACCAGGAATGGATATATGAATTTAGCTCCCCTGTTTTTATAAGAAATGCACATACGTCTGCTGTACCTATTTCCCCTGATGGCAGAAGCTACTTCCAATCGAAAGTAATGTGGTTTCTCCTATTATAAGCATTTGGGGTAAGATGAGATTTACACACCTTTTTGAAAAGAGCTTCTACCCCCCCCCCGGCCCCCACCTTTCTTCCAAATCAGCCCCTGGAGTTGCTCCTTAAATCTAAAGCAATCTCTTTCCTCCATGATATCTTTCTTCATGGCTTCACCGACCCACAGGTGAAATGTAGCTCGCTGTGCCTGTTCTCTGGGCACTGAGCACGGCTCTCACTGTCTCTACTTCCAAAGCCTCCCAGATTCTGCATCTCCTAGGACTTCACTTCCCCACACTGCTGCCTTGCCACTAATTCAGATCTTTTTCGCTTGGTAGACTGCCCGGGGCTCAGCAGTCACCTCAGCTGACACCCTCCAGTCACCAGTGCCCATCTGGTTCTTGGCTTTCTTCCTAAAGTATCTAGAGCCTGTGGTGGGGGTACCTGGGTCACTGTGGACCTCAGGCTTTTTCTTTACTTCAGCATTGATCCTCCTAAATGATCCCATTCTTCTCTTCCATGACAAGCTTCCTTTGCTTTTCCTCTTTAGTGGAAACCTTCCAAAAGCATATCTTCTTTGCTATTCTTTATTCTAGGATTAGTCCATTTCCCTTTTCTTAGCACAGCTGTATGCAGGACTTGTGTCTGAATTTTGAAAGAGCTACCAAGGAAGGAAATGAAAGGGATTCCTGACAATTTACTGGGAGTACTGCACAAATATCACCCTTGTTACACACAGAATACCATTTAGCACAGGAGAATGAAACAAATGATAAATAAATGTAGTTGCTGATTTCAAGTTAGGATTATAGCATAAAGCTAAACCTCCAAGTCTTCCTTTTCTTGTAACCTAAGAGGGAAAAAAACAAGCACGCAGATAAAAAGTAGCCAAAATACCCTAATGGAAACCAGGAAAATATAGAAAGCATTTTTTACTAGTAAGAAACATTTTAAATGTTAAAAACTGGTAAGGCTGATGTAGTGGGCAGAATTCTAATGAAACCCAAATCCCCCTGCGCCCCTGTACACACATGCTTTATATGTTTCCACAACCCCTTCACTGTGAGTAGAACCTATAAATGTGGTGGGGTATCATTCCTGTGGTTAAGTTGCTAATTAATTAACATGGAGTTAACCAAAAGAGAGATTGTTCTGGATGGGTGGGACTAGAGACATTGCAAGATGATAAATGTGCCTCTGGACTTGGAGCACTAAGTTTGTGCAGGTTGGTTACTTGGCAGTAGATAACTGATACACTTGGAATCTGCAGGCCTTCAAGAAGCTTCAAACACTGCCTCCCGTAGAAGCATGTAAGGAGAAAGAGACATCTCCCAACATTCACTCTTTCCTTCTGTCTTTTTTATATCTCTCCCCCCCACCCCCTTCTCTGCTTTTTCTCTTCTAGAATAAATGTACATCCTAGAAAGAGGATAAAGGATAGCTCCTGTAACCACTTCCAAAAGGACAAGTAACAATTTCCACAAAAATGTCCACCATGAACAACTCTGAGTTCAAGCAGAGCCAGGAAATCCGGTGTTCTTAATTTAAGATGAAAAATAGATATATAGGCAGGAAGGGGCAAAATGGCTATTAGCTTTCCATTCTAATTATCTCTAAAAATAAGCAGGGATATAGCCAAAGAGAAGATGAAGAAGATAAATAAAGTGAGAACTTCAGAGGGAACAGAGAAGAGGTAAGAGAAACTCATGAAGCTCTTCCCACATCATAAGTAAACAGGGAAAGGGGAGAATGTGGTATGAGGTAGTGTGCACACGCAGGGTACTGAAATGGAATAAAAGAACAACACAGCTGAATTGCCAACTTAGCAGAAATCTCCAGAACTTTAAGGTAAATTGGAAAAAATATTTGAGACTAAAAGTGTTCTTTCATGGGAACAGCACAGCCTGTCTAATATCCACTGGTGGTATCTTGACTAGTAAATTTTTCAGGTTTAAATATTTTGAAAAGTCCTGCAATTGATAGAACAAAGGAGAATAAACTTGGCCATAAGACATGACAGTAGTGCTCAAGTTACTAATAAAAGTGTGTTCATCTTTTTCTGGGGCTTTGAGATGTAGTGTTAGGTCATTTATTTGTTGACATTTTATTCTTTTCATGAATGCACTCAATGCAATAAACTTTCCTCTTAGCACTGCCTTCATAGTGTCCCAGAGATTTTGATATGTATCAGTGGTCTCATTGACCTCTAAGAATTTTTTATTTCATTCTTGATTTCTTCTACTGTCCATTCATCATTCAATTGTGTGTTATTTGGTCTCCATTTGTTACAGTAGCTTCTATTTTTTTTATTTTTTCATTGATTTCTAATTTCATTCCATTGTGGTCTGATAGAATGCAGGGTATTACCTCTGTGTTTTTTGTTTGTTTGTTTGTTTGTATTTACTAAGAGTTGCTTTTTGGCATAAGACATGGTCTATTTTAGAGAATGAGCCATGTGCTGCTGAGAATAAAGTATATTTGCTCATTGATGGATGAAATATTCTATGTATGTCTGTTAAGTCTAAATTATTGATTGTATCATTTAGTTCTGTAGTTTCCTTATTTAGTTTTTGTTTGGAAGATCTGTCCAGTAGTGAGGGAGGTGTGTTAAAATCACCTAGTATTACTGTATTGTGGTCTATTTGACTCTTGAAATTGAGGAAGGTTTGTTTGATGTACATAAATGCTTCATTGTTTGGATCATAAATATCTATAATTGTTATGCCCTGCTTATGTATGCTTCCCTTAAGAAGTATAAAATGTCCTTCTTTGTTTCTTCTGATTAACTTTGGTTTGAAGTCTACTTTATCTGAAATGAGAATGGAGACCCCTATTTGTTTATACAATTCATATGAGTGTTAAGTTTTTTTTCCCATCCTTTCACCTTCAGCTTGTGGCTGCCTGTGCCCATGAGGTGAGTCTCTTGAAGACAGCATACTGTTGGATCTTGCTCTTTAATCCAATCTGTCAGTCTGTGTCTTTTGATTGATGAGCTTATGCCATTAACATTCAAGGTTATTATTGAGATATGATTTGTATTCCCTGTCATTTTGATTTATTTCTAGTTTTTGATTTGTCTTAGCTTCTCATTTGGTTGAATGTCACTTTAGTGTAGATCCTCCCTTTGCTGGTTTTTACTTTTTTTTTCCACTCTATCCTCATGAAATATTTTGTTGAAACTGCTCTGTAGTGTAGGTTTTCTAGTTGTGAATTCTTTTAATTTTTGCTCATCATGGAACATTTTAATTTTAACTTCAAATCTGAAACTTAATTTTTCTGGATATAAAATTCTTGGTTGACATCCATTTTCTTTCAGAGTTTGAAATATATTATTTCAGGACCAAATATTCAATGCCAAAAGCAGTAGAAGACAGGAAATAATTAAAATCAGAGCTGAAATTAATGAAATTAAAACAAAACAAACAATTGAAATAATTGACAAAAGTTGGTTTTTTGAAAAAATAAATAAAATAGATAAACCCTTCATCATGCTAACAAAGAGAAAACTCAAATTACTAAAATACAAGATGAAAAAGGAAATATCACAACAGACACATCTGAAATACAAAACATAATTAGAAACTATTTTGAAAATTTATACTCTAATAAAATAAACAATATTAAAAACGTCAACAAATTTCTAGAGACATATGACCTACCCAAACTGAATGAGGAGGTGATACCTAATATAAAGGGATCAATTTCAAGTAATGAAATAGAAAATGCTATCAAAAGCCTACCAACCAAGAAAAGCCCAGGACCAGATGGATTCTCAGCTGAGTTCTACAATAAGAATTAACACCAAGATTCCTCAAAATATTCCTTGAAATAGAAAAGAAGAGAACCCTTTCAAACTCATTCTATGAGGCTAATATCACCCTGATACCAAAACCAGATAAAGACACATCAAGGAAAGAAAACTTCAGACCTATATCCTGATGAACATAATGCAAAAATTCTCAATAAAATTCGAGCAAATCACATACAAAAACATATTTAAAAGATAGTACACCATGATCAAGTGGGATTCATCCCAGGGATGCAGGGTTGGTTCAACATACAGAAATCAAGAAATGTAATTCATCATATTAATAGACTTAAAAACAAGAATCATATGATCATCTCAATAGATGCAGAAGAAGCATTTGACAAAATACAGCACGCCTCCATGTTCAAAACACTAGAAAAATGAGAGGTAGTAGGAACCTACCTTAACATTATAAAAGCTATATATGCTAAACCCAAGGCCAGCATCATTCTAAATGGAAAAAAAATTGAAAGCATACCTGCTAAAAACTGGAAGAAGACAGGGATGCTCTCTTTCACCACTTCTATTCAACATCATCCTTGAAACTCTAGCCAGAGCATTAGACAAAAGAAAGAAATTAAAGGGATACAAATAGGTAAAGAAGAACTTAAACTATCACTATTTGCTGATGACATGATTCTATATCTAGACGATCCAAAAAATCCCAACAGAAAACTTCTAGACCTAATAAATGAATTCAGAAAAGTAGCAGGATATAAAATCAACACCCATAAATCAAATGCATTCCTATATATTAGTGATGAATTAGAGAAATTAGGAAAACTACTTCATTCACAATAGCCTTAAAAAAAAAAACAACTGGGAATCAATCTAA
Source organism: Ictidomys tridecemlineatus (assembly GCF_052094955.1). Taxonomy (NCBI): domain Eukaryota; kingdom Metazoa; phylum Chordata; class Mammalia; order Rodentia; family Sciuridae; genus Ictidomys; species Ictidomys tridecemlineatus. The sequence goes on along the minus strand of NC_135478.1, from coordinate 30,614,027 downwards.
CAAAAGAGGTGAAAGGCCTCTACAATGAAAAACTACAGAGCACTAAAGAAAGAAATTGAAGAAAACCTCAGAAGATGGAAAGATGGAAAGATCTCCCATGCTCCCAGATAGGCAGAATTAATATTGTCAAAATGATCATACTATCAAAAGCATTATACAGATTTAATGCAATTCCTATTAAAATCCCAATGATGTTTTTCATAGAAATAAAAAAGCAATCATGAAGTTTGTTTGGAAAAATAAGAGATGCAGAATAGTCAAAGCAATCCTTAGCAAGAAATGTGAAGCAGGAGGCATCACAATACCAGACCTTAAACTAGACTACAGAGCTATAGTGAAAAAAACAGCATGGTATTTGCACTAAAATAGACTTGTAGACCAATGGTACAAAATAGAGGACACAGAGACTAACCCAGATTAAATATGGTTATACCATACTAGACAAAAGTGCCAAAAACATTTACTGGAGAAAAGTTAGCCTATTCAACAAATGGTGCTGGCAAAACTGGAAGTCCATATGTAGCAAAATGAAATTAAACTTCTATCTTTCACCCTGTGCAAAAATCAACTCAAAGTAGATCAAAGACTTAGGCACTAAAACAGAGACCCTGTGCCTTATCGAAGAAAAAAATAGAACCAAATCTTCACCATGTCGGCCTAGGATCTGAATTCCTTAACAAGACTCCTAAAGAACAATAAGTAAAATCAAGAGTTAATAAATGGGATGGGTTCAAATTAAAAAGCTTCTTCTCAGCAAAGGAAACAATAAAGTGAGGAGATAGCCTACAGACTGGGAGAAAATCTTTACCACATGCATCTCCAATAAAGCATTAATCTCTAGGATATATAAATAACTCAAAAAACTTAACACCAAAAAAACAAATAACCCAATCGATAAATGGGTCAAGGAACTGAACAGACACTTCACAGAAGAAGAAATACAATTGATCAACAAATATATGAAAAAGTGTTCAACATCTCTAGCAATTAGAGAAATGCAAATCAAAACTACTCTGAGAATTCATCTCACTCCTGTCAGAATGGCAATCATCAAGAATAAAGGCAACAAAAAATGTTGGCGAGGATGTGGTGGAAAAGACACACTCATACACTGTTGGGGGGACTGCAAATTGGTGCAACCACTAGGGAAAGCAGTATGGAGATTTCTCAGAAAACTGGGAATGGAACCACCACTTGACTCAGCTATCCCACTCCTTGGTTTATATCCAAAGGACTTAAAATCAGCATACTATAGTGAGGCAGCCACATCAATGTTTATTTTTATAGCAGTTCAATTCACAATAGTTACACTATAGAACCAATCTAGGTGTCCCTCAATAGATGAACAGATAAAGAAAATGTGTTATATATATACTCAATGGAATATTACTCAGCTTTAAAGAAGAGTGAAATTATGGCACTTGGCAATAAATGGATGGAGTTGGAGAATATCATGGTAAGCGAAATAAGCCAATCCCACAAAACCAAAGGCCGAATGTTTTCTCTAACATGTGGATGCTAATTCCTAATAAGGCAGGGGTCACTAGGAAAGAATAGCATTACCTTAGATTAGGAAGAGGGAAGTGATGGGAGGGAAGGGGAGGGGATGTGGCGAAAGATTACTATCAGACATTATTACTGTATGTATATATGTGACTACATGACCAATGTGATTCTGCAACATGTAGACTCAGAAAAGTGAGAAATTATATCCCATCTATGTGTGATATATCAAAGTGCATAAATGCATTCTACTGTCATGTATAATTAATTAAAACAAATAAAAAAGTTTTTTTAAAAAAGTGTGTTTATCTTCATCCAGCCCTTCCCACCAATGGGATTTTGGTAAATGTTTGACAATTGATTCTAGAGGGAATTTGTGTGTGTGTGTGTATGTGTGTGTGTGCGTGCATGCTCATGTGAGCACAAGCACATGCATGTGTATATATGAAAAATTAAAAACAGTAAATTTAAATGGTAGTTACAAGTTATAATAAAATATATAACCCATCCCATTGAGTTAAATGATTCTCATATTATGTTCTGTTGACGTTTTGCTGAATTCTTACACCCTTTTCCAAGCTATGGCTATAATTAATTAGATAATGTAGTTCTAACATGAATATTCATGGGTACTTTTCTTTGCTTGTCAAAAAAGAACAACATAAAACCACTTTCTGCTCAAAGTTGCTGAAAGTGTTCTGAAAAATAGTTTATCTAAAACAAGACAAAATTATACATGTAGAAATATTATTGAAATATTCACTCTTTTAGATGATTGATGAATTTTGTCCAAAGAACAAAAATCACATGTTTCTTCATCGTAGGAAATAATGTGCTATATGCTTTATAGAAAGAAGAGAAAAGAAAACCTTGATTCTTAGGAGTGATAATGCCTTCAATAAGGGCATTTCCAGGGAGCACAGGATATGGTATGTGTCATGCTCTTGGACTTGAATGTTGTCACCATTGTCTTTTTGCTGAACTTTTTTCATTTTTCATTAAGGTTTAGAAACATAAGGGTCTACTTTCCTGGAGACTGGACCAATTATAGACTCAAATTCAGTAATGAGTGTAAAAAGTTTGATTGTATATAAGAATATGTATCATTTATCCAAGTAATATTAAAAATTTCATGTTCTTATTCAAACACTAGATTCTTAATAAAACAACACCCAAATTAATAAAGAGGTGTTAGTCTAAGGAACCAGTGGGGTAAGCTATGAGCAGGGCTTCAGAATACTGTGCTCAGATTCTAGAACATTTCTTCAAAACATTCCTACATTCAGAAAAATAATTACATTTCCATGTAGATGTTTCTCTAATGTAACATGAAAGCATTATCATTGTCTCTTCATTTCATGAATAATAACAATAGCATTTCAGCCTCAATATAAATAATAATAATTTATCTTAACTTTTTTTTCTGTTTGTGAGGCCTTGTGCTGAAAACTTTATAGGTGTTTATATGATTTAATATTCATAATGACCTATTAATTATAGTTCTTCTTAATCCTATTTTTTAAAATAAAAACACCATAGCTCTGAGAAGCTGCTCAGCAAGTAGGTAGAGGCTCTGTAATTTGAAATTCTTATGCCTAATTAAAAAATGTGTGAACTTAATTTCATCACTCTCTTATTTTTCCTATTAACCGTTCCTTAGAATAATTCTTCAAAGTAGAGAAAGGAAACCTTCAATGGCATGTCTTTTGAGTTTTGTATTCTTTTACTGTTTTAAATTTCAGCCCCCATGATAGTTTTACAAGGATGTTGATATTCTCAATTTATAAGGGAAAAGATAAACTCATACAGTTAAGTACTGATTGCATACAATTTATACAAAAGAATTCCCCTATGTGATTTTAACCAAGTCACTTTCTTTGCAAGGTTGGGGTGCTAACTTGCAACTTAGTGAATACTTGATTTTTTTTTTTTTTTTTTGGCTATTCTAGCAAAACCACTTTTCCTCTCCTATGCTTAAGATTTGGGGGAAAATGAACAAAGATAATATTAAGTGTCTCTAGGAATCAATACAAAAGAGTTTGAGGTCAGCAAAATTTAGTCCTTTTAAAATCTTAACCTGAGACCCTAAGAGGTTCTCTACACCTTTGAAACCTTCAAGAAAAGGTGATTTGAAGAGCTTCTCTTCAATCCTTGCAAGGTTTTTCTTCCCTGTCATCAGACTTCCAGAATAAAGGCTTGAGGGCTGTTGTGCAGATCCCCTCAGTCTGCCAGCACAAACTTGAACATGGCTGGTGAACCATCACAGCAATGACATCTTCCTTTCTGCTAGCCAAGCTCTCCAGGGGCGACAATTTGCCTCACTTTAGGAACAGCAAACCCTTACACTGAAAAAGGACGGGTTTGAAAACACAGGTCTGAAACAGATGAGTGAAAATCAGATTCTTAAAATCTCCAATCCCATTTCCCTGCTCGGAGTGTGGACAACTGAAAACGCAAAGAAACCACTGTCTAAAATTAGCAAAATCCCAAAACACAGCCCCTTCACATAAGCTCTGGAGCTGAGATTCAGGTGCCCATCCAATATCTGAATGTGTAGGACCTCTTTGTTCATGCATTCTTCTGCTCCTTTACTGCCATGGCAAAGAGAGCCTATATTCTCCCTTGCTGGTGGCCTCAGCTTTAGAATTTCTGAACATCACTTTTGGTATTTACATGAGATGCCAAGACTGCTGGATGAAGCTGTCTTTTTATCTATTTCCCTTTATTTACTCATTACAAAAATAATCCATGGTCACTGTAGAAAATGTGAAAATATGGGAAACAATACAGAGGTAAAAAATCTTCAGTAATATAAGTCAGAAGGGTGGCCCTCTATGCAGGGTTGGAGCAAAGTGAAGGGCTGGTATTGACTGAGAAGAGTCACAGTACAGCCTCTGGCTTGCTCCTCATGCTCCATGCATGGCTCTTGGGCTCTAGGCAATGGTGACATGGGAATCAAATATTTCTCAAATGAATTAAGGGAAACTGCTTTTCACACCTCATTGTACACATAATACACCTCAATAAAAAGGAAAACAGTATCACTGATCACTCCAAAATAGAACAACCTTCACATTTTGAAATATTTCCTTCCTATGTGTGTAATATATATATATATATATATATATATATATATATATATCACACCCATATATATGTGATATGTGTGTGTGTGTATATACATATATAACTGTACCTTATAGATAATATACTCATGCAATAGTTTGGGATTCTTCTATCTTTACATAAAAGATGGTCCTTTACTTAACTTTTTTATTAGTTCATTTTAGTTATACATAATATTTGGATCAATTTTGACATAATTATACAAGCATGGAATGTAATTTACTCCAATTCAGTGCTGAGTACTTTTATCTCCTCTATCTCCATGTTTCTTTTACTTTGCTCTAGTGATCTTTCTTCTACTTACTTACAGTTGTTTTTAATTACTGTATTATGGCTATACATGAAGGTGAAATTCACTATAGTATATTCATATACATACATAGAAAAGTTTACCCAGATTCATTCCACTGTTTCTCCCGCTTTCCATCCATCTTCTCTCCCCATCAATCACCTTCTATACCACTGATTTCCATTTTCATGGAATTTTTCCACTCACCCATCCTATTTTTCTCTCTTCCTTTGAACTAACTTCTGCATACTAAAGAAAACATTAGACATGTGACTTTCTCAGTCTAGCTTGTTTCATTTAGCATGGTGTTCTCCAGTTCCATCCAGCAAAGGCCATGATTTCATTCTTTTTTATGGTTGCATAATAACATTGTTTTTACTTTTTTTACCCATTGATCCATTGATCAATGTTTCTTCACCCATTGATCTATTGATGGGCACTTAGGTCAGTTCAACAGCTTGGCTATTGTGAATTGTGCTGCTATAAACATAGATGTGGCTGCATCCTTATAGTATGATGATCTTAGATCTTTCAGATATATAGCAAGGAGTAGAATAAATGGGTCATATGGTAATTCCATTCCTATTTTATGAGGCATCTCCATCTTGTTTTCCAGACTGGTTGTACTAATTTGTAGTCCCACCTACATCCTCACCAGCATTTACTATTATTTGTATTCTTGATCATTGTCATTCTGATTGGAGTGAGATGAACTTTCAATGTAATTTTAATTTGCATTTTCCTAATTGCTAAACACTTTTTTCATATATTCAATTGGTCATATAATTCTCTTCTTTTGAGAATTATCTGTTTAGTTGTTTGAATTGGGTTATTATTATTATTGTTGTTGTTAAGTTTTTAAATTCTTTATATTTGTGGATATTAATCTCCTATCTCAGGAGAAGATGGCAAAGGTTTTTCTCCCATTCTGTAGGTTCTTTCTTCATGCTCTTAGTCATTTCTTTTGCTGTGCCATCCCACTTACTGATTCTTGGTTTCACTTCTTGTACCTCAGGAGTCTTATTAAGGAAGTCCATGCCTGAGTCAATGTGTTGGAGTATTGAGCCAATATATTCTTCTAGCTGCTGCTAAGTTTCCAGCACCAATATGGAGTCCTTAGGAAGAAGAAGAATAAGAATGAAATTTTGACTCTTGGTAATTTAAAATTTTTCCATTTCTAACGCCACAAAAAAAATTTTTAATCAATAATTTCAGCCATCTTATTTTCCTAACTTAAATCCCTAGATCTTTGATCTACTCTGAGTTGGTTTTTGAGGCAGCATGAGAAATAGGGATCAGTTTCATTCTTCTACGTATGGATATCCAGCTTTGCCAGCACCCCTGGTTCAAAGGCTATCTAGTCTCCAACGCATGTTTCTTAATAACTTTGAACTTGCAAGTAGTCACAGAGACAACAGAGCAATGTGCCCACTCAACTCCCTACCAACAGATGCCCATATACTCTCCTGCTCTATGATTCTAGATTCTATTCTAGGCCACAGCCTTTTAATCTTTTTTTTTAAATTTTTTTGTTCTGTTTGTGCTTTTTTAAGTCTATGGGATCTTTGTTATGGTTGGGCTTATTTTTGAAGTATTCCACAGAGTTTATTACTTCATTTTCTCCAATAATTCACAAACCTCTGAGAGCACAGAAATTGTCAACAGGAAGAGGCACATGGTGGCGAGGGTGGGAGCAAAAAGCAGAGAAGCATGTTGAAGTGGAGCCAGATGTGTACAGAGACAGAGGAGGCTTTGCTTTCACAAGACTAGGAACTCGGGTTCCAGCCAATGGGAGCGTGAGTTCCTAGTGTAAACAGGGATCCAGGTGGCACATGGGTGGGTCCCACAGCAATTTACTTTTCTTGGATTCTTGTGCAAATAGCCTGATAAGAAATCTCCCAAGAGACATGACTAAGAACAGAGGAAAATCTGAAAACGGAAGAGCAAGAATCCAGAAGAGAGTGATTTCAGACAAATCGCCAGCCTGCACCTGGTCTAGCAAGAATTCTGGAGTCTGTTTTCCCAAGTTGCTGGGACCTGGGAAGAAAGCTGGGCAATCCTACTTCTGCACCAGCCCATTCTAGGGTGAGAATCTTCCATGGAGGCCATGCTTTCTTCCAGGCACTTTAGATCTGTAAGCTAAAAAAATGGCACAGCATGAGTGGCCTGAGGGTAGCCTTCTGAAGGAAGGTGTAGGAACCACCCCTGGGAACCAAAACCTGCAGAACCTGGAGGAAAAAGGCTTTGTTGTGTTCCTAATCTGTGTTGAAGAGTCGTCTGGGTATGCCACCTAAGCACAGCTCCTTGTGCATCATACCATTCCTGGAAACTCTACTCACTGACGCTGTGATATGTAGGGCACCCCCTGGAGGTGTGTGACCCCAAGTGTTCATACTCCACACCCAGACAGCCAGCACTAGTATGGAGTCCTTAAAAAGAAGAATAAGTTCTGGGCCCTTGGGCATTTAAAATTTTTCCATTTCTAAAACCATACACACACATACACATACACATACACACACACACACAAAAAAAAAAATCAATATTTTCAGCTATTGTCTTTACCCACGTTAAAACAACTCAGGCTTCTTCCCCCCAATTTCTTTTCAATTTTATTCTTTGAGAAATGAGGGTTCTTGAAAGAGTTAAATGTGATCATGCTGTGAACACCTTTATTATAATGTAACTCACTGCCCACATTTTGGAAAAGCAAGGGCACCATAGTTCTATGAACAGCATCAGAGGTATGAACACATGATCTGTGCATGGAAAACACGTGGCTGTGTTCTATGGCCAGCTCTGCTCCTTGTAAGCTCCTTCAAGCTCTATTCCTTGCCCTAGACATGAATGCACCTTTTCATTTGTAAGTCTCAGTTTCCTCATCTGTAAAATAAGATATTTGGATGTCCTTAATTTAAGGTTCTTTCATGACTTAAATTTTTTTCTAACATATCCATAAATGTAAGTATTGATGCTGATTCTCTCCTAGTTCTATCCTTCACCTCAAAAATAAACACCTAGATGATAAATATACCTAAATAAAAATCCCTGCTCTATGGTCAAAGATCATAGAAAACAGACATGTTTCCCCTTAAATTATCAAAAGGCTTCCCAGAAGGTATCATTCCAATGTCTTAACATCTAGGACTACATGTTAAGTGTCTGCTAGGGCAGGAAACGCTTGCAAAAATCTTCAAGAAATTCAATAGACATATATTTGTTTAAGAAGCTTCATTGCCTCTGGCAAAACCTCATTATTCAAAGAAGAAATCTAGACATAAACACATTTATCATTAGCCATGCTATTAAACTATTATGAATTTTAGTAGGCTGGAAGGTATATACTTATAGGTGTATGCTCAAGGCAAGAAAAAAATCCAAGGTATTCCCGATAAATATTTCTAATGAATTTTAATTTACCTTATTGTCTACCCTCTACTTTGAGCTCCTTGTAGGCCATCAGTAACTCTCCCATCTACAAATGAATTTATTTAGTGTTTATTGAGGCTTTATACATTCATTAATTTATTTAATCTGTGCAATGAATATTTTGAGTCAATATAACAGAATAAGATTCTATTGTATATGGAAGAAATCCCAGAGTGACTGAAACAAGACTACTTTCTCTCTCACAGAAAAAAATATATATATGGATAATATATATGTATGTATGTATGTATTTATGAAGGATGAAATTAAACTTGCGTGGAGGATTGCATGTACCTTGGAACCTGTGAGTATTCTATTTTTCTGCTTTGCCCTCCTGGAGTGTGCAATCTATTCTTAAGATCATATCCTGGTTCAGAATGACTGCTAGAGTTCTATTTGTCAAATTCATATTCCAAGCTGAAAGAGAAAAAGAAGAGAAAAGGGATATAATTCTCAACTGGGTCCAAAACTTTAAAGAATGTTTCCAAGAGGGAGAAAGACATGAGCTAGAATCTCATTGGTGAGAACTTAGTCCCTGAAAGATTGAGGAGGAAAAAATTGTATTTGTGGAGACAATACTGGTCACTTAAAAACTGAGAGTCTGTAGCCACGGAAGGAGAGAATGATATTTATCAGCAATTGGCAAAGATGTGATCTCCATGTAATAGATAGACATTAAGGTTCAGTGTAATTGTATACAATTTTAAAACAGTACAGCTAGCAATCTGCCTCATGGCAAAGCCAATGCATTTTTTACTGTGTCACACTATCATCAAGGCTATCTAGCAGAGGGTTGTCAGGTACAGGTGTTGAATGCACATTTGCAAAATGTGTTAACAGTGGAAGCAAGATGCTAAAGAGCAGGGAATGTTGTGCAGCCCTTTCCACTTTAATATGCATGAGTTCCCTGCTCACCTAGTTAAAAATGAAGTTCATGATTCAATAGGAATGGAGGGCAGGTCTCAGAGTCAGCATGCCAATCAGCTTTCAAGTCCATGCTGCTGGTCCATGGCACACTTAGAGAAACACCATCAAATATGATAGCCTTTTACCATGTGCGGCAATTGAGTACTTGAAGTGCCACTGGTCTGTGAAATGTACTGTGCTGAAATTATAAAAATATACACTGGATTTAAAAGACTTAGTTTGAAATTGATTTCTTGCGGAAATTATAGTGTTTTGGTTGTGTTGCATTAAATAAGATATGCTACTTAGATTAATTTCCTTTTTCATTGTTTAGATATGACTACCATAAAACGTAAAATTATATATGTGGTTCTTCATATTTTTTTGGTCTATATTTAGTTCTGAATCCTGACTTCCTAGCAGAGACACTATAGCAAGTTACTTAATTCACAAAGTGTGGTTTTTCCTTATAAACTGAGAGTCATGGTAGTGTTCCCTTCATATGTTTGTTATATGATTAAATAAGAGAACCAAATAAATCATTTAATACCTGGTAACCCTTTGAAACTGAATTATGGAGTTAGGCTTTCAACAGGGAACACTAAAAAAAATCATTTGATGCTTCATATTTTTTAAAAATGGCAAGCATAGGAATTAGGCACTTTAAGACTCTTTGTTGCCAATTACTTTAAAGATTATTTTGATCATATATAAAACATAAATTGTGCCTGATCTATTTTTCTTTTGAGGTTGTCAGTGTACAGACACAAGGATATTTATTAAGTTGTATTAGGTTATCAGTGCTGGACACAGCTACAGAATCTACATTTTTCCAGACTAATGAGCTGCCAGTCATGTCACCTTTGTTTGCATAGGACTACATTCCTCTGTAGATCCCCAAAGCAATCTATATTCAAAAAAAGCAGATCCTTCCAAGCACCATGTTTCTATCGGTCTGACTCTTCCCAGAATGCATGGGCTTTTCGTGAAGCCATCAGAAATCAGTTTACTGAGTGGGCAATTTTCCCAAAACCAATTAGTTCAAAGTCTAATTCAACAGCAACCAACAATAAAAATAAATTCATCAAATTTACTTGTATCTTTCAGCTATTTAGTTGTGATTCATGGGTTTTGATTTTTGTCCTCATTACAGCATTTTAACAAATGCTAAATTTGTATCTGTCCCAACCCCTATTAGAGCTAAGGGACACAGAGAAGGAGAGGCTGAGGAAAGAGAGACAAGAGAACAGAGAATTACAAAGGGGAAGATGCAGGTTAGGAGAGAGAAATGCTGTAGAAAAGGAGAAGCATGTAACTAAAAGATATAGGTTCCAAATACGGAGCACTTTAAACTCTATTTTTCAAGAATATATTATTTTTCCTGAAAGTAGAGGATTGCTATACTTCTTGATATTCAAGAAAATATTGCAGAATGTATTAAATTTATGTGAATAATATTTAACAACACAATATCCTCATGCAAAATAATATATGCATGAGCATTTTCGTGTTCAGTAATTATCCCCATGAAATATTTTCTTAAAGGCCTAAGTCTTCCAAGTCTCCGGCTCTCGTCCCTCATCCTCCAGGTGGTGGCCACAGAAGCAAGGGTGGAAACATACTGTCATATACAGATGACAGCAAAAACAAAAAGTTGTCCATCAAAAATAGTTTTTGAAAATGCAAGTTAATGAATTTGCATTAAACACATTTGCCTTTGGCAAACAACCATTCCATGAATTGGCTTCCAGGAGTTAGCCTGCTTTTAAAGGAGCAAAAAGAGCTAATAATGGATGTGTTAAGATGGAAGTTCAGACACTGGAGACAATGTCAGAAATTCTACCTTTTACTTTCCTAAGAGAAAAACTTGACAAATGGTCAGTCACATACTTTTGTTACTCTAAATCTCTTTAAGTGCTGTGGTTAGAATGTGATACCTGCCATGCCCTGAGCCCCACCCACATCCTCACCTACCTACCACTTCACTATGCCATTCTTTCTTGCTTAAGTGGATGTGATTTGAGATTCTTCTTAATATATGCCATAATCATTGTACTTTTTTGACATGTATGTAATAATAAATATAAGTGCCATCCTCAGTTTTCCAACCATATTAGCACATAAGTGTGAATAGTGTGTGATTCCCCCCAAATAGATCAAAGAATAAATATACAACAATCTTTTTTTTTTTTTTTCCCCTTGGTACTGGAGATTGAACTCAGGGGCACTTAACCACTGAGTCACCTCCCCAGCCCTTTTTTATATTTTTATTTAGAGACAAGTTCTTTCTGAGTTGCTTAGGGCCTTGCTAACTTGCTGAGGCTGGCTTTAAACTTGTAATCCTCCTGCCTCAGCCTCCTGAGCTGCCAGGATTACAGGTGTGTGCCATCATGCCCAGCAATACAACTATCTTAATGAGAAAACATAATTCAGAGACAAGAAATATGTGCCTAGCCCCAAACTAAAGGTCTTTGTATACCTAAAGAATGCATCAGTGAGGAGAAGGGAATGATTGAAAGTGATCTGAATTATTGATGATGCTGCTCTCAGATCAAGATGCCCCTCCCAATGTTTCCATCTGTGTGGTCCTAAAGGCAGGTATTGCTCATCTGGTACATATGGGAATACTATATTGTCATAACTTGACTCATTTAAAATTCACATAGTGGGGGCTGGGGATGTGGCTCAAGCGGTAGCACGCTCGCCTGGCATGCGTGCGGCCCGGGTTCGATCCTCAGCACCACCTACAAACAAAGACGTGTGTCCGCCAGAAAAAAAAAATAAATAAAAAATAAATATTAAAATTCTCTCTCTCTCTCTCTCTCTCTCAAAAAAAAAATAAAAATAAAATAAAATTCACATAGTGGATTTGATTTGATGGCCTCTGCTCTTCTTCCATGTTTAAGCAACATTTCCTAAACATATTTTCATGTCTTAAGTTATATGAACCTCTTAGCAATATGTCTCTTTCTACAAACTCTGCTTTGTAACCCTTCTTCAACATCACTACCTATTGTTGTTAATCCACTTATCTGCTGTGTGTGCTAGTGTATCCATTAGACTACTTGGTTTTACAATTATATCACGAGGTAGGTACCCTCATTGATAAAGGTAATGAGTAAGAATACCCTCAGAACAATTCAACTGGACTAGAACTTTGTCAAACCAACCTGTTTGACTCCTGAGCCTGCAAGGGCCCAACTTCTGCACACCACACTCTTCTGAGTCTCATCACTAATGAGTGACTCTTGGAAGCCAACAAGACCAGGAATCAGAGCCAGGTCCTGAACTGTGAAAAATCCACACATCCGGGAGTGCCAGGCAGTCTCTCCTGCCTAATTGATCAATAATGTCATAGCTGTATAAACTGCATGCAACTTCTTGATTTTATTGTCAATTTTGAAAGGCAGATTAGCATCTAATAATAAGAATCCTACATCTATAATTAATAGTTTATACATGTACACCATTTTAGAAGAAGAAAAAAGCTGACACTGTTTTTTTATTCACAGAACACCTTCTATCTTCTCAAAAAAAGTGTTGGTGCTATTGCCTAAATACCTCACAGATGCAAATGAAGTGACCTAGACTCTGGAGAAAAAAAAAAAAAATTGGGGACCAGAATAATTTTTTGGCTCGGGCAAGGAATTCTGTTCTACCTTCTTTCCAAAATATAAATAAACAAATGAAGCCAACCCCAAACTGAGTAACCCAGAAGTCCAGCTGGTAAAGAAAACCAGAAACTCCCAAACTGACAGGAGTAAACATCAAGATGAAAGTCAAAAGCAGCACTAAACCAAAATAAAACTAGAATCACAGCAGAAACAGACCTCAGATGGACACATGGTAGCAATCTTAATTTTTTTTTCCATCTTAAAGACTTCTTTTTTTCCCCCCCAAGGAATGTAAATCTCTTTCTTACACAATTTGTGAATCGTTGAGCCAATACTTGGATGGCTGGAGTCGGGAAGTTTAGAAGGCAGGGAAGACAAATTAAGGACTTAGCTCTTTCTCAGTGAAGAGGGGACAGAAGGCTTCACAGTGGGAGCCCTGATGGGTACATAGGATAATTCTCAGAATATTCAGTTTATCGAAACATCCTGTTCTTGGGTAAAATAGTTCTTTCCTGAAACAAATATTCCTGACCTTGGGAAAGTATTTAATTTACGATTGTTATGTACCAAAGGATGTGTTTTTTTTGTGTTTGCATCTGTGAAAAGAGAGCAATGAATGATGCTGGGAAATTGTGGGAACACAATTCACTTGTGGGAGTGCTTCCAATATTTTAAAAAGCTCAAAATTGGCCTAAGAGGACAACATGAGAATTTACCTTAACACCACTTAAGTCTCAACAAAAGAAGAATAACAATTAACATAGGGAAAGGAGTTTCTTTCAGAACACAGGAAACTGAGTCAGAGAAAAATAGGGGCCTTAGCTTCCAGGTTCCAATTTTGGTATGAATGAGATCATCAGGAAAGAAGGGCAATTAAATGGCACTTTCATTTGAAAGAAAGATCACACAGCACCCTATATAATTCACACTACAATCTCGCCAATTATTGAAGACTCAAAAAATTAAATAAAAGTAAAATATCCAACAAACAAACATCAAAAAGTGGCACAGCTCTGAAAACACAGCAGGATCAAGAGGATCCTTAAGATGTATTTTGAGCCAAAATAAAGAAACATATTAATGGAAGCAGATAAGAATTCTGGGACCCACAAGATCAGATCTACCATGCCACCAGCTTGCAAGGAAAGAGCCTTTCTAGAAACAAATTGACAACAGCCCCACTGGAATTCTTTGGATTGGAAATGGGAAGTCAAATTTTAATGTACATTTGTTAAGTGTAAACGTAAACCCTTGCCAGAGAAAAATTCTAACCTGGTCTCATTGGAGATGGTTGGGTCAGTTGAAAATGGCATCATCATCTGTAAGATTATGCTGTTCTACAGTTAAATTTCTCAGTACATATTGTTCCTGTATTGAGTCAATATGTTTGAGCCAAGTGTCATTCATAATCAGCATGCCTTCGTATAACTATTGGTAACTTTGAATTTGTTGGCAATAGTTGAGAGCTATTGGCCTCTTTCCCTGCTCTCATAACCAAGATGCAATGAAAATGTCTAAAACCAAATTTCCATCACACAGGCAAACATTTATCCCCAAGCAGGTGTAACAGTAGTTTGCGATCTAGTGAGTACTGTGAGGAAGTTTCAAATCTATGTTCTTTAAAGAGCTCTGACAGCACCCTAAAAGAGAGGTCTCCTCAGGACAAATGCAACCATGTCCTATTGGCAAGAGTCAACCATCCCTGCATGTGCCAGGCAACAGAGAATCCCAGGAATCTGTGCCTGTGCGTGGGCCATTTTGTAATCTAAATTTATGGGTCCATTCCAAAGTTTATTATCTAGGTTTATTAGACTCTTAAACCCTATTCAGATGAGGGTGAGAATGCCTATAAAGTGCCACATCTAAAATATAGGATAAAGCAAAATAATACAATATTATGCATACCACACCATCTCTATCAAAGTGCTTTAAATGATAAACAACCTAGGCACCAATCCAATGTCCATCAACAAGAGAACAGACAAAAAAAACAATGTGATACAGTCGTATAATGGACTATCCCAAGAAGAGAAAGCAAAAACCAACTGATAATTGCAATGTGAATGAATCTCTAAAACATGATGGTAAGTTTAAAAAGCCATGAAAAAGTGTGTTTACTGTAAGATTCCATCTTTATGGTAGTTCAAGAATAGGCAAATGGTTTATGAAGATAAAAATCAGAATGGTGATTGACTATGAAAGAGAGGGAGGAGCTTTGACAGCAGACATGCAAAGCACTGTATTTATAGGTGTATATACACATCGAATGCAATTATACCTCAAAAAAATCACAAACAAAATGGTACAGATCTATTTCCAAAAGAAGAACCTCAGGGTAGTTCAGGGGTTGCAGTGTTGTTAAAGAAGGAAATGTTCATTTGATCTCTTGATAGTGGTGATACCAAGTCCTGAACTTGTCTAAGCTGCTCCAGGGCCTCAGGCACTGCAAACTAACTGCTTTGCATGATTCAAATCAGCAAATTCAATCAACAGTTTAGAAAGTCAGAATTTTCATTATTCCCATTGTATCCTTGGTGCAACTGATGCCAGAGAGGTTGGTGTTTCATTCTAGTCACAGCCTAGTGAGTGACAGTGCTGGTCATCAGGCAGGTGTCTTTATTCAGCTCCAAAGTTCCACAGCTTACACTTCAGGCTATTTCCTGCTTTCATCCCCCATCTCTGTGTGACTTCTGGGTTGCGGAAAACTAGAAGACAAAACTGTTAGGCCAAGATCAGTGAAGAGTCAATCCAGAAATGAAGTAAAGGCAAAAGGAGAAAAGACTCATTTTGATTTCTTTTGTGGAAATGAATACAATGCACTCTGTTACGTGGACACTAGGAATTATCATCAAATGCAAATTTAAATTGGAAAACAAATTTTCTTTTTTCTTTCTCCTCTGCATTACAATACAAGTCTTTTCCTGAAAATCTGGGATTGGTAAAAAATGTTTATTATCATTTAGAAAGAAGTTAATTCTGATAGGAGATGAATTTCCACTACTAAGATTATATATCACCTATGACATGTTCCCCTAATTGGGTCATTGTTATTTTACCTCTTTGGTTGTAACTCCAGTTTTGCTGCATCTCCAGATGTTTTATTAAAACATTCCTAAAATCTGTAGTTAGTATCAAATTACAGTTCAGAAAAACAAAGTCATTTTATTTTTTTTTTTCAAAAGTGGGTCAAATTTTCTTTTTAAAGAGAAAAATGCAGAAAAAGTCAGAACAAAGGAATGATTTTGTGAGTTCCTTTATTTTATCTTACTTTATATTTCTTAAAGGAGCTTCACTCTGACTGAGAAACTAAGCACACAAGTACACTATTGAAAACAGTCCTGACTTGTCCAGTGCTGTGTGAGCTGATGGTGACCCTTGGAGATATAACTTCACTTCATTCTTGTCTAAGGAACAAATGATAATGAGGATGCTTCAGTGGGAGCATATATTTTGTAAGAGTTTTAAAGATTTTAATTTTATTATTAGGCTAGATATAAGAACTATAGCCTTTTTTCTGCCTTTTCCTTCTCTGTCGCACTCCTCATCTTGCACACATAAATCAAGTGCTTTTACATACACCCACAGCATTCTGAACCATTCAACATCCACAGGGACAACTGGACAGTATTAGAAGAGCTGGCTGTGTCCCACCATGTGCAGTGTTAAGCTAACAGTCTATGCCTGCAGGTGGCTGCTTGCAAAGCAATTAAGCCCTATACCCATTGGGAGGGCTCAAGTGTACCTAATTAGATGGTCCAAGATCTTATTAATACTAGTAATTTTCCACCTGCAAAAAAAAAAATGGACAGCATAAGCCAGAGGAAGTGAAACATATGGCCAGATGTCCATAGGCTATGGTAGCCATTGCTGTTTAGTAAGGAGAAGTATTGAAACCAGAGTCCATTATATTTAGGAGGAGTTGGATCATCCCTGGCTCATTAAAAAGGATTTTTCTCAGCAAAAAGAAAAAGCTCATTTCCTACATGGGATTTTTGAAAAATACAGTGCTTAGTCCTTTCAAAGTGAATTGTGACAGTTTAGTGCAAGGAATACAGGATCTGGAATGAGTCTGACCTACATTCTAATCATATCTTGAAGGTGTTAGCCCACGGATAAAGAGTGGAGTGAGGAGTTGAACGTGGATTGCAGGATACTAGTTTCATGCATTTTCTTATTACATATAAAGTCAAGACACAACATGATAGAAAGATTATGTCATAGAAAATTAATAATTGAGACCTTGGTGCATTCCAATCTGAGATAATTAACTTTCTAGAAAACACAGCTTTACAAAAGTAGGTCATATTATTTTGTAGTAGCAATTTAGACAATCTTTCTGGGACTGTGATGTACCCGGAGACATCGTGCTCAGGCACAACATAAAGAGTATTTATCATAGTCCGTGCTTTGTTGAAGTTGCATTATTTTTCTGTTAGGGAAGAAGTAAAAGTCACTGGAATATCAATCTCAAGTGGTTTATAATACAAATTGGAAGAGAAAAGCAGGAGGCTTTGAGGGAAAGAGGTAGGTCAAGGAGTTAAGTGTTTATGGCATAATCAGATAGGATATGGAGGGGGACAAATGAGGACAAAGTGACCCACTCTAGTGTGTCCCATACCCAGGAATCATGGGTGTCCTAGATGACAAGTGAGTCCTCAAAGCTTGAGCCAGACCAGTTGTTAGATGCACCTAACATTAGAATAGTGGGTCATCAAGTGCCCTGTTAGTTGCAGCCTATTTAAGAGTCCAGCCTCCAGAGTCAGGTGCCAGAATCCTTGTTCCATCACCTACTAACTATGTCCAATGCAAGTTACCTGCTCCCTTGAAGTTTCAAATAGCCATGATTACAGCGTTTCCTTCGCAGGCTGATCAAGTAGGAAAATCCAAGCCAAGTGTTGGGAGGAAAGTAGGTGCTCAATATTTGTTAGCTCTGAAAATTTGGCCTTGGACATCATTATTATCCCATATTCTGCTCTATACTTCATCAGATAAAATACATTCCTAAATGATGTTCCAACATGCTCTAAAACAAGAAAAAGATAATGAAAAAAATGGTGACAAAAAAGGAAACAATGCTCAAGATGCAGCCAACACTGATATATTCCTTTAAACAAGGGTATTCATCCCTTATCTCCTTTCTAATTATTAGTCAAGGCATAACTCAACTCTCCACTTGGCCTTGATAAAACTCCCTCCAATTACACAAATCAGAGAATTAATTCTCCTTTTCTCTAAGTTCCCCAAATGCATTGTGTTTACCCTGCTTGCCAGGCTTATCACTTGCTGCTCCACACTTTGGTTAATTGCAGGATTCTCACCAGCTAATTTAGGTAATTTTTAAGGACTCATCTCTAATTTCAAGTAGAGTCTAATGCTTTTAACCTAGTAATTCCATAGATGCCTGTTTAGCATTGAAATTAGTAACTATTTTTATGAACAAACACACACACACACACACACACACACATACACATGTGCAAACACATAACTCACTCATTCAGCAAGTTCGTCCAAGAAATGAAAATGTACCTATAGTTCATCTCACAATGCAAGTTTTGGTGGGAAACAATACATTATTCTAATAAGTAAAATATCTAGAGCCAGTCCCACCCTCTCCTCAGTTGACCTCAAAGAAAAGACCAAGGGAAGAATAGTCGTGTGCATAGAACTGTATTATTGAGAGGAAATTCCACTTGCTCTTTGTTGCCCTCTGTTTTGAATAAAGCAGAAAATGGGAATCTACCTCACCAAGGAGGATTGGAACACGGAGTTAATAACAAAGTTCTTTGCAAATGCATGTTTTAAAAAAACTTCTTTTTCACAAAAGTCCTTGTCAAAAGCAATGGAGTTGGGTCTACGAGCCACTCACACAAATAATTCCTGTGCAAATATAATTTTGAATTTTAGTTGCGCTAAAGTTTATCTCCAAAACCTTTAGCATCTGAGCTACTTCCTACAAATTCTTGGGAGATACACACACACACACACACACACACACACACATATATATATATATATTTTTTTTTTCTTACTGTTCTAAGTCCTTTTCAGGTTCCCTTTATGTACTCTCTAGTTCTGTCCTAGGGAGAGCAGACAGGGTGGCCTCTTCCTTGGCAATACAGACCTAGATTTAGAAATATAATATATAATATAATATTATATATGTAATGTATATGTAATACATATATATTATAATATTATATATTACATATGTAATGTATATATAACACACACATTCTTCTCAGATTGCTGCACAATAAGGTCAAAGAAGCTATCTAAATAAGACAAGAAGACATTTAGGTCAAGATAAGGGGGAAAACTTCAAATAATTTTGCCTTGTCCTTCTGTTTCTCTGTCTCTTTCTCTCTCTCTCTCTCTCTCTCTCTCTCTCACACACACACACACACACACACACACACACACACACACACTCAAAACACCATGATTTAGTGGATCCAATGATTTAAAATGCATAAACAATCACCAGCAAGGTAACCCTTCCTCTTGCTGCATAAGAGAAATTTAGATAATTTTTTTTAACGTCGCTGTTTTGAGTCCACAAGGGCTTTTCTTTTTGGTCTTGAGAAGCACAATAATCAATTCCTCTGAAAGAGAAAAAAAAAAATGTATTTTTCCCAAATATGTTGCACAGAAGATAAGGCAACTTCTCCCGGGGGAGATAGGAAGAACAAACAGTGTTGTCAACACAGGAAGGCCGCCTCGGCGGTGGACACATCCCCCTGCCACCCTGATTAGAGAAAGGCCGGAAGCAAGGACTGTTTCCTTGGGAGCCACCACGGGAGCCATGCTGTAGTCCTGAGGGCGGAAGGGGATAAACAACCAACGCTGGGAAAGGCCCTGATTCCAAAGTGACATTTTTTTTTTTCACTCATCGTCCACAGCACAAGCTGTTTCTGAATCTGGGTTGGCAGTGCCACGGTAGAGACCACCCTGCCTGCTCTCGCCAGGACAGACCTGGAGAGTGTGCCCAGGGAACCTGACAAGACTTAGGACAGGAAGAAGAAAAACTATAAAACCATTAACTCCGACTCTCTCCATGGGGAAACGAGTTCGTACACTAGATTTGCACTGTGCCAATTTAGCTAAGAAAAAACTATGTTTCCTAATATTCCCATTCTCACTCCCCCCCATGCAAATCTAGTGGGCATAGACCATAAGGTAGGATTGGGAAAGCTCAATATGGTTGAGCATCAAGCACAGTCTGTTAAAGCCCTCAAGATTGGCACTTGCAGAAGAGCAGGGCAGAAGAGCAGGGTACATGGTACTATTGCAGATCACACAGGTCACTGCCCTTGTTGACACTGGGCAGCAGCCAGGCATGCAGCTCTTACAGCTCTCACCAGATCTTTCCTTCAGGGTCCCCAGATCTTGCCTGGACCAAGTGTGCAATTAGCCTCCACCGAAGCACACGGGTTTCTCTTGCACATCCTTTTCATCTTTGAAGTTGGACGCTTCAAGACAGGCTGATGGGAGTTCCAGTGTGTCCTTGTGGGTTCCAGATCACTCTCCTGGATTCCTCTTTATCTTTTCTTTGTGATAGCTTTCCCCTGAGTCTTCACACTCCAGTGAGACACAGCAAGGACAGCCATTCAGAAACTGCTTAACTAGCTCCATCAAGCAGGAAAGATCCAATCTCTGTAATACTTTATTCTACAATGCTGCCAGGGGTTCTGAATTCTACATCACAGTCACCAAGGTTCTTTGGTCTGGGGTTGACCTGGTTATTAACCAGATGATTTGATTTAGGCAAGATGGAGCCCTGGAGAGTTCTGATAAGATGAAGTCATGAAAATATAATTGCAAAGTTGAAAAATGGGATAGGAACAGGTGGCAATAGACACGCATTCTGAAGTGGTGAAAAATGATGGTTTGAAACCTTGAGAATTCTCAATTAAATGTTTCTAGGAACATATCAGTTTCTATGTTTAGACCTATGTCCATTTATATACACACAAATGTGTTTGTGTGTGTCCAAAGTAGATATTATAATTGGTCTCTTAAGTATAAATTTTCTAATAAGCCTTACAACTTGATATATAAACAATTAAATGATTTCCTATAAAAATAGTTAGAAAAACAGCATGTTACCTAGCAGACATCTCCATGGGACTCGTTTTTTTGTAAACAAATATGAATGGTAGGCTTCCAAAGGAATTCTGAAATGTATCTTTAATACAGCCGGGTTTGGAGAAAATAACACCGCTCCTTGTAACTTTGAGAAATAAAAATGATTTGGTTATACTATTTTATATATACTTTATACTCCATCTCATTTCCAATAGTATTTGAGGCATATGTTAAGACATGCATATATTGGAAAATATGTACACTAAACCCAAATAAAATAATTACATGGTGAAAGAGAGACCAGGAAAAAATATGGCTGGAAATATAAAACAGAGCAGATGTGAAGTAAATTCAGAAAACTATAAATTCAGAAGGACACCTACCTTTTAATTCCTGTGCAGTTGTGTATAATAGGTACAGCAGTGTGAGGCAGTGACCTGAAAAGCTAGTGCAGGTTTAATCAAGATGTAATATGATGTATGCGGAAACTGGTAATTCAATTTACCCTGTACTAATCAGGTCTCACCTACAATATTCATTCAATTTATGGTTCCAGGATGAAACATATTTAGATAAACAGGAGCATGTTTAGTTAAAGATTAATAAGATAGTGAAAGGATTGGAAATCATGTCTTGGGAAGAACAGTTGAAGAAACCAAGAATATTTAGCCTAAAAGAAGGAAGAATTTATGAGGCAGGGTGACTATTTTCAATATTAAAGGACTTGTAAGGAGAATAGGGAAATTCAAAATGCAGTACGTGGAGATAAACATAAATTCAAAGAGCATAAAATAGAGAAGATAAATATAAGCCAAATGTAATATCCATATCTACACAGTTATAAATGTGAAATAAAATCTTTTGAGCAAAAGTTTTTGGGTATGTGTTAGTCAACTTTCTATGACTATAGGAAAATACCTGAGATAATGAACTTATAAGTAAAAAAGGTTTATTTTGGTTCACATTTTGGAGATTCTAATCCATGACTGACAGGCCTCATGGCATTGAACCTGTGACAAGGTAGCACACCATGGCAAGAACTTGTAGGGGGGTAAAATTGCTCACTTCACAACCAGGAAACAAAAGACAAAGAGGAGGGTGCTGATACCCCACAATCCTTTTGGAGAGCCTATCCTCAATGACCTAAGGACCTCCTACTAGAGCCCACCTCTCAAAGGTTTCACCACCTGCCAATAGTGACAACTAGGGACCACGCCTTTAACATATGGACCCTTGGGGGACATTCAAAATCCAAACTACAGCATGTGGTTTCTACAGAGAAAAGTCAAATAATGGGGGTGAGATTAAAAAAGATTTTCTGTCTTAATCCATGTAATAGGTACCAATCGATGACTAGAAATACATGCTTTTTCCAAAAATCACAGGCCAAGTTCTTGCAGTGTTAGAGGTAGAACATCCCTAAAATGTGAACAAAGTGATTCTTTGAATGCTTTGTTCTCATGGTGAACTGACAAGTGAAAAGCATCACCCCTGAGACTCAATGACACCTATTACTCAATGACAACATCCAGATTCTTGACTACTTCTACATTCTGTAACCATTCAAGAGTATGATTTCCCTCTTTAGTCTGTAAACCAGAGGTTGCATGAACCACTTCTAACTCCAGGTAGGTATGTTAATTCCGTCAAATTTGAAGTTTTAAATCTAGCTTACAAAAATTAAAAAAAAAAAATCACACAGAATTTCAAATTTCCTATTGTCTTTGAAAAAATAGAAAGATATAGGAAAACCGAATCCATATTCCTGCAAGACAGGGTCTTGTTGAGTTGCCAAGTGCCTCACGCATCTGCTGAGTCTGGCTTTGAACTGGAAATCCTCCTGCCTCAGCCTCCTGAGTTGCTAGGATTGCAGGCGTGCACCACCACACCTGGCTGCCATGTATTTTGAGCATAGTGACTGAACTTTTTTTTTTTGACTTAGGCATTTTTAGTGAATGCGTGTATGTGTTCTTCAGCCAGATGAAATTAATCCTCTATCTCTCACCCTGCACAAAAATCAACTCAAAGTAGATCAAAGACTTAGGCACTAGAATAGAGATCCTGCACCTAATAGAAGAAAAAGTAGGCCCCAATCTTCACCATGTTGGCCTAGGATCTGAATTCCTTAACAAGACTCCTAAAGCACAAGAAGTAAAATCAAGAATTAATAAATGGGGTGGATTTAAATTAAAAGGCTTCTTCTCAGCAAAGGAAACAATTAATAAAGTAAGGATACAGCCTACAGATTGGGAGAAAATCTTTAACCACATGCACCTCCTATAAAGCATTAATCTCTAGAATATATAAGGAACTCAAAAAACTTAACACCAAGTAAGCAAATAACCCAATCAATAAATGGGATAAGAAACTAAACAGATACTTTGCAGAAGAAGGAATACAATTGATCAACAAATATATGAAAAAGTGTTCAACATCTCTAGCAATTAGAGAAATGCAAATCAAAACTACTCTAAGATTTCATCTCTCACTCCTGTCAGAGTGGCAATCATCAAGAATAAAGTCAACAAAAAGTGTTGGCGAGGATGTGGTGAAAGGATATACTCATATATTGCTGGTGGTAGTAATTTGGTGCAACCACCAGGGAAAGCAGTATAGAGATTCTATACAGAAAACTGGGAATGGAACCACCATTTGACCCAGCTATCCCACTCCTTGGTTCATACCCAAAGGACTTAAAATCAGCATACTGTATTGAGGCAGCCACATCAACTTTTATAGCAGCTCAATTCACAATAGCTAGAGTATGGAACCAACCTAGGTGTCCCTCAATAGATGAAAGGATAAAGAAAATGTGGTACATATATTCAATGGAATATTATTCAGCTTTAAAGAAGAGTGAAACTATGGCATTTGCCAGTAAATGGTTAGAGTTGAAGAACATCATGCTAAGCGAAATAAGCCAATCCCACAAAACCAAAGGACAAAAGTTTTCTCTAATATGCGGATGCTAATTCACAATAAGGCTGGGGGGCACTAGCGAAGAATAGCATTACCTTAGGTTAGGTAGGGGGAAGTGATGGGGAAAGGAGGGATATAGGGATAGGAAAAGATAGTAGAATGAAACAGACATTATTACTATATGTATACATGTGACTACATGACCAATATGATTCTACAACATGTACACTAAAAAAAATGAGAAATTATATCCCATCTATGCATGATAGATCAAAGTGCATAAATGCATTCTACTATCATGTATAACTAATTAAAACAAATTTTTAAAATGTATTTAAAAAAAAGAAAAAGAATGTCTTATCTGGGTTCCCTGGAGAATAGAGCCTGAGGTGAGGATTAAATATGATGCTTTATTTGGAAAGCACAAACCTAAGGCAATAAAGTAGAAAGAAGGATGTGAGGCAGGAAATCATAGGAAACAATTGTTAGGACATGCTTAATGTGCTGAGCATTACATTCCACTCAGAAGGTGCACACACTCACCCAGGTAGATGTCTCAGAACAGTTTGTACAAGAAATTGTTAGTGTGGGAGGGGAAATAGAAGGCTTGGCTTCTTCCTATCTCCCATTTCCCAGTGGTTCAAGAAGGTCACCTCTGTATGATTCTGGATCGTGTAGTCTGATTCCTTTAAAGGTCTTTTGGATTCCAGATTCCATGTCCTCTCATGCAATTTTTACTCTATTATAGAAGTGAAAGGAGTAGACAGAAGTCTAAGTGTGTGACCGAGGAATCTAGTAGCAGCCAAGAAAAATGCTAGTGCTTGGTCCCTGTGGACAGATAGGAGTGCAATTACTCTGTGGCTGACAGTAAATAAGGGTCCATGTCTCTAGTTTTACAAGAACACAGCCATGCTCATTCATTTGTGTATTGCCTATGGCTGCTTCCATGCTATAGAGTGGTCATGGAGGAGACCACCAACTGCATGGCACACAAAGCAGGAGATATTTCACATCAAACCCTCTATAGAAAATGTTTGCCAATCTCTGGTCTAAGGAAAGACCATAACTGGATCCTAATTAAGAAACAAACTGGAATATTCACAGAAAAGTGCAATAGGGCCATAATCTCTTGAAATTTACTTAAAAGCTACACTTTGCACATGCCTACTTAAGCCCTCATAAGTGTGAATGCAACCTCAATCACACTTTTATCTCTCTGAAGAGCCTTCCATGGTTAGTGTTACTCAATCTATTTATGGAATCACCTACAAAAAGAAAAAAAATAATAACTTCTATTTATCTTAGCTCAATAGCAATATTAGACATTTAGTTTTTGGATGACAATAATTTCAGAGCATTATCCTTATATGCAGCAGGGCAAGAAAGAGAACTAATAGCATTTGCTTATTAAATATGTAATTCAAATCACAAGGTTTAAATGTTTAAAATCTACTTGAAAATAAATATGTACAACAAAAAGGAACTGTAGCCCAGAGACCCCTCTTTGATGTGTCAACCAGCAGACACAGAGTTTCCTGTGGTTATCATTTGAGGTGAATCAAAGGTCTATAATGTATCAATTCTGTACCAGGTGAAAAGATACATAGTGTGCTAATAATAGGCTCATTTTTGCTGGCAGCTAGAGGGAGGAAGTAGTCTGTATGACTGACTATATTAAGAACTTCATGCAAAGAAAAAAGATATTGAACACAATCTTTTATTTTGGGATTGACCAAGTTCTGTTTATTCATTCACTCAAAAATTACCCACTGAGATCCTATTATGTTCTAGGCAGTAGTGACATGTTAAGGACACTTACAGGAATAGGAACAGTTCCTGCCCTTGCACTTATCATCAAGCAACACTCCAGCCACCATTGCCTGATGCTATAAACTATGCATTCCCTCCCAGAATAGCCCCCTCTGGGAATCACTGCTCTAGTGGAACAGCATTGAACTATTCTGAGCCCTACTTCCCAAGGCAAGCCTGACTTTTCATGCAGTTGAATAGAAAGAGCTACTAAAGTCATGCAAACCTCTCCCAGTGAATATTTCCCCAAGCCATGAATGTGCAAGGTGTACTTTTTTGAATAGAAGCTCAGCCCAGGCTCCTAATGCTCTAGGATACTTCCTCTGTGCAGTTATTACAGTAACCCATCTACCTCTCAACAGCAGACCTACTTTCTGAGAATCAAGTATCCTTCTGTCACTTCTAAAAGTAGATTTTGCTTGGAAGTCTTGAAAGAGCCTGAGATGCAAAGCTGGAGTTTGTTATACACATGTGTTTTGTGGCCAGTGCGTTTCTCCCTGTCTGACATGGTGTGGAGGGAATCCCATTTACCTGATTAGATGCTGGGAAGAGTCTATGAAAAGAGCCACTTCTTGACACTCTGTGTACATGAGAAAATGTTCTCAATAGAAAATCCTAGACACTGAGTTTTTCAAAGTAGTTATATCCGAGGCAGCATGGTGATAAATGATAAATGCTCTTTAATTAATTTCCACCACTCTTGGACTTTATGCAAATTAAACCTGAATTCTTATTTGCATAGCCCCACTCCATAGTTTCATGAAAGCTGTACCTCTGTATGAAGTGGAGAAAGAATTCTGTCATTTAATGTATTTCAGAACACTAAAAACATTTATCTTCCTCTAAGAACTTTTTAAAAGGTATGATAGTAGGGAGGATAACATGGTTATAATCTAGAGCACTATGAAAAGGTGTTTCTATACAGATGTTTATTCCATAAACATGATAGGGAATAAAATTTGTACTTCCAGTCATTCACCAATGTTTTATATGTAACTGAGTAAGTCTGTTACATATAATTTTATATGTAACTGGGCCATCTTGGACTTTGATGCTCTTGCTTCTTAAATGACAATATAGAAAATAGATGATGGTCTACAGATCCCTGAAAGCTAGAAGAGTACCTTTAATATAGCAGGTACTCAACTATTAAGTCTATTGTTTTGACCTGAACTTAATTCATCTTTAATTGCCTGTGATTGGTTGCTTATTTGTGACAGAATAATTTTAGGCAAAACTTTTAGTTTTGCATAGTTGTGCATAGATGGCTGTATTCTACTCTATTGCTTTCTGCTTTTCTGCTTTACTTAGTCCTACAGGCTCTACTGCACTCTGGGCTCACTTGACTTCTGATCCATTCCAGATGTAGAACTATAGACAGAGCCACGATCTTGAGCCCAGAGACATTTTAGCACATATGGATCTTACATATTAATGGGATTCACTGTGATATTTCCAATTGGACCCGCAGCAGCACTGATCATGTCCTTTTATTCATCCTCTGCCCTCACCCAGGACTCTTTCCAGTCCCTAGTAATCACTATTCTACTTAGGTCAACTTGATTTGTTTTTTTTTCCACATTTTAGAGAACACATGTGGTACTTACTTGTCTTTCTGCATCTAATTTATTTTGCTTGATAGAATGTCCTCCAGTTCCATCCACTTTGCAGCCAATAACAGGATTTCCATTTTCTTTATGGGTTAATAGTACTCCATTGTGTATGTAGGCCATCTTTTCTGTATCCATTCATCTATGGATGGGTACCTGGGCTGATTCCATATCTTAGCTATGGGAACAGTGCTGCAATAAACATGGGCATACTGTTATCTCTTTTGCATGCT
The DNA here is from genome assembly GCF_052094955.1 of Ictidomys tridecemlineatus. Lineage (NCBI taxonomy): Eukaryota > Metazoa > Chordata > Mammalia > Rodentia > Sciuridae > Ictidomys > Ictidomys tridecemlineatus. Next base: position 30,586,501 of record NC_135478.1, on the reverse strand, counting down.
GACTTCATTTCTTTGGACACACACCAGGATTGGGATAGCTGGATCAAATGGTAGTTCTAGTTTTTGAGGAGAACATCCCTTGGTGTCCTATAAGGAATTTATACACATTCCACAGCCTGCTGAGAAGAGTTTCCATCATACTACCCACTGTGAGCAAGGATGATCTTAAGACAAACTTGAGAGGAGGGTCTTTCTCCCCATGCCATGCTCAGCAGAGGTAGGAACAAGATCTTCACAGAAAACTTCAGAAAGAATGCATAAGCAAAAGTCTTAAAACTTTACAAAATATCCCTATTTGATATGGGTGGGTAGACTCTATAATATAAAAGTGTCATGTGCAGTCAAAATAACCTTAGAAAATATCCAACTTTTCCCAGAGCTTCCAATGGGGTACAAGTTCAACTTAGCTCCATCCCTGCTACCCTTTTTCCCAACATTAGAAGAAATTATACTTTCTTCAGTTGAATGCCATAGGAGATAATTGGGTTGCATTTATAGGCCATGTTATGGATAAACATGTACATTATTTTAAAATTACAATCATAATAGAACATCACGATGTTCACACTGTGGGAACAAAGCTCACCCTAGGGCTTACACATGTTCAGTGGAATGACAAGGGAAACCAAGTTGGATTTCTCACTTTCTTTTCTTATTGGATATTTGTGCTACAGTCTCATATTATGGAACTCCACTGTAACAAAGCATGTCTGAACCAGCCGTCAACGGGAGGAGAATGTGCCCAGTGAGATTGTGGGGACCCTGAAACTAAGCAGAACCTTCACAATGCTAGAGGTTCCAGAAGCAGGAGAAAGGAATGTTCAGGCAGGAGATATCCGTGATGGGTGTCTTGCACAGGACTGGAGGGAGTGCAGATTTCCTCTTCAGAGGATCCTGGCAATGGGTATTCGGAGCTGTGACACTAGGCCTGGATTTGAGCAGGAGGGTCCCTAACTTCAGAGGATAATGGAGGAGAGAGAGAGAGAGATGTGATGTCATAGAGCATCTTTAAGTGGTTGAGAATCAGGCATTCCTGTGGCAGATTCAGTCTGGCACCAAAGGCACAGCTGAGCTCTGGTGAATGGGCTCCTCCTGCGCCTACTTATCCACTCAACCCACCATCTTCATATAACACTGGAACTTCACAGTGCTACACAGTATGCCTGATGAGATCAGCATAAAAGTGGCGCTGACGGTCAAGGTCTATTTTAATCCTCCCAATTGGTCTCAGAGCTTGGGCCCTGTAGGCAGGCAGGGGTTATACACATCCAAGCCGCCAGCCAACCCTCTTCATTGTGTGTGCTGGGCTTTAGAACAATCCTTTAATCTCACCAACAATCCCTGCAACAAGAAACACTGATTCTCCTTTTATTTAATTAGAGGACTATTTCCTCATGAGTATTGTGCTTGATTTATGAATACTTATTGTTCAAAATATAATTGCATATTCGGCACTGCTCAATGGAAGAGGGACCATTTGGGATTGCACTACTGGCTTTACATTTTTAAAATCCTTTGCTTAAGTGTATATGATTCATTTCATTACTATGCATAATGCCAAAGCATTCCAGCAGGAGCTCTGTGGATGCAGGTTATTTTTAATAGTAGTTAAGTCTCATGGAGAAGACTGTTGCCCAGCCAGCCGAAACACAGTCTGCTGCAAAAGCCTGGAAATTTGAAGGGATACCCAAGACAAGTGTCTCATGATCCGACTGAGGTCTAGTCTCTAGAGGTGTCCACAATCTTCAGACTATAACCCAGAGAAGCAGATTCATTTTGAATGAATGAAACATTAAATCATACTTTCAAGCATTTGTTATTATGCCCTGACAATGAGATGTGTTCCTTTAATATCTTGCTGGCTTCCAGATGCTCAAATTCTAGAGTCATGTTACTAATTGGGAGGAAATTGTGCAGTCCCTGCTGTGGGGTCAGGTCACTCCCATCAGCTCCATTGTGGCATTGGGAAACAGCTCTGAGATTCAGGGATGGGGGAATTCAAGTCAAAGTTGTAGAGTGAGAACTGGAGGTTCAATATCAGCTGATCTTCTTATCATAAGCCCAACATGACTTTCACCATTACCTATGTTAATTCCCTGTTCCCCAATCCTTCAGCCAAAAGAAACAACTTATTCATTCTTCCCTACTCATATTCTGGCTGTCCCACGCCTATGTCTTTGCCTATTTTTTTTTTCTGCTTCATCTCTGTTACTGAGGCAACTGGAACTGACAAAAAACACCCAGGGGGCAAAGAGGTATTTGCTATTGTGATTCACATTTAATTGTCATGAAGTAAGGATATTGGTCACTCCCCAATGAGGTCATCAAATTCTCTTCTCAACCTCAAAGTTCAAATTCACTGTTCCTCTCAGCTAGTCATCAATAAATATTTACATGAGACTTGTTTCATGTTAGCTACAGTTCTAGGCATGGGAGACTTTACAGAAAACAAAAATTAGGGGTCCATCATTCATGAAGGGTCCTAAATATACTTTTTACTATTTCATGCATCCTCTGAGAAATGCATCTGGTTTCCCAACTTGTTTTAGTCAGATTTTTCACTGCTGTGACTGAAGGACCTGACCAGAACAACTATAGAGGAGGAAAAGTTTAAATGAGGTTTCAGGGTTTCAGAGGTCTCAGTCCATAGATAGCTGGCTCCAGTCCTTAGGGATGAAGTGAGGCTGAACATCATGACAAAAGAGTATGGCAGAGGGAAGCAGCTCACATGATGATCAGAAAAGAGAGAGAGAGAAAGAGAGAGAGTGAGAGAGAGACTGACTCCACTTGACAGATACAAATATGTACCCCAAAGCCACACCCCAATGACCCACCTCCTCCAGCCACACCAGGTGATTCATTCACTGATTGGATTAATGCTCTCATAACCATTTCTCCTCTGAATCTCCTTCCATTGCCTCGTGAACTTTTGGAGGATACCTCACATCCAAACCATAACAATTACAGCATTAAAAACACACGAAAAAATAATACAATCAATCCAAAATTACCCACTTAACACCCAGAAACCATATGTAATGTCTCTTCCATTTACAATCTATTTTATAAGGGAAGAAGATGTTTGTAGTATATTGTCCAAAGTTCTAGAACAATAGATAATATTGCTTAACGTTGTCTGTAGGACAACTGGTGACCTTATTGTTTTAATTAAAAAAAGCTTGGTTTGGCTTAAAAATACTGATTGGATTTTAGAATGTTTTTGAATCTTCAATTTTTAAGTAATATTTACTTGTTCTTTTTTTCTTAATGTAACACACATGCAAAAAGCATACAAAACATCTTGTACAGTTCCACGGAGCTGCATGGTGAATCTCCTCAAGCAAAAGCTCCTGCTATCAACACCTGGATCTAGAAAGATAACATGACCCAAACCTCCAGAAGTTCTGCTTGTATTTTCTTATTAATCAAAACACACCAAAATTTTCCCTCTTTAACTTTCTCATTTTTGAGATTTTAGATTTTCCTTTATTAGTTATAGGAAATCATTGCAATGAAAATCAATACCTTTTCATTCCATGAACTTGCCTGACTTTATAATAAACATGAGTTATGCTATTGACCTTGCTCATAATTTTGTAGTTTCATAGAATTAGCCCCCTCCCATCTGTAGGATGGGCAGTTTAGGGACAGTGACACAACACATCCTGCTTACCAGTTACTCCTTTCCTATCATCATGGTCCATGTCAGTGTTTCTGAATTGGGGACAGTTTGCCCCCCAAGAGGACATCTGCCAATAAACCATGATCTAATTTCTATGATGTTAAGTTTTACTTGCTTTTGAATTTCACCTAAGTGGGATTTTTTAAAAACCTCTATTCTTTTATTTCTAGTTTTTCTTTCTCTCAACATAATATGTCTGAGATTCATCCATATTGTGGTGTGTGATTGTACAGTATGTCATTGTGTACCACCATTGGTTTCTCTGTTCTACTATTGATGGTATTTTCTGATTCATTCTAATGCTAGTCATATAAAATGCCTTCTGCATATCTAGTATCTACATAATGATCAGTTTACATGATTTTACTCACATTCTGGCTTCCTGATTAGTTCACCAAGAACTGAGTCTCTTGACTCTGATGAGTATAGTGTGCCTGTTTGTGAAAGTATGGTATGTGTGTGTGTGTGTGTGTGTGTGTGTGTGTGTGTGTGTGTGCGCGCACACACTTTATCCTAGATAAATTTCTTCACCAATCTTTATCTGTAAACAGGGTACCATCTTCATCGCATTAGCATATGCTTCTTAATAATGTCATAGAGTTTTCCTGTGCCACAGTAAGCAATTCAGATGGATATGAAAGTTGCTTCTACCTCAAAGGAGACTCCTCCTGTGGCTTTTAAATTCTGATACTCTCTTTGATAAATCTGGTATTGCCAAGCAGCTGATCACTCATCTTAAGTTTTCATCATCTTTCCACCTACAGATCAGCTTTTCTTCAATGTCTCTTTTCCAGATGAGCGCTCAAATGAAGCAAACAATTGTCAACCTCAGCAGACTAATTATCAAATACAGAATGGTCATTATCCAACAGTGTTTACCAAGTACCACAAAAAAGTGGATTTGTGATATCTGTTGACAAAGACATTGCCATTACCTGTGGCGTCTTGTTCATAATAAAGTACCCTAAGAATTCTGTTCCAACAGTAACTGACTTCTCTGAGCAAGTTTTCTATTTTTAATCTAGGAGCTGAAAAATGTTTAGCTATGGTTCCAGAATGCTCAACAGTGGATTTGTGACCCATGCAGAAGAACTCTAAGGTACATTTTTTATCTCATCCCTGCCTACCAGTCCAGCTGACTGCTGTATGAGCAATTGTCAACCACTGCTTGATTTAAACAAACAAACCTGAACCAAGCCACCAATAAACTTCTAACCCACAGGAACCATTAGAGGTATAAATAATATGTGATTGCTTTTTTAAGGCCACTTCGCTATAAGTAAATTTTTAAACGCAGCATTAGATAACTAACATGAGGAACAATTATTTTATAACCAATAAATTTGGTAACCTGAAGTAAAATGTACAAGTTCCTTAAAATATACAAATAATCATAATTGTCCAAGAAGACACAATAGCTAAATAACATAATACCTATTAAAAGAAACTGAATTTATAACTAAAGTGTTTCTGAAAAGAAATCCCACCCTGTGATGACATGTCCCACTGTCAAATTTCATCAGACTTTTAAAGAAAAATAAAATGTCCTACTTATCCACACAAACTATCTCAGAAAATAGAGACACCAACACTTTCCAAGAAAACCTCACTCAGATACTGCTCTGATTAGAATGATGACATTCTCTATAAGAATCATAGTGAAGCTTCATACCCAAAGCAACAGTATTACAAATTGTGGCCCTGGGGGAGTGATCGAGTCAAGAGAGCTATGCCCTCATGAAGGCTCAAGGGCCACTTGCCACGTTATGGGGACACAGCAACCAGGGATCATCATAGAAGCAGTCAACAGCCCCCACCAGATTTCAAGGCAAGCACCTTGACCTTGGATTTTCCAGTCTCCAGACTGAGAAATAAATTTATATTCCTTATAAATTACCCAGTCTCGAGTATTTTGTTGCAGTAATACCAAAGGGCTACGACAGATATCATCTCCAGAAAAGACATTTCTAAAGAAAAGAAAGGTACAGAATAGTACATTCAAATAGTCCCTTAAAAATTAATGGATTGAATCAATCTATAAATAGAACAGTACATCACAGTCAAGTGAGTTTTTCTCAGGAATGGAAAGTTGGATTAAGTTTAAAAATCAAATAACTGGAAATGTTCTGGATGTAGACAGTGGTCATGATTGCACAATTCAGGGAATATGTTAAAAACCACAGAATTATAGACTTTAAAATGATTCATTTTATGGTATGTGAGTCATATTTCAAAAAATTATTAATAAAATTATGAATTGTTATAAAATATCATTATCACCAAATCAACAGAAGACATTTAGAAGATGAATAAGAACTATTTTTTTAAAAAAAAACTCACAGAAAACACTTAGAAGAACATTTAACCTGATAAGGAAAATCTAAAAAACTACAGACAATATTATACTTGAAGGTGAATGCTAAATTCATTCTCCCTAAGATCAAGAACAAAGAAAGCATATCCATTCTTATATTTCCATGGATGATTGTGTTAGAGATCATATATAAGGCAAGAATAGTAAATGAATGAAGAAATAAACTTGTCTTTATTCACAGACAATACAATGTCCTGGGTACAAAAACCCTAATAAAAGACCGGTGCTTTCTCTCAAAGAGTCCTTCTATAGCTAATAAATGGGTCTTAGCAACTTTTCAGCACACAGTCAATCCATACAGGATTTATTGTAACAAACATACTAATTAATGAACAACGGGAAGTCAGAATTAAAAGTAAAAAAAATTCTATTTACCATAACAGAGACTCCCACTTTCAACTTAGGTGCAATAACAAGTATTTGACCTTCTGCCTAAAACAATAAAAGGACAAAATATATGGAACAAATGTTTTCAAGATATTAGGCATCAGACAAAAGGGGCAGTGATTCCCGAGATATGGAACACAAATGAGGTACAAATGAGATGAACTATACAAATGGTTCATGTCACCGCTATGAGAGTGTCCAGGCTGTGGAGGAAAGGGATCAAGGCAGAGTCTAGTGAACTTTCTGAGTAGAAGAGATGGGGATAAGAGTTCAGACAATCCACAGAGACAAAACTTGAGGACAGTACTGGAGAGGAAATGATGGTACCCAGAGAAAATGTAGAGATTTCTGCCGACCGGCTCCCTGCAAAATATAGGATACCAGTCAGTGCATGCAGGTAAGGAAAGATCTGGCACTCAGGGAAAGAACCACAGAAAATAAGTAAAGGTTGAAGTTCCCAATACCCACACTGGTCTGGAAATGGTGCCAACTTCCCAGCCCATAGATTGTGAAAGCTCGTGATTCCTGGTGCATTAGGTCGACTGTACTAAAGGGACTTGCCTCAGTAGTGTCTGTAGTCTTCCTGCTTAACAAAACTTGAAAGACTTGAAAGGATCACACTGTTTACAAGTAACTTAATTGCATGTTAATACAAAGCTTGAGTACTTAGAAGAATATAAGAAACAAATCAGCTTTAATGAGGTGAATCGAACAATGTCTAGAAGTCAATAAAAAATTACCAGGCACAATATAATGGAACACTATGCAATTATTCTAAGATTCTAGATGAGAAAGACCTCTTTGAAAATAGAGTGATCACCAAGATATACTTCAAAAAAATGCAAAGCTCACAAAAATGTCTATAGCATGTTATGATTTATGCAAGAAAGGACTGTAAGATAATTTTCTTACAAGAAATACAAGATAAGACATTAGGCTTAATTGCCTAATGATAATTCTCTTTTTTCATCATTCTTGAAGAATAAACTTGAGACAAACTAGAAACTAAAAAGATTGATTACCTACAAGGACTTTCGGGAAAGGATTGAGAATAAGGAGAGTTGGGAATAGGGCAGAGAGATATGTCCTTGAAATATCTTGAGATAACTATTATTCTTAGAACCACATCGTTTCCTATTCCTTTTAAAGAACCCAAATGAAACAGATCATTGAAGGCAATCCAGGCACAAGGACAACTCCACATGAAACAGCACCAGAAAATGAACCTGTTACAAAGAAATAATACAGCTATATGAATGTATGGGAATAAAATACCCCAAGTCATAGGAAAACTTTACTTTGCCTGAATACTGAAAGGCTGAGATAAAAATAGCTAATTATAAGAATTCTATTTAGTTAAAAGTTGTTAAAAGAGAGGTAAAGTCTATCAATTCTGAAACTACTTATATTCTGGACTTAAATAAAAAATAAATAAATAGATTGTAAATAATGAGAGCCAGAGTTTCTCAATGTTAGAAAAAGAATTTATAATTTTGGAAAAGGGGAAGCCAAAAGCAATGCATACCCTGGGGTATTAGATTTGAATCAGAGATAGCAATATTAATTCATGAATATTTTTACAATCCTAAAAAATCCCTATTCATCCCCCTTACCTCAAGCTCTGACAACCAACTGAGATTTTTACATTCTCCCCAGGTTTTTCTTTGTGTGACGTGTCTTATAGTTGGAATCACCCAAAATGAAGCCTTTTCAGACTGGCTTCCCTTAAAGCTATGCATTTAAGATTCTTGCCTGTCCTTCCATTGCTGGCTAGCCCATTTCCTTTTAGTGCTGGATCACGTTGTTCTATTGTATAGATGTACCATACTCTATTCATTCACCTAATAAAGGGCATCTTGGTTGCTTCCAAGTTTGACAATTATGAATACTCTGGCTACAAATATTTATGTGCATGTTTTTGTGTGGCTGTGTTTTCAGCTCTCCTAAGGCTATAACAAGTGTCATTGCCGGATTATAGGTAAAAGTGTGCTTAGTTTTGCAAGAAATCAACAGAGTGTCTTCCAAAGTGTCTGTGTTCCACCCAGCCACAAATGACAGTTCTTATTGCTTAACATTCTCATGACATATGATGTTGATATTCCAGAGTTTTTTTCTCCCTGTCTGTTGCCCCAGCTGGCCTCCTGCCTCAGTCTCCCAAATAGTTGGGATTATAGGTGGGCTTCACTGCACCTGGCTATAGCCATTTTAATAGGAGTGTGGTGGTATCTCATTGTTTTAATTTGCGTTTTCCCTATTACATATCATGTGGAATATTTTTTCATATGCTGCTTTGCCATCCATGTATATATTTTTTAGTGAAGTTTCTATTAAGATCTTTGAACCCTTTTTAAAATTGGGTTGTTTTCTTATTGTTCAGTTTTAAGTGTTATTTGTATATTTTGGGGTAACCATTCTTTATCAGATGCACTCTTTGCAAATACTTCCTCTTAATCTGTGATTTGTACTCTCATTCTCTTGACAATGTCTTTCACAGAATGGAAGTCTTTAATGACGTCTGCCTATCGATTATGAATCATGGGTCATGCCTTTATATTATAGCTGAAATGTCATGGGCATTCCTAAGATCTTGTAGGCTGTCTCTGTCCCCAGGAGTTTTATAGTTTTTCATTCTAAATTTAAGTCTGATCTTTTTTTTTCTTTTTTTTTTTTTTCGGTACCAGGGATTGAACCCAGGGGCACTCAACCACCAAGCCACATTCATAGCCCTTTTTTATATTTTATTAGAGATGAGGCCTTGCTGAGTTGCTCAGGGCCTCTCTAAGTTGCTGAGGCTGGGTTTTGAACTCAAAATCCTCCTACCTCAGCCTCCCAAGTCGCTGAAATTACAGGTGTGTGTTTTTGTGAGGGGTTGAAGACTAGACCCTTTTCTCTCTGTTTCTCTCTCTCTCTTTTGCATATGTATATCCAATTGTTCCAACACTATTAGTTGAAAGGACGATTTTCTCCATCATGTTGTCTTTGCTCCTTTGCCAAACCTCAGTTGATTATATTCATGTAGGTTTATTTCTCAGCTATTTTTTTTCTGCTCAACTGTTTGTGCCCCCTTCGTTCCCTGCCCCCTCTATTTTATAATACCACATTGTCTTGATTATGGTAATTTCACAGAAAGCCTTGGAATTGGGTTGAGTCTTTCCCCAGCCTAGTTCTTCTTCATTACTGTGCGGGGTATTTTATATCTTCTGCCTCTCCATATAATAATCTTCAGAGTCAGAATGGCCAAGAAATGGACCCGAAAGCAAACAGGCACATGACCAGCCATTCCAATATGAGTCACTTCTTTTTCTTCAGCAGTGGGAGACTGAGGAGAAAATGGGCTTGTGTGGAAGGTACGAGGTTCCAAATGTTTGTTTTACCTTGACCTTCTTGAGCACGTTAAATAGGATCCAGCTATTTTATTTCAAAACACCCTCCCAGAGTGTTTTATAAAATAATGAAAACATGCCAAGAACTTATCACAGAACCAGTGCCAGGTGAAAACACCAAGTAATTCCTGTGTTTCAAACCTTACCTTGGAGGGTCATTCCATTTTTGAGTCGAAAGCGAAGTAAATCGAAAGAGAGAAGAGAATAAATATTTTAACATCGAAGCATTCTTCTTTGTAAAATTAAATAAAGCAGAGAGACTGATAGAACCACAGCCAAGGCATTTATCTTTTAGAAATGCTGAAGTATCACTAAGCAAATAATAAGCCAGAAAAAGCAAACATTCATTTTCCTGCCATTCTGGGGTGTGATCCTAATTCCTTCAATTTAGCATATTTATGAACTGCCTTGCCCTCTTTCTTTCATTCTCACAATTCTTCTGTCCTTGCAGGAGGCTGTCCTTTCACACACACGTTGTTCTTGCTTAATAAAGTAATAGCCAACACAATCTGCCCTCTCTACAGAGTAATTAGGTTAGCCTGTTGTTATTGATTTTGTTGCTAGGGTCTGAGAAATAGCCAAAGCTCCACTGTGGGAGTGGTGGGAATGGGGGTGGGGTAGGGAAAAGCATGTTCTTATAATTTTCCCATAAACCAGATGTTTTCTTTAACTTTTACATCTTTAAAATATTTTAAGGGGGAAAAAAAGGGATCAGAATGAGTTTAGAATGGCCATGCTTGTCTTCTCAGCATACCACAGAACACACCCAAATAACTGAGTGTCGACAATTCTTGCTTACGGGGGACTTGAGTTTCTGCCACTCCTCTGAGAAGCTCTACTCCTACATGCAACTCAAGTAAAACCTGTTTCCTAAGTAAACTGTCTTATGGCCATCCAGTGATTCTGTTTCAATCACCATTGAAAACACTAAAACATTACCATGAACCACAATAAAAACATTTTAAAAAATCACCCCAAAGGTAGTGGGGTAAAATTTTAAAACTCATTATCTAACAAATTATATGAGTCAAGCATTCAGGTTAAACTCAGCTAGGGCAGTCACTTGAGCTCAATGTTGGGGGGGGGGTTGATTCTCAGAACACAAGCCTCTGGCAGCTTCAGAGTAGTTAACTGACTTCCATGTTATTAGTTTCTCCCATACTGAGTATCCCAAGAGAACCAGAAGAATGACAAATGGCCCTTTATGACCTGGTTTCAGAGGACACGAAAAACCTTACTTCTGCCTTTCTCTATTGCAGTGGTTCTCAACAAAGAGAAATTTTACCCCAACCCCTGCCCAAGAACAGCTGGCAGTGTTTGATAAATCTACTTTAGGTTTGCACAACTGGTAGTTGTGGGTGCTACTTATGCACTGGGTCAAACCTGGGGATGCTTCTAAATATTCAACAAGAAGATTTCCCCCAACAGAGAATGTCATGACCCAATATATCAATACTGCTAAGGATGAGAATCCTGGTCACATTGGTAGGGATAGTCATACCTGCCAGATTTAAGAAAAAGAACCATGGATCATAATTCTTGATGGGAGGACAACTAAGAAAAAAAAAAAAGAATTGGCAGCCATTTTTAGAAAACTGTCCCAAAGTCCAAAATTTACTTTTTTTTTTTTCTAATTTAAGGGCCAGATCTTCCATTAATTCAGCTCCTAGGAGATACATTTTAAAATTGAGAGAGTGGGGGAAAAAAAACTGTAATTGTTTTGAAACCAGGAATCTCTACATAAGATTTAGAAAGTGCCTGGGAACCAACTTTGCCTATGATTTATATAAAAGACTCAGAAGTAGTGCTCGGCTCAAGTCACACAGCTAGGCAGGAAAGTCTAAGCCCAGATATCCATTCAAAATCTGAAGTGCTCACACTGTGATTGGCTGTGCATCCTTGGGTTTCAATCTCTTTTTTTATTCATTATTATCCAGTTCCAGAATGAGTGCTATTTTTAGAACTTTGTGTGGTAATATTAAATATAGTTTTCAAAATGACTTGCCTGGAATTCAGGGCACAGTCATAAGTCTCCAAGTTAAAGGAACAGAAATGAGCATCATTGAGATAATGGGGGACGTGCCCTAGGCCTGAAGGAGGTGTCTCCCCATCCTTCAGCCAGCTATGCAGCTGTGGAGTTTTTGTTACTGTCTCTTCCTTGCTGAGCAGCATCTGTCTGCACAAGAAACTCTCTCCAGATAGTCCCCAGAACCAGGGAACAGGTGGAGGAGTAGCCGTAGGAGGCGGGCACTGTCATTGAGCAAGGTGATGGGTTTTGTAAAATAAACATTAGAACTTTAAAATAGCTAATAGTTCTGGCACCTTTCCTTTTTAGTTGTTTCCATGAACCCGTTTTTAAAGATCTCTATTTTCGTTCCTTTATTTGTTCTAACAGTCTTTCCTACCATCTTCAGACAATGCATCTGAGTTCTTCTTCCCATTCTCTAGTTTTAAAAGAGGGAAATGACCTGGTACCACTCACATATCCATCAGCTGTATCTGGAGCAGCCTTGACTTCCCAAGTATTGAACTGAGGACTGAAAGGTATAACCATGAGCAAGACAGATGGAAAGTCACTGACAGACTCATGAGGTGGTCCGCCCCCACATGGTCCAGTGGAAGACAAGAATGTAAGACGACATGAATTATAGATGAGGGGAAAATATGACTATGCCTGGAGAATCCAGAAGGCTTCATGGAGTCAGTAACTTCTGTGTTAGTCAGCATTCCATTACTATAACAAGTACCTGAGATCATCAACTTCTTTTGGCTTAGGGTTTCAGAGGTTCCATTTTATGGTCAGTGGACCCCATTACTTTCGGGCCTGTTGCAACATAGCAAATCATGACCAATGTGTATGTTGGAACAAAATTGCTCACTTGATGTCCAGGAGGTGACAGAGAGAAAGGAGAGAGGAAAAGACTGGAATCCAAAAATCCCTTTTGAGGGATTCCCCCAATTGAGGAATTAGGGCATTCCCCCAATACCTAGACCTCCTACTAAGTCCCATATCGTAAAGACACTAGGATCTCTCAATAGTGCCAAATTGCGGGCCAAACCTTCAACACATAGACCTTGGAGGGACATTTATCGTCCAACTTAGAGCAACATCTAAAATGAGAGTGGGAGTTAGATGCATAAGTAGATGAACTGAGGAGGGAGAGGGTTTTCCCAAGCCAAGAAAGCAGAATGAATGAAGTCTCCATTTTAGGTTCAACCACGCTGGTTCTTTGATTTCTTTTGCATTGCTTGTAAATGGATTTAAGATGGTAGCAACAAATTCTTAAATCTTTGTACAATAGTGGCAAGGAATTTGAAATGAGCCACTGGATATTAGCTCTGTAAATCCTATTTTTCTGCTTGTGGCTTTGTGCTACTTCAATATTAGATTTTTTTTTTTTTTACTTGTGTTGGGCTATTTATATAATGCCAGTGGTGGGGGGGGGCGGGGAGTACATTTTAGCCAATGCTGTATTTTACTTAAGATAAACCTGATGCCCTCTGATGCTCTAAGAGATGCCTTTGACCTAGTCTCCTGACATATATCTCATGCTATAAACAGTCTTAGTGCCCATCACTTCTAATAGCAAAATGGCCACAAAGCTGCTTTAATTATCATGTCTGGATAACCCATCGAGTAGCACATTTGTAAGCAATTTCAACAATGGCAAGATTGGTAATTATCCTCACTTTTAAAACTCTGCCTAATTGAACTGGGCTTTGTTTCCCTGCATACTTCAGTCACTTCCACACAGAAAGAAAAGATTCTCTAACCCTTTGCTGTCCTTAATAAAATGCACCAAACTGCCCTGTTTGTCATTCCATTTCTACATAGTCAGCTCTCTGAACTGGAGGACGTCGATGCTCTGTGGGTCATAAGAAAAGAAGGAAAGCTGAAAATGAAGATTAAAGTTTCACTTTAAAAATAATATTCAGCATTTTCCAAAAAGACAGCTTTTCTCTCTTCACCCCAGCAAGTGGCATGAAAATCAGCAACTGCCCAGATGGAAACATCCCTCTTCTGTTACCTCACTGAAGGTCCAGAGCTTTTCCAATGATTGGAGCCAAGTACTCTACCCAGTGCTATTGCTTTACACCCCTTTCCAGGGTCTCACAGATCACAGCCTTTGATACCTGCCCACAGCCAAACCCACTGCCATATCTCACTCTGACCCTAATTTTTATTTTTATCTTCCTGACTTCTGAGCTCGTTATTTGCTGCTGTTTTTGTTTTTACCTCCAATTTTCAACTTGGTATAATTAAATTATTGTTCCAGATTTAAAGTATCCTCAAATGTGGGGTTCTCGATCCTAAGCCACATGGCCATAGGCTGGTTATTTGTCCCCCAGGATTTCTGTTCTTAATGCTGTCCCCCACAGGGTAGATATGTGTCATACAGATCCAGTAGAAATTTGTCTGGAATCAATATAATATGCTTGTATAGATTACAGACCATAGCTTCAAGCACACCTGGACTTTTTACATCAGCTCCATAAATTACCAGAGATAGACAGACACAAGTTTAGATACAATCCTTTAGCATTAATTTCCTCCTAAAATGTTGATATTAATAGTAAATATCTCATGTACTTATTAAGAACTAAATAAGAAAAGCAGAAGATGATTAGCCTGTGGGCAAATTGTTGTTGACATTGTTATCATTATTAATAGTGCTGTATTAAAATAATAAACTACAATAAAGAACTTTGAAAATTATCTTTTTTTAAAAAATCATCTCCACACTGTTTATCACCAGCCTTCTTTGGAGGACAAATGCATTAGAAACAAATACGTTGATTTGACGTGTTCATAGAGAAATAGTGAAGTCATTTCAAACTGGGAAAATAATCCAAGGTGCTGACACAGTTATGACCATGAAATATTTATATTATTTAGTACCTGTTTTAGGTGTTTGGCAAAAATTTCATTGATACCAGCAGAAAGGGAATCATTTGATATGAAATTCAATTCTGGTTGTCTACTTCAAAACCACCAACTTTGCCCAAGCAGAATCTTGAGCTTCAATTACTCAGGATAAACTAAGAATTTGTTAAACATAGATTCCCAGAATCTTTCCCCAGAGGTACAGATGCATAATGAGCTAGAAATCTGCATTTTTAAGAAATAATTATATCATTTTTGTGATGCTCTGTACATTTTAAATGTGAGAACAATGATTCTAAATATGAAAGGTTAGTAAAAATCTGTAATAATCATTTTTAATAATCAAACTTTACAATTGAATTGTCATCTTATTAATTGCTAACGTCTATTTTGTTCTTATCCAAGTAGATAAAAGCAGTGAAAGTGTTGACCTATGACAGAAAGAATTTTGTTGCTTCCTGACATTAGTTAGCTAAACAAACCATTTAGACTTAAATATGCATTTCTGTGACCTTCTTGGGCTTGTTTCATGCTTCAGTCTTGAGTCACCCATAACTTGAGTCCCTACCATGAACAGCTGCACATCTTTCCCAGTCAAGTGTCATTTTCTGCTGTGGTTATGTATCCCAACTGCATGTCTCAAACCCCATCTTCAGAATCAGATTTTTATCCATGATCTAGCACCACATCCCATGCAATTGGCTTCCCTGTGTAAGAATTTTTTTTTTAAATTGTCTCCACTAATTTAGAGAAAAGTTTTATGCTTGGATAATAAATAGGCCCCGAGGAGAAAAGCTGAGTAAGAGGTAACTGTCCACCACATCCATATTTCAATAATGTAATTAATTTGCTAGACATTTCATCTGTGACACTACATTCTCTAGCAGACATCAGATGTACACTGAGTTGCTGGTTAGACCAATGATCTAAGTATCCTTTAGAACTTTATTACTAAATAGTAGGAACCTAGTCTCAGATGAAGCTGCGATAAATATAGGAAGAAATTAAATATAAATATTTAGAGCAGGCATCACAAAAATAAAAATGTGTGAAGAAAAATGATCTCATTTTATGTTCCCCAGGACAGTTAGATCCCCTAAAAGATATTCCTAAAAGTTATGACTTCGTACAGTAAACAGGTTGGAGCAAAAAGACACAGGTCTGGCTCATTGAGCACTTGGGATTTGTCCAGGGCTAATTAAATAAAGGCTCCAAGAGACATCATGACTTGATCCTTATGTGGATGCATTCCTACATGCTGAATTTATGACAAATATAATTTGGTGCTGGTTGACTGACGTCTGGGCATTGCTGGTACTATTCAAATGTTGGCATAGTAAGATTTAGAGCATAACCCACATTTCTCCAGATGTTTACATGTCAGAGTATAACAAAAGCAAAATTTTAATATCTAGCAAGCACCTTAGTCATTGGAATACTAACATGTTTATCTTTATTCTTTAAAAAGCAAATCATTTTCTGTCAATCTAAAATTGTTCTAAAGGAAAGGTCTGGGTCTAAGAACACTTTAGATAAATTGGAAGAAACAATCATTCAGCCACTATGGCAGATTGGGAAACGCACTTCCCCACAAGATACCCACATCCTAGCCCCCAAAACCTGAAAATATGGTGCTACATGTGGTCAAAAGAAGTCAGCTAATGGGAGTAAGTTAAAGGTTTTGAGGTGGGAGATTTTCTTCTGTTATCCTTGTGGGCCCAATGCCATCACTGGGGTCATTATAAGAGGAGGGCAAGAGGAGTAAGGTCAAAGAGAGGGGATGTAATCACAGTAGTCATGGGTGGATTGATGCACTTTGAAAATGAAGGAAGTGGCCACAAGCCAAGGAATTCAGGTGGCTTCAGAAGCTAGTAAGACAAGAAAATAGATTTTTCTCTGAGAGACTCCAGAAGACTGTAGCTCCATTTACACTGATTTTCATTTTGTAAGCTTCACTTTAAACTTCTGAAATTCAGAACTATAAAGTAGAAAATTTGGGTGCTTTCAAGCAATTGCTTGTGGTAATTCATTACAGCAGCAATAGAAGACTAATAGAGTCGACGTGCCTTAAATGGAGAAAAACATAGTATGGTGTGTTATTGTTTATAAAATAGATGCTGTTCTAGCTAACAAGGCTTCCTGGGAGTTATTGTTATACAGGATATTGCTAATTGAGGTGCCCTTGGGAGAAATGAAGTGAATAAAGCAAGGTGAACTGAATAGACAAAGAGCTATAAATATAAAGTAACAAGAAAGGCAAGAGGAACAGGGCCAAGAGGAATAACACTAAACTAGAGAAAAGAGAGATTGATTAGAAGCATTAATGGGTAAAATGAATGTTTAACTCACTATAACTGTGTGAAAATTGGACCATAGGGAAGTCACTTGCCCACTATTATAGAACTGGCAAATAATATATCAGAATTTGGACCCAGGAAGTCTCTGTTCTTAACCTCTCTGTGGCTTTAATATGACATGTTAGTTATGGTCATCTGTAAGTTCTTCAGACACATCAAAGTCTAAAGATCTAGATTTGGACTATTTCTTGTGTAGGGATGCATTAGCCAAGATAATAAAAAAAAAAGAAGCTGAACATAGTGGCACACACACCTGTAATCCCAATGGCTCAGGAGACTAAGTCAGGATGACCACGAATTCAAAGCCAGCTTCAGTGACTGAACAAGGACTAAGTAACTTAGACCCTGTCTCAAAATAAAACAAAGAAAAGGTCTTGGATGTGGCTTGGTGATGAAGCACCCCTGGGTTCAATCCCTGCTACTAACTAATTAAATAAATACAGGAGAGTAAAGAAAGGCCAAGCAAGAGCAGCAGTGATCTGGATCCAAGAAATGTCATCAGGACGTCAAAGCCAGCAAGCAGTCAGGACAGGGTGGCTAGATGCCAAGTTCAAAGCAGTATGGAGGGTCAGGATGAGGTGGTCAGGAGAAGGGAGAACAGGAGCAGTTAGAGAAAAGAACACTTGCAGCCCAAGGCAACCTCTGCCTCAAACAGGATTGCAGCCAAAGGGTCTGCATAACTCCGAACACAGGAGAAGGCTCTTACGGGGGACCTTAGGGATACAAGATCCTCAACATACATACATTCATGCACGCCCCAGAAAGAAAAAGGAAAAAAAAAAAAGAAACAAGAATATTTATAGAAACACTATTTATAATATCCCCCTACTGGAAACAGTAGAGTGGATAAATAGATTGTGGCATATTTGTGTAATGAAATACTATTCAGCCATGTGACTAGATTTACAACTACACTTGCAGATAGGGTTGAATCTTCTAAATATAGTGATGTGGGAAGGGAACCACACATAATAGGCACATGTTTTATTGCTCCATGCTTGTGAAATTCAAGAAAAAGCAAAAGCAATTGAAGGTCTTAGAAATTCTGATAGCTTTTATCCTTGGCTCATGGGGTGGGAAGTATCTAGAGGGAATATAGAGATGGCAGATATTCTGGAGTACAAATAATCTAGGTGCTGGTCACAAAGTCCAATTTGTGAAAATTCAATGAGTTATGTAGCTAAATGTGCATTTTTCTATATAATGTTATGCTTTAGTAAAAAAAAAAAAGTATAAAAAAATGGGAATATAGATAGACTTGTGAGATAGCAGGGCATGTTGAAAAAGAAAAAAAAAACATTGTGAATCTGAGCTGAGAATTAATCAAGCTATGTTCAGCATCTTTAATTGCCTGCTAGAGAAAATTTTGATAGTGGGTTGAGAAAATTCAGGACTCTGTTTTTGTTAGATGGGCTTTATTGAACACCACTTGGCGCCTGCATGTTCACTCACTGTGTCAGGGAATAAATCTGATGGCTTGCTAGAACTAATTACTAACCACATATCAATTGGCTTATCATTGGCGTCTGGTGATTTTTTGTTTTTTCAGTGACTGGTTTACTCATCAGAATATCTGTGGAAAGCTACAAATCACAGGTCTTAAATATGAATCCATGTTAGTGGTAAGAGATGGTGGTTTTGTGGCTATATGAACTAGACCAGCCTCTATTTTCTTACATACACATTCCATCATCTCAGGCACTTGTCTGTTCTTCTCCCATCATTTCTTTTTTAAATTCTCACAGTTTGATACATGCTCAAGATCATTTTGAGCTAAGAAAAATTTTTCTAAGAAAATTTGCTTCAGCAAGATATTTTTCAATCATGGGAATTATATGTGCAAACCTGGGCAGGGCAGGATGGATGAAAACTAAAGGCTACAATGAGGAACATGTTTCAATCAGTACTCAGTCTCAGGCATCTGTCAGCTTTGAATGGTGAGATTAAAAGAAAGGCGTAAATCTGATTGTCTAAACTGTAAAATAAAAATTTTAGATTAAATTTTAAAACATGTAAAATTGTCAATAAATTCAAATATTTGAACTTTGAATAAGCCAAAAAAACTATATGTATAGGCAAGACTGAGCTCACACATAACTAGTTTGTCTTCCACAATTGTGATTTTATTCACATTTGAAAGTGGGCATTGTACATTAAAGGAAACTGAGTTTAGAGAAAATGTAATGCATTGGTCAAATCTGCACATGCAATAAGAGTACCAGACAAGGCCCAGCGCAGTGGCACATACCTGTCATAGCATCAGCTCGAGAGGCAGAGATAGGAGGATCACGAGTTCAAAGGAAGCCTCAGCAATTTAGAGAGGTGCTAAGCAACTCAGTGAGACTCTGTTTTGAAATAAAATACAAAATTGGGCTGGGGATGTACTCAGTGGTTAAGTTTCCCTGAGTTCAATTACCAGAACCAAAAAAAAAAAAAAGTACCAGCCAAGGAAAAATCCAAGTGTAATTATCCAAATTACTATTCCTTTAGAAAAAAAAAAAGGCTCATTACATAACCCTGATATTGGAGACACCAATCAGATTTTTTGTTTACAATCTGGGGAATAGGTAGAAAAAATATTCACGTTATTTTCAGAGGAATATATTTCAGGGAAATCGGTTTGAAATTGTGAACTACAAATAGAAAAACATCACTCAATATTGAATTCTTCTTGGTTATTCTGACAAGCAAACAAGCAATAATAATATTTGTGACAATATCATTCCTTATGATGACACAACAAATAAGTCAATTGCCTTATGTTAGACCATCCAAAGCTCACAAAGGGATATGATTTAAAGTTATATCTAGATCACAAGTGACAAATAGCATCCGATGGAATCGACTTCTGGAGAGTCGGATTCTGACTTTTCAGTTTTAATTGTTCCAAGCTTTCCAAATATTTATTCTCAACATAGTTTTCCAATCAAAAAAGTTTTAGCAAATTTCTGTGAGACCATTCATATTTTGTCTGCCATCGCTTCTGTTTTCAGTGAATGAAGAAACACAGAAATGAATTGTTTGGAGGACCAAAATAAGAATGCTAGGAAATACTGATTACTCTTGTTAATAATGTTCCAATTTGTCATTAAAATGTGATTTGTCTTTGAAGACAAGTGAAACCGTTTCTAAGTAGGAGCAAATGTAGTTAATGAATTACATGTGACAAGGAAAGATGATCTATTGTTTAGTAATATTTTTAAAGGTTTTTGTCTGCTTTCTGGTGGGAGTAAGCCAGCCATGCTTGGTATGTCCCAACCCTTCCACATGGCCACACAAGAACCAGAGTTCTTATCATCAGTCTCTAAAAATTGTTAGGCTCTTGGCTTCACACATATTCATAACTTTAGCTACTTCAGTTACATTGTTTTACTTCATAAATGATTTGCTTAGTTCTGTATGGAAAAGTTCTCCAGATGTTCAGTGATCCAGCAAGCCACATAGGACTGAACTGAATGCAAACTCATTTTCAAACCCTATTATCCAGTAAGGTATTGCCCTTTCCCTCTCTTTCATTTTATCCCTTACTTTTTTCAACTTTCCATAAGTACTTTAATAAAAACCTGCCACATATGACCATCTTCCCTCCAAGGATGGAGTGTCAGGCCTTGAAAGCAAACCAAGAATATGAGCTGTGTTGCCCAAAACTATTTTACTGTGTGATTTGGCCTAGACATGAACCCAGATGTATTTACTAAGAGCATGGCTCCACCTCTTATTCAAGGCATCCCATAGTTTCAGGGGCAGATGATATCAGGCACTTACTCCCAGGAAAATAACAACAACAACAAAACAGAAGACTTTTGTAAAACAGAAGACATTTGTAAAACAGAAGACTTTGACCCCAGTAAGTGTTTGCCCTTGTTGGTGGTGTTGGGGGAACACAATATATTCACCAATTTCAAATTCATTACTATATTGAGAGTTGAGGGGAGAAAAGGGAAAACTTATGTATGATATTCATACATGTATACATTCATAAACATATATGCAATATTATCTCCACCTTAGAGTGGCCTACCACCTAAAATTTTAAAAAGCATAAAATTATTTTAAATACTTATACATGTTGCTTAGATTTTTATTTTAAATAATCCATGATAAAATTCATAAACTCTTATAAAGTTTTGGAAGCTAAATAAATGTAAGGCTGATGAACTACTATTAGAAATTTCAGAGACTGGGCTAATGTAATGCTTATTTCATGAGCCTCTATGCTGATTGTCAGGTCAAACAGGTGATGGGATAAGGAATATTCTTATCTATAAGACCATTGAAAATATATTTTTTAGTTAATAAATGATGCATGAGAATGACAAAATCAGGGCCTTAGGTGGTGGCTCAGTGATAGAGCACCTGCCTAATATGTGCGAGACACTGGGTTCGATTCCCAGCACCACATAAACATAAATAAAATAAAGGTCCATTGACAACTAAAAACTATTAAAAAAAAAGAGTGACAAAAATAAAAAGATATTCTGAAAGGGTCCCAATACTGGATTTTGTTGTTTTCAAGTGGCTATTATACCACATATAATGTGCCAAAGTTATGCTAGATCCTCAGAAGAGTCATCCTGGTGAGCAGCCATCCCCACCTGTAGTGGATGGAGTCTGTCATCCCAATGGGGAACTCACAGATATGTACCGTGAATGGGTGGAATACCGAGTGCCACACTGCAGTCTAAACATTCCAAATTTGACCTTCCTCTTGCAGTAGGGGCTGCTTTCAAATCCTGTCTCAGGAGCAAGTGCCATGGGAAAGCAGCTGCAAACATTAATTATTCAGATGTCTACACTGCAATTGCACATCAGAGTTCCAAGATAATTTAAATTTCTGCCACTAGATCCTGGGCTTCTGTTCCACATGGAATATTCCCTTCCCATACTGTATCTTTGCCCTGATATGACCCTGTAGGTAATTGCCAATTGTCATCCCTGTATTTTTCTTCCAGTGTTGACTTTCTTTCTCTTGTTGATTGCAGACATTCCTGATATATTCTGCCCACTAATTGTCATTTTTCACAAGTTATATCTCCAAGGATATCATCTGAATGCCAACTTTGTTTACAGTGACCTTCATTGAAATGACTCTAATTCTGATGTAGACAAGTTTATTAATTTTTTTTGCCTTATGAATTGTGATAGGAAAAGTGGGACTTATTTTTTAAAAACTCATTTCCCATGACTCTGTTATGAAGTCTTTGGAAGTGGCTATGCCCTGTTCCATATGAATTTTAAAATAAACTTGTCATTTTCTTCAAAAAAAATTTTAATTTATAGACTAATTTTTTAGATAATCAACATCTTTATAGTGTTAAGTAATTGCAAATAATGTATATTTCTCCATTTATTTGGTCCTGAAGTAGAGGTTAAAATTTCTTCCCTAAGGTTCCCATATGTTCTTTGTTAAGTTAGTTCCTAAATATTGTATGGCTCTAGTAAATGTTTGGAGGACATCTTATTTTTGTTTTTAATGTCTGATTAATTATTATTATAAAGGAACATTATTGGTTTCTGAATATTAACTTTTTTAATGCAAACTTCCTTTATTCCATTACTAATTCTAATAATTTCTTAATTGGGGGGGACTCTATGTAAGTCGCTGCAAATAATAATATTTTTGTCTTCCCACTTCCTGTGCTTATAACATTTATTTAGTCCTTTAATCAACAAAGCTTCCAAAACTATGTTGAACAGGAGTAATGATGAAAGAGTTCCTCATCTATTTCTGGATTCTAAAGGAAAATAGATCTAAAGCCTCTCTTTATGTTTGATGTTTGCTCTAAGCTTCTGGTGTGTAGTTTTTATGAAGGAAAAGTACTTCTCTCCTAAGAGTACTTTTTGGAGTGTCTGTCCTATAAACAGGTATTGAATTTTAATGGTTTTTTTTAATACAGCAGATGACATATACATGTGAATTTTTCTTCAGTCTATGATGTGGTGACCAGGCCCAGAACTTGGCACAAGCAAAAAGAGGCCCTGAGTTCTGGGACAGGCTCCTCCCTGACTGTACCTCCATGCCACACCTTCCTCACCCTGGTCACAATCCCAGGGCTCATTAAAGTGCACAGATATTCTAGAGTTAAACTTTCTTTCCATATCTGGAATAATCTCTAATTGATCACGATGCATTTTAATACTATTTGATTCTGTGAGTTAATATTTTATTTAGAAGGTTTGCACCCATCATCATAAGTGAAGTTCACAGATAATTTTCTTTATTTTACAGTACTCATCTGATTTGGAAAATTTAGCATCTTAAAATGAGAAGAATTTCCTTTTTACTGTAATGTTTTGGAAAGATTTGTACATGACAGGCACTAACCTACTCCTCTCCACATTTCTGGATATATAATGTATTATGAAGAGTGAGTTTGAAAGAGTCACTTCTGTATCACTGGAACTCAATCTTCCCTACCTTCAAAACAGATATAATTAAACTCATCCTGTAGATATGCAGGGAAGAGAAAAGCCAATTTAAAAACAATACACAGATCTGAATGTTAATATCCAAAGCAGACATTTCATTAATAGCAGTTTGACACCTGTTTGAGTTTCATTAGCTTTGTTGAAACATTTTTGTCCCCTCTATCCCTGCCTTCTCTAAAATTTCAGTTTGCTCTTGATCATTCTCTAGAATTTACTTTTACTTTCTCTATACTATAATGCCTATTGCTCCCTTTCATTTCAAGCCCAGTCCAAATCTAGCCCTTCTGATTAATTACTATATATGGAAAAGTGGTTGAATAATGTCCTTAAAGAATTAATCAGTATGCTTTCTATCTAATATGTTTACTCTTATCTCATGATCCTTGTCTTCAGGCAAATATTTAGAGAGCATTAGAGTCAGCACCTCAAGGAAGGGATGGGATGCTAAAAGAAAAACATAAAGGAATATATTGCCATTTTTTTTTTCTTTCACAAGTCTACATTTTCAAGAGGAAAATTTAGTTATGTGCATAAAGCATACAATAGAATTAAGAGAAAATAGATTTGATGATTAAACTAAGGATCCATCAATTTCCCAAAATAAAATCACCTCAAGGAGATGAAGTGAGGGCTGACTATTAACAAGGAGTGAAGAGACAGAGTGGGCTACAGAGTCAGAAGCTGGTCTGGAACGTGCCCCTCCTCTGGGATCAGTTCAGGGTATACAGATATAATAGGAACCTGAGAAAAGATGGTAAATTGTACTACAAGGGTAACCTATATTGTCTTCTCTAGGCAGACCAGGAAATTGGCAAGATGCCAGAATAGAATTGATGGTGTGGTATGTAAAGCAGATAAGATTTAGATAGCCTTGTGGTGGCCTGCTGTCCCAGTATGATATAAAAGTATGACTGCATCCATAGATAGCATGGAAATGAGGAAGGGCCATAGGTGGCCATGTTTCCAACTCACAGTGTGGTTCAGATTTGGATAATGATTGCAAAACCCAAGAGAGAGCTGAGAGTTAAGTGAGAGAGAACTGACTCCGAGAAGCTTGGTTGTTGGGTTGAAAGCTGGTTGTTGGGAACAACTCAGGAAGGATCAGCACCCAAAGACAGGCAGGAACAAGGACATGTCAGTGGGTGGCATCAGAAATTGCTGACGGCCCAGTCTCCTGCTTCCCGTAGGCCTTGACATACCATGGAAGCCCACCAGACCAAGGAATAGGCAAGGGGAGCACTTGGCTGAGCTAAAAAGTTCCCACCAAGTGGCCAGATGGAGAGTTCATGATGGAATTGCGTTTTGTATGGAAAAATGAAGTTGTACTTCTTGAACACTTGCTTGTGAAATAAAATTACCATCAATGACCACACCTATGTCCCTTCTACTCCCTCCCTGCAAATGCCTGTCAGAGGTGTGACCCTGTGGTCTTTGGAACATGCCTTCTACCTGTAGTAACCAGTGGAAACTCAAACTCTCTTTGTCTCAGTCTCCATATTGCAGCTGGGAGTGTGAGCTTTATTGGCACTTATTAAATAATGAAGCAAAATAACGCCTGGTTTCATCAGGCCTAGCATCCAACTAGTATTTGTATGTTATCAATTAGTTTCCTAACTCTAACTTCTTAGAGAAAATGTGGGGAGAATACCTACAGAAATTAAGAAGAAAGCAAAGAGCTTGGAGAAGCTGTTTATTGGAAGATTATTAATACTGTTACTGCTAATTATGAGTCTGGGTGTATGGTTCCCAGGCAAGGACTGAAATCAGCAAAACTTTCAGCCTAATGTTCACTACAATTAACACCAAGGCAGGTCTTTGATTTGCCTCAAGTACAAATCCTTTTTTTTTTTTTTTTTTAGTGGTATTGGGGATTGAACTCAGGTCTTACACTTGTTCTGTTACCACTGAGCCATATCTCCTGTCCTCAAGTACAAATTCTTGTCAGCACTTTTTATCCTCATTTGTGGCTTCTTGAACATCAGCTATTTAAACCCATACCATAACTATCTCTTCCAAAGGATACCCGCCATTTTTGTTTAGTGGGTATCCTTTGTATATTTCTTTAGTGAGTATCCTTTGTATATTTGTTTAGTGGGTATCCTTTGTATATTTGTTTAGTGGATATCTCTTTCTTCCGTTAGCTAAGGAAAAAAAGGGAATCTCATAAACTTATACTAGGAATAATAGGTATTTCCTGTAATGTACCATCACTATCAACTACCTAAAAGCAAGATTAGGTTTTGTATGCTTGCTTTTTTAGTGCTTCTGAGGTTCTGAAAAAAAGCAACAAATTTGGAGAGTCAACCTTGGTTTATTTTCCTCTGCTTGCCATATGGCATTCATGAATCAATAATGTGATTATTATTAAACACTGTATAATTTTTCTTTACCTCATGATCAAAATTTTACCATGAGAGAATTTCCCCTTCTAAGCTCTTTGTTTATTGTCAAGAGTTCCCTCTGCCTAACGTCTTACAGGAATTTGTATGTGAGAGCAGGGGAGATTGTGCTGGAACCACTTAGTAATGTCTGAGAGCTTTGCTTCATATCTCACCATCTCATCTATACAAGGAAGGTGAAGCTCAGTCATTTCTAGTTAAATGAGCATGTCATACATTGTTGGGAATGGACTCTGTTTCAAACATTGTCTCCCTTTGGTCTCATCAGTAAATTCATCTCTTTGAGACCAAATATTAAAAAAAAAAAAAGAATCTCAGTGTACTTTGAAGAATATTGCTCATCAAAGTTTATATGATAATTTTACAGATAGGAAAATGAAGAGGAAATTAAATGGACATGTTGGGGTAAAGAAGAAGGTGAGAAGGCAAACAATTTCTGAAGGATAGATGACCTCTGAAAGTAGGTTCCATCTTGCAAGTTCACGTATATTTTTCTGTCTACTCTGCAGCAGACATGACTAGGTAAAGGCGTATTGACTTCAAAACCAAAGCACTAGGATCTCTTCTGTTTAATTATCTCCTTCTAAGTTAAAAACTAAACACTTTGGTAAATGTTTTTCAATACAAAGGGAGTGTTTAGTTCTTGGAATTAATGGCATGTTCGAACTGTACATGACAAGAAATGCCTACTATTCATTCATCTGTTCTAACAAAGTCAATAACCAACTTCTGGGGAATCAGTCACTGAAACACAGAGATGAAAAAAGCCCAGTCTCTGGTCTTAAGGACCTCAGAGTCTAGAGGGAAAAAAAAAACCAAACACAATAGAAAATACAAGAGAAATATAAACTGGAAGCAAAAATAGCTTGGAGGAACTAACTTATAAATGAAAATGTCAAAGAAAGGACTCCTCATTAAAGGGATGTCTGTGCTGAATTCTGAAGATGATTAAAATTTTAGGGAAATGAAAGCAGCATTTTGGCAGTGATAACAATATAAGTGAGTATATTGAGGACATAGTATGAAAGCTATGTTCACCACAATGTAGTAGGTATTTCCAGAACACAATGGGACAACCCACACCCAAACCATAACAGAAGGCCATTTGCAGGATGCTTAGCCGGACAGTGATCCAAAGTTGTGGTAGAAACTCACTCCAGCTACTCTGTGGAGAACGAGAGGTTCAGAAAAGTGAGCCCGTACATGATTACCTAGGGAAAAGACAACGAATTGATTCAACCTGCTAATGTGCACTGGTCCATGGAGTGCTTTTAAAAAATTCATTCAATTCTGAATTAGTTTTGAACATTTAAAAATCAGAAGCTCTCATACACAAGATTAGGATAACAAGGCTTTTGTTCGGTTTTGTTTTTAATTAGAAGATCTGGCAATCCTGGAACCACATTCCTGAGCTGTCAGGAATCACATGGAGCTGAGTTGTCTAAAATTTGACCCGGTTATACAAGGCAAGTGCTCCTCTGCCAAGCCATTTAGTTTGATTTTCCAGCTCCTGCCTTACCTGGAGAGAAGACGTAGAGAAACAAACAGCAAGATACACACATGGTCATAAAGTGTCTTCCTATAGACAGCTTATTAATTGCAATGAAAAACATCTTAAATACACAGATAAATTGGACAATACTTCAATCAGGTGATCACAATTAATGTCAATTGGACACCATGTGTCTATGCATGTGATGCCCTAAGAAATTCACAGCATCATTATGCAATATCAAAGTCAACCAAGGTAAGGTCAAAGGGAGGATGGTCTAAAATCAGAGAATCATAGGACTTTGGAGAATCAGGTGAGGAACCACTTCATTAGCTCTTGAATGTCTTGGAATCTCTCTTACACAGGATGGAAACAGATTTTAACCTCTTTTTTCCCCGTAAGTCTAAAGACATTTAAAACCTAATTCAGACACTTAAAAGTATTCTGAACTCTTTTTTTCTAAAAAAAAGGAGAGAGAGAAAGAGAGAGAGAGAGACAGAGAGAGAGAGAGAGAGAGAGAGAAACTTTTTATTTTTTTTGTATATGGCCTACAAAAACACAATGCCTTTATTTTTATGTGGTGCTTAGAATCGAACCTAGGTCCCACCTGTGCTAGGCGAGCACTCTACTACTGAGCTACAATCCCAGCCCCACACTCTACACTCTTGATGAAGAGAGAATACCCAAAGGAATATTAGAAAGACTAAGAAATCAGAAAACTCGTCTTTGAATGTCACATATTCTCAGTTATTTTATTGTTATAAATGTTTTTATTATTAACACACACACACACACACACACACACACACACAGGAGTAAAGAACTCTTTTAAGAAGCCATTTGAAGAACAATAAAACAAACCTAAGCAAATGAAGTGAATTAATAAAATTAGAAGTAGAAAATAAATAATTAAATAAATAGACTGCATAAATCAAAGAACAAGTTCTTAATTAAGAAAATGAATTTGTTCTGGCAAAGGTAATCTCAAAGAGAAAGTAAAGAACATAAATTTACAAAATTACATTTAAAAGTATAACCAGAGAAATATATATTGCTTTCAAAGTACAGGAAAATAATATATATAATAACCAATTCTTTCAAAGATATCATAAAATTGTTCACAATATGAAACAAATAGTCATGAAAGAAATTGAAAAACTACCAAGAATAAGGTACATGAGAAAGATTTGGGATAGATTTAGTTTTATTTAGTCTTGTTAGTTCAAAGTATTAAAATCAGAGAATTCTTCACAGAACCTTTTTCTATTTCTGAAAAGAGTGGGAAATTTCATAGTTCATTATGACATGAACCTAATCTTTGAATGTGTGTCTGTGTGTATGCTGTCGAGGATTGAACCCAGGGGTGCTTTTACCATTGCATTACATCTCTTTTCCTTCTTATTTTTATAATTCTCACTAAGTTGTTGAGATTGTCCTCAAACTTGAGATCCTTCTGCTTCAGCCTCCCAAATCTCGGGGATTACAGGAGTGCCCTATCACACTTGGCAATGAGCCTAATCTCAAAGCTGAAATTGAACAGAAGGAAACAAAACACAAAATTTTAAAATGAACTAAAACAAAACATAAAAACAAATTTCACATAATTTCACAATAAATTTATGATACATAAACTTTTCTATATAAATGATATATCTGCATAAATATTTAAAATATAAAATATGAATCTTGACAATATAAATTCTAAGCTCTTAAATTATGGTTAGCTGAACCTAGCAGCTTATTAAAAGGAATGTGTCATGAAGGATAGTCTAAAACTCTTATATTTGCATATAGTTTCTTAGAACTGTAATCGCATAGTTTATTATATCAAATGAAAATTTACATGATGAATTCAAAAGTCACTGGAATATAATTACATTACATAGAAAATCTGGAACTAGAAATAGAAGAAATATAATAATGATTTTAAAAAAAAAACCTAAGGCCAACTGAGCATACAAGAATAAAAATGAAAATATTCTCACTGAAATAAGGAAAGAGACAAAGAATTGAACTATTACCACTCTCATTTTTAAGCCTTGTTTTTTTAAAAATATTTATTTTAGTTGTTGATAGACCTTTATTTTATTTATTTAAATGCAGTGCTGAGAACCAAACCCAGTGCCTCATACATTACAGGCAAGTGCGCCACTGCTGAGCCCCAGCCCCAGCCCTTAAGCCTTGTTTTGAAGGAGTCAATCAATAGCATGTAACAAGAAGTTCAAATAAAATATTTAACAATGGCAAATGAGGAAATAAAATTATTATTTAGAGTTTGTCATTTAACTGAAAAGTGAGAAGAACCTGCTGGGAAAAAAATCATAAATAAACTAATAAAATGCCCAGAGATAAAATAAATATGTAAAAATCAATAGCTGCAATGAAAAAAAAAAGATCATTCACAGTAAAATACGATGTATTTAATACCTACAAATGTATTCAAGAGAAAACAGCACACAAAATGATTTTGTAAGACAAATAAAAGAGTTGCTATGCCCAGTACACTGCTATGAAAATACATTTTCAAGTAAATTTAAAATTTTAATACAATGCCCATAAAAATGTCAAAGCATTTTTTTTTAATCTGAAAAAAAATATTTTAAGATTCATTTGAGAAATATAGACTTAGAACTGAAAGAAAAACATGCCATTAGATAGGTTTGATTCTCTGCTGCTGGGCAAGCTTGCAGCTCAAGGTCAGAAATTAAACTGGCTTAAGAAATCAATTCTATTTTTCCTCTCCTGAGTCCATGACAAAGAAATTCTTGCCTGTGATGCCTTAATCAATCAGGCCTACCCTTGCTTGGCAAGCCTTGGCATCCTCTGGGCTGCACTTGGAGTGGAGTCCGCAGAAATCCCTTCTGAAGACCTTCAATCTTCTCTCCACCCACAATCTTTCAGCTGCACAGCCCTGATTCCTGGGAAAGAGCAGGATCCTTCCCATCAAGACTTTTCACTCGCTGGACTCCTTTTTAGTACTATTATTCCTTTTCTTGGAATGTCAATTATCAGTGTGTATTTTTCCTCTACTTCCTTCTTATTCTTCAATTCTCATTTCCAATGTTAGATCTTCAGAAACAAGATTTGACTTTCTAAAGTATACACCTCTGACTTCCTTATCTAAAATAATTATGGGATATATCCATGTCTGCGTTTACGTCACAACTGTTTGTACATCAAAATTTTTAAATCCTGTCTACTTGCTCATTGTTCCTTGTCTGCCTCATTTTATCAAATATAAATTTCCCAAGGGCAAGGGCATGGTTTACTTTGCTTTTTCCCTTGTGAATCTCTATTTTCTAGAATGGTGCCTAGGATATAGAATGTCTATACTCAATCAATCTGTCTCCAACTGAATGAATAAGTCAATTATTTCCATCATATTATAGAAGACTATGTCTACACAAAGGGAAACCTTCATGATATATCAAGTGAGAGAAGTATTACAAGTAAGTTATTTCAGTTTTGTTAAATATATGTATACATCAGCATGTATAGTTGAATACCAAATAAAATAGAATTAAAAACCCTAGAAGAGGGGCTGGGGATATGGCTCAAGCGGTAACGCGCTCACCTGGCATGTTCGGGGCGCTGGGTTCGATCCTCAGCACCACATAAAATAAAATAGAGATGTTGTGTCCACCGAAAACTGAAAAATAAATATTAAAAAAATTCTTTCTCTTTCTCTCTTAAAAAAAAACCCTAGAAGAACATATGTCAAAACATAACAGCTATTATTGTAATTTTTCTAATTATTTGTTTGAGAATTGAAATTACAAGTTACTTTTATTTCCTTTTTTAATGATTTGCTGAATTTTCTAATTTTTTGGCTATATATACATACACACACAAATATTTAAAAGCTCTAAACCATCTCAATCGAGTCATTTGTTAATTTGTTCTTTTTAGATATATGACAGTTGAGTGTATTTTGACATATTAAACATATGTAGAGTATAACTTATTCTAATTAGGATCCCATTCTTGTGGTTGCACATGATGTGAAGTTACACTGGTTGTGTATTCATATATGAACCTAGGAAAGTTATGTCCGATTCATTCCCCCTTCCCTGCATTCCCCTTTGACCAATCCAATGAAATTCTATTCTCCTCACCACCCCACCTGCCTTAACATCTGCATATCAGACAGAACATTCTGCTTTTGGTTTTGGGGGAATTGGCTTATTTCACTTAGCATGATAGTTTCCTGTTCCATCCATTTACCAACAAATGCCATAATTTCCTTCTTCTTTATAACTAAGTAATGATGGTTTTTTTCCAGAGTTCTTTTATTTGCTTTTATTTTTTTTAATGCATCTTTAATTCTGCCCAGGAGACAAGATTTTCATGGGAACTTCAGACTTGGGTTGAAATCCATTTGCCCCTAATGAGCAACTGATTTGGGGCAAGTCATTCAATTTCTCTGAACTTCTTCACATAATGGAAATAATTAAAACTCTCCGAACTGAGATGACGGTGTCCCTGCCTTAAGATAAAATTATGGGAAGGAAAATGGAGCAACCCACCCCACCAATCTTCCTTTCCTCTTCTCTTGTCATTTTTACTTAGAGCTCTTTTCTCTCTCCTCCCCTTGTTTGATTTGCATATCTTCAACTCTGGATTTTATGTAATGACTCCTCTTAAAATGAAGTCTGGTTCATTCTTTTGAAGAGACTCTATGCTCTATAAGAAGTAATGTAGCTTCCAGGGGACCAGAGAAATCAAGAGCCTTCAGGATGCGTACCAAGTTCTGTTTCTAAATTCTCACTTCCTCTCTCTCATTATCTTCTTTTTCTAATTCCTGGGACCAGTTTTCTAATTCCTGGGGAGTTTTCTAATTAGGAGTTTTCTAATTCCTGGGGCCAGAGGAAAAAAACAGCAACCTTTAGGCTAGAGATTGAAATGGTAAGGGAAAGGGAAATTATCATATAAATAATATTCTACATTACCTTTCCCTAATGGAAGAAGAGGTCAGAAACTTCAAAATTCAAGATTGCAAAATATTTGTCATATGCAGGGTAGTGAGTATGTGGAATCTATTGCCACACAGGAAAAATAAATAAATTTGATTTTTTTTCCCCTTCTCTGAGGGAAGATTTAAGCATTGAAATGTTTGGATTTGGCTGGCTTTGTCCAGCAGCGCTAGGCATTTCCATTTCATGAGGAAGAACAAAACTAGGCAAATAACCTGAGAGTGAATAAAGACAGGTGGGATTGGAGATTGGCACTTATAGTTTACCTTCTATAAAAAGAATATTTTCCTGTTGCATTTTTATAGGCTGGAGGGCTGTTGAAAAAAATATCTGTTGATAAACTGAATCCACAATTATTAAACTCACTGGGAGAAATTTCACTAGGGAAACAGCATAGATTCTTATTAGATTTTACGTGAGGGGGCACCTAAGCTTTTAAGCATTGAACCAACTACCTAGAGAGATGACGGAGTATGGTACTGGACTTCCAGGAGACAAGGCTTCTCTTGAGAGAAGAATGGATGTACAGCAAGAGACTGCAGCTAGACAGTTGTTTTATTTTCTTCAGACCCTGAATGCACAACCCTAAGGTGTGATTTCATTTATTATTACCCCATCATTTCTACCCACCATCAGGAGAAACAGATCCCCATCCTCTGCCTGATTTTCCTTCAGCTTCTAACTCTTCTCAGATGAAATATCCCACTCTCTGCAGCCTGGTGAGGGTGCGCAATACACTGTTGTAAGCTGAGAAGCAACACATTTTATGTAAATGTCACTGCACATAATGCAGAAGAAATATTTAGAAAACAATACTTCAAAATATCCACTTCAAGCTCAAATTAGCTATTATTTTTCCTAAAAGACTTATCTTTCTAGTTTGTAGACTCTTTTCAGGATTTAAAAAAAAAAACACACACTTCCAAAATTTATTTCAACTTCCTTTCAATTTGTTAAACTTGTAAACATCTCCCCAGGAGCACACAAGATAAATAATGGAAAGAGGAGGAGGAGAGGCTGGCCTCTTCTGGATAAGTCTTAGCTACAGATGACTAATTTTCACAAGCAAATAACCTGGAATTTGAATCCAGATATATGTGATTCTAAAGCCCATCATCTTCCCCGCTGTCTTGAAGTGTGAGATAACTCCAAAAATAAACATTTGCACTAGGAGCAGTCCATAGTCTATTCATCAGAAGTACCCATGGAAAAAAAGAACACTTACATAATTGGGAAAAGATTCTTGAATAAACCTGCCTGTCCCCATCCAGCCCCCTGTTCTGATTCTGATGAGCTCCTTGGTTCATGATGAAATGGCAACTGTGAAGGACAACAAGTGAATTTGTGTTGTTTCTGGAAGGGAGAGGGTCATGTCAAGCTTTCCTGACTGGGACATCAGTGTGAGCAACTCAAAACCCATCTGACCTGAGTAGAGGTCAGATGGGTTCCGTTAGGCAGATCTGGGGACTGAAGAGGCAGGTTGGGTCCTTCTACCACGCGGCCTGCGCAATGGTTTCATTAATGAGGTTCTAGGCATAAAGTTAGTTAGAAGAGATCGAAATAAAACACACAGACTCAGTTACCTTATTTCTATTGCCAGGTCCGAGACGGCTCCCCTCTCTGGTTCCCTCCTCTCACCGCCCAGCAGGGCAGCAAGGATTACTCAGGGCTAGCAGGAGAGAGAGAGAGAGTTTGAACACGCCTGGGAGTAGCCTTTCATTGGGGAACAAGAGATTCAGAGGAGAATTCCATCCAATGAAGGTTGAGGGGGCGCTGCACTCCAAGGTCAGGGTCAGTGATTGAGTCTCCGGGGTCAGTGGTCAGACACACCCCCACACGGATGGGCTCTCTCCTCAGGAAAGGGCCGGGAAAGCTTTGACACAGCCAAAGCGCCTCAGACCCTTAACGGGAGTCACCCAATCACGTGTTAGAATGGCTTCCCACAGGTCCTGATTAAATATGGATTAATGCCAGGCACAGTGGCTTGAGAGGCTGAGGCAGGAGGATCACAAGTTCAAAGCCAGCGTCAGCAAAAGCGAGGCGCTGAGCAACTCAGTGAGACTTTGTTTCTAAATAAGATACAAAATAGGACTAGGGATGTGGCTCAGTGGTTGAGTGCTCATGAGTTCAATCCCTGATACCACCCCCACAAAAAAAAAAGAAAGAAATATGGATTAATGTTACATTTGATTGGCTCTTTCAACTATCTGATCCTCCTGACTCTCCTGTTTGCTAAGAAATTCTACAGCAAATCCACTGTTCAGACCTCAGCTGGGTGGCAAGAGACTCTCAAATCCTAAAGGTACTAAAATATATTTCACCTTTTTAACAAATTCCTTTTAGGTTGGAATGTGCTCCAAGTGTGACTAAGGTCAGATTGTGGCAGGAAATCCAATACTAGTGATAAGCTTTGTCTCACAAATAATGCTCAGGTTCTCCAAATCAGGAGTTTAGTGTGTTATCAGGGACTCAGACATGTCTTCCTTACTCTCTAGAATTGTTCTTATTCACCGGTTCACTAAAAAAGAAAAGGTCCATAAAAATTAATGTCAATACTTTAAAATTTAAAAAAAAAATGTATTCTTCAGTGAATAGAACTTGTCTAATGCACTTTCTGGATTGCAAATTGTGAGTCCCTCATGCAATCTATCTTAAAACCATCATAGGTAGCCTGGCTTATCATATTCCCCACTGTGCATTCCATGATAACCAACAGCTTCAGCTAATGCCAGGAATCTCTTGAGTGGTCAATCTGCATGTTAGTAAAAGAAAAAATGAATTATTTCTGTTTTTAACCAGGAGTCCCTGGAAAAATCACAGTTTCTTTTCTTTTTCTTTTTTAATGTCATACCTGTTTGACGCAGTGTTCCAGGTAAAATAGCAAAGACACAAGCAGGTCAAGAGAGCTCTCCACATTGAAAAGGGAGGATTGTTCTAATTGAAATTAATCTGTATTTTTGGAGTTTAAAGAGAAAAGGACTCAGTGTGAAACCATTAATCAAAAAGAAGTCATTTCTCACCACTCAACAGAATTAAGTGCACTAATATGTCTTCTTTTTCTAACTAAGCAATGAACTAGTCAATCACTACTGGTAACATGATCCATTAATAATTAAACTATACTTCCAGGTTTTGTATGCTATTAGAAAAGAACAATGAGATCTTTAATAAGAAATTTTTATGCTTGAAATTTCACATCTTTGGAGAGAAAAAAAGCAATGTTCTGGAGTGGATGATGAAAATATAAAAAATGTTTCCTGGTGTAAAAAGAAGGTCAAGTTGCCCCTTTTTGCCCTCTAGATTCAGCATAGATTCTCTGCAAAGCCATTAATATCTAATGAAACAAGTATTTTTCCATCCCTTTTGAAATCCCCTGTGCTGCCCCTCTAAGCAGAATGCAAATGATGCCCTATCTCTTTATGGAACAGAGTCACAGACTCAGTGACATGCCAGAGATTAAAAAAGAAAAAAACAGGTAGCATGAACTAAATTGTGAACCCCACCAAATTCACATTTTGATGTCCCAATGTTCAGCAAGACTATACTTGGATATAGAGTGTTTAAGGTGAAGTTAAGGTCGAGTGAGGTCAAAGGGTAGTTTGACTGATAGTCTAGTTTGACTGGTGCCTTTGGTAGAGAAATACCAGGAATGTGTACACAGAGGGCAAAGACCATGTGAAAACACTGTGAGGATGCATCCACCCATAAACCAAGAAGAGAGGACTCAGGGAAAACCAGACTCAACAACAATTCAATCAACTTCCAGCTGTCATAACTTTGAGGAAATAAATTTCCGTTGTTTAAGCTACCTAGCCCGTATATTTTTCTACGGCAGCTCTGAAAGACTAATACAACAAGTCTGGCAAATTAGAATAAGTCTGGCAAATTAGAACAAGTCACTCATTACAATATTGTCCTCAAGTTTACTATTTCAAATTCATGAGCCTTATTTCTCTAATTCATGAACTCCTTCAATCATTGCAAACTCCTTTACTCATGCTAGGATCACCATTAGCAAATTGAGCTTTAAAACAATGTGCCTGCCCTCATTTAGTTTATGTTCTCAATGAAGGACAGAAAATAAATGATGACATATACAAATTAACCAGGGCCTTTCAGATAATGATACGTACTCAGCAGGAATTCAAGAGACAGAGTGATAGAAATCCCAGAGCAGGGTCAGCCTCAGTGAGGGTGATCAGGAAAGCCTTCATGAGAAGAGGACATTGAAGTTAACACTTAGAGAACAAGAAGGAGCTAACCAAGTGGAAAACGAGAAGACAAGTTATGCAGATAGAGTAGGCTGTCAGGAAAAAAATGTTGCTAGGGATGAGAATGAGCTCTGTTTGCTGGGAACTCTGGACATCATGACTATAACATCACAAAAGAGACAATAGTATGGCCTGTGTTTCAAGAGGCCAGGCCAAGGGTATTACATACAGTGAGCTTTAAAAACCTAGAGTGGCTCCATTTTCCATTTTGCATACGAGTCATTTTTTTTTCTCTCCTTTGCTGTGTCCCCCAGTGTTCATGCCCTTTAGGATTTATATGTAGGACACTTGGTCCTCAGTGCAGCCATGTTGAGAGATAGGAATTTGTGGAGGGGATTGGTCATGACAGCCCAACCATTATGAATGCACTCATCCATTTAGTGGGTTCTCAGGGGAGCAGGTTATGTCTGTTACATATAAAAGATTAGGTCTGTTAGAAAAGCCAGTTTGGCCCTCTCTTGTGAGCCCTCTTGTTGTGTGATGTTATGTACCACCTCAAGACTAGAGACTTCAGCGTTCAAGCCGTTTTCAAATGCGCACGGCATGCTCGTGAACTTCCTAGCCTCCACAATGTCAGGCTAAATAAACCTCTATTCTCTGTAAATTTCTCAGTCTGTGGTATTCTATTACAGCAACAGAAAACAAACTGAGACATAGGGTGTCTTTTCTAGACTTCTGTGAGTTGACATTTGCCTTGGTTTTCACTTGCATGACTGCTTCTTCCAACCTCAGGCTTGGACCTTCTCTTTTCTACTGTCGCAGTGAATTTCAGGTGCTCACAGGCCCTTTTATTGGGCACTGCTCCACTCTTTTTTCACTCGTTCAGGCTCTTGCCACCGTGATCCTTAAAATCCCACTTGGCTTATTTAACAGGCATCCACAAGCTCCTCATTCCCACCTCCCTTCCTTTTCGACAGCCGGCTTTCTCCCCTGCACAATGGCACAGTCCTCTCCCGACTTGATTGCTCAAGCCCAAGACTGAAGAGATGCCTCCCCCATCTTTCTCTCTCTCCATCATCCACCATTTGCACAGTCTACCTGTTTAATCTGTGTTCACCCCTCCACACATCTTAGCTTCACCCACTTCCCTTCATCACATCCTGCAATCCTTCCTCACCATAACTAGAGCAAGAGACCTTGGAAATTCCATCTTTGTGCTCCCTGCCACTCGTTCTCCAGGCAACAAGGATATGGTAAAAATGCCAGTCTAATGATCCCATCCCTCCACTGGCTTCCCGCTGCAGCTAGAACTCAACCCAGCCAACCAGGCCTGGCCTGGCCTCCTTATCCACTCCTGGCACACACCATTCTGGGTTCACTGGGCCCCCGGGGCTAAACTCACTTCCTCTCCTGTCAATCACCAGGCTTGTTTCCCCTTACCAAAGACCCACACACTATGATTTTCCCTATGCAAACGTGCTCTTTCTGTGTTTCCATGTATCTGGCTCCTTCTCACCTCTGCTTGAAGGTTTCCTCCCAGGTTTTCCATGGCCTGCCAAAGCAAAGTGACTCTCCTTCTTATGCCCTGTTGCTCTCAATCCCATTGCATCCTTTGTTTCTTTCTTTGTATACTTTCCATGGTCTCAAGTCATGGTGTCCGTTTAATTATTTGGCAGTTTATTCTGTCTCCCTTTATCAATATTTTAAGCTCCACAAGAGAAGGGCGTTTGTCTCTCTCTCTTTTTTTTTTTTTTTTACTGCTGTATCGCCCACACCCATGCCAAGTACATGAATGGAGACTATAATCCTTTCTTGCTAATGAGAAGCTTTTAAATAGGAATTTCCAAGGCAGTTCTTCACAGTATATCTGTGGCAAGGATGAAGTAAGATGAAACAGCTAGACTTTCTCTTGCTGCCAAGAGTTTTTGCAGATGGGGATGAATTGGCTCCCTGGATAAGCACCTCTTGGTTCTAAAGTCTTATATCTAGCAAGACAATGATGTGATCACATTTACCGTACCTCCGTATTACATAGAGTGACTTCCGTTGTATCATGTCAAGAAAAGAAAAAAATAATTGTATTTCTCTTCAGACTGCTCTACAGGAGTTCACAAACCAGATAAAGAGATGAAAATAAAAAAAACTATAATATGATAACAGAAAGATGGGCATGAAAGCATAGATATGAGACAGTTCATCTTCCATGAGGGTATGTCAACAAAGAAGGCAGCACAGAGAGGGTGACATTTGGCAATGCTTCAATGGACAGTTGTGACCATCAGAGGAGGTAAGACATTTCTCCAGTGGGAGCTGCTTGAAGTTAGCCAGTGTGAATAGATGAGATTTACCAAGAATCCTGAGTCACACCAGCAAGGAGAGTGAGCAACTATTTGATATTGGAGTTGGTAATAATTAGGTTCCACTCTAGAATTCTAAGTTAGCAACATAGATCGGAGTTTGCAAACTGAATAAATCTACTTAACAGATGTCTCTTGCTGAGTCTGGAATGTTTCAAAGCATTCTGATTTGATGCCAACATTAAAAGTCAGTACATTTTTATGTGTCTTTTGAAGAAATACTCACTCAAGTTCCTTGCCCACTTTTTAATCTTTTTTTTTTTTTACATTGAGTTTTAGGAGTTTATTTTACATTTTGAATATTAACCCCTGCCTCTCAGATGAACAGATTTCTCTCCCATTCTGTAAGTTGCCTTTTCATTTTGTTGATTATCTCCCTTGCTATGCAGAAACTTTGTAAATGGTTCTAGCAAAATTGTTTTAATTGACTGCACTTTTGGTGTGAAATAAAATATAGATATATTTATTTTATTTACATACTTAAAATAGATATATATTTTACAAATATATAGTCAAACCAATGCCAAAGAACTCTTTCTCCATTTCCTCGAAGTGTTTTATGGTTTCATTTCTTATGTTAAAGTCTTCATCTATTTTTAGTTGATTTTTATGTATGGTATAAGATAACGGTCCAATCTCATTCTTTTGCATGTGGTCATCCAGTTTTTACAACACCACTTCTGAAAAGACTATCCTTTATTATTATTATTATTATTATTTATCCTTTGCACCTTTGTTGAAAATTAGTTGCCCATATATAAATAGACTTATTTTGGTATTGGTGTTTTTCTATTTTGTTTCACTAGCATATTTGTCTATTTCCTGCCACATATATGAAAAAAAGTGCTCACCATCACTAGTAAGTGGGGAAATGAAAATCAGAACTTTATCTGATATCACCTCCTACCCGTTAGGAGAGCTATGATTGAAAAAGATAATAAGTGTGAAGATGTGGAATAAAAGGAGGCAGCCTTTGCACAGCATTGGAACCATCTTTATGGAAAATGATACAAAAGTTCCTCAAAATTAAAAATAGAATCATCATATGATCCAACAATCCCATTTCTTGGTACATATTCATGTGAACTGAAATGAGGATCTCAAAGAGACACTTCTACTCCTATGTTTACTACAGCATTACCCAAATAACCAAGGCATATAAACAACCTAAATGTCTATAGGTGATGCCTGGTTAAAGAAAGAGTGGTATATACATACAATGGAATAGTATTTAGCTTTAATGGAAAAGGAAATTACCATTTGTGACAACATGGGTGGATGTGGAGGACATTTTGCTAAATGAATAATCTGGACATGAGACAAATATTATACAATCTTATTTATATGTAAAATCTACAAGAGTCAAACTTAAGGAAGTGGAAATTAGTAGTTTCCAGGGCTAGAGAATGAGGGAAACTTTATAAAAAGAATAATAAAAGGGTATACCATTTCAGTGATACAGAGTAAGTTCTACAGATTTACCTTATAGCACAGTGCTATAGCTAAGAATAACTTGATTGCAGACTTAAAATTTCCTAGAAAAGTCGATTTTGTGCTACGTGATCTCACTATAGAATAATGACAATAATAAATAATGATAAAGAATTGGAGGGGATGTTGGCAGGTGAAGGATATGTCTATGACCTTTATTGTGATAGTGGTTTCATGCATGGTTCTGTATTTCTCTCCAAACTCTCTAGGTTGTCTGTGTCAAGAATATATAGCTTTCTATATGTCAATCATAACCTCAATAGAGTGGTCTAAGAAAAAGTCAGGATATTTCAAGTAAAACTGCAAATTTAAGCCTTTCTTGGAAAAGCCAGACTTTTCAAACAGGCTGAAGCTGTTGTGATTGCCCCAGTGGGTCAGTGTCACCTTCTTACTTGCTTCCTTAAGCTTACCTGTCTCCCACTGTGTACTCTGAACTTATCGCCCTGCCTTTTGACTTCATGAATTTACCCTGACAAGAAAAATTATAAAGTTAAAGAAAAAAAGTTCTAAATCAACATTTTACTAAAACATAACACACATTAATTTTAAAGGCCATAAATCAGTAAATGTTAATGAATTTTCACAAAATGACTTCACTTATGTAACTACCACCCACATCGAGAAATAAAATATTACAGCATCTCCAAAATCTTCCCCATGTCACCAGCCTTCATCATAAGTAACTGAAGAACACACCATCCATTTGTTTTGGCTTTTCACTTTTAAAAAAGAGATAACACCATGTACTCTTTTATGTCTGTTTTCCCTTCATTAACATAATTATTCTGAAATTCAATAATGTTATTTCTTACTAATACTCATTTTCTTGGCTATGTGGTATTACTGTTGTGACCACATAACAATTTATCTATCCTTTCTACTCCTGGTTACTTTAGCTCATTTCCACTTTGTGGCATGTGCTTATTACATTGCTGTGTAAATATTTTATTTTTACAACTTTGAATGTACATATGTTAGCCTCTCTTCAGGGTATATGCTTAGAAGTGGAAACTGCTAGGTGGGAGAATAGGTATAAATACAGCTTTGGCAGATACTTCAAGTTTCCTAAGTGTCTGTATCAATTTACAGTATGACTAGATACATATGAGAATTCTTTTTTACCATTATTGTTACCTTACCATCATTTGATATTACAAACTGGTATTGAATTGCTTCTTGATTTTTTTTTAAGTTTAGCCATTTGGTTGCATATGTCACTAAACTTTTGACTTGCATTTCTCCAGTAACTAATAATATTGAAGAAAGTGCATATCTTTATTGGATAGGCTCTTCTGTAAAGTATCTTTTCAAGAATTTTATATC
Organism: Ictidomys tridecemlineatus; assembly: GCF_052094955.1. Classification (NCBI taxonomy): domain Eukaryota; kingdom Metazoa; phylum Chordata; class Mammalia; order Rodentia; family Sciuridae; genus Ictidomys; species Ictidomys tridecemlineatus. The sequence goes on along the minus strand of NC_135478.1, from coordinate 30,544,758 downwards.
TTTTGGCTTTTGATTAATGTGCATTCTTGATATATCCCATATACATTTCTTTCCTTAAGTATTTCTATTATATTCTTCCAATCTATGATATGACTTTTACTCTTTTGAGGATTTCTTTTGATAAATAGAAGTTCTTAATATTCACAACATTTGATTTGTTATCATTTTTCTTAATTTTTAATGTTTTATATTTTGTTTTTAATTCTTCATTACCTGTGCCTATATGAATACAATGGAAATGATCTTTGTATATTGACTTTTTACCCTGTGACTACAATAAATATACTTATTTTCTGTATAGTCATGGTGGCATCTTTTTTTTTAATCTTATTATATATTCTAGGACCTATAAGACAGTGATGCTTAGAGTTATATTAGTCATCTATTACTACATTAGAAATTATTTGAACATTGGTCATTTCACAGACACACACATTTATTATTTCATAGGCTGAGAATGTGGGTGAAGCTCATCTCAGTACCCATGGCTTAAAGTGTTTCATGAAATTGCAGTGAACTAGTCAGCTGAGCCTGTGATCTTACACTGCAATGGTAGAATGTGGAAAAGGTGATTCATTTCTGAGCTCAGCCCCTGAACTTACTGTCAAGGACTTGTTGGAATCCTAGGTCCCTCACTACTTGGGCATCTTCACAAGATTGTATCAAGACACAGCATGTGGTTTCTCCCATAGAGATATTTAAGGAAGAAGGGGTAGGGGCTGTGAAACTAACAGTCTTTTTAGACCCTAATCTCAGAGTAACAACTCATTCCTTCTGTCATATTTAACTCACTGGAAGTGAATCAATAATTCCAGCTTTCACGAAGGGTAGAAGAGGCATGATTACCAGGACATGGATGTCACTGAGGATCATATTGAATGTTGCCTATCACAGAAATGGTGATAATGATTCCTCACCTCCATCCTAATATTAGTATGCATTCCATATTTCAGTGTTAAATTCACTGTATCTTAAAATCTTTTCTTCAGACTAAGAAAGATATTTCTACTTGAAAAGACCACATTTTTTAAAAATCATGAATGTATTTAATTTTAACAAATGTTTTTCCTTTATCTGTTAAGATAATCATGGTTTTTGCCTATTGTTTTGATAAGGTGAAAATTAGCATTGATTGATTTTTTTTGTGGGGGTGGGGGGAAGGAGTACCAGCAACTGAACACAATGTGACCACTGAGCCACATCCCCAGCCCTATTTTGTATTTTATTGAGAGACAAGGTCTCAGTGAGTTGCTTAGTGCCTCACTTTTGCTGAGGCTGGCTTTGAACTTGCTATCCTCCCACCTCAGCTTCCCAAGCAGCTGGGATTACAGGTATGTGCCACTGTGCCTGGCTAGCTTACACTTTAAAAGACTTGATCTACTGTAATATATTTTCTCTTGCATTGAGTTTAAAATATTTTCTAATTTGCATTACAATTTTTTACTCATTGGTAATTTAAAAGTATATTTTAAAAATTTCTACTTAGCTTTTTACTTAGCTTTTAATATTTTTCTAGCTTAATACTACTTGAGCAGAGAACATTACATGCCAGATTTTTAGCCTTTGACGTCTCTTGGGATTTGCTATAATTTGATGTCTCTTGAGATTTCTTATAATTTAGCAAATGATCAATTTTTCTAACTGTTCCTTGAATACTTAAATATGGCTGTTGCATTTGTGGGGAGCAGTGATGTGTGTCAGTTAGATCAATAAATGAATATTTTTTAAATTTTTAATTTGTCTTCATTTGTTTGCTATTTTACTTAAATTCTATTCTACTCTTCCATTATGATTATGTGTTTGTGTATTTCCATGTAAAATGTGCTAATTTTTGCTTTATATATTTTGATGCTTTGTATTTGTCATACAAACTTACTGTTGTTATATATTTCTAAATCATGAGTTATTTTTAATTTCTTTTTTTCCTTTTTAGCCAGATTTATTTAGGATGTAATTCACATATCATATAATTTACCCATTTTAAAGTAAAATACAACAAAATTTTAATATATTAATATAATCATACAATAACCACTACAATCAATTTTAGATTTTCATTACTCCAAAAAAAGGAAGCCATATCCATCAATGGTCACTCCCTGTTTCACCAATCCAGGTACCCTTCAGTCTAGATAATCACTAATTCAATATCCCTCTATATATGTTTGAATATTTCATATAAGTGGAATCAAGCATTATGTGATTTGTATAATTTTTTTTTAAATCTAGCATATATTTTCAAGATCCTCTATGGAGAGGCTGGCATAAATCAGCATTTTATTTCTTCCTTATTACTAAGCAGCAGTCTATCATATGTATATATATATATTTTATTTATCCATTTTCAGTTGATGAGCATTTTAGTTATTTTTACTTTTTGGGTATTGAATAATACTGGTATGAACATTTGTATTCAGGTTTTATGTGGAGAATTGTTTTGTGTATATAATTAGGGGTGAAATTGCTGAGTATCATAATAATTCTATGCTTAATATTCTGATAAAACTCCAAATTAGTTTCCAAGGTGATTTTTATTGCTTTACATTCTCTTTTTAATTTTTTTCTTTTTATATTAGTCTGGATATTTCCTAGTGACTTTTTTATTCAGTTCACTAATTATTTCTTCTCCTATGTCTGATCTATTGATAAATCTACCTACTGCGTTCTAAATTTAATTCACTGAATTTTCTATCATAAAATTGCATTCTGATTCTTTTTTACAGGTTTCTGTTCTCTGATGAACATCTCCATTTTGTCATACAATGTCTTAAATATATTAATAGTATTTATTTGAAATTTGTTTTAAATTTTAAATAATTTTAATACATGGACCACCTGTAAGTCCTTTACTTCACTACTTTCCCCCTCCCTTTTCGTTTACATTTATTTTGCCCTGACTCCTGACATATCTTGATAACTTTGAATGCACACTGAGCACTGTCAATGACATATTGTATAAGTTCTATGTGATATTATTTTCCTTGGAAAAAAATCTCATTTTCTTCAGGTAGAAGTTGATTAGGGGCAGATCACTTTGACCTAATCAAGAATTGACATGATTCAAGCCAGACTTTTTGTTTTTGTGAGGTCTGTTATATTCCTAAGTTTTTCTTTCCTCCTGGAATATATCCTACCAGGACTCTAAATGGGATCTTGGCATGCTTCCTAAGAACCTTTCTTTGAAGTGCCCTGAAATTCAAATTCTGTCTCATCAGCATTATGAGCTTGCTAAAGAGCTGTGCTTAACAATTTTGCTTTTAGCTACTGCTTTCTGCCTTTATATGCCTTCACTATATGCAGGTTTAAATTTTGAGAATGCTTTCATGGTTAAAGCTTCGTAGGATTTTGGAATCACTTTTTGTAATTCTCTTTCCTTTGGGACATTAGACCCTCGATTTCTGGCTTTCTTAAGAACCCTGATCTCCCTTTTTTTTTTTTTTTTTTTTTTTTTTTGGCCTCCTTGGGCTAGTGAGACTGCAAAATGTTTGAGCTGTCTGTCAACTTTTGCTTTGCTTCTTAGCCCCACACCTGTTACAAATTAGTAAATGTTGCAAGTAGAAAAGTGACTTGCAATATTGGACTTGCCACCATACAATTTTCTCCAAAATCTCGGTGGGTCTCCAAAGCCTTTTAACAGCTGTGTTGGCTTGTTTGTTTGTTTGTTTTACCCTATTCAGCTTTCATAGGTGTCTAAGCAGATGTCTGACTTATATAAGCTATCCTATCCTTGCAAAAAAGCAGAAGTAATATTCCATTATGAGATTTGCTGATGGCATATTTTATTCGAGGCTCAGGTTCATCACTATTAGCAACCCTGTGATTTTAAGCCCATCCCCATGAAATGAACCTGATTTGATGCTATATAGAAATTTATAGCTTCAAAATACCCCTCTCTAATCCCCTCACTTTGCAAGTAACACATCAATTTAGTGATGAATTGGAACTAGGGACCTGGCCTCCAGGCTCCTAATCCAGTATGTTTCCATGCTGTGGTGCTTCATGAATAATGCCAAAAACACATTCTCAAAGCTTTATAATTCATCCTTCAAAAACTCCTTGGGCAGGGTTAGGTTTTCTGGGGTTTTTTTTTGTTTGTTTGTTTTTGTTTTTTTATGTCACAATAGCTCGAGAATTGGATATACTCTTGAAGTTATGCAAGGAGTTTCTACAAATATAACAACAACAAAAAAGTTTAGTTAGACCAATCTCCCAGCAGGAAACTATCATCCTTTCATCTTTCATTTTTTATGCCTTAAAAAAAAATAAATTCATCCCCAGACAAATGAATGCAACATCTGCAGCCGAAGCATACTGGAAAGAACAGGGCAAGGATAATGGTTCCAAGACTAGAAAAATGTTCACATCCATTGGTGAAAACCTGGGGTATGAAACCAGAGAAGCCCATTAATCTAAAATGAACTATGGCACCTCAGCCCAGTTTCAGCTAAACAACCCCCTGCTGGTCTATTCCTGCTGGCACTAACCACAGTTAAAGAAAGCTCATGTTTCTCAGGAGGCCCTAGTGTAGGAAAAGTGTCTTTAATTTAAGAAAGCAGGATAAATCAGTCCCCGCCTCCCCCCCACTCCAGCTTCTCTCTCCCTCCCTCCTCTCTCTCTCTCTCTCTCTCTCTCTCTCTCTCTCTCTCTCTCTCTCTCTCTCTCTGCTTTCACAGGCCTGGTGGTGGAATTAGAATTCTGAAGGCAGTGTCCACATGTTGCTTTGGTCCCCTAGAGACTAAGTATACTAAGTAACTGCTTGCTGTAAAGTCCACATGGGCACTACCAGAGAACAGCCTTTGTGAGCCTCTGGACAAAACCCTGGTTGAATGACTCTCAACCTACTGTCCTGTGGCCAGCTGCTCTGTGGTGTGAATGAGATATCCAGCTCAAAGAATTTTCAAGAGCCAGCTATAAAAACACACAGAATTCTGCCTGGTGACCCATGTGAAACTTTATTTCCCCAGTGCTTATTCTTTCTTAAATTAACTTTACTCCTCTGAGAGCTATGGAGATTTGTTTAACCAGCAAGAGAGTTGTTTCATTCCATGGAAAGACCATTACCAATATTTTCTGCCTTACAATGAGGGAATACCCTTTGGCATGAGGGACCGCTCTATTTAGTGCGTGTTGATGCCATTGCCCCTACAGGAAGCAAGTCAAATGTTTTCTACTGAAGTCCTTGGCATTCGTACCATGTCATCTTATTTGCAGAATATCATTAATATCATCAGTGATAATTACCATCCAGAAATTTATTAAACACTCAATCAACCATGGCCACTGAAAACCACTGAGGATCTGCATATACTCTATTCCCACAGTCTGCTAAACAAGGCTTCAAATGTGTTGCTCTGTAACCAAGGAAAGTAAATATATACATTTGTAATTATATACATATTATATATATATTATATGTAATATATATAATATATATGTATGTGCATATATATATATATTTTTTTAATCTCAAGTTTCTTGTTAGAGGTAACAGTAAAAGTCTTTAGAAAGAAGTTTACCATGTTCTGACATGAACAGCATATGCTATTCATAAATGGATACAATTAGGAGCTCTCTTTAGAAGGACCACAAGGGAAGGTCATCTCAAAATTGCTCAGTGAGGCAGCCTGTTCAGGGTCTTCTGCTTGAGATTTGACTTCTAGTCTCCTCTGATCCCCTAATGCATCTGTGTCTTTTATTATAGGCCAACTCATATTCCTATAGAAAATAGGAAGAATATAAGTTGTCAACAAATTGATTTGGTTTTGCCATTCCAAGCAAATCTTCCCTGCTTGGTAATGGTTCCAGCATCCTAGCAAGATGGTAGTCGTTTTCTGGAGTAACCAGTTCAAGGGAGCTAGCTATAAGGAAGAGCTAGGATCATCAGTTGTCTCCTCTTTCTCAATAGAAAAGAAGTTGCACCTTCAGAATTGCCTTCCTGATTCTTTGCCCTCCAGGAATCTCCCTGTGCTTTCTTTGCTCCAGAATTCTAACTGTTGCCACTGAGTGAACAATTAAGAAAAAAAAGTGTCAGAGAGCCATCGATGTAATTTCATAATAAAACACTGTTGGTATCTTTGAGAGTTAGGCAATATTTTAAAACAACACTTTCCCAGTCTATCTTGATGGAAAGTAGTTTTTCTCCTTACTTCCTACAGTGACTATAGGATAAATAATAATAAGTCAAGTTCTAAAAGAATGGCTTTGGGGTAATTAATAAACATGTCAAAACCTGCTTCTGTTGTTTCTGTGTGGAGACGGGTTGTAACTCGTAATAAATAATTAACATAGCCCTCATTTCCAGGCAGAATTTTACCCAAGTTGTTGTCTTTCAGAAAAAGAGACAACTCCAACTCCGGGAAAAAAAAAAATCAATCCTATTGCCTCGGGATTCTTTCTGTGCTTCATCTTGCTACCCATTATTTCATGAAATATTTTCATTCGAGGATAGCTGTTGAGATGTATAGGCAAAAAAGGCACAAGGCACACTTTAAATTTTATTTTCTATATTTTCTTATTTGTGGTAAAAGCAAAATTCATTACACAATGTGATGGTGGTAGACAGAAAGACCAGTGGGTTTAGAGGAAAACAGCAAAAACCAAAATTGTGTATCGCAGCATGCTAGTTGAGGAACTTTATGTGGGGTGAGAAATTGAATACCAATGATGGTGGTGGGCACAGCATTTGAGAAGAGGACTAGGAATTCAGTAAAGAGTTCAGGTCACTCTGTCCTGCTACCAAATGAGAATGTGATGTCAACCAGATCCTCTTTTCTCTTTGGAGTCTCTGTATCTCAGTGGTGAAACTAGAGCATTGTTCGGGGGAATCTCCAAGGATATGTCTAGCCCTACACTTCTGGGTGGAGTGCCCAGAATGGGTCGGCTTGCGTGGTGTGTATTTGAGAAATTTTAAACCATGCAGGCAAATCCTGATATAAATGAGTGTATCATTTCTCTGTACCTACAGTTGGTACCTTACATACTAGAGTGATTTTCCAAATAATGGACATAATGAGTGAAAAAAAAAGGATGATTTGGCACACCTCTCCTTTCCCAATACTAATCTTCCTCTGATTGCAGTAGAAGTCTTATTTGTTTAGGGAATAAGAGATGAACCTTAAGGATCTCAGCTCATTATTGAGTCAAGGACATTTCAAGGACAGAGGATAGCCAAGGTAAACAATTCAAAACTCCCGGAGCTTATTTCTTATTGGGCATATCAGTTCACTTTCTTGTTTCTTTTCCAAAGTACTTCCATATCATCTGATTCTGATGACTAGCTAAGAGGTGATCTTGAGGTTTGCCTTTGTTCCTCAATCTTGTTTCTGACTGTCCAATCTCCTAGTCAAGGCCACAGAATGTTCTTGCCATTTTATTCCCTTCCATATGCAAAATGAGTGGCAGTTTATTCACCCCCAGCCATGACTCATTTACCCAAGTGCACTGACTCTCAAATTATTTATTAGCTCTATAAATAAAAGGATTCAAAGAGACATTACATATTGCACAAACAATCAACTTGAAACATTAATAAACAAAAACACACAGCTGAGAACAGCTGTTCCCCCACCGATTCCCACCACGCTCTAATACAGAACCAAGCAAATAAATAAGAATTCAATGACTTCCCCCATAACTTCAACAGCAGGTGGCACTAAAAAAAAAGCTGGGTCTTCTAAAACTTATGTATCCTGTCATATTTGTTCAATGGCCACCTCTTGCTCCTGGAATCACAGGGTCTTTTTGCCCTCATGTGAAATCAACACTTGAATATGTCATCTAGGCAGAGATCTTGTTCCTGCACATAATGAGGTGAGGCAGGCCCCAAGTCTTGTGCTTCAGACAGAACTAATGAGTCGTCCTAGAATTTTAAAGCCCATTCTTGGTCATGCTTGTGTTTCTATCCAGCATTCTCACCTGCCTTGGGAATCACACAAAATTCTTGGCAAGGCTGGATCTGCAGGAGGGAGAGCAGGAATATGGAATATCAGCAGGTAGGAAGAGGGAGAGTTGGAGCATGTTTAATCGAAGATTCTCTGTTTCTCACTCCCTCCCCAGGAAAGTCTTTGAGATGACCCTGTGGGCTCTGGTCACCAGAGGAGAAGGAAAGCAAAGAAGGGAGTGCAGAAGGAGAGTGAGCACATTTCTAGTGCTCTTATTAGAGCATTATGGTAATACATAATGGTGGGATTCGTTTTGACAAGATCATGCATGCATGAAATTTAATTTGCTCCATTTCCCCCTCCCTTCCTCCCTCTTGCTCTACTCTACTGGTCTTGCTTTTATTTATTTATTTTTAATTGGTGCTTTATAGACAAACAAAGGTGAAATTCATGACATGACAGCATAATTTTGCCAAATTTATTCTGCATTTCCTCCACCTTCCTAACACTTCTCCTCCCCCCAATCTCCTTCTATTCCACTGACCTTCCCTCTATCCTTCTGATATCTAATCTCTCCCTACTTCTTCATTTCCTTTTACTTTGTTCCAGCTTCCACATATGTGAGAAAACATTTAACTCTTGATTTTCTGAGACTGGGTTATTTCACTTAGCATGGTGTTCTCCATTTCCACCCATTCACTGATGAATGCCATAATTTCGTTATTCTTTATAGCTGAGTAAAACTTTATTGTATATATATATATATATATATATATATATATATATATATATATACCACATTTTCTTAAACCACTCATGTATTGATGGGAACCTGAGCTCATACCATAACTTGACTATTGCAAATTGCTCTGCTACAGACATTGATCTAGCTCTATCACTACAGTATACTAATTTTAGTTATTTTGGATAAATACTCAGGAAGGGGATAATTAGATCATATGGTGGTTGCTTTCCTAGTTTTTTGAGAAATCTCTATGCTGCTTTCCAGCAAGGTTATACTAATTTACAGCCCCACCAATAAACGTATGAGTGTACCTTTCCCCACATCCTCACCATCATTTACTATTATTTATATTCTTCATAATTGCCATTCTGTCAGAAGATTAAATCTCAATGTAGTTTCGATTTGCATTTCCCTGATTGCTAGAAAAGTCAAACATTTTTTCGCATATTTGTTGCTCATTTGTATTTATTTTTCTGGTGTGTATATTTAGTTTTATTTATTCATTTATTTATTTAGGTGTTAAGTTTTTTGAGTTTTTTTTTATATATTGTGGATATGAATCCCCTTTCAGAGGAGTAGCTTGCAAAGATTTTCTTCAATTCTATAGGTTGAGAGAGCAATTAAAAAAAAAAGTACCTTTTATGAACCAATCTTTGTGCTAGATGCTGGAGACACAAAGGTGAAAAAAAGGGTATTTTTGTCAACTTGAGTCCCTCCTAGTCTAATGGTGGAAGCATCTCTATGACCATTACAAGGGAATACGATCACTCCTATCAGAACTGTATGGTGATTCCATTTGTTCTCCCAACCATATTGGAAGGTATATCCACATAGTTTATCCATGAAGACCCTGAGTTTCAAATTCAAACTATCATAAGGCTTCGTCCCAGCTCTGCCACCGGTTTCATGTTACTCTTCCCAAATCATCACAATTACCCAAGTCCTCTTGAGCTTCAGAACTGAGACTTCCTAGAATTTTGAAGCCCATCTCTGTTCATAATTTGTGTTCTATTCATAGCTCTCACCCTCAGTGGTGCTTTATAGACACAAAATTCTTGGCAAGGCTGGATTTGCAGGAAGCAGAGTGGATGATCAACAGGTTGGAAGAGGGCGAGAGAGTAGCATGGGGAGGGGGTAGGGAGCAATGTAGCAATATTATTGTCTTAGAGATGAATATACAACTTAAACATAAAACAGGCAAATGTTTATGTAAGACTTGGAATACAGCAAGCATTCAATAAAAATGATTAGCATTCTTTACTATCATTCCAACTTCACAGATGAGAAAACATCTAGGCGTCTATGTCTTGCCCAGATTTGCAGGGGCTTATGGTAACAAGGAGAAAGCTTGAGCTCATATCTAACTCCAAGTCCAGTGCCCTTCTCATGCACAAGGGATGCAACCTTTGAAGTAACAAGGTCAAGTGCTGCATCCAGAAACAGGCACTGCTAACCTCCAGCGTTTTCCTTCCCCACATACATCATTGCATTTGAAATTTCTTTATGCTCTCACCTTGGAAGTTACAGAAGTGACAAAGATCACAGATTATTGTCTTAGATGGGATTTCCTCTTTGCCTGCACATGAAAAAAAAAATAAGATTTCAGATTGTGCCTGAGGGATCCCAAGTGAGTCAAAGAAGGACACAAATTTTTTTCACCTCCATTCACATTCCATATTCTGAATGGTATTCCTTATGTAAAACCTGACTGAAAGCTAGTTTTCCCATTCATTCAATAATCCCCAAAGCTTTGGAGGAATATTCATTTATATGACAGGCACTGAGTTAAAGTTATTAGGGCTGGAAATCTCAATAAGATAAAGTACTTTCTCTTGTAAAGTCTAGATTCTACGGAAGGGGTAAAAATGAACTTGTAAGCAAATAAATTCTATTTTAAATTTTAATTTAGTGTTAAGGGTAGGATAATAAGATTGAGGGTCAGGGTGGAAAGGACTGGTTCGGATTGAACGTTCAGGAAAGACCTATATGAAGTGAAAACTTTAAACAGAGATCTGAATGAGAAGAGGGACCCAGGCATTTAAATTTGGAGTGAATGAGCAGTTTCAGAAAAAGAAGTCTAACTGCAAGGAAAAAATGAATTTGTCTCATTTAAAGAACAGATTGTGGGCAGTAGGATAAAATGTGATTCTGAAGAGAGCGAGTAGTAGGCAATGGGATTCTCAGAAGGTAGTGAGGGTTAAATCATGAACAGCCACCCAGGACACCAGAGAGCAGTTGGATTTTATTCCAAGTATAATGGGAAGTGCTGGGAAGCTTTAAGCTTCATATGAATCACATCTTTGAAAAGGCACTTTGACTTCTTTGTGGACAATGGATTACAGAGGGGCAAGGAAAAGAGAGGGGAGACCCAGCTGGGAGACAACTACCACAGTCCTGGGACTGGGACTACACTAACCAAGTCTCCAGGTTTTCTGTGGACTAAATCTGTTTACTTTGTATTAACCCTTAACATTTGGGGCTTGTACAATATTTTATATAATGGTGTTTCTATATGATAAATATAATAATAACATAAAATCATCCTAATATTTAGCATTATTTTACCTTTTTGTTGATAATTGAAGTGATGCTAGTCCAAGTTTGCTACATTATTTTGAGACACACAGATGTTCCTACTTATCCACAAATCAGCATCTTAGTCTTGATTCAGTTTTGTGACATTCTCTCCCTCTCCACTTCCTCCTTCTATTCCTTCTCTCAAACACTGAAGTTTTGGAGAACATCTTCAAACAACCCTTTTGCCAGAAGAAAACTTGTGAAGAAAACTCCATTGAAGACCCTCATCAGTTATACCGATAAACTAGCCCTCTGGTGTCCTAAGAGCAGGGTAATTGTCACACACAATCCCTCAGCAAGTAAGTGTATGTAAAATGAAATACCTGATCGCTGAGAAACTAAATCCTCTAAATTGCTCCTGTCTCTGGCTCTATTTTGAAGAAAAACCATAGATATTGGCAATATCCAGTCATGGATTTATGACTTCTACCTACTTTCAAAAGCCACAGGCATCCAGTAATAATGGTTATGGGGATAAATCTGGTCGACAACTTGGTTGGTCTCAGGAAAACCATCACGGAGACAGATAAAGGACATGTTTCCCCTCAGACTGAAGGAATGATGTAGTGCTAAGATTACTCTTCACAGGTATAAAATCTTCTTTCTTGATGTTATTAATATTTTCCTCCACAGAAAGGCACCAAGATATTGCCTATCCCCATGGCTCTAAAATAATTTTAAACCAAGCAGCTTCATGGAGGGCAAGTGCTTGTAAAGTTTGAAAGAACACATCAGGCCCCTTAAACGATATGCTTAAATTTATGTGCAAGTGCATTTTTTTCAAGTGGTAAGGCCCATGGCATCTAAGTACACAACAGTGTGGGACTTCAAATACTAAAAGCAGCTGTCTTAAAAAATAAAGTATCATTTTTTTTTATTTTCCCCAACTATCTCAAACTCAAAATTTTAGAAATAGATTTCCTCCACTTAAAATCAGGTAGCAATCGATCTACATATTGTGGGGTCGGGCTCCAAATTCCTTAATAGGACACCCATAGCCCAAGAGTTAATAACAAGAATCAACAAATGGGACTTACTTAAACTAAAAAGTTTTTTCTCAGCAAGAGAAACAATAAGAGAAGTAAATCGGGAGCCTACATCCTGGGAACAAATTTTTATCCCTCACACTTCATAAAGAGCCTTATTATCCAGAATATACAAAGAACTCAAAAAATTAAACAATAAGATAACAAATAACCCAATCAACAAATGGGCCAAGGACCTGAACAGACACTTCTCAGAGGAGGACATACAATCAATCAACAAGTACATGAAAAAATGCTCACCATCTCCAGCAGTCAGAGAAATGCAAATCAAAATCACCCTAAGATACCATCTCACTCCAGTAAGATTGGCAGCCATTATGAAGTCAAACAACAACAAGTGCTGGCGAGGATGTGGAGAAAAGGGTACACTTGTACATTGCTGGTGGGACTGCAAAATGGTGAGGCCAATTTGGAAAGCAGTATGGAGATTCCTGGAAAAGCTGGGAATGGAACCACCATTTGACCCAGCTATCGCCCTTCTCAGACTATTCCCTGAGGACCTTAAAAGAGCGTACTATAGGGATATTGCCACATCAGTGATCATAGCAGCACAATTCACAATAGCTAGACTGTGGAACCAACCTAAATGCCCTTCAATAGATGAATGGATAAAAAAACATGTGGCATTTATACACAATGGAGTATTATGCAGCACTAAAAAATGACAAAATCATGGCATTTGCAGGGAAATGGATGGCATTAGAGCAGATTATGCTAAGTGAAGTTAGCCAATCCTTAAAAAACAAATGCCAAATATCTTCTTTGATATAAGGAGAGCAACTAAGAACAGAGCAGGGAGGAAGAGCATGAGGAAAAGATTAACATTAAACAGAGACGAGTGGTGGGAGGGAAAGGGAGAGAGAAGGGAAATTGTTTGGAAATGGAAGGAGACCCTCAATGTTACACAAAATTACATATAAGAGGTTGTGAGGGGAAAGGGGGGCGGAACAAGGGAGAGAATTGAACAACAGCAGATGAGGTAGAGAGGGAAGATGGGAGGGGAGGGGAGGGGGGATAGTAGGGGATAGGAAAGGTAGCAGAATACAACAGTCACTAATATGGCATTATGTAAAAATGTGAATGTGTAACCGATGTGATTCTGCAATCTGTATTTGGGGTAAAAATGGGAGTTCATAACCCACTTGAATCAAATGTATGAAAGATGATATGCCATGAGCTTTGTAATGTTTTGAACAACCAATAAAAAAAAATCAGGTAGCAAAAACTTATTCTATAGCTAAACATGACTTGAAAATTTTGAGAGGTACAGATACAAAGACTTCATGCTGTATCCAAGACAAGCAGTGGGCATGTAATAGAGTAGCCCATGGAGAAAAAAAAAAAATATATATATATATATATTATATATATGTATACATATATATGTGTGTGTGTGTGTGTGTGTGTGTGTGTGTGTGTGTGTGTATATATATCTCAGAATTGCTGAAGCATGTAATACCATCTGACATACTGCAGGATATGTTTGGTTTTGTTAGCAGACCACTCCCTGAACCCTTAATACAGAATGCTTCTAATTAAATCACTGTGAACAAAAAGCAGGCGCTGTGAATCAATGATTTATTGTGTCATATTGGTATCAAAAAATCTAACCTTTGGATGGATTTATTTTTTTAGAAACTTGTGCTTCCTTCTACACACACACACACACACACACACACACACACACACACCTGTCCTATGAGTAATGGAATATACCATTCCTAGTGATGGGACAGAATGGACTTCTAAAGTCCACTGGGCTGTGCAAATGTAGTTCAAATATCTATTCATTGCCCTTGGGAAGACTGAATTCAGCCTGAGAGATTAAATGTTCTGTTTATACTTTAGATTTCCCTTTGTAAAAAAAAAAAAAAAAAAAAAAGAAAAAAATTTCTTCCGTTTTAAAATTTGTCCTTTTTAGATATACATGACAGTACAGTGTATGTTGACATATTATACATACATGGTATTCATTCTTTTTTCTGGGGAGGAGGGTTCCGGAATTGAACTCAGGGGTACTCAACCACTAAGCCATACCCCCAGCCCTATTTTATATTTTATTTAGAGACAGGGTCTCTCTGAGTTGCTTAGTATTTCATTTTTGCTGAGGCTGGCTTTGAACTCATGATCCTCCTGCCTCAGCCTCCTGAGCCGCTGGGATTACAGGCGTGTGCCACCATGCCTGATAGTATTTATTCTCAATATGTATGTGTCTTTTGAAAAGTAGTTGCATACTGATTAAGAGACCAAGATACTGAAGGAGGAAGATGTAGATCTGGTGGAAGAAGTGCTAAAGGGTTAGGAAGAACCATCTTTCTTGACAGCTCAGCTTTATTTAAGGGAAATAAAATGAGTACTGAAATTTCCTAATTAGACAGGAAGACCAGTTTACATTCTTTGGATAGAAATGAATTTCTCATTTTCACAATCCTGAGGAAGAAGAAGGAAAAAGATAGACCTCAAATCAAGGGGCAGGAGAACTACTTACCCTTCTTGCTGAGCCCAAGAGAAAGTTGGGAGCACTTTCCAAGACAGAATAGAAAGGACTGAGGAACCCCCCCTGGTTGGCTCTTGAAACAATGAGGCAAACCAAAGCTAAGAGCCAGAGAAGAGAAGATCCACATAGTAGAGAGTCAAAAATCTTGTTCGGGATCCACTCATATTATCTGCATTGTAGTTTCCTGCTCTCGTTTGCCAAACCTGGCCTTTAACTGTCCACTGGGGAATTAATAGAGATGCGTGTCTCCATTGTTAGGGTGAAACAGTACTGAAGGAAGGAGATAGGAAACAGATATCTGGTAAAGTTGACATGTGAGCATCCTGTGGGAATCAGGACCTGTCCACAGTCCCCTGGTATTCTCAGATAGGCTTGGAGCCGGGACAAAATAAAAACCCAGACTTCCCACAGTCTCGCAGGATGACAAGTTCAGGTAGTTGATAATTGGATACTAAAGGGAAAGGAGATCACAGAAAATATGGGTATGTAAATATTGACTGGGGAAAGGACTGCAGCAATGACTTGGGGTTCAGTCACTAATCATAGCAGATATAATTTCCTAAGCACCTGTACACTGTACCTCACACACACTCCAAAAGCCATCTCATTCAAAGGGAGTGTATTCTTGTTGACAGAAAGCAGTCTCAACCCTCATTACTGACTCCTTACATTGAACTTTCCAAAACTCAACAATGATTAACCCACTCAGTCACAAAGTTGAACTAGGCATTCTCTGGAGGGAGTCATACCAGAGTCTAAATTCTTACTCTGCCACTTACTGCATCAAGATCTTAGATAATAGAATTAAACTGCTCAGGTTAAACTTTTTCTTCTGTAAAAAAAAAAAAAAGGTAATTTATGTTAGTTCTGTGGGTTAAATGAAATAACACCAACACCCTCAAAATGTACATTTCCTTTTCATTCCTTTCTCTGTCCCAAATTTCAAGTACGCTGTTGTCTGTGGTCTCCAGCAGTGTGTTTGAGGCTTCAGTGTGCACATAGACCTCCTGGCAACCTTGCTAAGATGCAGATTTTAGTTCTGCAGGTCAGAGAGTCTATCTTTCTAACAAGCTCCTAGATATTGATAAGACTGCTGATCCTCCGATCACATCACGAGTGGCAACACCTGTAGTATAAATTCATGCTGTGGTCCCCAAACTTCCCTGCCATTTCTATCACCTGTCCACCCTCCTAGTCTTTGGTTCCTCATTCTTCTTCCTCCACTAACCATCCTTGAAATTTATCTGGTATTTCCACATCTGCTTTCTTCCCTCCTTCCTTGATTCTTTCCCCCCACCTTTTTTTTTTTGTTGTTGTTGGCTGTTGTTTTTGTATCTTCCTAAAATAGTCAAGCATTCCAAATCATCTGTTGTCTGAGTCGCTTAAAAGTGCCCCAGTCGCATTTAACAATCTTGTTCATTTTTTGCTTTTAGCTAAACCTTCTGATTTTGCTACCTGCAGGAGTACAGCCACGTACAGGAAACCAAGCCTTCTTACTTGCTCCCAGAGCATGTTGAGGCTTCTGGCTTCTGTTTAAATACAGTCATGTATTTTAAATGTTTCCTGATCTTATACAAAGATAGACTCCATGTTAAAGATGTGTATTTTATCTTTAACATGCTTTAGAAATAGTACTTTGCGGGGAGTACTAGGGATTAAACTCAAGGACACTAAACCACTGAGCCACATCTCCAGCCGCATTTTATATTTTATTTTGAGATAGGATCTGACTGAATTGCTTAGCACCTCACCATTACTGAGACTGGCTTTGAACCTGAAATCCTCCTGTCTCAGCCTCCCAAGTTGCTGGGATTATAGGCGTGTGCCACCGCACCTGGCAGTAAATAGTACTTTCTTGATACATGCTAATGTAAAGAAATCAACTTAGAAAATATAGTATAGCTGTCAAAAACAAAAGCTATATCTTAGGGAAAAAAAACAAATATATTTTAGGACATATTCATTATGGATCTTGGTTTCAATTATACTCATCAACTGATAAAATAAGGAGGGAAGAAGGTAAAATGACGAGGGCCAGTTGACAGTGAAAGATACCTGACCTAAAGATACCTGACAAGATGCAAAAAAGAGCAGCATTGCTGTCCTCAGGTTCTTGAATGTGTATTACAGAAGAGGGAATCAGACTGGTTTTCTGTGGCATCAAAACCTCGGCCAAAAGGTACAAATGACCTTGACCAAAGGGTGTAAGCTAAAGTGAAACAGAGCTTGGCACACAGCAGAAAACCAGTAGTCACTTATCTTGTACAGTAAAAAGATAACAGAGGCATTTTAGGAGATCGGGGTTGCTGGTCCCAAGCCATGTGGACTCAGAGTCAAGACAATTATTGATTGAAGAAAAGATTAAAGAACAACAAAAAAAAAGATCATATGGCAATGTTTAAAATTAATTTCAACCTCAAGGGTCTAAAGTCATGAAGAGATGTTATGTTAGTGGGAGCTACGCTTCAAATTTAATATCCTTCTGTCATTTTCTAGTCACCAGACCATGAACGTTCTTCAGGGGTACTTGTCTGCCAAAGCTCTAACTTTCAGGAAAACTCATTGAAATTTGTGACCATGGAGACAAGAAAGAAATTCATGTGGCTATTAACTTCTATATCCACCACACCAGCCAACCATCCCTTCTTCCTTACCAAGAATACTGAGAGAGAAGATTGAATGAAAAATTTAGCAAACATGGTGACCACCTCATATCCTTTTATATTACCCCAAGCAGAGTGCACATAATGGAACCCAGGGACCAGTTGCTGCACATTCATTGATACTTTGGAGGAAATGGAGCAAATATGGAATACTTTTCATTTATAAGTGGAGTTAGACAGCAGTCTGTCTCAACATTTTCTATTTTTATTTAGCTTGAGACTATTTTCTGAGTTGATAAAAAGCACTAACCTAGAAGGGAAAAAAAATCTTTATGCCAACTGGAAAAAAAATTACTCTCCACCAATAGAACAATAATTTCCATTCAACGTGATGATGCTGTTAGGAACGGCTGCTAAGTAAACAAGTACTGGTAAATATTCTCAGCAGACAGATATTTTGATGGGTGTCCTGTGATGTGTAAGCTCTGGAAATATGAAGTGCCTTTTCTTGATTCACGAGGGTGTCCGTGTTTTAGCACAGAGGGGTGAAGGTTGATATTTCTCAAAAATTATGAATCCCTGAACCCCCTCAGGACCATGAATGGTAAATCCATCATACAAAAGGAAAACCAAGCAATTTACAAAAGCCATTATCATTGTGCTGCATAAACTGATCAAAATAACTTATGCAGAGTTACCCAGTAGGTTGTACTGCAAATTGCCAGACGATACCTATTAAGCCAACCCTGGGATGCCTGTGTACCATTATGAACTTTTGTGATTTATATTAGTTATTAAAGAGTATTAGAAAAATCTCCAGCTAGGGAGAGCTGTAGCACAGCTAGAGGAGTCTCTGAGATATCTTGAAGACTGAATGGCTTTTCTTATAAGAGGAGTCCTTCATGCTGGACAGCTGCTAGGCGCGTCCTGTGATAACCTTCCAAATATTTCATGTTCACATTCATGTCATGGCTTAATTACTAAACGCTGTCTTTTTCTAATCACCCATGGCTTGGAGGCCTCGGGAATTTTCTCTCTAATCCCTGGTAAATGTTAAGTCTTTGTTGTTGAGTGACAACGAAGAATCACTCAGAAGTCTGAGAGGCCAAGAAAATCTGAGGAAAACAAAGATTTAATTTTTGGCCCCTACAGAACTGCAAATGTTAAGGAGAAAGAGAGCTGACACGAATAGCCGACTGACCCAGCTGCCATTTTCTTGACCCCAACCAAATGCTCTTCAGAAAGCTGACTTGTTCTGATGCTGAAACGTCCCCTTTTCAGTCTCAAAAGGCTGCAATTCTCAAGCCACATGAATGCATGCCTAAGGCTTATATATAGCTCCCACTCTTGGAATGAAATTGTTGGGTGACAATAATATCATTGTTGTTCTAATGTATCAAAGAACCCCTTCATGAGAAAAGTCATTTTAATAAGCTTATATGTCAAGTAGAATAGGCCCATAAACCGTACTGAAATGCTCTTTTATCAGGGCCTAATTCTATTCAAGATCATTAGAAATTCCTCTAAAGGGGGAAATGGTCAAAGGCATCTTGAGCCTAAAGATCTTGTCCTAAGTTTCTGCAGCAGAAAGGATATTAAAAGTCAGGTGTAAGACTAAAAGACATATGCACCACATACTCTGAGATTTAGGGGCCAAGAAAAAACCACATTTTTAAATCTATAAAATGATAATTGATGGTGACATGTGCTTAAATCATTTTTTTTTAATACTCCCTCAATTTGAGTTTGGATGACACTTCCGGAATATTGGATTCAGTAATGTGATTTTTGCAAGAAGAGCTCAGAATTGAGCCCTTTATTTTGGATATATTTTATTCTCCAAGCCTCTGATGATGCTCATGTGAGTTTCCTCCTACCTCGTGAGCCGCCTCATCCCTGTGTTTTTTTATGATATTTGGAAATAGCAGAGAATCCCAAAGTACTCCTTCTTCTCACTTCAACCTGCATTGTCTCTTATAATCTAATCTCCTGGAAACACTTTTCACCCCACTGTGCTCTCCTGCTTCAACTGCAGACTCATAAACATTGCTAACCCGTATCTCTCCCTAGAGTCATAAGAGCATCTGAATTTATAACATGATGATACCAAACTATTGATTATTGCCCTCCAAAATTTACTCACATACTTTCTTTAAACTTATAACATGGTTGAAACCAAACTATAGATTATTGCCCTCCAAAATTTACTCTCAGATACTTTCTTTGTTGAGACCAGAGTAAGAAAAAAGGAAAAATTTAGGCCAAAGAATGAGGATAAGATTAAGGGAAGTTTCCCAGTAGAAGGAACCGCAATTATATCCATTATCCATTCTAAGATTACCAAAATCAGATAATTTTTAAAAAATTGACAATATTAGAAAATCTAGTCTAATATTGCACAAGGTGATCAGTTCTTCTCCAGGGGCTATGGAGAAGATATGGATATTGATAGAGTGGAACTCATGAGAATTCTCAAAAGTTGTATTGTAAAGAAATTCATTTAACTCAGCAAACTACAATTTCATATATAGTTCTATATCATCTGTATGATGTGTGGTTGTAAAAAGTAACATAATTCAAATTTGGTTTCAAACAGTATGAAACTGCAACAGAGTTTACAATTGCTGATATTGAACACAAGAATGGAAATGCAAACCAATCAGGCATCTACACAAAACAACTATAGGTATTAATATACTTCCTGCAATATTTTTTCCTATGCACCCATAGTGATCATGTTATAATTAATAGTGGTCTGTGTAATACAGATTGTGTTCCTGAATCAATTGATCACATTACACATAATTTACCTTCAGGGAACACAAACTGCAAGAAATAATATTTGTAATTAGCTTCTGCTCCAGTGCTTTTGCTGATAGGGAGATTGCTGTCTCACAAAGCAGCTAATTTTATTTTTTTAAATATCACCCACTTTTATTAATGACTTCATCATATTAAATCAAATACAGCCACCCAATAATTTTCACCTACTGATTCTTAGTTCAGTCTTCCAGAAGCACATGTACATGACATGGCATAGAAACTTTCATGTTTCTCCTTTATTTGCTTCATCTATCCTGGGTCAATACAATCCTGGCTGGTAAATGCCTTCTCAATAGAAATGTAGACAAAGGGCCAGGCTTGCTATTTGTGCTCTGAACCAGAACAAATTTAGGTGTGAGTCCAGGCCAGTGACACAGAAGAGCCTGTCTTCCAAGCAGTTCTTGGCATTGAAGTCTCATGGTGATAAAGGCCAAATCAATATTAATAGTATCTATTGTATAATCTCTGTATAAGCCTGATTGCAATTCAAGTGTTGCCTGAAACCATGGCCTTGGATGTGAATAGCAAAGTTGGTTTAGCTTCAAACTGTTACTTCTACTCATTATTATGATTCCAAATCCAATGGCTGTTACCATCTTGGATGTGATGGTGGCTTTCCCATGGCCATTTCACAGCTGATTCTTCATGCTGATTTTCTCATCATTTCTATGAAAGATACTTGTCCGTGAAGTTGAGAAGCAGCTTTCTTTCCTTAAAAGTCTCAAAATCAAATGCAATTTTTCTGTCCAAGAAGTAAGCAGTGTATCTTGTTTAACAGCTTTACTGAGACATAAACTTATATACAATATTTAAAGTATACAATTTTATGTATTTGGCATGTATTAGATATTTGTAAAACTATCACCATGAACAGCCAACGAATATATACAAGAACCCCTCACATTTCCTTATACCCCTTTGAAGTTCCCCTTTCCTGTTCATTCATGCCCTCCTTACACATCCAAGGGACTATTGATCTGCTTTGTCTTTATGGATTTGTTTGCATTTCTATAGTTTTAAATAAGTCAAATCATATGTACTCTTTTCAATATACCTACTTTCACTCAACTTAATTGGAGATTTTTCCATATTGTAGCATGTATCACTAACCTCATTTGCTTGAGTTACAGAATAGCATTTCATTATACAGATGGACTACCATATTTTTATCCACTCATCTCATAATGGAAAGTTGGTCTATTGCCAGCTATTGGATATTATAAACAAAAATAAATAGAGTCCTTTCAATCTCTTGAAGGAGTAGGCTTTTTAATGATGATGTTTCTTTTCTGTTTTCTAAAAGCTACCTGATTCTTTCAGTTTAAAAATACTCCTTTGGCAAGAATTGATAACAAGTTCCCCCAAGAGTCTATACCTGTGAGAAACACCAGCTAGCATCACATTCAGATGTATTGGTTGTATATCTTTTAGTCCACTCTTTTCTTAGAATTTTCTGACCTCTGAGGAAATGTAAATTTACTCTTCTCATAGGTTGGGCAAGCTACTTACCTCCTACCAGGGAGCTTTGGACACAAACCCTATAGTCTCCATATCATAGATATTATTTCTCTCAAAAGGTCTGGAATTCTTTGAGAAGGAGGACTCCTAGTAATCTACCCTGATGTTCCAAAATTCTTGAGATAAGTATTCCTTAAATTTCCACGCCGATTTTCTTCAGAAATAGAAGGGTATCAGGTTGGAAGTGATTCTCCAATCACCTTGATTGCTTCAAGTTCCCAACTTTTAATGGAAACATTCTAATGGTTTATATTCACTTTTGCCACATCTTCTCCTCTTTTTCATTTCCCTTTCTCTCACTCAAATCCAACTCCATGCCAAAAATTCTGTGTGGAATAAGAACAAAGTTGAAAAGTGTTATGGTCCTCGGAATGGGTATTTCAATTTTATTTGTGGGAATACAGGAAAAGCATAAATCTTTCCTTAGGGAAAAAAAATATATATATATATATAAAATAGAGATTGTCATACTCCAGATTATCACCTGGAGTAGAGCCAGGTTATTTGAGAACAGTTTCTGGGCTATCACATGTTTGGAAATATTCTCCAACAGACAGTCCCTCCCCTGTCAGATTGGGTGAGTGACTGCTATTGATATAATTCAGCTCAGGTTGATGATACTGAGCTTCTGGAATAGAGGTAATGGTTCACTGGGAAACCACTCTTCCGTGTGTTCAACAAAATTCTCTCCCCTTGTCTTTGACTTTCAGGTAAATTACTTTTCAGCAGCAGTTGGGAAAAGTGCCCATCAAAACCAATTCAATTTCTTAAATTATGACCATTTAAGTTTATGGGACTATATTACCACCATTCATTTGTCTTTCACATTGAGATCATTCAGTTCAAAAAGGGCAGGTGATACCTTGGATTCTGTTTCCCATCTTGGCTCACTCTAAAAACTTCATTCAGAAAGGACTTGTGTCAAATCTCAGAAACAAATGCTACAGTTCCCTAACCGCTATTCTGTTATTGAGAACTCTGCCCCATCACTGCCTCTTAGCCCCTCCCAATCACAGTTTTTCTATTGTAAATTATATGATACTATAAATAAAAAGATTAACCCCCAGAAGCCTCAGCTGCAAATGCAATGCACATTACCCAGGAAGCCTAAGGTCATTGCATAAGTTAAGAAGATTTAAAAGTTTAAGTTAAGAAGGTTCCCTGCACCAATACAGCTTTCTGATCTTCCTGAATCAACTCAACCCAGAATTTGTTTTAGTTAGCTTTTTCATTGCCATGATCAATATACCCGACAAGAACAATTTTGGAGGAGGAATAGTTTATTTTGCAGTCATGGTTTCAGAGGTCTCAGTCCATAGACTTCTGACTCCATTCCTAGAGGCAGGATATCATGGCCAAAGGGTGTGGCAGAGAAAATCAGTTCAAGACTTGACAATCAGGAAGCAGAGAGAGCTCTGCTCAACAAGCATAAAATACAAGCTCCAATGACACACACCCAGTGACTCACCTCCTCCAGCTACACTTAGCTAGCTGGTGTTTCTCAGTTACCCTACCTGCCTACAGTTACCAACCAGTTAATACACCCAAGTGGATTGATGAACTGATTAGTTCAAGGCTCTCAGAACTCAATCATTGCACCTCTGAGTGTTCTTGTGTTATTTCACACATGAGCTTTTGGGGATACTTCATTTCTAAACCATAACAGGATTATATATCTAGAAATCAGAGACAAAGAATGAGAAACAATGCTTGCAGAGAAGAGAGACAATACTGACCTGAGCATAAAACCTAGAGATTCATTCAAGATTTACTGCAGAATTCTTTAGACAGGAAGATGTGTAAATTCAACTTAATCTGGTTTAGTGAGAAGGAAAAAATAATTTATTAGTTTTTTTTTTAACTAAAAGTCTAAGTACATGTGGCTTAAGGATATGACTGGATCCAGACCCAAAGGATATTGTCATCAACTTGTCACTCTGAGTCTCTCCACTCTCCTTCACTTCTCACGGGTAGGTTTATTGTAAAGTATCCTTCTCCCTCCTGGTGGCAGGTAGGTCACCATCTTCCTCTAAGGATGCATATGTACACATCAGCAAGTTTCTCTTTCCTAGCATTTCAATAAAAATCCCAGATGTGCCACTTAGCAATGCATGTCTCTCAGCTATAAATCAACTCTTCTTTCTCTCTTAACAGAATGACACCTCTCTTCCTGATTCCAGTGAGCATGCTTTTTTTTTTTACTTCTATGGTGCTAGACAGGTATGCAGGACATAGAGAGTAGCTGACTACCTTAGATGGCTTCCCAGCAGCGAGGTCCATGGAACAGATGCTTGTGGGAGACTGCCAGGCAAGCTCCAGGAGTGCCCTACAGGCTTCCTCGGAGTGTATTCCCCTGGCACCATAGCTCACTTACTATCATGCCCCTGCTGAGAGCATCCCAGTGTTTTCCCAGGGCATTAAATTTTAAAAAATACTCAACTTCACTCTAGCGTGATTTTCAGCAAATTCAACGGTAACCCTCACAGGCAGTTTCTGGCAAGTTTCTTTGGTATCCTAATAGGGGGTTCTTCATATACTGACCACATCCCACTGACTTTGAACCAACTCTGGTCCGAGCACCTTGTGGCTATATCCTATCCTCTCCACAGGTGCACTAGTACACTAATATTTGTAACCAGATAAGTGCAGTGATGTCAGTGGCCAAGCACAGGTTTGTGTCCATACCTGGAACCACAGGGTGGTCAGAAACACCTAGAGTATATGGCTGAGAATAGAAGAGGGGTGATTGGTTTCCTGAAACTAAATTAAGAGGAATTGATTTGGGGGAAAGCACTACCCACATGGTATATCTGAAAGATGACATGCTTAAGGAGAGAGAGAGAGAGAGAGAGAGAGAGAGAGAGAGAGAGAGAGAGAAGGTTTAATGGGAGTCCTGAAGCAAAGTGCAAATATTTCAACATATAAGAATCTAGTTGAAAATAGTAATGTAGGTGGAAAATGGAGATCAGAGAAGAAGAGATTTTTCTTTAGTCTTCAGAATTGAGAGGTTCTTGGCAGTTTTTTAGTGGTAGAAGAATTAAAGATAGGGCCCAAAGCATATATAATCTTGCTTAAACAGGAAAAAAAGGATATTTTGCTTGTCTTAATAAAAAGTTCAGAATCAGGCCATATTTTCAGCAGCACATAATCCTTCATCTCAATACTCTCATTGAAGACACAATTCCCGTCATTTTCTCCTTCTTCTTTCCACAGCGCTGGCATCATCCTGACCTTGATTTCCCTCTTATTTCCCAAGCTGACAGCACCTCCAGGGTCATCAGGATTTGTTCCTTTCAATCAGAAAGAAACTGAGAATACCTCTGACCTAGATTTCTCAGCAAAATTTCCAACAGTACCCCCACCCCAGCTTTGGCCAAGCCTAGCTTACTTGTACCTGAACCATTAATTCAGCCTTGGGGCAAGGAAAACACGAATTAATTTAGCCCATTTTACATCTCCCATCCGTAAAGCCAAGAGTAGCACAATCTGGGATGATGGAGGAAGTTGAGGATGCATGCTAAGAAGCCAACAAACAGATGGGCCCTATAGAAAATCATTAAATGCTTCCTCATTGCACCCCAAACAGATGTCTATCGACCCCCGTTGCACTTGTTGTGTCAAGTTTTACCTGTACAACTTCTCCACCAGACTCTAGATGGTACCCCATTCCCCATCCCCGTCAGAAGTAGTCAGTAGACACTTAGGAAAAGTTTGAATGAATGAATGGTATTAAGCATCATGTTTGCCAAAGGAGTTTGAACTGTATCTGCAGACAATAAGAGACTCGTGAAGGGCTTTGATCATCTAAGATGTTCTAAAATCAGCAATGTTGAAAAGGAATGGAATGAAGGACACTGTGCAGAAACTACCATAATTGTCCAAGAAATTGATGACGTAGGGTTACCGTGGCAAAGGCAATGGGAATTAAGAAAAAGATTCTGAAATTTTTCAGAGGTGCTGCTCCAACTCGTTTAGGTAGACAGGTCAATAGACAAAAGAAGTAGAAAACAATGATCAGGTTTTAAGGAAAATCAATAAAGATATCACTACCTATAATCTATAGATCTCAACACTTTTTCATTAATAAATGAAGAGGAGGATCTGTTTATTTTTAAAATATCACACATATTTTTCTAGTTTCCCCTAAATCATAGAAGCAAATTATTTTTATTAAATATTAGTGCTGTGCATGGTGTGCCCAAAAAAAAGGTTCTAAGGGAACCATCTACATCATGGCTTTTCTCATTTATAATTGGCCTAGTGGGTTTTTCCTTTTGATGTCTATGTAGCCCCCTAAGTTTCCTGAGTCAGCTGACTCTATGGGGAAGAAAAGTGATGGACAATAGCCAAGTCCACTAAGGCAGCCTGTGAGCCATGCTGAGCACTAGGAGTGCAAGTAGGAAGGGCTTCATTTTCCTGATGTTGTGATTTTCATATCTGAGTAGGACTGAGTTCAATCCCTAACCCACCATCCGTCAGAAAGAATTTTTGTCATTAACTTCCTGCCAATGGGTCATGAGAGAATAGGGTGTCCAGTGTGCCATCCAGTGGCTAGCTTTTCACTCCCCCATCTCCATGGATCTCAAAAGGAGTAACTTGAAGTCAGAGTAGGGCTGGGCCTTAGAGTAGACTATGGATAAGAACAGATTTGGGCTTGAATTAGACACATCCCATTTATTATCTGCGATACCTTCAATAAATTTTTTATCCTCTTTAAGACTTATCTCTAAAAGCAGGATTAGAACTGTTACCTAACTCACCATTATTATGGATGTAGTATATGAGAAGCGCTTAGCACAGTGCTGAGTCAAGTATAATTATAATAAATGGATGCTGACATTACTACTAATACCACAACTGTGAGATGTACTTTATAACTCAGCCAGACCCCCCCCCAATTTTCTCAGTAGACATGCAGAGAATTTCTTGTGTATCTATGCATTCCCTTGCTCTGCTTCTCCCAGAAACCAGTGTGTAATATGGGACAGTGCAAATAAATGAGGATTGGAAGCCCCACCAATTAAAGTTCTAACAAGTTCTCCATTAATAGCCAATAAGAAAAATACAGTGAGCTCAATAAGATAAGGGATTTTCTCTGTTTTGTTTTACTCTTATATCCCAAGAATTTTTTCTACTATCCAGTTTGAAGTACATATTCAACCAATATTTATTAAATGGTATTGAAGTGATTCACATTCTTCCTGAAAGGTTCCACTGAATCATATTTCCTTTTCTTTTCCTTCCTACGTCTTTAGCTAATTGACATCCTTGATCTCATGGCAAAGCAATAGAATTGTCAAACATGTTGGACTTCAATTGCTCTCTAGCAAGGCTATATCTGGTCCATAAACCAATTCTACCCTTCAGATGATCTTTGTTCCATAGAATTCTATTAAGAAATTTGAATAAGTTGCTAGCATCTAGGGAAATGGAAGCTTTCACCTGAATATTTAAAGTCCATCTCCTCCAGGAAACTAGCTAGCAATGCATGGCAGTATTCTCACCAGACAATAAAGGAAAGAGGATCTGCTCCACTAGATGGGGGCCCTGTGTGTATATTCCAATTGACCACTGTCTCCACCACTCCTTATTGTACATCCATGTTCCTTGTTGATACCTCTGTTCTACTAGTTTTCTAATATCCCAGTGCTTGCTTTATTTATGCTAGTTCTCTGACTTCTGTAGATATTGAAGTCTGTTAGGCCTGCTCTATAGCTTTCAGAGAGTCATTTAGAAAAGGGTGGACTAGCTGGGCATGGCGGCACATGCTTGTAATCCCAGCAGCTTGGGAAACTGAGGCAGGAGGCTCATGAGTTCAAAGCCAGCCTCAGCAATGGCAAGGTGCTAAGAAATTCAGTGAGACCCTGTTTCTAAATAAATTACAAAATAGGGCTGGGGATGTGGCTCATGGTTGAGTGCCCCCGAGTTCAATCCCTGGTACCAAAAGAAAAAAAGAAAGATAGGGGTGGACCATAAACCAATGGTACAAATGCAGATTTAAATGCAGCGTGACCATCAGGTGGAAGGAGAAGTTAGAGTCCCTTCTCTTGCTCAGATTCTTGCCCATAAAGACATTCCAAAATGTGCTTACATTGCATGATAAACATTTCCTCAGTCTGTATCAACAACATTATAAACATCACCACTGAGACCATACAAACCCTAACCTATTTGGGATCTTTCATGAACATTTAAGTTAAAAACATTGAATGTTTTTATTACAGGGACGTGTCTATAAACATTGACTGTGCCTATGCTTTCAGACTGAATCTTAAATTACCCCCATGGATCAATGGAATGTTGAAGAGCACAGAAAGTGACAGAGAGCGCTGGCCACCCTGTTGACCGGAGCGATCAAGATGTTCCTTAGTTCTCCTAAGCTTTTCCCAGTCTTGGTTCACGCAAGTCAGTGTTTTGCTGCCTCGAGAATTATAGAATTTACTGTCCTAGGAAAACATGACAGGAACTAAGAAAACATCATCTTTTGCAACTAATTCCATAACATCTGAGTTTATGGGGCATGGAATAAATGAAAGCTACTCAAACTTCAAACAGTGAGATGAAGACAAGAGGGAGGAGAGGACCAGGAGAGGAGAAAAGAGAGAAATTTAAATAGTATGAAATTCATCCACTTTTTTTTCTTAAGCCACAAAAGAAGATTGCAAAGAGAGAGGAATAAAAAGGATGAGGAGACACAGCAGAATGAGGAGGAGAAGAAGAAGAAAATCAGCTGAGAGAATTGACGAGGTTTATCTTACTCCTTCTCCTTTTGGAGACTATGTAAAAGTTAAAAAAAAAAAATCAAGACTACACAGAATTTACAAGTGTCTCTCATTTTATAGGATATGTTGGCTTGTGTCAGTCTAGGAAACTATGGAAATTTTAATTCTGAGGACCTTAATCTTAACTTTTAAATATCTCCATCCTGAAAGCCAGCAGTAAACAAAATTTACCAGTATGTTCAAACACTCTCCCTTCTCGCATGCCAGGACATAAAGCCTCTTTTCTCAGAACTCTGTACTTTAAAGTCCCAAATTGACCCACAAAGTTGTGGTGGGTCTTATTAATGAACAAATAAAAAAGAATAGGGGATGTATCAGGAAACCTGATTATGGCCATAGATCCAAGTCACTTTCTCCTCTGCCATCAATAAAGATAACATTTTGATGTCGATCTGATTAATCCATTTGTCTATTCCTTATTTCTGGGCTCACAAAGGCAAGGAGAACTGTTATTTATTGTTTCATAAAACTCCCAATTAGTGAATCAACTGGGAACTTTGATTGATAGTTGTAAGCGCTGCTATTCAGAGACTGAAATAGTCCATGGAACCTGGGGAGATGTGGAGGTTATTGGTTCAATCAGGGCAGAAAGATTAGACTTTAATCTTCAGTGTTTCATAAACTCAAGCCTCTCTGGTTTTTTTTATATTGGTAGTTTGTAGCAGCTTTTATGGCGATTATACAGCTGTTTTT
The DNA here is from genome assembly GCF_052094955.1 of Ictidomys tridecemlineatus. NCBI lineage: Eukaryota > Metazoa > Chordata > Mammalia > Rodentia > Sciuridae > Ictidomys > Ictidomys tridecemlineatus. The sequence continues at coordinate 30,515,594 of NC_135478.1, read as the reverse complement.
TAGCAGGCATAGACATTGGGGTAGAGAACTCTGCAAATTGTCTTGAACTGCTTTTATGGACACAGATTAACTCTAGCAAGGATTATATCCATATGCATTCATTCAAACACACAAGTTACACAATTATTTCCTGAGGACCTACTAAGTGCCAGGCACTGCTCTTAGTTTCCAGAATACATCAGTAGACAAAGAAAAAAAAATTTAGAGGAAGGTGGGGGAAGAGGGGAGTAAAGAGGGTTAGGAATTCCAGAGGTTGCAGGAGGATTTCCAATGTAAAATTACTTGGTAGGAAATATCTTTAAAAATGCTATTAGAGCAAAGACATAAAGGAGGTGCTGTCATGAGCCAGACAGCTATGGGGACAGTGGGACAGAAGAACATTCTAGGCATAGTGAACAGCTTTAAAAGAATGGCACATTGAAAGGGAAGCATGAAATTGGAGTTTGGGAGGTAGCGAGGACAGTGAGCAGACAGAAGAGTATTGGTCAGGATACCAGGGAAGCCAGAGGGACTTGTTACAACTGAGTGATGGGAATTCACTCTAGTATTTCATGATCTGACTTATGGTTGTGCAAATCTTTCTGTCTGCTATGCAAGAATAACCTGTAGGGGCCACAACAGAAGAAGGGAGACCAGTCAGGAGGCAGCTGCATGCATTGCAGATGGAAAATGATGAAACCAGGGTCATCAATATGGAGAAAAGTAAGAGATGCTCAGTTTGGGGATATCTCTTAAGAGAACGTCTACAGGTTTCTGGACCACTAGGATCTATGTAAGGGAGAAAGAGAAGAAGAAGTCAATGATAATGCTAGAGTTTAAGCCTAGAAAACTAGAAAAATAGACTTGTCATTTAATAAGTAGAAGTTTAATTTCGAACACGTTAAAATTTGAGAAATTTATTAGTCATCTAAGTTTATGCATTAGTCAAACAGAGGATTCTGAAGTTCAAGAGAAAGACCAGAGAAGAAAATACAAACCTGAGGGTCATCAGTATATTGACAGAAACTCAAACCATCAGAAGAGCAAGGAGAAAGTATAGATAGAGAGGGGGGAAAAATGAATAAAAAACTCAAGGACTGATCAAATTCAATGTTTCTGGTGCAGGGAGCAGGGAGTAGACTGTTAGTTTCAGGCAAAATATATATCACAAATGGCAGAAAATCCGTTTACAATATTTTATCAGGCAAAATATGTTTAATTTATGTGAGTTGGTTCACAGCCAAAGTTATAAACCAGAAGATTCTTTGGACCTTAGAAATGCCTTGTCAGACATATACAGGTATTATTAGACCGACTTCCTCAAATTCCTCTTCACCTTATTTTCAAATACGTATAGAACATAAGAGAGACTGTGGGACTGTGCTATTTTTCCCGTGCTCTTTAAGTCTCCTAATTTCTGAAGTTCTGGAGGCTTGAAAGTATGAGTTCAAGGTGTCACAGGGCCATGCACCTACCACAGAATCTGTATAAGAATTCTTTCTTGCTTGTCTTAGATTCTAGTGGCTTCTAGAAGTCCTGGATGTTTCTTGGCTTAGAGGTACTGCCCTGCTCTGGCTCCCTCTTCTTATGACCATCTCTAAGTCTCTGTGTCTTTTTATTTTCTATCACTTATAAGGACACCCATGATTGAATTTAGGGCCAGCCCCCCCAACCCTACTCCAAGTTTGATCTCATCTTGAAATTCTGACCTTAATGACATCTGCAAATACATTTATCCTGAATTTTAACGTTTCCGGTTGACATATTTGGGGGGGGGAGAACCACCCATTACTAATTAACTCACTGCTAATAATTTAATCCACTATTAATAATTTCACCAGGACAATAGGATTAAGGCAAGTTGGCCCAGGGGAAATCAGAGGATGTGATCACCCTAAAGAAAAGATAGAAGAAAGATGAGAGCTACGATAGGAAGCACATCTGCACAGTGGACAGGTCTGGGCCTACTTAGAGATTAACTAAGTGGCAATTCCACCTGGGTGAGATTTCCTTACTCATCAAGGTGAAGAAAGACCGGATGTACACATTTGGATGACCAAATCTCAGTATCTCTAAATCTCTATCAACACTTGGAACTGCAAGGAAAAAAAAATGGAGAAGAGCATGTTAGAAAACAAATACATAAGACTTAACAACAACAACAACAAAAAAGAGTGAAAGTGAAGAAGAATTTCAGATTTCAAAGATAATTCTTGCTTTCTGGATAAGAGAAAAAGGATTAAAAAAAAAACCTTGAAAATACAGTTACATGTTAAAAGCTTAAGTGAGCCTCCCACAAAGAAAAAGGTGAGTAATACAAGGAAATTTAATTCTGTCAGAGAGATATATGCACCACCTCTGAAAAACAGGAAGAAAGGTCTCTGTTGGTTTTCTGAGCTACAAACTAGTGATTCAAAGTCTAGAAATATATTTTGTATTTCTTTTTAATTTTTAGTGAGGTTTTATGGAAGAAAAGTTCAGAAATCACAAGTATACAAACAGTTTACAAAAAAAAAAATTCACTGAATTTTCACAAACTGCACACAACTGTGTAGCCAGATCCACATCAAGTCAGACCACAGCCAAACCCTCTGAAAGTTCCTTCAGGGTTTCTTCTAGTTACTGTCCCCTCAAGAGCGACCCCTTTCCTGTCTTGTGCTGCCTAGCTTGTTATTGAACATTATGTAAACAAAATCATAAAGTCTGTACTCTTATGCATCTTATTTCATCTGAAGTATTTGTGAGAATCTTCCACAGTTTTGCATGCAGCAGTAGTTTGCATAGTACCCTATGTGAGTATTTGTAGGCACATCTGTCCATTCTATTGTGAATGAACATTTAGATTGTTTTCAGTTATCATCGTGTTGCTATTAACATTCTTATGCATAGTTTTTTTGTGAGCATTCCTTTACATCTGTGTAAAAGCAAAAGAGTGAAATACCCACCAGTGCAAATCCCAAATCAAAAGGTACATTTGTGTTCCACTTCAATGGATACTGACAAATTGTTTTCCAAAGTGGATTAACCAGTTAAGGACAAAATTAAAATAAAATTTAAAAAAAAATCTATAGGATTCCTGACAAGAACCTATAACAGATACCTTGGTCCTTACAAGGTTCCCAGGGCCTTCCGTTTCAGACTCATCAACAGCAGCAACTTGCTGAAGGGGATTCCCCAGCTGAGGCAAAGGTAAGCATCAAAAGAGTTCAGAGGTACATGAAGGAGGCAGAATTCAGACACCAAGGAAATTAATGCCATAGCAAAAATGCATGACAGCAGACATTGATTGCATTTATAAAAGGACTGAAATGCCTCCATGTCAGAAGCAGCAGTTCTGGCAGCAGATGAAAGCATCAGTCAACTGGAATATCGCTGGAGTTAACAGAGATTGAACACTAAAAACTTGGAGTATGTGACATAGGAAACAGAGAATCTAAAGATATAATGGCTGGTAAGTGGTGTCGGGGGAAGGGCATATGATGCTTCACTCTGAAGACCCTTCAATAAAAAGTCTTACTGCCTAGCTGCTGGATCCTTCAGTGTTGCCTTGGGTACAAAGAGTCACCTCACCCAAGGTCAGGCCCAAGGTCAAATTCAATGATTGATGAACATGATAGTATAAATACATAACCATCCCAGCCCAAAGCCTGGGTCATTCCAGCACCTTGTGGATATTGGCTAATGCTATAGTGGAACCTACATTACAGCTTTACTTCATCCCTCTCTACCCACTCATCTTTCCTTCTCCTCCCCTGTACAAGTGTAGATCCCCTGGGAATTTGTTAGGAAACATCTTATACACTAAACTCCGTTTAAGAGTCAGCTTTCCAAGAAGGCCAACCTGTGACAGAGCCACAGGAGTAACTCCTATGCCACCCTGTGCTGCTATAATAAGCATGCCCTGCTTAATTTAAATAGCATCCATACAATGTGAGACTCAATTTTGAATGACTTAAAGTTGGGGGGGGGGACCCTAGAGACCACACACAATCCTGTAAAAGATCCTCAGGTGCCAACCACTAAAAATCATTTCATTTGTACCTCCACAACTACCTCTGGCTGATATTAAAAGAATAAGACATTGGGCAGGTCACATTTAGACTATAGCTTCTTTAGATATTAACCTAAAAATAGTAAGGAGAATTAATTTGGGTGATTTTGATTTCACCCCAAGGACTTAATAATAAGGAAGGGCTACATCATTCAAATGAAAGACATTTTTTTTTTACTATTACTGTTACTGTATTATTTGCAATGGTTTTCTGCTATCATTTAGGCTACCAACTCTCAAGCTGTGTTAGACAATGTTTCTGGGCATAACTAGAAAAGTAGAATATAGAGCAGTATTTCAATTCAGGCTACAGAGCTAACTTAATGAAGGTGTAGTTCTGAACCATGGCAGAATCCTCTCAGTGAAAAATAAATTGCCCACCGGGAGGTGTAGCCTAATGAAGGTTGGAACAGAATTGCTTCATTAAACATACATGGTTGTTTGCTCAAGGAATTAAGAGATCAAAAAGTTAGTGAGGGTTAGGAAAAATTCTCTAGGCAGGTTCCATATTCCCATTAAGAAAAAAAAAATGTCTGCTAAAATAGTATATTAGTATCCTCTCCTGCACCCCGCAATAACTTTTCTGGTGAAAATGGGAGGAGATCTGAGAAATCTTGGCTTGGGTTATGGTTTAGATATTAGGTGGCCCCCAAAAGCTCAAGTGTGAGACAATGCAAGAACAATTAGAGGTGAAATGATTGGGTTATGAGAGCCTTAACCTAATCAGTAAATTAATTCCCGGAAGGTTATTAGCTAAGGGGTAACTGAAGCATGTAGGGTATATATAGCTGGAGGAGGTGGATCTGGATCATTGGAGGTGTGCCTTTGGGGCATATATTTTGTATCTGGCAAGTGGATTCTCTCTCTCTCTCTCTCTCTCTCTCTCTCTCTCTCTCTCTCTCTCTCTCTCTCTGCTTTCTGATCATCATGTGAACCACTTCCCTCTGCTATACTCATCTACCATGATGTTCTGCCTTACCTTGAACCCTGAGGAATGAAGTCAGCCACTTATGGACTGAGACTTCGGAAACCATGAGCCCCCAAATAAACTTTTCCTCCTTAAAATTGTTTTTTTGTCAAGTCTTTTAGTCACAGCAATGAAAATACTGACTAAGAAAGCTTGGTACAGTTCCATGTAGAAAGAACTCTTTGTCATGAGCAAGAATTGCTTCTGAAAGTAAACATGGATGCCCACACAATTTTACACACAAGTATGTACACACTAAGACGCCCATTCTGGGAAAATGTTTTACTCGGCAGATCCAAACTCACTTTTGAGTGGATTCTAAACTATTGCAAATCAAGACTTTTGGAAATTTCATTGTGGTTACGGACGTAAGCCGATTACCAAATACAAAGCCAATGCTTTCCCATCAGTAGTTTGATTCATTTGTCTATTCCTTTGTGAACTTGGAGGGGGCCCATAAGGGAATTAAAGACTGAAAAGAAATAGAAGGGGTACATCAGAAATGAACTTAAGTTACAAACTGTGAGGTTTGAGATACTTTTGAGGAAGTTTATAAGACTCCTTGAGAGCAGAGGAGGATAATATTGTTGTGGAGTAGTCCTTCCCTTTCAAATCCCTGGTTTGAGGTAGAACAATTCATACCTCAAAATTTCATTTGTGCCTAAGGCACAGATGGTAGGCTCGTATGCAATTCAATACTCATCTTGTTCTCGTGGGCTCAGTGGCGACGCTGAATTTCATGACAGGGGAGGCTACGCTGAGTTTAATACTTTGGTTCTGAAACATAGTAATATAACTTCTATTCCTCAAAGAGCACTGAGATTTTTTTTCCAGTTTTTTGCTCATTCAGTTTTGTTATTTTCTTCCCACTTCAGAAAAATTTTCCAAAGGCTATGGAACATTAATACAAAAATAAGCATTATTATCCACTTAACAAACATCACTGATGTTATCTAGTGATGCGTGTTTCCGACAGCATTTTAGGGAATATGAATGGGAGTTGTCCTATTTTCATTCAGTAGTTAGTTCCTCTATTCTTAACTACCACTCTATGTGTCCCCAGATAGAAGGATTTGCACAGTTATTTCTGCTGCTTCTGAGGTTTCCCATCCCACAATGCTGGGAAAGAACATTGTGACTTATGACACTATAGCATTTTATTTGCTGATCCTGGTCCCTTTACTTGGCATATTCTTGACCCTAATCTTCACATTGCTTGGTTCTTCTATATCATTCTATTAAGCTGTTTGATTTTCTTGAAATATATGAAATTTTCTGTATTCACTTGTTTTTGATAGATAAACTGCATGAGAGAAAATGTATCACTCTATGCCCAGCCCAGAAGAATACCTGATGAATATGTAATGAGTCTTGGAACCTCAAAAAGGAATTCCTTTTTTCCAGTTCAAGACTGTGAATCGATGGTAAAGAGGGAAAGAAGTCCAGTGCTTTTCCTGCTATGAACAAACTCATGGGGTATGTTGGGAAAGAAAAGACCTAAGAAAAAAATCATAAGATTTCAAAGCAAAAACTACCAGGACTTAAAAGGAGGGACTGAGAATATGTGCTGATACAGAAATTCATCTATAGACACTTCAGGTTGAACATAGGTAGGAGAAGCTCAAATTTTCAATGATGTCCATAGCAATAGGGAGACACTACTGATTCTGGAATTTTAGGCACAAATACACTATAGTTTGAGTTAGTGGGCCAGGAAGAAATGGGTAGAAGGAAAAGAATTCTCTTAAGAAAAAGAATTTAAAGCTAGAATTTCTCTTGTGAGAGAAGCTGCCAGACATGTTTGAAAAGCAGGAAATCGATGAGAATTGGGGTTTTCCAAACTTTCTTCAGAGGTCTCTTTTATGAGGCCTCCCTCATGTTATTTTTAATAAGTAATTATGAAATAACAATGGTAATAATAACAATCATGAGCAATTACAACTGCAGCTGTTCAATTTCTATGTAAAAAGTATTTCAAAAGAGACAAATCTTAGAAGAATTTGTTCTGTGTTTAATCTACAACAGATGAAATTATACTCATCTCAGTTGAGAAATCATTTCAGAAAGAATATCAACTGCTGTGTCTTTTTGGCAGATACTCCAAAATTCCCTTCATAACCTGGCACAAGCTGTCCAGAAAAGGCCTACACACCCTTGGACAGTTTCACACATCCTGATTTGGAAAATATCTGGAGAAGTTCTTTCACATGCACAAGGAAGCCCTGAGTTATCGATAGAATAGCACCCTTGCCATTGTCAAGAATCTGGAGTGACATGCTCTTTGAAAGGTTTAGTAAAGTTGCTCTCCATGGAAAGTATAGTTCAGGCATCATTTATCATAACCTACAGCACAAATTCAACCTCCAACTCACACTGAACCAGAATTATTTGTCAAGAATGGTGAGAAAGTGGTGGCGTGGAGCCAGACAGCCCTAGTCTCAAATAAGTCTCATTGCATTTCAGAATTTCATGCTTTCCGTTTGTGGAATGAGAAAAATAGTGCCATGAAGGTTATACTAAGTATAAATCTCCTGGTGCATAGTCCATATTCCACATTTTGAATTTCCATAAGTTTCAAATACAAAAAGTACAAGAATGTAATCATAGCCATATTTGATCCATTTTTCTTGGTGGCCATTCATGTGTCTTCTAATAAATTGCTTTAAAACCCTATTTCTTTAAAAAAATGACAGACTGTCCATTCTTTTAAAATCACTGGTTATGAAGACTGAATTGATTGGCTGTTTTCCTCTTCTCTCCTTTTTGGCCCAGAAATGAGAGGCCTTGGGTTTGGGCCCCAGTGGATTCCCAGATCCCTCTGCTATACAAAACCAAGGACAAAAGGACAAAGACATGAAATGCACAGTCAAGAAGTTTGAAAACCTTCCTTTCAGATCATAGTTAATGACTTAATCATCACTCAAAAGATTTGTCAAGTGTGCACCAAATGTATTCGTGTCTTAGAACTGATTATTCCCAAACTCCCTGCTTTTGCTTTGGCACTTAAGCTACTTCAGATGGCTACCTGAAAGTTTACTGAGAAATACAAACTGGTGGATTTAGATTGGTCAGTCATGTAATATACGAGCGATTCATATAAAGAGAGTGGAGGAAGAATGTTAAGGGATGATTTCCTCAAACACGACTAGGGTTTATAGAAAGGTTAATAGGGTGAGACTAAGGTCATGCTAAGTCTCCATACCTTTGCACAGCACCTTTTCATATGCAGTGCACTCTCATGTTCCATGCACGAGTTCACTTAATGCTAATACTTGTACTGTAATGGAGAGGATGGAGAATGGTCAAATAACAAAAGAATGATTGATCTACGGGGATATTGGTATGAATGGTGGCTAACAAGTGGCAGACACTGAACTCCAACTCACAAAAAGATAAAACATGCATACCTACTAAGAACCAGGGACTTTACATATAATATTTATCAAGTCAGCCAGCCATGCCAGAAAGATGGAATTTCGTTCCTTTTTGGAGAGGCTAAGACAACTGCCCTTGGTGTATGTCTATAATCTAAAAACACTTAGGGAAAGGAACATTCAGCGGACACTGGTAACTCATCTAATCAAAGAAAGAGTGAAAACCTGAATATATCAAAAATAGAATGGAACTGAGCTCAGGTAGAGATGAATAGGGGAACTTGAATGTTGCCAAGAGTTTTTCTAGCTCATTTCTGCTTTACTTCTGTGACAGTTTGATTTTTCTCTCAGTTAAGACATACTTTTTCCATGTGTGAAGTCAGGGTCCCTGAGATTCCTGCTGTGCCTCAGTTTCACACTAAATAAAGAAACATTTTTGTCTTTTTCTTTTCTTTTCTTTGCTTTTTTTTTCTTAAATCCTGTTTGTAAAATCCAGGTGAGTGATCTATTAGGTATAGATTCCACTATTGTAGAAACTAATTGTAGTCAATAATACAGGGCCAGCTAATAACATGTATTTACCACATCATTAGAATAGATAAAGGAAGGAGTGCTCTATTCTGAGACAAGGGGAGAATGCTAGGAAGACAAAACAACAAATGGCCATCTCAAGACTGCAGCTTATTAGCCTGGCCATATACCCTAGAGATCATCAGCCTCTCAAATGTGGTTCTCATGTTTATCTTAGTGGAGGGAGCCTTAGATAAGAGGAGGAGGTAGAGCTCAGGACAGGTGGGCCATGCCACAGGTAAATAAGCCAGATACACACACACACACACACACACACACACACACACACACACACACACACATATATGGAGAGAGAGAGTGTGTGTGTTATGACAATCATTTTTAAGGAAGAGGAAACAGGACTAGGAAAGTTATTTGTTCAATGTCGAAGGGCTAGTAAGTGGTAGAAGAGGGATGGAACCCAGTTGACTATATCCAGAGTCCATATCCACCCCTGACAGCCTCTTAATATGAACAAAGAGCAAGAAATCACTGGACAAAATGGGGCAGAGAAGCTATTTTTTTTCAAAGCTGTCCTGAGACTGACATGTCATGCTGATTCCACTAGGGTTGTGAGGTCTCTGCTGTTGGCCAACGAGGTGATCTTGCACAAATGCTTGATATCCTTTAGCCTGAATCTCAAATACTCTTAGAGTCTATTATACCTTAGAATTGATTGTATCAACATCCCAGATAGTTGGCTCCGATTAATTTTTTTTCCTGTGTGAATCAGAGAGCATGTCGTGCCCCCCCCCTCCCTGAGCTGCCTGTGGCATCCCTGGGGGTAGTTAGAGTATCTATGCTTTACACGTATGTGTGGCCAGATGCTCAACCCCACTGAGATTAAATCAAGAATCATGATTAATAGATCTCAAAGAAGCAAATAGAAGGAGGCAGAGGAAATCTCTCAGAACATATACCCTGAAGAGACCACAAATGAGTCACTGCATTTTTTTTTCTCAAATCATGAGATCATTCAGATTCCTTTACTCTTTTTCATGACACACACACCCATCCACACCCTCCCCGACTCATGCACACTCCAATATGGGTCACTGTGTCCTTGTCTTCTGATCTAAACCCCTGTCTTTAGGAGAGTTTTGACTCAAATGCAGATCCCCATATGAGGTGCCTCACCCCTTCTAAGCAGCAAGGAGGGATAGGGCTGCTTTGGAAAGACAATTTTAATGAATCATCTACTGAATAATGTATGTGCTATGTTTGTGGAGCTAATTAACTGACTTATTATTTGAATGATGGTACTAAGAATTATTTTTCTTTCAGAAGGGAATGAAGGGGTTGAATAGGAAAATTTCTCCCCTAATAGCATCCTCCCTCCCTGCCTTTTGTGTCACCAGGAAGTCACAGCTAATCCTCTGAAGGTGATGAATGAAAAAAAAAAAAAAAAAATATATATATATATATATATATATATATATATATATATATATATATCTTTTTTAGCTTTGTAATTACAAGGACCTAAAACCCTTGATTTGACTCTTCAATAACTTAGAGCAAAATCCTATTGCCAGCACAAGCAAAGCTATTTCCCCTGTGCCTGTGGGAGAGAACAGATCCGGCAGAAGCAGTGGGACAGGAAGGTGACTTCTTTTTCCCCTCTTCTCTAGTGTTCTAGTTTGCTGCTCATTTTCCTTTCCCATTTTAAAAGCTAGCTAGTGAGCAACCAATTGCATGTATGAAGATTGTTTTCTGACTCCAAAGCCCTGCAAAGGCCAAATTCAAAAAGGAATGGGGATTTCTTTCAGCTAAACCCTGGAGAGCATGGAAATGCAAGAGGTTTTTGTTTTCCTTCTTGTAGGGATATTATTCACCCTTATCTGCTATTTCAATGAATTATAAGGACAAAGCAATCTGTTCATTCTCTCTCACCATTTTACTCAAATGACATTCACAGACTTTAATTTTGCTTCTTTCCTCATTTTCTTTGTGTGTAGGATTTGTTTTTTGCTGCTGTTACTTTTTTTTTAATTTGCTTCTTTTTTCTATTTAATCTTCCTTAAGTCTGCCCCCCAGTAATCACTCAATCAACCAAGTTCATATTCATCTAAAAACAACTCACCAACTTTCCATAACTATTTGGCCTACTGACAGTTTGCTTTGAAAGCAGCACATAAGCTGAATTTTTAGTCCTGAAACCCAAAACAACTAGAGTTAATTGTGAAAGTTGTCAGATGTGCAGGAAAGAAGTGCTATCAAATTTGTCCCCCAGTTCTTCACACCAAGAATTGCACTACTGATTTGTGTTGAGATTCAATGGAGGGCAATTTAGAAGTTTGGAATGTTTCTTAAAAGACTCAAATGAGTCTTTGAGCTCAACTCAGCCCAACTGAAGCCACAAACAGCCTCCAGCTCTTGGCAGCTGCAGGTTTTCCCTGCTCTTGTACCAAGAGGTTGTAAGCTATCAAGCAGCTATGCTATCCCAGGCCTGGGTGGATCTGAGAACCAAAGAAACATTTCATGAGACTATAATGCACAAGCCCCCAAAGTGTGGACATTATCCACTTTTATTCTTGGGGGAAGATGATCTAAGCCAAAGATGAACCATCCCCAAGAAGATAGAAAGGCCAGGTGGAGGGTGGGCATGCTGCTCACAGAGCAGCACTCCCAGAGGGTAACAGAGGTCATGCATGGTGGTCCCATCTGAGAAGACAGATGTGGGGAGCTGCCTGACCTGCTATCAAAAGCTTGAGGAGATCTCCATGCATAGCAACATTGAAAAAGAAAGGAAAAGAGCCAGAATAAGGAAGAGAAAGAAGACGTAGTATAGAAGGGAGAAAGAAAGTATGCAACCCCCTACCACCCACACACACACAGGCGATGAGTTCAAACATCTAAACTTTCACTTTTAAGAATGTATACCTAGAAGAGCACAGTGGCACACACCTCTGTGAGCCCAGTGACTCAGGAGGCCAACTGAGCAAGACCTTGTCTCAAAACAACAACCACCAAAGGGGAGTGTGGGGGGGGTGGAAGCACTGGGAATGAAGCTCAGTGGTAGAACACCTACCTATCACTATGTGAAGCCATGAGTTCAATCCCCAGTTACACACACACACACACACACACACACACACATACCACACACACACACACACAGTGTATTCTTTCTGACTCCCAGCCTTCTTGGAGAGGTGAGCGTGGGGTCCTTTGTGAAAGCTATCTCTCATTTACTGGTAGAAGAAATGATGGGAGTCTCCTGGGCTTTTAGAAAAGGACCAGGAGTGGGATTGGTTTCGAGCCCACTGGGTGTCCAGGGAGTAAGATTTTAGGAGACACCTGCTCTTGGATGAATCAAGAAGAAAGAATGAAAACAGTGGACCGAGGAGTATTCAAAATAGTACCTTTTAGAAAACGAGCTGAGACATCAGGAAGGAAAGGAAAGATGAGGAAATGGAGTGACTTGTCCAAGGCATGCAGCCAACTCAAAAGACAGTGGAAGATGAGCATCTACTGACTTCCTGTCTAGAGAGCTGGACTTTGCTCTTTTTGTATCCTTTCCAATCCATGATTTTTTAAAATTCTTTTTATTTTGCAGTAATGTTTTACTATCTGTACATCTTTTTTCTTCCCTTTTTTTTTGGCACAGTTGAACTAGTTATGACTTTGGGTTAGGATAAATAAATTTATAGTGTTAGCACAAATTTATGAGACTTTAAGGAAATTATTTACCCTCTTTGAGTTACAGTTCCAGATCTGTAAAATGAAGGTGTGAGGAGGAAGGGGGGGGGGGTCATTGGATCCTGAAGACAAAAAAAAAAAATCAAGGGAGGAATAAGGTCTAGTGTTCTCTATCACGGTGAGATAACTAGAGTTTACAATAACATAGTATATATTTTATAAAGACTCAGAAGAGAGGAGATCAAAGACTCTGCTGGGTAGGAGTTTGGGGACATCAAGAGTGCTAAGGTGGGGTACAAGAAAAATTGCTGGAGTATAAGACTAGAAATAAATCATCAGGTCCCTGATGAAGATAAGTACCATTGCCATGGCAACTCCCGCCACTGAGGGCTTATCACACATGGCAAATCCTGCCACAGGTTCAGTATTCTAATTAGGTGAAAATAAAATAACCAGTGGGGGTAAAAGGGAGCAGTATTCTAATTAACTGTCATAAAGTAATCAATAGGACAAAGAGTCTTCAATCAGGTCTGTATGGAGAGGGGACGACCACCTCACAGCTCACCATGTAAGACAAGAATCCCCTGATAGGACCTGGGGCCTCTCTCCCCTTTCTCTCTCTCTCTCTCTCTCTCTCTCCCCCCCCCCGTCTTTCCCTCTTTCCTCCACGTTTTGAAGTATACTTGTTCTACTTTACAGAATATTATTTTCACCTTCAATAAATCTGTGCCTTGTTTGTCACTTGTGCACGTCTTACTCACTTCTTTGTTCAAGAGAACAAGAACTTGGACTTCAACTGAACATCCTACTGGGAACAGCTCCAAACATAAAGAAATAATAAGGAAATAGAATTGCCAATTATCCTGATTTTATCAGTACACATTGTATGTACATATCAAAATATGACACCCTATCCATAAATATGTGAAATTATTATGTGAATTGAAAAGAATTAAATGAAAAAGTAAAAAAAAAATGGAGATGATTGATATGAGCTTACTCAGGTATTGATTCAGCAAATGTATTGAGTACCTATCTATGCCCAAGGCAATGCATAAAATACCCAACAAAACAAATATGGCCCAAATTTTTAGTGTTGTGAAGAAAACAAATAAAGAAACAAGAGCTTTTGATACAATAGACATTAATAAACACCTCCTGCGTATTACTTTTAGAGAAGTGGACTAGCACTAGCATTCTTGAATTTACTCTTTCTTAATGTAGGGTTGAAGGAATTAGTTGGTACAAGGAATTATTTTACCTTTATGCATCAGTTTTCATTTTTCCAGTGTATTAACTCAGCTTTAAATCCCACGAGGCAGACATTAGAGTTTATTAAATGGCTAATACGCATTTCATAAATTCCCTCACACAAAGACTACAGTGAGTCATGCTTTCAAAAGTTCCTTGAAGATGGATTTATGCCACATGACAGTCATAATGGTTCATTTGCAGCAGCTACACAGTCTGTTGGGTAAATAATACAAGTTATATAAATCATCTCTATGCTGTGTTTACACAATAGACCATAACTACACCAGAGGCACCCAAACAATCTGATACCAAAAGAGGTTTATAAATGATGTAAATACAGTACAAGTTTAAGTTAATCAAATGAAACCACCCGCAAGGAAGACAGGTTTTTCAGGGAGGCCTAAGGAGATAAGATAAATGAAATATGTGTCTTTGGTAAAAGTTTATGCAGGGTAAGACTCTTGGCTTGCAAATAACTAGAGTCAATTAAAACTCTTAACATAAAGGGGAAGAAGGGCTGGGGATGTAGCTCAGCAGTAAAACACGTGTCTGGGATCCATTCCCCAACAGTGCAAAGAAAGGAAACAAGAAAGAAACCTGGATATTGTGGGGTGGGAAGCAAGCAGGCCAGGGAGGGTGGTGGAGTCGGATAATCTTTAAAAATATATAGGGGTACTTTACAGAAACCAAAAGTCAGAATGGAACAAGATTTTGAAGAGGAACTGGGATTAGGAGAGGGGATTCTACAAAAACCCACAAAGTTCCTCATTTCTCTTTCTTACCCTCAAAAACTTCATTCTACTCTCTTTTCAAAATTGGTCTTCTCTATTTACTTTTTTGTATGTTTGTGTGGCCTCATAATTTTAGAGTTTCTCTGTTCTGTTCCAGAATCATGTGGGGCAAATTGCCTGCCTCCGAGTCTCAGCTCAAAGGTTCTAGGTACGAGAGTCTCATGGCTCTTTTAAGCCTATGTTGTATTTGTAATACCATATACTGCTTTTATCCAAGTGTTAAATATCCCCATAAATAATATTTCAGTTTTGGAGATACAGTCTCCCTATGTTGCCCAAGCTGACCTCCAACTCTTAGACTCAAATAGTCTTCTATTTCAGCCTCTCAAATAAATGGAAGTAGAAGCGCACATCACCATGCTTGGCCCCTCACAAATAAATAGGCGAAGGGCTACAACACACATGCACATGAAATACCATAGGCATATTACACCATTTCCTTAATTACATCTTTTTTTTTATATATTTGGTGTCATAGTCCACTTGGGCTGCTATAACAAAATACCATGAACTATGTAGCTATAAATAACAGAAAGTTGATTTTGAGACTCTGGAAAACATTTTGCTGATGAAAACTTTCCTTTTCATTTCTGCATGGTGCCTTCCTTTTGTGCTGTCACATGGGGAAGGGAGGAAAGCTCTTTCTGGGGCCTCCTTTATTAGGGTGCTAATCCCCTTGATGAGGGCTCCACCTTCATGACTTAGTTACATCCCAAAGACCCCCACTTCCTAATATCATCACCTTCGGGCTTAGGATTCCAAATATGAATCTTTGGGGGACCCAAACATTCTGGCCATAACATTTAGGGTACTTCATATTATTTTAATATGTAGTAACAAACTACTCCTTAGACATATGCTACTAATTTTCCCATAGATTTATATAAGTGTCCTAGGGGACAAAAAAATCTTTCATAAATATTGAATACTGGTTTTTGATTATAAATTTTATAGGTAAATGTCATGTACTCATTTTAATTTTTTTTCTTATTTTGATCTAATTGCTTTAGCTGTTATATTTCATGTGTTAGTTCATACCTATTTATATCTATATTCCTGAATTGGGGATGTTTATTTACATACTATTTTTCAGGCTTATGTAGTCTTCTTTCCAGCCCTCCCGTATCCCCCCTGCCCCCCTGACAGGGACAGTCTGGTCTTCAACTCCTGGACTCAAGTATTCTCCTGCCTCAGCCTCCTGAGTCCTGAGGGTACAGGCATACTCCTCCACACCAGGCTGCCATGTTTAAGAAATGATTTTTTTTCCAAGTTTGACTTTTGCCTCTTAACAGTAAGCAATTATTTTTGGTCTTAAAAATATTGGGTCCTTTATATAATCATATCCATCAATATGTACATTTGTCATTTCTTCCATTTATTCTAGGTAAACACAACTCTTGACATGGAAAGATTTAAAAATATACTTCTATATTTTTACTCTAGTTTTCATAGATTTTTATTTTTAACAGTTACCTATTTCATGTATGTAGTATGCAGGGAATATGAATTTCTTTTCTTCCCTTTATAGTAGGCCATGTTTCCTTTCACTGATATTAAATCGATCTTTCCCAAAGTTTGTTCCTTGGGATACTCAATTTGTAAGTTTCTTCTCTAAAAGGAGGTAGGAAAAAAATGGGGGGGTGGGGAAGGAGAGGGAGAGAAATAGGAGGAGGGAGAAGGGACGAAACAGAAGGGGAAGAGGAGACAGAAGTCTTCTGTGGTCAAATCACCTTGTCAACTGCTAATACTCTTTCTCTTGTCACTTTATAATACTTGGTATTTATTAACACATTATAGACTCTAAATCTTCCTGTTGAACAGTTTAATCCTGTCCTTTTCCAAACTCATCTGAAGCATTTTTAAGGCATTCCTCAACAAATGAAAGACAATAGGGAAATCATCCCAAGTGGATCCCTGAAGAAGACACATTCTTTCAGGGGCCTGTGAATTCAAGACATGGAAGTTTGGAGACTGCAGGCAATGTTTAGTCTGAATACTAACTTCCTGTCAGGCATATCAAATATCATTTGGGTTTGAGATCATTCTATAGATTGGTTTCTTTCGGTATGCCTATGTCCACTTAGAAGAGATATTTTTACATTTAGGGAACTTAAATACCTAAGCCAAAGTGACACAGTAGTAAATGCTGCTATAATCTGAACTCAAGTCACAACTTCTCCAAGGTTGAATTTTTATCTCCCTGATAAACTTCTATTCTTTTATTAAAATGAAGGCCCTTGAGCTTCTGATAAGACAGAATACCCTTCTGCCTCTAGGATGATATTCCAGTCATGAAGCATCTCCTAAGACATTTACACAGAATTGTTCAAAAGTCTTTCCTTTCTAAATAACAAATCCTCCATCTAAAATTTTAAAGAAAAAGTCCTCCTTTCATCATAACTTCTTGATCCCAGATATAGAGAGAGAACAAGAACCTGAGGCTCTTCATTAGATCAGACGAGTGTATCATTGACTTAGTGCATTCTGGGTAAATCGTTATCAAATGGACTATCCCACCTTGGAGTTAATTGCTGGATAAAGTCAACCAGATGCAGAGAAAGGGAAAAGCCACATCATAGTCTGGAGGGAGGCAGATGTTACGTATGTAAGTGATTGTCTTCTCTGCACTATATCTGACAAATGAACTCCAAGTTCAGTGATTAATGCAGCATCTTATCCAATCTGAAAAGCTAGGAGTAAGGTTCAAGACGGGTAATAAGTTTAAAGAAAAGAAGAGGAGACTTGAAAAAGGTATAAATTGCGATCAGATTATCTCATTACCTTTTAAACTGAGATTGGTATTGGGGAGTGGAGGTGGCTATTTTTTTAATTCATATTCATGCTTTTAGCAACACACAAAGTTCAATGGGACTCATTTGGTAGGTACTAAAAAAAAAAAAAAAAAAGTCTCCAAGCAGTTGAAGAGTTTTAAGAGTCAGGGGTTGACAACAAAGAAAAGGAAAAGAAAAGAATTTAAAACGCTTTATTTTGCAGACAGACAAACTGAAGCATCCAAGGCAGATGGATTTCCTAGTGTTTTGCAAAGGAAGATTGACAGTGCTTTGGAAATAACAAGTGTTATTTCCACTTGTTCGTATTCTGTACCTCAAATAATATCTGAAAATAGTCCTTTCACACAACACTTCCATTTCACTAGAGACCCCAAAGAGTGCAGAATTGGTACCCCACTAGCAGTGCGGTCCAGACAGCAGACAAGTGTGGGAAAAAGTTCATCGTTCAGTGCTTTCTCCAACTTGAGTGACAACTGCATCCCTGTGAATGACTCTTCTGAGCCATTAATGTTCTAGACAGAAGAGGGACTTTCTGCAGTCCTAAAATAATGTTGATGTAGGGGATTTCTTGCCCTTAGTCTAAAAGGGTTTTTAGTCCTTCCTCCCGGCAGATGACCTAGCATGTTTTGCGGGTGTCTCTTTCCTTCCCTGGCACTTACACTAAGTAGGTTTTCTGGAGGACCTCGGGAACCCTAGGAGGTGTTATGTTTCGTTTTTAAACAACAAAGACTTTTGTCAACAGAGAGATTCAAGCTGGAAGTTCAGTTCCACCACTTATAGCTCCATGACATTAATAAACAACCTGACTATATATATCTAAGACTCAGTTTCACTTACTCTTCAGTGAGGACAGCAAGGGTACCTGCCATGTAGTGTTTTAATGGCACCACAGAGGTAGTACATGAAGGAGGTAGGCTCAGAATCAGCTCTAAAATTTAAAAAATTAAAAAAAAAAAAACAACACTATTTCCACTTCTTCCTTTCTCTATGGAGAGCACTTTTGTCTTTATCCTCCTCAAAGTGATATCTTTCCGGAAGACACAAGATGTTTCTCGGGATTTCTTGACCCTTATTTAACAGATGTGAGTAAAAGAAAAAACCACAGAGGGTCATCGTGGACTCAGAGCAGTGATGTTTATATTAATTCTATATCTTAACATTACTCAAGAGTCAGGGTGGCTATAAAGTCTCTTGAGAGATTAGAAATAATAACAATGAGTTAAATAAGAATATGTTCTGTCTCTCTCTAACTTCTTTCCTCTACACTCCCTCAGCTTTAGTCTGACCCAGGCTAGCTGCTGGAACAAAATACCATCCAGCCAGGTAAGGGAAAGAATAGACATTTACTTCTCATGATTTTGGAGCCTGAAAAGTCCAAGATCAAGACACCAGCAGATTTGCTACTTGGTACGGGGTCATTTCCTGGCTTGGTCTCTTCCTCTTCTTATAAGGTTACTAATGCCAGCAAGGGATCTCATCTCAAGATCTCATCTAAATGTATCTACCCCCTGAAGACATCACCTCCTGTGTTATCACATTTGTGGTTAGGGCTTCAACATATGAACTTGGGAAAGGCACAGATATTCAGTCCACACAGCCTGGCTGATCCCTCATCATCTCACTCAATGTGTGAGCTCTATTTGGCTCGCAAAACCCATTCCGACAGAAAGACTGACTTGACTGATAGTCCAACAGGACTAATTTTTGCATGTGTGATCGGTAGCCTTAATAAACTACAAGAATCTAGACCTGTTATTCAATTGCCAGGAGACAAAGGGAATACAAGGAAAACATTCTAAAGTCAAAATTATTGCTTTGCTCTAATGATATATACCTAGTGCTATGATTTGGATAAAATGAATAGCCCCCTGAGGTCCATATGTTAAAAGATTTGGTCCCCAGTGTAACAGTACTTGGAGTTGCTGTGGACCTTTAGGAAGTGCTACCTAGTGGGAGTTTCAGGTCACTGGAACATGCCTTTAAAGGAGATTCAGGTCCCTGGTCTCTTTCTGTCTCTTCTTGCTTCTCCACTGAAGAGATAAGTGGTTGACTCCACCATGTTCTCCCACCATGATGAACCACCTCACCAAAGGCTCCAAGTAATGGGGTCATTTGATCATGGACTAGAATCTCCAAAACCATGAGCTAAAATAACCTTTTACTTTATCAATTGATTGGCTCTGGCATTTCATTATGGTTACAGAAAGCTAACTAATCCAACTAGCACATCTACACAGTAAGTCAACCAGTCTAGAAATATCTTTTACGAATTATTTTTCTTTGTTTTTCTTGGAGGTTTTATTAAAACATTATATTATTGAAATTGTTATATTTTTGTGCCTAAGTATTTTGACTTTACACTATAGAGAAGAAAGACATCAGGAAACTACTCACATGAAGGGTCAAATGGTAAATATTTTAGGTTTTGTGGCCATATAGTCTTTGTTACAACTATTCATCTCTGCCAGTGTAGTGCCAAAAGAAGGCATAGTAAGTACATAAACACATGAACATAGCTGTGTTACAATAAAGCTCATTCAAGCATAAGCTTGAATTTCATATAATTTAACATGTCCAAAATATTCTTCTCTTTTAACATTTTTAATCCATTTAAATATGCAAAAAAAAAAAAAAGACTCTTTAGATCGGGGACCTAAAAGAAAACCAGTAAGCTATCCCTGAGCTATAAGCTGCTGTTTGCCAACTTCTTCTCTGTAGATCATGCCCTCCAAAAAACCCTCAGAAAACACTGAGGTGGCTGCTGCCAAATACAATTCATATTCAATCGTGTATGTTAGAACGGGTTAGAACTGACCTTGAATGACAGGTTGAGGAAATCAAGATATTGCCTTCCCATGATAAATCAATCCCAACTCTCAATCCCAACTCTTCTCTGAGAGGTTATAGAAATTTACTCTACAAGGGATCAGACTAACAAACACAGGTAATAGGATTAGACCCTCAAGGTGGCAGACCAGGAGACCTGGACCTCATGGACCAGAATGAAAGAAAAGTTCCAACAATACTGACCTCAAGAGGTTTCCCCGGGATGACCTCTCTCCCTGATCCCACTGCAATTTTGTAGAGCTTTCACTTCCTACCAAAATTTCAATCATTCTCTTTCTAGGGTTAACTAATGGCAGATGTAAATGGCAGCTGAGAAGAAATACCCCCTAATCTAAGTAGCCCACACTAGTAAATCCTGATTTCAGGGAACTGGAATGGAATGCAATTTTTATGCTATACTTAGGATCATTCTGCCTATGTGCAAATTGCATTCATTCATTCATTCTTGAAAGCTAATTTATCCAAGAACAATAAACCATCTGTCACACAGACCAGAAATATTCATGTTATGAAAAGTGCCATCTCCCTGCTGTGATCAAGCTACATGAAAATACTACTCAAGATCAAAGGGCCACTTGATGCTATAAGAATGTACCTTCACCGCAATCAGAAACACAGACCCATCTACTCTTTACATCTCTTCCTGTAATCAGGCCTATTGAGGATCCCCTATTAGCTTAGTGAGCATTGAAATAAAATGAAGGGTGTTTAATTGAACGCATCAAAGTCCCTGGCTGGGTTGTAATCATTGTGCCACCGCATGGCCATTTCATTAGAAATGTAAACACTGGAAGTCTGCTGCCATCTGCATCATCTGTACTCCACACATCCCTCTTTCCTGGTGTTCTGTCATTTGGCAAGTGAATGGTGGGAAAGGTGTCTGTGCTTGAGAGGTTAAGGAGTTGTGGCAGTGATAAGGACCATGATATGGTTATTATTGCCCTCATTTTATAGGTAAGGAGCCTGGGGTATGATGTTAGGAAACTTGCCCAGGTACCTTCTCTGGTATAAGAGATACGGCTGGGGCACCTGCAGAGCTTGCACTCCTGCTGTTTATCATGATGCAATTCCCTCAGTGGATGTGTAAAGATAAACCCTGCTAATCACAGCCTCCTGTACCCCCGACATGAAAACGCTGTGTCACATCCCTGTCCTTAGCACTACTCAGTCCTGCAGCCTCATGTCACCATACATACTTCATCATGGGGAGGTGTATAGCTTAACAACTATTAAAGGTATCTTCAAAGAGAGTTTGGCATCCTCTTCTGCAGACTCACATTTATTCAAAAATTATCCCAGTTGTTACATTATAGAATCTGTTCATTATAATAATCGGCCTTTATTGCCTATTTTTTAATTTGCCCTTTAGCTGAATTAAATTCATTTGTATTCAATCATACCCAAGCCTTTGTAACAGAGTTGAGATGTATTATTTACAGATAAGTAATACGGAAAACACAGGAATAGAAAACTTGGATTCTTTCTCAACTCTGGTTCTGAGTGATCTTGGGGAAATCCCTTAACCTCCTATAGCAGAGGGCACATTTGGAGACTTTTGACACTGAACGTGAGTGGGTAAGATCCATGGGATTTAGTCTATGTATGCTACTCTAACCTCAACCAAAATCACTTCCTTTCTTCCCCAATTCCCTACACTTTAGGAACTTTGGGTTCCTTGCTATTTATTACTCAATGTGCCTAAGGGCCTTTGTATGTGATTTTATCTTTGTGGGTGAATCTTACCTAATAATCATAAAAAGAAACTGATTTATTACTTAAACTGTGCCTATAATTTTATACTTGCTTCAAAGTCATTAGTTGGATGAGCATTGAATAATTACTCTACGTCTGAAAATGATGAATCTTTGGAATCCTTATCCTGAGAACCAATTCTCAGATTCCTGTTCTGGTATGATTTTTCTATAATACAATTTTTTTAAAAAGAGAGAGAGAAAATTTTTTAATATTTAATTTTTAGTTTTCGGCAGACACAACATCTTTGTTTGTATGTGGTGCTAAGAATCGAACCCGGGGCCGCACGCATGCCAGGCGAGCGCGCTACCGCTTGAGCCACGTCCCCAGCCCAATAATACCAAATATTAAACACAGCCTGCCAAGATAAAGCTTAAAAGGCTTTCTAGTGAGAAGAAAAGAACTTCCTCAGGACCTTCTTGTCATTTTCTAATAATATAATGAAATACTATGACTACACAGGTTTTTTTTCTCCTGTGTCATACTAGCAACTCATTTGTCCTTAATGGTAAAAATTAATAATCATAGCAGCATTTATGGTGTTTTTCCTTTGTGCAAAGCCTTAGGATATAAATGATGCTCCATGTATTGCTCATAACCATATATAGGACAAACTCAGACTTATTAAATAACGTACCTGAAGACCCAAAGCTAATATATTGGAGATTCCATAGGTATTTGAACCCCAGTATTAAGTTTGAAAGGCCCCGTTCTTTTTGTCCCACTCTTTGATGATATCTGATATCCTGTGGTCATGTAAATAACTTTTCCACCATCAAAGGTCTAGGTGTTCCCACTTGTCCATTAACAGGAGAATATATGGGGTCTGTTATGTGCACTTATAAAACTGGAATCTCTATATCGAGGTGAAATGCAACAAGCTCCTGCTACAAAAGGGATGAATCTCACCGGTGTTAACACTGAATGAAAGAAACCAGAGCTAGACGACTCCAAAATGAGTGATTCCATGACGGGCAGAGAAAAACGATGCTCATAAATTCTGGGACTGTGAAGAGACTGGAGGGAAACCCATGAGTGCTAGGAATGTTCTGTCTTGGCATGTATACACAGGGCTGTTCACACAAGTAAAAAATCTCAAAATGCACACTTAACGATTTGAATACTCTTGTGCTTTAATAAAAAAATCAAAACTGAATTAAAAACTCAAAACCTAAAAAGTGAAGGTATTTATAAGAATAATAGTATACAGCAGTGGGAACTCTAGTTACAGAAAACCCAGCAGGCTGTGGGGATGGGAATTCACCATTGTCTCAGTTGCTGACAGCTGACAGGAAGATGGAACTAGCCTCTGCCATCTGCCTAAAACCACCTCAGGAAAAAAAAAAAAAAAAAAAAGCTGAGCAACATAAAAATTTAGGGAAGTATTTTGCTTTTCCTTGCCTGCTTTGCTTCAGACCCATATCTAGAATTTTAACAAAGCACATTCTTCTCAGATCTGCCTTCTCTCCTGACCACCCTTCTTTCTATCCAGCAGCAATCGAAAGAGAAAAGATGCCCATCAAGTTTGAATCCTGTTTGGTAGGGAAATAGGCTTGTCTTACCACTGTTTGAGACTCATCTTACATTAAAAAGATGACAGGGAAGAAAGAAGGTGTTTTCCTATTTT
Source organism: Ictidomys tridecemlineatus (assembly GCF_052094955.1). NCBI lineage: Eukaryota > Metazoa > Chordata > Mammalia > Rodentia > Sciuridae > Ictidomys > Ictidomys tridecemlineatus. Next base: position 30,491,948 of record NC_135478.1, on the reverse strand, counting down.
TTTTTTTTTTTAAACAGCCAGTCACGAAGATGTCAGGCCATTTAGACAGGGAGACATTTGAAAGACAGAATGGGTTGTGTCCATCTTTTTTAGAGAAAAGGAAAAGAGAGGAGGGGAAGGGAGGGGAGAGGAAAGAAGAAGAAAGCCAAGAAGAAAGGAGGGAGAGAAAAGAAAGGAAGAAAAGAAGGAAGAAAAAGACAGAAAGACTGAATACAGGGGCTGGGGATGTGGCTCAAGTGGTAGCGCTCTCGCCTAGCATGCGTGAGGCACTGGGTTCGATTCCCAGCGCCACATAAAAATAAATAATAATAATAAAAAAAGAAAGACTTAGTACATGAGAAGAAATTGGAGATCTGAACTCCTCGGGAAGAGAACACCTGGACTTGGGCAGGAAGGCTGTGGTAAAGGAGGGTCACCACAAAAATGACCTAAGGGTCCAAAGAGGGAAAAATCCCCAATAGGCAACTCCTTGAAGAACTTTGATAAGTGACATTTCTGCTAATATCCAAATCAAAGGAAAAGATCTGTATCCCCAGTGAACGGGGCTGAGCAAATACTGCGTCTGGACACATTGGCATGCCTAGCACATGAAGTCATCCAAGGAGTCTGAAGAAAGTTATGTGTCCGTGGCTGAGGCGTGTTTATGGAAAAATGAGTTTCGGGGCTTGGCTTTGCTGAAGCACAGAGCCTTCTGGGCTGCGGGGTACATGGGTTATTCTTCACAAAGTAGCTCTTGTCCTCCAGAGCAAGTGTCCTGATTCCAGGCCTCAGTCTAGAACTCCAAAGTTTGGCCTATCAGTTTTCTTCATTTCCTGTGGGCTCGGCCACCACCCTGTGTCAAGGGCTGCTTTTAAAACTACGCCCTCAGTTCACTTGGATGCTGGTACCTCATCCGCAGGGGGAAGCCAAGAAACACACGAAGTGCATCTGGGTTGGAAGCAAGAAAGTGTGGCAAGAACCCCTGTGGCTGTTTTGCAGCACAACTGGGCTCATTCATAGCCCTGGCCACAGACAGGGACATCCCGTAAAAGTACTGAGTTGCCTCTCTCCTCTCTTGAGAAACAATCTGAGCTTTTAGGACTCAGAGACCACAAGACTCAGTTACTCTTCGAGTTTGCTCCCATATGAGCAAACTCTCGCCTTATTCTCTAACAGAAAAAAACTAATTACTGATTGCCATTTTCTGTGTTCGTCAAGAGCATTGTGTCAAACTAGGACAAGATGATATAAAAATTGATAAAGGCCTTTAATTACATTTCTTTGTCTCAATTCTCTGTGCAGAGCTCAGCATTTCCAGAAAAAAAAAAAAAAAAAACTTGCTGTGATGCTGGGGTATGTAAGGGGATTAGAGAAAATAAAAGAACGAACTAAATTTTTTTTTTTTTTCAGGAATGATGAGAGGGGGTGGTGGCCCGCAGGACTTGGAGTGTGTCTCAAACATACCTTATAATTTGTGGTCTCATTTTCCTCTCTTCTTATCTTGAAACATTTTTTACATTCTTTACAGTATGTATGGTGAAAAAAACAAAAGCTGTAAGGAAACTTCTGTTGCCCTATGACCCCTTCTTTGGTCTCTATAGGTTGGTAAATAACAGGAAATATTTTTAGGGCTGGGAATGAGAAAGAAGGGTAGAGGAGTTTTCTTGTAGCTCCAGTGGGAAGTGAGAATCACAACTCCTGTGGGATACATGGTGGTGGCCTTTCTCCATCACAATCACTCAGGAATGAGGACTGGGTGCAGCTCAATGGCAGAGTGCTTGCCTGGGATGCACAAGGCCCCTAGGGCCTGTGTTCCCACCCCAATACCACACACACACACACACACATACACCAAAAAATAAGTAAATTGAAAAGAGGGCAAAAGTCTGAGAGAGGGCAAGTGATTCACTTGCCTGCATCTAAAGTATAGCCAAATGAATAAAAATATCTACTGTCCAGTGAGGTCCAAAGTGTTTGCAAAATCAGGGAGACCTGGCAAGGGGCATGCAGGAGACAATAGAAGCACACTAGACATCCATGTTGCCTGCTTGCATTCCATCCTCTATTTACTTTAACATTACACAGCATCTTTTCAGTGCTTGAAGCACTTCAAGAGTCCCAGAGTATCTAAGACAAAAGTGACTGTGGACTAACGGAGACTAACGTTAATTAGGAAGATTTTTGCATCCTTGAGATGCCAATGAAGTATAGGGGGCTCGGTCCACAGTGTGCATCCATGTTATATCAGAGGTATTTCTTGCTGGATGCAACTGACATGAGCCAGAATGGCCTTCCCCAGGCCAGTACTACACCTCATTCCAACAGTACATCTTCCTGATACAGCCTCATAACTATCCATTTTGAGAAGACAGTGAAAAGGAACATTATTAAACAAAATGTCTCTGTCTTGGGCTATCTTTACCCATCTTTTCCTTCTCATAGTACCTCGGGATTTTTCAGCATCCATTCACAAGCAATGAAGAATCTCAGCTTTACTGGATACTCTGATCTTTGGGATGATTTTTCCTACTCAAATGCATAGATCCAACAACCAGTGTTTAGAATGAGAGCATTTTAGGATTGGGGGAAGAGAAATTAACCTATAAAGCTTAGTCACAAACCTGTCCTGCACATTGGACGGTTATAACTTTCCTAAACTATAACCATTAATGAACCCTAATTATTGTGACAAAGTGAAACACTAACCCACATTTCCTAATGCTCCTGGAAAACAACCAAAACACACACACACACACACACACACACACACACACACACACACACACACTAACTAAAAAAAACTAAAGACAATGGGAGAGATGTTACAACAGAATCATTCTTGTTCAATTCATGGAAGGAATGTACTGGAAAGCTCTATCATTGCTGACTTGACCCCCTAAGCCCACATCTTTCTGCTAGAGTCCTGGGACTGTCACTCACTCCTGAGGGACAGCACTACTTCTCATGTTAGGCACCAGGCCAAAGAGCTGCTTGCATTCCAAAACGAAAGCAAGACACAGTTCCTATCCTCAAAGAACATGTGGTCCAAATGGAGAGAGATACAAATAACTAAGTACAATGAAATAATGTGCTTTCAACACTGGGGGGCAGTTGAGAGGGGCACAGGCAGCAGAATAGGAGTGGGGAGCGGGTGAGACACCACAGAGCAGTGAGAACACCATCCGGGAGATGGACAATGTGGGAGTCAAGGGTCGGGCATACTGACCCTGGGTTAAAGGGCCAGCTCTGCCCTGATCATCAGCATGACCTTGGAGAAGCTCTATAAGCTCTCCAGGGCTCCCCTTTCCTCTTTTATCAAATGGTGGTCATGAAGGTATTGACCTCGCCAGCTACTCTGGGGAGTAGACACTCAAAGCAAACCTCCCAGCCACTTGTATGTAAGCACTGAGTAAATGCTTACCATCTTTATGATTTGGGACATAGAGGAATGAGGCCTCTTTAGGAAGATGAGCCACCAAGAACAACTGAAAGAACATTCCATTTTTGAAGAGTCTTCCCTGTGTGTCGATTGTCAGATCCGATTTCCAATTCTGGCTGCTTCATTTATAAGTCAGATATTCTTTAGTGAGATCTCAACCTCTATGGGCTTTGTTTCCATATCTAGGAACTGTGAATAATGTCACTTTACATTAATGAAAATGGTGGTGGTCTGAAGCCTCAAACGTAGAATAGCGATTGCCCCCAATGCAGGAAGCCAGTCTGATTAAGAAAGGATGAGAAGGCAAGGTGCTACCCACATTTTTTTTTTTAGTACGAGGAATTAAACCCGGGGGTGCTTAACCATTGAACCACATTGACAGCCCTTTTTTGTATTTTATTTAGAGACAAGGTCTCACTGAGCTGCTTAGGGCCCCACTACATTGCTGAGGCTGGCTTTGAACTCGTGATCCTCCTGCCTGAGCCTCCCAAGCCCCTGGGATTATTAGGCATGTGCCATCACATCTGGCTTGCTGCCCACTTTTGAAAAAAGCAAATTACTTTATTTCTCGGAGCCTCTGTTTTCTTATAAAAAAAAAATTAGTTGAATCATGTTCATAGGCATTTTATCTGAATGCAAAGAGGTTATTTATACAAAGCAGGTGCCCCACTGCTGACCCATAGAAGCAGCAGTAAATCTTCATTTCCTTCCTCCTTTTCCTTCCTTTCCTCCCAACTTTGTGAAATTTACCTGGAACTTAAATTCAGGAAGAGCTGGTGCCTGGAGGGCATTATATCCTGTGTTCCCACACTGCCCGGGGAAGCCGCTCCTCACCAAGGTCAGAGGAGACATGGGGAGGGACTGCAAAAGCAGGCTTTCTAGGAGGCACAAATATATTTTGCTCTTGGCAATGTCTGTTGAAAGTTGACAGGAGACTGCACAGTGATGTCCCCCGAGGTCAGCCTCACATGGCTCTCCCACGGAGAAGTGCTGTGGAGGGTTCCTGTAACTGGCAGCTGCAATTGATTCCAAATATATCTGCCTTTCACAGAAGTGCAAGTGGCTCACAAGAGGAATAGAGATGAAATCAGATGACCTCCAGGGAACATGGGAAAGGAAGCCAGGGCAGGTGCTGTCCCCAGCCATGTGGGCTGTAGGTCATGACCTCCATCCCTATTATGTGTGTACTCAGTACCCAGGTGTCTACAGAGGGGTCAAGGAAGACAATATCCAGAATTGGATTGAGACAGATCATGGCTTCTTCCAGCTTGACCTATGACTTCTCATTTCCACCAAGGAGCTAGATTAGGTCACAATGGGCATATTTCTTCCCCAAGAAACAAACAAACAAACGAAAATGGGATAGAAATAAAAAGAGCACCAATAAACGACCAATGATTTTGTGCTTTAAGCAATGTAGGGCTCCGAGCTTGCCCCATTGAAGACCAAGACATTTTGATTAGGTATTTGATCTCTAAGCACGTCTTTCCTAGGATTCTGTGATGTAAATCTCTGTGGTTCCTTTATTCATGAGGAAATAGTATCTCAGACACGGGGAAATAGATAGCTACCATTAGCAGGAATAACTCCTTGGTTATTTTTAAAGAATTAGATTGTGCTTAAACATACCTTAAAGAACAGTAGAACTAAGTTAATTTATGTGAGGAGATTGAGCAGCTCTTGGGGTAGTCTTTCAGACCTCCTTTGGAACATGGTATTTGAGAGTCCTGAATTGGGGGATGGAGGGGGAGATAATTCTTCCTGAGGACCCTGCTCCTTCCTAATCACGTGACCCTTACAATTTACTTGAATTCTTGGAGCTATATCCCTCATCTGAAGAGTCAAAATAATAATTCACATCTTGTGGGATTGTTTGAGGTTTAAATAAGAGAAAATATATGGCAGCTGGAAAATAGGAAGTATTCAATAACTGCTGCTAATATGATCATTGTTGCAACCTTCTTATTCACCGTCAGTGCCATCTCTGGACCAGAGTCCTGGTCCAGATGTTTCTGTGGAGGTCTGGGTGTCTTTCCTAGGCCCCTTTACCTTCTTGTTCTACATGTTCCTCCTGGATATTCTTATCCAAAATCACTTAACCTGTGGTCTCTGCCTTCCGAGACTCCCACAGTCAGACATCCAGCCCAGATTCTTTCTGGGCATCCAGAAGCATCTATGTAAATGCCCTGTGGGACATTCTATAAACCCCTCAAAATCACAGATTTCTAAAATTGGATTCATTTGTTTTTCCTTGAATCATACCTTCCTTGTTGTTTCCTAATCCGATAAATGGCCTCACCATGAAACTGAGAACCTCAGTCACCCTTGGCTTCTCAGTCTCCCTCACCCCTTCTCCTCTGCTCCAATTCCAAAGTTTCAAGGCCCATTTATTTGACCTTCTAAAAAAATCTCTTCACCCTATGCCATCTCTAGTGCAGTCCCCTTCACTTTGTCTCTAATTGCTTTACCTCTGTCTTCTCTCCATTAAAAAAAAGCAACAGTGGTCTTTCTATAATGCATGTCGTAACATGTATTGTTCATGCTGAGAACTTATGATTGGCCATCATTGCCCATACACGGGGTAAAACCCAAGTTCTGTAACTTGGCTTTCAAAATAACCCATGCATCTGCCCAGCCTCATCTAGGCCTCTCTACTCATTCTCAACTTCCTTTAGTTCTGAGAAATTTCCAGATGCCCTCTTGCTTCCTGGTTTTAAAAAGGCCTGTTCTCTCTCAATGCAAAACTTCCTCTCTTCTCTCTCTCTCTCTCTCTCTCTCTCTCTCTCTCTCTCTCTCTCTCTCTCTCTCTCTCTCTCTCATACACACACACACTCTCTCTCTCTCTCTATCTCTCCTCCCTCCCTCTCTCCCTCCCTCTCTGTCTCACGATCTCTCTTTTGCTCTCTTTCTCTCTCATGAAGTACTCCAGCAGGTCTTCTCTTTCCCCAAAATCTGAAAGCATCACAGCTCTCCTCTGAGTTCCCCTAGCACACTCAGGCCCCTCTATTGCATCACAAACTCCTTTGGATTTCACAAGTCTGATGACTTCTTTGCTTCCTCTACTGGACCAGGTGCTTTGGGAGGGCAGAGCTCAAGTCTGCCTCTTCCAGCTTGGAGTCCTTAAGGTTCTAGAACCCTGCCTGATGTCAAGTCAATATTTTGATATTGAATAGAGACAATAACATATTTAGTTGCCCTAGAATACTTTGGCATATTATCTCTTCCTTACAGACTCTGAGGATCCCAGTCTTGTGTGGCCACCATAGTCAAGTGTCCCTCTCCACATCCAAGCAGGAAAGAAAGAAAGAAAGAAAGAAAGAAAGAAAGAAAGAAAGAAAGAAAGAAAGAGAGAGAGAGAGAGAGAGAGAGAGAGAGAGAGAGAGAGAGAGAGAGAAAGAAGAAAGAAAGAAAGAAAGAAAGAAAGAAAGAAAGAAAGAAAGAAAGAAAGAAAGATTAAGAAAGAAAGTGTGTGTCACAGCTGGCTGCCCCATACTCATGGAACATTGCCCGCACTCACCTCCAAGAGACTGGAAAATCAGGATTCCAGGTCCGGACTTGGGTGACATTGAGGTGGAAAGAAAGGGTGTCGTCAGAAAAGATCCAGTTGCTGAAAGACAGATTGCAGATATATTAACAACAGCACCCAGAGCTGCTGGTAAAGGGAAAGCAGAGATCTAGGTAGGGCTAGAGACTCTGGGCTTTTCTTGGCAACTCCTTATGATCTTCATACACTGAAGGTTCTGGAAGAGAGTGCCATTTCCAGGAAGGTTCAGAGAACTCTGTCTAGCAACATCTCTACCTTTTCATAGTGTCTGTTATCATAGACCTCTGCGAGTATTAAAGTCATGATTCACAACCCAGCCACTTTCCCTGTCAGAGGCAAGGTGGGAGAAACAAGCCCAGCTGCTGCCATCACCACTCCCGCCTATAGATGCAGAGCAGACATATCAGCAGGTATTTATATTTCACAGACAGACAGGTCTGATAGCAGGAAGTCAGCTACTCAGAATAGGAGAGAGAAACTCGGCTCTGCTTTTCATGTGTGTGTCAGCTATGAGAAGAATCTGTTGTGCATCTTAGCACGGAAGGTGCAGCTCTCTGAGCATTGCTTAGACTGGGCAACTAGTTCCTCATGACTCAATAGATATGTGGGATGAACATGTGGGACCTTTCACACGAACTATCATTTGGGAGCATGGAAGATGGGTGATGCTGTCACCAGGCAAACCAGGATTTAAATCCTAGCTTCACAACTCACCAACTGTGATAGCTTGGGCAAGTTGGTCACTCTCTCTGAGACCCTATAAAATAGGGACACTATCTGTATTTCATGGTTGTTAAGAAAATTAAGCAGCACCTGGCAGATTTCGATAAATGAAATTCATGGTTCTGAAGGTATTTCCTGCTACATAAAGAAAAACTAGAAGACAGTAGATGTTAATAGTTTGGGAGAGGGTTAGGGCTTGTAGCTCAGTGGCAGAGTGCTTGCCTAGCATGTGTGAGGCACTGGGTTCAATCCTTAGCACCACATAAACATAAACAAAGACATTCTGTCCATTTACAACTACAAAAAAAGTTTTTAATGATACTTGTCTATCAAACAAAAAATAGTTTGAGAGACAGAGAAACAGTAAATACCGTGTGCTATTTTGGACTAGACAGAGGGGAATGGAGGAAGAGGGCATGGGGGTAGAGATGATAGTAGAATGAATCAGACATTATGACCATTGTGCACATATGATTACATGACCTGTGTAACTCCACATCATGTACAACCAGATGAATGAGAAGTTACACTCCATTTATGTACGACGTGTCCAAATGCATTCTACTGTCATATATAACTAATTGGTATAAATCTTTTAAAATATTTTTAAAAAATAAAAGAACACTCCATTTATGTATGACATGTCCAAATGCATTCTACTGTCCTAACTAATTGGTACAAATCTTTTAAAATATTTTTAAAAAATAAAAGAAAGTACCATGTTATTACCATGTGCGCTAGGCCTTGTTGGTCTCAGTTTTCGAACACCTATTATCTCATACAATATAACAACTATTCCTACTTGAAAGAGCTAGAGACTAAGGAACAGATCCTTTTTTTTTTCCTTCAGGCAATCTGATGTTTTTCTTAAAGAGATCAGGTTATGGGTGTTAATGACATTCTTCACTTCCCTCCACACCTCCAAAGCCAAAAGGAAACCCAAAGGCAATTTTTAGGGTGAGCCAGCATCTGAGGTCCTTGCTGATCCTCTTATTTCCCAACCACCTAGCTCTTTCCAGAGAAAACTAAATCAGCATGGAATGTGAATGACAATATCAGCCCCCCATAAGGTGAACTCTGGTCTTGGATCCCAATCTAACCTTCCGAATGCGGGGACATCCAGCTGTCTGCCCCTCAGTTATGATTCATCATAAAACTTGTAGATGTTTAGTCTGTGTTTCTCTACAAGTGACCCAGAGTCCTCCTCATCTTGCAGCCAGATTCTGCTTCATTAGTAACTTATCTTGTGTGTCACATATTTTTTCTCAGCCTCTGAGCGTTGAGTATGTATTTGCCCACAGCCTGCACCCAAGAACTCTGCCTTCTTGTCACTCCATATCCTAAGCTGATGAGAATCTGATTCTTTGAATATGACTTATACTAATCTCCTTTTTGATTCTGAAAATGGAAATTAGACTACAAGACAGTATTTATCAATTATAGGATCAACTGAAATAGACACTGATTTGTTCTTTTTGTGATTGTCACAATAACACTAGTTTATTTTTTAAATGTTTTTCATTTGTTCTTTTTAGTTATACATGGCAGTAGAATTTATTTTCATATATATCATGAATACATAGTATAACTTCCCGTTTTTGTAGTTGTACATGACGTGGAGTTACACTGGTCATGTCCTCATATATAAACCTAGAAAAGTTGTGTCTGATTCATTCTACTGTCTTTCCCACTTTCTTCTTCCCTCCCTTCCCCCAACTCCACCCTGTTCAATCTATGAACCTCCCCTTCTTCCCCACCCCTACTGTGATCAGCATCTGCATATCAGAGAGAACTTTCAGCCTTTCTTTTGGGAAGGGGGGCGCTGGCTTATTTCACTTATCATGGTAGTCTCCAGTTACATCCATTTACTACAAAAGCCATAATTTCATTCTTCTTTATGGCTGAGGAATATTCCATTGTGTATATGTACCACATTTTCTTTATACATTCATCTGTGAAGGACATCTAGGTTAGTTTCATAGTTTACCTACTGTGAATGGAGCTGTTATAAACATCGATGTGGCCATGTTACTATAGTATGCTGATTTTAAGTCCTTTGGGTATATATTGAGGAGTAGGATAACTGGTCAAATGGTGGTTTCATTCCAAGTTTTCAGAGGAATGCTTTCCATAGTGGTTGCACCAATTTGTAGTCCCACCAGCAATGTATGAGTGTATGTTTTTCCCCCACATTCTCACCCACATTTATTGTTGCTTGTATTCTTGGTAATTGCCATTCTAACTGGAATGAGATGGAATCTCGGTTTAGTTTTAATTTTCATTTCTCTAATTGTTTGTGATGTTGAACTTTTTTTATATATATTTGTTGACCAATAATATTTCTTCTTCTGTGAAGTGTCTGTTCAGTTCCTTAGCCCACTTACTGTTGGGGTTATTTGGTTATTTGGTGCTAAGTTTATTGACTTCTTACTATATCCTGGAGATGAATGCTCTATCTGAAGTGCAGGAAGCAAAAATTTTCTCTCATTCTGTAGGCTCTCTCTTCATGTTCTTGATTATTTCTTTTGCTAACAATCATAAATATTTTGCCCCCCAAAATGAAGCATCTACATACATCAAACAAACTCTTCTCAACTCCAGGAATCAAACAGATCACAACACAATAATACTGGGTGACTTTAACACAGTTCTCTCACCACTGGATAAATATTCTAAACAAAAACTAAATAAATAAGCTATAGAACAAAAAATAATAATAATTTAGACTTAACAGACATATAGAAAATTTCATCCATCAAAGACTGAATACACTTTCTTCTAAGCAGCACACAGATCCTTCTCTAAAATAGACCATATCTTAGGCCACAAAGCAACTCTTAGCAAATACAAAAAAAAAATAGAGATAGTACATGCATTCTATCAGATCACAATGGACTAAAATTAGAAATCAATGATGAAATAAAAAATAGAAGCTACTCTAATACCTGGAGACTAATATGCTATTGAGTGACCAAAGGATAGCAGAAGAAATTAGAGATGAAATTTAAAAAATACTTAGAGGTAAATGAGAATAGCAGTACAACATATCAAAATCTCTAGGACACTATGAAGGCAGTGCTAAGAGGAAAGTTAATTCCACTAAGCTCATTCATTAGAAGACTAGAAAGTCAACAAATAAATATCTAATGTTACATCTCAAAGCCCTAGAAAAAGAAGAACAAACCATTACCAAAAGCAGAAGAAGACAGGAAATATTTAAAATCAGAGCTGAAATCAGTGAAATTGAAACAACAACAAAAAAAATCCAAAAAAAAAAATCAACAAGACAAAAGTCTGTTCTTTGAAAAAATAAATAAAAGTGATAAACCCTTAGCTGAGCTAACAAAGATAAAGAGAAAACTCAAATTACTAAAATTTGTCATGAAAAAGGAAATATCACAACAGATGATAATCAGAACCTATTTTGAAATTTATACTCTAATAAAATAGAAAATCTTGAAGATATCTACAAATTTCTAGACATTGAATCAGGAGGACATAGAAAATTTAAACAAATCAAAATCAATTTCAATCAATAAAATAGAAGATGCCACCAAAAGCCTACCAAGAAAGAAAAGACTAGGACCAGACAAATTCTCAGTGGAGCTCTAATAGACCTTCAAAGAAGAATTTACACCAATACTCTTCAAATTATTCACACTAGTTTATAACTAGCTGTAATAGAAGAAGACTTCTATAAAGAAAAGTTTGAGTGCTTATTGTGGCTACCCAACATTCTCTACGCTTCCCATGGACCATCTCATTTAATTCTTACAATAATCAAATATGGTTGGGAACTATTATTGTGCACATTTTACAGAGGAGAAAGCTATTGTGTAGAAAATTATATAAATTGGTCAATGTCATCCAATAGTAGGAAGTGGAGCTCATGTTTGATATCAGCATTCAAACTCCTAAAATTCTTAAGAATTTTACTTTTATTGAATGTCAATTGGGAGTGACTTCTATTAACTTCCTCTTCAAAGGTGAGAATACTCTAGTCCCGAATGGTTAGTCCAGATATAGACTTTCTAGGAGCTAAACTTTTATTCCACAAAGTTTAGACATGTATTAGGACCAGCAGTTGAACTATGTTGGTTTAAAAAATATATATCTATTGCCTTCAACTGTGAGAGCTGTCATAATCAAATACCACAGGCTAAGTGACTTGCACATCAGAAATGTATTTTCTCACAGTTCTGGAAGCTTGAACTCTGAAATCAGGGTGTCTGAAGGGTTGGTTTTCCCTGAGGCCTTTGTTGTTGGCTTGTGATGGTCCCCTTCTTGCTGTGTGCTCATATGGTCTCTCTGTGGAAGATTATAAGAGGAAGAGATAGAGACACATGTTTCCATCTCTTCCTCTTATAATCATAAGAATCATAATGAATTAAAGCCTACTGTAATGACCTGATTTTAAATTAATTACCTCTTTAAATGGGCAATCTCCAAATATAGTCACATTCAGAGTTACTGGGAATCAGGGTGTGTGCATCGGGGTGAATTTTGAGGTGGCCACAATTCAGCCCTGAACACCTACTGAATAACTTCTCAGAGAAGGCACTTGGGAAGGTTACTCACAGGCTTATATCCTTTTTGCAATGTATCTTCAAATTCTCCAAGACATTGTTATGGGATAAAAGGTGAGATTTAGCACATAAAAAAATAAAAGATGAAAGTGTTGGAAGTATTTCAGGAAATTGAGAAGTGACTTCCAGTTACAGGGTAGGTCAAAACATGACTCATGGTAAATATAGCATTTGAGAAAGTTCCCACACAGCATTGGATCGGGGTTAAAAAGCGAAGTAGATGATTTTTGTCTACCACAACAGTCTAAATCCAAAGCAGCAACAAGGTCGCACACTATTTACTCATTTCTTGCTTTCTTTTTTGGTGACCTTTTGTCCCATGCTTTCTGAGTTGGGGTCAGAGTTATTTTAGCTCAGATTTTTTTAAAGAAACACAATAATCAGGGAGGATGATTGGCAGGTCTTAGGTGACTGTGTGGATGATTCTTGCTCAAATTTCTCAGCCCTTTCTACTCCTCCCAAATATTTTAAGGTATGTCACATTCATTTAATTGATAAGGGAAAATAAATCTCACATGGAATCATTAAGGACCTTGAGCCAAGAATCAATCCAACAGGCTAATGAATAAGCCTTTCAGTCATATTATACACTGTGTTTATTAAGCAGTCCGCCATATTTGATTTTCACAGCAACACCACCGTGAAAGGCATGATTGTAAGAATGTGAGATTTTTTTTTTCTTCACTTAAGTGAGTAAATTTCACTTACTCCCTGTGATTCAGCCTCCTCTTCTCTGCACATGGAGGTCTCTGGGATGTTGACTACTAAGAACCATCCCACCCAGGCTTCCTTGTTCACTGACTTCCTGTTGGATTTCGCAACATACTTCTCCAAAATTATTCCATTTCAGTAAATGTATAGCTACTGGACTCTTTTAATAATTTCCTAATTTTACATTCTTTGGATTCTTCCTAACTCATACTAAGGCAAGGGTTAGTGACCTTCAAAAAGAGAATGGCACCTTGAAGACCCCTCCCCTTCCCTATTTTGATATTTATTGGGGGAGGTTGCATATCTATTGCCTTCAACTGTGAGAGTTGTCATAACCAAATTTCACAGGTTAGGTGGCTTGCACAACAGAAATGTATTTTCTCACAGTTCTGGAGGCTTGAACTCTGAGATCAGGGTGTCTGGAGGGTTGGTTTCCCCTGAGGCCTTTGTTGTTGGCTTGTGATGGTCCCCTTCTTGCTGTGTGCTCATATGGTCTCTCTGTGGGAACATGTGTCTGTATCTCTTCCTCTTATAACCATAAGAGTCATATTGAATTAAAGCCTACTGTAATGGCCTGTTGTGAAATTTCCTTTTTCATGGCGAATTTTAGTAATTTTTCTCTTTGTCTTTGTTAGCCTGGCTAAGGGTTTATCGATTTTTGATAATTTTTGAATGTATTGGAACCTGTGCACTGACAAATGCATTTTTTTCATTGTATCCTAATGTCTTAACCTTCCAGAGCCTAACAAGTGATGTTAATTTTGCTATGACAACAGAATAATGTACATGCTGTTCATTATTTTATGTATATCATATCTTACATGCAGAAGCCTAGTAAAATTCCTAGGAGTGGAATCCTAGGAATTATGGTCTTAGACTATGTGTATTCTTTAATACTAAAAACAAATTTCTGATTTTTCTCCACAAAGGATGTAATCATTTACACTCACTCCCATTAATGCATTAGAATGCCTGTTCCCATACCATCCCAACAGTATTCATAATCAAAGCAGATTAGTGAAAAAGATGAACACTATTATTTCATAATTATAATTCAGGGAATCTTAATAATAGTTTACTTTAAATATGTTTTTTTCAAACATCAGATTCCCTGAATAATAATTAAAGTAAAAATGAGGATTTCCTCATTATTTAAATTTCACTTTTATTTCATTGTCTCTAAACTTTCCTTTTTTGTCTGTTGGATTGTTTGTTTTTTTCCTATTCATCGCTGTATAAATATGATGACATTCAAACACAGACACAGAATTCGGCTTTTATTTGCACTTTTTGTTCACAGTGTTTCGTGACATGCCACCCTTCACATGTGGTTATGAAGAATGTCATTTCCGCGTATACTTCCAGGATGCAGAGTCTTCTTATGGGTGCCCACAAGCTGGCTTTCTGTTTCCTTCCGCTCACATCTTTCTTCACTCTTTCTACGAGCAACTGCTGGAGAGTGGCTACATGACAGACTTTGCAACTTCAAGTTTAGTCTTTTCTCTGCTCTACTGTAACATATAATAAACCTTGTTTCAACTGTGGTGGAAATGTGGGATCACACAGCACTAAGAAAACTGAAGGCTCAGATCTAAGTGAGCAGCATCCAAGAGCTTCCATATGAATTCATTAAAAAACAGAAGAGGGCCAGGCATGGTGGCACACACCTGTCATCCCAGCGGCTCTGGAGGCTGAGGCAGGAGGATCGAAAGTTCAAAGCCAGCCTCAGCAACAGTAAGGCACTAAGCAAGTCAGTGAGATCCTGTCTCTAAATAAAATATAAAATAGAGCTGGGGTTGTGGCTCAGTGGTCAAGTGCCCCTGAATTCAATCTTCAGTAACACCCCCCTCAAAAAAGGGGGTAGGGCAAAATGACTTGGAAACAAAACTCAAAAGTGCATTAATACAATCTATGAAGTACAACTCTTCAACATTCCTTTAACATTCCTATACTTACACATCCCTCCTTCTTTCCTTCCCTCCCTCCATCTCTCTCTCTTTTTTTTCCTCTTTCTACCTCTCTATCTCCCTTTCTCCAATGGTTTCAAACATCAATGGAAGAACAGAAAATAGTCAATTATTGGCTTTTAGATCTTTCTCTTCCATCTGCGGCAAAAAAATCATATTACATTCATGAATACATGGAGATTAAAATGAAATGAAGTTCCAATGGATAATCTCCAATAATCTCCAAAATACATGGAGATTAAAATGAAAATAATGGATGTTATCATGTTAATACAAAGTCAAAATCATATTTGCCAATGTTAATACAAAGTCAAATCATATTTGCCATGGGTGAGATGCACTTACATAATTAAGTGCAAGAGTCTGGTTATTTGGTGGCATATGTCTGTAATCCTAGATACTTGGGAGGCTGAAGCAGGAGGATCACAAGTTCAAGACCAACTTTGGCGAGTTCAAGTATAGTCTGGGCAACTTAGCAAGCCCCTGCCTCAGAATAAAAAATAAAAATAAAAAGAGCTGATGATTTAGTAAAGCACCCCTAAGTTCAATCCTCAGTATAATAAATAAATAACAAATATTAAAATTAAAATCAGTATTCTAGAAAATTTTTAAAATCCTAGGAACCAGGCATATTAAGAAAAAAACACATAAATATGCCACCCTAGATGACTTGATGGTTACTTTTATTATTTCCAAATTTGTAGAGATTTGAATACAGTAAATACTTTTCTGGCTAAAGCTAGTGTTCGTGTATGTGTGTGTGTGTGTGTGTGTGTGTGTGTGTGTGTGTGTGTCTACAGAAAAGTTAAGACTGAAAGTCATATACAGTTAATGACAGCAGAGGGCAAGTAATGAGAGCATCTCTGGAATATGTTGCTGTTTCTATGAAACTGTTTTTGGAAGTGAAGGTCTACTTTTTTATTGGGTAGAGCAAAGGTTGACAAAGGTTTTCAGTAAAGGATCAGATATGAAGACCAGACAGTCTGTTGACACTATTCAGTTCTGCTGTTGGAGAACACAAACATCCACAGATGATAGTAAATGCTAAACAATAAGGTAGGGCTATGTTCCAATAAACATTAATTTGTAAGTCAGGTTGCAAGCTGTCTTTGGACCACGGGCCATAGTTGCTGACCCCTGGTGTAGATAGTAATTATTTAAAAAATGTTTGCTTATAATGTATATCTATGCCCGGTACTTTCTGTTTGCCTCTCTGGATCCACCTACCATCCTTATTCATCCTGTTTTCCCTCCACAGAAGTTGAGCTCTATGGATCCATCACAGTACAATCTAACACCCCTGGATGTCATTTGAGTTCAGCTCAACAGGAGGCATTGCTAGAAACCCAGAAGGCAAGAGAAGAAGAAGAAGAAGGATAAGGTATGTATTCTCATGGCTCCCTCATGCTGGGTTAGCACAGGTTGGGTGTGTCCCTCTACTAAAAGGTTGGTTTGGTGAAGTTCTCTTACAAAACTTCAGCTGGGCTCTCAAGACTCTGCTTCCTGCTCCCACCCCTTTGCTCTTTCATGCTAGTTCCAGAATTTATTCCCTGCTGGTTTCCCTTAAACCAAAATAATTCTAGTTCCAATTCAATAAATAGTCCTTTTAGTGAATTCTCCTGAATTATTCCATTTGAATGTGCCACTTGTTTTCTGCGGGAACTAGGATTGATTTAGTGTACTTTTCCGTGAGTAACTTTAAAACTTCATAATACCAGGATACTATTTGTATGCACTTCTCAGCGGTCATGGAATATGAAAAAGCACTACTTTATTTTATCTGACACCAAAACCTCGCCCTGGTTACCAGGTCCTCTCTCCTATATCCATTCATGTTAACCCTCTTCAAAGGCTGCAGATGTTTAAAAAGCGGGACTTAGATATCTTAGTTGCCCAAAATACTGACAAGCGTACACTGCTTCCTACCTTACCCACATCCTGCTCTATGTAATTCAAAAATGAAAGCAATGCCAAAATTCTGAACATGTGTAAGAAAACCCAGTGGTTGGGCTTTGGGGTTTTTTCCCCCCCTAAAATGACAATTTGATACCTAAACAATTTACAAACCATTTCAAAATAAAAATTATTGCCCTTCTGACTCACTGGTGTCTTAAGTATGTGCTTGATCTGCTCATTGGGAAATTCAGAACGACTCTGTAGCATAAAGGTTAAATTCCTTATTGCAGAATTAAGAATTGACAATGACCTGGCTTCTGCCCAGCTCTCGAACCTCGTTTGCCACCATCCCATCCTCCGTAACTGCACCTCAGCAGCCTGTGGTCCTACAGACTTGCAATGAGCCTGGAAATCTTTGAGAATAGTGACCCATAAAGTTTTTGCAAGGGAGTGACCCTGTGTGAAAGTTAAGTACTTCCTCACTTAACTCTGTTGTATCCACTCCAGCCTGTCCGCTACACACACACACACACACACACACACACACACACACACACACACACATAAAATGCAGGTTCAAGCCTGGATTTGTCTCATGTTTTCATATTACATGGAATATCCCCCCTTCCCATGCCCCATATTCTCCTTCACCAGGGTAATTCCTGTTGAGCTCCAACTTGGACATCTCCTCCAGGCAGCCTCTGCTGAACACCCCACCCTTTCCTCAAACACCTCTACAGGTCCCTTGCCACATCTTCCACAGTCTGCATTCATCCTTTGAAATTTCTTTTTGCTGCTAGACTATAAGGATTTGAAGGGCAAAGGTTGTTTCTTTTTTCATCTTCTGTCTCTTTGGCTTGATGAACTCAATTATTTCAAGTTCTTTTCAACAGAGCCTTTCTGAAAGTTATCACACAAGCGGCTAAAGTCATTCCTCAAAAATATATGAAACTGTCAAAAAATCACTTAGCCTTCTTCCATTTTCCATTGTCAGCACAGATGTCCAACATCCACCCCCTGGGTTTTTCTACGGCTGTTTCTAAACAGAAAAGATCTTCTTGGGTTTTTCCAAGTCTTGTTCAGCTCCCACCTCGAGACTCTCTTTGCTTATCAAAATAACTTCTTTCTTTATCATCTTCGTAGCAATCCAGCTTCAATCCAGCTCTCTGACAGTTGATTTGATGAACTAATCTAGAATTTCCAGGAGGGTGTGGTAAATTCTTTAATGTAGAATACAGATAAATGATTCTAATAGTCATAATTTTTTTATTTTTAAAATGCACATAACTAGTTGTACAGCAAAACATAAATTTCATAGTTATTATTACATACAAGGAGCCTAAATATAAGGAAAAAAATGAGTTCATTAAAAAAATGTTACATAAGAATATAGGTGACACACAAGTGTCACTCAGATCAAAAAGAGAAAATCCTCAAGTATGATGGTCAGTTCTACCTGACAATTCAGCAAAGTTATTTTACCAGTTATTCAATCAAATACCAACCTAAGTTTTGCTATAAAGATATTTTGTAGATGTGATTAGCACCTGTGATCTATTAATTTTGAGTGAAGGAATTATCCTCTCTAATCTGCTTGGACCTGATTCATTCCATTGAAAGACTTTAATACAAGTGTGATTTCCCAGAGGAGGAAAAAATTCTTTCTGTTCTACCCAACAGTTTCTAGCCACCTTTCCTTGTGGCCACCCCATGGACTGCAGACCTGCACAGCCAACTTCCAAATCACACATACTGATGTTTGCATAGGTAGAAGAAGAGGTACATACATACGTGCATACATACATGTATTCTCTACTGATTCTGCTTCCCTGGTATAATCTTGGTTGATACATCAAATGACTGAACTTTCCCTTGAGGTTTTCAAGGCCGGGGATACCTGCATGTTAACACTAACCTTCTAAAACAAATGCTAAGAATCAGAACTTGCCTTTAGTTCTTGAGATAAGTCTTGTAGCATCTAGATATTGGTGATATACTCTTGATTCTTTCCTGCTTTTTACCTTCTCTATTTGCATTGGCTGGGGCGAGGGGTCTCCGTCCCCGTCGGATGTGGCAGCTGGGATAGCAACAGTAATTTATTTCAACTGACATGTTGTCTGACTCAGTAAAATGCTGCTAGTATTTTATATGATATCTATATTTGCTGTCAAAATAGAGGTGCTGCTTAGAATTCTGGGATTCTAAAATATCCAAAATTCACATAGCCCCTGTACTAGGAGTTTGATTTAAAATGGAATTTCCTAGACCACTCACCTCAGTTCTACTATATCAGAGTGTATTAGAAATAACCATAGGATCTAAATTTTTACAAGCTCCAACTTGATGCTTAAGTGTACTAATTCCAAAAATCAATTTTTTAGCAGTTCCCTAGACAACCTGCAGAATAGATAGATAGATAGATAGATAACAATTAGGTTTCCTTTCTTAAAATGTGGGGATACTGTAACATATTCTATTTGATAAATCTCTGTGGCAGCTATAAGAAGCCCCCAATTTAGAACACACTGAACTAGCCTGGGGTAGATTGGATTATTGGCCCCCAATTCTTTACTCTTCCTTCTATTAACCCCGGCCATGCCTTTCATGAATGGAATCTAGTTCCTCACTCCTTGACTTAAGGGTCAGTCAAGTGACTTGTTTAGTCAATGGCAAGTGGGACAGAACTGACCTGTAGATCCTCAGTGTCAAGAAAAGCCACCCCAGCCATAGTGGCCTGAAGCTGAGCCACCCCCTACTAACAGAGAGTCTCATGAGAACAAATGGTTGTTGCTTTAAATTCCCGAGTTTTGCAGGTGGGGTGGTGTTAATGTGATAGCTAAATGACACTCAAACTAATTCTTGGATTGTATAGATGTGAAAACTGAGGAACTCAGAATCAAAATAACTTTCCTAAGAAACTCAGAATGGTTTGGACCTGTTCCTGGTGGGCCAGCAGAACAAACTGATAAAGAGGTTTTCAACTTTCTGCCTTCCAGTCAGGCAAAGGATAGCATCTTCAGATGGATGTGCCTTTGGAGCAGAACAATGTTCCTGTCTAGAAAGCTTCACCCTATCCTGCTCAGTCAAGGAAACAAGTGAAGTTCAATGTGACCTCCTAATGTTTTGTAAGGTGTCTTTCCACTCCCCTCAATTTCAGTTCATTTATGTTCAAATAACCACACACTAGTTGTGGGGATTAAAATCAAATGACACTAAATCCTATTGTCCTAAGCATGCATTTCTATACCATTAAGACTTATACATCCATATACCTTTATTTAATAATCCAAGAGAACACCTTGCTTATTGGATATTCATCGATGATAGTTAATAGGACAAGAGGAGGTGAGATCAGAACTCTTTATTATGGTAGAGGCTAATTAACATTCAGATTTGGAATTACTCTCCAAGACTTGAGAATGCTTGAGAATGTCCAAGTTGGGCAATCAGTACTATGCTGTAGAAGATACTATAGAAAGAATCTGCATTCTCATGATAACCTACAGGACATGTTTTTATGCCTATACCTGTCACAGAGCCTAGTTGCTTTGGATTACCACAGTGTTTCTTAAAACACTGCTCTGCCAAGTGTCTTGAATTCCAGCCCAAATATTCTCAGTATTCACAGCCACATGGTAGACCCAGTGCTGAAGGGAGATTAGCACTACAGCTTTGTTGCACAGGGCTCAGACTACATTATGTTAAAAAAAAAAAAGTAGAAAATAGAAGGTAAACATGATTCTAGGCACATTCCATGCCTCATCTCCATGGCTCCATTCCTGCTATCCATCAAGTAGATTTTAAAATAGTCCACGTTTTTTTCATTTCTGCAAAATCAACAGTACTGGAAAGTTGGCAGGTACACTTGTTTAAACAAAGCTCCCAAGTTTTCTGCTGGCAGGTGTTTCCAGAGTTCTTGGAGCACAATTCTTTGGATAGGATATTTGCCAATATACATAGCAACGGGGGGAAAGTACGTGTTTTTCTTTGACACGGTGGAGACACTGAAATGCCTTAGACACAAAACTGCATACTCAGTTCAGGGGCTTATTTTGGCTCCAGGTCAAGAAATCAACAATAATAAAATGCAAAATCGTTCGGCTCAGAACTGTGATGGGCTTCAGAGTAGAACTGATTTGCTTATCAAATTGGCAACATGTCCTTCCCAGCCACCGCTGTACAGTTTAAACCAATGAGTTGGGTTCCCTCTTCTTTGTCAATTCCCTGGTCTCCTGAATGTCTCATTCTCAAGTTAATTCTGCTTGAAATTGAGGCTGGAGATGGTGGAAATTTAATATGATGAAAGCAGAGCAGGTAAGACTTTATTCTTTCTCTATTAGCCTCCAGGCATTGATTTTACTCTTAAATCCAACTTTCCAAAATTGAAACCTAGGACTGCTTTAAAAACACATGACCAGTTTTATAATCTGTTCCTCGGCAGTTGGACTGACTCATGCTTATTGCTATCAGATTCATTCCCTGAACTATTCAGTTAAACTTGACATCAGTGCTGGAACCCCACAAAAGAGGAGCGAGCCCTTCTTGCCTGTCAACCTGAACTAAGTGAAAATAAGTAGATTTTTTTTTTTAATAAAGCAAAGACCGACATCTGAGAAGGGGAAATATAAGCATGGTAGGGAAAGGCTTTAGCAACAAGTTTTTAAATCTCAAAGGAGGTCAAATATGTTTGGCTTAGAAGGCAATTAATGGTTATTAGATGGTAGCCCAGAGAAACTTAAGAGCTTCAAGTGCTGCCTACAAATATTTAGAATATTAGATATTCTAAAATGGCTATTTAAAATTATTTCTTCTATATTTGCTTATTAATGCATAATATAGTTATATTAATTGACCATATCTTGGGATTCACTAATGTCCCTCTGTTATCATTGTGATCATTTTTCCCCATCTCTCACATATTGTCTTAATCATTTAGTAACTTTGGAAAGTGCCCTTAAAATTTTCCAAACAAAGGTATCATTTATGGATGTTCTGAGATCAGAAAGCCTGAGCTCTTTTCTCATAAAATTCATCAATTTCAGAAAGAACAAAAGATTGACCATTCAATTGGCAGGGAAAATACTAATTTTTTTTCTCATTAGTTTTTTTTGTTTATTTTGTATTTTTTTTTAGAAATATTTAGTGAATTTACTCAAATTAAGGAAGTTTAAATGATACAGAATTGAAATATATTAGAAATCTACATATAATAAAAAGTTAATATAAATGAACCAACTATATGGACATTTCCAGTAAAATTTGCCTCAGTTTAGCTCTACCTTCAAAAAGAAGCCACACTAGTCAGCCTCTGAGTTTTTCATTTTGTGGAGTTGTCTGATGGAGTAAATGTGGTTTAAAAACAGATTTTGATCAGACAAACTGAGTTCAAATAATTGCTTTGCCACCTATGTATATAAGAAGTTTAAAACTGAGACTCTCGTTTTAATAATGGCCAAATGCTGGCATTACCTCTTCCTAGCTGTGAGACTTCAGTCTTGTTTTGGTTTAGATATGAGGTGTCTCCCCAAAGCTCAAATGAGAGACAATGCAAGAATGCTCAGAGGTGAGATGATTGGGTTGTGAGAGTTGTGACCTAATCCGTGGCTTAATCCCTGATATGGATTGACCTGTGGTAACTGTAGGCAGGTAGGCTATGTCTGGAGGAGGAAGGTCACTGAGGGTGTGCCTTTGAGGTATATAATTTGTAACTGGTGAACAGAGCTCTCTCTCCTGTTCTCTGCTTCTTGTTGCTGTGTCCTGAGTTGCTCTCCTCCGCCACGTCTTTCCACCATGATGTTCTGCCTCACCTTGAGTCCATAAACTATGGGGTCAACAGTTATGAACTGTAACCTCTGAAACCTTGAGCACCCAATAAACTTTCCTCTTCTGTATTGTCCTTATCAGGTCTTTTGGTCACAGAGAAGAAAAAGCTGACTATAATAGACACATTTGTTAAAATATTTGGGTTTTTTCTTCCTCAATGATAATAATGGGTAATGTGAGTAGATATTGTTAGGAGAATTCAATAAAGTAATGTCAGTCAAGAACCAAGCCCATAAAAACATGATGAAAATGGCCACAAGTTCTGAGAAAAGTATATTGGCTAAAACATTAAAATCACCATACTTTTCGCTTTAAATTTCAGGTGTTTTATTTCATGAGTAATATATGTCTGTTGTAGGAAACATAATAAATGTGCATAAGCAAAATAATGAGAATTATCCAGTCATGTATGAAACCAGTTGCCAGAAATAATTACTATGGAGAATTTCATTAAGTTCGTTCAGACTTAGTCATGAAACATCCACATGACATGAGTTAGCTCTTAAAATATTTCATTTCCACCTTTACAAGCATCTGTCTGGTCTTTTTCATCAAAGTAAGTAAAGAGGTTATGAGAAATTGATTTCTGAGAGATAAATCAGGAGAAAGGATCTTGAGAAAACTTGGGAGGAAATGAACTTGTGTTTGTTTATTTTCACCAATGAAGAAACGTGAATTCCGGGCAGGATATTGTTTTCTGCCAGATCATTTTTGGAAGAAGCAATACTGCTAAGCCAGTTTCTTCTGTTAATATAACAGGCCCTAGAGAATTTCTTCGGGGTGGGTTTTAGGAAATATTATGAATCAATATTGTTTTTATTGTTAACTCCAAATGACTGAGTTGGAAAGAATCGATAAAGGAATAACATGTTTTTAGAAGGTGTTTTCCTGTTTTCTTCATTAGTAAACAATTTATGAAAATTTTATGTCTGTTTCTAAGGGCTATATTTACTACCAAAAGATCAGAACAATTATTTATAAGAAGATTCTCCTAAAACCTATTTGATTGCAATGATTTAATATATTATCTAACATATGCTTGATGTATATGGAATTTTAGTAGCATGGCTACCATTATTTTTGAATGCTCTGTTTTTTTCATATATCTTCCATTTATGTTTTTGCATATATGTACCATTAAAGATAACAAAACTGAAGCTTAGGGAGATTGTCAATTGCCCAAGATCACACTGTTAATGTGGCTAAGCTGTCACTTAAGTGCTGACAATTCTACCACAGCTCACAAGCCCTGTGTCATTCACTGGGTGTGTTAGACCTTATTGTGTGTATCCACACATAAGCCCATACACACTCCCTTATCACTCACTCAAACACAATCAGAGCAAAGGATGATGAGCATGAGTATGGAAATGTCTGCCTGGGATTCATTTGGAATAAAACACTGAAGCCCTAGATTCATAATTCCACTGGATGCTTCACTGGTGTCTGTGTGGCATGGTTAACAACTTTAATATGTTAATGAAATCAATGGATAGCAATGGGCTAGTATCTGAATATATGCATGAATATAATATTTACATGAGCTAGAAAAAGGAAAACATACCCCTGTGGGTTTTAAACAGGCTTTGGGATGATTGCTAGGTGACCTATGATTTTGATCGGTTGAAGGAGATGATCACAACCAAAGCCTTCAGCAATCTGAGCAAGTGCAAGGTGTTGAGCCAAAAAGAAGGGAAAATGAAGAAAAAGTCAAAGGAAGACATCAAATTGTTGGCAGTGACTAGAAACCAAAACTGTCTCTTTCTTCTCTCCCCCAAAGATTCCTTAATTCCTGAAAAAAAAAAATGAAATCAATGTCAAAAAGGAGCTTCTAGAACCACATGAAGTTCATTTCCTCTCACCCTTATGTCCTCTCTCAGTTGAATGTCTGTTTTCTCAGGATGCTGGAGAAGGTCTATTACTAACAGAGATGAAGGCACAGAGGAGGAACTCATGTTCATTAGACACCTCTCAAGACCAGGCACACTGCCTAGGTGTTTAGATACCCTCCTTGCCTGACAACCCTGTAAAGGCGATATTATCATCTTCCAGTTAAAGAAACTGAAGCTCATATATGCTAAATAATAGGACTAAATTAACTCATCTGTGAAGTTTCAGATACCAGCCCAATTCTAAAGTTTTTCTGCTACATTGGGAAAACAAGTAGGTTCTGCACTAAGTTCCCCAATTTCACAGCCATAGGGACATTTGTTGTTAACTCTATTCACTCAATATCTGAGGTGTGAATATGTATCACATCCTTTGCGTAAGGTTAATTATTCATAATTTGGAATCCCAGATAGAGCCCTAAAACTTTTTCAGAACACTCCTTTGAGCAAAAGGAGATCCACACAATAAAAAAAAAAAGCACATTTCTTTCCTTCTTTGAGACACAGAGCCCTGCTTACCTTTCTGTACAGTTTTGCACAGGTCTAGAGAGATTGTGACAAGGATATTGTGAATTGTATCCATAGGACACTGAGTGCCCTGCATTTTCCTTACTTCACTCCCTCTCACTGTGATGGGGTCTTTGACTCTCTGTAACATCCAGAGAGACTCTGCCTGGCCTCCAGTACCTACCAAATAGACCACTGGTTCTGTGACTTCTGATGCTACCAAGATGTCATCTCCTACCAACACCACTCCATCTCCTATGTCTGCTCAAGTTGCCAATGCTAATGCTGCTAACATGTTGAGATACCAAAGTCCAACAAAGAAATGAATAGGGGAAAAATGAAAAACAAACTTTGTTAAGTCATTTATATTGTCTGTCCTGGGGCCTAGTCCAGAGAACTATCAGTGTGCTGGGCCTCAGATACATTCAAAATCCCCAGGCCTTCTCAACACCAACCCACGGCTTCTCAACCAGTTTTTCTGCAACCAGTTTTTATTTAGTCTTTGCTTAAAATGTGTTCTTTTTTAAAGAGAATTCTCATTTTTTTTCTTGCAGAGACTGGCTCCAGATGTGTAGGAATTGAAGGGTAAATTTCAGCCCTTGTCTTCGCTGAATGCATATGTATATGCTAAAAGGAAGTCCCAAGAATCAATGGGTTTGTTCAATGCTCACAAGCTTCTTAGTGATAGAGACACAATAAGTGTTTAGGATCTCCTGAATCCTGAGCAAAAAATATTATTTTATATTTTCAAGTATTTATTCGGCAAATATGAATGGAGGGGCCCATGTGCCAGTCATGAGAGAAGGTAATATGTTTGACCCTTGCTCACCTTTTAGAGTTCATAATCTAATGGTGAGGTAAGTCCACTGTAGGGTGAAATCTAAAATTCAGGGGGAGTTCATAACCCAGGAAGAGAAGGATTCTTAACCCAAGAAAGCTTCTGAAATGAGGTGAGCTCTAAGTTATAGGATAAACGGAAATTGATCAAGCTTTAGGAGAAGGCTGGCTAGAGGTTCAGTGGACTGTAGAGATTGGGAAGACTGGGCATTTCAGACTAAGTCCAGAGTAAGATAACTGAGCTCCAAGTTTCCTTGCCAAGAACTTTATCTTTTCCGTGGAACAGCATTTGAGTGTCTCCACATTACATTAGAAGTTAATTTTCTTTTCTTAATTATAGCATAAAACTCAAAAACCAGTATCTCCATGGCTTAGAGGTTTCCTTGTGAATTTATTAGGATGAAAAAAAAAACAGGCAATAGTTAATGAGAAGGGCAGAAGGAAGCAAGATTTCAACTTTAAATAAAGTAGGCAAAAAGCAACGTAAAATAATCCCCAAGGGTGGGTCCAGGTTTTGTGGGGCCTGAGTTTATACAGCATAAAGGATGTTCTTTGAGGCAAGTAATAGAAGAAGAAAAAGAAAACTTACTTTGGAAAATTGCAAAGACACATGACTGTGAGTATACCTATAATTGTGATTTGAGAAGTTTCTTAGGAAAGTGAAGAATTTTGAAGCTGAAGCCTCATTAGCATCATGGTAAATCCCATGCTAAGACACCGTTTCAAAGCAGTGTACCATGGACTGTATAATCAAGTTCCCCAAACTAGGGGCTGAAGGCATTTGAATTTATTACCTTCTTAATTTTAAAGCTTTCTTCTTAAGATTGATTGGTAGAAGTTTGGAGAAGGAAAAAAGATAAGGGGAACATGTTAAATATTTGATTATGTGTATGTGTGTTTCCTTATAACTGTAGTCCAGAATGGGGAATTTTTTGTAGACACTTGTTTTTCATTTTTTATTGGTGTATTATAATTGTGCACATTGATGGGATTTGTTGTTACATATTCACAAGGCACACAATATAATTTGGCCATTGTCACTCCTCAGCATTTCCTCCTTCCCTCCCTACCTCCCACCAGTTGTCATGGACATTTTTTAATAGCCTTGGTGTTCTAGGAAGATTTCAACACCTTTTTAGCAAACAATGGCCACATAAACCTGAAATCAATAAAGAGAAGACATGGTCTTTCAGCGCCTTCCTCGAAAGGCACAATAGGGAACTTCCTGGATTAAGGTACATGAACAAATAAATCCTTATGTGGAGACACAAGTTCTCTGAACTGATTTTATTTGCAACACAGCTACTCAAGCATGGATTGGGAATTGGAGTGGGAGAGAAGAGGGTGTCAAAAAGGAAATATCTGGAAAGTGACATATTTTGGAACTGACTCTCTAGACAAGGAAGAAAAAGCCAGATGTACATACCAACTTCTGTGGTGTAAATACTCCCAAGATGGATGATTTGGAGCTGATCTGAAGTCACTAACGTGAAGCTAGGAAAACCAGGGCAGAAACAGTTCTTTCTGGCCAGTGGGTTCCACTCAGAGAACAGAGGTCGGCATATAAACTTTCTGAGATCTGATGGACTCTTTATTGTAGAGATACCAGAAGAGACCTTTTGTTCAAAATGCATTTCAAATGTAATAAGGAGGTGCTTTTCTTTGCTCACAAGCACCTGCAATAATACGCAGAGTATGGATTTAAGGTCCCACATGCTCTTGAGTTAATTTGAATGGATTAAAAGATATTCAGGACCCCTGAGAGTAGCATTGGCCAAGATTTTGTGAATTCCAGATGGGATCCTGGCATCCTCCATTTTAAGTTCTATATCAGTAGCTGCAGCTTTCAGAAGACAGGTAAAGGCTCAAGGTTAGGGAAAGGTAGAAAAATAACAAAGATTGTGAAATCTTTTGTCAAGGGCAACCTAAAAACATGGCTATTGTTGGTAGAATGTTTCTAAAGAAATGTTTCCAACACCAAATTTTGCCTGGTGGGTGGGTAGACATCGTTTATTTATATATTAACAGCACATGTAATTTATAAATGTTTTAAATAAATCGATATGCACAATCCCTGCCTCCCTCCATTCTTCTCGTCGTAAGTAATGACAAGATTTCAGGAATGGGAATGAAATAATGAATAAGGTGAGCTCAAGGTCAGAGAGACCTTCATGCAAACACCTATGTGAAGTCACATTTCAGGGTCTAAGCTGGGCACAGTTGAAGCGTGGAAAAAAAGAGTCTTAATTGTGGCTAGATGAGGGATCAGGAAGGGAGATCAAAGCAGAATCTGGAGAGCCATACCAGGAGAACCTAAAAGATGAGAAGTCTGATAATAGGAGGTTCTCAAGCATGAGAAGGTGAAGGTAGAAACCCATTGATGAGTCAAGGCAGTTCATGGAGTTCAGCTTGCCTGGAGATTTGGGATCAAGAACTAAAAAGGGTGGACCATGTATAATGATTCCAGGAGAAGTCTGATCATGGAAGTCCTTCAAAAACACACCAAGGATTATTTTTCTGTTGCTATCATTGAGAAGCTGTATGTGGGTTTTTAACTGGGAAGTGATATCATGGTTTCTGGGGATTTTGTTTATATACATATTTTCATTCATTCTAGGAGGATTTCAACACCTTTTTAGCAAACAATGGCCACACAAACCTGAAATCATATATAATCATATATACAATTTTTTGTTTGTTTTAAGGAACATTCTAAGATAACTCCATGAAGAATGGACTGGAGGGCAAAAAGCTACAGCAGTGGAGCAGTTAGAACAATCTAGCAATGGACTTTGATGAGGTTACTGACCAAGAGGAGCAACAGAGGTGATGAACAGCACAGAGAAAGAAACTCAAGAACTTCAAGGAATTAGAATAGTTCACGGTTTGTCACCATTTTGGGGTAGAGTGAAGAATGACAAGTTGCTGCTGGCGTATGTCTTTGGGAGTGAGGGGTGGTGAAGGGACTTACTTAACAGAAATGAAGGTAGCCAAGGCTCAAAATGAGAAGAAACCCTAAAAAACAAAGTAAAATAGCAAGGATTATTTTATAAAACACTTTGAGATATCAAGAATTTGAGGTTTGATTTTTTTAATGTGTTCCTGAAGTAATTTTAATTTATAAAACGCATTTATGTGCATTGGCCCATTTTGATATTTGACCTCACATGCATGAGGGACAGGAAGGGTATTGTAAACGTAGGTTACAAAATGTAGTACGTGGAATTCAGAGGGACTGAGAGGTATAGATGAGATCAAATAGCTGAGCCAAGGTGGAACCAAAAATTAGAATATGTATTCTCAGTTTCTAGTGTAATATTCATGACAAGAATGGGAATAGATTGGTCACCCTGTAGAACTTGATTTTCTCTTCCTTCAGGAATTTTTCTGCCTTTGGCATTGTGTAAGGCACCTCCAGTATCCGGCTTTGTTGGATAATTTCTCCATGATATCACATCCATGGAGACATAGAGGTCTTATTTGAGTTACCTAAAATTATCACCAAGCTCTGGAGACCTCACTATGCCTGGGGCTCGCATGATCCATTACCTTGTAGGGTTCTGAAATACTGGCCATTGCACTAATCCTAAGGCCTGAAGCTAAAAAAGATGAGGCAAATATATTGTCATCTTTTCCCTCCGTGGAAAATGAAAAAAAAAAAATCTGCCATTTCCCTCAGGTCAAGTGACAGACACTGACCCTTGACATTGCATTCAGAAAATTCCAAAATAAACACCGACTCACGTAAGCCCAAAGAATCGAAGCCAAATTAGGAACATCAAACTTTTTTGCCTGGAAAAGGATAGTTTTTCCTATTACCCTAAATAGGACACTGGAAGAAAAAATAAAGTTACTTAAAACTGCAATTATAAAATTAAAGAACAAGGAAAGTAATATGCTTTGCAGCACCTCAAGAAGAGACCTGCAGTTGGAAAATCCATTTAAATGTTAGCTCTGCTTTTATAAAATTCCACCAAGCAATCTGCGCCTTCCCATTACGGTCTGCTTGCTTGTTGTAACTGAAGAAAATGTTCCTCCTATATACTTAAGTTGGTGGACAAAAATGTAGCATTCCTCTTCTCTCAAATATACTCTCAGGCCTTTTTGCACAGTTAAACTTAGACCTGTACATAGGTGTTGCTACTTGATGTACCTTCAATTTCAACAGATCTAATGACAGCATTTGATACAATGAATTCCTCCCCTTCTCCTTTTGTGCATGTTTATTTATTTATTTTTTCCTCTTGGTGACCAGGACACTATGCTCTGCAGGTTCCTCCTATCTCCCAGGATGCACCTTCTCAAAATTCTTCATCAGATCCTTTTCCACTTCTAGATAACATCTAGAACTCACTCATTCTCCCCTCCCTCTCTTATACCTTAACCATTTTATCCAGACCATGCTTTAAATAGCCTCTCTATCATAATGACTCCTAAAATTACATCACTGGCCTTAATCTTCCTTATAAAACCTATATTGGTGTTAACAACAGCTAACTTGATTTCTAATAGGCATCTTACCCAGGACATGTTGAGAACAGAATCTTGATTCCCCAGTCTCTAATATCCCCAAACTTGTTCAACCTCACATCTCCACATCTCAGCCAATAGTGTCACAGCAAATAATGTTTTCCAGTCGTGTAGGTCAAAATCCAAGACGCTGTTCTTGATTCATCCAGTTTTCTAACATTCCATGTCTAATTTATTAACAAACTCTCTGCTCTGCATTCAAACCAATTGCTTCTTGTGATCTTTTATCATTTCTCACTTAGATTGCTGCAAACACCTTCTAACTTGTCTCTATCTTTCCTCTCTCATTTCCTTAAGTCTATCCTCACCAAACAAGTCTCTTTTTTAAAATTAAAGATTTAAAATTTGATTCCTCTTAGCATAAAACCCAAACTCCATCTCATGACCTAGAAAATTCTCCATGATCT
The DNA here is from genome assembly GCF_052094955.1 of Ictidomys tridecemlineatus. Lineage (NCBI taxonomy): Eukaryota > Metazoa > Chordata > Mammalia > Rodentia > Sciuridae > Ictidomys > Ictidomys tridecemlineatus. The sequence goes on along the minus strand of NC_135478.1, from coordinate 30,461,110 downwards.
GGCTCGTGCTTCTTCTAGTGGCCTCACCTCCTTATCTGCTTTGCTTGTTCTGCTTTAAACAGACTAGGATGGGATTCTCCACACATTCTAGCACTTTCAGCTCCAGGGCCTTTGCACATTCTACACATCTCCTCAAAATGTTCTACATGACTCAGTTCTTATCATTCCTAAAGTTTCAAGCTAACAGTCACTTTCTCAATAAATAAATAAATAAATAAATAAATAAATAAATAAAAACAACTTTCCTCACTACCTGATCTTTTTGCTCTGCTATAATTTTTTGAAAGTATCATCACTATAAACTTATGTGTATTATTTTTATTAGTTTAATATTTTGGTTATTTCTTTCCTCCAGCTACAGTAAATCTGATTTAGTAGGTCTGACATCTCTCTTTGTATCACTTAGGCATCCTCATTGCATACAACCATGCCTATTGCATAAATAGGTACCCCACATTTAATGATTTGATGTACGTTTTTAGTAAATAATTTGTGTCTATATGATTCAATCTCCCTAATAAACAGTGTTGTTTTTTTTTCAAGTTCCAACTTGCTTAAAATAAGCAATTTGTATGTGTCAGTGTATATGTGGGTGTTTTCCCTAAAGCAAATTGTAGAAACGATTAAATCTACAGCAACCTGAGAACTCTGGGGAAAACAACTCTTCAGGACATTGGCTGGATGACACCCACATCACAAATTCTACTGCTGTTGACAGGAACTAGAATGATGTATAGTGTCTTTCTCCGGAAAATTCCAATAAAACAGATATCAGCATCAGCCGGCATGCTTGGGTGTATCCCTTTATGCTTTCACTGAATAAAGAGAGACTGGGTGCCTCCCATGTGCTAAACCTGTGACCAATGCAGACATGCGGTTGAACAGAGGCAGGAGTTTGCCCTCATGCTGCTGTGAGGGTAGCCTGATATTGAGCAGACAGTTACAAGATAGATGAAGATTTAAACTATAGCTAGTAGAGGAAACCATTATAGCCACACATATACACCAGAAAATTTAGCTTATGGAGAATCAATAGGCTAACTCCTGACCCACCGCTGGTCCATGACACTCTTAGGCTTAAACGTCAATCTGTTATCACATTCACAGCCCAGGTGTGCCAGGACAGCGGGGTAGATTGCAAGAAAGCCAGAAAGCGAAAAAGTGCCTGGATACAGCATGGGACCAGGCTTACAAGAGATCAATGTTATGATTTGGCTAGGAAGCGTCCCCCAAAAGCTCATGGGTGAAAAAATGCAGGAATGTTTAGAGGTGAAATGATTAGAGTATGAAAGTTGGGAAAACTCATTTGTACATTAATCCATTTAGTGGATTAGTAATTTGAATGAATTAATGGGTGGTAACTGGGGGCAGGTAGGGCATAGTTGGAGGAAGTACGTCACTCAGGATGAACCTTTAAGGGTTATATTATCCCTGGTCCAGTCACTCAAGATCTCCATTTCCTGTCTTCCATGTCCTAAGCAGCTCTTCTCTGCCAAGCCTTTAGCCATGATGTTCTGCCTCATCTCAAGCCCAGAGCTTTGGAGTTCACTGATCGTGGCCTGAACCTCTGAAACCCTGAGCCAAAATACACTTTCCCTCCTCCATGTTGTTCTTTGCAGGTGCTTCAGCCACAGCAAAGCAAACCTGACTAAAACCATCAGTGACTGCTTTAGGAAGAGCTCAGTGGCCAAGAACTGACAGACAGCATCTCTGTCCCTCAAGTTGCTCTGCTAAGGAACACCTCCTCTCTCTCATGGCATTGTGTCCAGTGATAGCCATCTGGAGGAATGACACATATCCTTCCTGCAGTGCCCCATGTTCCCTGCCCGTCCCCACTCAGAAAGAGATTTCATATGCCAGGGTGCAGAGGCAGTGACCTCATCAGTACTGGCTTGCTTGTAGGTCACCTTTGGGTGTATCTTTGGGGAGAATCCCTAGGAGCAACTATCCTAGTGTGCATGCAAGAAAGTGACTTTCTACAGATGACACTAACTTGCCCGGTTCCCAGTATGCAAAGGAGAAAGCCAGTGTCCTTCAACATAATATGTATTTGGACTTCCCTGCCTAGGCTTGCTTTCATTGTTTCCTTAACTTGGCTAGGTATTTTTGTGCACAAAAAAAGGGGGGGCATTAGGGACACGATGTTTTACTGTTCCCCTTTCCTTCAGAAATAATACATCTATGTATCAACTTTTTTGTTTTAATGAAAGTAACATCCATCCTGATCTTCCCAGGGCAGTACCGGTTGGTCCCTGTTGTTATTAAAACCTTCCTCCTTTCTTTCTCAAATGAGCTTTGGTTTGGATAATCTGGCACCCACGCTTCTCACACTGTCTGTGCTAAATCAGAATTCAGGTGTGAAGTGACCACCACACCCAGACCCACCACTCTCAGGAAAAATTGCCATACTTTGGGTCATTTGATTCTAACAGTAATAGTTGAGGCTAGACATCAAGTCACCACTGAGGTAGGAGAATACTGCTCAATAGCATTTTAACTGAAAGGGGTTAATTGATTCTGTTTCTAGGAGGTCTGAACCTGATTGAGATCCACGCAGAACAGCAAAAGCAGTCACCATAAAACAAGAGACAGGAGGCCCAAAAAATGCAGACATACAGTTATATGTTAAATGATTCCACTTATATCAAGTGTCCAGAATCTATGGAGACAGGAATCAGATGAATTGTGTTCAGGTGAATAGTTGCTAGAGATTTGTAGGAGGGCAATGGAACATGACTTCTTAGTGGGTGCAGAATTTCTTTTAGAGTCATAAAAATGTTGTGGAACTAGACAGAGATAACCATGACACAACACTGCCCATGAGTTAAATGTCACTTGAACATAGTTAATTGTATGTTCTGTCAATTTTACCTCAATAAAAAGGGGAAAAGAAAGTTCTATAATAGATAATTTGAAGGTTGACAACTTATGTTAGCATTTATAACACTAGGAACTCTTGCAGCAACTTAGATTTACTTAACTCAGACTTTCTCCAACATGTTAAATCACAGAAATCAGTTTCTCTGTGAACTTGTGCTTGCTTAACAAGTACCTCATATGCCTTGTTTTTAAGGTTCTTCAGCAGACTTGTTTGGGGTCAGGCTCACAAAAAGGACTAATAAAGTAGGATGCAAATAAGCTCTATTAATATTAATGAGAGCCAGTTGGTGGGGCAGGGGCACACGTCTATAACTCAAATGGCTCAGGAGACTGAGCCAGGAGGATTCTGAGTTCAAGGCCAGCCTCAGCAACTCAGTGAGACTCTGTCTCTAAATAAAATACAAAAAAAGGCTGGGGATGTGGCTCAGTGGTTAAACACCCCTGGGTTCAATCCCCGGTACCAAAACAATAAAAAATCAGTGAGGAAAAAAAGAAGAGTTCCACAGTAGGGAGGGTGTCCTTAAATATCAAGGACAGAGCAGGGGAAAAGAGAAAAGAAAGATACTGAAAGGAGAGATGGTGTGTAATAAAACTCGCATTGCAACATTGCCTGGATAACTCAATGAGGGGAAGAAGATGGAGAGATTTGAACCCACATGTCTTAGATCAGCTTCTCTAGAAAATTAACACTGAGATAGAGGTTTGTGAGCAGGTTTGGGGGAGAGTCCCTAGGGATCCACATCCATAAAGGGTGAGGATTGAAGGGTGGAAGCAACTATTCTTCTACACAAGTCCAACAAAGACTCCAAGTAATCCCAGGGGAGGCTACAGAGCTGGGTGGCCCTGTGTCTCTGCAACTGGTGTTCTTGGGATTGTGACTGCCTCACAGGTACAAACTTGGTTGAGAAGGAGGATTATTGCAAATAGATTCACTAATAAACCATCAGGAGGAAAAATTCCAGGCAGCTGTATGATCCATTGGGCACCTACAGATCACATCATAGCATCCACCACGCTAGGCCACAATTCTGTAAGCCGTGCCCAACATCCCAAAGAGGTGATTCCATATCTTAATAAATTGTTTAATCCTTTCTGGAAAAAGGCTGTATAATCAACTGTATTCTCGTTATCAACAAGTAGCAGGCATTCAACAAGCCCAAAATATCAGTGAAATACCATCACAGCAAAGAATTCGCTCCTGCTGGATCATTCTACTTACATTTGCTCAGAACTCTGTATGAAGTAATTCTAGCAATGTTGTAAGCAATTAATTGGATAGGATTTCAACTTTTGACACCCAGAACTGGTTAAACAACATTCTATGACTTGGCATATCCGTAGACATAGAAAATAATAGGCTTTGTGCCTTTCCAAAGAATAATGGAAGAAAGAATTCAGAAAATGCCCCACAACTTTCATTCTTTTCTCTTTGCCCTTAATCTTGCTTGCTTATATATACTCAAGCATAAAAATAATATAAAGGTTACAGAACTACGGATTTGATTTAAATCTTTCTGGCCCTTTGGACGTTTACACAGAGCAAATTTACCCTTTCTGCCCAGTTGAAACTCATGTGCTACGCTTTGCTCTGGGCTGAGGAAATTCCTAGTAAATGTGGTCATGATTTAGTCCACGTTGGGAAAGTAAAGGTTAAACTAAAAATATTTAGAAGCTTGATGTTATTATATCACAGATGCATTCACAGTTCTTAGTAGGAATTTACTGGAAGTCTATGTTAGAATTAGTGCTAGATGTTTCCTAGAACTGTACAGTATCTAAGTCAACCAGAAATGAGCTCATACTTCTAATGACTTAGGAGTAAATGAGGGAATCATAAAACAGCCCCCCACCCTGTTTGCTGAAATAATCTTTGGGAAACATGGAAATTGTGCAGTCCTCTACTTCTGAAGACAGATATGGAAAGGAAAAAATTGAGCCCTGAGAAATCTTTCAGGCTGTTAGAATTAGTTTTCTATATCAACAGGGGCGACTTGTAGCACAATAGTCAAGTAGACGGGGTTCTAGGTTGTTTGAGTTAAACCCTGGCCCTAATGTTTATTAAGTGAGCAACACTGAAATATTCAATTTAGTCTTTCTGTGTCTCAATCTCCTTCTTTAAAGTACAAATAATAATAGTATCTATTTCACAGAGTTGTTTTGAGGATTAAATGAGTTGATCTATAGAGTTCTCTTGGACCTAGAAAAAATCATCAAAGTTTAATAAATATTAGCGTAGATCTTAATTCCTTTCTAGATGATGCCCTGAGATGCAGATTTGCCTGCCTTCCCTATTAGGAGATGTGACAGGAAGTTTGGGTCAGAAGTACCCTGGTCTCCACTAGCTCCCTCCATATTAAAGGACATCATTGCATAGAAGACAAGGGCAGAAGGAGCAAACCTGTGTGCTTTGCTAAGAGTTGGAACTTCATTCTCAACAGAAACCAGAGTCGTGGACAATTGTAACAGGGAGAGTTGAATGATAAGATTTGGCTTTTTAGAAGGATCATCCTGTGGATAGAGAATTTTTGAAGGAAATGAAAGAAAACATAAAAGAGTGTCTCAAACAGGATCAAAATGTGTTCATGAGTTTATTGCTGTTGTTGGGATTTTTTTTTTTGGAGCAGATTGGGATGGTGAAATCTAAATGAAATCCATTTGTGCCCAGACCCAGTCTGGTAAGGTGAAATTTCAAATTCATCCATGAATTCTCCTTCTGGCTGCCTTTTCATTTTCAAAAATGTTGTTTCCATTTTAAGAGAGACAGGACAGTCACTCAGGAAGTAGGCTCATGTCTCCATTCTGGGATGGGATAAAAAGAACACTTCCTGACAAGGGTGCATGCAGTCAGATAATCTAGATGTCCATGGGTCTTGGAAATTGAGTCTTTATTTCAAGTGGCCACATAATTATACTTATTTAGCAAAAAAAAAGAGAAAGATGATTTAGCAGTCTTTCGACTAGCCTTTGGAGATGCAGAAAGCTATATCTGACAGGAACGGGTCAATAAATTATTGGAAGAAAGAGACAAGAAGCATCCCAGATTTTGGATTAGATTAAAGGTTACCATTAATTTCAGTGACCAATATAAGGGAAAACTGGTTTATAGAGAAGATCATGAATTCATCTTTAATCATACTAAGTATAAAATGTTTTGGAGAAAACCAAATGGAAGATATATCTAAACAGTTGTGTTCATATTTAAGGTACCTAGGAGATAAAATTCCAGTTGAGATTCAGATTTGAAAGTCAATTCTATAGTAATGAATGAAATGACTTTGGTTTTACCTTTTTTCTCTTTCTTTATTTTCCTCGTGTGTGTGTGTGTGTGTGTGTGTGTGTGTGTGTGTGTGTGTGTGTGTGCGCGCGCTAAATGGGTAAGAAGACATGGCTAGTAAAGAACGATATCCTAGAGACTTTGGCTGTAACAGACCCCATGTGTCCGCTCCAACTGCTGCAGGCAGGGATCACTCCATCCTCACTGGAGCTAGGAAGGAACAGTAAAGAAATAGGAAGGGAAAGAAAGATAAAACAAGTGGGAAAAAGGAATTCTCTGGAGAGCCTGCACAGAGAGTGGAGTTCATTCACAATGGAATGAGGTTCTGCAGGTCAAAGCCTGAGAGGGAGGTCAGGAAGGTAGGCAGGAAGCCCTGGGAGAGTCTTTAAGACAAGGGCTGGCCTGAGATGTTGCAAGCTTATGGGTGGTGGGGGTGAGCTCCGGGTACTACTGCAAGACTGAGGCATGCCAATACTCTGATTATCTTGATAAATATATAATAGACGACTTGCTGTCTCCTCCATTTCCTGACCCAGAGTCTCAACAGCTCCCAATTCTTTAAGAAAAGGATGTTCTCAAATGATAAATTCTTCATTGAAATCTGATTGTTTTATGTAGGTAGTCTGGAATCCCAAATCCAAGCAGTAGCCGAGGCCTGATTTCCCTAACATCTGTGATGCGACATCACAGCTTTGATCCTATGCTCAGAGCTCCAAATGAAAGGAGGACAAAGAAGAGGTCTAGGACTGATAGATGGGTAACTGGAGCTTTTGCAAGAGGAGACCCTTCCAGCCCAGATGGTGGAGGAGAGCATATTTTTATTTTCCCCATTCCACTAGCAACAACCTTCATGGTGAAGGAACATCCTCCACACAAAGCCATCAGTTATGTATGAGGATTAATTTAGATCTAACTTGGCAACCTGAAGTCCAACTGCCAAATCAGGTTGACTGCCTGTTGGGTTTTTTGGGGTTTTTTTTGTTTTGTTTTTTGGTACTAGGGATTGAACTCAGGGCCACTCGACCATTGAGCCACATCCCCAACCCTATTTTGTATTTTATTTAGAAACAGGGTCTCACTGAGTTGCTTAGCACCTTGCTTTTGCTGAGGCTGGCTTTGAACTAGAGATCCTCCTGACTCAGCCTCCTGAGCCTCTGGGATTACAGGCATGCACCACCATGCCTGGCTCACTGGCTGATTTTGTAGAGAAAGTTTTATTGAAATAGGGCCACAAGCATTCCTTCAGTCTTGTCCCGGACTGCTTCCACACTGTAACAGCACAGCTGGGTAGCTGTGACAAAGAGGGCATGCCCTGCAAAATCTAAAGTATTTACTATCTGGCTCTTTAGCTAACACCTACCTTCAATAGTATTTTTAAAAGACTTAACACTGTCTCTAGCACATAGTCAGCACTAAGAAACTATACATGTTTCTACTTTTGATTTAGAATCATGTTTTTATTACTAATGTCTCAATTATGGACAATTTGATTTTAGATGCTTTGTGGGGGGCAATCTATCCTTGCTAATTTGCATGGTAGCAGTGGTAAAATTTTCCCGTCTCCCTTTATCTAAAGTCTTGTATATATAATTTCAGTCCGATGGATTTTTATGTGTGGAGATCATTCTTAATTCAACCATATGGAAATTATTTTAACCTAAATGCATTTAAAATCAACAGATGATTTCATCTCTTATATATGCAATTACTATGAAAGTCAAAATGCCCTACTTTTGCATGCCAGAACAAATGAATTTAAAGGGTTTTTAAAATCTCTAATACTGAGCATTAAAAGGGAAGCAAAAGAAAATGAGATTCCATTGAGGTATAATAGTATTGGTCATCACATATGAAAATTAAGAATGTGTTAGAATAGCAAAACAAATTAAAGCAAAACTCATGGATCATATCACCTATTTTTCATTCACTGTAAACACATGATTAAAAGATTGCAGCATGAAAACTAACTTCTTGTGACATGGTAATATGCTAACTGTTTATCCAACTGATGTCCAGTGTTTGGTGGAAAGCAATTTCCCCTAGAAAATATAAGAACTATACCAATTTAATGTAGCTAATTAAATCAGTGGTGATCTGTTATTGAATGTAATTTGAGAATATTTGGACTGAGTTGAAATCTCAAAAAGAAGTAATAAAAAGTGGCTTGTTAAATAAAAGATAGGAGTAGCACAGTCCCATCGGAGAGAGGCTTTGGTGTAGAACTCAGACATTGATGGAAAAGATGAGGACTCTTTGGAGAAGTTTGGTTGTATTGTGTTCACTCCTCAGCGTCCTCTGGCCTCTAGATGTTCATGTCTGTGAAAGTCTTTGGCTTCTGCCAATGTCAAATTTGAAACAGTGATTGGTTGATTTGAACACCTAGCTAGGTCTTCTTTTAGCACGAGTTTACTGTCTCTTGAGGCTCTTCTTTTTCCCCACAAGGCCAGGGTTGCAGTCGTTTACATTTAAATAGCAGCTACCTTAAGGGACATCACAGGTTCTAAGTTGAATAAGTTTTAGATGATCTTTAGAGCAAAGGGAAATGCTGGGGATTTCTTCCATAAATGACAGTGACTGCTGTTTGAAGGTGTCCCCTAACTGGGTAGGTCATCAGATTTGACCCCTACACCCTGAAACCTTCACTAGCCTCTCATCCTTCACAGTGTATTTATCCAGTGTCCCACTTTTAACACACTTCTAGACACTTGATAAACTCAGTAAAAGGTAGTCAATAAAAGCAGAAAATGCCAAGAAACGACAGTCCCCACAACTTTTAAAAATGATTTTGATCCAAAGATAAAACATAGCAAGTTTATAAGAAAAAATAAATCAATGCAGAGGGAGGGGACAGCAAGATGTGGAAAATCTCTGTACCTTCCTCTCAATTTTGCTGCAAACTTAAACCTGCTGTAAAAAAATTGTCTTAGAAGCATAAATAAATAAGTCAGGTTAGAATTAAAAAGTTGTGATAAATTCTTAACAAATCTTAACATCTGTAAGAACAAATAAACACAGTGTGATTCCAATTTCATGTATGTTTTCAATACCTTGGTGTCTAATTCTTTAGTCTTTTAATAAAATGGAATTTTTTTTTAAATTGACAAAGTGATAGTGTTACAGGGCTGGGGCCTTCTGAGAAACCAGTGTGAAGTCCCCTTTCAAACTCTGATTCTTGTAATCAAGTCAGGAAGATTTCAGGCATGTTGCTCAGAGTAACAGCCATCAGTGTATTGAAGGGAAAGGGGACACTCCCAAGGGAAAGAGTGGGTCCTTTTAGAGAGGAAAGGGACAGCATGCCTCTACTGCACTCCAGTTTTATTGGGGACCCCAGAGAAGATTTCAGAGAGTCCCATCCATGTTCACCTCTTGACTTTTGATTGATAGCAGGATGACATTAGACTTTCGAGTCCCCATAGCCAAGACCACTCTAGGTCACCTTGGCCATGTCAACTAGTTCTAATTAAAATTTCAACCATAAGTTCTTACATATTTTATGGTTAGGAGAAATTATCCTTTCCTCCCTGAGTTCTGGGTTGTCTTGTATGAAAAGGTCACAAAAGTCTCTCCCTTCAAGGTAACTTGGGTTCCTCTTACCAACATTATTTCAGGCTTGCATTTCTCCTACAGATAACAGGTAGTTAGCTGAGGAATGTGACATCCTGCCCAATGAAGCCAGATAGGGCTGTAGGTAAATTGCTTATTTAAAAAAAAAGCATTTGGGGGTTCACACAGCAGGCTCATTTTATAGAATTATTTCCTTAACCTCCTGTTCCCACCACTCACATCACATCCATCTCTCCCCTATCAATAGTAAGACAAAAACCAACCCTCTAACAGAAGGACTTTCTAAAAAATATCTGTAAAACAGAAGGAAGACTCAGACCCCGAATCTATTTACTATTCAATATGTCTATGTGGTAAGAAATAAAAGGTTATGTCAATGACATGGGTGACTAAATACATTCCTCAAATCTGCCACCAAAACGTATCTTTCATGGAGCTTACTGACTAATAGATGGGGACACTGCTTTCTTTATTTCTGAGTTTTCATTTCCACATTTCAAACTGAGAGCAAACACCCAAGCAACCTCCAGACCACTTAGAAGAGGGCAGGACATCAAGCCAGTTCTACCTGGCAGTTGTGAGTTGGGGCAACTGTGCCTTTAAGGATTTTAAAAGAGAACAAGCTCTCTATGGCTTGGCTTTGATCCTTATCCAATGGTCATAATTACATTTAGAGAGACTGCCGTCCAATAGGAAGTTAAGAATTGACCCTCATTCCTCCATTCCACTTCCTAGCTACAGCATGGTCTCAATTCAAACTTGCTCCTGCCTATGAAGGCATCTCAGTCTGATAGCAGAAAGGTACTTCTGCAGCCACTAAGCCTGACAGTGGCAGAGAGGTAGCTCCATGCTTTATAAAAGAATAAGCCTGGCTCCTTTTTGTCTTCTACCTGACCAGGCCTCTTCCCCAGGATACTTTAACCACATTGTCCCTATTTGTTGGCTCTCCTGTTATACTTTCCGTTGTCTGAATTCTAATTCTTTTAACATTTTTAAAATAAAATCCTTGGAGAAAATGAAAGGTTAAATTAACATTGGCTATATCCCTATGAAAGTGGTATTTCAGATCCTTCTTAGTACGTCAGGGACACCAATAGTGATAATTAAGATGAAGGCAAGTCTCAATAAACATAATAATAACTGAGAAATCAATTTGGATAAAAGTTGATGCCTTCCTTAATGGGTGTTCACACTCTTTCACAAACAACTTGAGGTGACATGATGAAGGATCAAAGTACAATGAATTTTTCTTTTTTTAATTGTCAATGAAAGAAAGATGGAAAAGACAAAAAATATATAAAAGGGAAAGTTAAAAAAAATTGTTATGTTTTAAAAAAATACATGTGGAAAGCAGGATGAGCCCTGCTCTGAACTACTCCATGTTGTACAGAAGAGCAGTTTTAAGAAGGGTGAGCACGACCCTGAGTTACTAAATTTTATAAGGCAGCGGTTTGTCCTGAGCTGCTCCATTTTGAGTTCGAGTGCTACAACAGAATGACTTGGTAACTGTCTGGGCAAGAAGATAACCTCCAGACCAGACGTTGGACATACCAAAGTTATTGATAATAACCCCCAGCTGCACAGAGCAATCGTCAGGCACAAACTGATCAATAAGCCAACCATGCTAGTAAGAAATGACCACCTGTGGACTTACTGAATGGTTTCAGCAGCTCATGGACACAGGGTCATATCAAATCCATATCAGGGAAACCAGGCCTGTAAACTTATCAAATGCACCAGACCATCAAATGATGCAGTCCCCTCCCCTGAATACAGGAAAGAAAGGACACCCGAGATGGTGGTGTGGGGGCATATGCTGACCCTCATCTTATCAGACTTCTGCATCATGTGGTCAACAGATAGCCAGCTCTCCACTGCCTGCAGGGCCTTCTGTTTATCGTGATCTCCCTGACTGACATAGCCCACTTGGACACTGCCTGCTCTTCAGACCCTTGCCCAGAACAAGGGTGGGTCCTGAACAGCTCTCTTCCCCTGAACCAGTTCTTCTTGTTCTGTTGTATAACCTTATCTGACCCACTGCCCACACTTGCATCTGTACCTGCTCTCTCTACCTTTGAAACTCTGAGGCCACCATTAACCCTTTCTTAGCCATTCTATGAACTCTATGTCATTGTGTCTAGTGTGTGGTGTTGTGACTTAACTAACATAGACATTAGTGATTAAGATTGGAAAGTAATAAGATAACTCGTGATGGCCTTAGTCATGACACCAAGTGAACCTGAAAATGTCCGTGAATGAAAGCTGATGAAAGTGATGTACCATGTGAATTGATTGTTTCTCAATCAGTTCTGACATTGTGGAAAGACACAAACGTGTCCTGTCCTTGTTAATGGCATAGCTCACGGACAACAACAGAGTACACAAAATTGTGCAAATTTTGTGCCAACTTTTCAATTTTCAGTATTGTCATTGTCTTGACCCAGAGACTTGCCTCTAACACTCTCTACCCCATTCTGAGGAAACTAGAAAAAGCTCAGTTTTAGAGCCAAGCACTCTGGAAAAGAGGCACCTGCAACTTCCACAGACTTGGCAGTCAGAATGTCACTGTGAGAGGTTTCAAGAATGTGTCTCAGAGGTAAGAGGAGACCTTTGCTGGGACCATTCAGGATCTTGACAACACTGCAGTAAAGAATTAAAGGACATTTCAGGGCTTAGCAAAGAGTAAGAGTTGTATTAGTAAATGAAAGGGGAAGATACACATTCTCAAAGCAGAATGCCTGAGAGTGGGGAGTGGGAAACATTTTGGGGTTCTCAAGGTGTTCTTTAAAAGGAAACTTTGCCAGAAGCAGACTAGGAAGGTATGTGGGGAAGATTGGTAAGCCTGTTGCTCACAGATGGTTTATGGTAGGCTGGCCACTCTCTGGATATTTAGAACTATGTGGTCTCATCTTTCTGAGCAAGAGGAAAGTTTGGGAATGCACCCTACATTATCACTTTTTAAAGTATTGCATCTCTCTTGGTTTAACTTATTCTAAAAATGCAGCTGTTATTACCTTGTATGTGTTACCTTGCATGACCGAATTACAGTGCCCAAGGCCATTTTGATAAATGAATAATTTTATAATAACTTTAAGATTGTGAGTGAATTTACAGTAATTTTAAGATTTACAGATTTCTCAAAAATTTGAGAGTGATAACCCTGAAAGAAAAACTGGCCTGGGCAGAGATAGTGTGAGGAACTTGAACACAAGGCTTTCAGATTCAAATTACAGTCTCTTTTTACTTCTTTTGACTCCCTTCTAACTGTCTTTTATTTCTTTGATTCTATCTATGTTTGTGTGAATTGGGCCATGAATAACACAGCTAAGATGTGTTAAACCAGACACATTTATAAACCAGATTTATAAACCAGACACATTTTCTGTGATATGAGCCAAAAAGGGAGTGTCTGCTAGTAAGAAGGAAAAAAGGTATTACTGTGGGCTTAACTGTGCTCGCACCCCAAATCTATATGTTCAGGTCTTCACCGCCAGCAGTTCAGAATGAGGCTATTTCAGATATGGCCTTAAGGAGTAATTTGAGTCAAAGGCGTTCATCTGGGTGGTCCCCAATCTAATAAAACTGCTCTTTTATAAGAGGAGAAGATGAGGACACAGACACACACAGCAAAAACCAAAGATACCAAAAGTCATTCCTCCATAGCCAAGGACAGAAAACTTAGAAGAAACCAGCCCTGCCAACACCTTGACCTTGAACTTACAATCTTCCAAAAGGTAAGAAAACAAATTCCACCACTTAGGCCACCCAGCCTATGGTTTTTGTTTATGGTAGCTCTGGCAAATATATGCAGATATGCAGGTATTTCCCTGAAATCTCCAAATCTAGTTGTTTTCTCGATCACATTACACATAGCAGAGTGGTTTAAAAAAAAAAAATCCTCCTTCTTTACTATGTAAAGAACAAATACCAACACATGGATTAACGCCTGTATATCTACAAGTGTTTTTCCCGTGACTTTCTCTTTCTGCTTTTAACCACAAGATCTCCCCCAAGCCCCATCTGAGGCTGCCTGCTCTCCGCCTACTTTAGGAACTCTGCTAAGTAATGCATACCATATGGTGAACAGCAGACAGAAGGAACAGCCATCTCCTCCTCCACCCTAGCCTTGCTCTCAAAGCCCCTCTCCCCAGCTGGTCCCTAACTGAGGAACCACTCTGAAAAGAAGAAACTGGGGAGCTCTTTAAAATGTGAGCTCTCTGAAACAATCACCCTCACTTCCCAGCACGGGTGTCTTTGTCCAGCAACAGGAACACCAGCATGACCCTAATGGGACAGAACAATGACCTATTTATGCTGATATCCTGTCTCCTGCGGAGGCTCATGCCAGGTTCATTTGAGGAAGTGCTAAACACCACATAAGCACCCTATTGTGTGCCACTTGTTGGAGTACAGAGTTGGGGGACTTTGGAGAGTGTGGGAAGGGTGGTTTTCTTCCTGAAATATGTGGGATGTGTAAACAATGTCCAGTCATTTGTCCCCCTAATTTGGTTTCTAGAGACCTTTGGTAGCAGGACTTCTGAGCTACAGAAAGAGTACTGTGATTATTAACAACACACACACACACACACACACACACACACACACTCCTGTATTTTACTATTTCTGATGCCTTTGGTATCTCCATACGCTGCTATTGCTATCACCTTTTCTAAGTTTTTTCTTTCTACCTTGAATAAATCTGATGTGTTCATTCTCTCACTCCTGCATATGAATGCTGCATATGAATTTTCTAGTATCCACCCTGATCTCATCCATTAACAATTTATGTTCTCACTGGCACATCAGGACAATGATTATTATTAGTCTCTACTTGATGTCTATTTTTCACACAATTATAAGAAAAAGCACACAAATATTATTTTTTTTTAAAAAAAACTACTGCTCTGGAATGCATTGGAAATCTCAAATATATCCTTGCATTTCCTACTATTTCTATTATTTTGTTAGATATCTAATGTTTACCTATTGAGTTATTATTTTATTGGCATTTTATATCTGTTCATGAAGTTGCAAAATACACCAACCATTTGAATTTCTTAACCTAATAGCTGTTGACAGGCTCAAGGCACATCCCCCCAAAATATGCCTATAGGAAACCAGAACATGGCATGAGAAAAATCTGCCTCTTTGGCATAAGGATAGTTGTCAAATGATTATTTGGGGAAATAGCAGACAGAAGTAGCTCTGAAATGTTATTCTATTGCACCTACACAGGCAATCTCCTTTTGAAAGGTGTTTCCTACCTGTACCTGGAGAAGGGCAACTAAATCATTAGAGACTCTTAAACAATGGCAATCAACTTGAATTTGCATAACATACCTTCTGGGTTTTTTAAAGGATATTTTTTTTCCTGGCCATCTCATTTCTCCCACATTCTCCTTTCTTTGCTTCAGAAAACGAATTTAATGCAATTAAGCTTGAAGCTCAATCATCTTCTTTTGAGATCTGCTGTAGAGATTCATTGGAATCTCTAGGTTTTCTGCCATGATCCATGAGGCACACTTAATTCTGTTGGTCTCTTGTTAATCTGTGTTTTGTTACAGGGAGGCCAAGTTAAGGACTAGGAGAGGAAGAAAGAAAATTATTTTTCCTCCCCGATGCTGTATACTCTCACAAAAAGATATTTATAAATCTGATGACATATTCTCATGCTGTCTGGATCCTCAGCTCTGTAGTACTGGTGATGTGATGCCTTCAATTGCACCACTTGGGGTCTTTTATGTGGAAAGAGCTATGAGAACATGGATAAAAACTGGTATCAGCCATTGTTCTAAAGCAATCATCTCAGAAATGGATGCAGAGATCCTATGGAGAATGCTCTGTTTGAAGTACTAGAAGTCAGGGGCATGTTCAGAGGGCTTTTTAGAGTGATCTGAGGAGTGCATGAAAACCTAGCAGGGATGCAGAGGCTACAACCATAAGCATCCCTTTTGAGCTTTTGCTTAGTCTGACCCATCTAGTCTAGTGCTTGTCTAGCTCTAGAAATTTGTAAAGAACATATTTTATATTATTTTCATCTTGTGAGAATCCTTTATTAAACTCCATGAATACACTGACAAAAAGCATCAAATACAAAGCAATCTGCCCATATATCTGAAGCTTATATTACTATAACCAAAGAGGGTCAAAATCATCATATCACACAAAATAAACAAGAAAGAGAAAAGATCAATAAATGAATCCTACTTGATTCATCCTGTTGCAATCAATGAACAGTCCTGGTAGCAAGAAGTGGGTGGAATATATTTCCCTCTTGTGATGGGCTCCCATGATCTAATGAATGTTCATGATTAACCACTTTCTATTCTTCTCTATGGGAAAATGAGGAGTCTACATCTCATCTCAGGAAGGCAACTAAATAATTTAAGAATGTAATCATTTGTAAAGATTTTTATTATAGGTGTTGGAAAAACTTGCTTAAAGAGCCGGATAGTAATAAGGTTCAAGACTAGGATAGGCCCTTAGGATTTATGCAAGAGCCCTTGAGAGTGGGAGACTTCTTAAAAAGTGCACCCTAAATATTTTATTCTCCTCACCCTAGTCCTGACCTGCATAAATACTTCAGGCTTCGTCTTACAACCATTCAATTCTGCCAAAACAGCTAGAGACAGCATGACATGAATGGGCATGCCTGTGTTCCAATAAAACTTTATTTACAAAATGAGGCAGAAGGCCAGATTTGGTTCAAGGGCTATCATTTGCTGACCCCAAATTTCCTGGAATATGTAAAATAAAAGTAAATGTTTTATTATTTGATTTGTGGATAAAATGTCATCAGTATATAGGAACCTTTGTTATGCCTGCAAATGATGTCTTTTAAAAAGGAGTTTCTAAAATACTGATCGGACTGACATAATGCTGCAAAGAAGTTTCCAGACTGGGATTTTAAATGTCACTGATTTCTTCCATAAGTCAGACATGTATGTTCACACCTTTTAAAAAATGTGTTTTCACTCTGACCCACCTAATTCCTAGCCTGCCTATCAAAATTGCTACATATTCCTTAAAAGCTAATATTAAAATTGTTTCCTCTATGAAACCATTTGTTTTTGCCTCATCTTCTTTAGATACAAATGTACTTACCTACCCCCTGTGATGTTAGAGCCTCTGGTTTGGAATTCTAAAGAATACTAAAGAATTCTAAGCATACTAAAATTCTTCAAAGTGCCTTAGGTTATAAATTATCTATACCTGTGTGTTATCTCCTTATGAGACTCTAATAGCAGGGCTCATCTCACCTATTTTTTCTCAAATAACAAATTATATTGCATTCTTGATGGTCTTTAAAGATCTATTAAAATAAAATAAATTGATTTTATTTTTGGCACTGATTTGTTCTTTGAGTTTTATAAGGTGCTACTTTTAAAAAATCTCGCTCACACCACCACATGCCAAAAAGGAGTGCCCCAAAGCCATGTAGGAAGCACGTGTGGCAGACTCTTGGCTCCAATCCCTGATCATAGCCCACACTTTGTATTTTAATAAGCTGATATACCACCCACTGGCTAATAATTATACTCTGATTTTCTGATGCTATGTAATTCATAATGAGAAACTCTAAGAGCCCAAGCATGCTCTCCTTTTACTAGGAAAAGTTCCACTGCGAACTATTTCTCAGAGTTATTTAACCAAATGCTATGATGTTTGGAGCTTTCTTCATGATGATCGGATGTGTCAGGGGAAGAAGGAGCACAGATGAATCAAGAGCAGTCATGAGTGGAGGACTATTTTACTTCACTTCTGGATACGTGGGGGATCATTGTACAATCCCCTCTAATTTTGTGTACGCTTAAAATTTTTCCAATTTAAAAAAGATTAATTAAGAGCGGTTCAGCTAAAGAGGAAAAAAAACTCTCTGGGATTCTTCCTTTGCTTTTGGTCAATATATTTTTCATTAGAGGCCAATCCATAAAGTGATAGGTAGGTAGGTAGGTAGGTGGTAGGTAGAAAGACTATAACAGCAGAGCCATCTCACCTATTTTTCTCAAATAATATAGCATATTGCATTCTTGATGACCTTTAAATATCTATTAAAATAAAATAAGTTGATTTTATTTTTGACACTGATTTGTTCTTCAAGTTTTATAGATAGATATAGATATATAGATGGGTAAGGAAGTAGATAGACTGATAGAAAAATGGGTGAAAGAGAAATGTTCCATCTAACTTCCATTTATCTTGACCTCATTCTTTCTAGACCTTCCCCACTGGTGAGGACTTATGCTCCCAGTTCTGGTAATTTTCTGATTGTCTAGGGAAAGCCAAAGGCATAATGGTATAGAATGGTGTAGAATGGAGGTGAGAAACAACATCTCACATGACACTAGCTAGCATTTCTTGAGTTCCTGAACTGCTGTTTATTAATATACTTAATCTTTCTTGTACACCAGCCAAAGAAATCGATCCTATTTATTACTCTTTTTTTTTGGAGGAAACGTGATGTAACTTAATAAACTTGATGTAACCAACTCACAAATGGAGGAGCTGGGATTAGAGCCCCTGCCTCTGGCCTCACAGTCTCTTCCTGCAGGCATTATGCCATATAGTGTACTAGAAAATATCTGACAGAATGTAAAGAATGACCAAAACAAATCCAAGTCGCTGTTCTTCAAGGCCTGGCACAACTTCCCAGTTTCTACTCACAATTCCCTCCCTGGATTTTGGCTTTATACTTTTGCAAATTCCTCGTTGGAGTGCTTCCTGTCAATGGTTGTAGGCTCCTCTCTGTATTAATCAGTTTTGCTGAAGTAATAGAAACTTAAAAATCATTGGCTGATGACAACAAAGGTTTAGTTCTTGTTATGTTTCAGTTGTGGATTCACCATGGCCACGTGTCTTCTCATTCTCCACCCAGACTTGTAGGGAAGCTTCCAGACAGGAGCGAGAATTCAGATGGAAACCTATGGTGCTTCCTAAAGTCTCTGTGAGAAAAGTCACATCCTTTGGTCAAAACACATCACCTGGCCAAGCCCAATGTCAGTAAGGCAGTCATTCCTTTCTCTCAGGAAACACATCAAGACATAGGGAACACAAAGAAGCAATTATTCTCTTTAAAGGAAAAGCAGGGAAAATCATTGTGAAAAGTGATTTAAGCTACCACCTTCATTTGGGGGGAGCGGTTGTTGTGACCTGGAATTGAACTCCAGGGCACTCAACCACTGAGCCACATCCCCAGCCATGTTTGGTATTTCATTTAGAGACAGAGTCTCACTGAGTTGCTTAGCACCTTGCTTCTGCTGAGGCTGGCTTTGAACTTGTGATCCTCCTGCCTCAGCCTCCTGAGCCGCTGGGAGGCTGTGTGTTGTGTGCCACTACATTCTGCCACCTTCTTTTTCAATTTCCTTTTGGTTCTTAACGTTATTTGCTCCAACACCACTCTGCTCACAGCTGCTGAGATAATATGTCCCATATTCTCTCAATATCCATTCCCCCAGTGCAAGGTATTCCTTGAATCATACAAATAGGAACCTTCAAGGTTCTTGAGTCCAACCTTCCTGTTTTCGGAAACAAGCTTGTCTATTCTTGTTACAAGAACATCATTTCCTGAGGTGTCCTTTGTATGGTGAAATAAAAGCTCACTGGCACTCAGAACTTTGGTGACCAAGGTTATACTTAGAAGAAAGGTTATTTAGAATTTCATGCGGAACAAAGAACATGACCCAGTAGCCTGTCCTAGAATAGGCTAGTTCAGAACCCGGGTCCCTTCTAGTATTCTACTGTACCCACTTTTTGCCACTTTCTACTCCATTCTTAGAAGAAATCAACTGTAACCCTGGCCCTGTATCTATATTCTATAGGAAGAAAGGTCAGAGAAAGAAAGAAAGAAAGAAAGAAAGAAAGAAAGAAAGAAAGAAAGAAAGAAAGAAAGAAAGAGAGAGAGAAAGAGAAAGAAAGAAAGAAAGAAAGAAAGAAAGAAAGAAAGAAAGAAAGAAAGAAAGAAAGAAAGAAAGAAAGAAAGAAAGGAAGGAAGGGAGGGTGGGTGAAAACATGTGCATAATCTGTTTAATATGATAAAATAGTTTACCCAAGACCAACATCTGTGCAATTCTGCTTATATCTCACTGGTCAAAATCGAGTCATCCAATTTCCAAAGAACTTTGGAAATTTATTTTTTTTTAAGTTTTTATTTTCAAAAATTAGAGAGTCACAAGAAATTGCAAAAATCATAACTAAAGTTCTTATGAAACCGTTATGACATGTCCTTGAATGATGATATATAACTACATAGCAGTACATTATCCAAATTAAGAAATTCACACAGACTATAAGAAGCTAGACTGCATTATGGATACCAGTAAGATTTCACCAGTTCTTGCATGCCCTCAATTTTTGGATTTTATGTCTATGTGCCCAGGTCTGTGACATTTATCACCTGTCTAGATTCATATGACTATGACTGCAATCAAGATAGGGAACAGTTCCATTACCACAATGCAACTCCAGGAGATGGGTCTTTTTACCTGCATATATTGCAGCCCTAAATAAAAATCAGGGATCCTGCTAGGAAGGAAGAAGGGGAAATGGATTTGGGGTAGGTAATAGCAGCATCTACCACAAAGAGCAGCTATTTTAAGTAGAAGGAGTTTTCCATGATCCTAGAGGCATGAATAGCTTCTGTCCACTCCCATTCTTCCTTCTGACATATATACTCCCTTTGTTCTTTAGAAATCTCTCAAACAAATGCCATACAATTTGATTTATCTCATGCTGTAAGGCTGTAATGACCCCATTGAGATGTGGAATTCATGATTTCAGGAACCAGCAAATATATGTCTGAGTTCAATACTACCAAAACCACCCAAGAGACCAATGAAAGAACAAAGGGTTTTTGTTGTTATTGTACTAATGATAATAATTCCTTGACACAGTACCAAAATGCAGCAAGCACAGAGAAATGGAAAACACAGCTAGTCTCACATCGCAAGGCATTTGGGGTTGAAAATAGGAATAACCTCTTAACTAGAGGTACAACCAATATTTGCACTCTAATTACAGTAGTCCCTGAATGAGATCCAGCAGTGTGCTTACTATACGACCCAGGCCACATTCCACTTTGTCTTCCAACAGGAAAGTTCTTAAAGTGTCAATAATGAGAAGAAATAGCTATAAGGTGTGTGTAGAGAATATTCATGGTGGGAAAAATATATCTCCAAGAAAATATAAATGCTTAAAAGAAGGATCATTTTAGTAATTGTACTTTCCTTAAATGCATTTGCTCTGTCAAAACAGGGAAAGCTTGACCTGACCTGATTGATTTGTGACTAATAAAGGCAATCTCATGATAATTTTATATGCTCAATTAAATTAATGTTAAAACTATAATATTTGTTCTCCCTACAGCTATGAGCTATTGATGGTCTACTGCAAGCACTGTTAATATAATCAGCAACAGGCTTCTCAGGCTTTGGGGAAAGTGACCCCAGACAAGCAATAGAATAACTTCAAGAAAACCAGTTTATCCTCTAGAGTACATTCTTTTCAAATGCTGCCTTTCCCACAAATGAGGTATTTTTCATCATGATGTGGTTAAGATGGATGATGTAAGACACCAGAGTAAGCATTGTGAAAATAAGGGTCAATCTATTTGCTATTGGATTGGAAGTTCAATGATAAAACTACAAGACAGTCAGTTTATATGACCAAAGGGGAATGCCATTGTTAGGTGCCCGTATTCCCACAAAGTGACACAAGCTGTATTCCACTCCTTCCCAACTCAATTTGGCCCTAGTTCTAGGACCTCATCAACAGCTAAGGTTGATACATTTTTTTATATACTCATTTCCCTTTGTGTTAGAGGTTAGCTTCTGAGCCCCAAAGCTGTTAAAGGCCAGAGAAGGTCAGAGCTAATAGGCTTTCTCAAGTTGCAGATGCTAAAAAATTAAAATACATATGCAAAACAGATTAGTATAGACAATAAGGAGTGGTAGGGACTGTGGCTGATTGTCTTGAGTTTCTATGGGATGCCTTATACAAATACATTCAAATTCACAATAAAAGCAAACTAAAGAAAACAATAGTCATGCACAGTGGCTCAGGCCTGTAATCCCAGCTGCTCAGAAAGCTGAGGCAGGAGGATGGAGAGTTCAAAGACAGCCTTAGAAAAAGTGAGGCGCTAAGCAACTCAGTGAGACCCTGTCTCTAAATAAAATACAAAATAAGGCTGGGGGTGTGGCTCAGGGGTTGAGTGCCCCTGAATTCAATCCCCAGTAACAAAAAAGAAGAGTGAACCAGAAAACCATGCTTTCCCACTAATTTGATGGACAAATTCAGCCTGGTGCCTCTGCTGTAAAACTTAGTTTTAGTCAGCTTTTTCACTGCTGTGACTAAAGGATCCAACCAGAACAATTTTAGAAGAGGAAAAGTTTATTTAGGGGCTCGCGGTTTTGGAGGTCTCCATCCATAGTCAGCAGCCTCCATTCCTGGGAGCACGAAGTGAGGGAGGACATCATGGCGTAAGAGTATGACAAGAGGGAACCAGCTCATATTTTGATCAGAAAGCAGAGAGTAAGATCTCCACTCTCCCAATACAAATATACACCCCAAAGCCATGCCCTCAATGTGCTAACTCCTCCAGACACTCCCCACCTGTGTCCAGTTACCACTCAATGAATCCCATCAGGGATTAATTCACTGATTAGTTTAATGCTCTCACAACCTACTCATTTCCCTTCTGAACCCTCTTATATTGTCTCACACATCAGTTTTTGGGGGGGCCACCTCATATCTAAACTGTCACAGACTTGTACTAGATGAAAGACAATTGTGAGACCAACTGCGTTCTTTTGCAACTCCCCAGTTTTCATTTATTGCATAATTGAATTCCAGTCCTCTACCTTTCTTGTTGTTCGTTCCACTCATACATTTTTGCAATGGGCTCCATCTTAATATTTCATTATCAGTTTCTCACGCAAGTCATTCACTCCTCAATTGATCTATAAAACCAGAAAGTCAACACATCTATTAGTCTTACAGTTTGGATTCTGAGCTAGGATCACTGGCATCATCAAACTGTTCACAAAGGTAACACATACCTAAGCACAGAATGAGGGTTCAAATCTTCCTTGGGCCCACATCACAGAAGAGAAGATGGAAATCATTGATCTTAAAAAGATCCTTCAGATGTTTCAGAGTTTTATTGATGCTAAGAAACTGTGCTAAGAAACTATTAAGTGATTGATAGCTCAATGTTTTTCATGATCAAAAGTTCCCCGATACACTTTTTTTCTGAAAGTTTTTTGTTTTTTTTTAAATTATGTGCCTACTGATAATGAATACTTTCATCTAGCAGCACTAAGGGAGTGAAGACGAAATCTATCTGTGCACATACAATGATATAGAGGCTCATGTCTCAGTTTGGTCCACAAGGGCGTATTTGAGATGTGGTAGACTCAAAATGACTGCAGATTCTTCATCCTTTTCCCATGGAGGATGTGGAGTACAATTCATTTCACCTTGAATCTATGCTGATCTGTGTTTTGCTTGAACAATAGAGTGCAGTACAAGGTGTATTCTGGAACTTCTAAAGCTGGGTGTTAAGGTGTCTTGCTGCTTCCATCCAAGTTTTTTGAGACTCCCGGAAACTTGAGCCACTATGTGAGGAGTCTCATTGCACTGAGACTGCCAGGCAGGATATAGGGACACATATAATCACTTTCCAGTCCTAACTGAGCCCAGACCTCCAGTCATCCCTTAGAAGTGACAGATATATGAATAAGGTGGTCTTGGACACTCCTCACTAGACCAATCACCAGCTGCATACCACCGAGCAGCCATTATTGTTGCCTTGAGCTGCATCAACTTCCTGACTTATTCAATTATATAATACTATAATGTGCTTGCTTTTCAAAAACACTGAGTTTGAAGCTGATTTTTTAAAAATATTTTTAGGTGTAGATGAACAAAACATCTTTGTTTGGTTTATTTAGGACTTCTTGTTGTTGTTTTGTTTTGTTTTGTTGTTTTGGGGTTTTGTTTTGTGTGTGTGTGGTGCTGGGGATCAAACCCAGTGCCTCACATGTGCTAAGCAAGGGCTCTACCACTGAGTCACAACCCCAACCCCTAGAGCTCTTTTTTTTTTTTTTTTTTTTTTTTTAATGAGGAACTGATCACCAGAACCCTGAATGAATTTGGTACTATTAGGATCGTCCCTATCAGGAAAGTGAGGTACAGCAGGATTGTGTAACCTGTCCATGATCACTCCAATAATAGGCAGAAAGGCTGGAATTCACATCAGGAAATAACTTGATTTTAAAAGTTAGAATGCACTTATTCAAGCTAAGGAAAGGTTATCCTACTGTGCTGTATCTTCAGTAGCATGTTTAGGCCAATTATTTGCTTTCCTCTGCTTCACTTTGGACTCTGTGGACAAGCTTCATGAAGGACCAGACACCCTGGTGAGATGCTGCAGGCAAACATCAAGGGGGTCTGAATCTGATTGCAGTACACAATACTTCTATTTATAAGGATCCTCAGGGGGAAAAAAAAAATCCTTCCTGACATTTGGATCAGAAATAGTTACAATTGTTCTGAACAATTGGTTTGCTTTGAATAACTGTTACTACTTGTTTCAAAAACAAATATATAGCATCTAGAGACTCAGCTTATACATTTTTCAATTTCCTTTACCCCATTTCCATTTTATGTCACAACTTTTGCTTTCTTGTTTGATTTTGCTCTACTCCTTTTTTATGTAATGTATCTGTAGCTTGTAAATGGTTGTAAAACACATTTTGGAGCCATGCAAGGTAAGCAACAATCAATTAATAAAATGACGTCTGGCTAGATAGTTTTTAGTACATGTGTAAGCTACAGAACTTACCTTACTTTGATACTCTCAGCTTGAATACAAATAGAAATGTGTGTATGTGAGCGTACACACATGCACATGCGTACATGCAAATTGTATCATAGGCCACCTGATTCAAAAATTACAAAATATTATATTACTTAATTTTTTTTCTGGGAAAATAAAAAGGGTAGTCCAGTGAGGAAGAAAAAAATAGTTTTAAACAACATTGATTAGAATGCTCTTTGGAGAAAGATAAAAATTCTCACCTAAGCAGAATTAAATTCAAGGACATTATTTTTTTTGTAACAAGAAGTCTGGAGCGTGGGGGCGGTGGCATGCACCTCTAATCCTCAGCTCAGGAGGCTGAGGCAGGAGAATCCAAAGTTCAAAGCCAGGCATAGTAATGGTGAGGTGCTAAGCAAGTCAATGAGACCCCATCTCTAAATAAAATATAAAATAGGACTCGGGATGTGACTCAGTGGTTGAATGTCCCTGAGTTCAATCTCCAATACAAATTAAAAAAAAAAAAAACCCTCTGGAGGCAGACCATTTGTGACAGGGAATGGACTGCTGTCTCTGTCCTTCTCCTGGCCTTGTCCCTGGGATAGTAAGGAGGCTGCCGCCATTTTTGACATCACTTCCACACAAGACAATTTCAAAATCCTGAAGCAGGAGACAGCCACAATGTCAAGAAAGCTCTCTTCCATCACCTTTTTACCTTTGTCACAAAGGAAATATCCTTCTTGAAGACTGCAGACGGGCTGCCTCTTATATATCTTCATTCACAATTGTGCAACAAAGCCACTCTTGGGTACAAGGGAAACTGGGAAAGTCAGATTTATCTTTTTCGTCTTTTGTAGTTAAAAAGAAGAAAGCAGAAATTGGGATAGAATCGTTGATAGGAAGCTGAATATTGCCTTCATCACAAGCATGCAATTAAAAAATACAAATATTTAACTGTGGATATGGACTGGGAAGTAGCCTATCAGAACAGGAGAGACCCTTGACCTGCTAGTTAGACTATACTGCGACTGGCTGGTTATGTTAGTCTTGTTTAGAAACCAAGTTTCCCGAAACATCAGTAAGAGTCTCACAAGAATGTTCATGTTGACTCCTTAGTTCTTCCTACAAACAGAAAAAAAGAGCATTTGTTTAATCAGGTTTTGAGGACAGAGGTGTGTGCTAATGGCCAACAGTCGGCTACCTGTGTTACTTCTTCAGGTTGAAGGACAGATCAATAGGCAGGTCTTTAGAGTAACCAGCTGCTTTGAGAGAGCAGCTCTACTTGTTCTTTCTATGTTATGTGCGAGAAGCTGTTAGCTGCTAGCCAAATATCTGATTAACACAAGTCATTTGTTGCTACTGCAATGTAAGCTTTCCTAAGGGTGATCTGGACCAGAATCTCCTAAAATCCCTTAAAATCCAATTTCCTAGATCCCATTCCAAACCCAGAAGCCAGATGTTTGTGCACTTTTAAGAAAGATCTAAAGTTAAAAGATTCTTTATCATCTATTTTGCCTTAAAAATACATTGATTTCAATAATTAGGTATCTGAGAAAAGAACAAGATATTAGGATGATTATGCCTTGTTGCCTTTATTGATTTGTTTCCTTCTTCTTTATCTTAAATTACCATGCTTGACATTTTCCCCTGTGATTCTCATACAGGTTCTGGAATTTCACACCTGATTTCTTTTGGCATGTGTCTTTTATGCACAGCAAAAGGTAAAATAGCTATTGAATTTATGTTATCTATAAATCATTTTGAGGACCCTGCCTGGAAACTTTGATTCTTTTCATCTACAAGGCCATATTTTACAATAATTGTTCTAAATGCCTGATACATCCCCCCTCCCCTGCATATGCATACCAGGAATTAAATAAAATTAAACAAGAACAGGCAAACAGAGAAAAATGCAAGTCCTTTGTAAAAAGTAGAAATTCAGGTACTCTTTTATTAGATCACAGCACTCTGAGACAGATTAAATTTCAAGCATGGAGACTTTCAACATTATTCTTGTGGTTACAAAGCATCCAGAGGCATTCCTTTGCACTAATAATTACGCTCTCGGGTAATGCAATTGTTCCCAGAAATTGAACATAAAGGTTCTAAGTAAATAATAGTTTCCTTTTTATTTATCACAATACCAGAGAATAAAGTGTAGATTAATTAAATGCTCTTGCATTAGTTTCTATATGGTATTGATTTGCAATTCAGAGTTAAAGCTTATCCTCTCACGGTAAAAAGCCTGTTTATAAGATTGTTTTTAATTTTCTTCTCAAAAGGTTTAATTTATAATTCAGTGTGTTCTCTCCTCTCCTTTAATTGTTCACAACAAACGATGCAAATGCTTAAGTTATGCTTTAAAAATTCCCTTCTGGCATGGAAATTTTGGAATGAGAGTATTCTCACATGTTCCCTCTTGGTATGCTTTTATAATTTCTCCAGAAATGATACATATATTTAAGTATATGTGAATAAGTGTCCTCTCTTATTACAATGGGAAAGTGGAACAAAAGAGAGCATAACTTTCTGTCATGGAGGAAGGACCACCAGGACTAACATGATAATCAAGAGCAATAGTTTTTATAAATGACTAAAATAAATAATGACTGTTCCAGCTTGCTCCTGGTTGTTTCTTTTTCTTCTTCTTAATTCCAACTATTTTTCATCTCTTGTAAATATTTTAAAAAATCCTTCATAGAGAAGGGCGTCCATGGACAGTGGGTTGCATTACATTGCAAATAACAACGAGAAAAAATGTTATTAATCAATGGAAACACTTAGACTGTATATAAAACTTAAAATGTATATAAAACACAAGCAGCAAAGACAGTTCTTACTTAAATTCACCCTTCCACTTTAAAAAATAAAAAGAGGCTTGTTTGCATGTAAAGATTCTGTATTTTTATTCTCTGTCCAGTTTGGGAATTCCTATTTGCTTTATCCCATTTCCATTTGTATTTATATCGAAACAGAAAAGGTCAATCTAATTCCAAGCGGAACTCAAAGTCATAATGTGGAATGGAGACCATTGATAAAAGATAATCCCCCTTTTCTCCCAGCCTGGTGGATGAGATCTGAGTGGATTAAGCAGATTTGGACCAAACCAACAATGGTTTATGAAAAGTCAAGCTGTGAGTTTGGCATCAGGACTGAAACCATTTTTGGATGTCCTGTGGAAGGAAGAGAGTCAAGCTGTCTCTTTTCCAGGAAGACAGAGTCCATAAGGAGGTTCCAAAATGAGAGAATTCACAAACTTTGGAGACTGGCTTCTAGATACATGCCATGTGGCTTATGTAGGTTTTAACTTTCTTAAAATTCACTCCCAACTTTCAAAAACATGAAACTTAACATAATCATCAAGAGAATCCATCTTTCTGTAGAAATGACAACATCTGTCAATAGGAAGCCTGCACATGGCAGCCATGGGTAAAGGATGGAGTCCTTACTCTCCTGGCTCCTCTTATTTGCTCATCCCTTCACTCAGTTTTCACCTGCCTGGCCTCTGGAGGCACTGACTGTGTGACTCCAATGTAACACAAAATTTGTACTTTTGCAGATCAGGAGAGAAGTTGTAAGAAATGAGGCTATGAGAGTGAGACCTCAGACATGGTCAATTAAGACAGAAGTAATGCCTATAGAAAATGTCAACACAATAATAGAACTTCCTAAAAATCAGTCTTCTTGGGCTGGGATGTTGCTCAGGGGCAAAGTATTTGCTTCGAATTTGCAAAGCCCTGGGTTCAATCCACACTTCAAAAAAGAAGAAAAAAAAAAAGAAAAGAAAGAAAAAAAAAACTAATATCAGTCTTCTTTCTATTGATACCATGCACTAGCAAGTCTGAGGAACATCTATGATGTAGAGATATTCCCTTCTCCAAAATGAAAATACTTCAATAACTTAATTTTAAACAATTGTAGTTGAATTTTAATAACATGTATATATGTCTGTTTTGTTTTTGCTATAACAAAATAGCACAGATTGGGTAACTTATATGAAGCAAAAATTTATTGGCTTGTGGTTCTAGGAGCTGGGAAGTCCAAGATAGAGGGGCCAGTGTCTGGTGAAGGCCTTCTTCTCATCACTCCATAACAGAAGGGTAAAGTGAGAGCCAGAGAAAGAGCCAAAGGAGGCTGAACTCCCTCTCTGGCTTCCACAATAATGCACCCACGCCTGCAATGGTGGCATCAGCCTGTTCATCCTACATTTATGGCCAAGTGGCCTCTCATCAGGCTCCAGCCCACAACACTGTTTCATTGGAGATAAAGTTTCCAACACAAGCTTTTTGAGACACATTCAAACGATAGCAATATGTAAGAAGCTAATTAGAACATTTTATTATTTCTATTTGATTAAATTTCATATTCTGCATTAAAAACAAAGACAATTCCCAATTAGTCAACCTGACCCAGAACACCTCGCTGCAGTTATATAAATTCACATTGAGAGGAAGTCCATTAACAGTTAAAAACCCTCGGAGCCTGCTTCAGGCTAAATTCCTGTTCGTGTTTGAACAGTAGCTTCAAAATAAACAATGATAGCACAATGACTGAAAAGACTAAAAGCAGAACTCCAAGGACTTCAACTCTGTATCCCATTATGTTTTAATTTATGTTTACAATCCTTAAAACTGAAGAGACATTTAAAGCCTCTAGAATCAATCATACTATCCTGAAGAAACAAAGATTTGGGAAGTTGTATTTTCTGGGAGTTATTATTATCTAGAATTTTTCATGATCGCTGCCAAATACATCCTTATGCTTAAGATTTCTCATAATGATTTCGATGCATATTGCTTCAAAGGAAAAACATGTTTTGGAATTAGAACTAATACTTTTTTTAAAGTTTACATATGTATATATATAAACTTTAAAATATATATAATATATATATTTTTTTTAGTTGTTGATGGACTTTTTATTTTATTCATTTATTTATATGCAGTGCTGAGAATTGAACCCACTGCCTCACGCATGCTAGGCAATTGCTCTACCACTGAACCACCACCCCAGCCCAATACATATATGTTTGTGATCAATTACAAATGAAATAGATTGAAAAATCTAGTTATACTATCATTTACTCAGGAACATATAAATAAGAATAATTATTATGAAGTCATCAACAAATTGACAGAAATAAAGCCTTGAAAACAAACCAATGTTTTAACCATGGCAATGAGTGATCATTTGGGTATGTATATTCTTCTTTGTTCAAAGAATATTTTATTATAATGGAAAAGCATTAGTCCATTATTCAATGCTTCTGTTCTGGCTCTTTTTATCATTAATCCTTTAACTTTAAGGTTATTATTAAAATTGATTTTATTTTATAAAGAAGAATAGTGTTAAGGTAAGATCATCTCTGAATGTCAATTATACTAGATCTTTCTTAATGTAAACTACTACTTTACTCCTAAATTAGATCCCAGGATTTAGCAGATGCAGGTAGCAGGGATTTCCGGTGGTTTTCTCTTGTTTCTTGTGGTGCTGGAGCTGGATTCCAGGGCCTCATCCATTCCAGGCAAGTGCTCTACCACTGAGCTACCCCCAGTCCTGGGTAGCAGGTTTTTACATGCATCTGGACTGAATTTCATGCCAGCTTATAATCTACAATAGAATTTTCTGCACTGTGAAGTTTTCTCAGGGGTCCCATTCCTGTAGCGTTAGAGCTATTCTCTCCATGGTGAATCCCACAGCCTTTTGTTCTCAAATAACTATGTCATGAATAAGTGTTTAGAAGATTGTCTCTCCCCATACACATGAACTCTCAGAAAATGGGGAATAAACAATGCTGCATTTCAAATATTCAGCAAATTCTCCTGAAGTCAATTTATGAATTTACACACATCATGAATAAGTAAGCCTTAATGTTCTTAGGTACATTTGAAATGGATGATATTTTTTTCTTTAGGAGCATACTCTATCCCTAATATCATTAATATTACTTTAAAACCAGGCCCCCCCTACTCATGTTAAGTCTTGTAAATCTGAATAAATGCTTTGGAAATGCTCAAATAGCCACTCACTGATCTGAGGATAGTCCAGGATAGGGTATTTCCTCAAATTTCAATCGATCCACATCTCTTCATTTTCAGTTTATTTGTCTAGTTATTTACTAAATACTTTTTTTCTAACTCTACCCAGTTTGAAAAAAAAATTATCATCAGAAATAACTTCCATGAATGTTTGGATTTCATATGCCTATTACATTATTTTTCTAATGCACACTAAAACAGTCACATAAATATCAAAACATCACATGTCCATCCTACTACTGTCTGAAAGAAATCACCTTGTATACACCATGGGAAACATGGGCACAGTGGAATTGCCACAGACTTTGTGGTAAGAAGAATTCATGCTGGATCTGGAGTTTTGCCACCTACAAAGTAATTTACCTACCTTAAAAGTCAATGCTCCTGCCTAGCAGGTGGCGCATGCCTGTAATCCCAGGAGCTTGGGAGGCTGAGACAGGAGGATTGCAAGTTCAAAGCCAGCCTCAGCAAAAGTGAGGCGCTAAGCACTTCAGTGAGACACTGTCTCTAAATAAAATACAAAATAGGGCTGGGGATGTGGCTGAGTGACTGAATGACCCTAAATTCAATCCCCAGCACCCAATCCCACCGAAAGTTAATGTTCCTTATAAATATGGATATCAGAAAACTGACCTCAGAGAATTTCTATGATGATTAAATGAAATACATATGTCCAACTCCTGCATTATTTTTGTGTTCCACAAAGTACAGCTGCTAAGATGATATTGATTCTTCTGGCCTTTAAACTGCAGCCTCTCTTTCTCCATTTCTCACTAATATTTTGTTGATCCCTGACAGAAACAAGATGGCCCAATTTTATTTGCAAAAGAAACATGGGTCATAGCAGTTGCATGGAGTAAAAATAAGAAGGGATATGATAGTGTAGGCACAAGAGACAGAATGGCGTCGTCTCTGGGCACTGTTCCACTAGTTAGTTATCTCCATCCAAGAAACTCCACATGGGGCTCTGTGGGGTCATCTTTATATTTAGTAAAATCGAGGGAGTAAATTATTTTTCCATTCAAAGCGTTATTTGATAAAATGCTTCACTGTTTAATACATCTCCCCTTGCTTTCTTGTTTTCTCTCTCTCCTTTCCCCTTGTTTTTATTATGGGAGTACACATAGAGCAAAGTTCACTGTGAGAATGAAAAGATTTTTCTACTCTGATTTCAAGAAAGGGTTTTTCAAGTTCAAACAGGTTTTTAAACTTCAGGTTTCTTGATGCTTCTCCTATTGAACCATTAACCCAGCCCCTCAGGAGAGTGTTCTAATCTTCCCGCTTTCTTCCACCCAGGTGGCACCAGTTTGCATTTATTTATTCTTTTCTTCTCTTGTTGTGGGACTTGCACTCTCAGAGAGAAAGTAGGTTAAAAACAAGAGCAGAAATCAATAGCGGGAATTCGAAGAGTGAACAAGAATTTTAGTTTACTTTTTTTTTTTCTCCCAGAGAGAAAAGTGCTTAGAGTTTTGATTGTATGGTAGATATACCTCTAAAGCATTTAATTAAGATGTCTGAGGCAGATAATAACAAATGTGAGGGACTCCTTGGATGATCATCAAGCAGACACCTTGAGACAAATGTGCAGCCAAGCAAGAATATGCTTCTCCTTTTGCCTCTTCATCCTGTGGACCCAGCCAGCTGACGATGCATAACTCAGAGGTCAGCCCCACTCTGTTAGAAGAACATACGTTCTAGGTTAAGACAGATGTGAGTTCAAATCCTAGACCTAGCATCATCAATGGCAGCACTAAATGTTACTTAAATCCTCTGAATCTCAGTTTCCATGGACGAAAATTGAGATTATACAGGATTTTATGGAAATAGAGCGAGAAACTGTTCTGTTGATTTATTACTACATAAAAAGACATTCTAGGACTTGGTGTAAACATGTCTATGTCATTAAACTCAAGAATTTTGGATATCAGGAGTTCAGGTGTGACTCTTCTCCACTCTTCCCTCATCTGGGAAGATTCGTATAGGCTGGGGCTGCCTTGAATGACTGGAGGATGGAACTCTCTGGAGAGTTCTTCAATTTCATGGCTGGCTCCTGGGCCGGAATGACTTATTTAGCTGGGAGCATATTGGCATCTCTCCCAATATAGTCAAACAGCCTCTCATGTGCTATTTCCTTCAGGTCTCTCCATCATGGCAACCTTGGGATGATCAGATTTCTTATGTAGCAACCTGGAATTCCACCAGTGAGGATTCTAGAAAACAAGATGGAAGCTGATTGACCTTTTACAATGTAGTCGTGGAAACCACACAGCATCATTTCATAGGGGATCAATCTATGCTCCAGCCCTGTCGGATAGCTAGGGTATGATTGGAGCTCCAGAAATGTTTTAGGTCAGCATACCACAAATTAATTCCCTGTAATAAAATACCTTAGTGAATAGATCAAAATGTATTTGAACATGCCCTTCAGAGGGCACACATCTATCTATCCATTAACTCATTATATCACAACACCCTTCTCTATGTAGGAGAAATCTTTTTCCTTATTATGCAAATAAAGTAAGCTCAGGGAGTTTAAATCTATTTCTCAGCAACCCACAGTAAGTGGTGGTGTGGCTGGGAACAAAACTCAAGGTTCCTGATTCATGATGCAATCTGTTTTGTTTTGTAAAGTGAATGGGGGAAACACATTCACTATGTAACTTTCTCTATGAGAGAGCTCTGTTCACCACTGACAATTTCAGCTCAATTATAAAACCTGTTTGTGTATGTGTGTATATATAGTAAGTTCTTTTTAATATATGTTTCCTTTGATTAGCTTAGAAAAGTAAAGTTACATTTCACATTTACATAATGTGGCACTTTCTATGAAAATATTCTTATGATTAAATCCTCCCCTTTTTGTATTAAGAGAAAAAAGTTCCAGAGAAACTGACTTTCTGGAACCATTAACAGTTATTTATACCTTGATACAAATGAGTTTCTCAGGGTGTCTTGTGGTAAAGTTGTCCATCTCAAAGCTGTCACCCATTGTCTATTCTATTTCTCCCTCAAGTAGGAACTGACCTTAGATCAAGGTATGGTCTCAATTTATTTCCATCCTACTTGCTAAAGAAAGTTTCAAGAGTGTTCTTGTGACCACATTTTTGCCAATAAACAACAACAACAACAAGTTTGTTGGGGTCTTCTGGGAAGGTTTCCCTAAGTCATTGGAGAGACTCTGGAATTCTAGCCCTGTCATTCCTCAGGGATCCAAAGAAGAAATCCAGTTTCCCAGTCGGTTGTAGGAAATTAATCAGGCAGTCCTCAGAGAAGAAAGGCTGGAGATCAAATCCGTATTCGGAGAAGGACCATGATCAGGAGAATCTCAGAAAATCACAACTGTAGTGGACACTACTTGCCCTTATCTCCTTTTCCATACGAATGCACACCTCAGCTAGGAGTACTGACTACGAACAGCTAACTGCTGTCCTTCCACCTAAAAAATTGCTCTTTGTGGATGAGGAGGCAAACCTTCCACATGCCTCCACCCTTGAAGTTCTGTATCCCTCTATCCCTGGAATGTCCCGAAGCAATGACTCACAGCCACTGAGATGTAAAATACTTACCTCAGGTGTGACCATTTGTGTTACAATTCATGCTCCAGAGCATCCATGGGATCAGGCTGAAGCTGACTCCACTACATCTCGGCCTACCACCTCCCCTTGCCCCATCCTGTTTTCCTCACTTCCTGTCTCCTGAGGGTACTTCCTTCATAAATCACCTGGACCCAAATTCCTATCTCAGGTTTTCCTTCTTGAGAACCCAAGCTATGACAATGCCTGAAAGTCTGATTAAACCATACGTGACACGTGCCCTATCTCTGTTCTTCAAGTTGTATACACCAGTATGATTCCTTATCTTTGAAGAGAGTTTGAGTAAGCATTTTATTTTGTTGTTGTTGTTGTTTTGTCTGTTTGTTCCTTATACTCAGAAGCTTCCTAAGGAATGACATGTAGACTAATGGGCGTTGATTACGAAAGTTGAGTCAGAAAAGGTACATGTTCTAACTTTATACAAGGGACATGCTATTTTGCTACTAGAACCTGGAGTATAGAATTTTGCACTCAGTGAGGGACAAAAGTTTTCTGGGATAAGCATTTTTGAGGGTGTGCTAAATGTATGTTTCTGTAAGTGTTATTTGCATATATAACTCAGAAATTCCAGGAACTTAAGCCAGGTCATTGGGCTTAAGTTCAGAACATGTATGACCACTGAGAGACATGAAGGGTAAGCAGGGCAAGGAGTTGAATCAAATGACCAAATACCACTGTCACTATCTTAAATGACAATGAAAAAAATAATTTAATCCCTAAAGGGACTATCAGGGATATAAAATTTAGGAAATTGACTTTGGGTTTAGGAAGTCACAAGATCCATGTCCCTACCTCAGGATGTAGGTAGATGAGGTTAGATCTGGGCCTGTGTTAACCCGTATGGTAGCCATTTATCACAAGTAGCTATTGAGCACTTATATGTGACTGGTCTGAATCAACATATAATATTGGAAAGTGAAAATATATATAATGAAAATCAAAGAATTACTACAGGGCTGGGGATGTGGCTTAGTGGTATAGAGTGCTTACCTTGTATCAGGTTGAATAATATATACTGTTAAAACTAACCTTACCTGTTTCTTTTCACATTTTTTAATGTGGCTATAGAAATTTTAAAATTACTCCTATGGTCACCCTTTTGACCTTGACCATCCTTTTATTCCTTCTTGGACCCAGATGATAGTTGTAGCTCCTGAGGTCACTTGTCATGTTGAGAATAGAAGAACAAAGAGAGAAGGAACTTATGACAGTATGGATCCACCATAGTCTTCCTCACAGGTAATTCTCCAAGTTTTTTTTTTTTCCATATGATGAAAAAGTTGTTTTGTTTTCACACTTGTTTAACTGATAAAAAGTTGTGCAATCAAAAAACCTAGGCGATCCCTGGCCTAGGAGAAAGGATAGAGTTACACCTGATTGGTGGTGAGGAGTGAACAAAACAGAAACCAAGTAAACTGAGCCACATGGAAATGAGAGAGAGGTTAGGGTGGAGGAAGAAACTCTTTTTGAACTGCATCAACTTTCACTAAGGGGCTCTCCTTGACTGAGTTTCCTTCAAAAGTGCTTTCCATCAATATAATAAATGCTCAATTGTCAACTTAAAAAGAGAAAAGGTTGACTTTAGCTCACCGTTTCAGAGGTTCTAGTCAGTAATCAGTTGGGCTCCTTGCTTTGTGCCTACAGTGAGATAACAGGTC
The DNA here is from genome assembly GCF_052094955.1 of Ictidomys tridecemlineatus. NCBI lineage: Eukaryota > Metazoa > Chordata > Mammalia > Rodentia > Sciuridae > Ictidomys > Ictidomys tridecemlineatus. The sequence goes on along the minus strand of NC_135478.1, from coordinate 30,425,291 downwards.
ATGGTGGAGCTCATATTGGAATAAAACCACTCACCTCACAGTCAGAAGGAAAAAGGAGCCAGGGCCCTCAATCCCTTTCAAGGGTATATACCAGATGTCCTGAATCCTCTCACAAGGCCTCATCTCCAAAAGGTCCCATAGCCTCCCAGTAATGTTACTCTAGAGACCCAGCCTTCCACACATGGACCTCTGAGGGACAGTCAAGACCCAGACAGCAGCAGGCAGCCCAGAGCTTCCTCGGTAGAACAAAACTCCTTTAAAATCAGGGCTTGTCACCACTCTGGTCTCACTTCCCAAAACTTTCCCGGCTACTCTTTGCTCTACCCTTCCTTTTAGAACCTTAAGCATTAATTCTTTATGAAAAAGGCAAAGTCAAGTGGAAGAATCAGAGATCAAAAAAAAAAGAGGAAAAGTAGATAGGTACCAATAAATCATTAAGCTGTACCTTGTAAGACCAAGTAGTCCTATTGCTGCCTGATGATTAAGTTGTGATTATGAAGTGGTGAAGTTGTGAAGGTAAATCTCTTGTAATAGTAGAGCCAAGTTTTCAGAAGAACAGAGGGACGAGCCCATTTCTTTTCTTTATTTTTATTTATTTATTTATTTATTTTGGTACCTGGGATTGAACTCAGGGCCCTCGACCACTGCACCACATCTTCAGCCCTATTTTGTATTTTATTTAGAGACAGGGTCTCACTGAGCTTAGCGTCTCCCTTTTGCTGAGGCTGGCTTTGAACTTGCGATCCTCCTGCCTCAGCCTCCTGAGCCGCTGGGATTACAGGTGTGTGCCACTGCACCCAGCCTGACATGGGCCCATTTCTGTCACAGCTTTGTGCCATTATTTTCAATACCTAGTGCACGGGTATTGAATTGGCTTTCAACCCAGTAGAGAATGATTTTTCAACTTCATCTCTCTATTCTTTGCTTTTGATATATATCTATCACATATAGACTTCGGGTTTTGACCCAAAATATTGATATATACTTCTTCTTCATCTCCAATAAATAATGAATCCTCACCCATGCAGGTTACCAGTAAAAACTGAACTTAAGACTTTCTTGAACACTTGTTTTAAATCTTACCAAAATACCTTTCTCAGGTTCATGTGTTCATTCAGCAAATATAATAGTGATATCCTAAAGTTAACACTTCTGCCTTCATAGTGAAAACACAAACCTCATAATTTATCAGTTATATAAATATAGATATAGAGATATGTATAGAAACATGTAAGTAAACCATTTCAAAACATTTTATTTCTATATTAAGGAAATGATTTAAGTTCCACATTAGCTAGGAAGGTCATGATTTTGGAGTCTGAGCTTTAGCTATAATGAAACACTTGTCTCATATGAATATGCAGGATTTTGTATTTATTCCCAGTCATGATTTGAGGGATACCCAAAGGAGAGTTCATTGTATTTAGACAAAATTTCTGTGTCCTTTTAGTGTTGACTAGAGTCAATATTAACCATATTTGCAATGTCATCTTTATCTGGAATAGATTTTAATTTAAAATGCAATTAAGATTATGTCAGTAAGGACTCCTTACATGCAAGCAACAGAAAGCCCAGACTGATTAACATAATAAGAGAATGTATTTACTCATGAGGTTGGAAATCTCAGAAGTAGGGCAGCTTTGCCTCAAAGTCTCACTGTGTCTCAGGTCTCATTTTCCTGTAATTCTCTCAGGTTCTTCCCTCCTTTGTGTTTGTCCTCACCCTTAGACTAGTTTCCCTCATGCAGGGAAAGTAGGAAGACAGCTTCCAGGATATCTAAGGCTCCCCATCTCCGTCACTTCTAGATGGAGAAGATCTCTTCCACCAAAATCATCAATGGAAGATCCAAAGTTTCAGATTGGATTAGCTTTCAGCATATCATCAGCTCTAAACTATCAATGTCAGAAGGAAGATGGAATTCTCTTGATTAACATGAGCTAATTCTACCTCTAGAGCTAGAGATATATTCAATTTTATATAAATCGTATGTCTGCTCTTCTGGAAGAAAGGGTTAAACAAATCATTGAGGACCACCAGAATGATCACTGTCAAAGAAAATAAAGCAATATTTCTAAAGTGCACTATTTGCTCTCATATCATGTTCAGTTATATAAAACCGTATATATGGTTTTATATATATATGTATGTATATTTATTCCTTGGACTGGAAGAACTCACAGATTAGATTTTGTGAAGCTTCCTAACTGGATAATTACAGTCTAGGAGAGTGACTAATAAATACAATATTATGTGATAAATACCACATCCAACAACAGAAACATAGTCTTGGAATTACATGAGGCTCAGATCCAAGCTCTGCTATACCCTAGTTATGTGGCCTTTGGCATATGTCCTGAAAAATAAAATGTATATAATAGCACTTTATCATTCATGATGGATTCAGCTACAAGTAATACAAAGCCAAAATGAAATTACTTCATGTTAAAGAAGACCAGGTTGATTGCTTCAGATACTTGGTGACATAATTAAGGGCTGAACTTCTTTGCATTATGCTGAGAAAACCCTCACTTATTACCTGCTTGCTAGATGGCTACAGGGGCCCAAACCATCTCTTCACATAGGGCCCAAAAGGGAAGTCATACATCATCTCTTTGCTCTTACCAGCAACAGGACTCCTTGTCAGAAGTCACTCTTTGGTCCACCCTGCCCCCCACCAGCACACTTCCTCTAATTTGGTCAGAATTGCATCACATGCCCGTGTCTAACCTCTACCTAGTAAAACTAGTAAAATTGTAAGATCATTCTAGAGTAATGGATATTGATCCTCTTGAAATATGCAGGGAGGAAGCTTTCTTCCTCCAGAATATATAGATAAACAGAGAAAAAGCACTAAAAAACCTGGAAGGAAAGTCAGAAAGGAAAAGTCATGTGTTGTTAGAAGTAGAGGTGGACATGGCCAAGATGGACTTGGGAAGCAATCACAATGCCTACTAAAACCAGCCCAACAGTTAGTAAAGAAAAGATCTTAGAACAGTACATAGAATGTGCAAGGGCTCAATAAATGGTTATTAATGTTAACTTAAAAAAAAAAAAGACAGGTATAGTCAGGGAAGTTTCTCCCGAGATGATTCACGTTGGGTATTAAAGACAAAGATATTATGAAATTGCCTAGTTGAGAAATTACAAAGAAAATGTGTATATTGGCACTTTAAAGGGGTTGTGGAGGTTGTAAAAGTAAACAACTAAAGGGATGCTTCGTTCCAAATTTCTGGTTTGACACGAGGTATAGTAGAGAAATCCAGAAACACTTTAAGCATTCTGGCATGAAGTGAACAATATCTATGGATGTCTGTGTCATTTGTTAATACACAGAAGTGTCAGGTTTGGTTATAGAGATGAGCAGGATCAGGGATGAGCATGATGAGACTGAAGTGTCTGCAGAAGATTCCAGTGCTGATTTAATTGTAGTACAAACTGACACTATTCAGTCCATTCAGGAAGACTTACTTACTGTATACCTACTGTGTGCTTGGGACTAAATCTAATCATTCAAAGCAATCTTATATAATCTTTTCAACCCTTCTTTAGGATAGTTGCCCACTGATCTCCAACTGTGGCTTTCAAAATCTATTTTGGAATCCATTCACTAGTGCATCACTGATAGTTAATTACATTGTTGGCAGCAACATTCTCAAACACAAAAGCCACATTGTGTATGTGAACTCAGGAGTGTGTTTATCTGTCTCTCATTATAATTAGAATCATCTCTGCTTACTCATTAGCTATTTCTATACACTCAGAACCTGGCAATCAAATGCTTGACAATGCGTTGAGTGAAATAGACTGATGAAATACAAGATTCAGATACCTGTAATGAAATTCTTAATGTTGATAATAAATTACATAAGTATACACATACACACACACATATATGTATATATATATTCACACACATTCACATGTATAACTTGACACTTACTAGTGCTTTACAAGTTATAAAGAATTTTCATAGACATTATCATGGTTATTTTCATGTTGATAGACACTATTTCGTTGACTAAACTTTTATTTTGAGATGTTTTAGATTCACATACAGTCGTTAAGAAACAAGACAGTGGGATTCCATGCATCCTAAACCTAGTTTTCCCTCAATGGTAACATTGAAAATCTGTCCATCACATCACAATCAAGATATTGACATTGATACAGTCATGATTCCAACATTACTTTGACCTCAAGTTTTCCTCCTGTTGCCTCTTTAGAGTTAACTCCTTACTGTGTTACCTGCTCCTTAATTTCTGGAAATCACTAATATGTTCTCTAGTTTAAAATGTATATAATTTCAAGACTGTTATATAAATAGAAGCATAAAGCTTTTTTTTTTCAGTCAGCTTTAATCACTTGGCACGTCCTTCTGGATATTTAGCCATTTAGCCAGGTTGCAGTTTATTCAATACTTCATTTCTTTTTCTTGTATTATTCTCATGGCATATCTGTATTACAGTTTGTTTAACCATTCCCTAGTTGATGGACATATGTGTTACTTCCACTGTGGACATAATACAAATAAACCTACTCTAAAGATTCTTGTCCATTTTTTTTTCTACAAACACTTATCTTTATTTTTCTGGGATACATGCCCAGGAGTGAAATTGTTGGATTATATGTTATTTTAATGTTCCATTGCTTAAGAAATTGCTAAAATGTTTTCCAGAATTCTGATGACATGAATGTTAGATATATTATTACATTCTCACAGGTCCCTGAGGCTCTGTTCACTTTTACTCTTCCTTTAGCTTTATTAGTGGTATTTATATGACACACATATACTTTATTATGTACATTATATATGCATATCTTATTAAAGTCTACTCATATCATTTTATCAGTCTGAGTGACATGTAGAAATATCATCTATTTTTTCCATTTTACCATCCTCCATTTGTAATACAATTATCTTAAATATTTGTTCTACATATATTTAAAGCCACATTAGATATAGTGTTATACAATAAAACATGATTGACAAAACCCAAAAGAGGGAAAATATATTGTTTAAACCATATTTTTTATTTATATATAGCAGCGGAATGCATTATAATTCTTATTACATATATTTTACTCTTTCCATTATACTTTCTCCCTCATTTTCAAATTTGCTGGTAAATAGATGGAACTGGAGACTCTCATGCTAAGTGAAATAAACCAGTCCCCCCCCCCAAAAAAAGGCCAAATGTTCTCTCTGATATGTGGATGCTAACACACTATAAGGTGGGAGGGGCGAAATAATAGAACTACATTGGATTAGACAAAGGGGAATGAAGGGAAAGGAGAGGGAATAGGAATGGGAAAGACAGTAGAATGATTTGGGCATAACTTTCCTATGTTCATATATGAATACACACCAGTGCAACTCCACATCATTTACAACCACAAGAATGGGAAGTTGTACTCCATGTATGTATGACATGTCAAAATACATTCTATAGTCAAGGAGAACAACAACAACAAGAAACTTTTTTTACAGAAATCTTTTAGGCTAAGTTTTATGGGAAACAGATTCTCTTAGTTGTAATTCATTGAAGAATGTCTTCACTTCCCCTCTTCTCCTGAAGGATATTTTTATTAAATTTAGGGATTCTAGTTTTACAGGTTTTTTTCTTTTCCTTTCAGTGCCTGAAAACATTGTGCGACTTCACTCCGACTTACATAGTTTCAGAAGAGAAGTTCTTGTCTTTATCATTTTTTCCTTCTGTAGGTAAAGTGTTATTTTCCTTTGGCTGCTTCAAAATTTGTTTGTTTTCAGAACTGTTTTGGTGTGTGGTGGTGTTGGGGATTGAACCCAGGGCCCTGAGAATGCTAAGGCAAGCACTCTACCAACGGAGCTGTATCCCCAGCCCTTTAGAACTTTAATTATAAGATTATAAGATTATAATGTGTTTTAACCTGAATTCATCACTTATTTCTTCTGTCCTTTCCAATCTTATGTTTATTCTATCTACCGAACTTTTTATTTTGGTTATTATGTTTATTACTTTTATCTTCAGTTTTATTTTTACTTTTTATTTGTTTTACCTATAGGTATTTACAGGTTGCTGGATTTTTCAGCTCCAAGCCTGGGCTAGTGAAGCAAAAAAGGAAATCCCAGAGATATCACCGAAGCCAGATTTAAAAATAGGCAATCAGGATAGATAGGTAAATAGGGTCGGATAGAAGAAATCAGGTTTGGGTCCTGAAGGTTGAAGATTGTGGGAGATTGAAACATTAATGTCCCAAAGCCCAGCTTATACAGCGCCCCCTAAAGAATTGTTAATGAAGCAACTTCTGAGCAAACAAGGAACTGCTAATTAATTCACCCTGGGCTCCCAGCCTACCTGTTTCCCATCTTTTGGCCTCCCCACAGGCATTCCTGATTACATGTGCAGAATGAGGGGAAATGAATAAGATGAAGGAGACAAATGCAAAAAACAAGGATAGGGTCCCCTTTTTCCTCCAGGGAGAAGTCTGTTCTACTATCCTTTAAGTAAAGCTTCTCACTTTCTACTCTACGCTTGCCTCAGCGGGCTCCTCTGATGTCATGCATCAAACATTTGGACCAGCAGAACTCCTCAAGGTAACTGGCAACTGGGAGGTATCATCGCTGTCATGTGATGAGGTCTCAAGATGGCCTGCCTTCACCTCTCCACTTCCCAGAGTCTTCTTATGTTTGTCTTATGTATTATAACACTAATGGGGATTTTATTTGTAGTTATCAGGAGGAAAAGAGTCTGGCAATAGAAGTCTGGCACGATTATAATTGTGATTTTTAAACTTAAAACCAATTGGATTCGAAAATGTTGGATGAATTGCTGAGGGTCATTTAGTTAGAAGGTGTAAAATCAGCAAAGCAGTTCACAGTAAGTACTGTAAAAAGACACAGGTTGGGTTTGGCTGCCAGAATTACGACTCAACTCAAAATATTAGTAGTTAACTTCTTTTCTGAACCTAGAACACTTTCAGAATCTGATAAAAGTTGGTATTCTCTCTTTTGCAAAATGTACTTGTATAAATACACAAAAATTGCATATTGTGTGGACAAAAATAGTGTACATTTTAGGTTAGGATCTCCTATTAAAAAATTAAAAAAGAAAACATGCTGGGGATCTGTGTAGAGGGAAGAGTGAAGCCAGGCTTCTAAGGATACAGCCAGAAATCACATTTGGAAAAACCATCTGCTGGATCTCACTGAGATCAGGAGGGGATCTCCGTGTCAAGAGGTTCTGAAACCAGACATGAGGAGAAGACAAGAGAAGGTGGAAACTTGAGAGAGTCAAAACAATGGCCAGATTTGAACGCAACTGCCCCAGGACCCCACCCACTGTCCTTTCCTGCCTCTAGAGGTGATTGTCCCAAATAGGCAGCTATACTAGGAGGCTCACTGTATGGGAATACTGCTTTCCAATTGATCAGTACCAGGCAGAACGTGCTATCCTAAGCTCACAGCAGACACTCTGGCTCTAGAACACTCCTGGGCCGCTGCTGCACCAGAAGCAAAGGACATTTAGTTGTTTGGACTTTGGGAACAAACTTCAGCATGTCAGCATACCCTGAACAGGTAACAATGGTGAAAGCTTAACTTATTAGAGACATATAAGCCAGCAGAAAGGAAGGTTCAGAAGGCCATGCAGAATAGAAGAAAGATCACCCAGAAAGCTGGATAAGCATTTTGGCTTTTACTAGCTGTGTAGCCTTGGGAAAGTCCCTAATGTCTTAGAATATCAATTTCTTCATCCATAAGGTAATAACACCTACTCTTTGTATCAACAATAATACTTGTACAAGTGTTTTCATGAAAAATAAATCCATCACCACATAGAGATTCTTGGTGAATTAGACAAAGATAACCAATATTATTTTTAGATATAACTAGAGATTATATACTTCATCCAAAAGAAAAAATTTATGTGGCAGATTTTTTTTTTAATTTTTTGTGAGATAGTCTTGTAAAGGGCCCCATAGAAAACCTAAGTCATATAGTCAAGCTATGATCTAGTTTGTGGCTCTTGAAGACAATTAGCCTGAGGAACCTGGGTGTGCCCCATAAAAGAAGTAAATATGTTTCATTAGAGCAGATAGTAGATATGAAAAAAAGTAGAGCAGAATGAAAGTTATCTATCAAATCAGCTAAATAAAACATTAAGCATTGAGTGAAAATAGCCTAATGTTTTAATTGTCTTTCAGGACATTGTTTTGCGTGTGGAGGCAAAATGACAAGAATAAAATTCAAAGGCAGGCTTTCTGAACTACTTACCTCCTCTGGAATCATAAAGAACTGGTAGCATTTTGATAGACTGTAGGTGAGGAATGACTAAGTGAGGCGGTTGGTAGTTTAATTTTTTATGTCTTGGAGATAAGTATTTACAATGGCAATTCTAAACAACAACCAATGAGTTCATTGTCAACTGTGGGGAGGAGGCAACTCTTTGAAGTGCCTGGAGGCCTAAGCAGCACATACTTTTGCACTGATTCAACAGGTTAAAAATTAATATTCTCTTGAGACTTGTGCAAATGATTATGCAAGAGCACACATTACCCGTGCATTCTTTACCCCTGATACACTAAAACATATGTGTTTTGTCACCAAACACTCTTTGCAATCATTCTTAGTAGTTAATCTAAAGTTTTTGCATTTAGAGAACTGCTGTGAACTGACCACAGTCAATTTGTCATTGACAAATATTTAGTTAAGTTTTGTGGGTGGGAGAAATTAAAAATGGATGAGAACTCACGGTCTCCCTCACATCCTTGCAACCAGGTGACATGCAAAATTGAAAGTCTCAGATTGAATTCTGCCACACGTACAAATGTTTATCAGCCAACCAGCGTTGACCTTTTCTGTAAAATAAGTGAAGATGCTGTTCGTGGTCATTTTACATACTCTCTATTTTAGAGGAAACAGTCACTCTAGGAGAATGTTTAAATTTTCTAGCAGCAGAATATAGTTAGTCTGAGATCAGTGTCAGACTATTCCAACAGTGGCTGAACATACAGGATATAAGACCTCATGTTCTATGTATGCCAAAGCAGGAGCACCTGTATAGTCCTTGAAGCCAATCCACATATTGCCAAGCACCAATCATTTAACAAATAGAAATTCAATTCTGATTTCCATTATGCCAATTAACAAACCCTCTGGAGTTGACTGAAGCTAAAAATGACTATTCCAAGACGGAAGCTGCCTAGGGTGCAAGCTTTTTATGAGAGCTTTCCAAAGGCTATCAAGTATACTTGAAATATTTATCTTTGGTTAGGGTACAAAATTTTTAACCAGAAAATCTCAAGTATTCATTGAATCTAATTAGCACACATGCATTTTGATGTTGTAAGATGTGTAATAGCATGGATTTGAATTATGCATTAAATATACCTCTTAAAATGTGACCATCATTATTTATCTGACATCAACTAAATAAATCCTCTTTAAGATGCATTGTTAAGTGACTGTACTTTTGTGAAATGAACAATTAGAACAGTTTGTTGTAATTATAACAATAACTTATGTTTGATTAAATGTCTAACTTCCAAGGTTTGTGATATAATATGGCTAATGACTAGTTATTAAACTGAGTTATTATGACACTTAGGATGCAATGTCCAAATGAGAATGAAGTCCAGCATTTTCCAAGGAAGCATGTATTGGGTTAGACAGAAAGATTTCAACTGCATTGTTGTAATTTTTTTTTTAAAAGGTAAGAATTAGAGATGAATGTTTTGACAGCACAAAACTAATTAATGTAACTGTGGAGGGTATAAACTCTCTCTCTGGAAGTGAAATCTAGCCTCGTTGGTTTGTACCATTCTCAATTTGGGAAAACAGTTTTCAGTATTTTAAGGAAGTTTGTATTGGCATTTAAATCCGATGACAAGCATCTACCAGCCTCGTTTGGTAGTGAGGCATTGAGAGCTATGCAGGTTTTATTTCCCAAATTCACAACCTTCCAAGTCCCACTTCCTGAATATTGTAGAGTTTGTTCATTCACTTGTCCTCCATTGGTATTTATTTAACAGAAAATTATGGATCAGGCACAAGAAGCTAAAGATGTGAAAGATATAGTCCCTGCCTTAAGAATATCACAGCCATGTGGGGGAGCCTGAGATCTGGCTAACATATGGCAGCAGATGACAGAGTGGCTTGGAGCCTGGTTTCTGCACCGGGTCTTGCTGAGCTATGTTCTAGATCTGCTGTTACATGACTTCTCAGTGGTACAGTTTCCTCACCTACAAAATGATGTTATAATGCTACCTACTTCTGAGGATTGTTGTGAGGACTAGAGATATTTATTCTCAAACTATCAAGAACAGTATGTGCAGAGAGTATCATATGCCCTAGACAATCCACATTGGCTGTAATTATTATTACTAAGTGTAGATCGCTTTGGGAGCTCCCTTCTACAAAAACACCCCTCCCTGTAACCCCATGTCAAACATAAATTCTGCCCACTCAAGTTTCTTATTATCTTCCTTATCTGTTGACTTCCCTCTTTTCCCTTGACATGACTTTCGTTTGGACTTTTGTTATTTCACACTTGTTTTCTTAACACAGTCCTCTGCCCTCAGATGTATCCTCCAGACTTTCTACTTGCTGACTTGCAAATCTTACCTGATTATCTCCAATAATCTCCCTCCCTTGATCCAAATTTACTTGAGTGCTTTTTTATCACCTTCATTCAGACATGAAAAAAAAAAAAGAAAGAAAGAAAGAAAAAGAAAAAGCAGAGTGTCTTGGAGCTCTAGTTATCCTGAGCTAGGGTGTTAAAATTCACTATTGTGCATAAAAAATGAGTAGAGTCTAAAATGAAGTCACAAAAATTTTGTACATGTATCTGTTCATAGCATATAAACACTTTGAACACAAATACAAATATATATATAATTGTGCCATTGGAGAAGCCAGTCCATTCTTGCTTCATAGCTGACGTGGCTCAGTATTTGGTACACATGTTGACAGCCATTGGCAGCTGGAACATCTCCCTGTTTCAACTTCATCAGTGGGTTTCTCTGTGTTCATTAGACTGATGGGGCGGGTACTAATCATTTATACAATGTCAGTTAATCACCTCCCATACCTCAGTAATGGGGACTGGGATCACCTTGCTGGTTCTGCTTCTCTTGGTATTTCCTGGGTCTAGACGGTCTGACATTACTTCTTCACTCAGGCTAAGAAGCTTAGATAGAAGAGCTAGAGTCACTAGTGTCTGGCTGGGCATTTCTTTCTCCTTAGGGCCTCTTGCATGGCTGGCTTGGGCGTCCTCACAGGACGATGGTCTCAGGGCATTTGGAATTTTTAGCTGGTTTCTGAAAGAGAAAATCTCTCTTTAAGGTCAGTCCCAGAATAAGCACTGTGTCACTTTCAATTTATATATATAATATATATATAATTTGTTGTGAAAGCAAGTTACAAAGCTGGCCTAGATTTACAGGGAGATAACATTTACAAAATAAACTCCATCCTGCCCATCAGTGTGAGGACCAGTATGTCAGTACAGTGAAGGAAGGGAAAGAGAATGGTCACCTTTTTTCAAAGAAGATCCACTACGCTCAATTCATGTCCACATGGAGACCATTGCTGGTGTTGGAATCTTTGGTTCTCCTCTGTGACACATCTGGCTTTCCTCTCATGATGAAGGGTGACTGCAGCATTTGTAATTGTTTTACCCTCCTCCAATTATGTCTAAAGGTAGGTGATCCAACGTGGTGAGTGACAGAATATTCCTTTCAGGTATTTCTTTCTTACTAGGTATTAAAAAAGATTTTTTCCCACAAGTCCCATCAGATTTCTTTTTGCATCTCTTTGACCAGAACTGGGTCAAATATGCACACTTAGATAAAGATGGGTTATTCCTTAAGCATCCAGATTCTAAATAAAATTTAACTTTAAAGACAAGTAAGAAGGGACAAATTCAATTTAGGTAAGCCAGAAATGGTGTTGTCAATATTGTGTAACTGTCTGTAGATAAACTGAGTTTACAGATGAATTGAAAAGTCTAAATTAGAAGCCTACTATCTCCCTATCACCAGGGTGCTCTCCTCAAAATAACCCATGATGTTTTGGCCTATGAGAACCTTCATGATCTTGCTACCTGCGTACTTATTTAGCATCTTTTCCCCATGATCCCCCACCCTTAACATCTCTTCTATTCCAGCTATTGCCTCAAAAATTCTGGATGACAAATTACCCCAAGAGTCAGTGATTTAACAAAATTCATTATTCTTACTCTCACATACATGGGTTGGCAGTAGGCAGGCTTAAGAGTCTACTAACAGGGTTTGGGTTTTGGTCCAAGTGGGAGATTGAATCTGAATCTCTTCCACATGCCCCTTGACCTCCCTGGGCTAGCTGGTTAACAAGGGCCTACACAGCTCAATGTCACGTAGAACTGTGAGCAGGCAACAGTCCAAACACCTGTTAGGTCTTCACTCGCTTCATGTCTATTAACACCCTGGTGGCCACAGTGACACAGCCAAACGGAAGGTAAGAAGTCAGAAGCCTTTGCTTCTGATGGAAGGAACTACATAGCTCTAATGCAAAGAGCATGGATTCAGGGAGGGGTGTAGAATTGGAGCCAACAATTCCATCTAAAAATCCCTTCAAATCTATACATTAGGCACTCTGAAATCTTCACATTTGCTTCTCATTCTAAGCTTGCCCATTATTTTGTCTTCACATGCCTGACCTGTGTCTCTGTAAAACCCTTCACATTCCTTTACCTGTCCACCCAAATGAACTTCTTTCTCTCTGATGGCCTCTACTCTGAGGCTGGAATGGTGGCCTCTTCTATTTGCTCCTGTGATAACTCTAAGCTAACCATATTTTCATTAAAAAACATCACCTTTATGAATCTTATTGGAATACTTATCTATGTCACTTTAGAACATGACGGCAGCCTAATGCTCTTTAATTAAAGTTAGGGTTACATTTCTGGTTTCTCATGTTTTTGGCATTTAACACAATTTGGGGTTATAGCAGAGAATAAAATAGGATGAATGAATAGATGGATGAATCATGGGTTGAAATTCTATCCTAAAATTAGTGATAAGCCACTGAAGAATTTTAAGTGTGACTGTTATTCTGGCATTTGGGCAGGGAACACTCTGGTAGCAGTAGATGTAAGAGAATGTAAGAGAATGTAGGGAGACTAGACTGTCAAGCCTGTGAGAAAACTGAAGTCATCCCACGTGAAATAACAAGAGATGGAATTAAGATAATGTCAGTGGAAGTGATGAGACAGAAGAGACTCAGGACTATTTAGGAAGCAAATAGGATCCAGTGCATGTTTGGTTCTGAGGAGTAGAGACAAACTCTTAGCTGACTTCTCTACCTCTGGCTTGTGTTACCAGTTGGAGGCACAGACTCTTCTCCATATAGGGAATATAAAAAGGCAATATACATTTGTATTATTTTAGAAGAATGAGCATGTGATGCCGGAGTAACATCTAGGAAAAAAGTCAAATAGGCCAGTGGATGAATTGTCACTTGGGTGAGAAATCAGAAGTTGATAATCAGATCTGAACATCATCATATATTTTAAGTGAAGTCATAAAAGCATACATGTTTTCCCAGGAGGAGTGAGAGAAGGGGCTGAGGACAGAACTGCATGCATCAGCATTTGACCAATAAACAAGAGGAAGAAAACAAGGCTATAGAGAGACAGAAAAGGAGCAACTGGCTAGGCATGCAGGAAGCAGGTGTATTTATCTGCCAGGACTGTCATAACCAAACACCATAGACAGCATGTCTTTTTTTAATATAAAAAATTATATATATATATATATATATATATATATATATATATATTAGTTGTTGATGGACCTTTATTATATTTGTTTATTTATATGTGGTACTAGGAATCAAACACAGTACCTCACATGTACAAGGCAAGCACTCTACCGCTGAGCTACAACTCCAGCCCCAGCCCGACAGCAGCTCTTAAACAACAGAAATTTATTTTCTCATGGGTTTGGAGCCTGGAGGTTCAAGACCAAAGCACTGACAAGTTTGATTTCTCTGCAGCAGCTGCCTCCACTTGTGTTCTCACGTGGCCTTTCCTCTGTGTGCCCACATCCCTGGTACTGCTTCCTCATTTTAGAAGGACCCCAATCACATGTTGGGTAAAGGGCCTATACTGACGGCTTCATTTAGCCTTTTGAATTCCCAATTGGCAAATATAGTCAACGTGGGGATTAGAGCTTCAACAAAACTTGGGGCAAAGATGTGATCCTCAGTGTGGGAAACAGCAGGGACATGGAAACCGAAGGAGAGAGGATCCCCAGGTAGAGAGTATGCTAGGCAATCCAAGGGTCAGCAAGCCACTGACTACCTGTTAAAGACAAGGTATGACTAAGCAGTCAACTTTCCAATGGAGAGGTGACTGCACTAGTTAATGAGTAAGAGGGGAGACGGTGGCAACAGCAAAGGACAGCTTTGATCATTCCAGAGTCACCCAGAACTGCTAGAGCTACCAGGTCAGTGCAGGGGAGGAAAGACATTCCCTTTCTCCCCTGAGAATTTCAAAACAGTCCATGAAATAACAAGCAAATTAACTGGAGAAAGGGGACACAAGCTTATGAGTATAGGGGTATCACAGGAAAGAAAAATGAACCCTCAAAATCCCAGTAAGATTTAGGACTTATATATCCCCTTCAAAGAAGAAATGAGATGGATGATGTAGGTAACTTACAGGAGAGGAAATGATTTCAGGAAAAGATCAGTACGTCCTCAGAAGAGGTGATGGTTTGTGATAAAGTTTGTCTGGGCAGCAGGTCAACTTCTAGTCTCTCCTCTTGTGATAGGAGTTGATCTTCTCTGGTAGATGAAGCTCTCAAGGAGGGAACCCATGACCACTGAGTTCCTTTTGGAGGATCTGTCTTCAGGCAGAGAAGGGGAGTCAGAAAATATTTCTCCCTACATTGGCTTGTCTCCAGATACCTGCTGCTCAAGGTCATCTGCACACCAGAGCAGCTTTGGGGTGTGGCATTTCTTGAACTCCTTGACTGGTCAGGACTAACCCTCTGTTCAGCTCTCTCCAGAGCGCAGACTCTGAAGCCAGACAGGCCCGAGTGCAAACTTGAGCTCTGTCTCTTACTAATTATGTGACCTTTGCCAAATATGTAATCTCTCTAATCCTCAAATTCTTCATCTGTAAAGGAGAGATAAAGTAGTTGTGCAAGGATATGATCCAAAATGCCAACAATGATTATCTTTGGGTAATAGGGTTAAGAATTCTTTTTAATTTTTGGCTTTGGTTTATCTGTATTTTATATATTTTTCCTACCTACAATTAACATACGTTGCTTTGTAGTTTAAAAAGTTATGTTTTTCCAAAAGAATCGATTGATGCCTTCTGCAAACCTGTGGCATAATTGCAGTTTTTATTAGTATCTACGAAAACTGCAAGAGAGAGGACGGATTAGGAAAACAGATATTCTCATTTTTCCCTTTACTGCAGACCAGGAAACATACCATTGAGTACTTAGTATTTGTAGGGCACAAAGTGGGGATCTAATTTGAAAAGATTTCAAGGATTTTGCAACTGGTGGGATAGAATTCTAAGGAGGAAATAAATGATCACAATGTAGTATATGTCGTAATGGGGCAAATATTTAAAAATAGATGAATTATGTTCAATGCTGGGTCCTGCCTGGGTGAGGAGTGATCAGATGAGGCTAGGAAATCACAAAGTGCTTCCTGGGGGAGTTAGCATCATGGATGGCCCTTAAAGTTGGGTGACCCTCAGCAATTTGCTATTGTCTCAATGCTTATTGGTTTGTTTCACAATGGAAGGAAAACTGGTCAGGAGATAAGGGCTGAGAACACAGAATGATTGATTCATTAGGAGAGGAATCTCCCTGTCCACCAGTTTGGCTGCCAATAAACTCAACAGCTGTGTATCAAAAAGTTTAGTGGGGCAGGATGTCTTTCTCTCACTACAATTGAGAAATGCAAGGTTCAAACCAACCACACTTTGATTCAGTTCAATTCTTTGTGCCTATCAGCACAGAGTTTATAAAACTGGAAAAATAAAGATGGTCAGGCTGTTTAGCTTTGAGTCAAGTTCAAGTTGATTTTTATTGTTTTGCAACTTGGTAAGGGCTTTACAATTACCTTCCTCGTTGTTTAACTCTGAGTTAGCCTTTTTTTTTCATTTCCATGGTAAATGACCCAACCTCTGCATTTATTTATTAACTGGCTGAGCCCACAGAAAATTACAGTAAGCCAAATAAACAATGATAGGTAAAAACAATATTCCCATTGAAAGTATCAGACTTCCCTTTCAAAGAGAATCCCAAAGGAAGGGAATCTTGACAACTTTTTCAGTGTCAAATTGCAATATGCATGAGTTTATACTCCTATGATTTATCATAAAGAATTCTAAAAGACTTGTGGTTTGTACTTGGCAATGCTGAATTCAGATAATCCTTAGCTTTACAGGTGATTGCATATTTAATCAGAAATGTTAAAAATAAACCAAATTAAAATCTACATTAGTGGCATATGGTGAAAAAGACCACTGGTGAAACATTTCACCACGAATCAAATAGCAGAGACCCAGCATCTAACTATGTAGGGCACATCTATGGGATGACAACAGTCTTTGAATTTGCCCAGGTAAGAGAGTACATCTCTATTGTCCAGAGGAACTTGAGCAAATTTGGAAAAAAACAAAAACCAACCAAACAAAAACACCCCCACACTTCTCTATTCTTAGGAAAAGGAAGTAGTATTGACATCACCTTTGCTGAAACCTAATCTGTTTGTATCTCAAATTTATTAGGTAAGAGAATGCCTTCTCCATACTTATGAAGTACCTATGATGGTTGAGTACAATTTTCTTCCGAATCTCTATCACATCCGCCATTTATTTTTTCAATAAATATCCTGAATCACCTCTAATGCGTTTGTAGCTGGAAACAGTAAGTGGGGGAAATCCGCAGTGTTTGCCCTTTAGAAATTTGGAGTTGAATGGGGGATCAGAATAGAAATTAAAGAATGGTACACATAATTATAAAACTGAAGCTGTAGTAAGTGCTAAGAGAGGCAAATGGTTTCAAGAAAACTTATACCAAAAGATGTACTTATGGAGGTGAGAGGAAGGGAAGGACAGAGGAAGGGAAGGACACAATGGAGAAGGTTCTGTCTACTGGGAACACAGAAGCATGTTCCAGGAGTGTAGAGAGGTGCTCAGCAGACAGGGAATGAAGGAAGCCAAATGATAGGTTACAAGAGAGGTGGGGGTTTAAAGGCAAGTACAAAGATTTTGGTTTCTATATTCTCTTTTAATCAGAGGGTTGGTGTAGCCAGGAGTGCATTTTGCAAAGTTGACTTCAGCTCTGGTTTGAGAAACTGAACAAAAGGGCCCAAACCCTGACAGAGAGTGAATGGCTGAGACATGCCTGCTTAAGGGATGGCAGTGGCATGGGATGGGTGTTGAGAAGGAAATGAGGAGACCAGGATTTTAAACGCAATCTTCCTAATCTTCAATAACCTAGCTCTGGCTAGGTTCTTGGTGGGCAACATGTTTAGCCCAACTGGTTATCCTGCATCTCCTTTACCCTAAACATGACGGCTGGGAAGTGCCATTTTCTTAAAAGATACAACATCTCAAGACAGCTTTTGGTCCTAGTCTGAACAAGACTTAAAGTACCAGGATAAAGCAAATGAACTCAGACTGACAGGGAAGATTTCAGGATTGGGTTTGGGGGAGGGCTATTTGCTTAGATTCCCAGCTAACCTGACACCTGCCTCTGCAAGTAATCTTTCTCAAGCAAAGAAATTCATTGCCTGAACAGCTGGAAAATCTCCTGACTACAGTGCTATCCAGAATCTATATCTTTTCAGAGCTGGAAGTAGGTTGATCATATAATTCATTATCTGATCTGAACCCATCTAAGAGAAAAGAGGTTCTATTAGTATTTGAACTGTAAAACAGATATAAATTAGGATTGTTTTGGGCAAACCTGGAAACCCCAGCTGCCAAAGAAGGGAAATTTGAAATTTTCTTCCTACTGTTACTTCCTTTCACTTAGAAGCTACAAATTCTCTTTCTTTACTTGGAATGAAAACGTGGGCATTAGCTGTCAAAATTGGGGTACCATGGGAAATCATTAGAAACGCAGAATATCAGGCTACCTCCTACACCCACTGAATCAGAATCTACATTTTAACAAGATTCCCACGTGATCAATAATGCACATTAAAATTTGAGAAAAACCTCTAGACTTTAATCCTACAGTAAAATTTTCTTTTTGACAATGTGGTGGAATGTGTGTGTGTGTTTATATGCATATACACACAACCTAAGTTTAACGAAGCAACACTTATCATTATATTATTGGAGAAAAATGTAATCAGGGCTCACTAACTGAATTTCAGGGTCCACTCCTGAATCTCAACTTGTAGTTTGAAAACGCAGCTATAAAGCACCTAGAACAACCCAGAGAAGGTTACCAGGAGGGAGGAGATGCTTCGTGGGGTGCTATGGAAAGTGCAAACACTTTCCATGTTGGTACTTTGTGAAATGCATGCACTTAGTCACTCCTGAGTAAATACTTGGACCAGAGGAACTCCTGGGTGATGTGGGAGGGCGGTGAGGGGCAGCTGAAAGTTTGCCAAAGTCCTCGCAGAGGCCGGTCTTGGGGACGTGATTGGCAGCTAGAAGAGAGCCAAGGCTGGATGCCGAGGAGAGGGAGAAGGCTCTCTGGCGGCTAGAGGTCCTGCCCAGCTGTTGGCGAGGAGTTTCCTGTTTCCCCCGCCCAGCGCCCGGGTAAAGTTGTGAGTCACTCGCGCGCACCGACCGACGACACCCCCGCGCGCGCACACGCTCGGGGCAGGAGCCGGCCTCCTGCGCAGCTCGCCTCGGCCGCCGGGGGCCTCCGCCGGCCTCCAGGCGCCCTCCTCGCTGGCGAGCGGGCACCACATCTGGCCGGCACATCTGTCCGGCCTGCCAGGCGCGGGGGTCCAGAGAGGGCGCGGCGCGGAGGCGCAGCCAGGGGTCTGGGAAGGCTCCCTCCGCTGCGCTTTGGGCTCGGTCTATGACGAGCAGCCGGGTCTGCCATGGGTCGGGGGCTGCTCAGGGGCCTGTGGCCGCTGCACATCGTCCTGTGGACGCGCATCGCCAGCACGATCCCACCGCACGTTCAGAAGTCGGGTGAGTGGCCCCCAGCCTGGGCTGGGCGAGGCGTCCGGGTTCTCTTGGGCGTCTCAGCCCTTCGCTGCGCTTGACAGTCGGCCCCGGGATCCCGGGACTCCGGCCGAAACCGGGAAAGTTTGTCCGGGCGGCACCCAAGCAGCCCGATTCCTGTGGCCGCAGGCATGTGGGGGTTTTACTTGAAAAAGAGAAGAAAAGTTCAATTGCAAGGGGGCGCAAGGCATGTCTGGCCCCCTTTGTGCGAGCAGGAAAGGCGTTTTGTTGGCCGCGATCGAAGCGAGCCCTCACCCCCGGAAAGGGAAGTTTGAGAAGTTGGTTATCTGCAGGCGGCCGGGGAGCAGCGGCCCGGGGCAGCAGCCTCTCAGGCCGCCAAAGCAGCTGCACACCTGGGCCCTCTGTGGCCGAAGGCGATGCTGCGTGCACACCCAGCTCTTCCAGAGACACTTCTTCAAATGGCCACTTTATCAATCCTTAGCTCTTGGAAATGGCCACACTACCCACCCCAGGCCGGTTTCTTGGCCCTGAATTATTCAATACAAGATTCAAGGAAAGAGATTTCCAATTTGTTAATTTGTCTGGGGTTGCCTGTGTGGATAACGGGGCAGTGGAGATAGTAAAGTAGAAAATAAGTTCTAGGCTCTGGAGATGGTTGTCTGGAGCAAGAGAGTCCTGCCTTCAGAGAATTGAAGGTTTTCTGCAGCTATTATTTGAGGGAAGGGCAATGGTAAAAATCCAAGAGATGTTTATAAGGAAAAAATGCACGAATTAAGTTCTTAAAGACTTGTTATGCGAAGTGCAGAACCCATAAAAAGGCGAAGTAGATATTTTGCTGCTGTGATTCGTATACCTCGGTATGTGCAGCTGAGGTCTGGCAGAATATTCCCCTTTCTAAGTCTCAGTTTCCTCATCTGTAAAATGGCATGGTGGAGATTTGGATGATTTTATATACCTTTCACCTTGTAATATTTTACACCCTCTTCCCCTCTTGGCAACGTGGAGATGTCCTGTGTAGATTTTGGGTGAAATGCAGAGGGTTCGGTTTCCCACTTTTGCAAGAAAGAAGAACAAATCCTAACACAAATTTGAGTTCTATAGTTCAATAAAATATGTGTTTCTTTCTTAACTGTTTTCCTACATTGCAGTAACAGAAGGTGTAGCTGCCTCTGATTTTATTCCAGACTCTCAAAAACAGTTACATTATGTTAATAAATATAAACATGGCACCCTTAATTTTCTGTGCACATTAAACTTAAGTTTCAGATCAGGAAAGAAAGAAATTAGCAGGCCCTGATTTTGTTAGTGAAGTTTTATTTACTTGGATAAAATTTATGATTTGCAAATTCCAGACTCAATAGTCCATGAGTTGGTTTCATTTTATCTATACACACACTTTTAAACAATCTGCTTTTTACAAGCCCAGTGATTTTTACTTGGCTTTCGAGTTTTATTAAGCCAACAGCTTTCATATTTTTATGACATTAAAGTTTCAAAATGTTTGAACTAAAGAATCATTGTGAGTTTGTCTATATTCCATTGAAATTAAATTTTCAAAGTTGATTAAAGTTTGAAGATAGCTACAATAATGATGAGAAATGTAATCACACTTACATTTTAATTTTCTATGTAAATAGATAGCTTCGGGTCTTTCTAACATAATTGGCAAAGTGTGAAAACATTCTTTTGCAATACCTTATTGCAAGATAAGATATAAGGGGATGAGATTACTTACTACCTCCTACTCAATCATTTTTTAAATATAGTAGCTTCACATGTGGGCAAAGAATTTCATTTTAAGAAAAAAAATCTAAAAAATGTGTTTTTAAACTTTCAAATAAATTTGTTTTTAAATTTTTGACTTAGTACATTCATTCTTCCTACATGCTCAAAAATAAGAAATGACTATTTTGGGGAAAAAAAATTGTCCAAAAACTTAAGATCTGAAAAATGAGACTTCTACTTTTCAGACACCTAAGAAAAGATTCTTGTTGGGGACTAAACAATGTCATAGAAGGTAAATGTTCCTAGTTCCTAAAAATTGCCTTAACAGTATACTTATATTTTTCAGTGTCAGAGATCATTAGGCCTAGAATGTGATCTTTGGTCCACTTGCCCCATTCACCCCCAGAAAGCGCATATTCACCTCTAGGCCACTTCCTTTAATAACATTTTATTTTTATCAAGTTATACAAAATACTAACCACATTTTGAATTTTGAATTCATTATCTTCTCCCTCTCTCTCTCTCTCTCTCTCTCTTAACCCAGGGGTGCTTTACCCCAGAGCTATATCTCTGGTCCTTTATTTTTTAATTATTATTTTGAGACAAGGTCTTCCTAAGCTGCCTAGGCTGGCCTTGAACTTGTGATCTTCCTGCCTCAGCCTCCTGAGTCACTGGTTTTACAGGCTTGTGCCACGACACCTAGCCATTACCTTCTCTTTTGACTTAGCCTTTCATGGTGACCATTCCTTACCATTATCTGTATATTCAGCCTGTTACATGTTTTGTTGATGACTTTTCATTCATCAACATGACTTTTTACATTTTTGTTTAGGTTTAGTTTTTAACTCTATTTTTCTAATCAATAATGACATCTTATTAGTGACATTGTAAAAAGTGGCTATTTCTTATTCTTCCTTCTCAACAATACTTATTGAGTATTTCCTTCTGCCAGGTAGGGAGCTCAGATCTGGAGACTCCATCCTGAATGTATAAGACAAGCCTGGTCTTTGTCCTCACTGAGTTGATGGCAGTGTGTTCCAAGCAAAGAAAGGGATATATATTTTAACCCTGTGTACATGGAAACATCGATGAAAACTGTCCTTATATTTTCTTGATCTTGTTTTCAAAAGCCCATTTTTTTGTTGTTGTTGTTAAATGTGCTAAGCTAATATTCATGTGGAATATTTCCTTTTCAGTGCCTCTGACTGTATTTTTGAATTGATTTATTCTCATTCTTTTTTTCCCTTTTTTGTAGTCTCTATAGATAAACAGTTGGGCCACCCATGAACCCCTTCTCTGTTCTGTAGCCAGTATAGTGGACCCAATGTGTCCACTTAGTCTTTTCTTTGGGGATAGTCTGGAGGTAGAATACTGTAGGGTACAAGCCATGACATCAAGCCATCTTGAATTCCAAAGCCACCTCCCATTCATTGACTGTGTAGCCTGTCTCAGTCTCTTTAATTTCTAGCTCTCACTCATATCTGTAAAATGGGGATATAAAGGTGAGGATTAAATAAAATAAAGTTTTCAAGTGCTTAACATAGTGTGCAACCTAGTAAGTGCCCAATACCTGATTTGCTTATTATTAACTCCTTCATCAGGCTGAATGAAGACCTCAGAGACCTGGGTTCCCTGTTGTATCTGTGTTTCCACATCCCACTAAGGACTACATTTTTCCAATGCAGTATAGGCTTGCTGTGTCTTTATCAAGCTGTTACTCTTTCTGGAATGCCTGCTACCTGGCTAATTTTCTCTCAGTTGTCAAAACTCAACTTGTGTTGTCTTTTAAGGAAACCTGCTTGAATGTCCCAGGTTGAGCTAAGTGCCCCTTCCTGTGTACACTGTCTCTCTCTTTCAGCTCATAACAGTAGCAAGTGAAATTATATCTTTATAGAATGCCCTTTCCATTAGACCTTTCAGCAAGGAGTGGGTCTCACTGTCTCAGGGTCTCCCTTAGAGCTGGCACATCATGTAGCATCTGGAAAGTGCATCCTGCAGGATGTCATGCAATTTGGGTCGTGCATTTACCAAACCAACCAGTTACTGTTTATTGGCTATTTGGTCTACAGCAAGATCTTTCAATAAGAATAATTTTAACTCTGATCAGTTAGAACAGCAGTTTGGCTGTTTTTACACTAAATAATTAGACCTTGTATTCTGACATAATATGGGAAAAGATATTTCAGCTTCTAACAAACATGATGAAAAGCTACTAGAAATTTCCATCTAACCCTTCTGATTCTAAATTTTAAACTAGTGTATGGCATTCAAAGCCATTGCAAAAATTTTTAAAAAAGTTTTCACCAACCAAAATAATCCAATAAATACTGAATTTCTCTCTCTTTTTTTTTTAACTAGAAGATTGTCATAAAGGAGACCTTTGCTAAAAATGTAGGCTGAACCTCAAATTTATTTTTTTAAGTTTCTTTTTTCATCATGTGTTGTTTTGGTTTATAAGCAGTGAAGCAGAGTTGGCCTAAGAGAAATGTGGTCCTGTCGCAGCCACTGTCTGCTCTAGAGCAGCTTGAATATTACTTAGGTCAGATGCAAACCACTAAGATACTTTTAAAATAGGGTGCAGGGAAATATACTTCCTGGCTGCAGCTTGGTATTATTTAGCCAAGTTCCTCATAAAAACATAACTCTACCACCTTGTTAGCTTCTGCCCTCTAGGTCCATATGTACAGCTTCAGCAGATTTAAATTATGATTTTCAGTGCAAGTGTCTTGGCAGATAGGTATTAGCAGCAAACATGCTCACCATGTATTTTGTACTCTATCCTTTCCTTGCAATATCTTGATCTCCAGGTACGTGTTGCTTCTAAAGGAAGCAAGATAATGGTTATCATGCTTCTTTGCGCAGCGTGTCAGCGGGTTTGGAATGCTGCGTGGGCAAATGGACTCAGTTCAGGGGGGAGATAGGGAGAAGAGAGCCTGGAAGAACTAACCTTCGAGAAGTTACCCTGAACCACCCACTTGACCTTACTTAATGTGATTCCCATGAAGAAACCAAAAGATATGTTTCATTATCTTTATCTCTTAAATGGAAAGATAGTGCCTGCTCAAGTTTACTTGTGGTGTGTGTATTTGTGTGTGAGTGTTCATTCTAAGCCTGTCCTGTTTAGGTTCTTTTTACTGTGTGTGTGTGTGTGTGTGTGTGTGTGTGTGTGTGTGTGTGTGTGTGTGTTGTATTGGGAGTGGTAAAGGAGGGACACAGAGATGCAGTGTCTGAGGAAAGAGGAAAAACTTGCCATCTAATATCATCAGATGATATTAATGGATTTTCTCTGCTTACATCATCTCCCTCTTCCTACTGGCTTAGTCTGATAATTGCTTCACATGGGCCAGAGCCACTGTGGATGACCTAGGCCTTGACCATTACAGCAGTTGACAGACACCACTTTCAAAGATGTACATTGTAAATCTTAAGCATGTGGGACCATCCTTTGTTCACAGAGGTCAAACAACTGCTGGCTAGGGCAAGAAGAGCAGATCTTGTTCTAACATAATGAAGAATATTTTGACTTCTGAGGTCCAGCTAATTTGAAGCCTTGTAGATTGAGTCTCCTCCTCAGCTATTCCATCAGGGTTGCTTCTGCCTTTCATTGATCCTGATCAGCGTTTTAGGCCTTGGCATCCAGCTTGGGGCAAAGGTCTCCTTGGATGTTCTCAACTTGGAATATTTTTCTCCAAGTATTTTCAGCTCTACAACTAAAATATAGGCCTAGGATACAGGCAAAAGAAGCATCTACCCTGGGTTTCCGCGGGCACCTGCTCATATTCTCTGCTCAGACCTAGGCCATGGCATGGGCACGCTCCCGGGTCTCCTAATTATACATTCTTCCTATTTTAGACCGTATTTTGGGCCCTGGAAACCCCCAATTCTCTTTCCTAAGCTTGCATCTACTAGGACCCTTTGAGTCCATTTTCCTGAAGGTCTTCAAGGCCATTTGGTGTATACCTTTTGCCTAAGGGGGTGGCCAAGGGATAGGTCGTGTGTGTGTGTGTGTGTGTGTGTGTGTGTGTGTTTGATAGAGAGGGAAAAAGGAAGGGAGGGAGAGGGAAAGAGACTGTTACACTAACAGGGCTTGGGTCCAGGCCCCCCCCCCCACTACCCATTTATTTATTCATTTCTTTAATATTATTTTTTTTAGTTGGTTGTACACAATATTTTATTTTTATGTGGTGCTGAGGATCGAACCCAGGGCCTCGCAGGTGCTAGGCAAGCGCTCTACCACTGAGCCACAATCCCATCCCATGCACCACCCATTTATGAGGTGGGAGTTTGAGTACTGCAGGAGTTCTAAAGTTGAATCTGGTCTTTTGAAATGTTGCAAAGATAGATTTGTCAGCTGAGGTAAAAGGATAAAACCTATTTCATTGGGCAATTTGTTAGTTAGCTCGATTTGTAACTTTAGATATTTTGATCTATGGTTTAGGCCTGTGTTTGTACTCTTACCCTGGACCTTCCAGTTTTAGGGATGGATTTACATTAGCAATATTCCTTTACAGAAGTACTAAGTAAAAATTGGCTTTAATTAATTAATTATATCAAATGTTCCCTGGAGTAGAGAGCATGCTTGTTAAAAAAAAGCTGAGAGGTTAAACACCGTTGTGTTGTGTTTCCTTTACAAAATTAAGGTTTTTATAGTTGCTGTTTTCTTGAAGGGAACTGTACATAGCTCTCTATCCATTTGACTTGCTCTGAGCAGTTTCACTTATACATATTTGAGGTTTTCCAGTGTCTTAGTTTCATTTCCTCTATGTATTGAGACCATTAGGGCAAGGTAGAGCTTATCTGAATTTTTTTCTATTGTTATAAATATTTTATTTGAGCAAACGATGGCTTTGTTAAGCCTTTTTTAAAAAACAGGAATATTAGAGCTAAAAAGCCTTCCTGTGCTATAAAAGGCACAAGACTGTCAAAACTATGCACTTTAGAGAACTGCACATTTGGCTGAACAAACACAAATGCCTTTGAAGGAACATGGGGTTTAGGTGCACATTTTCAGCATAGGCCACAGCAGTTCTTTATCTGTTGAAGTTGTCAGTCATCACAAAGGATTCATTGACTTTGGGGTGAAATTCACTGCTGCTATGTAGACTACTGCCTATAATTCCAGAACTCTGCAAACATTATCTACATAGAGAAACAGAGTTAGCATTATCCCTTGTGTAGTTTTACTCAAGAGATTTCATGGACAAGTTTCCCAGTAATGGCAGGAGCTATCACTTATTCAGATCTTGCTACTGCCTGGATCATGCTAAACATTTCATGTGTATTATTTAACCTTCAAAACAACCCTACAAGGGAGGTTTTATAATGCTCATTATAAGCCAGAGATTAAGGAATTTGCCTACGGCTACCCAGTTGGCAGATGATTTTGCTGGGGTTGGAACCAAGATAGTTTAATCTGGGTATCTGAACTTTAGATTGCTGTGCTACACTGAGACGAGGCTACCTCACTCGACACGAACCACTTGTCCCTTAATGCAGGCTGTTGGAAGGTTCCAGAGGTTAAGAGAAATAATGACAATGTCCAAAATTTGTCTAATGCTTTAGCACTTTTTATAGGTTATTATATTTAATTTCCTGAGTGAAATAAAATTAATGTTTAATTCATATACCAGGTTGTAAAACATTAGGACTGACTTTGACTTCAAGGGGACCATGAAAAATAGATATTTAGTGATGATTCTTTGCTGAATCATGGAATAGTTATGCTCTCAGGGAATTTAGGTATTCTGAATAAAACAGGTATTTTATTTGGAAGGATTGGGTGAATTTAAGGATGCATCAAATATGTTGGGGATATATGTGCTGGGCCCAGGTGGACCTACTATGAAATGTGTGGAACCTAACCTTCAAGGCTCCTCACTGGTGTAAGCCCATCTCCTGACCTTGGGAGAGGCCCTGGCAGTATGGTTAGCAAGTTGTCATCAAGTCAGTCAACAACTACGAAAACTTGAAATGCCCTAAACCCTACAGTTTATATATAAAAAGCTGGTGGAAGTTTCCCCAAATTTGGAGGCAATCCAAAAAAATGTACATGACATAAACTATGATGAGTTATGAAGCAGAAAGAAACTTTTTCAAATTTTTCAAGAATAAATTACACATTTTGATCAACAGTTCTAGAGAAAAGACTGAATTATTTTTTTCTGTTCTTTCAGTAGAGAATATTGCAAATTCAATTGGAGAAGTGAACAAAAAGAATGCAAATAATAAATAAATAAATATAGAAAAGACATTTCAGAGGTGTTTCCAGTAGCTGATTGATTAAAAATACCTGTTTCCTATTTTATTTTGTATTTGAAGCTTTTTAAAATTTATAATTTGTGTGATGCCATGTTAATTCTAAATAATATTTACTTTAAGACCTACATTTCTATGATTAATTTGTGTTATTCTTAAACTGTGCCCCCTGAAATTTACAAGCTTCAGCTTCCTCAAGACCCAAATCTGTGACTAATGCTAGGGTTCTCTGTTGTCTTAGAAAATAAATTTTAAAATGCCTCCTCTCCTTTCCCCAGTTGCAAATAGAGACTGAAGTCTGCATTGTTATATCACCAAACCAGAACTTTACTTTGCTCCAGGTTTAGCTAAACCCATCATCATTTTCCTACTTTAGAGTCCAGGGCCAAGTATAAAAGAAGTTGCAGATATGTAATTATCACAAAAAAACTTGATCTTGAATGGAAGGTGACCCAGAGTTGACCCTTAGTTTACGATCAGAAAAACTCCACCTAGGAGACAAAAAGTGACCCATGCACAGTGCACCAGGAATCAAGGTGCCCCAATGAACAGGTGAGAGTTTGGTCTCATGGGGTCTTACTTTCCTTCTATGTGCAGTGACAAGAATTGGACAAGATGAGGAGGGTCTTAGAGAGGGGACATGGGGGCAGTAAAGGTGATGGAATGAGAGAGACATCATTACTCTAGGTACATGTATGACTACACATATGGTGCGACACTAAATTGTGCACAACCATGGAAATGTAAAGTTGTAGTACATGTATGAAGACACGAGTTGGTGTCAACATACTTTATATACGAACAGAGATATGAAAAATTGCGCTGTATATGTGTAATAAGAATTGTAATGCATTCCACTGTCATTTATTTTTTAAAAAGTCAACTAAAAAAAAGAAATCTAAAGTTGTGCTGCAGTTGTGCACAATGAATCAAAGTGCATTCTGCTATCATATATACCTAAAGTAAAAAGTAAATGCATAAATTTAAAAAAAAAAGAATTGGACTAAAGGAAATTTCTCCTTTTTTTTTTCTGTTCCAAAATATTTAATTCTTCATGTTGTTAGAGAAAATCATTGAAGTTGACCTATCAAACATTTATATAATTCTTAACTAATCAAAATAGAAAACTATGAAAAGACAGAGCAGGTCCAAACTGACTTTGAGTTTTGTTGAAGATGGCTACTATTAAGAAAAAGAAAAAAGAAACCATAGTTATTTTGAAATTTTCCTCCTGCAGGTGTCTTAGTGTACATCCTGACTAAATAGCATGTTTACTTCAGTGTAGAATTCACTCCTTTTGGCTAAAGGAAAGGCTGGCTTGGTTTGGGTGGTAATACCATTTCTCTTGTTAATTATGGTGTTTTCATTCCTCTTTTCCTCTAAATCTGTAAAAAATGTCTGCACGGGTTTTTTCTTAAGGTAGAAAATCATACAATGGTTTGCCATGTTTAGGAAAAGAAGTAAAACCCCAAAGAGATTCTATGTTTTGAGGGAAAGAAGAAAAAGTTGTCTGGATAAAATTAGTGCTTTGTTGCCTTTCAAAGATTTCTCCATCACTTTTCTTAAAATATTCTTAGAAGAGACAGAATTTGCTACAGATTGGCAGTTTTCAGACCGTTGTTTTTAGGCAAGGGAGGAGCTGTTGAGGACCATAATTGCGTTTCTGTATAGTTTGCAGATACTTGTTAGCACAGAATAGGAATCTTTTTTTTTTTTTTTTCTTTTTTTGGTACTGAGAATTGAACCCCGGGGCACTTCACACTGAGCTACATCCTCAGCCCTTTTTATTTTTTATTTTGAGTCAGCGTCTTGCTAAGTTGCTTAGGGACTCGCTAAGTTGCTCAGCCTGGCTTTCAGCTGTGATCCTCCTGCCTCAGCCTTCTGAGAAGTTGAGATTATAGGCATGAGCCACTGTGCTGAGCAGTGTTTTGAGTAACTATCTTATTGCTACATATCATGTTGATGTTTTATTCTCTAAAATATGTAATATTGGGCTGAGGAGGAAACATCTGATATAATTTTCCCTTCAAATAAGTAGAAAGGAAAAAAAAATTCAATCCATACATATGTAGTATTTAATATTTTAGAATCCCTTAAGTTATATTGTTATAAACTAGTTGCTAACAATATTAACTCATCCTGGACATTCTGACTCTTACAATTTTTGTTACCGGAATAGATTTCTTTTGTAATAATTTCTATTGCTTCTCTCATCACCTGCTTATTTCATCTGGTGAGCAAATCTTTTCCTCCGCTTGGCTCCGGTTTTCCATCACCTCCAGCTGTGGACTTGTTTGTTCTACTTTCTCCATCTTTCAGCGGCCTAGCTCATCTCTGAACATTCACATTGCATGAGCTGTAACTGACATTGGAACTCACATCTTGAGCTAAGTTTTGCTGACCCTGAAGATGATAGGTTTCTATCTCCTCCTGATAACCTGAAGTTGTCCCAATAACTTGCAGTTTCTAAGGATCCATCAGCATCAGCATCACTGAGAATTAACTAGAAATGCAAATTCTTGGGCTCTTCCTCAGACCTTCAACATCAGAATCAGCATCTTATAAGGTCCTCAGGTGATGCCGTTCATGTGTAAGAATCTCTATTCTCATACAGTTAAAAAGCTTCTTCCCAGGAGGAGTCAAATTTTCTGTAATGATTTTAGTGGATCCCATCAGGATTCTGTCCAGCAGTGAAGAAGAGGAGGATTCCATCCCAGGTTTGGGAGGCTGAGGCAGGAGAATTTCGAGTTCAAAGCCAGCCTCAGCAATTTGGTGAGGCCCTAAGCAACTCAGCAAGACCCTGTCTCTATAAAAAGGGCTGGGGATGTGGCTCAGTGGTTAAGTCGTCCCTGAGTCCAATCCCTTGTACACCACCACCCACCCTCTGCCCAAAAAAAAAAAAAAAAAAGATGAGGATTCCAGGGAGTGTTGTTGCAACTTGGTTTTATGAGACTCTTTGGACTCCTCCTAAGTTTCAAGGCCTGTTTTAATTATATGTAACCAATACACACAGGCTAGCAGACCAGAGAGAGTACACAGGTGGCATGTGAATTAACCCTGTTGGATTTTGACCAGTTTATTTTCCCCAAGCATCTTTCATGGGTCTTTCGTCCATTGAATGTCCACATCTTGACCATGAGCTATAGAACTGAAGGATCTGTTTCTCTGTGTAAGTCGCAACATTAATCATTTTTACCACATTAGACTTTTGATTACAGACTGCTTTGACACATATGAGCCTTAATTCATTCTGAAGCTACTCTTCTGTGGCATTTCTTGAAATATGTCGCACTGCTCCAAACAAGGCATGTACTCAATAATTTAGTGAACTAATGACAAGTTTTTCAGAAGTTTCTTCTCCTCTTCAATTCCTTTTAAACCTCTTCTTTTGTTTTGAGAAACTTACTTGGCTAAAGTTCCATAAGGACTCACTACAATTTTCTTGACTCTCTCCACATTTATCTTGAACAAATCTGAGAGTGCCACTGCAGGTTTTTTCATTGATTGGCTTCTGTATTTTACTCAGCAAAAGGCATTTTTTTGTATGTGATTTGATGATATTTACCTTCTAAAATTATGGGTCTTTGTCCGTTCTAATGACTTTAACGTGGTGGCTGCAATAACCATGTCTCATAATTTCAGATTTTTTCCAAATAATTTTATTTTCTGACTTTCTTTTAACCTTTCACTTGAAGAAGGGAAGAAGGAAAAAAAAGAACGAATAAAACCAGAAAAACTTTCCGTTGCAATCCATATCTTATGTTGCTTCTGATTGCATCCAAAGTTACTTATCAGAATAGCAGAGTAATTTTTAGGTCTTAATACCAAGAATCTCTTAATCAGATGTTTACTCACAACAGAAACCTAGTTACATGAACTACATAACCATTTGGTTTCATTTTTCTCTCGAACTGTGCTTCCACCATGCAAACCTAAACTCTTATTTTGTGTCATCTGTAAGAATCTTTTAATTGGTTTCTGCCCACGGCACCCTTTGTCCTTTTCTTCATCAATACACATATGTTGTCATCAAACATCCTTCTGAATAGGTGGTCCCTGATAGAGAGCCTTCCAGGAATCCTTTCCATGAATCCTAGGTTATTTGCATGGTTGACCTTCCTCATTGAGGTGAGAGGCTGCCTCGGTGTCCCTGCTCCTGAAACAGTGCTTTGCACACAGATGGGACACAATTTGATGATTGCATGTATGGATAAGGCCAAGTCTCTCCCACTCTCCCCTTTGTATTTCTCACTCCTTGGTTCCTCTTGAACAAAGTTTTTTCATGCATCATTTTTTTATTTCCAATTTCCTAGCTATGACTATCCCTTCCACTTTTTCATTCCTTCCATTTTTTTCATTCCTTCCATTTGGAAATTGTTACTATTCCTCCAAATTTTCTCAGTCTCCATGTGCCCTGCAATAGCTTCACTCTTTGAAATCATGCTTGGCCTGAATGTTACTCCCATTGGGTCTCCCTTAAGTATCTCACTTCAATCTCCTTCTTTCTCCTCCTCACAGCCTCTCTCAGAGTCTCACTCATATGGCCAGTTTGTTCACCAAACTGCTAGTGGTTGTGTGTGTGTATGCACACACACATGCACACACACATGTGCACATGCATGTGCGTATGTGTGGATTCCCTTGTTAGAATAAAAACTCTCAGAGGGGGAGACTTCTGTCTGATTCTGCCCTAGTGCACATACTCGGTAAATGCATTTGTTTATATATTGTGTTCATTACTGTTTGGAATTTATTGCTTTTAAAGGCAAGGAGAGCTGCTTGTGGATCCAACACTGGGGGGTGGAACTTTTCCTTTTTTTTAGACTGCTTACCTCCTCCCTACAAGCGGAGACACCCGTGGCTTTGTTGCTTATAGCACACACAGGACTGACAGAACCATAGACAGTGGGGAGTCGTGAATCATGTGCTTCATGTAAATTGCTCTTAGCAATGAAAGTTTGCTCTGTCTGCAGTCTTGAGTTTTGGTGAATTTGTGGGTGCTGCAGTGTGTGAGTGTTCAGAGCTCTTGTTGTTCCGTACATCTCAGGCTGCCTTTGATTCATTTATTTTCCTGTGTGTAAACTGTTTGTAGAGAGCTCAACACATTATGACTATAGAGGCCAGGAAAAAGTCATAAAGAAAATCATACCATCTGACTCAGGGCAATTATTTGCTACTCCTCCCTTTTCTTCTTATGAAGCAGGTCATCTCCTGTCATTGGGATTGGGGAGGAGGGGTGGCTGAAGGAGTCTTGAGGCCATGGAGAGGGCCTGGTGACATTTTTATATCTGTCTGAGGGCAGGTATCCCCTATTACAGAGGTGACACATGGTTGCAGTGTTTGGAAAGCCCTGTGAAAATAATACATGCTAAGGACCCTTAACCATAAAGCCTTCCTTAAATGGAGCCTTGATGGGGTGAGTCTCCAAGGAGGGTCGAGAAGGCCTTTAGTCTCCATCCTCTCCCTGCAAAGCCACCCTGAGCTTTCCAGATAGGTCTCCCACTTCCCTTCCAGCCAGACCACCACCCGTGGAGCCCCTCCTCTATGAAAATTCAAGAGCTACCACTGACTGCATAATGATGCCTCCACTGGCCATGCCCAACCTGTTTGATCAAAGGGGAAAAGGAGATGAACTAAGAGTTGTAGTATTCTTAGGTCCTAATAATCTATGGGAATGGTGAAAACAAAATTCTTCCAATATGACATGCTACTGCTTAGCTCTCAAAACTGCTGAAAACATTTATCTCTCAAGATTTTAATGATGATGTTGGTGAGGATGTTTGGGGCAACAGTGTAATTACTTATGTTAATTCAGCACTTTACAAAGCATGTTTGCAAACTCAAGAGTTTGCCTGCTATCAGTATATTAATGAGATGCCTGGGGTACCTTGGGGGACATTGAGAGAATACAGTTTCTTACCAGTACAGTGTTAACTTCTTGAATAGCTGTTACAATTCGCTTTAACCCCTCCTGAGCCAAACCCCTTGGCCCCACCATTCCTAAGGTATTAACTCCTTTTATATAAAAACAACTTGATTAGGTATTACATGCCTGTCTAAGTTGTGTTCTGCCAACCCAAATCATTTTGTTCTTCCCTGTATCTTTCTTTAGACATTCATCTTTAAGTAGTTCTGGGAAAGGAAGTGAAAAAAACAATACTTGACCTCTGATACAATGTGCTGTTTTGATTATGATCAGTACTTTGATAGAATTTATCTTCAAGGGCGTCTCTGGAGTGAGTCCTAAAAAGCTTGGGACAGTTTGATTGATCCGGTGTCACCTCTCTTAAATTCTCTTCCTTGCTACTCGACAAGACCATGTAGGCCAACTTGGTTTTCCTGCTTTTTAAACTGAAGCATCTTGAAGTTATAAAAAAACGAAAGAATCAAGAGTGGTCAGGTGGTGACTGTTTTGGTTGAAAGCAGCCCCTGAAACCCCAATTTCCCTGGAGGGGAAATTATCAGAGGTGACCAGGGATGCAGTTGGTCTTAACTTAAGTGAACCTTTTTGCCCTCCGCCCTCTTTGGTATATATATCCTGGGACCACACAACATGTCTGTCTTGGTTAAAATAGCTTTTAAATATATATTAAAGCAAAAAATTATGGAGATAAATATTTGTCTACTTGTCCAAACAGATAAAAAAAAATAGAGCCAGGAAAACCAAAAAGAGAATTAATTTGAATAACTTGACTGTCATTGAGGCTTATGGAAAATGAGTGCCTGTGAGTGGGAAAAGTATAGCCTGATAAGTTTGAAGAAAACGTATTAGTGGTGTCTGGTTATAATAATCTTTCCATAATTCCTTTCATGCACAGAGCATTTTATTGTTTGCAAAACAGTTCCACTTGCATGTGGTATTTAATCTTGGAGACAACCTTCTGAACTGGGGATAATTATCCCATTTTGCAGATGTGGAATTGGAGGCCCAGAAACATGAAACCATCTGTCAAAGCCGTGGAGGGACCCCTCATCCACTGAAACATTGTAACGTATCATGAATTTCTTTCCCTTATTTTATCATTTTTAGTCATTGTGCTCCCTCATTGCTTAAAGTGTAAGCATGAAGTCTAAAATAAAAATCTGAGGTCTCAGCAGGGTGTCATGGTGCACACCTGTAATCACAGCAGCTCAGGAGACTGAAGCAGGAGGATCACGAGTTCAAAGCCAGCCTCAGCAGTGGTGAGGTGCTAAGCTGCTCAGTGAGACTCTGTCTCTAAATAGAATATGAAGTGGAGCTGAGGATATGGCTCAGTGACTGAGTGCCATTGTTTTCCTATTTTTGATCAAATGCCTCGTTCTTGCTTTGAAAATTAGAAGCCATATTTAGGACTGGAGAGTCTCCTTTTTCCAAGTCCACTGCTTTGAGGGTTTTGTCCATGGTCTTTCTGGAGTTCAAACTGTGTAATGAGTCATTTTTCTTTTCCTCTTTTCTTGTGGGGAACAGCTTCTCTTTGAAACACCATGAGGTCTGCCTTCTTAAGGGTTCTATCACACTGTCAGTGGGCAAATGTTGTCATCTATAAAAAGGCTGTGCTAGTTGCTACAGGCCTGTGGTTTGGCCCTTCCCCAGGGATTCAAGGTGCTTGGCATAATCAGGAATATGGGCATCTTTACGTAGGAAGGGCGCTTCCCCATGTGGACACAGGTCCAATATTAACTGTGGCTAACTTTCCTAGAACTTTTTCAAACATGAATGTCTGAATAAAGATAGAGAGAAGAGCAAAATTGTTTTAGTGGCAGAACACAAGTAACATAAGCATCTGATAATTCATCAAATTGTTTTTATATAAAAGAGGACATATCTTAAGGAACAGCAAAAGCCAACCTGTAGCACTAGGACGGTTCCTAGGGATGTGGTGGAAAGAATGTCCTTGATGGGCAGAGCCTGCAGTAGCAGGCATAGCGAGCCACTTCTGACTCCTGATTGCCTACATCTTGCTCTCTATAAATGTCATTTCTCCAAGGGCATTAAAAAGGGAAGTTGAGTCATGAGGTTGTTTTATGTAATTTTGGTTGACGTGTTGAATAATTAGCTCTCACTCTATGGCATGGGCTTCTTTCCCCTCTTTTCCTCCAAGTGTTCATCAGGATGATCTTTGCAGTGGGGTTTGTAGGGACTGAGCATCATTGTGATCCTTCTTCTTTGGTGGAGATTTTCCCCCAAGGATGGCTTCCTTAAACAAGGACTCGATTCGCACCCATACACTATACGTGGCAAAGTTTTCTCAAATCGTAATAGATTTCAATATTACTTCCTTATGTATTGGAATCCGTGTTTTATGTGGAATATATCTTTTATGTAATACTTAAAAATCATAATTTTTATTTCACACTGATTCCTGTTAGGGGAGATGTTGTTGTACTAAGAAAATACTCAAATTTTTGAACATTTCTGAAATATAGCTAGTGTTTTGTTTTGTTTTGTTTTGTGTGTGTGTGTAATGGGATGTATGTTTAATGGACTGAAAATGACATAGAGGTAGCAAAACAAATTAAATTGCAGGAATATGTTAACTTCAGATTTATCACATTTGTGTTGTACCTATGTAGCATTGTGGTTTTCTGACGGAAAAATTCTCCACAACAACTATTACCTCTGATCTAAGGAATCATTAGCCTTTCTCATTTCTCTGCTGGATTATGGGTGGAGAAGTGGATACCTTTTCCCACATTGTCCTCCTGAACTCACTATTTATGTTGATTGGTGGGGTCAAAGCACTTTAGATATTTCTTGGGAAACCAGCCCCTCCAATCTTTCAAACAGATCTTTCTAACGCAAGCCTATTGTCTCCTGGGTAATTGTCAAAGGATTTCCACCCTTGAAAGAGATGGGAGCTTGTACAATATGTACTTAAAAATTAAACCAGAAGTGATCTTCCAGGAAGAATTTACACAATGACAAGTAAATGTTCTGGAGCTAATTGTATTTTATGATTCCTACTTCATCCCCAAAGTGTAGTTAGAGTCTGAGTCATATGAGAAGATTCTTTGAGTGGGGCTTGACCATGCCTGCTTATGTTTCTAATAAGGCTCTAACATAATACAACTTGCAGCGTCCTTCGCAGCCAGCTGAAGGCTGAGTTGAAAAGCATCACGTGTTGGTCATCCACCTCTTACCCTCTGTAAACTACTGGGCTTTTTTTAATGCATTTTCCACTCTTATAGAGTAAGGCCTTTCCTGAACTCTCTTTATTCAATATTGGCTGCACATTAGAATCATCTGAGAAGTTTAAAAACAATTCCAATGCCTGAACCGAACCCCCAGAAATTCTAATCTATTGCCCTGGTGGAGACCCCTGGCAACTTTATTATCATAAAAGAACCCCAGATGATTCTGATGTGGGAACCGGGTTGCAAATCACTGATCCGATCTAACCCAGATTCGATACAGAGAAAGAATTTTAGTCAGTTGGTCAAGATACTTACTTGATGTACTGTATTGGAGAAATACCACTCACTGAATCCAAACTCCTGTCTGTGGATGTTAAATCCAGTATAACAAAAATGAGCAAAATTTTAAGAGTTGAGCAATGGGAGAATTAAAAAGTTCTTTGACTCCTGGAAACTTACCCTCAAAATGGTGTAGAGTCCCATCTAATACCTTAAAATTAAGATAGTTAAAAACCAACACTGGAAAAGTTTAGGTTGGAGGTGGTTAGGACAGCTTTTGAAAGGAGGAAACAATCATCCTGGTTCTGAAAGCCTGGCTTCAAGGGCTTCGCTGTCCACTTGCTAGCTCAAGGGTCATTCTTTCTCTCTTGCTTCAAGGACATAGCAGAAGCAGGCAAGTGCCTGGCAGGGATATGTGCCCATCATCTGTGCATAGGCCATCCTCCAGGTCCAGCAGCCACGCCCAGCACAGGCCATTAGTATGTGAGCTGCTTTGGACCACTCATCTTGGACCGGGTCAGACATCCTTGCAGAGAACATTCTCAGAGTCCCACCCCCATCATGTAAGCCTTATGGCAAAGGCAATGAACTCCTTCCAGAGGCTTGGCAGGCCACCTGGGGGATGATGATTTTCTTGACCTTCTGGTCCATCTGGGGAATCTAGTGCTAGGAGGGGGGAAGACAGAAGGAGTTAATAGGTCAAAAGGCTTTGATACAAAGGATTGTTCTGCAGGAAGTACTCAGGTTATGAGCACCTTACATGCCAGGCCATATATAGTTTAGTTGAAATCTGAGTCACTGGTAAATTGTAATTAGGGAAATGATGACACAAAACATTGTAAGGTGAAGAGTTTGCAGTGTACAGGTAGGGAATCCCTTTCTTCTTTTCCCACAATGTCTCAGTAATTAGCAGAAGGCAGGGGAGCCTGTCAGTGCCTCCCTGTTCATCTGGTTAGCTCCTGAGTGTTCCATCACCAGCACTTCATGATGATTCTAAAGCAATGCTTCCTTCATGGAACCTGAACAGATGTAGGAGCGAAGTCTGAGAACTCCCAGAGCTTTCAGTCTCTCTCAAAGTATCCTTAGCTTCCATTCAGTCTTCCTGCAGATTCCCTGGACAAGACAAACCAAGGAAACAAAGACATCAATTGCAGAGAGCACGTTCTTTGTCCTGGACTCACTCAGATATATTCCTGACAGGTCCCCTTGTCAAGTATCACAAAGCTATACATGCAAGCTGGGCACGGTGCCACAAGCCTATAATCCCAGTGGCTCTGGAGGCTGAGGCAGGAGGATCACAAGTTCAAAGCCAGCCTCAGTAAAAACGAGGCACTAAGCAACTCAGTGAGACCCTATCTCTGAATAAAATACAAAATGGGGCTGCGGATGTGGCTTAGTGGTCAAGTGCTCCTGAGTTTAATCCTCAGTACAAAAAAAAAAAAAAAAAAAGACAAAACTTTGCCTCTACTATGGCATTCTTAAGAACATCAAATTTCCATTGGTTATCCTCTAGGGAACATATTTTATTACATCAAATGCCATTTTAATGAGCTCAAAACTGGGAATGATGGGAGTAATTGGACAACACGTGAAACCCTGCTCAGAATTTGCCAGAGTGGAGAAGGCTGCCAATAGCCCAGAGACTCAGCATTTAGGGAGCTTTTACTTTATAATTCCCTTGATAAAATCGGGACAAAGGATGTAGTCATGTTAGGGAGCAGCACTGTTCAATATAGTTTTCTGCAGTAAACAAAATATCTTCTCTCTCTGTTGTGGCAACCATTAGTCCTTTATAGCTTGAAATGTGGCATGCATAACTAAGGATGTGAATTTTATATATTACTGTATTTCAGGTAACTTGAACTTCAATAGCCCATGTGGCTAATGGCTACCATAATGGCCAGGTTAGTTGTGGAGTGTCCTTAAAATTCTCATTTGTCTCAAGTCTTAAAGAGATACATTCAGGTAATTTCTTGGCACTTAAAATCATAGTAAGACACCTTGAATTATTTGTACCTCTCCAGTCCTATGCTCTGAAATTATAGGCTGTTTCTATTCCTAGAAACTTGATAGTTTAATGTTTGTGCAAATGTGCTTTAATAAATAATACACTCTAATTATAATATATAGGCATCTTTTTTGTTTCTTTTTTCTTTTTTATGTTTTTATTGGTGCATTCTAGTTGTACATAATAATGGGATTCATTGTTACATGTTGGTACATGCACACATGTATGTTTTTGATGACTGTATCTGTGTGGGTTTATCTGTGTCTTGTATTCTGGACCATTGGTCTATGTGTCTGTTTTTATGCCAGTACCATTCAGTTTTTGTTACTCTAGCTCTGTAGTAGAATTTGAAGTCAGTTACTATGATGCCTCCAGCATTGCCTTTTTGGCTTAGATTGGCCTTGGCTACTCCAGGTCCTTTATTCTTCCAAATGAATTTTAGGACTTTTTTTTTTTCTGGTTCTGTGAAGACTGTCATGATTTTGATGGGGATTACATTGAATTTGTATATTGCATTTGGTAGCATGGCCATTTTTTAAAAAAAATATTTTTTATTTGTAGATGGACACAATTCCTTAATTTTATTTATTTATTTTTATATGGTGTTGAGGATTGAACCCAGTGCCTCACACGTGCTAGGCAAGTGCTCTACCACTGAGCCACGACCCCAGCCCCAGCATGGCCATTTTAACATGAATTCTCCCTATTGATGACAGTGGCAGTCTTTCCATCTTCTTTTATATTCTTCAATGCAGTATAGTTTTCAAAGTCTTTTATCTCCTTGGTTAGATTAATTCCTTGGTTTCTTTCTTTCTTTTTGAGGCAACTATGAATGGGATTGTTTTCCTGATTTCTTCCAGCAGGTTCATTATTGATGTATAGGAAAGCTATTGATTTTTGTATGTTGATTATATAACCTGCAACTTTGCTGAATTTGTTTATTAGCTCTAGGAGTCTTTTGGTAGAGCATTTTTGGAGCTCTTAAATACAGGATCACATCATCTGCAAACAGTCATAATTTGACTTTTTACTTTCCTAACCTTTTTCTTCCTTTTGTTTCCTTCTCTTGAGTCTAGGCCTCTTCTATCATCTGTATTTCTAGTTTTCATCTTACTTAAGGGCTGTGGAATAGTATTGTCTTGTGGGAGCAAAGTATGTTTAAGGTCTATGCAGGAGGAGTGGTAGGGATTATGAGCAGTTCAAACTACCCTTGGATACAGGAGGGGAAAGGAAGTTAAAGCGGCAGGTAGGAGTCTGCACGGAACAGACTTGCCCTGGAGGAATGCTTTTAATTGGATTTAGCTTTCATCAGCACAGGCCAGCAGAAGTACTTTACTCCAGGGCTTTGGGATTTTCCCCTGTGAATAAATTCTCCCCACCATTGGTCACCTCTCTGCTATGTTCTCCAAAATCTCACCCCTTTTTGGCATTCTGTGACTTAAATTCTCCAAAAACCTTGCGGGGAGGGGTGGAAAAGAAGCCAATGTTTTTTCTAAAATATTAATTTCCTTGCTCTAGGCTTCTGTCAGCTTTGACTGGAAACTTAATCTGCGTGCCTCAGCGCTGCATGATGTTTCAGCCATTGAAATGGGGCTTAATGGGAATTACTTGATACCTTGGGAGTCAGACAAGCCTTACTTTTTTTTTTCTTAAAAAAAAAAAAACAGTCTTTTATCCTAGGCCCAGGGATTTGCATTTTGAGAGGTTATGCCAGCTGACTTGAGCCCTTGCCGGGTTTTAACTTGTTGCAAACCTAGTTTGGTCCATTTCTCTCATTTCCAGAACCTTCTGCTACTGCTACTCATTACCCTTTCACCATAGAAGTCTAGTCCTTGTCCCTAATTATCTGTTCTTACTGCAGCAGTGATACTTGAGATGACCATCATTTAATAATAGACACATTCCTTAAAAAGCTGGGATGGAATTTATTAGGAACAGCTTTCAAACATCGCCTTCTAGATCCCTTGAGTTCTTCCTTTTCAGACCTCCCTGGTGTGAGGATCCCGAATCCATGTGGATTTCCTTTGATCAGAATTATCCTATGGAACTTGTCTATGGTGATGAAAACACGTCCCTTCTTTTTAGTGACTTGTGACTATCAGCACTTGGAATGGATAGTGCAACTTGGAGCTGGCTATGTGATTTTACTCAACCTAATTTAAATAAAAATGCAGAAAGCTGTGTGTGTGCTCAGAGCCATTGTGCAGTTCCAGATTGTGCCCTTGACTTAAGGACAGTGTGACTTGGAAGAGGCATTTTTTTTCAGTTGGCAACTCTAGGGCCCTCCACTTTTCATGAGCCAGCTCCTCCCAGGAAAGAAACTCTTTGACTTCTAAACTTGTTTCCTTTTACAGCTAATTTTGACTAATGTAAACCTTGAACGACTTATCTTTTTAAAATGATTTATACCCTCAGAATTGGATTGCACATGTCTTTCTTTTTTCCTATTTTCCTTATTCCTTGACCAGTAACTGCAGATACACATTTTTATAAATAAAAGGAATTTATCAAAAAAAAAAAAAAGCAGGCTTTTCCAGGGACTTAAGAATGTGCTACAAAACTTGGTTTCAGAGGACTCAAGATAGAGAGCTATCAATAAGTGCTTTTTGAGTAGCAACCTGTGTACTTCATGGTGACCAGTGTTTGAGATCCTTGGAGTACAACAGTGAACAGACAGGATTTGACTAATTTGTCAGGGCACAGGTACAGGATGAAGAGCAGAGAGAGTGAGGGTAGGTACGTATTTGTAATTTTAGGAAGGGTTTTCAAGAAAGGCCTCTTTGATAAAGCTGTTTTTGAGCAGAGATTGGAATCAAGGCAGAGGATAACGAAAGCACATCTCTGGGGCCAGAAGATTGTACTTGGAGGAAGCAGCAAGTTGTAGAACCAAGGGATTGACATCTCTTCCCTCTCTCCCTCCCACTCCCCTAGGGCTTCTCATCTTTGATTGTATGAGTCACCTTTACAGACACATATTTTTACACTGTACTACTCAGGAACCCGAATCAGCCTGCAACCTCACTGGTGTGTTGATAAGATTAGAACAAGATGAGATACTGGGAAACAGAGTCGAAATAGACTGTCCCGGTTACCTGCAGTCTTGCAGCATGCTCCCCATTTCAGCTCTCCAGAAGGAAGTAGGTTTCATGAATAAGATTATTTGAGCAGGGGTGCCAAAGTGAGGTGCATACCTTGGCTCACTCGAAAAGTCAGTCTTCAGAAGTAGAAAGCCCTGAAACTTGACTTCCCAGCCAAAGGCACTTCAAGGCATTTAAAAATTTAGGTTGGATACTCCCTCCTTATCTCTAGAAGTGAATGCTAATTCAGTAACAACCCTTGGCCATTCCCCATAGACGGGAGGAGCCAACTTTGTGCTCCATCAATGTGTCAGGACAATACACCTTGAAGATTTTGCATGTGTTTCTCTTTTTCCGTGCTAAAATCACAGCTGGCCTCTATCTTGACTCTTCACAGCCTCTGACAACTTCCTGTGTAAATGCTTTTCCTAACCAATTGCTGTCATCTGAAGGTCCCCTCCCAAATTCACATAGAAACTCGGTCTATATTGTGGGAATTTTAAGAAGTGGGGTCTTTGAGGACTTAATAGTGGATTCCTCCCATTTTATGGGACTGGAGTTAACTAGCTTAGGCCTGTTTGCCCTTCTGCCTTTTGTCATATGAGGCCTTAGTGCCCTTCAGGACACATAGCAACATGCTATCATCTTGGAAGACGGGAACAGGTCTCTCAACAGATATCAGACCTACTAGTGGCTGGATATTGAACTTGACAGCCTATAGAACTGTGAAAAATAGAATTCTGTTCTTTATATATTACCCAGTCTCCGGTATTCTGTTATAGCAGCACAAAAGGACTTAAGTCACCAATGTTAGTGGAATTGTTTGGACTGGGGGGTGGTGGTGGCATTTCACACATTGGAGGGTGGCCTCATCCAAGTTGCAGCTACTTATCTCATGAGAGACCTTTATGCTGTTTAGTGCCAATAACATTAAGATCACAACAGCAATGAGTAATGCCCAGGAAAGATCAGCCTCACACTTTCTCATTTAACTGCACGATGAGAAAACAAGCAAAATTACCCAGTTTAAGGGCAGATACTCAGATTTCATTTCAAATTTCCTGCCCTTTGTTGTCCTTTCTTGAAGCCTTAACAATGCATGAAGCTTGTTTCTTTTTGATTTTACTTCCTTTGCTTGAAAAACATGAAGGGGGAGGTTTCAAAGTGTTTGGTGTTATCTTGGAAATCAAAGTGAATCAGAACATGCCTTTTCGTTGTCTTCTGCCAACTGGTCAAACGTAGTTTGGCTGCTGGTAATCAAGTGAAAGCCTCCCCAGGTTCTTTTAGAAATGGACCACTGTTTTAATATGACACCAAAACCATGCTAGGAGTAGTTTCCACTTTGAGTTCCTCAAAAAGAACTGTATTTCTTTTCCTTAATTTGCCTTTGGGGGAAATCAGTTTTGATTAGGTAGCATAGTGGAAAGAGCTTCATTTAGACTTGGACTTTAAATTCAACCAATTTTTATTGAACTGCTATTATATAGCAGACCCTGGGCTGAAGCTGTCCATCATGGAACAAGACAGATGACAGTCCCTATCTCATGTGGCTTACTGCCTGTTATCTGTGCCAACCTTAGCAAGTTACTTAATTATTTTCCTCTTCTGAG
Organism: Ictidomys tridecemlineatus; assembly: GCF_052094955.1. NCBI lineage: Eukaryota > Metazoa > Chordata > Mammalia > Rodentia > Sciuridae > Ictidomys > Ictidomys tridecemlineatus. The sequence continues at coordinate 30,382,084 of NC_135478.1, read as the reverse complement.
AAATAACAATAATGCTAATCTTTCATAACCATTCATCCGATATTATCAAGGGATTGATCATACAATTGTTTTTATACAACCAAGCCTGTTTTTATCATTAATTACTTATCATTCAAGCTGAGCCCAGAGAGCACAAAATACTTTTAAAGCTCTGAGGCTGTTTTAAATGCTTACAGTAAAGATCTAGTCTCAATCAGAGTTTCCTCCACATCTCCCCATAAAATTAGAGGAAATGCCTACAATGTCTGTGTGGAAAGTGGTCCTTTGTCACCTGACATAATTTTCCTTCCCTCTGACCTTGTGATATACAAATGACTCTGTGAGTTTGTTCTTGCATGCCTGTTCAGCTGCAGTGATCAAGTTTAAGTTTGTGGATGAGTATCGGGGCAGGGGTGTAGCACTTAAATAGCAAGCTAAGAAGTTTCAAAGAGCGGATTTCTCAATTAGCAAAGAAAATAAGCAAAACATACTATAAATTACATGATCTTGATGGTCTGGAAGCGATTTTTCATAAGCTGGATCATAACATCTCATTCTGTTTAACCTGGGCTGACAGGTCTACCCTGGACATGTTTTGAGTTATTTAGCTTTCTTGGTTTTGGGGGGGTTGAATTATGAATATTTTTCGAAATAAAAAGGACCTTAACAATTATCATGTGCAGTCCACTCGTATGAATGGCCAGAGAACAGGCACAGAGAGTGTTTGGATGACGGCCCAAGAACATGGACCCAGCTCATGGTCAGTTCCAAGCCATCTCTGTGTCAGCCTGCTTCCACTTCCAGCATGAATTCTCCTCCAGTGGAAATCAATCAACAAAATTACAAAATTCATTTAAAAAACTTTTTTTTTTTTTAGCTGCTGATGGAATTTTATTATTTATATATTTATTTACATATGGTGCTGAGAATCGAACCCAGTGCCTCACACATGCTAGGCAAGTGCTTCACCACCGAACCACCACCCCAGCCCCTATATAATTCATTTCTACATAAGGAAATGATCTCAAGGAGAAGAAATTAGGAATATTGGTTTCTAGGTGTCTGAATGGTGTAAGACATGTTTTAAGTAGATACTTAAATATCTAATAAAATTGTTCATGTTCTTTTCCAATTCTCTCATCTGTTATGAATCAAAATATACCAGTTTTATTTCCTTAAGACAGAAAGCCAGACATAATCAGTATTTCAGAGTTCTACTATTTTAAGGCACCTCATTGCCCCCACTCCCTACATGTCAAACTCACTAGTATGCCAAATAACACACTAGGTGTCTCAAAGCCAAAGCAGATCAGCTCATGCCTGATAAATGTGTAAGAGTCAGCAAAGGATTTGAAAGTTGAACATGGGTCTCAAGTTACTGCCTATTTGCCAAACCTAAATTGGTTATGGACAGTGTTTCAAAACCAGATTATTTGGTTCTAGAAGGGTTGCTTAAAGACCATAAAAGCTCCTAGAAGCTTTATTGTAATAATGCTTAATTCCTTTGTATTTTTTGAAAGTTTTGGAATAGAGCAGTAACAAAAACATTGTTATATTTCAACTTGTTCATTTATTCAAATTTCCTGAAATTCTTTTTTTTCAAATATCATAAAACTGCTATATTCTATTAATGAGTAGGAATAGATTTACCCTGTTCTTAATTATCTTGTCATACCGGTACTTTAATCCTATGGGAGAAAGCAGTTGCATGGAATGTCCCTTTTTAACAAGAGAGTGCTATGTGACACTCCTTAGGGTATAGGGCTCATTCACATGTACTTCAAGATTGTTGGATCTTGGGGCTGGGGATATAGCTCAGTAATTATGAAAGGCCCAAACCCTTTTCTAAGAAACTTACCATTCCCCCTGCACCCTGTACCCTCCCTTTAAGCCCTAATGGCTAGCCCCAATGTCTTCTTTGCCTATCCTGGAATGAGTGTGAAGCTCAGCTCTTGAACTTGTTTAACAGCGATATCTGGTGTATTGCAGGGAATCAGGAAGGTTGAGGGCTGTGTACCACTGTTGGCTTTGCTCCTCATTAGCTGCCTCTCATTGACCTTGGATGTGTTGTCCACTTCTTTGATCCTTAATCTCCCCTTGAATAAATTCATGATGACAAAATTACATGGTGGTTGTCATGAGTGAAATAATCAGCACAACACTGGACTGAGCACTTGGCCTGCACTCAACAGTGATAACAATAATTGTCCTTACTGTCACTCAGATCTGATTTCTAAAGTAGATGACCTCTTTCCTTGACCTGAAATGTGATTTTCCACATTAGGGAGTTAAACACATATTAGAAAGTATCTATATTAGAGAGTTCAATCATAATTTTTTTACATTCCACTTAACCTCTATTATTAGAAGAGAGAATTGAATAGACAGGTTAAATAATCATTAATTATCAAAAGTCAGGCAGCCACAGGCCCAGGAAGGGCAGTAGGTGGCCTGAAGGTGTGGCAGGGGTGGGGCAAACCAGAGAACAGGCACCATGCCATGGGGACCATTTTGGGGCCCCATAAGCTGATAGTTGCCAGGGGGATAGTGTAGGTCCACGGTGCCAAATCTCCCTTTATTCTTAAGTGGAGTTGGAAATCTAGCTTTTCATGTGAAATCGTCTCACTTTAAAACTTGTTTCACATTTTATTAAAAAAAAATGAGTGTAAGCTGTGAAAATATAGGAATCATCAGATTTGTCCAACATTCATACATACTCAGTAAAAGTGTAATTGAAAAACCTTCCTGCACTGGGTATGCCCAGGACATGGCAGAAGATTTTGGAAGAGAGGAAGAAGTTACTGCAGAGAAATTTATTAGTGAAAATCCCCACCTGACAGGAAATTGACATTCAGACCAAATTTCACACCTCCTTGAAGCAAACAGAGCATCTCAGGTGTTCCTTTTTCTGATTTCCTAATAGTCACTACTTTTCTACAACAACAAAAAATAATGTTTTTACCAGATTTCATATAAAGGTTTTGCATTTTCCATTATGCTGCTTCAGTTCGTTGAAATGATTTATTGTTTAAATCCTAAATGAATAACGTAATTAAAAGAATGTTTTCTTTGAGACCTTTTCCATTCCCAAACTGCTTTGATAGAAATTATTTTTGTACATGTACTTTGATTCCTTACAAGCCTATAAGTATCTTAAGTAAAAGATGATGTCTTACATGCCCTTTTCCACCAGGGTTAAATATGAGAGTCCCCACAGGGCAGAAAAATTGCGTATTTGTTCATGTTGGCTAATGAGTAACAAATTGTCGTAGCTGAATTGGGATGTTATAAAACTTCATAAATTGTGCACTCCTTATCTCTCCTTCATAAGACTGTGCCACTTACCAGTGTTGTTTTGACTGTCACCAAGAGAGTTACTTAATCTCTGGGTTATTTTCCTTGCTGCTCTAGCACATCATCCAAGTTATATTAACTGCGGGAGAATCATTTTCTCATTTGCTATCACTTTACATAAAGTACCAACCTTAAAGCACTTCTCAGCAGAAGCATAAAATTATTATTTTGAAAGTCCACGAAGAAGTACCCCATTCTGCTCCTGCATTTGATATACTATCCCATTTATATTGATGTAGTGAATTTTTTCAACAGGCTTCCTCTTTTCCTCCATCTCAGCCCTTGCATTCTCAATTTTGGCTCTTTTCACTGTCCCAATAGTCAGGATTTGCCAGACAAAGGTACTGTTAAGACCAGCCTTATTCATGAAAAGCTAAAATGACCAAGGGCTGATGAGAGTATTGGCTACCAACTGCTGACCTCTCCCTACTTTTTATAGGAGGTATTTCATCCACATGATCCCTATTAAAGATGAAGGAATATGATGGACACAGCCAAAAGCCTTCCAGTTTTTTAAATATGGCAAAGGTACTAGTATTCCAAAATACTCCTTTGGCAATTATACAGATATTGCTGCCTGCAGGAATCATTTTAAATAGTTAGGTTTTGTCTCCTGTTATGTGACATGATTGTGGGCCATAGAACCCCCCACTCCCACTCCCTACCACCACCACCATCAATAAAAGATAGAGAGGAAAAGAAAGGCAAATTCAGTAAATTTTGGGAGAACTCAAACTATGCTTCATTCCTCAGTGATCCAGGAAATTCAGGGATAAACTAGAGCACAGTCTGTGTATCGAGAAGTTATTTGGTGTTATTACTTGGGTTAGAGAGTGTTAGGAAAGGATGCAATTGGAACTCCAGCTCAGTTATTTTATGTTTGTCACTGAAGAAAGATATTACTTTTCCACTCAGTTACAGCTTGCTTTATTCTATCGATGTCTTCTTTAAAATTTCCTTGTAAATTGTATTTTAAGAATCTTAAAAGGACAGGTTTTCAGTTGAAGAACCCATTGGCTTAATGCATTGGAAACATGGTAACCATTCCTTAGTCCTTTAATTTGCTTTCTTGGTGATACAAATTTATGCTTGTGCATTAAAAAAACAAAAACAAACACAGGGAACTATTAAACTCACTTTACTACAAAAGTGTAGTAAATCACTTTGCTACAAAAACAATTTCGTGAGAAGGGGAATTGAAGCATTCAGGACACGTGTCTCTTTCCTTCCTGTGTACTCCACGGTCTCCCTGTGAGCTAAGTGATGCTTCTCCAGTACTAATTCTGGTGCATCAGAGATTGTCACAGGAAGGAAAACCCCACCTCTTCTGGGTCAAAATACTGATATATTACGCTGGGAATTAGCACTCAGACACATTGTGAAATTAAAAATAAAGTATGGGATTATATTAAAAGTTTTGATGATGCAGGAGATGTTCAGAGAAATGTTCTTAAAAATCTTTCTATCTTTGACTTAATCAGGGGTGTGCTTTATTTGGTGATAGTCATTGGTGAAGGTATTCGATGGGCTTGCAGATGCCTGTCTTTCATGAAGTCTCCACGAGTCCTCCAGGACTGCCGGGCTGGCTGCTTTGTTCTGGGTGGGAGGACGTATGTGACAGGCCGATGGACTTGTCCCACATGGTCTCAAGGGCGTGGGTGTTTGTCCCCAGCATCACAGACCACGGCGGCTGTCTGCCAGATGGTTGCCTCTGTGTCTGGCTCTGAAATGCCAGCTGCAATTAAAAACCTTCTTTCAGAGAACAAGTCTTTCAGTCGCCGGTCCATATGATGATCAGCACCTCTGGGCCTGTGATCATTTAAGGGGCCACGCTCAAGAGAAAAGCAGCTGGAAAGTGCTGTAAGATGAGAAATGCCTGTAAAAACGGTGCAGAATAGGTTTGGGATTTTACGAATTCCAAAAATCAGTGGAGAAAGGGAAACATTTTGGCCCGTCCAAAAGTGGGTCCTCCACGGGTCTCCTGCTCAGCATGTGGCCAGTGGGTCAACAGAGTCCCACGGGGAGCAGCATCTCCTTTCTCCTATCCTAGCTGGGATAGGCACTGTCAGGTGTACTTAGCCAGGCTCTAGCACCCAACTCTTTAATCAGACACTGATCTGGTGTTTCTGTGAAGGATTTTGCAGAAGTGACTAATAGCTACAATCACACGTGAACTGCAAGTAATGGAGGTGACCTTCCATAATGGGACCGGCCCTCATCTAGTCAGTTGGATGCTGTTAAGAGCAAAAGCTGAGGTTTTCTGGGGGGGGGGGGAAGGGGAGAGATTTCTGCCCCCAAACCACAACATCAATTCCTGCCTGAGCTTCTGGCCTTCCTGTCTGACTTATAAATTTCAGACTTGCCAGCCTCCACAATTAGGTGAGCCCATACACTACCCCACACCTGCAGGTTAAAAATACTCCCGAGGGATTTGTGTGCTGCACGTTAATATTTGAGAAGCAAAGCTCCAAGGCCCGGTGAGCTCCATTCTCCAGTTGTCATGGGTTTTCCTTTGAGATGCTGCACTTTACTGTGTCAATTTCAGTGGTCCTGCTATGACATACGTAGCACCAAGTCAGTCACCCACAGGAGACTGTGGAGTCAACAAACTTTAAGTTCCGCTGGAAGGGGCCAGAAAACAATAATCAATAGATGCATGAATTCCATGGTACTCAGATATGTTTCTGGCAAGGCATTTAGGACTATTTGTGAAATCTTGATACTTTGCCTAACAATTCAGTTAACCAAGAGCAGATACCATTTTGGAGATAAGGACTAAACAGTCACGTTCAAAATTCCTAATATGTGTATGGAATAAGTCTAAACCTTTTTAGGCTGCATATCTCGGATCCCCATGTACGGTCCCATAAATGGAGTTAAGCACCTAATTCATATTCTCAAGACCTGGAACCTCTTGCTATCCATGCAGTGATTCTGGGGGAAAATGTGAGACAGAATGAATGAGGAAGGTGGTGTGACCTAGGATGAAGGTCTTTATATTACTCATGGGCATGTTTGAAGAGAAGTGAAATGTGATGGGCCATGTGACACTGTCATATGCTGAGGAAGCTGCCCGTGTTCATTTCCTTCAGTGGAGATTTCCTAGGTGAGAAAGATTCTTACTAGAAACTCTTTTTGGAGAACTTTTTGAAGAATACATTTGCTTGTTAGGAGTAGAAAATTCCCTAAGGATGGTCAGCTGCTCACAGAGGACCTATAGTTATCGTAATACTTCATACTAGAGCATCTTAACCAAAGAGAGGCAGAGTAATCTGACAATCTGGATGGGAAATAATTCTGAATTGGAGTTAGGGTTTGCTAAGAAGTCCATCAGCTGGGTTTTGTTGTGTGGTTGTTTAGGATAATATCTTTCTTGCTAGCTATTCTCAGGGGTATATTTCTTTGCCCTTCTATTCCGTTGGCTTCTCAAGCATTGTGTATTAAACGTAAGGAGATGTTGTTGATGCCTAAGGTCATGACTGGTACATGTCCTCCTGTGGACATTGTGAAATGCACAGAAACAATAGAGCAAAGAGTGATTGGCTCTCACTCTCCCACCTCCACCTGTACTGGCCCCTATCTCACTCTCCTCAGAGCACCATACTGTTAGGATGTCACTGCGGTTCTCAAGGGCTCTGAGGTAGGCCTGGGGTTCTTCAGCTGGGGCTTATGGGCCTTTAGGGAATCAGTGAATCCTCTGAAATGATAAGTAAATGTGTGTATGTGTTTCTCTCCTCCCTATCCAAAATGAATTTATAAAATCTGTATCAAAATTAGGTGAAACCAAAAAGGTTTATGAGTAACTGTCCCTGAACTTACGTACCCTCACCTGCCATGCCCGTATGCCCAAAGGACCCCGAGGACTCTGATGCTCAGAGGTCAAAAAATGCTGGTTTAAAGCAAAGGTTGGAAATTTATATGCCTTTCAGGGTTGGCAGGAATTGTTGAGCATCCTCTGGTCAACTTATAGGCAGTTGCTGGTTGGTGGCAAATGGTACTGAGCATGCTCTGCATCAAGATTTTGTAAATAAATAAGTAAATAATAAACACTGGTCAGCCCCGTAGATGGCAGCTTTTTCTATAACAAGGGGGGAAAATGAGATGTCCCTCGTTAGATGCATTATGAGGGAATATGCTTTAAATTCTACCTCCTCAGTCATGGTAAACATTCGGTAGGTGTACATTCCCAGTGTATACTGACCACTTTCCCCAAGTGCCTATGCCTCCAACTCGGGGGTGAAGTTGGCTGTTCTCCTTTTCCCATAATTCCACAGGGAGGCTTTGCCTTCAGGCAGCGTGCACCGCCCAGTTTGCAGAGACTGCACTGTAAAGTGGATCCTACTGAGTTGTGCAAACTTGTGCCCTTTCTTTCTTTCCCTTCCTTTATTTAGTTAGGTGTATGACATCTTTTTTTTTTTTTTTTTTTTTTTGTCTCTTGCCTGATGATTGTGTTTTGCAGGCATCAGACCTAAACCACTTAGGCTTGTCAACACGTGTGTGGCAGCGAGCCACGGCTGTTCCCAGCACCAGTCTCATCTGTTTTTCTCTCTACCTTATCCCTCCTGACTCCTGTCACTTCTCTCACACTTCTGGGCTTTTGCTGTAAGAGGACTGGCCAACCCAGAAAAGGATTCCTTTCCATCTGAAGTGTAAATGAGCCAAGCGCATCTCTTTAGAGGTAGGCTTCTCGCAAGGAAACTTCCTCCAACTTCTTTGAGAAGCTATTTCTTCACTGTCAAATAAGTTCTATGTGAGTTTTTGCAGGGGAGATGTTATTTTGTGCTTTTTTTTTTTTTTTTTAAATTTCTTCCAGTTAAATTTTGGTCGTGGTTCTCTACATTGTAGGTACACTAGAATTACCTGGACAGCTTCTAAAAATCCCTGATGCCCAGGCGCCCCCTCCTGAATAATTAAATCAGCATACTTGAAAGTGGACGCAGGCTTCACAACTCATCAAGTTCCCCAGCTGACTGATTCCAACCCACCCCCAGAGTTGATAACCACTAATCTAGGCTAACCACTAATCTAGGCTAAAATCCTACAGTGCTGAAAGGCCGAGTTCCATGTCAAAGAGATTTGATTTTTATATTTAAAAAACATCATTAGTTTCCTAATGAACAAATAGATATTTGTCTCAAACATACTCTTCACACACACACACACACACACACACACACACACACACACACACAAATCAACTATAGAAAACATCTTTGTTTTATTTTGCCAGTGTCTTGTAGGAAAAACCTAAAGGGTTAAATAAGTTATCTCACAAATGATTCCAAATATAAACATTGTAGAAAAAATTACATATATATATATATATATATATATGAAAAACCTAAAGGGTTAAATAAGTTATCTCACAAATGATTCCAAATATAAACATTGTAGAAAAAATTACATATATATATATATATATATATATATATATATATATATATATATATATATTCATTGTTGTGTTGGTCCCAAATTTAACACAAGGTTCAGAGGGCATTTCTGTCTGTATTTTTAGCTAAGCATAGAGCTCTTGGTCTGGGAGACATCAAGAATTTCAAAATAGTTTGTTACCTAAAAATACACTTCCTGAAATGAACTTGAGGCCTGAAAGGGATGAACGGGTTTGTTTTTTTCTTCTATATTTACTGCTGCCACAAGAAAGCAAATCTTAAATACATACGTGTCTATATTTTTAGAGACCCAGGAAACAGGTGCTGTGCCCAAGCAACAAAGAGGGTAGCAGGGCAAGGTATTGACAGAAATCTAAATGTCACAAGACAGAAGGTGACTGTGGGAAGGCATGGAAACTGTTCCTCTCTAGGCAAGAGCATACTTAACACAAGCAGAACACATCAGGTTCTGCTCAGGCCTTCCAAGAGGGATTCCTTGGAGAAATACCTCCCAGATTCCTAAGGGCCAAGGATTCCTAGTGTAATGTGTGATCTAATCTTTCTTAGTCTGGCAGAGAGTATGCTGATGCCTGTTTGTTGGTCCAACCTAGCAGCCTTGCGTTACTTCATTTGGCTTTTCTAACTAAGTGTTTTAAACTACTATCAACAATGGAAATGGATCATATTGAGGAAAAAAGATGGGGAATGGGGTGTTGTACCTTTCTTAGGGCCTCTTGGTATGCATGTGCATTGCAAAAAAAAAAAAAGGTCATCTTCAATATTTTATTGAGAAATTGTGAATAAATATGTTGATAATCACTCCTCCCTAAGCTGAGTGAACAAGTTCTGTATCCTGTCCCATTTGGTGCAGAGGACCAAATGTGAACTCCTCATGATTCATGTTTTCACTCATTTATTTACTCATTATTTGGGGTTCCTTCTACAATGGCAGGTGCTCTTTGGGGCACAAGAGATTTAGTCATAAACAAGTTTATGGATAAACTTGTGGATAGTTTATCAACAAGTATGTGACCCACATCGTTTGTGTGGGTGATTAAAAACAGAATCCTGTTATAGTTACTTGCAGGTAGTTTTAGGATGAAGGGTGACCTTTAATCAGAGACCAGAAAGGTGACAAGAAGTCAGACAAAGGTAATAGAAAGTGAAACGCCTGAGGAGGAGTAATTGTGGCTTCTGCCCCAAAGGAGGCTGAATGACCTTGCAGGTGACATGTGAGGAGCAGGGAATTGGTGTGGAGGAGTGGTAAGGGGCACAGGTCTTTGAGCTGGAATCAGCTCTCATTTGTCTTCAGGACCCCGTTGCCTCACCCCTGCTGGGGACAGTGTCTCAGAGACCCTTAGTAAGTGGTGGTGAGTCACCTCAGGGCAGTGGAAGTCATAGCTCAGGAGAACCCATCTTCTGACAGTGGGCTCCTCTAGCCCTTTCAAGTGCAGACCAAGAAAATGGCAGCAAGGTCTTGTGCCCCCACCGAGATTCTCCCCTTTCACTTGGCCTTCTCCCTTCTGTACTTCATGACACTGCTTGGTTGTGACCTTTTCTCTGAATGACTTTTCTCTGGTTCCCGAATTCTTTGTGTCTCCTTCTATTTCGGGTTGTCCTGCCCTGAACTGTCTCCTTGTCTATTCACCCAGCTAAACTATAATTTTCTTAAGGGTACATTCTTTGTGTGTGTGTGTGTGTGTTCTCCCAGCATCCTCTGCAATGCAGAGGGCTGGTCTGTTTCTTTATTGAATGATAAGGTTTTGGTATTAAAAAAAAATGCCTTATGATAATCACTGCTAAAAGCAAGAAGCTACTGTCCTTCCACCACCACCACCACCACCATGCAATGGCTTCCATTACAGATTGCATTCATGAGGGTATTCTAATCTGATGTGAAGGAATTATTTTGTCCTTCTCCTTATTCATTCTCATGACATCGAGTTCATTTGAAATTGCATAACATCTTCAGGAACCCATTGGCAAGCTGCCTACAGTTGGATAATTATCTACTGTCTCTTTCCCTCCCTGTAGTTAACAATGACATGATGGTCACTGAAAACAACGGTGCAGTCAAGCTTCCACAGCTGTGCAAATTTTGTGACGTGAGATCTTCCACCTGTGACAACCAGAAATCCTGCATGAGCAACTGCAGCATCACATCCATCTGTGAGAAGCCACACGAAGTCTGTGTGGCCGTGTGGTAAGGGAGCTTTTAAGAAACCCTTTTTTTTCCTTTCCTCTCTTTACTAGTCACCTGTGGTTGTGGTCCTTAGAGTTGGGCCCTGAAGTATACACCCCTATCTTCTTTTCTTTTCATTTAGACCCAATGTCTTCCAATTATTTATAACTCCAGGGATAGTCTACCTATTTTCAAGCAAAAATGCAATTGAGTAAATAAGATGACCTTTCATATTTATCATAAATTAGAAAATGCCCCCTTGATTTAACACTAAACAGAGTTTTAACTGACTCCTCCTCAGTACCCAATAGTGACCCCAGGAGCTTTGTTCTTCTGAGGCCATCTCAGTCCTGCATTGGGGAAGGAAAGGAGGTGAAGCATTGGCTGTTGGAAAAGGGAAATAACTGCCAGAAAGCTACTATAGAAGCCAGTAAAACAGCCCATTGCTCTATCCGAAGCCCCAGTAATACCAATCATTGGGCAGGACAGCTTCTCTTAGATGAGAGTCTTTATTTTCTCTCTTTCCCTCACTCTCATTTCCTTTACCTCACCTTCCTCCCAAATACAAACATCTCAATTTCTTCAAACCTATGCAATGAGTACCCATGAATTATTTTATTAATTCATGGTTGTGGATCAAGAACACGAGCAAGCCATAAACACCCGATGATCATTCAGAGAGTCCCAATTTTACAAAAATGGATTTACACATTTTTTTTTTTTTAACATTTTGCAGACTTGACCTGATGTTGTGAATTTCTTGGTTATTTTCTTAAAGTAGTTTAGATGGACTCCTGGCTGGTTAGCAAAGAACATGAACCCAAATATCTCTTTCCTTTTTGGGGAATGAGTCCTTGGAGACTTTCTCCAGCCACAGATTTGCTTGGATGATAGATCTGGAAACCTTTCAAATTTCTGTACATACCAGGGGATGAGCTGATTTCTTAAGAACTAAAGGAATGTTCAGAGCAAAGGCCTGTGGTGACAGTCTGCTGTACCTGCCAGCTTCACCTAGTTTGGGGCAATTCTTTTGAAGAAGGGATTTTGACAAAGAGCATGTTCTGAGGAAAGGGCCCAGTGTGATTTGAGGTTTAGGAAGCATGCTATCTGAGGATGGCCCTCCCAGTTAGACACGGCTGGTGCAGGAGAAAGAGGACATAGCTTCTACTGAGAGCCACTGAAAAGCTTTTGGTGGAGAATACAATAAACTCATTCTGCATGATTGTGGAGGGAAGAGGAGGATCCCTGACACCGATGAGAGGACAGGCTTCTGCTCAGTGTGAGTTTAAGTATTTTCATAACCAGAGTTTCCCAGCGTCCGAACAGGCTTCCTTCTCTGGAGGTCAATGAACCTGGATGACCTAAAGAGAGAAGATTGACACCCAGACTGGAGGGCCTCCCTGCTTCCTTTGGGGTTCTGTTCCCCACTGCTGTCTTTACTTAGAGGATCTGCTATGCTTATGAGAGCTTCCTTCTGCTACTCAGAACAGGCTCTTTTAATTAAGATTTTTTTTTCCTGATCCATAATACAAGTCCAGATGATTGAATTCAAATCAAGTCCCTTCCAAAGAGAGGCTTTGCTGGTCTCAAAAATGATATGTAGGGGAGAGGAAACCCCACCCCCCTCTTTTTGGTGTCCCAGCTACAAAGAGTAAATATAGTGAACATTATTTTTACATGTCTTGACAAAGGCAAATACTTTTATGGAGTTGGTGTGCTGATAATGAGAAAGGGAGATACAGTGGGTGCTGTGGGGCACCTCCCTGTCTGGGAGAATCCCTCCAGGGACTTCTCCACTGACAGGTGCTGCTCTATTCATATGGGATCAAGAACACGATCACTCATAGGCAGCCAGCTCATGGGCTGGTGATGCAGAGGTTCAAATTTCTGGCCAAATTTCTGACCTCCATTGGGTCAACTTTAAGAGTTATTCTGGCTTCAGAGCTTCTGGGGCATCAGCTGAGGCCTCTGTTGCAAGCTGCATTGCAGTTGAACTTCTCCCTCTGTGATTACTGCTTCCTTCAGTGTGTTAGCAGTGCATCTCTAAAACCTCCTACACAGAAATCTCATAGCCTCAATGTCTATTTCCAGGAAACCCAAACTAGACAGGAGACAATTTTAAAAATAGCCCAAGTGTGGAAACAGAAAGATTTCTACCATGGAGAAGGTTCCAAGGCATTCATAGGTTTTGATGATGGTTTTCATTCATTCTTTGATTCATTCATTTGACTAATATTGGTTACATAGCCATTGCATGTGAAATGCTTAAGCTTTTCCTAGGTATGGAAATATTTTGGAACCAAAATTTTATTATAGGGATTCTTCTTTCAGTAGATATTGGTAGCCTGTTCAGTGTCTCAGAGCAAATATTGCAAGACAAAAAAAGAAATCTGTACATAGAGTTATTACTGAGTTTTCCCTTCCTGTGCTGGGTTCTCTCCAAAGATGTTTTTCAAACTTAGTTCTGTTGGCAGAGAGCACTGTTTCACAGATAGGTGAGATATCAGTTGAGGACTTTACTCAGACCCAAGCTCTGTAATTGTTTTCTCTCTACGATCTCAGCTCGCTCAGCAGCAAGAAGGTGGAAAACCAGAAACTCTGAAAAAGCTGCACAGTGATTATAGAGAAGCTTTATTTCTTGGCTCACAAGCTCTTCCTCCACTTCTAGAAACTTCAGGAAGAAGAGTCACTATGCTTTTCTTTAGAAGTTCAGAGGAATCAGCCTGCTTTCATTTTATTACCAAACAAACAAAAACAACTTACACCACATAGACACATAAAATGGTGGGGGCGGGGCAGATGCTCTTGTCCACAGCTTTTGCAAAGACTTCCCAACAGCTTGGAGATTCAAGATGGGGAGGGTTTTTTTGTTTTTTAATGTAAATTATTTGTGGTGTGATCCTGCCAAGTTTTATTTAGTTTCTTTTAGTTCCCTGATAGCCAGCCTTGAGTAAGGACTTTGATTATCCCTCTTCTTGTAATAATAGGGATCTACCTAGCAAGGGGTTGCTCCCTGCGGTCCCACTGGAGAGTTAGTTCCAGAACCCTTGAGCTCTTTTGCAAAGGGCACTTGTGCTCTGCGGGGGTCAGCTCTGGGCTGCATGGATGTCAACACCACTTCCCTGCCTGGTTGGGGTGCTCTGGCTTCACCACATTCCTACTCTTCTGATCTCCCTGCTGACTTACTGACCTTTAGTGTCCTTGAAGTGGGAACCAAGAAGGTGGCTCTGTCAAAGTGCTGTTTCCTTCAGGGGAAAGGCCCCACCTCTCTGTATTAGCTGCCTGTTGCTTCTCATCTGCCTTCCATTTTCCTTTCTGAGAGTACTGTGTGTGGGGCGGGGTGGAGAGGTGGGGGGGGTGGAGAGATGGTGGGTGGAGAGATGGGGGGGGTTGTTAACATACACACCCATTCATCACCCATGTGTCAACTCCTACATGCACTCAGAAGTCTTCTCATGGAAGTCTCCACTGGCAAACAGACCGGACCTATGTGATCATTTAAGGCTACCTGGCTCTTCCTCAGGCTTCCTTTATACATATAGACTATTATTCAAGAGAATAGTTATTTTGCATCCGAAACGGGCTGAGACATCCTTTCTGTTGGATTGAGGTCTCCCAAGATGGTGCATTCTTGAAGGAAGCAGAGAAAGTGCTAGAGAGGTGATGCCCGTTTCCAGGGATGCTGAAGTTTTATTTTGAGGTCTGCAATTTTCATTAATTGTGTCGTTTTTAAACGTAAAGGTACACACAGAGCCAACCGAGCATTTCCAAGAGCCCAAGAAAAGTGCAAAATAAGAGATTCTCTGAGCCCTGCGCTGAAGTAGTCTGCAAATATGTGGTTCAAAGGGATTCTAAACATAGAAATAATTCGTTTATGACAACATAAAATATCGCACTGCACTGTAGATGAAGAACAACCTGCAAATCTTTCCCATGTGTTTTAATTAATTTTTCTTCTTCTCCTGCTCCTTTCTGTAATTCTGGAAGCTACAATTCTTCATCTGCACTGTTTTTTTTTTTTTCTTCCCTTTTGTTGGCAGAACCAGCTGCTGACATGGACTGTGCCTCTCACACAGAGTGCCCTGTGGCCCAGCAAAGAAAAAAGAGAATCTACCACCACGTTCCTGGCATCCTTTCTGAAAACCATATAGCTGGACATGCCCTGATTCTGTCACATGAACTAGGGGTGTGATGGGAGCCCTGCAGTACACTCTGGGTGGAAGGTTTAAAATTATCCTGAGTATACCTAAGGAATTGTATGCTTTCCTGTGCCTTCCCCTTTAATGATTCAATTGGGAATTAATGTGTAATATTCTCCGGCAATACAGTCCCTAAGGAAGCCGTCATGTTTATACTCATAAGTGGGTTCTGAGCATAAGCAAGGAAAAAACAGGCAAGAATGGAATAAATAGAGGAGATTAAGGGAGAGCCTACTAATGGTGGAGAACAGGAACCAGCGGCCATTGTAAAGACCAGATTGCTTTTCTGTCCAGAGACCATATTCATTCATTCATTCATTCATTCATTCATTCATTCATTCATTCTCTCTCTCCACTCCTATCCAACAAACTGCTACACACCAGGAGGAAGAATGATGAGAACATAACACTAGAAACGGTTTGCCACGACCCCAAGCTCACCTACCATGGATTCATTCTGGAAGATGCTGCTTCTCCAAAGTGTATTATGAAGGAAAAAAAAGTGCTTGGCGAGACTTTCTTCATGTGCTCCTGTAGCTCTGATGAGTGCAACGACCACATCATCTTCTCGGAAGGTGAGTTTTCTTCTCTTGAGGCTCTGCATGGGCTCCTTGAATCCCCGAGGCTGATGCTGGAGAGTGGGTTTGTGCCAAATGGATCATGAGCTCATTCATCGGGTGGGAGCTGCTTTTGAAGGTCCACATGATCGTTTGTCTTTGGCAGATAATTTCCTTCATCCAGTTCAGTAGTTCTCAATGTGTGCTCCCTGAAACAGCAGCAGCAGCAGCAGCAGCAGCAGCAACTGGGAATTTGTCTGAGATGCCGATTCTAAGGTGCCATCCCAGACTACCGAGTTAGACACTCTGTTTTAGATAAAATCTGAGAACTACCATTCTAGAGATTTGAAGAGCGGTATTGGATACTTGGCACTAGTCGTATTGGGAGAGGGTTTCTTTGAATTGACTGAAGCCTTTAATGTGCCATCCCTGGGATTTGTCTAACAGGTCTTGTCATTGGTCCCATTTAACAGAAGAATTGGAATACAGTGGGAAAATAATGACTCAAAGTTTTGCCCAAGAAGCCAGGGAGAGTCTAGACATAAGCCTCCATCTTTGAAGTTCAGCATTCATTCAACTTGAAAAGAACACAAACTAGCCCCTGAACTTAAAAGAAAGTTCGATATTTTTTCATTACAAATACAGTATATGTTTCTTATCTAAAATCCAAACAATCCAACAGTGTGTGACAATTAAAGATCAAAGCACATTTTCCTCATTCCCCTCACTTCCAAACCAACAGTTAATCTATATTGACAGTTTGCTGGATGCAAACATCTCTATCATTCATTCCTATTGGCTCTCTTTCTTTCCTGTCTCTTCCTACACCCTCTTTCCCTTCTTCCCTACTTCCGTCCATTCATCCATCTCTCCGTCCTTCCATCTGTTCATCCATCTGTCCATCCATTTTAACTATCTTTAGTTCAAATATGTGATTAAAAAATTTTACATTTTTTTTATCAACCACTTTCACCCTCCCTTGTAGACAAAGCAGTACATATAAATATACTTCATATCTTCTAATTGTTATCTAGAATTCCATAATCTGTGGTCATCTTCTGTGACCAACCTAACCATTCCTCTTTTGGAAGATGGTTTAGGTATCTCCGGTTTTCTGTTTAATGTTGCATCAAGTTTCTTTGTAAAAAGAAAAAAAAAACTTGTATATTTGTGCTAATAATTTGATAAAACAGCTTGTTAGATGTGAAATTTCAGGATCAGAATGTATGCACATTTTAAAATACAGATAACTGCTGTCAAATTATTCTTTCCCAAAAGAGATATTTGAGCATACGGATTTCTATGCACCCTCTCCAGCCCTGGACATTAATAAGTCTTTTACTTTTGTCAGCCTGATAGTGAAAATAATATTCTCTTGATTTTAGGAAGTAAAGTCATAGTGGAAATGTTAGTTTAGATGAAAATAGGCTTGATTCAATTATAAACATTGGTTTTTGGAAAGTACACGCCACCTGACTTGGAGAAAGACATATTCTCATGCTTTGTGTGTGGGACCCAGCAGCTCTGCACGACCAGCTCTTTCGTTTTGTGTGTCCTTTGCCTGCTGCAGTGTCCCTCTCTTTCTGTTTGGCTGTCCACCTATGTCAATGACTCAGTGCCCTAAAATCAGAATAATCATCTTATCAGTACAACATTCACCCAAATCACTCCTCCTACCTGTTTTCTCATCTTATAATTTTTCTTCTGTTTCTATGTGATTTGAGTCACGAGGGAAGAGGTGAACAGATGACAATCACACTATCCTGGCTTGATGCATCCACTTCCTTTTGAAAGAAAGCCAGGCCAAGCCTAATAGAAAATTCAGGCAAGTTTATTGCCATCTATAAAACTTCTCTCTCCTTCTGCATATTGGCATGTTCACAATGGGAGAGTTTATTTCATCCAGAAGGACAAAAGTTGATAAATGGCCCTGGAAGATGGATATGTATTTTACAATAAGCCTTTTGGATAGCATGTGACTGTAGTTTTCAGTATATTTCATTCAACTCAGATAAGGCTCATAGGCATTCGTTCATATTTTCCTTCTTATTCATTATCAGACTAATCTTTCTTTCCTTTTGAGGTGAGAGAATCAGCATAAAGTCAATTTCGCATTGTAGGATCCACAAGAGCCCTAACAGCAGGTGACTCAGATGTCTGGGTGATTTCAGAGTCTGCAGTGCTCCGGGGTGGGGGTGGGGTGGAGATGCTTTGTAAACATCTCTCTTCTCTGTGTTGGTATATTTCTCCCCCTGCCTAAAAAAGCAGGTATCAGGAGTACCATCTCTCCTCTTGTTACCACTGCCACTTCTTTATACATCACGGAGAAGTGAAAACTCCACAAGCAATTTTTATTTCTCCACACCACGTGGAACAAGGTGATAAACACAGAAGCTATGGAGTACATCGCACTGTGTTATTGGTAGCTTAGTACTTTGTGCTTGTTGCCCGATTTTGGATCTGTGGCCATAGAACAAAAATTAATTAGAGTCAGAATTCTGTATCTGTGGGTCTTACCTCCATGGAGTCAACCAACCATGGGCTAATAATTTAAAAAAAATATATATTGTGTCCATCCTTAATATACACAGACATATTTTTCTTGTCAATGTTCCCTAAACAATAGAGCACAACAACGTAACTCCTGTTAGGTATTCTAGCAATCCAGAGCTGATGAAAATACGGAAGGATGTGTTTAGGTTAAATGCAAATACTATACTATTTTATATGAGGGACCTGAGCATTGGAGGATTTGGGTATCCACAGGGCTCCTGAAACCAGCCCCTCATGGATATTGAGAGGCAACTGACCTTACTTATTTTCTTAAATATGTAAGGGAAAATAGTTAAGCCCCAATAATTTCTTCTTAAATGTAGATTTTAATTTTTGTTGCTGTTCTTAATGATAGCTACTACTCAGAGAAAACACCCTTTTACTGTGTGGGGTAGAAGCCTTCCCAGGACTCCACCTTATTGCACAGCTTAAAATGTTCAACACTTTGTGCAGGATCAGATAGCTACGGGGTAGCTAAGCTTAAGGTGGCTATGGGTGGCATTAAAGCCTATGAGAGTTTTTCTTCTTTCCTCCATTTCCTCCCCTCCTCTCTCTTCCTTCCTTTATCTCTCTGTATCTTTTTCTCTGTTTTCTAGTCAGATAATACATTTACATGACAAAAAAAATCAAATGCTACCAAATAGGATATGGACAGGCAAAGCAAGCCTTCCTTTGGGTTTATCCCCTGATCTCCTGTTGCCTGGGAGCCATTGTTAGTAGTTGATCATCCATTCTTCCAGTGAGATTTTTCTGCATGGAATTATGGATAAATCCCGAATGTGGCAAAGCATATCACTGAGATGTTTTTAAAAGTCAAATTCATTGGTATATAATTTACATAACATAAAATTCACCCTTTCAGAAAGTGGAGTTGCTGAACTACGGTAAATGTATGCAGCTGTGTAACTGCTGCCACAATCAAGATAGGGAACATTTCTGTGACTCACAATATCGTAAATTTCCTCATGCCCTTTTACAGTTACCACTGGGATTTTTGTTCTTATTTTTAAAATGTATTTTGCTTCCTTCCTGTATTTTCTGACTTCCAATTAAGATACTTAACCAAGGAGCCATGACTTAAATCTTCTGAAGAATGGGCACCAGGGGTACACCCCAGATATTGTTGTGGTCCTTTGCCTCTAGACACCTAAGTTGGGTCTAGGAAAACAAGCAAATAACACACACACACACACCCCATCTCTCTCCACCAACACACACACACACACACACACACACACACACACACACACACACACAGTAGCTCTCCTTCACCTGCTGCATATACTAAACTTAAGTAGAAGGAACAGATTACATAAAGGTGTTGTTCATTTTCTTGAGTTTGCAAACCATTGTTCTAGGATAAAGGAGTTTAAGGAGATCTTGCTGGTTTTCTCTTGGAACAAGATGCCACCTTTTACCATTGCAATCCCCCAGTGGGGACTTGTGCGGTACTTGGTGGTTCCTCTCTACAGTGGCTCAAGAGGAGACAGTCAGGAGAAGAAGAATCACTAAAGCAGGTAGGGGGGGCGTCTTCACAACTACCCAGCTAAAAGTCCCTTCTCCTTTCTGGTCTCTGAAGATTCCCTCTTGCCAAAAGACTATTTAGAGTCAACCCCCATACTCACTAAAATATGACATTCATATTAGAAGAGAAGGTGTCTCTGGATTGATCATTACTAATGGTCTGCTGATGGCTGTCAAGCAGATAACACCTGTTAGGCAGGAGAACCAGAGTCCTGCATAGGAATGTGGAAGAGGAAAGAAATCCTGAGCAAAGAGTTGCCCTGTTTACTTGCAAATGACACAGCCACTTTGCAACAACCGATTGTGGGTATTGATCTCCCACTGAACCTTGCAGAGTCAAATACGATTATTGTTTTATTCATTTCATAAGTGATTTCTTCAGTGTGGTAAGATCACTTAATTTGAAGGACTCTGGGTAAGGAGATGGTTTGTGTGATTTTAGGTAAAAGAGAAACAGTCTAGTGCAATGGTCAGGAGTGATAGCTGGAGGCAGGTGTCCTGGATTTAGGACCTATTCTATTGCTTCTTAGCTGTGCTGTTCATACGGTGACGTGCCACAATCGTGCCTCGGTCCTCTTATCTATAGAATGGACATTCGAAAGGGGCCAGAGGTGTTGCTGTGAGAATTGAATATATTAATAGAAAGTTCTTACAGCAGTACCTGGCACAGGGTAAGCAGTCATTGTCCCTTAGCTGTTAATGTCATCTGTGTCCTTTTTTACAGAGGGACTTGGGACTTGTCTGAAAGCAGGAAGCCAGGGGCCTGTGTAGGCCATAGGTCTATTTCAGCATTGAAGTTTATGGTTGGATTTGCCCAAGCCCTGCAAGCAGAGCATTCAGACACCAAGGTACCGCAGCACCAGCATTTTGGAGGGGTTTGCTTTGTTTTAATCCCTGCCTCATCCAGTTTTTCTTTTTTCTCCACATGCCTTCACAGAGGCAAGAGGAGCATGCTGAGTCTAGGATTTCTAATCAAAGCTAACCACATCCCTGACATTGTTGGATAATATTACAAATTAGGCACGTTGTTCCTGTTTTGACTCAGAATCACAGCAGGAAGCCGCTAAATAAAACTGGAACAACTCACAAGTGCCTTTCAGATCAGTGATTAGAGTAATCGCAGTTCTCTACTTTCCAAAGGGAGTCATCCCCTCTTCTTTATTTCAGTGGAAAGTTAGCTCAGGGCCATGTGGCCTTTTCTTTGAGTGTCCACTCCCCTGCTGGCCAGCCAGTGCTGATAATGGCATCCAGAGGTTGTGTAGATTCAAGGAAATGATGCACAGGAGCACCCAGCACTGCAGCTGGCCCAAAGTAGAGGTCTCCTGCCTTACCTTGTTGCAACCTGGGCAGGGGAGCACTTCATGCCAAAGGACACACCTCTTCCAACTTGGTGGTGACCCTTGCTGTTCAGAAGGCCTGCAGACCAGCAGCTGCAGAGTCAAGGGGAGCCTCAACCTTAGGGCCTCCTGGGCCTTTAGTATCATCATCAACCCTAAGACAAGGGCCTTGTATTCTGTTAGCACACTGAAGTGGGAGAGGCACTGTTGTGAACTTGCCCAGGAAAGATGAAACCAGAGACGTGACTCTTGTTAATTTCATGCTACAAACTCACTGAAGAGGAATAAATTTGACCTTACATGTGGTCATTTTGAAATGAGCTAAGTATTCTTTACTCAGTTTGCCCATGTCCCAGAACTCTCTAGTGATGTGCAGGTCTTTTTTATGTACTCCACAAGTGTTGTTCTAGCGTAGATCTGGGTACATCTGAGACCTGTTATCTGTAAACATTTTAAAAATATGCTTATTTTGAATCTATGCATAGTAATTGTACATATTTATGGGGTACAGTGTGACATTTCAACACATGTACATAATGTGCAATGTCTAATTCGCATATCCCCACAGATATTTATCACATCTTTGTATTGTGAAAAATCTTCTCTATTAGCTATTTTGAAATATTCAATTAATTATTGTACAAATATAATTACCCTGCTGTACCATGGAACATTAGAAAGAAGCTATTCTATTTAATTGTTCCCCTCTTCCGGTTAATCATCTACTCTCTCTATTCCCTTCTGGGCAACCATTCTTCCTATTTTCCACTTCTATGAGACCAACACTTTAGTTTCCACACATAAGTGAGAAGAC
The DNA here is from genome assembly GCF_052094955.1 of Ictidomys tridecemlineatus. Lineage (NCBI taxonomy): Eukaryota > Metazoa > Chordata > Mammalia > Rodentia > Sciuridae > Ictidomys > Ictidomys tridecemlineatus. Next base: position 30,360,192 of record NC_135478.1, on the reverse strand, counting down.
GTGGCATTTTTCATTTTGTGCCTGACCTATTGCACTGAGTACAATGTCCTCCAGTGCCATCCATGTTACTGCAAATGACAGGATTTTATTCTTTTTTAATTGCATAGTATTCCATTATGTATAGATAACACATTTTCCTTATCTGTTCATCCATCAGTGGACACCTAGATTAATTCCATGTCTTGGCTATTGTGAATAGTGCTGCTCTCAACAAATGGGTGCAGATGTCTCTTTTCATACTAATTTCAGTACTTTTGGGGATATAACTGGTAGTTCTACTTCCAGTTTTCTGAGGGACCTCTATATTGCTATTCCCCCTCCTGCTTTTTTTTTTTTTTGCCATGCTAAGGATTGAACCCAAGACCATGTGCATACTAGGCAAGCGCTGTACCACTGAACTCCATCTCCATGTTGTTTTGCATAATAGCTGGACTAATTTATATTCCCACCAGCCAGTATTTGAGAGTTCCCCTGAATCCATCCTTGCCAGCATTTGTTAGTTTTTGTCTTTTTGCTAATTGCCATTCTAACTGGGGTGAGGTGATATGTCACTGAGGTTTTGATGTGCATTTCCTTGATGATTAGCGATATTGAACATTTTTTCAGACTTCGTAAACGTCTTTTGTGTCTATAGTCATATTTGTGTTTGTTTACCTGTGGGATTGCCCTCTGTATGTCCCAAAGCCGGAAGACATTTAGGAATGTTTTCAAGATGTATTGTACAGGGTATTGTTTCGAATTGGTTCTAAAAGGATGCCGTTTGTTAACCCTGGAGGAGTAATAGTGCGGTATTAAAAAGAGTTCAGCTGAATTGTTTTGCCCTGCAGTTGTTTGGTTTTGTTTATCTGCTGCAGAAAGCAAGAATATAATCCATGGGGGAATTAAAGGGTTAAAGGAGGTGTATTTCTGGATACTTCCAGTTCCCAAATGACTAGGTTTCCCACCATCCTACCTTTCCTCCTAACTTAGAGCCAAACGGCTCATTCTAGAAATTAGAGGCACCGCGGAGTGCAGGAAGGGGAATTAGTACTGGACTCAAATCCTGTACTTTGAGCAGACTGGCATTAAGGCCAGGGGCCCACTCACCCCATCCTTAACTGAAGTGAAGGCAAGGTGCTTCCATCCCTGTAGACCAGGAAGACGGAGCTCAGAGAACCACTGTAGGGATGAGGGCTGCCCTGGGTTGTACTTACCTGTGCCGATCATTGTCAGGTGTCTTGTTTTACAGAGTCATCTAACATTTTTAGGCTGAAATGAAACCACTGAAATGAGCTCATCCAGACTTTTCATTGACAAAGAAATGAGTCTCAGGCGAGGAGCAGGGTTTTCCTAGGATCTCAGCTATTGGTTCCCTTCCCTTGGTCCAGAGAAGACCCAGAGAAGATTGTCCCCATTTCAAGGAGCACCTGACTCTTGAACATTCCTGTGGTGGCAGGGTGTTGCCTTCTTATCAGTCTTATGCCTCTGGGAGGCTACACACCTCACACAAGAGGCTACTACTGTTCTGTGCGCCGAATGGCAGCCCAGATTGACATTCTGGCACATTCATGGAAGAATTGTGACCTCAGGCCTCCGCTGGCCCCGTGTCTATGAGGAGGAAGGATTCTACCTGATGGTCAGCAGGAGGCTCATTGGAGAAGACACAGTGGTGTAGGGGTTAAAAAACAAGGTGGTCCCATGTTCAAGTCCCACTTCATTCCTTTACAAGCTGAGTGGTCTTTAGATGAACAGCTTCCCTTTCGTTTCCCCTCTGAAAAGTGGGAGGTAAAAATAGTAAGTACCTTAAATAGGATTATTGTGAAGATAAATGGATTCGTTTAGGTAGAGAACTTAGAAGAATACCTGGCACGTTTGTTAAATTTCGGCTGCAAAATGCTACTATCATTCCACTAGATTCAAATATCTTTTCTTGGCTTTTTTTTTTTTTTTTTTTTTTTTTTTTGGTATCAGGGATTAAATCCAAGGGTGCTTAACCACTGAGCTACATCCCAGCCCCCCCTTTTTTTTTTGTATTTTATTTAGAGACAGGGTCTCACAGAGTTATTTAGTACCTCCCTAAGTTGCTGTGGCTGTCCTTGAACTTGCAATCCTCCCACCTCAGCCTCCTGAGTCTCTGGGATTGCAGATGTGCACCATCATGCCCGGTTTGTCTTTGGCTTTTATTAGATGAGTGTATTCACCTCCTTCCTGAATTTTTCCCATAGGAGTTGTGTTTAGGTGCCATCCATCCTAAGCAAAGCAAAGTGTTGTGTTCCCTTCAGAGAGTGCTGTGGACGATGCTGTTCACCACATTGCATCGTTATCTTCATAAAGAGGAAGCCAGGAGACATTTCTTTTAGCTGTCTTGGAAACATTGTTCTCCTTGCGAGGAGCTGTTTGCTTCTGATCATAGGGATACTTTGAGGGTAGAGAGAAGGGATGAGCAAGCTTCTTTGATAAAAGTCTGGATAATAAATATTTCCAACTCTGCAAAGTACAGATTCCCTATTGCAGCGTCTCTCCTGTTGAAGCAGCCACAGGCAGTATGTAAAAGATTGAACGTGACCTTGCTTCAGTACAACCTCATTTACAAAAACCAGTCTCATTCATTCTGTATACTAATATCATCCTTTCTTTCTTGTTTTCCCCTGTTTTCTTGCGTTTACATTCCACTTGTCATAATTTTGGCTCCTATTTTGACTTTTTCCCCTATTATCTCTTACTGTGTCTATTAGTAACTGCACGTGATTCTTTTTTTTTTTCCTGTTTTGGAACAGGATAGGATTATAAGTCATTTTATCAGTTGCATCTAACTAGCTCAGAAACCAGGACGCTAGAAACCACTTCTGACTCAAAGTTCAACCTATGTGGTTAACAAGGGACGCAGACCATCAAATGTACATCAAATGTCACCCAATGATCCTGTTGATCACCTGCAAGCTCTGTGTGGGTTTCAGCCTCTCTCCTGTTGATGCATACCCTCTAACCTGAGAAGCTGAGAGAAAGGAGGAGGAGAGGACTTCTCCTGGCCCCAAAGTTTCATTGTTGTAGAATTTCTTTTAAATGAAAACAGCCTCTCTGGTTTGCAAGCCTTACTCTGGCAGGAAGACAAATGCTTGCTTTTTTTTTTTTTTTTTTTAACAGTATCAGACGCGCGGTTTCCTGTCTATGTTTAACTTGCTTGCAGAACATCTCAGCTAGCTGGTTCCCCCTGGACCTATTGGGACCTTAATGGCATTGCCTCACACCATCCAGCAAGCCCACTCTTGATATCGATCATGTGCCTCGGGCACTTTATGACTTGTATTGCTTTCTGAGGAAGGGAAGACTTAGAAATGTGTCTCCTGACTCCTAAATACTGGTTTGTGTTTGCCCACCCTTCTCATTAGGGAGCTGACTTCTCCAGGGAAACTCCTCATTCTTGCCTATAAGAGATGAGAAGAAGTCGCCATGTGTTGGCTCCTCTGGGGGATTCTGGGTGTGCTGCCTTTGAATCGTGCACTCACTCTCCAGAACAGTCACTTGCCAGCTGTGCATTTTTATTTTGAGAGATACAGACTAGAATTTACTTTCTGGTCTAAATGCACAAGAAAAAAAAATAGGTGTGGAAATATGGTTGAGAAAAGTTGTTAGAAGTGGAAGAAAATTATGGATTAAAGTTACTCATCTTATCCCTGGGAAAAGAAATCAGTTATTTGAGGAGATGACTCAGAGCTGAAGGAGCTTTTGGATATGAACAAACTTTGGCTCTCAAGCCTACTGTGAATCCTTCAAATGGCCCATATTTGGCCAAGGAGATAATAAAGATGGTGCGTGCAGGAGGGCATTTTGACTCAGTCAAGCGAAGCTTAGGATGTATTTGCAGTGTCTTAAGCAAAGAAACTCACTATTGTGGATTTATTTTCCCTGAGCCGCAAAGTAAACAGAGATGTACTGAGGCCAGATGTGGTTGTTGGTTGTGAATGTGTGTACCCTAGAACCTCTTTCTGACATGAATCACTGCAGAATGGAATCCATTGTGGACACAGACAGTCTTGAGTTCATCCACTGGATGTGAGTGGCCTATAAAGCAATTGGACCCCTGAGGCTGGCATTGCAGCCAGACAGGTGATTGGTCTACAGTCCCATGTCTCCAGTAATGGCCCATGTGTCCCATAAACTCCATATCCATGGGTGATGGCAAAAGGGTCTACTGAGACTCTCCCTGCTGCTTTAATGATAGAGTCCCAGTGTCCCAGCAGGAAAGAAGACTCAGGGCTGAACACTGTGAAACTTCCCCTCCCACACTAACCTCCAGAGGCTCCATGTACTACCACTTGATCATCTGGCCATCTTGCCTTTGGGAGCTCTTTTCTGATAATAGTCACTCCTGCATGTTTTAGAGTACCTTCCCTTCCTTCCATTTTTCGGGGCCCCATCCCATTCAAAATAGTCGTTTCTCTTGCCAGTCTGGAGAAGTCACTCCCAGCTGTGGCTGCACACTGAAACACCTGAGGAGCTTTAAAAATGACTCATTAACTAGGTCTTACTCCTGCAGTTTCTGACTTAATTGGTCTGGAGTCTGGTATCAGGAATTTTCTTTTTAATACCCCAAGATATTCCAGTATGCGGCCAACCCTAGAAACCACTGGGCTCAAGGCAGTTTGTTCCACCAAACTGTGTTATATTTTTCATCACGCTTCCCATGTAACCTGGAAAGGGATGGTAACAACTAGAGAATGGCAGCCAGCACAGGAAGGAGCTGAGTGAGAGGCAGCCTTCTAAGGTGAGAGGAGGAGACAAACACCTGTGTAAGCCATCCCCAGCAGTAACAGGATGCTATGACACCAGACAGTTGTGTTTTCAACAATTTCCAAGCACTCGGTTCAGATCAAGGGCAAGGACCTTATTAGCAATAGGCATCTGAGGTTTGAGCCCTGATTAAAGGATGCATCAAAGTAAAGCAGGTGGCTGAAAGGCTGGGTGGCAGAGTTTGGTGCTACCACCTTGGCAATGGCACAGTGGTAATAGGAAAGGCAAGGCGGCATGCATGGTTTTTTTTTAGGAGGTAAAAATGCTCAGTGAGAAGGAACTGCAGGCACTGTCATTTATGTAAAAAGCCTGAAAAATGAAGATGTGCTGTAGAGATCCAGTATTGATAATGGGGATAATTAATACACATTTCTAAATAATCTTGTCTCCCATTGGAGGACATTCTAAAATAACTTAAGATTTCCTGAGTACATGAGAGTCCCAAAGAGAAGCAGCAAGAAAAAGAATTAAGTAATCAGGACAGGTGGAGGACCTTAACAAAACCCAAACTTAATAGACGATGAATGCAAAGCAGAAAATGGAAAAAAAAAAAAAAAACCTACTCCAAATAACCTATGTCAAACTTGACTTTCTGCCGATGGAAGAACCTACATGTCATCATTTCTTGAGCAAAGCCTGGAATCCTGTAGTCCCTCTGGTTTACCTCCTTCTAAAATCACAGCAACAGAAGTAGCAAGGATCTATAAAAATCCAAGGAACAACACAAAGCATAGTAGAAGGGGTGCCAAAACCAACAAAGACAGAATCAGGGTTTTAGCTTCCTGAAATGACCAGTTTCCTGAAACCTGTCAGGCAGATATAAAATCAGACATGTAGGTCCAAAGGATCCGTGGCAGAGGAGCGGTTATCAGCTGGCTCACTATCTATCTGTTCAGGTGATCAAGACCCAAGGGTTTAGAGGTGATCTAAGGTTATTCTCAATTCAGGATGCTCTGGTCAAAAGCATCAAAACAAAATAACAGAGAAAGCAAATCATCATCGTTTGTCCTGAACTGTGCTCATGGGAAGAGGAGGCATAATCCTGTGGTAGTCTTTGCTGCTCAGAGTAGTTCCAGGTATTGTAGTTGGGTTGAGCAAGACATAGCTTGGGGAATCATGGAGAGCAAGAAGAGTCTCAGAGAACAGATGACTTTATATATAGAAAAGGATCTTAGCATTTATTGGATGATACATACTCAGGAGGTAGATTTTAGGTGAATTTGTCAGACTTTAGAGTCTGATAAATATATCTTTTGGAAAAATGAATTGAAAGAGGGATGGTCAGCTTGAAAAAGAAATCATTTCCAGAGAGGGATTTAATGTCCAATAGGAGGTTAATAGCGCTCATCTCATAAAACAAGGAATTATTTTGTTGTCTTTTTTTTTCTTTTGGAGATCAGCAGCATGATGACAAAAAAAGTACAAGTGCAGAAATGTGTGTATGTGTGTGTGTTTGTGTGTGTGTGTGTGTTTTAATTTTCTCACAAGGCTTAGTCTTTCTTTTTCTTTTAAAAATTTGTTCTAAAATAGCTGCACATGACAGTAGAATGCATTTTGACACATTGTATACAAATGGAGCATAATTTCTCATTCCTCTGGCTGTGCATGGTGCAGTCACAGTGGTCATGTAAACATGCACATATATAAGGTAATAATGTCGGTCTCATTCCATCGTCCTTCCCACACCCATACCCCCCTCCCTCCTCACTCCCCTCTGCCCAATCCAAAGTTCCTCCATTCTTCCCTACCTACACCCCTACCTACACCTACCTACACCTCTGCTTGCCAGAGAAAACATTTGGCCTTTTTTTTTTTTTTTTTTTAAATATCCTAATGTCTAGCCTTTACCCCAGTTCAGCATAAAGGGGCAGGGTCCCTCTATAGAAATATTTCAACCATTTTTTTTTACCTCTACCTCTCATGAATAGTCTAGGAGAGGTTGTGGTACGGATTAGTCTACATGTAAGATTCATTTATTGAGGTGAGAGTCAAGAAGAGAATAATACAAAGGAGACTATGTGGTAGGGGGAATAAATGAATTTTGAAATACATACAACTGGAATGAAACTTTCACATGGGGAGAAGCCTTCTTCCATCATTTAGGGAAAAAATATTCTCAGGCTGTCCAGAAAGTTTAACAGTACTGCCAATATACTGGGAGTTAAATTAAATTCTGTATGCCCAGTGAGCTTTCTGTCCTGTTGTTTAATTAAAATGATTTTTATTGTTTGCTTGAATTTGTTTTCTTTTTATTGAGATGATGAATGGGGAATCATATCTCATTCTACACTTCTCCGCTAGTTAATTGACTAGAAAATTCTCATGGACCATTTTTTATTGCCTACTACTGAATAGAGTTGTACCAGCACTTTGCAAACAATTCCACTAAAAATTTCTTTGTGAGAGGGAAGCATCTCTGTGGCAGAGCATCAAGGAACTGGCAGAATACCAAGGAACTTACTCTATTTTTGGCTCAAACAGTACTTCTGAAGCTTTAATGTGTAAATGAATCACCTAGGAACTTTTAGTTGCAGATTCTGATTTAGTAGAACTTTTAATACAGTGCTGAGATTCAACATGTCCACTAGGTTCTCAGCTGATGGTGCCTCTGGTCCTGGGACCATATTTTGAATAACAAAATATTTAGAGATGCAGAAGATGGTGGTAAGAGCTTTGAACTCCATACATGTAAACCATATATATGTAGTGTCATAACTTGGAGTTTCTTTTTCTTCTTTTCTTTTTCTGTGTGTATGTGTGTACATAAGAGTGTATATACGTATGTGTGTGTGCATGTCACTCATAGACACATACATGTATATCATATACGGACACATATATATTATAGTCCATGTTCCCATTTCTTCAGAGCTACATGTCTTTGTTGTCAGTTAAATTCAGAATCCAGTCAAGGGCCACACAATAAATTTGATTGTTTTTGCCTCCTTGGTGTGCTTTTTTTCTATGACATTGGCTTTGAACAGGCTAGGCAGTTTATTTTTATAGAGGCACGTTCTGGATTTGTCTGATGTTTCTTACTTGATTATATTGAGATTAAATATTTTTGTAAGGATTTTACTGGTGTCTTATTGTGGGATTTTTTTTTAAACATAATCCTACAAAAAACAAACTCTATCTGTGTGTTCTGAGATATTATTACTAAGGAAACTGGAGATACATGCTTGGATGATAAAGCCATTGGTTTAAAAACTCAAGCAAATGATAACTATAAAAGTTAGAAATGATAGTTACTCTTGGAGGGAGGGAGGCAGGGAGGTGTCTGATTGGCTGGGGAACATGAAGGGACTTTTGAGGTGGCTGCCAATCATATTTTTTGACCTGACCAGTGGTAACAAGCATTTACCTTATAATAATTCACTTATTCTAGAAACTCACTTTATGCACTTTTCTGCATTTGTGTTTTATTTCAGAATCTAAAATATTTTTTTTACAAGAGAAAAATCAGAACAGTAATTAATGGAGGCCATGCCTTGCCCCTGGGCTAAAGAACCTTGTCCCTGGGCTTTCAAATTTTCTTAAGAGTTGGGAATGAGGAAGAAGGAACTCTGTGCTGTTGTTTATTTGTAAGCACCAGCTCTTTGTCAGGAACTTCAAATATATAATTGTTCTCAGAATCCTCTTTCCAAGTATTAGTCTCCTTTTAGGGGTAAGAAATGAAAAGTTAGAGTGATTCACTCAACAGCTGCCTGGCTGGTCTGAATATCTTCAGAGCCTTTGTTTTTTTCCCACATCACCCCACGGTCTCCCTAGCAATGCACCCGCAGGACTATTGAATAACTGAAAATTTCCAACCACGAGTGTCCCACACAGAGAGGCCAGGCTTAGTCGCAAATAAGGACCCATCTGCCAATGTCAGAGCCTTAATAAATAAATATTTTTTTTGAAAGACAAATGTCAAAGTCCTTTTGTCTCCTCCCTTTCTTTTTGGTCTCTAAAAGATAAGTGTTAGCATGCTATTAACAAAAAAAAAAAAAAAAAAAAAAGAAGAAGAAGAAAGAAAATTAAAAGAAAAAAAAAATGGACAGAAACCTCAAGGGGAAATCCCATGGCATACTTTCCTCTGATGTGACTGAAAAATAAACAAGTTGTCTTCTAACTTAAGCAAGAGTGCACATCCATGCATGCTCGCACGCACTCAGGAGACGAAGAAAACAGGTTGCTCCCAGACTCCTTTAAGTTCCTTATTATGACCCAGTCTGATACGAGTTTCCAAAAGATTCTAACCTCTTTAATGGTCCTAAATAAATGCTTCTAAATAAAAATCACTTATTAAAAAAACTAAATAAGGCAAACACAGCAAAAAAGCCTAAGTGGATTAGTTAATATGCCTTGATAAAAACCAAACGAACGTGAATGACTTTGAGAAGTGCACTCTTGCTTTAATAGTTGAGCGACTTTGGCAAATTTTCCACAATAAATGTGTTTGGAGCCAAATATCACCAAGACACAAGGTGATGGTTTTCTGCTCATGTCAGTCCCTTGGTATACTAATGAATGTCATGGGAGAAGCAGAGAGATTTCTTGTCATGAATGTCTTAATTATAAAGATGTTCACACACCAACATATTCCCCCCAAAGTAACAGAATATATAGGTAATTGGCCAAGACCCAAAGAAGGAAACTGTGCTAAAGAGAGATAGGCTAAGGGGAAGGAGGAACTTCCTGTCTCTAGTTATTATGTTAATTACAGATTTAAAAGGACAGCATTCATTTATGTATTGAGCATCTACTAGGGAGAAGCTTTCACTTGGTAGGAATATTTACTTTGCTAAGAATTTTACTTTGGTAAGGATATTGCAACAGCATCCAAACTCAATACCCTCCCCTGTAAAATGGGGTAACAGCATAACTTGTAGGGTTGCTAGGAAAGTAGTGTGAGATGATGTTTATATGATGAACCACTCAGTTTCTGGTCCCATAAAGCACATGCTGCTTTACTTATCTTTATTATCGTGAGAAGAATTTGAGAGAGGGCTTCCCAGTCCACTACAGAGCTCCCTTCACGACACAAGCTCTGGCTGATGATGTAGTTGCTCCAGCGGAACACACTCAGCAAACCAGGGAAATCTACCATTGGCAGAAGCTACTAACTTCCCAGAGAAAGGGATGAATCTCAAAATCTTCTCTGAGGCAAGCCTGGCAGAGAGACCAGAGTCAAATGCCTTCACGTTGCCGAAGGTACTTGACTTTTTGGATGTGTGTACTATGGAGTTCTTAGATGGCTGAAGTCTCCAGACTCTTTCCTGGAATGCTGTTTTCAAATGCACAAAATATAATCCTTAGGATTTGAAAGAAAAAAAAATTTATATTGAAATACAGTGACCAAAATATTTCAAAAATGAATTTGGATACTCTATTATGTCTTTATTTAGTAGTGCTTTATCAGGATCTAACTGGCAGCAGATCTGAAAATATTGAAAGGTCTAAGTGATGCAGGTAAGCAATAGGTCCAGACACCTGTAACAAACATAGATGGCATAAAAATCAGTGGTTTCTATTGGTGACAAAATCATAGGTAAACCTAATATTGGGAAATGTTAAATTTTAGTTAAAGGTTACAGAAAATTAGAGGTGTAACTTTTGCTCATTTGAATTCACAGAAGCACTGAATTCTATCCGCAGTGCTCAGGCTGAGAAGAGCTGATATTATAGAGTTGAACTTCATTTTTTTTTATGAAACTTAGGGAAATTCCACCCAGCGCTTTATCTAGTTTGATGTTCTATAATAAGAGACTATGTGTGGAAGATTCCAGTAGTTTAACAATTATGTCTTAAGCCCTACTGTGTGATAGGCAATGGAATAGTCTTTCATAAAAGAAAGATTTGGGGGGTTCTCCCCATGGAAAACCTTTTCCTCCACAGCAGGGAAAAGATACATATTTGTATGTTGTTCTTAGTTAAGAACCAAGGAGAATGTACCCAAACTCTGCTCTTTTAGATGCCCTGTCCACAGATTGCCCGTATCACCAAAGCAGCTATAAAAGCACTCCGTCCAGCCTCCAATCAAGAAAACCACTTTATCAAGTTGAGAGGCTCTATAAAGTCACCCTTCATTGGCTCTCAACAGTGTGAAGTTTAGGGAACATCATGGCATGAGGTTAAGAGCCCTGGCCAATCAAACAGAGCACCTTTCAGATGTCAGCTCTGCTATTACCTGAGTTGATGATTTTAGGGAAATTATTTATAGTTACTTGAACTTCATCTTCCCTATCTGTGAAACAGGGTTTATAATAATAGCCCTTTCTACCTCACAGTGGCTTTCTGTCAATTAAATGTAAATATTGTATAAAACAGCACACCGCCAAAGTTTATGTGTTTCTCTGTAATTGGGGATTGGTAGGAGGAAATGCTTCCTCTTGGTCTCTAGGTGAGATGCCAACAAGCTGTGGGTTTCTCTTGTAGCAGCCCAAGGGTTAATACTGCTAGAGGGTGTGGGTGGGTTCTGTTTAGATAGAGCCACATCCCAAGGCTTCCTTCCAGCCTGGTTTGCTATTGTTAGGGTATTTCACCACCTCTTTGATGTTTCTTTTTTTTTTTTTTTTATTGGTTGTTCACAACATTACAAAGCTCTTGACATATCATACTTCGAACAATAGTTTCAAGTGAGTTATGAACTCCCATTTTTACCCCAAATACAGATTGCAGAATCACATAGGTTACACATTCACATTTTTACATAATGCCATACTCGTGACTGATGTATTCTGCTACCTCTCCTATCCTCTACTATCCCCCTCCCCCCATCTTCTCTTTCTATCCCATCTACTGTAATTCATTTCTCTCCTTATTTTTCTTCCAATTCCAAGATTGACAGATGTTCTTCAAGAATTCCTCTCCCCACAGATTTTTACACATAGGTTTTCAAAAAGAAATCACAGGAAATTTGAGGGGAAAGTAAAAATATGGTTTTTGACTTTGAACTGGGGATTTCTAGAACCTTCCTCAGTCAATACCACACATAAACTTCAGGGGATTCCTGCTTTTGTATTTTTATTAGCCTGAAAAGAATTAGAACTGAATAAGGGAGATCCTTTTTGCATATGGCTAGGAATTATAAAATAAAATAAATTATAGAATAAATGAGTAGTTCATTTGCATGCTTTAATGAAATGGAGCCACATATAAATATTATGCAGTTAATACTTAAAATTTTCTAATTCCATTTCTTTGTATGTGAAAAAGAATATCATATTGGACTAAAGTCAACCTTCCCCAAATAGCAAATAGTTTAGGCTTTATAGGCCTTATATGATTTTATTGCAGGAACTCCATGCATGTATATTTGTGTGTGTGTGTTTGTGTGTGTGTGTTGGGGGGGTAATACTTTTTTAAAATAAAAAATAAATGAATAAATAAATCTTAGGTCATAGGGCTGTATTAAAAACTGGTCCTGGGCCCTGGAACATAGTTTACCAAGTCCTGCTAGGAAAGCTAAGAAATTTGAGGAATAATCTCTTACATAACACTCATACAACATACATTTGTTGAGAATCATTAAGTGGCTTATCCTGCATAAGGTTCAGGGTATATCCAGGTGATCAAAATAGAGCTGGCCATTGTTCATGTACAGCTTAATTTACCCTGAGAGAAAAGAAATCAGATAAACAAACCAATTTATGATCTAAGGCATTTTATATAGCTACAGGCATGGAGGATTGAAAAAGCTGGTGCTTGAAGCAAGCACCACCGTGGATGCTTCAGATAAGAGAGATGGAGTTTCAAGGAGCAAATGTTGTAATATGTGTTGTGCTTGAATGTTATTTTACCTGTCTCTGCAATTTTGCTCTCCAAGTTCATGCTTTGTGGGAAAACAGGGACAGTCCAAACAAATCCACAGGAGCATTTTTCTCCCCAAGGGTCATCAAAAAAAATTGCATACCTTTTCCATTCTTTTAAGTGCATTAATGTATCTCTTCCCAAAATTGTGATTTGTTTTCCCTCTGAGTTTCTCTAATTCTGAGGTCTTAGGGTTACTTCTCCAGTTTTTAGTGTCATCAAGTGGATTATAAGACCTTAGAATTTATAGTCAATGGAAGTTGATATTCCCATTTAGAGTTATTTTAAGAGCAGGTAGTGTATCATCATACACCTGAATATTCTAAATGGACATGTGCTGGCTTCATTTCTACTTTTATTTCATTAAATGATGATATCAAATACCATTTTGGTGATGGGTTCCCTTTGAGAAGTTAAGGTTGTCTCCATTCTACTTGGACTATATTCTCGACACTGGTTTTTGTTGTTGTTGTTGTTTTTGCTTAGACACCTGCAGTAAATGAAAACTGTCAATTGAATAATTACGTATCTTTTCTCCAACATAAAGTCTGGCTCCATTCTCACCTTTTTTCCTTTCTATTTCCCTGTGCAGGGCAATTCTAGGATAATTCCCCAGACAGATCATATATCCTTTCTCCTTAACGTAACACTGTTTCTATCCATCTTGGCCACCTCAAAAGCAGCCTTTGCCAACATGCCTTCTATGAGTCTCTGAGCTTTTCCACCCTCACCAGCACACAGACTGCACCACACATTGAGCTCACATCCCAGAGTGTCATATATTGCTCAGCATTTATGTACCTGTGTTTTAGTCAGGTTTTTGGTTTTTTTTTTTGTTGTTGTTGTTGTTGATGATGATGCTGTTGCCACTGTGACTAAAAGATCTGACCAGAACAATTTTAGGGAAGAAAAGTTTATTTGAGGGCTCATGGTGTCAGAGGTCTTAGTCCATAAAAGGCCACTCCATTCCTTTGGGCTCCAGGTGAGGTAGAACATCATAGCGGAAGAGTATGGCAGAGGGAAGCACCTCTTATGATGATCAGAAAGCAGAGAGAGAGAGAGAGGGGTTTCCACTTGTCAGGTGCAAATATACACCCCAAAGCTATGCCTCCCAATACCCACCACCTCCAGCCACACCCTACCACTTCAGTTACCACTCAGTTGATCCCTATCAGGGGATTAATTCACAGACTGGATTAAGACTCTCACAACCCAATCTCAACCTTCTTGCATTGTCTCATGTATGAGCTTTTCAGGGACAACTCACATCTAAACCATAACAACCTGCCTTAACCCCTCTACTGGATACTCCTTGAGGGCAGGGTCATACTCACAGTAGACACCTGGTAGTGTCTTCATCAATCACAGGGGCCTGTTTCTTTGCCCAAGAAAGAAAACTGGAAGCATTTCCATGTTCATCCTCTCTTACTTTGTAGCAATGTTTTCATTGTTGCTATTAATTCTTCTTCTTCCATGTAACTACAAATTGCATGTGCACAGCTGGGGATGTAGCAGGGCGCTAGAATCCTTGTATAGCCTGAGCATGGCTCTGGGTTGGGGGGGAATGTATGCACAGTGAAAACAGAAAAATGGGTGGACATGAGGTAATGGATTTCCAAAGAGACTCTCCCTAGAGACCCCTCTCTGCACAACTCATAGGCTCAGAGCTGATGTTTCCAGGTAGCCTGAATGCTGATCAGAGTAGGACATGTTAGAGCCTGGAAATGAGCAAAGTCTATGTCAGAACTGACTGAGGCTATCTCTGTTTTTTTTTTTTGTTTTGTTTTGTTTTTTGTTTTGTTTTTTTTAACCAGATGCCTTATATGCAAGCTTTGTGAAAGCAGGAGCTATTATCCTTCTGTTTATATTCCCAATGCCTCTGGCATTCAGTAAATGTTTTGTCTTTATTCAACAATATTTAGAACTTCTGTGTGCTAAGGGCATTTGTGGTAGTGAAGAAGTCCCTGCCAGCAGGGAGTTCCTTGTCTGCTGGGGTTGGGAGAGAAAAAAAGATGGAGATAAAAACCAAAAAGTGAGGTCCTAGTTATTATTTGGTTTAAATTGTGCTGAAATGTAACATATGAAAAGAATACCGTGCTATGAAAATATATAAGACATTTACATTTTCTTAAGACTTCCCTTAGAGACATTTAGGCTGAAGTTTGGGGTAAGAGTAGGAGATGTTGAGTGGAGAGCTAGAGGTAGAGAAGAATGGACAGGTGTACTGCAGCATCGCTGGGAAAAAAAAAATCCTAATATATTATCCACGAACACTATACAGATGCTAATGGGGAAAGACTAGAAACCAGGACTCACTCACGACTGAGCTCAACTCCTCCTCTCCCTTGTTTTGTTTCCACATCAGAATATACCACCAACAGTCCTGACCTGCTGTTAGTCATCTTCCAAGTGACAGGCGTTAGCCTCCTGCCACCGCTGGGAATCGCCATAGCGGTCATCATCACCTTCTACTGTTACCGCGTCCACCGGCAGCAAAAGCTGAGCCCATCCTGGGAAACCAGCAAGTCCGGGAAGCTCATCGAGTTCAGCGAGCACTGCGCCATCATTCTGGAGGATGACCGCTCGGACATCAGCTCCACGTGCGCCAACAACATCAACCACAACACGGAGCTGCTGCCCATCGAGCTGGACACCCTGGTGGGGAAAGGCCGCTTCGCCGAGGTCTACAAGGCCAAGTTGAAGCAGAACACTTCGGAGCAGTTTGAGACGGTGGCGGTCAAGATCTTCCCCTATGAGGAGTACGCGTCTTGGAAAACCGAGAAGGACATCTTCTCCGACATCAACCTGAAGCATGAGAACATCCTCCAGTTCCTGACCGCGGAGGAGCGGAAGACAGAGTTGGGCAAACAGTACTGGCTGATCACCGCTTTCCACGCGAAGGGCAACCTGCAGGAGTACCTCACACGGCACGTCATCAGCTGGGAGGACCTGCGCAAGCTGGGCAGCTCCCTCTCCCGGGGCATTGCGCACCTGCACAGTGACCACACCCCCTGCGGGAGGCCCAAGATGCCCATTGTGCACAGGGACCTTAAGAGCTCCAATATCCTGGTGAAGAACGACCTGACCTGTTGCCTGTGCGACTTTGGGCTCTCCCTGCGGCTGGATCCTACTCTGTCTGTAGACGACCTGGCTAACAGTGGGCAGGTAAGGAGAGCTGATGCCACGTCCCTCTTCCCTTGTGTCTGTCCTCACTCTACTTCTCCATCAGTATCTCCTGCCTCTGTGCCACACAGGTGTATACCCTGGATCCTTATTTAGGGAGTCTAACCAAAGTCAGCAGTCTGCCCTGGGAATCCTCCATTCTCTCTTGCTGATGGACAACCCTTCTCCTCCTGTCTCCAGATCTTTTCCTATTCAGGGTAAACATTTTTTTTTTTCTCCAAGTCAATCTTCATTTCTTTTCCATCTGCAAATATTTTTCTTGGCTTGGAGCACTGTTGGCATTGAACTCTGTTCTTGACCTCTCTTTTAGTTGTACTTAGCCCCCTGTAACTCTGTACTACTGGTAGTTATACTGGTTTCTAGATTCTAGAAGGCAGTCTCCCTGACATCTAGATCCATATCTGTGTGATCACCCAAGACATCCAGCACAGTGCCTTGAAAGTGAAACGGACCTATAAGCTTTTGGTGAGTGAATGAACAATTCCACTTAGGAAGCACTCTCACAGATTAAAATGGAAATCTATTTTGGCTAAGGAGTCCAAAAAGTGGGAGTGATTAAGAATTATCCGGGCATCCTTTGTGAATGGTGGGCTCCATGTGGTCACTCATTGTAGCCCATCAGGATTATCATTACTTTCTCTGGCCCAGCCTGGTGGCAGGGCCTGCTTCTGTAGTGAGCGGTTCCTGCTCAGGGAGTGCCCTGTGTCCATGGCAGCAAGGCAGTGTTGAGGTAAACACGCGGAAACATAAACAGATTGGTGGGCTATGGTAATGAGTCATGCAAGGATTTGTTAAAGAGAAAAATTCCTTCTAATATACACTAATAAGGAGCATTCCTTGAAATGATGATAGCAAATTACTGGGCCTTCCTTAGATCCTTGGAGCAATAAGGTAATTGTCATTAATCAGGCTGTACATATTTCAGTCTCAAATCAAACATTGATTTTTTGAAATTTTTTTCCCTAGAAGTATTTTTTCCTTTGGATTGTGGGCTCCATGTTTGCATGTTCTCAAGTGGTAGAGATCATTGCAGGCTAAATCAAAGTATAACTTATAAGACACACCCACAACAATTATAATGGAATTCAGGTTTGGTCTTTTATGGTGGAGATATTTTCATACAATTTTGATTTTTTTTTGAGATTTATGAAATTATACTACATCCTTGGCACACTGGAATGTGCCATGGGGTAGACAGAGATTAAAATCATCCTCAATGATCAAAACTGATGGCAATTATTTTTTATCATGAGCCTTGGAGTTACAAAAATGAAAAATTATTGAATTTACAAAAGCAAAAGTAAACATCTAAAATATCACAGATGCTGTCTCTAAGGTTATCTCTGTAAGGATGTCATTGAATAATGTGTTGACATATATCACAGGGATAGCTAAGGCAGCTCTGAGCTTTGACACTTCCTTATTTTGGCAAGCTTTGTTTATAGTCTTTAAAGGGTTTTCAGGGAGAGAACATCTATTTTTAAAAATAACCATATATGCCATATCTTTCTGTGCTATTCTCTTTATCTAAAACTGCATTGTGTTTCTTTTAAAAATCATCTGTGACCTTGAGGGACAAGCATTTCTACACTGTGGAAATAATGATGCACTTGGGCTTCACTGACAGGTCTCAATGTTTATTTTTGCTTTAGGTGGGAACTGCAAGATACATGGCCCCAGAAGTCCTAGAATCCAGGATGAATCTGGAGAATGTTGAGTCCTTTAAGCAGACCGATGTCTACTCCATGGCTCTGGTGCTCTGGGAAATGACATCTCGCTGTAATGCGGTGGGAGGTATGTATGGACCATACTATCTATCATGGGGCTGTGGTGGACCAGCCTTCAGAATGATGTGATGTTATTTGCTTCAACCCTGGTTCTAGGGCTTCGCCACTAAGTGGTTAGCTCCACAATAATAGCTAGTTGAGTTCTGCTAGCACATAGTCATTTCCAGAACCATTTGAAATCATGCTAAACAGAAAGCCATGTTTGGAACATAAAACTTTGCAACTCCTTCAATAAGGTTTTGTACAGTTACTTTTCTCTTGATGCATCACTCCACAAATATTTTAATATCTATCAGGAGACGAGCACTAATATGGAGAAGAATTATTTGTCATTATTAAATAGATAATATTCAGATTAGCATCTGGCTTTTGTTTCTTTTTATATTGGAAAGTTTTTTGTTTGTTTGTTTGTTTTTTAATTGCAAGGTCTGGAAAAAGGATTGAACTAAAAATTGACTTAGATAGACATAATACTGTTGTTGATGTTGGGGGTATTGAGGAATGTATCCTTTGGCTGGCTAGGCCTCCAAGACTGATTAGGAGACTGACTTTTCTCCTGCTTTTCCTAGGTAAGCCCCTGGTGATCTGGCTGACCTTCTCTTTTTTCCCCTAAGTTCAGCACTTCCTTTCCTTTCTTGAGCATTCTCTCATGGCTTTCCCAAATTCTTCACAAGTTGCAATCTGAATCTGAGTCCTTTCTGTGGTCAGTGACCTTGACTGCTCTTGACCATGAGAATGTAGATAAGGATGGGCATTGCTTGGGATGCAGGGGTAAGCCCATTGTTTGGGGAAGTATTGTCCCCTGATCATCTAGTAGGTGAGAATGGCAGATGTCTGCATCGCTATACGCTTTGCTGATTCTCTCCTCAGTAATTTTCATCAAGGTCTTGGGTATCACCTGAGAAATGTGTATGCCCCAGCCTTGCCCTGGCTGGCTGCCAAATAAAGTCAAGTTAAATTTATTATATATAATATTTAATAATGGGATTGAACCCAGGGGTGCTTAACCACTGAGCCATATCTCCAGCCCTTTTTAATTTTAAATTTAAGACAGGGTCTCACCAAATTGCTTAGGGCCTGGCTAATTTGTTGAGATTGTCCTTGAACTTATGATCCCTCCTGCCTCAGCCTCCTGAACCGCTGGGCTTACAGGTGTGTGCCACCATGCCTGGCATTAATTTTATTTTTAACTTTTTATTTTGTAATAATTTTAAACTTAGAGAATAAATGAAAAAAAATAGCACAAAGAGTTCCCATCTGCTACTGACTCAACTTCCCCTAATGTTAACATCTAACCCAAACCATAGTATGCAGTTATCAAAAATAGGAAATTAACATTGGTATCCTGCTGTTAATTATAGACCTTACTTGAAATTCCAAGTCTCTAGGAATAATGTCCTTTTCTGGAACAGGATCCAGTTGGGGACACACATTGCTGTAACCTGGGTGCCTCTGTAGTGTCCTTTACCTCAGCTTATCTGTTTTTTATGACCTTGGCTTTTGCGAACAGTTTAGACCAGTCACTTTATAGACTGTCTCACACTTTGGGTTTCTCGATGTTTTCTCATGATCAGATAGTCATATGAATTCTGGGCAAAGAGATAACTACAGATATGATGTTGGGCCCTTCTGGTTGCATCATGTCAGGGGGCACAACATCACCAGTGGCAGAAGTTAAATCTGACCCCTTTGTTAAAGTTGTTATCTACCACGTTTCCCCCTTGTAAGGATACCATTATTTCATTTGTAATTAACACATACCTCATGGCAAGATACTCTGACCTGTTTCTAAAGATATTAAACCCTGTTTAGTAAAGATACTTCAGACCTTTTCCTTTTGTACGCTAACTTGAAGATCCATCAATAATTCTTGCTTTCAACGATTATTGCTGCAATACTTGCCTAATGCAGATTTTCTTTTTTCTTATTCCTTCATTTATTAATAGGTATTCTCCTTTAAAGAAGATCTGTCCCTTCTCTCACCACCCCTTGTCATTTTTCATTAACCATGTATTTATACCATCTTGGAATTATGAACGTTAATTTCATTCTATGATTATCCAATAGTGGCATTATCTATGTTGTTGTTCAAATTGCTACCACTTTGGTTAGAGGGCCAACTACCTGACATTTTGTCCAAGGCAAATTCATCTGGTGTCTTTGCTGGCTCTGATTTTTCCTCCCTTTCAGAACATGTCAAGAGTGGGTCCAGGACATCCCCTCCCTCCCTGCACCTTGCTGGGCCCCAGCATGGAGGCATTATTTCCTACCTGGCTTGACCCTGTTATTTTCTGGTTTCCTGCTGAGATTTCTTCCCCAAAGACACTTCCAAAAGTAACTTTGTTTTCCTTGTGCAGTGAAATTTGTTTAACCAAGTTTCAGCCACTAAGAATAATTTTCTGCCTGAAAGCTTTGACAGTTCCAAAATGAATCTTTAGACCGATATGAGCTGTGTCAGAGACAATGCTGTTGTCTCTGTCAGAATAAATTTACCTAGATTCCAGTATCTTCTGCATTGCTTTCAAAACTCGTGATTCTAAAAACATGAGCTGGAGGCTGTGACTCTCTTTCCCTCTGTCAGCACAGCGAGCTTATTAAGGCCCTGCGTGAGCTCTCTGCCTTCATTGTTATCAATGACTAAAGCCCTTTCCTGTTGATATTTGCTGAGTGTGGAAGAATTTAGGCTAATGGGGAAGAACCAAGTCCTCCAACTTTTACGAGTTCTAAAAAGGGATGCAGTGTAAACACGTTTTCCTAAGGAAGGAACAGGATCTGGTTTGTTCAGCTAGTCTCAAAAAAACACTTTTATAACCTTTAGGATAAGAACAGACAGCATTTAGGGAACCGGAAAGAGGCCATCCCGGTTCTGATTTTGTTTGATCTTGAGCCCACAGTCCTGTTTCTCCCATCTCCACCCAGGCTGCACACACCAAGGCTATTTACCCATCCTCACTCTCACCCTGACACAAGCCATTACTTGTTCAAATATGTGATCTCACACAGCAGGCCCCTTCTTCCGTAAGCATTTCTACTTTTTGTTTTTAATTATTGATTCATTGCTTTTTGTTGTTGTTGTTTTTGATACATCTTGAAAACCTTAAAGACATAACATAAAATTAGAACTAATAAAAACAATTAAAAAAAAAAAAGACAGGATTTTTTTTTTTTTTTTTTTGTCTAGTCTTAATTTCAGAGACGTTTCTTTTGCATTCCAAGAGTCCCTTGGAAAGCACGTGAAGCCAGAGCACAAATGTTCCTTCCAAGCCTGGGCTCCCTGTGTTGTCTTCTCTTTTGCCCTTATAGAATCACAAAGGGAAGAACAGGCTTGATCTCAAAAAGTTCATAGTCCATTGAAAACAGAATTTGATTTCTCCCCTTTTGTGCTTTTTAAAAATTCACACACACACAGGCATCTCTTACTTTACTAACAGCTGATGTTAGATTTAAATGTATAAGGTGCTGGGAAGAGGGAGAGATGAAGCTTTGGCTTCATTCCTAGGACGTGACAGACAGCACAACTTCTTATCAGTGAATCTCATTTCAACAAAGGAAAAGAGTATACTTCTTTTATCTGATAAATATTGACCAATGCTTTACTTAACTACAGAGATGAACTAATGTCCATTCCAGTTTATTCTAGGGCAGAAAATGTCACAGAAGAGTTTGAAACCCTCTCTCCTGCCCTTTGGTGACTCCATTCTATTCTTCTGGTTGAGTCCAGTGTTTCACGTGTGCTAAGGCCTGGCCCTTGCTTGCCTCTCTAGGCTCACCTGCACGAGCTGTTCTTATTCTGTAGTCCTTATTATGCTTTGGTCTCACCTCTAGGCCTGGCTCATATTATTCCCTGACATTAAACAGACTTTTTTTTTTTTTTTCATACTGAGGATTGAACCTAGAGGCACTTAACCACTGAGCTACATCTCCAGCCTTTTTACTTTTTAAATTTTTGAGACAGGATCATGCTAAGTTGCTTAGCACCTTGCTAAATTGCTGAGGCTGGCTTTGAACTTGCCATCTCCTGCCTCCCCGCCTCCCAAACTGCTGGGATTACAGATGTGTGCATCTCACTTGGGCTTAAATGGACTTTTTAATAGGCTGGTGCTGTTTAATTTTGACAATAGCAACAGAAAAGGAAAGCAGTAAGAACAGAGAATGGAATGCCCAGGCCAGATAGAAGGAGACTGATGTTCAGGTCAGGCAGTGAGAGTTAGATCAATTCTCAAAGGAAGAGCCAGGGAGACTCAGGGCTGTCCTTTTGAGTTGCTCCTTTCTCAGCCAGCTTCTCCTCCATACAGGGAAGTAAAGGGTAAATGTGAGACACATATTGCAGCACCCAGAGAAGCCCGGCTCTTATCTGGGTAGAAAGTGTAAACAGATGGTAACCGTGCATTTTGATGCCAACTACTCTTGCCCTGTTTAGCAAGAAATTCTGCCAGGGAGCCCAATGGATGGGTTGTCATAAGTGAAGAGAGTGGTCCAAAGAGAAAAGCTTCCTGGTAGAGGTAGGTTTGATCCAGATGAAGAAAAGTCACAAGGGAGTAATAGTTACTGTGGCTTAAGCACTTGCTTCAGGTAACAGCTCACCTAATCTACCAGAAATACTTTGAGGCATGTCCTGTTACAAGCCTCATTTCACAGATGAAAAGATTGAGGTTTCAAGAGGTGGAAAAGTTGTAAAACAGGAATTGAAGCCTTGTTGTCTGACTCAGTAGCCTACAGATCCTAACCATCCTGGTGCAGAACCAGCCTGGCTGGTGGAGAACATGTCCAATAAATAGCTCCAAGGGTCATTATTTTTACTGATGGGTAGTCGGAGCTACTCTGGCATCTCAGCCATTGACATGAAGCCTTTCGGGGGGTATCGAGCTAGACAATCACGCACTTGAGGACCATTCGGTGATAGCCTCACTTCTGAAAGTCTGTACCAATTGATTTTCCTGGCTCCTCTGGGCAAATCTCTCTTTGCAGAATACCAAGGCTGATAATTCCTGTGCCTGTCCCAGCCCGCAGTGCCTTAAATCTGAGATAACTTCCTTATCCTTATTTCCCTGACAATGCATTCACTCATTCATTCATTCACTTCACTCAAGAAATATTTATTGAGTAGCTAATGTGTCTCAGGCATTATTCAAAACAAAACAAAACAGGCTTTTCTCCAAGGGTCAGGGAGTTCAGTGATAGTATTCTAGAAAGACAGGTAATGAACAAATAGATACATGATATGACAGGAAAAGTTATCTGAGTGTGATAATTTTATTTTTTTCCACATTATTTTATTGGTGCATTATATTTGTATGTAATGATAGGATTTGTTGTTACACATTCATATGTGCACACAATGTAACAATTTGGCCAATATCACTCCCCAGCACTTCTCCCCTCCTTCGCCTCCTCTCACCCCCTAGTCTCTTTGCTCTGCTGATGTCCCTTTGATTTTCATGAGATCCCTTCCACCCACCTTTCTTTTCCTTTTTCCTCTCTAGCTTCCACATATGAGAGAAAACACATGACTCTTTAACCTTTTGAGATTGACTTCTTTCGCTTAATGTAATGGTCTCTAGTTCTATCCATTTTCCTGCAAATGACATAATTTCATTTTTCATTACGACTGAATAAAACTCCATTATGTAGATATACTACATTTACCCATTCATCCCTTGGTTCATTTTAGAAAGAAAAATAAAGTAGGTTTAGGGGACAGGTAGGGACAGAGGGTGTTATTTCGGACACTTGGATCATTGGAAAGAAGACAAAGGAAAAAACCAAGAAATGAAGTCTTCAGGGTTGTTTGAAGAAGGAAAAGCACAGGAGGAGGTGATTGGTTCCTGTTTTATAAAGGTGCAAAGTCATGAGATCGCCTCCTTGCAAAGACAAACCTGGACACTGGCGTTCTTCTTTCATGAAAAATGCCTGTCCCGGCCTTGGATTTGTTTGGTGTCCATGCAAGCGGGTGGGAGGCTCAGAGGGCAGGCCCAGGGCCCCTGTTGGTGAATACAGCAGGCACAACGTTTGTGTCATCTCAGCCAGAATGGCCCCCCAGGAGCACAGCCTTCCAAATCCTGGGCTCAGCAGCCAGCTGAGCAAGCATTTAAGGAGGGGTAACAACTCCAAGAACAGCTCCTTAGTAGTGACAGTCTGTGAGAAAGACAGAAAATACCAGTGAAAGAAAGGGGGCGGAGGAAAGAGAACAAAAAGAAAGAAGGCGTTGGAGAGAAGGCCCAGGGAAGAACTCAATCTAACCATTTCATTTCACTGGATTTGAAGGGAGAGGGCGTGCCATTTGGAAAGCCAACATAAAAAATCAGGGGCGCTCCTTTGGGGAGAACTGTCAACAGCTTTGTTGCCCCGCAGAGTCGAAACTACAGTCAAAACAACAGCTGCGCACCAGATGCTGACGCGGAGGAAGGCCACTGCTGGCCCAGAGACCTGCCTTCCTGGGGGCCGAGGCATTGCAGGGAGAGAGGCAAACTTAGTTTCCCTTTGGAGAAGCTGAGAAATGTCCTGAGAAAAATAAAAAAAGAAGCTGCAAGGTCTGCCACTCCATCAGAGAACAGGCTGCAGCTCCAGGCAGCTGCAGAGAGACAGAAGGGAACCAGGGGTCTGCTCAAGCAGAGAGACAGAGAGGTTTCTTGGAAGCGATGTTGTTTGAGGCGCTTGGAGAAAGACCTGTCTTTGGGGCTTGGTTTCATGGAATGGTTCTGCTCTGCAGGCATCTGCCTTGGGTTGGGTGCCCTGGAAAAAAAAGAATATGAATCTTAGAAGTGTATTGGGGAAGAGATCACAGGAAATGCCAGGAAGGGAATAAGGAAATGAGTCAGGAAAGGGAAGGAAGCCAAGACAGGGTGTCTTATCAGGCGGTTCCCACTGTGGGCAACTGCAGCGCAAGCATGCATGCAGCAAAGCACGCGCACCAGCTGCGGACAACCTGACTCGCAGGAAACTGCTGTTTACCCTCCACCTCCCTGTCCATCTTTGATGCAGAGGCACTCCTCCGGTCAAAGTGGAGGAGTGCCTCACCAGCACCCC
This sequence comes from Ictidomys tridecemlineatus, assembly GCF_052094955.1. Classification (NCBI taxonomy): domain Eukaryota; kingdom Metazoa; phylum Chordata; class Mammalia; order Rodentia; family Sciuridae; genus Ictidomys; species Ictidomys tridecemlineatus. Next base: position 30,335,629 of record NC_135478.1, on the reverse strand, counting down.
CAGCCTGCCCCACGTGGCACAAGCCAGCCCAAGAGAGAAACCAAGTGCAGAGGGAGCACTGTGTCCCTTGCTACTGACGGGGAGTGAGGACTTTACTCACCTTGTGGATTCAGAAAATGTGGTGCAAAGTCTTTTTAAAATATATTTAAAAATTTTTCCATGACCCTAGATACACACACACACACACACACACACACACACACACACAGATTGTGCCATGATCAGGTCAAGGTAATTGGCCTCTCACCCCAAACATTGACTATTTCTTTGGGTTGGGAGCATTCAAAATGCTCTCTGCTTTCTGCTTCCAAATAGATAACTAATTGTTGTTAACTATGGTTACAAAATCTTGACACCTCTTTTCCAAGTCCTCCTACCTCGTTTATGATAAAGCCAGGACAAAAGTAATTTCCCTTCTCAGGGTGAATAGTGCTAACATGTTTTAAAGTGCTATACTCAGTTTTACTCTGTAAGCTCTGCTTTTTTGCTTAGAGTCAGTTCCATTTTTTTTTAAGATTTTTTATTATTATTATAGATGAGCACACTTTCTAGACTAAATCCACTCACCCCTTAAGTCGCTTGCTGTGCTGTTCTTCACAGAAAGGAGTTCAGAAGCTGGGCATGTTTAGATCTAACCTGCAAAGAGGAACTCTAGAATATATTTCATTAACTCCACTGCCCGCGGTGCTCTGATCTGGTGCCATCTTACACAGCACCATCTACCTCCACCACCACCACTAACTCCCATCTACGGATCCAAACCCAGAAAGGACATTGTTTGGGTTTATTACAAGAAGTTAAAGGGAGGGCTGTTTTTTTTGTCACTGCTAATTATTATTATTTTATTTTATTTGTGCATGACTTGTTTAGAATTTTCAAACCACAACCATCCAATAGATCTCATAAGGTTGCCCTTCCTGAGTCACATGGTGGGGAATGCCTGACCAGGGCAAGGAGAGACACTTGTCACATTTGTCACAGGGATGTTTTCACTGGGGACCGTCCCAGCTGTGCTTGCTCTGACTGCGGGAGAAGGACTTTCTGAAATGCTCTTTGGAGAGGAGAAAGACTAAAAACTTCCTAAAAAGGCAAAGTACTTCCATCAGAGTGACAGTAACACCACGTGCAGTTCTAAGTGTTCTTCCCGGAATCTGGTGTGCTCTTTGGACCTCTGTCTTCTCGACTGAAGCAAAGAGTACTGGAGCACGTCTCTGAAGACTTCTTCCACATTCTCCGACTTATTTGAATACCCTACAGTGTGTTGAATAGCTTTAACATTCGTTTTCCCCTGTCAAGAGGCAACTCCCATTTCTTGTGAAACATCTAAAGCTGTTCTGCTCTGAGAGTGGCCCGAAGAAGGTGCTGCTCATTTCAGATTTGCAAGATGATAAGGACACAGAAGCTGCAAGTGGGTGTTTGGTGACTTTGATAGCAATGTGATGTGCTCACAACACCCAAAGCAGGGTTCATTTTTCTTGTAATCCATTTCTACTCTTGTTTTACTGAAGCCTCTCCTCCATGAATGGAAGGGGAAAGACCTGCTCATTCATTAAAAAAAAAATAAAAATAGGTTGGGAAGTGCCTATTTATGAATAAGAAGGGAAAAGATTTAAATCAAACAAAGCCACTTTTGTGAAAGAAATTAGGGGTTCAGAGTGGGAGAGAGGTTTACTTTTCTCAGTAAGTCTTCAGTGATGTCATAATATTAATCAAATATATTTTCCCAAACAAAAATATTTTAAGCACTGACATGAAATCAATAAGTAGGAATAAATGATAAGATTTTTTTGGAGCTAGCGACTTTGCTAAGGTGGATGGAGCATCACGGCATCCAGGGGAGAGAGCTGGAGTTGCAGAGGGCTGGGCCACTGGCTTGTTGCCAGGCACTGCCTGTGCTCTATGGCCCAAGACTATCCTGCCATGGAATGTGGTACTCACCTAGCTAGCAGAGGTCCCCTTCCCTCTGTCCTTCTCTCAGAATCCAGGCTCCCACTCAGGTGTCCATAGCCATCCCCTGTGTTGTCCATGCAAATCTCTGTCATATCTGGTGGGGTAGTTAGAAGAATTGAGGATCAGTTAGGAAATGCCCCCAAGGAGGGAATGGCCTCTGATATAGGGTAAGTGGACATCCTCCAGATCCTCATGGAGGCCCTGAGAATGGCCAGTGGCATTGCCTCAGTAGCTGTGACGGTGGAAATAAGCTCCTTTGCCTGACTGCCCAGAGAAGGTCTCCAAGATGTTGACAGGGAGGCAGCTGTGTACACAGCTGAGTCTTCTTGGTACACACTGTGGGCATGAGAAAAAAAAGTAGGGGTGTGGGTAGGACATTCAAAATAGTTGAAATGAACAGAGAAGGATGAGTTGCAAAAATCCACAATAAGAAAAAAAAAGTAAATGTGTATTAGCTGTTTTGGAAATATATATTATATAAATATGACATCTCTGAGATTGAAGAAAGGTTGACTTAACACATGCACATACTTCAAATCCCCATCCCCACTTACAACCTGAAAAACCCTTTTTATATCAAGAGATGGGAATATACCATTTTGGGTCAAATGGCGATCACATCAGACTTTTTTGGGGGGTGGTTAACAGGGATTGAAAGGGGCAATTGACCACTGAGCCACATTCCCAGCCCTATTTTGCACCAGACTTTTCTATTTTAAACTTAGAGGCAGAAGATTCATAGGTCCTCCCAGTATAGCTCAAGGGCACCGTCCCTTCACCAGCACTTTCCTGACTACCCTTCACCCCCCTCCCTATAATATCTCCTGCAAGTCAAAGAAGGCATCCCTTTGGAATACTGGGGAATCTCACAACTTTCCAAGGGTTTAGGAGAAGTAGGAAGTAGCCTAGTTATATATCTCCTTGCTCTGGGAAAGGATAATTGCCTTTGTTTCTTCTTCCTCTAAAAATAGTCATTACTTTTTCTTTACGTAAAAAAAAAAAAAAAAAAAATACGCCTAGTACCTTCTTGTCTCATTTCCCATGGAAGTCTGCTTTGGTCCACACAGAACTTATGAAATTAAAGTAAATGCTGTGGTTCTGTGGTTTATATAGTGACTTTCAAGATTAGAGCTTGAAGGGAAATAAACTAGCCCTGGGTTATGATCTCCACCATGGTAACTTTTTCTTTGTTCTTAAAGACTATCAGTTATGCCAGGTGTGGTGGCGCATGCCTGTAATCCCAGCAGTTTGGGAGGCTGAGGCGGGAGGATTGAAAGTTCAAAGCCAGCCTCAGCAAAAGCAAGGTGCTAAGCAACACAGTGATTCCCTGTCTCTAAATAAAATACAAAATAGAGCTGAGGATGTGGCTCAGTGCTTGAGTGCCCCTGAGTTCAATCCCTGGTACCAAAAAAAAAAGACTATGAGTTGTGAGATTGACAGCTGGGTTTGGTTCTTCCCCTGCTTGTGGTCTTGTTCTGCTCTGTCCCTTCTGAGCACAAGTCTGGGAATTGTTGATGCTTGAGGGATAAATAACTCTTTGACCTTGTTGGCAGAAGGGAAACAGCATAAAATCTTCCTAAAAAAAGCAAAGGAGCTTCATCAGAGTAACATCATATGGTGTGCAATTCCAGATGTTCCTCCTGGTTCAGTACTTACAGTTTCTTAAGAAAGGGTACAAGGCTTGCCCCATGGTCAGATGGTGCAGTTCAACTGAGATGTAGGCCTAGGGAGAAAGGAGAGATTACTTCTTGGCATTTGGTGTGATATTTATTGAGGATAAGATCTCAGGAGAAGGAAGTAAGAGAAGCAGAAAAGGGCAGAGGAAGCAGTTAGGTAGACTTGTGATTTGGAGAGAGGTGCAGTCTCAGCCTGATCTCACAGGAAGCTCTGCAGTTGTGAATTGCACCACAGATTTATCCTGAGAACAAGACGGTCGGACTGTTGAACTTCCACATTAATTTGTCATTGGCTACAGGCTGCCCCTGGGATAAGTCAGGCATGTCCAGGAATCTCCAGGCTAGACAGTTCCCATCAGCCCATGACAATCTTTTGGAAGTGAAGATGTGAGCCCTCATGACCCAATACTTTTAGCAGCTGGGGACTGGTGCTCTTGGGAAAGGGCATCGGCACCAGCCACGGCTGCTAAAAAAGCCAAAACCACTGGAGATAGGCTGTAAACTGACAACAATTATCCAAGGGGCAATTAATATTATAGACATCCTGGCAGAGCTGTTATCTAATTTGATTAGTTTGGGTTATGAGATAAATCTGGAAGGGAACATGGAGGTCTATTTCAGTCCACACATTTTACAGAAGAGAAGCAGCTCCAATCCTCACTTCTCGCTTCTGCTTGAATTCAAGCCAGCTCATTTATTGAATGCCAATTCCGTGTACAGCAAAGACATAAAACTCGGCCTCTGTCTTGGGGCTTAGGAATTTATAAGTTCGATGGAAGATAGGGAATGGAAGAAAGAAGTAAATAGTATGCAGATCAAAATTCAGATCTCACTCCTGGAGCAGTGTGCCTGAAGTACTTGGGCACTTGAAATCAAAAGCAGACATTCAGAATAGAACGATGGATCGCATTTGTCTCGATGTGACAGGAGGCTTTCACCCCAAATGTTCCTGTATTTCAAAGTATTAAAAAAAAAAAGGAAAAAAAAAAGAAAATATCCTGGCAGCCCTTCTATTTGGGTGAAGCTGAAGATGATAAATATGCAAGTAGGGTTCTGGGAAGCGAAAGAAAGAACATAACAAAGCAAAGCAAAAAAAAAAAAAAAAAGCAAATAAATAAATTAGCTATTCCTTTGCAAAATGTCATTTTGTTATGAAGCTTCTTCAGTTCTCCACCTGGAAAGGCAAACTGTTGAAAGTTTTACTCAATAATTTTACTTTAGTTAGAAGTGATTTTTTTTCCTTTTCTTTCTTTTATTTATTTGTTCATTCATTCATTCATTCATTCATTCATTTTTACCTAAAAGCCAAGGATCTTACTTTGTGAAAAATGCAGCATTCAGCCCACCGTTCCCATCCAGCTCAGTCATGTTTTAGTCCAGGAGTGTCTTCTGTCTTGTAAATTGTCCCATGCTTCATGGATATGTGTATTGATCTACTCTTTCTTTTAAATTAGTGTGTCGTTTTACGGTTCGCCTGGAGTTTATGCACTGCCACTGTGGACAGGACCTGAGATTCACTCACCCATTCACTCACTCACTAAAGTGCTCCTTGAGAGCTCTCGTTGGAAGGATGGCCCTTGCCACAGGCACTAGGAATAGATAGAAAGGGATTTTTCTCTTGATCGCTCACCGTCTGAGAGACAAATGAACAGTGATTATAGGTAAAGCTGATACATGTGGAAGTCAGGCTGAGCCCAGGACATCTAGCCAGGGAGACCTGTGTGTGTGGGGGGGGGAAGCTCCAGGAAGGTTGCATGAGGAAGTTGACCAAAGCTGAAACCTGCAGACCCAGTGCAGGGCCATGTCATCCAGTTGTTTTCGTCACAGCATGTAATTGAAAGAAAATTACCTTCTAAACTTTTGTTAATGCTGATATAATATGTCCCTGTGTGAACCCATCAAGATAGTATTTTTTTCAACCTTTTATTCATTATTCCTATCATAAAGAGCCTTTGTAGACAATTTTCCCTCATCATCCTATGCTTTTTTCCCATGTGAGAAATACACATAACTTAAACGTTGCCATATTGAACATTTTTAGCCATTTTTAAGTACATTCACAATGTTGTGCCAGTGTACCCCTATTTCTATAAGTCTTCCATCTTCCCCAACTGAAACTTCTTATCCATCAGTGTGAACTCCATCTTCCCATACTCCTCTCCTCCTTCCTGTCCCCAAATCCCTGGACAGCCACCACTCTACTTTTTCTTTTTTTACTCATTTGCCTATTCAAATATCTTAGGCACTTTTCTGTTACTATAACAAAATACCTGGGTAATTTAGAAAGGAAAGAGATTTATTTTGACTCTTGGTTCTGGAGAGAGAGAGGTCCAAGAGTATGGCACCCTCTTACTGGCAGGGACTCTGCAGAGTCCCAAGGCAGCACATATGGCAAGAGGGGCACAAACAAGAGACAGGGCCAATTTGTCTTTTATAACAGACCCACTCTTAAAATGGATTAATCCACCTATCAATTAATCCCTGGAAGGTTTACTCTATCCATGAAGGCAGAGCTCTCCTGACTTGATCACCTCTTAAAGGTCTCACTCTTAATACCTCACGATAACAACTCAATTTCAATGTGAGCTTTGGTGGAATAATGTAAATTATTGCATCAAAGTACCTCCCAGAAGGGGAATCATATGACATCTGTCCTTTTACATTGGTCTTATTTTCTTTAGCCTCATGCTGTTAAGTTCCATCCAGATTGGAGCATGTATCTGAACTCCATGCCTTTGTATGGCTGGATAGCCCTCATGAAGTTTAGCAATACTTATTAAGTCTGTGTACTGTGGACCTCTAGAGGACTACAAACCATTGCAATATGTATGGTTTCCCTGCCTCCCAAGAACCGATTCCATCCCTTTGGGGTAATATCATCCCATTGAGAATTAGATTTAAATGCATTAAAATGTAACCTGTGTGGGTTATCCGCCTGGTTCTCCATCCATTCTGTTGCCAGCCGCTAGTTCTGTGTCACATGGAAGGTACTCAGCAGTCATTGGTTGAGTATTTCCCAGGATCCTTCACAACCACTCTTTTCTTCTTATTTTAATCCACTACTACTAAAAATCACTCTTAGAGTATTTAAATATGTATTGCGTGCTGCCCCTCCAGCCCAGCACGTCTACATGCTCATATCCCCAGGTCACACACACAATGCTCCGTTGACCTGTGTCTGCCTCTTGCTTCACAGAAGTGAAAGATTACGAGCCTCCCTTCGGTTCCAAAGTGCGGGAGCACCCCTGTGTTGAGAGCATGAAGGACAATGTGTTGAGAGACCGAGGACGACCAGAAATCCCCAGCTTCTGGCTCAATCACCAGGTAAGGAGTGACAGCTTTGAAAAGCGAATAAGAGTCATCCAAAGGAACCTCTTACTTAGAGAGAATTCTGGGATATTGGGCTTGAATCAGAAGGCAGGTCCCCTTGTGTCCTATAACCCTCTTCAATTTGTTTAAAAAGACATTTCAATACAGTTGATGATCCTATTTTAAGTTGCAAGCAGCAGATATACACAGCATTCCGAGAGCTCACAAGTAACCATTTGAAGAGCATTTGTCGCATTTTCCAGGCCCCCTTGGTTCTGAGTTAAAATGCTTGCTTGCAGCCTCTGCTGTTCACTCTCATGCCTTCATATCAGGAGTTTATGTCTCAATCCCTCTGGGTTCCAAGTCATTTCCTCTGGGATTCTTCAGCTCCGGAAAGAAATGCTTAATGATTGCAAAACAACAGGGTTGTCAGGCAGCTGGGCTGAGAAGGGGCTGTGGTGTTCAGGGGCCACGAGTAGGTGTTTGCAGGTTGTGCCTGCAGAGCTGGGAGAGGCTCATGTGCGCACACCTGGGGAAAAGGGGCTGGCTTGCCACTGTGGATGCAGGAAGGCAAAGAAGAGGAAAATGCCAGGGAAAGAGGGGGAGGCCTGTGTGTTGGGACATCCTAATGGCTTCTTAATTTTTCTTTTTAAGAAATAGAAGCTTGGGGCTGGCTCAGTGGTAGAGCCCTTGCCTAGCATGTGTGAGGCACTGGGTTCGATCCTTAGCATTACATAAAAATAAATAAAGTTTTTTAAAAAGGTATTGTGTTCCTCTACAACTAAAAAAACAAGTATTTTTTTTAAAATAGGTCATCTTTGTTAGTTAGAAAGAAAGAAAGAAAGAAAGAAAGAAAGAAAGAAAGAAAGAAAGAAAGAAAGAAAGAAAGAAAGAAAGGAAAGAAATAGAAGCTAAGTTCCAGGCTTGGTGGTACACACCTGTAATTCTAATAGCTCTGGAGCCTGAGGCAGGAGGATCATGAGTTCAAAGCCAGCCTCAGCAAAAGCGAGGTGCTAAAGCAACTCAGTGAGACCCTGTCTCTAAATAGAGTTGAGAATGTGGCTCAGTGGTGGAGGGCCCCTAAGTTCAATCCCCTGTACCACCAAAAAAAAAAAAAAAAAGGAACTAAAAGCTAAGACTTCCCCTAGAAGGCCATAGTCCGGACTTCCCAGGAGGCTTGTCAAAATTCTTTGCTTGGGGTGCACTTGAGGGCAGTTATCAAAGAACAAGGAGACAACAGTAGGTGGTGAATGAAAGATAACTGGCCCTATGTCTGAAACACCCACGAAAGGGCCCTTGGTGAAGAATAAGAGAGAAAAGTACCGCCCCCCCCACCCCCAGCTCACTGACAAAACAGTTCTTTCTACCAAGCAAAACCCTTGCTGACCTCCTTTGGAATGACCTCCTTTGGATGGATTCCGTCATCCATAAAGTCATCCATAAAGGCGAGGCTATGTCACCTAAGGTTTTCCTAAGGGCAAGGCAAATTCAGATAAGAAACAGAAACAACAAATCAGGCGTAATCGGGAAGACAAATGGAGCAGGAAGCCTGGTCTGAGCCAGTCCTGGCCCAGAGTCCCAGCAGAGGACAGATGGAAATAACTCAAGAGTGTGGAGGGTCAGGGGTTTCTCTGGGGCTTCAGGAGAATTGTCTCCAACTCTAAAAATGCAAGACTGTTTGCATAAACTCTAAAGTCAGAAGGTACTGGAGTGGTATGTTCCTTTCAAACCCCGTTACCTCCTCTGTTGTACGTTTCTTATAATGAAGCCATTATTCATGATGATAAAATTCTGGAAAGAATTTGCATAATACATTTTTTCTCTTAATGAGATTTGTTGCCCTATTGATTTCAAGTTAATGCTTAATATTTAATTTAATTTACTGCCTGTAATTACAGTGTCAGAATAAAATAAATGTTACCGAGTACCAACAATAACACTCTACTCTTAACAGGGCCATCAATCAATACCGTCAATTAGGTGAATTATGCAATTAATTCAACATCAAGAACTCATGGGGTAGGGAGGGAGAGAGGGATTCCTAGGTGTGTTGGGAAAGTTGCTGGTATTGGAAAGCATATGCCAGCAATCCAAGACAGTGTGAAGGTATGTGTCCCACTCCAGCCACCTATGGGAGAGATCATCAATGGCAATATTGACCCTCTATGTGGGAAGAACTCTTTTTATTATTTCTGTCTGTCAGCCTGTTTAACTTCTACCTGCTTTTTTTTTAAAAAAAAAAGAACTTGAGATGGTGACAAAAACACTAGCAATACAAAATAAAAGTTAAGCCAGTGAGAGAAAACTCTCACCACATTCCTGGCCAGCATTTCCTGAATGGGCTTATTGGATCAGGGTGGTACAGTGGACCCTAGCTTACAGTCAAGTACCTCTGACATACAAAGACAGCAGTATCACCAGGTCCAGCCTGATATTCACAGAGGTCATCCTTGACAGCTCTTGGAAGCTGCTACTGAGTCACAGACTTTACAAATGAAAGGAGGCTAATGTCTGTCTGTCCACCACTCTGGCCTGGGGTATTGGCCCTGTTACAATATAAAGGTACAAATGATCCAGGTATAAAAACTATAGACAATAAAAGGCAAGGGAACTGAGTGCAGTGAGGCACACTTGTAATCCCAGTGGTTCAGGAGGCTGAGGCAGGAGGATCCTGGGTTCAAAGCCTTTTGGGATGGCAGCGAGGCGCTTAGAAACTCAGTGAGACCCTGTTTCTAAATAAAATATAAAATAAGGCTGAGGATGTGGCTCAGTGGTCGAGTGCCCCTGAGTTTAATCCTCGGTACCCATCCCACCCCACCCCCCTAAAAAAAGGCAAGGAAAGGAGGGAGAGAGGGAGTGCAGGGAAGGGAGGGGTGCTGAGAACTTGCACCATGTCATACTATAATGGCCGATACATGTCATTACAAATTTGCCAAGACCCACAAGACATACAACATCAAGAGTCAGCCTCAATCTGAACTCAGAACCTGGTAAATGATGTATCACTGTTAGTTCCACAGACCCCACCCACTGATGGTCATCTTTGACCCTTTCTCTCCCGCTCTAGGGCATCCAAATGGTGTGCGAGACGCTGACTGAGTGCTGGGACCACGACCCGGAGGCCCGGCTCACCGCCCAGTGTGTGGCCGAGCGCTTCAGTGAGCTGGAGCACCTGGACAGACTCTCGGGGAGGAGCTGCTCTGAGGAGAAGATTCCAGAAGACGGCTCACTGAACACTACCAAATAGCTCGACTGGAGCAGGGCAGGCTGGGCCAAGTCCAAAGAGGCTGCCTCTCTCACCAAAGAACAGAGGCAGCAGGAAGCTGCCCCTGGACGGATGCTTCCCGGAAAACCAAGGGCGTTGCTCCCTCCCTATGAGCTGTGGATGAGCAGAAAAGCAGCGGCGTCAGGGAGTGGGTGACAGAGAGCATTCTATGCCTTTGACGTTGTCATAGGATAAGCTGTGTTAGCACTTCCTCAGGAAATGAGATTGATTTTTACAATAGCCAATAACATTTGCACTTTATTAATGCCTGTATATAAATATGGAATAGCTATGTTTTATATATATATATATATATCCATATATGTCTATATCTATATCTATAGCCATACTCTGAAAAGAGACGAGGAAAAAGATCAAATATTCCCAGGAAACTGGTTTTATTGTAGAGCTCCAGAACCGAGCAGAGAAGGAAGGATCCATGACAGCATTGGCACTTGACAATCACACAGGCGATGGTTCTCTGACTCTCCACTCGGGGAGCTTTGCATTAGGAGAGAGGACCCGTGTCTCCGAGCCTGCTTTGGCCACGTTGCACTTGCTTTTGCAATAAATATCCCCCACACGAGAGTTCTCTTCTGGTCCTGGAGCTGAGTATACACTTGCACTGTGTTTGGGGATCAGTGTTCCTGGGGATCCTGTGTGCCGATTTTCTCCTGGACTTTTTGATTGGCACCCAAAACCTGCAACTGATTTTGAACCTCCCTCCTCACAACCTAATATTATAGGGGTCAGATACTCAGACCCCTATAATACTTTAAAGGTTATCCCCATCTTTCACAGGCTGCAGAAAACAAGAACAAATTTCTTCCCACCCAGGATATTGCCACACCGCCTACTAATAAGGTATTTCTTCTTTGTTAATCTTCCCCCTACACTTGGGCTACTCTTGTCCATTCCCAAATTTTATCCTTTCTTTAAAGCAAAACATAAACAAGACCCCCAATTCTAGGGCTCTTTTTTTTTTTTTTTTTTTTTTTTTGGTCACACTGGGCTTGAGTCCCTGGCTTTCTATGCAAATACCAATAGATTTCATTTTTCTTGGCTCCTGAATGCTCTAGCACATTCTGGTCTAGAAAGGATCTCAACTCCCCAACACTGTTGCTGTCAGGATGGTGTCCTCAGGCACTCTGAACATACGTTTCATTTGGCCAACAGAGCATTTTGAAAAGTTGAGCCACTTTTTAAAAAATATTTGGAGATTTTGCAGAAAATTTTGGATTCCAGGTAAGGAGAGCAGATGGTTTCCAGTTTTCGCCAGTCCTCATCATTTACAGAAAGAAGGTGTGGACTCACTTAAAAAGCTGCTTCTCTTCTCACTGTAAACATTTGTGTTTTCCACTGTTCCACTTCCCACACATGCACCCTAGTTATGAAACCTGCCCCTAATTAAGATCCCTTATAAGGAGTATGCATTCAAGCTGTCCTTCTGTCCCTACATAACAGGGTTTTTTGTCTTTTCTGGTGTTAAGATTTGAAGCTTTTACTGGATCAATGGGGTCTCCTTTATGTGGTCCTGGTTAACAGAAGTCTTTTTTTTTTGCTTCTGTGTTAAAAGTTTTTTTTTTTTTCCTTCTGCATTAAGGAGGGAAGCTCCTTACTCCAGGAAATTTTCTCGTGATAACTGCTCTCTGCATCACATCCGCCTTCAACCCTTTGCAGAAATTATTCTTGAGGACTTGAATGTGGGATCTAAGAATCCCATTTGCAGTTAGGAAAACCTGGGTCCACGTGGACCTGAGCAAAGAATGAGCTTTAATACTCCATAGGAAACTTGTTAATCCACAAACAAGTGTTAATGCTGCAAGTAACAATCTCTTTTTTAAAACATGTTTTTGAAGCTACTTATTTTCAGCCAAATAGGAATATTAGAGAGGAACTGAGAGCAAATGAGCTCTGTTTGGATTGTGGAAGCCCTTATCTCATTGAGGTTTTAGGGTACACGCTGAATTGGGGATGTACCTTCTAGGCACCCTGTTCCAGGTGGGTGGGCTCAGTTAAGGACAGCCTGGCTGCAATATCATGGAGGCACCCAGAAATTCCACTTGCACCTTCGGTCTTGCCGATGCCATCCCAATCGTTGTTGCTCATTGACCTCTAGTGGTGAATTTCTAGAATACTGGTCCATCCGTGGGATATGCCAAGATTTAAGAGTGTTACCACATCCCAGGTCATCAGCATCATAAACTGGAATGTAGTATCAGATGATACTGTGGCTTGTTTTGTTTATTTCTCTTATACCAGAAAAAGACCAAGGAATAACATTCTGTAGTTCCTAAATATACTGACTTTCATTCACTACTATACTTAAAGGGAAAAGTTTTATTCTTCTATGGAACACTTCAGCTGTACTCATGTTATTAAAATAGGAATGTGAATGCTAGATACTCTTTTATATCAAAAGTCTCAAGCACTTATTTTCATTCTATGCATTGTTTGTCTTTTATATAAATAAAACGTTTATTAGAATTGAATAAAGCCAAAATACTCAGGTGAGCATTCTGCCTCCTGTTTCTCTTCCTGGTAGTGAAACCTGTTTGGCTCATTGGATGATTTTGTGATTTATAAAAAAAGCGTCACCAGAAAAGTCCTCTCCAACTTTTCCATATTTATTGTCTTCCCCTGTCCATCTCAATTTTCTTTAAATAAATAAACAAAACAGTCGCAGAAGCTCACTAATACTAGATGAAGCAGAGCTCACTAATACTAGATGCAGCAGCTGCTATTGGCCTGATCCTTATCCTTGTGTACTGGCCGGTGTCGCTGTACATGACCACAGGACCTGTGTTCTCCTCCTAGATTTGCCTTTTTCCACAGCTTCCCAGAGTTTGTGCCTGCTTCTCTTTTCTCCATCCTGCTCACCATCAGGCCATTGTCTGTCTTCTTGACAGCTGTCATGAGATGAGCTTCTCCCCTATGCTTTTTTCCCCAGATGTTGCATCTCATATGTTTTGTCTTATCTGAATGGCAAGAAGAATGTGCCTTAGGAAGTTGACTCCAGGTTATTGTCTGACCAAGTGGATGAGATTTTCTGCCTGAACTTCAAACTGTCTGTCTTACAATGAGAGATTTTTGTGGTTGCTTGTGGTTGAGTTATTGATTGGACTCTTCATAACCAATGCAGCAGTGCTTACACCAGGGTTTCTCACCCATTGTACTGCTGATATTTGGGCTAGAATAAGCCTTTGTTGGGGAGAGGGAGTTTGTCTTGTGCATTGTAGGGAGATTAGTAGAATCCCTGGTCTCTACCCACTAGACTCCAGTAATGTTTACCCCATAGCTCTTGGGCACCAAAAAATGTCTGCAGACGTTGCCAAGCATCCCTGGAAAACAAATCCCTCTCAGCCAAGAATCACTGAGCTAGATGATATGGTCCTACTGTGGGGGTTAGTTATAGCCTTGTTTTAGCTAGTAGCAACTTAATGGTTACTAGTTTTAGTGGTTACTTGCTCTTCCATTTAGTAACTGTGCAATCCAGTCAAATTGCACAACCTCTCGGTGCCTTAGTTTATCATGTTTAAAATGGATTTTATAAGCCTTATTATATACACAATGTACCCTTGTGATAAGGAATACATGCAAGACTTTAGAGTTGCATCTTAAATCTGGAAAGCCTTCAATACATTTTAGGCAATACTAAGCTGGTTTAGGAAATACCAAGTGCTCCTTTTTCAAAGAGGCAGATTTTGAGATAAATCTTAGCATCAATAACATAGGAAAATAGACACATTTTATATGCTATAGGATAGGAATGAGAGAGAGTGCTTATTCACTATTTACCATGGTGTTAGATTTAATCCTCCACTAACTGAGTGAGATTTTGCAAAATCCATTTTGCAGTTGAGAAATTACATTATCAGAGAACTCAGGCAAGGAGCTCAGGGTCTCCCAAAGTAGAATCAGGATGCAAAGCTAAGTTGCCCCGGAACTGGAATTCGTAACAGCTGAGATACTAGCTTCTTTTAAGGAACTGGCCTGTCCAGCAGGATAAAACCTCACTCCACGAGGAAATGCCCCACTCCTCCATTGACACATGATTGACATTCTTACCTAGGTCCTCTATGCCTCTGTTTGCTCCGTGAGAGCCTGGGAAGGGCTTGTTCATCTCTATGGCTCAGTTTTCTCTCCACTCACCTGATAAGAATTGTTTAAGTGCTCGCTGAAAGAATGATTGGGAGAGAGTGAGGCAAGGAGTGCAGACTGTGTTTCTTAATGTGTGAAATGTATACTGCTATCTGAGATGATTTCAGAATGTGCCAGACTTTAAAAACATTATTTTAGTTCGTCTGTTTTGATTTTAAACTGTATTAGAGAAACCTATTAACACATTAAGCCTGGGCTTTCACAACTATTATTGCCTAAAATGTGACCGAGTGAAAAAATTGAATTGATTTTTTAAAATAGACTAAGTAGATAATGTTACATATTTGTGGCAATTATAGGAGATGTGACTATGAATGATTGCAGACGAGAGATCCACCCAGGGAAGCACGTTCATATCAGTTGCTAACATTTTCCTGGGTACTTGGTAAGCACCATGCATTATTCTCTGCTTGGCTTTCTTTAGCTGCATTCATCCTCATGAATAACCTATGGAAGTAGTCTTACTTCCATTTTATAGATGAGGAAACTGAGGCAGAGAGCAAGGTCTTGCTAACAGTCCTGTAGCTGGTAATTACTAGCATCAGAATTTGAACTAAAGCAGTTGGACTCCAGAGCTCACATTTCTATCCCAAACACCAGATAAAGCTGGAATGAGAGACAACAAGATGCAGTCTCTGAGGGACTTGAGGGTCTGGTTCAATAGTTCAAAATATGGAGGAGGGAGAGGCTGTTAGTACTGAAGAAGTGGGTTTGGTCATCAGGAGCCCAGGGGAAGAAAGTCATTCCTCAAACCAAACACACAAGGACTCTGGGCTCAAGCCCAAGAGCTTCAGCCAAAACAGGAGCCAAGGTCCTCTGACACCCTTGCAGGCTCTGTGCTGCTGGGGTTATTTCAGTTCTTGCTACTGCAAGGTCAGGAGCATTCCCAGCTGGCAGTATGCCACCAAGTGCCCTCAGCAGGGACCTAGTCCCTTGCACCATTCAACATCTTTTGAATGCAAGGTTCTCTTTGTGCCCAAGAGTTCCCATTTTGTGGTGACTGTTTTTGTTTTAAGCTTTCTATTCAAATGACATGCTAATGGTCCAGTCCTGAGGGAAATCCCTTCCCAAGGTGACAGACAGGGAATTTTCATTTCTACAGTGTGCCTGTCCTTTTCTGCTGAAGCCACCACAGTTGGCATCTGCTCATTTTGTTCATTTTCCTCCTGAAATAGGCTGCCTAATCATTGCTTATCACATTTCTAATTAGTTTCTTTTTTTACTTGAATAATTATAGCTCCACACTCCATGGGTTTGGGGCCATGCCTTTCAGGCCTACTTTGCAAACTATGCTGATAAAGATAAGGCTGCGAACTTGCCCACATAACATGGCCTGCCAATCAGTCTCACAGTGTAATTTAATTCTAATATACCTCCTGATCTTTGATGCATTTAAAAATAACTTGTTAATAGTCTTCCTATTCTAATTAAGCTAAAATTGCACACACTGAAATGCTTGCTCTTTTGCATGTGCGCTCGCTCTCTCTCTCTCTCTCTCTCTCTCTCTCGCTCTCTCTTTACACACACACACACACACACACACACACACACACACACAAAATGATCCTTAAAAATCATTTCTGTATGGCACCTATGTAGCACAGTGCTTCTGAAATTGTCTCCAAGTTCTTCCCTCAACCTGTTCCCATAATGGAAAACCACAGAACAACTGTAGCCCTGGCATCTTAGGGTCATCAAAATATTCATAATGAAATCTAAATGTTGATAACAAAGTGAATAACATAGAAACTCCTGGAGCTAGATGCCATTAGTTCAGATCCCAGCTCTGCCGCTTATTGTGTAACTTTGGGCAAATCTCCCAACTATTTCCATTTCTTGGTTCCTTAACGTATACAATGCTGACCATGATAGGCCCTACCTAGAAATGTTGTGAGAACTAAATAAGATGCTTTTTTAAAAGTGGTTAGAACAAAAGCATTAGTTATTAGACATTATTATTATTATTATTACATTCCTTTAAATGAAGTTGTGATGACAGAATATTTGAAGGATGTATTTTCCCCCAAATCTTGGAGTTAAATCAACTTCTTTGAGGGGGCTATTTAATGCAGGTGAGTAGCATGGCTGTGAGGTAAACACAGGGTCTGTGAGACAGGAAGCCTTAGCTATTAGTCTGGCTCCACTGCCCTGCTCAACAGACTTTGTCCCATCTGAAAAATCATCCCTTAATGTGAAGTATAAACTCTCTAGGAACATTAGACCCTTATTCATTAGTAACATTAGTGGAATTTTCAAATATAACCTTTATGTATAGCATGGATTTATACATATGCGAATCATCCTAAGCTCTACAAAGAAGGTATTATTTTCTTTTACAGTTAAGGAAATTGAATTAAGTATCCTATTCAAGTTCATATCATTTGAATACAGGTCTACTCCTCTGAACTGTTTTTCTCCACATTTTTTTTCCTTCATCTGACATTCATAAGTGGAATACAACATGGTACATTATCCAATATCTGCTGGCATCTTAAAAGCAAGAAATACATGCAACTCAGCATCTTATTCCAGCACCTAGCACTGAGTGGAGCATACAGTAGTCTTCTAATCAATGTGAAGAAAGAAATGGAGGCTCTTGGCCTTTAGAAGTCTGATCCACTTGAGGAGACAGACATACAGACTGCATGTCATCAGGATGTCCTCATCAGCAATGTCTTTTGGAATAAAACACCCTATAGATAAAACTTCCTGGATTTTGCAAAGAAACTCTGAGCATGAGCCTGATTATTGTCCTGCATCTGCCCTTGTGGCACTAGCCATGGTCTTGTTTCTTGGTATCTTACAACTCTCAATGAGCTTGTATTAGTTTCCTAGGGCTAACCACCTCAATTTTGGCAGCTTAAACCAATGTAAATTATTATTTGAGAGACTAGAGGCCTGAAAACAAGGTGAATGCAGATCCGTATGGCCTCTGAAAGTGCTAAGGGACAATCCAGACCAGACAGTCTCAGCCTGGCTTTGCCTAGCTTCTATGGGCTCCAGGTGTCCCATAGCATTTCTTGGCTTGTAGACACATCACTCCAATTTCTGCCTCTCTCCTCATATCACTCCATCCTTTTCTCTGTGTGTTTCTCATGAGGATATTTGTCATTTGATTTAGGTCTCACCTGGATAATCCAGGATCATCTCATCTCAAAATCCATAACTTAGTTATATGACTAAAGATCCTTTTTCCAAAGAGAATCACTCACAGGTTCCAGGGATTGGGACATGGACATTTCTCCTTGGGGACACCATTCAACTACTACAGAGCTTTAACCAATTCCCCTGGTATGAATTCTTCTGAAGTGAAAAAATCGCAAGTTTATAACTCTCAATCATGCAAAGACTTTTCAAAAATGATTCTGACAGCTCCACAAGTCTCATTTGGTTTCATTTTCTATCTTAATGAAATAATGGAGATGTTTACACTGTATAGTAATTAAAATATCATGTAAGGATTACTCTTTCTTTCACTGATTTCATATACTTTTTTACACAGCTATCATTTTTGCAGCAGTTACAATTTTTTTCTCTCCAGGACCATAAGAATGAGATGAAGTTGGCAATTCTCTTCCCACTCATTGTACTGTCTCTGGATGCCACTCTGTGCTCAATAGCCCTGATACAAAGCAGGGAGCACGCCATGCTACTCAAACCTGAATTCTAGCTCAAATCCTCTTACTAAGTCTCTCAGCTCCATGGCCTTGGATATTCTAGTTATTTTACAATAAGACTTATTGGCTCAAAGAAACATTTTTATTTTGTTCAAAATTTTGTTTTGATCCAAACCCCAAATTTTATTTTGTTCAAAACCCAGTGCAAAGGAAGGAAGCATAGTCTCCTGCCACTTAATGGGAAAAGTATCAAAGTATTGGGGGGCAATGTTTTAAAATCACCACAAACAATTTACACCACATAAGTCTCAGTCTCTCATATGTAAAATGGGACAAAATGATCTCCAAGTCTCCTGTGGCGCTTAAAGCGTATAAGGCTACTTTCCTTCATCTATCTTAATTCATGTGCCATGTTAGTTAGCTTTGCATTGCTGTAACAAAATACCTGAAGAAACAGCCCACAGGAGGAAAGGTTGATTTTCGCCCAGGGCTTCAGATTGTTTTAATACACACTCAGCTGGCTCATTTGCTATGAGTCTGTGGTAAGGCAGAACATCATGGCAGAAGGAGTTGGTGAAGGAAAGCTACTTACCTCAGGGTAGTCAGGGAGGAAAAGAGAAGAAAGAGCTGAGGTCAAGACATAGTCCCTGAGTTCATGTCCCCAGGGACCTGGTTCTTCTAACTACCTCCCACTCCTACAGTTTCCACCACCTTTCAATAATGCCATCAGATTATGACTCCATAAAGGATTAATTCATTTATGAATTTAGATGTTTCATGATCCAATCACACCCCAAAAGTCTCACTTCTGAAAATTACTGCCCTGGGGACCAAACCTTCGACCCATGAACTTTTGGATACAGTTAGATATAAACTGAAAGCCATGCTAACTTCTTTTACACTATAACATAACCATATTACATAAAATTAGAGGGGAAAAAAACAGAGGAAAATGGTTCAGTTTCAATAGCCTTTCACTTCTTTATGTGTATGTTACGAGTTGTTTTGCATAGTTGAATTTGCGGGTGTGGTATTTATGTGTTTTAATGTGTGAATGTGGTAAAGCCCCCAGCACACCATTTTTGAAATCTTTTTTCTCAAAGTTAAATAAGCTAGAAAGACATTCTGAAATTTTATCTGTAAGAGCCATTAGTTACCATTCCAACTAAACATACTGTGTGGCAGTAAAATTTAATATTCTAATTAATTTGCAGTGGTGATTGACCTTAAATTACAAACTCAGGTATGCAAAGAGTGTTGCATCTTAATTTTTTTCCATAAATTTATTAAATTTTGATTCTGAACCCCTAACCTCCTGGATTGGCGAGAAATCTAGCCCTTGATTCTTAGCATGACACTTCCCTCAAACACCTGAGGCTTTGCTCTTGTTTCATGTCTCATGCAGTAAGAAAAAGGTAAGAGATTAGGCCGTTATTGGTGAAACCTGATTCATCCTGAGATACTCATTACCATCCCTGCTGGGCTTGTTAGGTCTTCCAGCCCCCTGGGTTCTTGTCTTGCTGGGGCCTTGGAATTATTCTGGGCAAGTATCCCAAGTCTAAACCTGCTTTGTGGTAGGCCACGGTTCCCTTTGTAGCCAGCACTTGGGAGCATCAGTTAGACCCTCTCGGCTCAGAGACCACCACCATGGTAACGCCTTCAGGTCCTGGGGATTCTATCTCTTTACCTTTCCTGGCTGGCTCTACTCCTGCTCTTTTCTCCTTAAGTGTTGGTAGCTTTTCAATTTGGAACTTGAATCACCAAATACATAGTTCACCTAATCTTTAAACCTTCCCTGTAGAAGGACATATTTGTATCTCATCTTTCTTGTGCTTCAAAGGAAGTCAAGATGAATCAAATGATTGTTTTTCCACAGTAAGAGTGAATGCTCACTTTCTGCTACAAAAGAACACAGGAAGCTTATTTATATGCATTGTATATCCCCCAGAATAACAAAGGGACTCCCACTTCCCTCTGATAGTTTGTTTGGGTCTGTGTTTGACTACTTCCTAAATCTCCTGGGTGGAATGGGAGAATAGCCTCTTCCACAACTGAAGACACTGAAGAAATGCCAAAAAGAGAACAAAATGGTGGGCTCAGCGTTTATTGTTGGGATTATACAAATCCGTGATCCCTTAGGTTCTATATCACATTCAAAAACTGAGAAAAATCTAAATAAATTTTCTAGCTCGTTGGCCTTCTAAACCTGACCCAAACTGTTGTGAAGCAGGTACTTACAGTCTTAATTTACCCCAGGATGATTTTCAGGGTAAGCTTGTTAAACTGAAAAGCCGTTTTACATTTCCAAACCTTGAGCTTTGAATGTCAAGTGACCATCTGGGGCCCCATGGGGGTGGGAGTGGGTCTCTACATAGGCAGAGGACTGGAAGCATCAGAACAGGCAAGGCTCCTGTTTCCCATGACCAAATCTAGTTAAAATTTTCTAGTTAAGGAATTAGGATGACGTCAGATGTCCGCGAGTTCAGTGATCAATATGCTGCACACCTAGAGGAAACATGCAGATTGAAGCTAATTCATAATTCAGAGATTACCCACGTCTCATCAGAGTAGTGCCTTATACTGTCAGCCCAAGGACATATCAGGGATGCAAAGTCAGCAATTAGGACACCTAGAATCCATTCAACTGAGCATCATATGTCTCGTGTGCTAAGGAGTTACATCAGTAGTCTTGTTCATGTTGGAACTGAGAAAATGACACTCCAAAGTTTGGCTTTAGGACATGCTGAGCTGAAGAAACATTCTCAGAACCAGTGTTTCTTTGACTTAACGTCAACTCTCTCCCACCCTGTCTCTGGATCCTCTTTTTTTTTTTTTTTTCTGAAGTTCAGGGAGAGACTTGTTCATGAAGTTCCTTATCTACCTAAAGACCAGATTCATTAAAAAAATTGCTTTCAAATCTCCTTAATAAAATGCTTCCTTAATAAAAAGAAGATTAAACTCGTATCATAGAGGAAGGGACTAAAAACCAAACATCACACCTAGAGTCTAGAGGAATAGTGTCCCAAGTCATTGTCTGTTCTCTGGATTTCTTTTCTCCCCTAGAAATCATTTACTACCCATAATGGTTAATATGAATTGCCAACTTGATTGGATTAAGATACGCCAAGGATTATGGGTGTATCAATGAGAGTGTGTCTAGGAATGATTGGCATGTGGGATAGCCAACTGAAAAGGAGTCCCTACCTAAGTGTGGGCAGCACTGATCAATAGGATGATGGCTCGGATGAACTAAAAGTTGGAAGAACAAGGAAGCTGCAGCAGATGCAAGTTCACTTCTTCTTGAAGTTTAACTCTCAGACTCTGGTGGTTAAAGTGAGTGCTCTGCTTGGAAAAGAATGGGATCCTGCAAATTGGGATGGTGATGTATGGGAGGGGCCTAGTGGGGCTGGGGTCATTGAACTCTCATATTCTAATGAGTTTATTTTGCTAGAAGTTGTTGAATTCCCACCCTTAACCACTACTGAGACATCCCAACCCCTACCCTCTGTTGCTTTGGCTTCTCTACCCCTCCTGGAAGGAACTAATCCTGCTTTGCTTATGGAAACAGTAAAAACTTTTGGTGATTCAGTTGCTCAGCATGAAGATGTTGATTCTCCTCAGGATTCACCCTCACCACCCACTTTTGCTTCCAGGCCTATAACTAGATCCAAATCTAAGCAGACCCCTGGAGGTGAGGTCTAGAGAGTGGCCCATGAGGACATACACTACACTCTGAAGGAACTTCTTGAGTTTTTTAATTTATACAAACAGAGGTTTTGGAAACGTGTGGGAATGAATTTTAAGGGTGTGGGGTAATGGTGGAAAGAACATAAACTTATCAGGTTGAATTTATTGATACTGACACATTAAGCAGAGATTCTAGATTTAATTTAATAGCTCGCAGCATTAAAAAAAGGGTACTAATTATTTGGCTGAAGTGTGGGTCCAAAGATGGTCTACTATAAATGAGCTGGAAATGCCTGACCTCTCTTGGTTTACTGTTGATGAGGGAATTCAAAGGCTCAGAGAATTTGGATCTGTCATGTACAATCTTCTCTTCCATACTTGGGCAGTCCAGAAGATGTACCTTCACCAAAACTGTAAGAAACAAATGTGTGAGGGAGCACCAGCATCCTTGAAGACCTCTGTTGTTGCTCTTCTTTGCATACCAGACCTTACCTTAGGAGTCAATCAATTGGAAGACTTAAATACAATGGGCATGATTAGATCTCGGGCAGGAACAGGCCAAGGGACAGCCCTCAATCACCAAGGACAGGGTGGTCATAAGTTACCATAATGAACAGCAAAAGGGAAGAAGTTGAGACAATGTCCTGATTCATGAAGGTCTCTGGCGTTGGCTAATTAGTCCTGGTGTTCCTGGAAGCCAAATAGATGGGAAACCCACCAAATTCTTACTTGACTTATACAAGCAGAAAAATTGCAGGGCAAATGTACAAAAGTATGCCCCAGATCATAGCAGCCGAGAATCACGGCCCCTCAACCACTTTCTAAATTTGAGTCAATTTACAGACCTCTAACTCTTTAAATGAAGGGGAGGCCAGGTCCCCTTGAGGAAGGACCCTGTTATCCTACCAAAAATCTTTACTATTAATCTTTTTCCCATCCTTCCCTAAAGCGACCTAAGGCCTTTGCCCAGATACCTGTGCATTAGGGAAAAGGCAATGATCAAAACTTTGGGGGCTGACTAGACACAGGCTCTGAATTGACATCGATTCCGGGAGAGCCAAAAGTGTCAATGTGGCCCTCCAGTAAAAGTAGGAGCTTATGGAGGTCAGGTGATCAATGGAGTTTTGGCCAAGATCCAACTCACAGTGGGTCCAGTGGGCCCCTGAACTCATCCTGTGGTTATTTCTCCAGTCCTGGAATGTATAATCAGGGTAGATATACTTAGCACTTGGCAAAACTCCTGTTGGATCCTGTTTGCATAAAGATGGAGAGAATATTTATAATGTTTCTAGCCCATTCACATATCCAGAACGCCAATAATTTCATCAATGAATACACATTTGCACAACTATTATGATCATTATCAAAATCTCTGCTTATTGATATACTAGAGATAGGTGAAATGCTTGTAGTAACAATTTTTGAGTTGGAACAGAACTGGATTTGTTGGAGTGCCACATCACTGTGGCTTCTATAGACTATTCTAGTCATGATGATGTCAGGATGGCTCTTGACATCAATGGTGCCAATTGAAAAGCCGTTCATGTAGGCCATGCCTTGTGGCTTTGTTTCATGAGACAGGCACTGTTAACAATACAGATATTGTGTTAGGAAATTAAATCATTCACATAACAGCATTAGATTAAGAAATTAAGCCCTTCCAATGTTATACATCCTCACGAATAGATACTAAGTGTGATTTCTTTTTTTTTAATATTTTTAATCTTTTCACAATATCTTTATTTTTTGAGAGAGAGAGAGAGAGAGAGAGAGAGAGAGAGAGAGAGAATTTTAATATTTATTTTGTTTTAGTTCTCGGCAGACACAACATGTTTGTTTGTTTGTGGTGCTGAGGATCGAACCTGGGCCGCATGCATGCCAGGCGAGCGCGCTACAGCTTGAGCCACATCCCCAGCCCCTAAATGTGATTTCTTAAAGTTTTAATATTGAGTTTTTAAATTCAACATTGAATATTTGAAATTTGAGCAGGCGATAACAGAGGTGACTAAGTAAATGCAGTCAGTTTACCCCAAGAAAATTAAATGACAACTAAAAGACAATGGTAAGGCACAGAACATGCTACCCCAAAATATTGGCATTCCAGAAAACAACAGAAGCAGGAAGGCCACTCTCACCTGTCCCTCACCCTTCTGACTCTATCCCCTTATGAACACTCCCATTGCATTTTTATTTAGGAAATGATTGCCTTTCCAAAGATCCAATTGTTAATAGCCTATTTTTGTATTATTAACAATACCTGTATTACACAAGACCAGAGACTGGGTGATTCAAAAAGGAAAGAAATTTATTTTCCACTGTTGTAGAGGCTGGGAAACATGACCAAGGGACTAGTATCTGGTGGGGCAGAGCTGCCGTCTTGCTGTGACATTGCACAGTGAAAATCATCACTGGGAGGAAGTGAGGGTGACAGGCCAGAGGGCTGGATGCCTGTTTTTATAAGAAACTTACTCTGAAGATCACAAACCCACTTCCATGCTAATGGCAAGTCCTCAAAGCCTGATCACTCCTTTGAGGCCCACCTCCCAACCCCACATTCGAGTTTCTAATATTCGAACTTTGGGGGACACATTCAAATGATAACACCAATAGATATCCAATCCTATTTTCTTAACGATTTTCTACGGCATTGTTTTCAAATAATCAGTAATTTATTCACTCAAGAATTTATTAAGTTGTATGGTATGGGCTTGACTGAAGATTATTTAGGTTTTCTAATTGCTAACCAATGACTGCAAAAATGATGGGGCGAAACATTGAAGGACAAACAGGATATTTGCACAGCCTTAAATTTCTCTCCCCAAATGTTTATTAGTTACTGCTGGTGATTTTACCAAATGTCTACAAAGTCTTTGAGACTCTTCCCTCTAGGAAATGGAGCTTAATTCTCCTCCACTGGGATTTGGCTTGGGCTTAGTAACTCAGTTCTAAGGAATAGCATGTGAAAAGGAGAAAAAGTGAGAACAATACCTTGGCTGTGGAGAAACAAACCAGGCACCATCTTTACCAAGTAATCAGGTTAGCATCACCATTAATAAAACTGGACACAGGTCAGATGTCTTAGTCTGTGGTTAATTTTGTCCTATTACCAAAGCAAGAACTTTCTGTGTCTGTTACCCAATGTCCTGTGAATCATGAGTTGTTTTTTTTTTTTTTTCCAGTACAGCTGGAAAAAGGACACAATATTCCAGGTCCTGTGTGAACAATGGATGCTGTCTTTTAGTTTGTGTGAGGAGATATTAGTCCAGCCACAAGCAATTTCCTTTAGGCATATGTCCTAAGACCTCTATGTACCTGGTCTCTGCAGCTCTCTAATATGTCTCCTTACCTAAGGGAGTCTGCTGAGCTCTCCTCTTGGGTTCACATCCCTGAGCCACCCCCTAAAACTCACTCTTTCAATAAAGTGCTACAATAATGTCTTCAGCTTATGGGTTTCCTGATTCACAGAGATCACTGCCTTTCATTGCCTAATGTCCAACATCTTGAAAACTCTCGTATCATAGTTCTTTCCAGTTGTTTAGCTGTTTGGTGCAGGACAGTCGATGTGGTTCCTGTTGGAATAGATAAATTCCTGATGGAATAGTCCATCTATTCCATCTTGGATGAAATCAGAACACCACTTTTGCTATTTCTATTTTTACATCCATCACCTAATCTTTTGGTCTTTGTGTTCATTTATTTTGCACAAGACAGTTTCTCACGTTAATTTCTGCTTAATTTATTTTAAATATCCAAGTATTTTATATTTAGTTTTCTTATGATTAAAATACCAAAGCATCATTGCATTTAGTCATTTATTATCAAAATACCAAAGCATCAAAGCAACCATATGGGTTGTTTCTAGTTTACAGGGTTGAACTGTAAAACAGAATGTGCAGATAAGTTAACGAATCAATAAAGTTTTCTTTACAGAGCTGTTGTAAAAATTAATCAAATAATATTTGGGTAAGTGTCTAGCACTAGAATGTGTTTAAAAATATTTTATTTCTATTTTCAAATGTTACGGATTTCTCTCCTTTTATTAATTGATTCTCTGAGGTCAAATTGTTAATCTTTTCCTTCTAGGATGCTACTTTTTCATTCCCTTCCAGGTCATTTGGATCTGGATTTAAATTTCCTAAGGAACCCGTAGGTGCTTGAACTGGTCGAGTGTGAGGCTCTGCTCCACCATTGCTGTTCACTGAAGCTCAGGAAGGAATCTGATACACAACACTGTCAGAATCTAAAATGTGCTTGAATCCTGTGATATAGAATAACTGTTCCTGAGTATTTTTCCTCTCATTTTCATTATTTAAGGACTCTTCTGATGGATAAGAGGTAGAAGGATTTCAGGGACAATTATACTCCAAATTAAGAAAGATCATAAGCAAAATCAAGTTCTTAATAAGGTCCTAAGTTATCCACACATCTAGCTACTGTGTTTAATTCAGCACGCTCTTCAATGAACATTCATCGGAACTATTTTATTTTTATTATTTTGACAATAAAAACTAGAAGGAATTCATTTATGTAGGAACAGACCCAAGATTTTAAGACATCCAGCTATCAATCAGGCAGGCGATATTGCAAAATGCTGAACTCGCATGAAATCTCAGGTCAGCAGCAGCAGCACAAATGCCAATCATTGGTTTCTAATTACCAGGCACTTTCTAGAAGACAGTAGCTGGCACTGCTGCTGGTGACCCAGTTTTTCTTCAGTCTTCATATGAATGGTAATGCATGGTTGTTGGCTTGTTTTAGTTTTTTTAATTATATTATATCTCTTGTATTGCTCATACAAATTCTTTCCTCCACCTACCTGCTAAATTAGAACCTCTCCAATGTTTTTCTGGTGATGACAATTGTTTCTCCATTTACCAAGAATCGAAGATTTGCATGGATCTTCTCCAAATGCCCTTACTCATAAGAGTCCACCCTGAACGTGTCCTTCAGAATAGGATAATCCATACACATCACATGTATTAAACTGCTGTCCTTGAAGGTATAACTTAAACATCAACTAGTGTTCAGATCCATTAACTTGGGACCAATTCAATCTCACTTAGAAATATAATTGTTAGGCACGAGTAACTCTCTCTTATGCCAACTGGATTTGATTGTTTAAATTTAGCCTCTATAGCATTCAATCTATTCTTTTCTCGAGATACAAATGTAGTGGTATTGCTGGATCACTGCTTTCCAGTTCAAGTTTTCTAGTGCCTTTCTGATTTCCTTTGTTCAACATATTGATCAAGTCAGCCCCCACCCCATGATCCCCATACCTTAAAACCTATAGTTCAGTCCCCAATATATAGCTATATACACAATATAGGTTAAGAGTAGGATTTTTGTCAATATCTATTGAGGTCACATTTTTTTATGATGAGACTAATACAGCTAGGGGATGCTATGCTGTAGCATAAACATGCAGTATTAGTCACATGAGTGTTATTCCAGTGGTTTAGCTAAGGATTAGAACAGGCCCACCTACCACATAATCAGTTTAAGTGTCATCTCCAGGATTGATTCTTCAATGTTGGTTGTTTACATTAGAAGATGCAAGAATTTCCACTGCGACTTTATTATATGGATACAACTACATATGGACATCCTAAGCTTGCAGAGTGGAGAATTAAGGAAAAAAAAAAACAATCTAACACACACACACACACACACACACACACACACTCACATTTGTACACCAAATTAGTCAATTATCTGGAAGACTAGCAAGCCCCTATAACAAAAATGTGAAACCTCCCTAGATGTTGTATAGGTTAAGTTGTATAGCTCTGCCCCCAAGAAGGTGAGGGATGTCAAAATTCATCTGCAGGTTTCAGACAGCTGTCCGTAAAACACTGAGCTTGGGCTACCAGTCCCAGAATGAGAAAATGATTTCCTCTACACCCAAATCTCAGAGAGACTTTAGGGAAACATGGTGTTTAGGTCCTTGACTTCTTGACTAATCATGCAACTAAAGAATTCAACTTATATGTTGATGTAGGCATGAGGTGGAATACATCATTTAAGATCTATCATGGGTTCTTAAATGCCCAAAAATAGGAAGGTGAGGAGGTAATGGAATTCTTTCAAGAATCCATTGCTCATTCCTTTCCCTGCTCAGTCCACCATCAGGATGGGACCACAGCTGCAGGGAGAAAATCTGTTTCTATTAGAGTTTCACAACTCTCTCATCCCTTGGTCTCTGGCACAGCACGACCCACCCACAGATACCTCAAAGCCTTCTAATAACATAGAATCTATTTAGGACTCATCATCCCTATGAACTAGAGTTTCTACTATTTGTGTACTATACTGTGATCATCTACAGTTGGAACTTCAAATTCTGGTCTATTTTATACATAAACCTGTACCAGATTGTGCTAATGAAATGTTTAAAAATGCATCTATGGCTTGTGCTGTTTTAATGTGGATGTACTTTCTTGTAAAAAAAAATTTAGAAATCAAAATCATGTTTATTCCAAGAAATTTTTTTTCTGACATGAATCTAAATTAAATTTTAAGTAGAAACGTTTTTCTTCTTTAGTGCATTTACCAACCAGAGCACTGATTTCTCAGCTTGTAGAAAGGGTTTTAAGATTAAAGGTGATTTTTTTTTTTTAGTTTTCTTTAAGCCAACAGAGTAGTTGTTTAACATTTATCTATCTAAATGCCTCCTCAAATTAAAAAAATGTCATATCAAAGGCAATTTAACAGACCAACCTACCAATCACTCTTACTTCTACAATTATTTATTGAACAATTACTATGTGCCAAGCTCCCTATGTGACAGTTTATGTGGCTGCAGATACCTTTTTGGGTGGATGGAGGACAAGCAGAGAAACTATCCCTAAAAGGAACAGAGAATCAAGTTGACATCTGATTGGTAAGCATACATTTTGACAGGTGAAGGAATAGAAAAGGGAAATATCATTTAAGGAAGAAGTACTACATTCAACGGTTTTGACATGTAGATAAACAGGGTGGGATCTAAAGGAAAGCTGCATTTTCTGGACCTCAGTATGAAAAAGTCTGCTCCACATAAATCTGAAACTTCATGGGAGTTGGAAGGATGCAGGGCCTTGGCAGCTGCTTGTAGAATTTGATCTTTATCTTGAAAATTAGAATCATTTGCCTCCATACAGCTGAAGTAGCAAGATGGGACAAGATTCAGAAGCAACATATGGATGCGGCAAAGAGGCTGTGTTAGCTTTCAATCACGGTGACGAAATACTTGAGAAAAACAATATAAAAGGAAGAAAGTTATTTTGACTCTTGGTTTAGGATGTTTCAGTCCCTGTCCGCTTGGCCCCATTGCTGTGGGCTTGTGGTGAGATAGAACATGGCGGAGGGGAGCCCGTGGTGTAGTAGAGCTTCTCACTTAGTGACTTGATCCAGGAGGCAGAGAGAAAGCTCAATTTTATAGCAAAACGCTTCCTTCAAAACCCCATGAAGCGAAGGATCCAAAAATGGATTCATCTACTGATGAGGTCAGAGCCCTCGTGATCCAACCACCTCCCAAGAGCCCCACTTTTGAATATTACTGCATTGGAGACTGAGTCTTCATCACACGTGTTTTGGAGAGATGCTTCAGATCCAAACTGTAACAGAGGTCATTACTGTAACAGAGGTTGTAGTTCAGGGGGAAAGTAACAGAAACTTGAAATTTGGATGTGAAACCAGACACAGGCATAAACAGATGAGTGGAGAAATATTTTAGAGGTAAATCCAACAAGGCCTGTTAAGGGTGGAAAGTAAAGGAGAGAGGGAGATGGAAGTATGAAGCATCTGGGGTTTGCCAAATTAGATAGAAAATAGTGAGTTAACTGAGGTGTAAAACATGGAGAAGGGAACAGGCCTGGGGAGTGACCTTGGGTTGTGGGTAGGAAATCATGAGTCCATTTTGTACATGCTGAACTTGAGTGCCATTGGGACACTCAGATGGAATTATCAATTGTTACAGATTGGATCCGGAATGTCCCCAAAGGGCTCATGTGATAAAGGTTTGGTTTCCAATGTGGAAATGTTCAGAGACATGTAGTTTTGAGCAAAGAATGGATGTGAGGATTCTGACTTCATCAATGGATTATTTCATGGAGGGATTCATTCATAACTGAACGTACTATTACGAGATGGTAGACACTATAAGCTAAAGGGATGCGGTCCTTAGAAACATACCTTTGGAGATTATGTCTTGTTCCTATTCCTTCCTTCCTCTCTCTCTCTCTCTCCTTCTTGACCACCACAAAGTAAGCAGCTTTGCTGGACCCTACCCATTTGCCATGCTGTCCTGCCTCAACATAATCCCAGAAACAATAGAGCCAGCCAACCGTGGATGGAAATCTCTGAACAATGAGCTAAAATAACTCCTTCTTCTTCTAAGTTGTTTTTTTCTCAGCTTTTATGTCACAGCAACAAAAAGCTGACTAACACAAACCCAGTATTTCAACATGGGATCATGGAGCTCAGGAAAGGCCAGTGAAACTAAAACAATGGCCCAATACTCAGAAATTGTTATTCTTTACCTTCAATGTGTTCCCTGTTAAAAAGTTTTAATAATTTAACTCAAAAAGTTCTTTGCGTACTACCACCCTCTGTCTTCAACGGCAAACGCAGAAAGAAAAATTCCTGTTTTCTAGTTTGAGAAAGGTGCTGTGGCAGTCAGATAGAATTAATATCCTCTGAGACCAACTTAGTTATTGGTGCTTTTCTTTGCTAAGTAACTGTGAAAGTCAGGTACAGACAGATTGCTGGAATTACTCTTTTTTCCACATGTACCCTCCAATAAAGGGAAATGGAAAAAGCCTTCCATGCCCTGGATGAGTTAGATTTAGATTTAAATCTTGGATCACTGCTCAGTAGCTTGGCAATCTTAAGTATTTTTGAAAATACTTAAGTTATTATTACAAGTTATTACAAGCTCCCCCATTGTAAGAATAACTCCCATCTGGTGGTTATTTGTGAGGATACATAAGACCCTGTCAAGAAGGTGGCATTGGAGGTGGCAGATAGTAGGAGTGCCAGGTATTGTCATAATTATCCTTGATCTCTGCATTAGAATGTCCTGAAATTTGTAGGTGTTTGTTTGTTCGTTTGTTTGTTTTTGCCATAAGAAATGACATATCTGCAGGACAAAGGGGTTAAAGAAAAAAAGAGGCCCATGCTACTTTTGTAATTTGGCTATGGTACTCCACATTCCTGCCCATATTCACCTCCCACCCCATGAATCTTTATTTAAGAGCCTGGGTAGAACAGAAAAAAAGAGCTGAGAGATATAACTCACGTTTTTCCATTTATGACTCTGGTTTAACCAGGAGTTGTCTATTTACAGAACAATGAGTTATCCCCAAAGACCGAGGAAAGATTCCCCTTTCTGGATACTTCCGCTACTCACCTGTGCTCCCCAAAGTCACGCCATCATGAAAAGGGAATGTCTTTCTGAATATAGTTGGATTAAGGAAATTTCATCTAATATTTCTTAAGTTAAACTGTATAAAATAAACCTTATAGATATTAGAACAAATCAAACCAGGTGTAATTGGTTGAAATGAATTCCCATTGGATAATGCATTAGGTCAGTTCAGACGGGTTTAAATTAAGAAGAATCAAACTGGTCCTGAAGATCTAAAATTGAAAATAATTATTTTCTAGTTCCACCCAGGCTCTGATGGAGTCAAGAGGATTAAAGCATTTCGAGTTCTATCCATCCATTTCAGGATGGATTAGATAAGTACAAACCAGACAGACTGACTGGATTCCAAGTAGTTCTAATTGGAATCACACTTTATCAGCCTTGGTTAATTAATGAGCTGTCTGGAAAAATAAAACTTTGCTTTAAGAACTGTTGTCACTCCACAATTGTGGCATGATGGTAAGGCCCATGAGTCTCCTCCATTGTCCATTCTTTATTACTGACAGGACATTTTTCTTTCTTAATGACAGAGCTACTTGTATAGATGTTGACATTAATATATCTGGTTAAAATGACCAACATCTCCACATCAACATATCTAGTTAAAATGAAACCACATACAAACCAACCAAAAAGCTACGTTTTCCAGTCTCACCTCAAGAAACACGTGTTCCCCAAAGCAAATGGTGGTGGTGGAGTTCCCTTCTGTTAATCTTTGTGTTTGAAATGTGGAAAACATGGCTGGAAGCATGGGGTTGATGATTGAATTCATCCCTAAGGACAGCAGAGCAAAAGTATGGACTTGCTATGTCCTCCCTCTGAGGCAGCCTTTCCCCAATTCCATGTGACTCTCTCCTTCGATTCCACATCTCCACTCAAATATCAGCTCAACAGAGGCCTCATCCAACCAAATTTTCTACATAGTACACAGGACCCCTCTCACTTCCACAATCTAACAAGAGAGTAAACTCTCTTGATTTTTTTTGTCAAAGTACTTGCCATCACCTGGTTTGCTATATATTTATGAGCTAATTGTTTGCCTTCCCTGGAATGAAAGTTTAAGAGTTTTATTCACTGTGTATCTTTAGTACCTAAGATCATTACCTACAAAATGGTAGGCACACTGCCGACATTTTTAGTGAATAAAGGAATAATGAGTTGTCATCACCCTTTCATCAAATACCTGTTAGTATTTCCCATTGATGAAGGAATTGCCACTTCTCAGAAGCACAGCAGCTGAGCTCTGGCTATGGTTTCCCATTGCCGAGGAGAAGACAGAGTACACAAGGCACAAACCCACACGGAGCCAGAATCACTCTTTCCATTTTATTCAAGGCATTAACTGAAAAACAGCCAGCTTCCTATTTCCTCAATTGTTTAACTGAAATTGCCAATTAATCCAGTTCCCTTCTAAAAATGTATTGTTATAATCTGGTGAAGAGGAGATGACAGGAAAAGAAAAGTGAGTGACACAAAATACACTAATATTGCTCTTTATTTCATGAAATCCAAATTATTGCAAGCATCAATTTTAGGACCATTTTGTGTAGACATTAACCAAAAAAGGCAACAAGAAATTCAAAATACATACACACACACAGAACTATCACCACAGAATGTGAAGTAATTCAGAAAAAAAATTAAAATATTCTTTGATTAAAAGATGCTTAGCATGCAGAAGGCCCTGGGCTTGATCCCCAGCACAGAAAAAAATTATATATATCAGCTGAAGAATATATTGAGAAAACATGCACACTAAAATAATAATGTGCAATAAAAGCAAAACACTAAATATCTGCTCAAAATTTAAATGACATAAGCTAAAGATGAAGTATAGGAAGGTCACTGTATGTGTTAAGTCTAACCCTTGAAAACTCTTCATTCACCTACCAATGCAGAACTTTAACGCTGTACCCACATCTTCAAATATTGTCCACATCTTAGTCACATGAAAGTCTTCTGGGAATCTAGGACCAGGACTACCATCCACTTCTAGGAAAAATGGAGGAGGTGTTTCCATTGAAAGAACTCTGATTCCCAGATTCTCTGCCCAATATAAGCCATGTAGTAGTCTACACTGACATTTCAAAGCTTGGGAAAGGGAATGTCATACAACCATGGACTTCATTCTCGTTATTCTTACAAGGCAGAGAGCAAGACAAGGAATGGGCCCCTACAGATAAAAGAGACCCCCACAAACATTACGTATGAGGTGTTCATCCCCAGCTCATGATGTGACCGATTTTAGGAAGTGAATTAAAACTATCGCTCCTCGATGGAAAGATCACACTGCAAAGAATTTAGTTTTTATCCTAATCTCGAATGTAGGTACTTAGAATAGACAATGGTTAATTTTAGCTTTTGAAAATAAAAATTTAGCCTGCCTAAAAGCATATATTTTTATAAGATGAACATTTTGTATAGTCTTCAAAAAAAAAAAATCTTCGACATGCTTCTGATACCCTTAAAAACACCATACTAAAATGCCACAGCAGTATTTTCAAAGAGTAGCTCAGGGGCTACTAAAGTATTAGATATCGTCTTGCTGACAAAACACTAGTTATTCAATCAATAAAAGGCGTTTTCTAAACCAGTGTGTTCAGATTTTACCGTGCATCAGAATCACCTGGGAGGCTTGTTAAAACACAGAATACTGGCTGCTGCATTCCCCTGCCCCCTCCCCCCGCCCCTAGAATTTCTGATTTAGTTGGTCTGGGGTGAGGCTTGAGAATCTAAATATTAATAAGTTCCCTAGTGATGCTGATGTGGCTAGAGCAGAGACCACACCTTGAGAACCCTGCCTTAAACTATTAATTTATATGTTCTCTAAACAGCGAAGTAAGTTTAGAACACAGGATCCATATGGTATTTACTGACCTCTCTATAAGGCTCTGTCCAGAGACATCTTTTCCAAAAAAAAAAAAAAAAAAAAAATCCCTCCTTTATACCAACAGTAGTTCCCAGACAGCAAGAATCCCTAACACCATTTGCTTAGCATGTTGGTTTTGTTGTGTCTGGACTGTCCCATTTCCCATCAGAAGTATTATAATTTACTACATGTCTCCAGATGCCCTCCCCAGGACAGGATCCATGTCTCTGGGGGAACCAAAAGCCACAGCTACATGTCTCTACCCAGGAGGTCTATCTCATCCAGGAGGAAGTCCATGTCCTCCCGGCGCACTTGAGGGCTGATCACCACCTGGCGGAAGAAGTTGACCTTCCCCCGGTGGGGTTGGTAGCCCAGCATGAGGCTTCCCTTCTTCATCATCCTCTCCTTAATGGCTGGGGCCACCTGCAAGGGGAGAGAAGGAAGGAGGTGAAAGACCAGAACACCAAAGCATTTCAACTAAATTTTCACTAGCCAACTGCTGGTGGGGAACCTACTCTCAGTACCCAAGGCCAACTTTATAATAATCCATTGAGAACTAATAGCATAGGAATACTGACGAGTACGTTGTTAGACTTCTTATTTCATTTGATCTTCATAGTAACCCCCTGCATTAAATATGACTGATTACATTTACAGATGAGGAAACTTAGGCACACGGAGGTTAAACAAATATCTCGGGTCCCAGGCAGTCTCACTGTAAGCTCAGACTCAACACCTAAATCATTTTGCAAGGCTGCCTTCCTAAAAATCAATTTCCATGTCCACAGAGGTCACCATTTCAAAAGTACCAAATGTTATATTCCCAAATTTGTTTAAAGTAAAAAGTACTCCAGTTCCTATAATCCCAGCGACTTGGGAGGCTGAGGCAGGAGGATTGCAAGTTTGAGATGAGCCTCAGAAACTTAGTGAGGCCCTAAGAAACTTAGGGTGACCATGTCTCAAAATAAAACATAAAAAGGGCTGGGGATATAGCTCAGTGGTAAAGAGCCCCTGGATTCAATCCTCAGTACAAAAAAAAAAAAAAAAATCTTCTAGTTAAAGTACCTTGAATGAAACAATTTAATCATAGACAAAAACAAAATCACTTTACAGTGTCTATCAAGGAAAAACCAATGTAAGTATTATGTGTAATTCTATTTTAAAGACTAATAGTTATTAGGTTATAAATAGGAAACTGTACCTTTTTTTGTCAATTATTGTGCTCTAAAAATATTTGCTAAAGAAAAAGTCATGGAAGGAAATGAAAGCTTGATATTATCCTTGCATATATAAAATACAAATGCTGTCTTTTATTAAGGATAAAGGTGGTAATACAATTAGGAAACTCGTATTTTAAGAATAAGAATTTGAAGCTGACTTGAGAAGTGATAATTCAAATGCACACATTTTTCTAAAAGTTTAATGTTTGAGGAAGTTAATCCAAGTTAAGAATCACACGGGAAAACCAATCTCTCAAAGCAGTAATGTGCCCACACAAGAGGTCGGATGTCAAATTTAAAGTAGTGAAGTTAATTTTTGAAACTTCACAATAAAAAAAAAATTAAGAATGCACCCTTATGGACTTGAAAACATACATAAAAGTTTTTTCATTCGCCTTTATTTTATCTCTTTCAAAACTTTTGAGCATGCCCTCTGTGAATATGTGGGAGGGGAACTTCATGAATTTCTGTCCTTGTCTTAGAACAAAGACGGGTAGCTCGCCCAGAAGCAATGAATGCATTTAGAAATAATACCAGACAGAATGGGCTTTAAACTCCTTAGGTATGGGCATAAATGTCAGCTCTCAGGAGCCTTTCTCTCATAGGGTGACCCACTCTTAATACTCTACATTTTGAACATACCTATGTTTTTCGACAGCTGTGTACCTGAAGGCAAGGCCAGTCTACTTCACCTGACACTCAACACAATCCAATCCATCTTTCCCAAAGATGATGGAAAAATCAGGTGTTTGGACCCCAGGAAATATGATGTGTTGAGCTTAGCCACAAGGGAGGTTCAAGGGTAATTTAAGCAGTTTTTTTTGTTTATTTGTTTTCCAGACATGCTAATTTTAGAACCTAAATATTTCAAAACATAGACTGTACCATGTTGACAACAACCAACACCGTCAGCAAAATCACCTTGGCATTAAAAGACTGGCAGTTTTTCTTAGAATATAACAAGACAAAAAGAAAATGCATGGGTGTTTAAAAAAAAAAACAGAAAAAGAAGATGAAATCTAAGAGTAAAACAGTGAAACAATGACCATCAGGGTCTATAAGTTCCTGGAAATGGGTCACATATTTTATTTTGAGCTTTCTAGAGATTGGAAAAACAGGACTAATTAAACAACAGCCCTCATTCTCTTTGCAAAACTTAGTGACAAGCATTCAGTGAACACTGCAAGCAGGAAGCTGGTAGGAAACTCTCTACTATGCTTACCCATAACCTCTTAGATTCATAAATGCATTATAAGGCACATTTTCTCCCTAAACTGTTTATGCAAGTATCGTTTGTTATTAGACATAGAAAATTTAAAAAAAAATGTATGTAAGCCCATGAAAGAAAGTATCCAAACAGAGTAGTTTCTAAAAAGACTAAGTAACATCTTTTGGAAAGACTAGGTAGAGGTGCCATCAAGGTAGATGTAGAAAGAGAACTATAAAGCTGTTAACACAAAATCTTGAGAATCTGGACTGATTCTGCACTCAGATTGCTACGTAGGTGTCTGGGTACTCACTATAGCTAAAGATACTCAAGCAGGATCTGACAGATGATTCTCATAGAGCCTGATTTAAATAACAGAGAGCAGGCCTAATCTCTAGCCCTCTACTCAGGAAGAATCTTACTTGCTTTGAAAAAGCTTTGGAAATACTCATTTGTGGGGGGGGGGAACCTTTCCATCAAAAGATGGGGAAATTAATGTGTACAGACATACAAGGAAAAAATATTTAAATGTAAAATGCAAATAAGATAAAAATATTTAAGTTATGTATGCTTGGATGCTTCACATTTTTGAAGGATTAGGATTATCTGCTTAAGTGATTCATCCTCATCACCTTAAGTATGAGGGCTTCTGATATACATGTGTGTATGTGTGTGTACATGTGAATATGTGCATACATGCTCACAGGTCATATAAACTTCGAAAGTATCATCCATCACTCTTTTTTTTTTATTGGTTGTTCAAAACATTACAAAGCTCATGACATATCATCTTTCATACATTTGATTCAAGTGAGTTATGAACTCCCATTTTTACCCCAAATACAAATTGCAGAATCACATCACTTACACATTCACAATTTTTACATAATGCCATATTAGTGACTGTTGTATTCTGCTGCCTTTCCTATCCCCTACTATCCCCCCTCCCCTTCCCATCTTCCCTCTCTACCTCATCCGTTGTTGTTCAGTTCTCTACCTTGTTTTTTTTTCCCCCTATTTCCCCTCACAACCTCTTATATGTGATTCATCCATCACTCTTAAAATCTCCTGCTTTGTCACAGGACAACACAGAATCACAGTCCAGCTTACACTCATGACAAAAGCACATTTATTTTTAATTTAAATAAATAGTCTCTGGCCTCAGGAATATAAACTGAACCTAAGTGGAAAAAAACCCTAATAGTTCCAATGCTAATCAATATTAGGAAGACCTGGTTCACAAGAGCCAAATGTCTATCCAAGAGAGCCACAGGCTATTAATTTTAGAACCTACAACTTGTGATTCTATGAATTTTTTAAGTAAAAATTCCCTTCAGATACATCTCCATCATTCTCTAGTTATCCAGGGAATAACCAGCTTTGACATACAGCCAATTTCAAAACAGATCTATTCTTGGCATAGGCCTTATTTGCATAGTTTTTTATTCCTGTTTACTTTTCAGTAACTCTTATTTTTCTCCAGAAAAGGGGGTATTTTATGCCTTACCTTTAGAGAGCATTAGGATTTTGAGTCCAGATCATAATGTGTCCGAGGCACAAATGAAGCAATTATCAATATGAATCTGTCAGGTTTGCATTTGTTTTGTAAGCAAACCAGCAATATTTTTTAAAGTAAGCAAAAAAGATAACAATAAGAGGACCCTTTGGATGTTTTAATGCAAAGATATTCTGAATGTTCAATTCAGAAGTGTGTTCTGTGGGCAAAACACATGGAATAAGAACCAAACTTTTAAGTCAAATTTTGTCACTGGCTTTCCAAAGATTATAAAGAGATGACTAATCATCTATGTGATTCAGAGATCCAATTAAGCAAGGGCCTGACAGTCCAACAGACATTTTTATCAATGTATCCATGAACCATAGGATTAATTCCTAGAGGTAGTTGCTGTTAGGTAAACAGGGAAGGTCTCCTTTTTCTATGAATACTTCATGGGAAAGAAGGCCATAAGCAACCCCAAGGCTGATACTCATTAAATCTCTCTCACAAATTATTATTGCTGTGGTAGTAGGGAATTATTGTTATTTTTAACAAATAGTTTACCAATCCTTTACAATTTGCAGTTGTTTTTTTTGTGTGTCTTATTCCCATAAATTCAACTTAAAGCTTATCTGAAAGGAATCCATGTTTTTGCAATTTAGGGACCAAGAATGTTCTCATTAACAGCCAGCTTATCACCTTTGCACTTAAAAAAAGAATCAAACATTTTCTATTTATTAAGCTGCAGACATAGTCCAAGGCTGGGCAATTTGGATATTCCCTTTTGCTGATCACAGCAGAGAAGCAGTCCTAATCTGACAGGATGGAATATTCACAAGGGAAAGAAAATATGCACAAACTAAATGTAAGTATCCAAATATCACCCCTAAATGGAGCATGCATGGCGGAAAGCAATTTGGCAGCAGTGAGATTGCTTTCCAGCTCTCAATTATTTTACTTCTGGTTTTCCTTCAAATTGTAAATCACTTTCTGTGCTTGTGCCTCAGTGCACTGGACTCTGAATCTTAAGTGGAGGAAGATCCTGACATTTCTATTTGGTTGCAC
The DNA here is from genome assembly GCF_052094955.1 of Ictidomys tridecemlineatus. NCBI lineage: Eukaryota > Metazoa > Chordata > Mammalia > Rodentia > Sciuridae > Ictidomys > Ictidomys tridecemlineatus. The sequence continues at coordinate 30,296,696 of NC_135478.1, read as the reverse complement.
AGCTACTCAATCTACACGTTTCTGTAGAACTTCTGTTTTTTCCCCCCCCTTAAATTATGTTCGAGCAGTGATTCAGTCATTTAAACAGAATTCTGTTGTCATACTGCTGCAGCACATGATAGCATTTGATATTTAAAAGTTACTTAAACTCAAGGGGAAATAAAATAAAATGACACACTCTCTCTCTCTCTGGCCAAGTACAGAAATTTGATAAGCAACTGACCAGGCAACATCCCAGCCTTGGATTAAAATAAAATAGTAATATCCATAAAATGCCATTTCTTTTGAAAAATGTGTTCCACACTTAATATTAACAAGAACATTTTTTTTTCCACTAGACAAAGTATGTCTCAAACTGTCTGTGGGAAAGGGATCAGTTTTATTTTATTTTTCAATGCATTATAGATTTAAGACTTTGGTAAAACATAATAAATATTTATTATTGGAAAAATAAATGAAAAGATACAAAAATACAAGCCTAATTTTGGTTTATATTTTTAAGTCCAACATTAAAGCTAATTTGTTAAGTTGCCATAAAAAACTCCTGAATAGTAGTAACTCTGGGTTCCCTGCTTTTCTTACTGATTGGTAATTGAGCAGTCATGGATCTGTGAGGGGCTATAACCACAGTTGGAAGAGTACTGTTCTGTTTGAACTCCCTTGTCTCCGTGGGTATACTATTTTAACCATGACATTGGATGTCATTTTGCAGACTTATTTCTGCTTACTGGCATGGTCTCCACACTATTTTGAATGGTGATTTTGTATTCCACTATATCATTGTGCTATAATTGACCTAAACATTTCCCAATTGCCAGATATTGGCTTTGCTTCAGTTACACTGGCATGTCATTGAAACCATGGACTCAATCATGAAAACTCTAAATCAGTTCTTCAAAGTGGAGTCCAGAGATCATAATAATAAATGGTTCAAAATATCCTAGAATGTAGGATTGCAATACAATGTTTTCCTATCAATTGCTATATGGGTAAAATAGTCAAAATTTTCAGTTATAAAATATGGGGTAGAACATCACCCAGACTGGCTACAAGAACAAACCCTATAATTAAAAGAAATGATCCTTTGGCAGCAAATAGGAAGGACAAAGACTACATGAACTTCTACTATACACCAGGATGGCAAAACTACTCAGAACCTGAAATAAACTCAAAGCAATTTAAGTTTTGCTAAATCTTCCTCTAAGCCATGGCAAATATATATTCCTCAAACTCTAGATTTTAGGGCTGTCTTCTCAATTTCAATTTTATCAATTTACATTCCATTTCCTCCAAGGTAGTCAAATTATTTGAAGGGTGGAAGGCTAAATTCATAGTAATTTGTAAATCCTGTGGATACTGCATAGATTAATGAATTAATTTTAATTCATTAATCTATAAGCAGATAGATTAATGAATTAAAAAGTGAAGTATAAAAATTGTATTGCAATTAAATTTTTTTTCAAAGATTATCTTGTCCATATCAAAAGCAGATTATCTAGAATTTCTTCCTTTAAAGGGCCAGATAGTAAATATTTTAGGCCTTGCAAGCAAAGCAATTTCAGTACTCAACTACGCCATCATGGGATGAAAGTCGTCATAGACAAAATATAAGCAAATGAACATGACTGTGTTCTAATAAAACTCTATTTAGGGAAAAAGAAATTTAGTATCTTACAATTTTTACATGTCATAAAATATTATACTGTTTTGGTTATTTTGAAATCATTCAAAAATATAAAGCCCATTCCACATTCCTACACTGGCATAAATAAATAAGGACATAAGGTAAATTTGGTTTTGGACCATCATTTATCATCTCTCTGGTCTAAAAAAAAAAGAAAAACTACATTATGATATATAAAAACTAAGAAGCCTAAGTGTTCTAAGAAGACAGGAATCATAGTCCTCACCAGCTGAAGGTCGGTCAACCATCTGAGATAAGCAAACCTAGAGAGATGACTCATCCTGAGGGCCCCATTTGCACACATGGAAAATTAGCCATGTGAGAAAGTGTGTAGTCCCATTATTTGTTTACTAATTTCTCTGTCTCCATAAATAAAGCATTATGGTTGCCCTTTCATGAGTCAGTGAGTTTGAAGATCAGAACATATACACTGGATTGCAAAACATGAAACATGGATATTTACATCTCTGTTTGCCTTTAAGCTTCAATTGAAATGAAAAAAAAAAACCAGATCTTATTTGTTTCTGATAGAAGAACTCAACAATGTGCTGCATGTAAGAACTTCCTAAAACCTAATGAATATTTCATATTTTAATTAGATATTTGGATTTCTTCTCGTTGTAAATATAAACTGGATTTTCCTTTCCTTTACACAACTCACAACATGTAGAGTTGAAATGAGTTTTTAATCCAGGTAAATATAAACACCTGGATATCTTCCAGCTTGAAAACTCCATGTGACCCAGGGAAGTTGGTACAAAATGAATAGTTATTAAGATAAAGCATTTCCTGATGATCTAAACCTAACATAGTGCAACAGAAAAAGTGATTACATTTTGTCTTATATAAATGGAATATCTCACCTGCTATATCCAAAAAAAAAAAAAATCCTCACAATTTAAAGAAGTTTTCCTTTGTGTTTCCAAACTGGTCTGAATAATTTGTCTCTTTCTCCAAACAAGACAACCCCCATACCAGGCCTTTACCCTCCCAATGAAGCTTGCTTTTGCCTATAACCCTTAACTGCAGAGATTTTGGTTATGCGTGATCTCACTGACAATTTCCACCCCACTGTGGAAGACACCAACATTGCCAAAATGCATTTGCCACCTTCTTAGTTTATGTCCAGGTACTATCAAAATCTCTCTGCTTGGTGCTTTTTAAAAATTTTATTACTTATTTAAGTCTTAGGTAAAATGATCCTATTTCACTGTCACTTCATCATGTTACATACTTTAATTTTGGAATGGGAAATAGAAAAAGAACCCTGTCTTCTGTTGAAACAACTTGATCAGTGAGAACAGAAAGCTGATTCTCTCCTTTCTCTGTATAGAAAAAAAAAAATCCCACCGTACAATTTAAACTTCTTGGATTATTGTTTGTGACATTCTGGAAAAAGCAAACCATAGGGATGGAGAACAGATAAGTGATTGTCAGAAGCACAGGGTGAGCAGAGAGGTTGAGGAGGCAGCCCTAGGGAATTCTACAGGTGAAAGAATTGTTCCATATGATATTACAGTGGTGGATATATACAGACTATGGAACTACAAATTCTTTTAAAAGCTGGATCTTTATTTTTCTTTATAACCCACAGAGAAAATTTTAATATCTAACCAGTGGCTAACATTACGCAATGGGCAAAACCCATACTACTGTGTACGGTAAAAGGTGAACTCTACCTGCATGGGAATTTTAAAATGAATACATGAATTAACTTTAAATAGAGATGAGGCTCTGTGAGGACATGTAGCTACATGACAGGTAGAGCTCCCAGCACCTCCATTCTCTTAACTGTAGGCAAGAGATGGTAACAAGAGTGCAGCACCTCTCCACCTCTCTGCTGACTACAGATGGCATGTGATGCCCGAGGTGAAGAGTGTACTCAGTGGACAAAAGGCAGCTTGCAGTGGAAATTGACATCCTTATTCAAGAAGAACCTACAGAAGAAACTCTAAGAAGGAGGTGGAATTCTAAACTGGGATTTTTTCTTCTGTTTCTACCACTAATTACGTGTCCCTAAGCAAGTCACCTAACTTCTCTGTAAGTCTAGAAGCGAGAAGAGTCACATCGACTTAGGTGCCAATGATGGAGTTATCAGGACAATGTGACACTTGAAGCTTTTCGACACCATGCACACAGTGGAATAATGGAAAGGCTTTGGGGTTCAAGGATCTGGGGCATCTACCACAAATGAGATAAAACATTTAAATGTACCCACCATATATATAATTACAGAATATGTAATGTTGGAAGAAAACTTGGGATTTGAATAGAAGATTAATTATAGAAGATTTCATTCGAGTTGTGTTTATTTGGTTAAAATAATTTCATCATGTTTCATTTTGCAGTTTTCCTTCTGTATTTTGGAACCATTTTTAAAAGCTGGAAGATGATTTTATGTGTCGCTATCCCACTACCTCTCACACTTACTTTGCCTGATGGGTAAACAAACTAGCTATGTTCAAACCAGAGTGACCACATAGACAGTTTGCTTAGTACAAACCCAGCCTAAACCTGGTTTTCTGTAATTATCAATAGCATTCCTTTTCACTCTCAAAACTGTGAGAGATGATAGGCTGTATGATTTCAACTGGCCACAGACAAGTAGACTAGTTTTAGACTGACTCAGGCCCAATTCCAGAAATTCTATGTGACTTTGGGCAAATATTTAACCCTTCTGAGAATCACATTAAGAACTCAGCAGTAACCTGTCTCTAAATAAAGTAATAAAATATTTAAAAAGGGCTGGGAATGTGGCTCCCAGTGGCGAAGTGTTCTGGGGTTCAATTTCCAGGACCAAAAAAGAAAAAAAGAGAAAAAAAAAAAACCTGATAATCTCTTGCAGAACTGTTAAGTGGACTAAGTAAAACAATGTACATAAACATATGGAGGGCAGAGTGTGGCATCTTTTAAGCACTAAATAATAGGAATTAATATTAATTAAATTACTATTATTAATTCAAATATTTCTTAAAAATGAATTTATTTTTAATAAATTTATATTTATACCTGTTCTTTTATTACACTACTTCATTATTCTTGAGGTGGGAGCATTTTAAAGTATTATGAACAACATCACTTGCAATTTATTTTTTCTCCCCAAAGCATCTAAATGATATTTAAACACTTGTAAGAGAAGTGGAGCTAGCAGTTTTAGAAATTAAATATTGCACCTCAACATTAAATCTTGTACTATGACATTAATCTTCTATTCAAATTCCAATGTTTTCTCCCAACATTCACAAAATAAACTTTTCCCTTTAAAAAGTAAGATAGTTATTAATAATCTTGGCAGTTTTTGACCATACCACTGAAATTTATTGGGACAGGGATCGGATTTTACTGTATTCTAGAAATTTATATCTGTTGCATAAGTTGTCAGGATAGAGTAATATTTTATAAGTAAAAACGTTACATCTTTGGACACATGAAAAAGCCATATCCTCAAAATTCCAGTGCTTGTCTCCAGAATTTGTGCAGTCACCTTGTGTTGTCCTCCTATTTACATTTTTATCAAAGGAAGGTGGAAAAACAGTATTGTGTTTCCCACATGTACCTGAAGATCGGAATCACCTGGATCTGGGACCCAATCAGAGCACCTGAATTTGAATTTTGATGGGATAGACCTAATGGTCTGTATAGTTTTATAAAGTAACCTAAGTGGTCTTTATCATGTTGTAAGTTGAGGAATATTGGAGAAAAAAAAGTCCTTTAATTGGAACTTGGTAGAGGCACTGGTGGGGTGAGAGGTGAGAGGTGTTCTGGATACAAAAAGCAATTTGAGAGAGCAGAGAGGTGATTGACAATCTCAGATTGTTCATGTGAATTAAAAAAAAAAACAATGCCAGTAACCTTCAAAGAAGTTGTTAGCCAACTTTTTTGTTAATCATAAAACCTGTGAAAGTGTTCAAAGCACTTATCCATGGCCAAAGAAACAATGAGCCTCTTTGTTTTGATCACTTGAAGAAGAATAAATTTTCCTCTTTCATATAGGTTCTGCCATTTGTCACCTGTCTGACTGTTGTCTGACTCCTTTGCACAACTCTTACTCATGTCCCCTGATATCCCCTTCTCCATAATTCAGAGGTGAAATGTATCAGTATAAGTCTCTCAAGCTTAAATTATGTAAAATTGGTGGTCTATAGCCCATGAAATCATATGTATCTAAGAGATCATTTCAGCTTGGCAGAACAGGAAGAAATAAGCTACATTTTGACTGGACATGCCTTTTTCAAATATGAATTTTTACCCTTATTTTCTTCCAGAGTACATCTGAAAAATCAGACATGCACAAAATAACAATGCCTCAATTTAAAAGAATGACCCCATTCATGCTCTGTAATACAAATGGGGAAAGCCACAAATACAGAGTTTAGAGTCTCAAAAAGTCTGAAGAACACAGTTAGCTTCCCATTTGGTGCTTACAACATAGAAAGGACGGTGACAGCAATTCTAATAAACCTAATGTCAGTCATATATTCAAGGCAGCTGAAATGAACAGTCATAAAAACAAACCAAACTGAACTGAAAGCTTTAGCTGAAGAATGGACACAATAAACATTTTACACACTCTATAAAGCAAAAGCTTAATACTCAGTTATGTCCCCACAGCCATCAGAGCTAATAGCTCCTGAGTAACTGTTGTGGGCCAAAACCCAAATTGTAGCTCATGTTGAGAGATCCCTATTTCAATTCCTAAAATGAGGAGTTGTGCAGCAGCATTCACCCAAAGGTGATACCAGCTCCCCGGAGGCATCTGGAAAAATTCTGGATTGTTGTAATGACTCTGGGGTGCTACTTGCATTTAGTGTTCCTGGAGCAGGGACGTTAAACACCTCACCAGGATTAAAATAAACCTGACCAAGAGTGTCCCTGTTGAGAACCTCTTTTCAGGATCTCCATTGACACACCAGGGTCATTTGAGATTCTCTCATGATTTGGTAAGCTGGCTTTAGCCCTTAGCAGATAACCAAAAAAATGGGCCAGCAAAGTAAATGGGATCTAAGAGCTTAAAAGGATTTTCAGGTTGATTCCATATTCATGTTGTTTAACATATTCAACAAGTGCCAATCTACTAGAGAGCAAAACATGAGTATAATCCCACGTGTTTCTCTAGGTCTTATGGGTAGTGGTACAGTGTTTTGGAACACTTCATCTGGTCATTTCAGCAGGGATATGGTGTTTTCATCCCAGCATGGCTGCTTAATACAATAAGTGGGTCAGATTCCTAAAGTTTTGCTAACATGGATGTGCATTCAAACCTTCCTGCACATTCAGTGAGATGAGGAGTACCCCAAAACCATTCTAAGAAGGGCAAAAAATGCTAATTGCTCTTTCCACAGCTTATCTCAAGGTCACTTTTCCTGAGAAACTTACTCCCCTACAATATTTTGCACTGGGCCTTTAGCATCTGAAATTCTGTGTATTGATTGATTGAATGCCACCAAGCTTCCAAGAACCAAAGAGGCTCTTTGGGGTGAAAATGCAAAAAAAAAAAAAAAAAAAACCCTACCTAGCAGCACAGGCACCAGTGTGGAAGGCTCTCTTGGCATGGGCACACTAATAATTTTAAGGTACTAAACCTACATATTAGGTTTAGTACCTTAAAGTAATAAGGTACTAAGGGTGAATTGGCTTCCTGAGTTGTAAAATTATTGGTTTTTCAACTATATTCTGGGATTTCATAAGGCCAGAGGTGAAAAGGAAGTTATCTCATGGTGTCATGACCTGAGGGATATGGCTACATGCAGGGTGCCACGACATTCAAATTCTGCCTCATTGAGATGCCAGTATCCACTGGTCTGTATCCTCTTTCCTGCTCAATCCCCTAAACCTGAGCACCTACCTCCTTGTTATAGTTGTTGTTGTTGTTGTTTTAAATCTCTCTCTGAGTATTTGCTCCAGGAGTAAACAGAAATCTGAGTTCTTTTTCACTTATTTTTGTCCAGTTGAATACAGGTGTGTATTATCCACTACAGAGTCAGTGGGACACACAGGAAGTACTCCCAGCTCACCCCATGGCTTTTCTTTGCATCTCTATTTATAAATTGTTTTCATACAGCTCACTGCACTTCTTTTATTCAGCTTCAGTGCATCCCAAAGCATTCCAGGGTTTCCATCTCAGAGGCAAACCTGAACTTTTAAAGTCACAGGTTTTATGTACCATGCTTTTGCCATTGAAGGAGCATATTTTAAAATAGTATTTTTTCTCTACTGCTCATAAAAAATATAAAGAATCTGTTAAGAGATAGGTGTTTTCCTTAAAATCTTTATAAGTCTTTATAAAAGATCCTTACAATTAATGTTATGAATATTAATCAATAGTCTTTAATAGCAATCCAGCTCACTTAGGTAACGAAATGCTTTAGGTTTGCACATTTTGAGAGAAGTAATGAAAGTGAATTACATAGTCTTCCTTATAGAGCTCCCTCCACACGCTTCACCTATGTGCTTTTGACTGCAAATGGCCCTTTCCTCAAAGTCACTGTGGTCCTGTTCCATTCTGGGGGTTCCAGGCTAATGAGGGGTACAAAAGAGCTACCACAAAAGGCAAAAAGGAGGCAAAAGCAGTCCGGAGCCTTCTCTACCCACACCAAATTCCCAGCTTCACTTTACCTGTTTTATGTATATTAAAGTTCTGTGTAAAATTTTGTTTGGCATTAAAGGCTTTGGTATTTAAAAAGAAAAAAGTATGAACTAGAAATGGGGATATATTATTATTTTTCCGTTTTCATTGTGGAATACCTGAAACGTAGCCCTCAAGATGTTACCAGATAGAAATTTTCCTACATGACAAGTCTAAGCGGAGGAGGTGAGTCTTGAAGTCTTAATTTTTTTTCCAAATTGGAGAAGCTGTTGAGAAAGATCACAGAGAACCACAATGATTTGCTAAAAGCAACATTCTTTTCCTTGAGAGTCATGTTCAAGTACAGCGATGAAAATAACAAATCACGTTCACAGAATTGAACCCCCAATGTGTTCCTAGTGCAGTTACACAACAAAGTATTATCACCTGCCAAAGGACTTCTCTGCTTCTCACAGGTAGTCCCCATTCCACTCCTGCATTCTTACTCTCCCCGATGTTTCTGCAGGGTTTCAAGTTATCCACTGGCCATCTAAATGTTTCTCTTTTTATTAAATACCTGTTCAGGGCCTTTACCCATTTCTGTTTTAGGTGATCAATTTTTTTTTCTTACTAATATAGAACTCTTTACTATCAAGAAAATTGACTCCTTGTCCGCTTTACATGTTGTAACTTATAATGTGCTGCTATCTTTGTTTTTAGTTATTTCATGTAGCTTTAATATTGATGTAACCAAGCCTATCAATTACATGTATGTGTGCATAGAGAATGAATATACATATAATCCAATGAATTTCAACACTGGTTTTTTACAGTCCTACCTTCAACAAGGATTAAATAAATCGTGGTTATTTTCTGATTTGATTTTGACACACACTTTAAATGCTTTCAAGCATTCTATTTGTACCTTGCATAAATTAGAGATAGAATCAATACCCCACATTTAACCAGTGGTCTCAGCACCACTAATGGAATAAGGCTGCCTTTTTCCAGTGTGACTGGGAACATATGTGATTCCTATAAATACTCAGACCTGAACTTTCTATTCTGTAGGATTAATCAATTTTCAGACTAACCCAAGCTATTTTACAGTTTTATAATGCTAAATTGCATGAGAAGAGAATTCATTTTAGTATTCCTTTAAAACATTTTTGCTATCATCAACCTTGTCTCCTACATGATCTCTGAAAACCCTTTTGACAAGTTAAAGCAAAACCTCTCTTTAGCATGACTAGAGCTACATTAAGCTCATATATTAATTAGAGAACATTATTTTTTTTTCACTTAAAATTATGTGTTTTCCTGTTTCTAAAAGCAGTAGAATTTTAAAAGTACGACTGAAAATCCTTTGGCACTCCTCTCAAAGAAATTTCTTGAATGGGACAGTGTTCCTGGCAGTCTAGTTACCAGTAGTGTGCAGTGGAAGTGCTGCTGTGTAGCCTCCCAGGTGAGGCCAGGAGGGGCAGACCAGTGTCCAACCTGTTTTCAGGGACACTGACTTTCCCCCAAGTCCTGCTCTCCTGCACCCATCATGCTCTGAGGAATCCTAGGCCACATAGAGAGGTCTCATGGAGGTTCTCTGGTTCTCAGCCCCAAGTGAGCCCCAGGCAAGGGCCAGCATCAACGATCAAACCTGTGAGTGAGAAGACTTCCAGAATATTCCAGTCCTAGACATTGAATCATTCTTGGCTATTTTAGTCTTCCCAGATGAGGCTCCAGATATCCTATTCTCTCAGTGCTCTTTCCGAATTCCTGAGTATAATAAAATGAGCTGCTAAAAGGTGCTACATTTGGAGTAATTTATAAAATAGAAATTGCTATTATTACACTAAGGATTGTTTTGGCCTTTAAAGTTTTATAGTTTTCTTCCATAAGTACTGTTCTTTAAGTAATCTCTCTCTCTCTCTCTCTCTCTCTCTCTCTCTCTCTCTTTTAAAGTTTTTAGTTGTTGATAGACCTTTCTTTTATTTATTTATATGTGGTGCTGAGGATTGAACCCAGGGCCTCACACATGCCAGGCAATCACTCTACCACTGAGCCACAACTCCAGCCCTTAAGTTATCTCTTATCATTATTTAATGTATCTTTGTTTGTATGATGATAAAGTAATTCTGACTAAAGAGCTGCTTTCTGATGTAAATTCATTTTCCTAGTACCTGCTTTCTTACTCCTTATGTAAGGGTAAAACAAACACAAAAACTCTTTTAAAAAAGATATTCATATCTGTACATCTATCAAAGTAAATTCTGAAAGTCTTTTTATCTAATGCCCTTAAGGTATGTATATATGTATGTATGTACGCACGCACGCACGCACGCACACACACACTCTGTCTAAAGTGCATACATTTTAGCCTTTTCTTTTAAATATTTTAAAGTGCATGTCTTTTCTGCTCATGGTATTGTCCAGAATGCCTAGAACAATATTAACTGCTAGTGCTGAGGGGGCCAGATGTTATTAATTTGCTACTGAGTTTACTGGGGGAAGCTTTCCATGTTTAATATATATTAATCTAATACATCATACCAGAAAACAAAAGAATATTCACTGTGAGATAACCTTAAACCTTCCTATTAATTTTTAAGGTCCTTTATCATGTGCATTTTAGCAAATTTTTAAGGTTTTCTTCCCATTGATCCTTTTAAGTGGGAGAAATAATTTCAGATTCTGTTTTTATTTGCTTACAGAGACAGGTAGAAAATGATGAAATTGCTTTTTGAGGCCTGTTATTGCTTAGCTTCTGAAATAATGGAGTTCTGCTGAATGGAGCACTAGAAACGGAACCTGCATGCGATACCGGGTGCTACGCTGGCTGGCTAATCCCTCTCCTCAGACAGTATTTCTGAGTCCAAAAATGCTACATTAATTTTTTTTTCAACCTGTGTGAGTGGATTATTGTGTGGCTCCCTGAAATAATCCTCTCATCTTTTAACACAGTTTTGACCCAGTTTGGGAGCATATCTTTAATATCTTGTTCTACTTCACTGACCCCAGGCAGAATAGCCAGAAATATCCACATTTAATAGGCAACTTTCATCTTCCGGCTCACAAAGGGGTTGGCTTTCTTTAAAAAGGAAATTGAAATTTATATCACAAGGCAGCTTTTTAAGTGCTTTTACTTTCTATTTTATCACCTCAGCAAATAGAAAGCAGAGATGTGGAATAACTAAAGTGCCTCAGACTAGTATGTGCCTATTGATGGAAGTAAAATCCAAAGCTGTTGGCTAGACCAGCATTTACCTTGGCATTGATTATTTGTCAAGTTATAGGCACTCACCCCAGAAAGAAAAATGGAAACACATGTGTGGAAGTCTAGGTAAGGCTAGATTGCTAGAACCAAACTGACAACGACCCACCTAGGAGAGGAGCAGAATAGTGAGGTTCTTACTGTAAGTAATAACTGCATGTTAAAGTGGATGATCAAAAGGATGTATGCGGGTCTACTTGGCCCATGGAGGGCCAATTGCATTGGCCTGTGGTACATTTTATTACTGTTCTCTGTTTTTCAAGTGTCCTAGCTATAAGCATATGTATTCTTGCTCATATATTCCGGTACTAGTCAGCTTTGTGTTGCCATGACCAAAACACTTGTCAAGAACAAGTTAGAGAAGGAAAGTTTCTTTGGGCCATGGTTCCAGAAGTTCAGTCTATGACTGCCCAGCTCCATTGCTCTGGGCCTGAGGTGAGGTAGAACATCATGGTGGAAAGGCATGATGGAGGAAAGCTGGTCAGCTCATGGTAGCCAGAGAACAGAGGAGTGAGAAGTCAGGGACAAATAGAGTCCCCCCAAAGACCTATTTCCTCTAGTTACACGTGGATGCTTAGAGTTGCCACCCAGGAGTCCATTCAAATTATTAATCCATCAATTGGATCAATTCACTGATGAGGTTACGGCTCTCAGAACCCACTTCTCCACCTGTGAACATTGGTCTATCGCCTAACACATGAGCTTCTGAGGGGATACTCCTAGATCTAAACCACATCACTCCTTACCTTCAGTGCCTCTTGGAGGAGAAGTACACATCTCCAGTCCCCTGTCACCTGACCACTTCTGAGCTGAAATGGTAAGAGCCATGTGTGTTTCTACCTGCCTCTTTGTGCTTTCTCTTTGTCACAGGCTGGCATGCCCCAGGTTCCTCCATCAGCCTGGATCTGAAGAGAGCTGTCACTAACCTACAGGACATGATGTGATCAAGAAATAAACCCTCATCGTAAATCACTGGTATTTGGCTAGAGGTATGAGAACCTACTTGTTGCTGTAATATAATTATCCAAGTGAAACTTAATTCATTCAGGGTCTCTCTAAATAAAATACAAAATAAAATAAAATAAAAATAAAAATACAAAGCCAGCCTCGCTTCTGCTGAGGCTGGCTTTGAACTGTCGATGCTCCTGATTCAGACTCTAGAGCCACTGGGATTACAGGTGTGCACCACTGCACCTGGCTCTACAATTGTTTTAACAGTACCACTGTTAAAACAATTATAAAGCTACCCACTGAAAGCTACCCAGTACCACTGAAGGACATGGATAAGTCTTTGGTTTTCCCACACAAAAAAATATAGTAAAACCTACTTCATAAAGTTTTTGTATGAATTAAGATTAAACACAAAGGTCCAGTAAGAGCTCAATTAATTTCAATTCCCTTTACTTTTCTTTGTCCTACCACACACCACTCAGAGTGAAGTCTCAATGAAGGCCTAGTTAATGCACATCAAGTTAATGAATGAGGTCAAGTAAAGAGGTTAAGCAGAGAATTCTTTAAGTCAACATTTGCTGAGCAGTTGGTTTGATAAGACAAACTTACAGTAATGAAGAACAAATATTAATGTATGTCATAATTTACATGTCAATTAATTAGATCCCTAAATATATTGACATGACATGGGAATGTTTTATGTTTAATTCAGAGATACATTTTGTATGAGAGAAAATAATTACCATACCAATACATGAAATTTCTAAAGTCTTGCATTACAGCTGTCCTGTGCAGATGAGGGATTAAAAAAAAAATCCAGGTGTTATATGTTATATAAGAGACTGCTGAACTAAATTAAAGTCAATTTTGTGATTTGTTGAACTCAGACTGAAAGGTTAAAGTTTCTTACAAAAAGCAATGAATCTTAAATATGTTGCTCTATATTCTGTTAAATGTCTTCTCTCATAAACAATTAGGGTCTAATATGTTCAGGAGCCATGCTAGCCAAACTTTCTGGTACTTTGACAAAATGCCTGAGATAATCAACTTAAAAGGAGAAAAGGTTTATTTTAGTTCATGATTTTAGAGGTTTCAGTCCATGTTGCTTGGCCTTGTTACTTTGGTTCTGTGGAAGCACAGTACATCATGGCAGGAGTGCTTAGAAGAGGAGGCCTATTCACCTTATGGTGGCAGGAAGCAGAGAAAGAGAAAGGTGCCAGGGTCCCAATATGCCCTTAATAGGACCTAAGTTCTTCCAACAAGGCCTCCCCTCTAAAGGTTCTACCACCTTCCAGGAGTGTATGCACTAGACACAAAGCCTTGGATGTGAGCATTTGGGGGACATTTCAGATCCAAACTACAGCAGGAGCCCAATGGCTCATATCTACCATCTTTGGCACATGGATCATAGTGACATGTGTTGAAATGACCACATTTTTTTTTTCTCTGCAAGTCTATATGTGGGAAGCCATTTCTGACACGTGATTGGGTGGCTCCCGTTAAGGGTCAGAGGCGCTCTGGCTGTGTCGGAGCTTTCCCGGCCCTTTCCTGATGAGAGAGCTCATCCGTGTGGGGGTGTACCTGACCACTGACCCCGGGGGCCCAATTATTGACCCTGACCTTGGAGTGCAGTCCCCCCTCAACCTTCATTGGATGGAATTCTCCCCTGAATCTCTTGTTCCCCAATAAAAGGCTACTCCCAGGCGTGTTCAAACTCTCTCTCTCTCTCCCCTGCTAGCCCTGAGTAATCCTTGCTGCCCTACTGGGGCGTGAGAGGAGGGAACCAGAGAGGGGAGCCGTCTCGGACCTGGCAATATAAATAAGGTAACTGAGTCTGTGTGTTTTATTTCGATCTCATCTAGCTAACTTAACTTTATGCCTAGAACCTCATTAATGAAACCATTGCCCATTGCGCAGGCCGCATGGTGGATCTATATGCCACCAAAGAAAAGTATATTTTTCCAACATGTTTTCCTGCCTGATTTAACATGTTAAATTTATCATTCTTAGACCTCCTCTTAGAATTCATCCTTTCCCCAAATACTATAATCCCCTACCTGATTCATTCCATTTTTTCTATGGCCTGAGTTATGATCAATATCACTATCAACTTCATCCCACCTTTTCTGTCCACAAGCAGGGAAAACAGGAGATGTGTTGAATCTCACAGTGACCACAGAAGAGACCCACATGGGCATGAAGACCTCTCCTCTGCGTGGTGTCAAGAGCAACATAGAAATACTCTAATGTAAAATTTGGGTGTGAACTTGAGAGATGTCACTTTATTCATAGTAGGCATCATTTCTAGTTTGAGTGAAATTCCTCTAAGGTGACAGTCTTGTGTGCTTGAGTGGACATACGGGAAAGGGAATACCGACCTGGGAAATGACCTAATACTCTCACCATTAATATTGTCATGGGAGGCTGGAGATTTGGCTCAAGTGGTACCGCGCTCGCCTGGCATGCGTGAGGCCCGGGTTCGATCCTCAGCACTACATACAAACAAAGATGTTGTGTCTGCCAAGAACTAGAAAATAAATATTAAAATTCTCTCTCTCTCTCTCTCTCTCTCTCTCTCTCTCTCTCTCTCTCTCTCTCTCTCTCTCTCCCCTCTCTCTTTAAAAAAAATATTTTCATGGGGACAGGAACATAGCACGAGGGCCTATCTCATTGGGCATTAAAGTGACAGGTGAGAAAACATTTCTTATGAGATGTTTCCAGCTGTTTCAACTTTGTACTTTTCCCATCTAACCCTGGTGCCTCTGAAGTCTTACACTTAGGAATGCCAACATATAAAAAAAATGACATAGAAATTGAAGATCCAAGGAAAAACTGCCATTAAAATAATTGCAAAAAAAAAAACCACCACAAACAAAAACAAACAAACAAAAAATCAGAGCTACCATATGTACAAAACCATTTTCTATTAAAATTCAATATTGTATTTTTGTGGGTCTTGGGGGCCAGCAATGCAGGGGAATGAAAATGAAATAGTATGAGTTTAAGTATTAAAGGGCAGAAGAGTACTGAAAAATTCCCCAGTGAAGGAATGCAATCTAGGCTCAGAATTTTCCATACTTTATCCTCACAGGCCCCTTTTGTACCATGCAAAGTCTCTACGGCTTGGTGCTTTTCAGGATCCTATGATTTTCTTTTTGCCCCTCTAATGATTTTCATCGTCACAGGCTTGAACTAAATGACTTGCATGTGAAGCACATCATTAGCTGAATTAGAATCAGGCTCAGTTCTGTTTATGCTAACAGCTAAAGGATCCTAAGGATAAGCAAGTCATTGTTCCCTCCCAGGGAATTTTTGCATCCAGCCCCAATTGTCTGAAAGTTCTTTCTACAGAGCTGCCTCCAGACCTCAAATGCACGATGAAAAAAAAAAAATTCAATCTCCTTGACTATTGACAATAATGAATCAACTGCTTATTCTGTCAAAATGATGGTGTGTTTGACTCTCTGAATAAGAGAGCAGGGAGGAGAGGAAAGAGTGAGAGAAATGTGGACTTAAATCGAGTCTGAAACCACACATACTTAGTAATTCGTGAAAAGGATAAATTCACATCAACTCATACATCTCTTTGGACATCTGTGCAAAATCCTCAAATCCAATTTCTTTTGAAAAGACAGTGTTCAACAAATTTTCTCAACCAAATGGATTTTTCAGTATTAAAAGAAATATTAAATTATCATTGACTTGGAATGAAGGCTCCAGTCATGATCATATCCAAGGGAATGTGAACCAAATATTTAAATATGAGTTTTATCTGTTTATCGATTTATCCTATTTATTTGGGAAATAATTTCTATTATGCATCAGTTCACCACTCTCTACAAACCTGATTCTAGTTCCTGTTAGAATTGTGGCCTGTGGTTTGACTGACTGTCTTCACCAGGGAGTTAAAATGAATTTGTTCCTGAAGCTCACCACCAGTTAGATGACTGGGGCCGCTAATGACGGGTGTAGCCAAGCTTCCTGCCAAACACCCAGAACCATTCCATGGCTTCAAAGTGCTTCCTGCCAGAACTACCCCCAAATATTTACAAATATGGCCTCCAAAAAAAGTTCAACAACATGCAGACCTAATTGCTCATCAGACGGTGGTGAAAGGTCCAGTCATTCTTGAAACCAGAGGAGAGAATTTAGGTTGATTACAGAGGGCTGGGTTTGTGTTTTCCCACCTTTCTCCTGAACCAGTGCAATGAGATAGAGACTATGGATTGATTTGGAACACCATCTAGTGAAGGATTTGAGGAAGTGCATGAGCAAAGAAAGAAATCCCAAACCAAATCCTAATTCAACGGATGCTTCACTCTAGACAATTTTAAATGAAAAAAAAAAAAAAAATGAGTTCTTAAGGAAAGTAAAACAGAATGACAGTGTGTACTTCAGCACAGATCAGAGTGAGCTAATGATCCCACCTGCCTCTTGGGATAGAATGGTCAGTTTTGACTCTTAGCACTTTCCCATTGACTACAGGAAGAATGGAGTCAGCAAAATCAATCCTCCTGCCAGAAAGTCTGGCTCTGGGACTGGCTCCCAAGGGTTTGAGATGAAGGAGACTCGGGCACCAGAGTTTTAAACATGCATCTACTAGCCATGATGCTTTTCAGTTAAATAGTATACACATAAGAGGCCTTATCCATCAAAAATTTAAAATTTTTCTAGAACTCAATAGCTTTTATCACCAGAAAAATCAGTATCAACAGTACCTATTTCACAGTGTGCTGCACACCAAAAGCACTCAATATATATATAACATTGCTCAATAACTCGAGGTGGAAGCTAGAATTTTTTACCTGGGAAGAAAGCTGAATATAATTCAACATTATATTTTGAATTCCTCTATATAAAACTATGTTCCCAATTTATTTATTTATTTTTTGAACTTCTCAACCCCACATTTCAAAGTCATGTCCCTTGGGACATTGATCTACGTGCGCTCAGTATTGAATGGATGTTATACAATTGCCTCTAAACTTCCCACAATGGAAGGAAAAGTCAAAGCAAAATAAGAGTCAAACCCCAAGCTCAGTGTTATGTTACTTTTACTAGAATTAACTCTCAATACTTTCCAATCACTTTTGCCTTCATGCATCTTTTTCTGATTTTTGCAAAACCTCACCTCACCACTCCTGATTGGAAGCTTGCTTTTGTCATTTGTAGGTATTGTTCTGCAGTTGCTTAGTCACCCTGCCGTTTTGCCATGGTGTCTAGTCTTGTGAGTAGCTGATTCCAGTTCATCTTCAGTGGAAGGAAATGCTGTACTTGAATTGTTTATGTTGCTAGGTTTTCCTTTTTTAGTTGAATCAAGAAAGGCTCTATCAGGTCTCAAAATCTCATTTAGAGGTCACTGGGAGGACAGCCATGGCCTAACATACCCTTGGTCTTCTTGCTGTAATCAGAAGACTGACCAGAATGGTGAATCGTGGCTCTAGTTTCCCCTCCCAACCAGTGGCTAATTCACTGTCTCTAACCCACTCATGCATGAAGTAGTCCAGGCCTACTTTTAGCAAGAAGTGAGCATATCTTCAAGAAGCCAACACGTAAGACCAATTGGACCCAGGGTAAGCCATTGAGACACCACAATAGCAAGTGCTCAGAAGAAGCACATCACTGCTCAAGGAGTGGGGGATACCTGCAAACAACTATGATATGAGATTAAATGGTTAAGAATCATAAATGAAGAATAAAGTGTGATGGAGATCTAAGACTTGGTATCCCACAGCCAACGATCAGGTGTAATGGAAGAATGCTTTGGGCAGGACATTCTGTATAGACAAGGGTCAGATTTTGCTGGAACCCAATCTTGTTTGCTTTATAGGCAACTTGTTATTTTTTTCAGATTAAAATACAGGAATTTCCAAGTAACTCCTACTCCCCTCTTCCTTCTTCAAAGTAAGGTAGAAAATATTTAGAGGATTCCCACATAATGTTGCTCCCAGTCCTGCTTTGATGTGCTTTCAAGAATGGAAGAGCAAAGGTTAAACGTATAAGCATACAAAACTAGAGATGCTGGTTTGCTCAGGGGAGTCCTGATTGATGTGTGTTATTTTGCTCTCACAATGAATAGGACCTACTTCACTTTTGAAAGTGTCCTGAATTGGGCAATACACGCTCTGGTCATCAGATCCATATAAACAGTCTGGGCCTTGTGAACAGTGCAAAGGGGCATTGAGTGGTTCAAGTGGGCCTGCTGCATTGTAAGCTTCCCTTGGCACTGCTATCACAGACAGCCTCTCTCTGCTTAGGATTCCAAAATACTGGGACTACCGAGATGCCCAAACAACATTCCACAGGTGAGGCTGTGTGAAATGCCACTGTCCATCAAGAAAGTATCAACTGATGTGTTCAAATGTTAGAAACATCTCCTGAATAAAAACTCCCATTTCTTTTAATGGTGAATAATATACTATTGTGTATAAATACCACATTTTCTTTATCCATTCATCTACTGCAGGGCATCTAGGTTGGCTCCACAGTTCAGTTATTGTGAATTGTGCCTTTATAAACATTGATGTGGCTGCGTCCCTGTAGTATGCTGTTTTAAGTCCTTTGGGTATAAATTGAGGAGTGAGATAGCTGGGTCAAATGGTGGTTCCATTTCCAGCATTAAAAGAGAATAAAGCCATGGCATTTGCAGGTAAATGGATGGAGGTGGAGAATATAATGCTAAGTGAAGTAAGGCAATCCCCCAAAACCAAATGCCAAATGTTCTCTGATATGTGGATGCTGATGTGGGGGGAGCATGGGAGGAATGAAGGATAGGGCAAAGTAGAGGGAGGGGAAAGGAGGGGGCATGGGGCTGGGAAAGATGGTAGACATCATTACCTTAAGTACATGTATGAAGACATGAATGGTGTGACTCTATTTTGTGAACAACCAGAGGTATGGAAAATTGTGCTCTATATGTGAACTATAAATTGAAATGCATTCTTCTGTCATATATAACAAATTAGAATAAATAAAATAAAAAATCTCCCATCTCTCCTTTCCTTTCTTCCTTGCAGCTAATCTTTTAACAGGATTGCTACAACTAATCGATAATACTGGCAACGCACACACAACACAAGATATACATATTCATATATGCAATTCACTCTGTGTTCTCATATTACTTGATTTAAATTCATATCTTCTTCAAACTAGTTTATTTTTAGCCGGACTCAAAGATTACTAATTCATTTGCCTGACTTAAAAAGCTCTTTATTTACATCGAACATTAGGCCCTCATAGAGCCTATAATCAATAGAGCATTATGTATCTTACCTTTCTTTGGAAGACACAGGACATTATCTAAACCCCAAGGGCAACCTCTATAGCAGATGTAAAGGAAGTGTGTTTTGAGTGAGCTATTTCATAAGCAAACTGAATATATCAGGCAGATGGGGGGAAAAAAGCCCTCTGGATTGAGTGGAGATATCTTGGAATGTATTCTAACATGAAATGTTCAAGAAATAATCCGAGAGATTGTTTGCACACACTCCCGACCCACCGCAACTACTTTTTGCTAAAGATGTGTCCTATAGACCATGAGAAACTCGTTTAGATTTCTGTTATGCTGGCGCCCCCCAATGGTCGTACCACTTCCCTGCTCACAGCTTTCAGGGGAGAGTCCCTTGGAAAGTTTTGCATAGGTTTTGTGACCTTGACTGGACACAGGAATAGGATTAAACAGCAAAGCTAAATCTAACTTCCCTCCTCCCCCTTCCCAACCAGTCTTGTTCCCTCTCTTCCCAACAAGTGAATGGCAAAGGGTAATGAGGCGAGAGAGAGAGAGAGAGAGAGAGAGAGAGAGAGAGAGAGAGAGAGAGAGAGAGAGAGAGTTGCTGATAGGTGTCTGAATAAGATAGGATGAGATTCTGAAATTAAAACCAGCAGGCAGAACATTTCCAAAGGCCACCCAGGTCCATCATCTGTTAAAACCTATTTCATTAAAGCCCTGTTGTGGTTTCTCATTGCACACACAAAGAAGCACCTGACTGAGTACTTCACTCAGAAACTTCAGCAGAAGACGCGGTGCTGATTTGGCGCCGCTCATCAGGTCTGCTCAGATGGCTTCGGGGTTATTACCAACAGCTTTTTCTTCTTTTAGATTTAAGGGAGGCCAGATTCACAAATCCCAGTACCAACACTGGCTGGCATGAAAGGAAACTTCACTTCCATATCAGACTCTGTGGGGCCTACCTCTGCCAGTTGTAAGGTACAGTTTAAGCACAAAGCCTATTTAAGTGGTGCCCTTTGCGTGGAGGTATAGAAACGGATGGGGAAAGATGACAGGCACCACAAGTCTGTGCCACAGCCAATCTCAGCTTTTAGATAGTGCCCTGCATTATTGCAATCTCCCAGTTATAACTGTTGCATTTATGATCGTCCTGGAGTTAAAGATGATATGCGACATGGTTCGCATGTTTAAAGCATCAGGATCACTTAGAAACAGTCTCAAGGAGTCGGAGGTGACTGCTTCCTTATCTTTTTTCTCTTGGACCATAAACACCTGGGAACAGAGTCCACAGCAGGAGGACACTAGCAGATGGGGCAGATTCAATGCTGCAGATAAATCCCATCTCTAACTAAGTTCCTTAGTTCATTCTTAGAAAGTATCAGAGTCCAAAGAGTTGTCAACAGTGAGCGAGGCTAATGATGTGTTAGAACAGTTTGGACTACTGGAAGACATTAAAGTGCTTGTTCTATTTAAAAAGATCGTAACTTCTCAAGTTCTTAAAGAGAAAAAAAAAACTGCAAACAAGAGTGAATGGCAGTCAAACCAGTTTAAGAGTGGTGAGAACACACTGGTGGGACTCCTGGATTCCGTGGAAAACTGAGAATGGTCATCCCCACCAACTTCAATTGGCTTGGAACACTCTACCCTCTCTACATACTGGAGTATTAAATTTTAAGCATAATCAGATTCCTAAAGGAAGAGTCATGATAGGCATCTTTTAAATCAGGTTCTCTTTAAAAACAGAATCTCCTCACTGCCAAAAACCAAATGTAATGTTTTCTCATTCTGGTGAGAGTGATTTACTTCCATTTGTGACTTCAGCTTCTAGGTAACCTTGTGAAATATTCACCACACTCCAAAGACCTCACCCATGACTGTTTGAAAGTGGAAAGAAATTGCCTTCAATTATATGAAGGAAGATAGCTCTAATTTATATTACAATTTAATATGTATATTTTTATACATAACAGCGTTTTTTTTCCTCTGACATTTGAACTCGGAAATCCTTCCTCAAAAGGTGTATTTTGAATCCTAGTTCCAAAAACATCTTTATGAATATCAGTGACCGCTTTGTGTATAATATATATTTGGCCTATTTATCTGATTAATTGGGATTTTTGCTTACTTTTTATATTAATATTTTCTTCATTTTTATTTTTAGTGAAAACAGAATAAAATTCCTGTGTTAAACAGTTTTCTGTCACTATGAAAAAATAACCTGAGAAAATCAACTTAGAGGAGAAAAGATTCATTTTGGCTTATGGTTTAAATGTTCCAGTCCATGGGAACTTGGTTCCATTGATTCTAGCTTATGTTGAAGCAGAACATCATGGTGGCAGGGCTTGGTGACATAGAGCTCTTATCTCATGGCAGTGAGAAAGCAGGGGAGAGGGACTGGACAAGATATAGACCCCAAGGGCATGCCCACAAGGACTCCCTTCAACTAGGTCCTATCTTCTACAGTGTCTACCACCTCCAAATAGTTCATTCAGTTATGAATGCATCAGTGGATTAATCCACTGTTGAGGTCAGAGCCTTCCTGATCCAATCATTTCCCCAAATCCCACCTTTGAATACTGGTGCATTTGGAAACCAAAACTTCTACACATGAGCCTCTGCAGGACATTCCAGATTCAAACTAAAGCAACTCTCTCAGTCATTTATTTTTCAATCATAAAAGAAACCAAAGTATTTCTGTTAAGGAAAAACAATTTCTTATAAAAGAGTGGTTAATGGAAAACTTTCTCCCACTTGGCTGCTTTTTCTTTCAACAAAACAACCAAAGATCAACAGACCTTAAAGAGTAAACTACTTTTTAGTTCCTCTTCCGAGCAATTCTTAAATTTACTCTTTTCACCCTGTGCTTATTTGTGTGGGAGACATATAGGGGATCCCAACTGACACTTAGATAATAATAGAAAGAAACCAAGGTGAATCTTGTGGCCCCAATATAAACCACCATTAAAAAAACAACTGGAGGGCTGGGGATATAGCTCAGTTGGTAGAGTTCTTGCCTCGCATACACAAGGCTCTAGGTTCAATCCTCAGTATCACACACACAAAAAAATATTGGAATCTCACTTGTTTTGTAACTGTTAAACCTGTAAAGGCATGTATTTCCTATATGCTTTATCTAATTCATAAACTGCAAGAAAACTGTCTAGCTTCCTTGTACACTTAAATCCCTTCATGAGGTTCCTCATTCAGCACCTTCATTTTAGTGGGTGCTGTGAATACTATAACTAGAACCATGACTAATCAGAGAAGAGGAAGCATTTGTCTTGAAAAACATCCCCCTTTTGTTAGGAGCACACCAAAAGTCACGACACCCCCAAATTTCCCTAGAAGGCCTGAGGGCCACTTCCATTACTAATTTTATTCTATATTTTCCACCTTCAAATGATAAGTTAAGTTAGGGACACGATTTTCTGAGAAACATCTCTTTGTTAATGTGGCCTGCAAATGATTACAGACCTTTTTAATAAAAAGAGAAAAAAAATGTATCTTGTCTTTCCTTTTCAAAGGATGATTACAACCTTTTTTGCTCTCTCCATGGCTAAGAGTTCAGTGTAGGGTGAGAGGTGGTGGACAGACCACCAATTTATATTTATCAAGATTTATAAAGAGAGACGTATATAATTTTTTTTGGGGGGGGGACAAATAGTAATGCTGTCCAACTGATGAAATAAAAATTATCATGTAATGATATCTTTTAGATCCCTTTAGGAAAGAAAAAAGGGGTGTGCTGTAACTATGTTTCAGAGCATATTCATGATGAGCATGAAGAAGCCTCAGTCTTAAAAAAAAAAAAAAAAAAAACATGGGAAAAGACAATCTCATGAGAATACCAGTGACAAACACTTGAATTGACAGGAACCTGATGCATCATGGAAATGGGGTCCAGATTCCACAGCTAAACTGACAGATGATGAAGAGTGCATTACCTCAATGGCTCAATATTTAAGTTTCATGGAGGGGAAGATATTGATTATAAATGAGCCAAGAATACAAAATTTAGAAAAAACACTGCCTGTGAAATTATACTGCAGACATAAAATCTCAACTGCTCGAGAGCTCCAGTTTTTTTTTTTTTTAAAGCCATGGCTGACAGAGCAAATTTAGCAGTGAGATGTTTACTATGTTTAACAGAGATTAACTGGCAAACAGAGAAGATGTAATTACCTAGTATGTTTTTCTCAAAATGAATCTTCACTCTGTGCTATGAGAGGACAACTGTGGGGCACTGTTTTTTTTTTTTTTTTCTTTCTTTCTTTTTTAAATTCCTTTCTGAAAAATACCCTCTCAGAGGCTTGAGAAGAATTTGTAAAAATTTCCAGTAACTAATAAAATGCTAACTACTGAAAAATGAAGAAACTTTCACAGAGAAATCAGAGCAAAGGATAATCACTCAAAATTACTGCATCACCAAAGAAGATTCTGGAAGAAGAATATTGTTTGTTCTAGCAAGATAGCCAGAGTATGATCCCTTGTACCAAGAACTAACCTTTACTGTAAATGATACTGAAACCATATTTGTCACATATGCAATAGGAGAAAATTGTTGACTTGAAGAGACACAAATAGATGTTTACCTGATAAAATTATCAGTCTAATTCATTAAGGAGTCTGGATTCTTTTTTCTAGTTAATAAACAGCAACAATAAAAGAATAGAGTTCTATACCAGGTCTTGGAAGAAGATATTATTAGAATAAAATTTCAGAATTTCTGTATATTAAAACTTTCCTAAGCAAAAATTTATTTAAGCCAGCACTAGAATCAACACAAAAGTGATTATTCACATAATTGACATTCATAATGTATAAATATACATTAAAAATTATTAAGAGAATTATTAAGATTAGGTTGATCTATACTTTTAATGTATACTAATCTAAGGGATAGGGAAAGATTCTTCCTCTCCTTAGGGCCTGTTCTCTAAGGGCTGTCTCCTCTAAGGAAACTGTCCCTTTCTTTCTCTGAGATGTGGCAATTTTATAGAATATGCACTTGCAGAATGGAGGTAGTGTTACCATTATTTATATATGCATATGCTCGTCTGTATGCTCCCCATGACTCTAAGAACATTGAGAATAAGGACACTCCTGGCACAGCGTGTGCCACCCTGGGGATGGTCAAGGGTCGAATGTTTTCTCTCATATGTGAAAGATAAGCTAAAATAAGGAAAAAAGGGGGAACCTCATGAAAACAGAAGGCAGATCCGTGGAGCAGAGAAGGGAATTGAGGAGGAAAGAGGGGGGACAGAGAAAGGGAGGAACTGCAGAATGAAACTGACCAAATTATGCTATGTACATATTCGAATATATCACAGTGAATTTCAATTTTCTGTACATCTATAAAACACTAATTTAAAAACTATAAATAACTCAAAAAAGCTTAACACCAAAATAAAAACAAACAAAACAAATAACCCAATCAATAAATGGACAAAGGAAGTGAACAGGCACTTCACAGAAGAAGAAATACAAATGGCCAATAAATATATGAAAAAATGTTCAATATCTCTAGCAATTAGAGAAATGCACGTTAAAACTACACTGAGATCCCATCTCACTCTAGTCAGAATGCCAATTATCAAGAATACAAGTAACAATAAATGTTGGTGAGGATGTGGGGGAAAAGGGTACACTCATAACATTATTCATAGAACTGCAAATTGGTGTAACCACTCTTTTTGAACCACACTCGTTGGTATATATCCAAAGGAGATAAAATCAGCATACTATAGTGACATAGCAATATCAACATTTATGGCAGCTCAACGCACAATAGCTGAGCTATGGAACCAACCTAGGTGCCCTTCAATAGATGAATGGATAAAGAAAACGTGGTATAGATATAAAATGCAATATTACTCAGCCATACAGAAGAATGACATTATGGCATTTGCTGGTAAATGAACGGAACTGGAGAATATCTGCTAAATGAATAAGCTAGTCCCCCAAAAAACAAAGACCGAATGTTCTCTCCAATATGTGAATGCTAACACACAACAAGGGGTGGGGGAGAATAGGAGTTCAGTGGATCAGACAAAGGGAATAAAGAGAAGGGGGGGGGGTGGTAGGAATAGGAAAGACAGTGGAAAGAATTGGACATGACTTTCCTACATTCCTACATGAATACATGACCAGTGAAACTCTACATCATGTACAACTACAAGACTGGGATCCTAAATCAAATATTATACTCCTTGAACATATAATATGTCAAGACATACTCTACTGTCATGTATATGCAAAATGAATGAAAAAACAAATTTAAAACTATGAATAAATATAAGTAAGACCAGGAGAGTAGAGGAAGAGGAACAGAGGAGGGAAGAGGAGAGGGACTTAAGTGGAGCAAAGTATGTTCCATACATATTTGATTACACCAAAATGAATGTAACATAGAATTATGTAGAACTATAATGCACTAATAAAACATAAAAAATTATTAAATAAATGGGTGAATGAAATTAAAACTAAATGTTCTGAAATGTGTGTCATGATGGAAAAGGATTTAAACAGGTGCCAAAATACTCTCTTTTTTCCCTGGCAGTTGCAAAACTAAATTTAAGTCCTGACTATACTGAAATTCTGAGTTACTCAACTGATCTAGGCCTCAGTTTCCTCCTATGTGAGGTGGGAATAATATTAAGAATGAAACTGACTTTGCAGGATTCTTATACAAATTAAGTGAAATTGCGGATGTGGGAATATTTGCCAAACCATAAAACACCTTGTAATGTATACCAAGAGAGGTGTCTTTGTAGTAGAATGGTTACAAATCTAGTATTGATTGCTCTTAGGCCGATTTCGGCCATATGATTTTGAAGTTCTTCCCATCAAGAAAATGGAGTCTATTCTTCTACTTCACCTCCTCTCCAAGAGAGGCTGGTCTTGCAACTTGTTTTGGTCCATAGAAAACATCAGAAGTGAGAGAATGACCATTCTGAGCCTAGGCTTCTAGAAGTATTGCCAATATCCATTTGCTCTCTTGGAACCCTATCACTGCCAGGAGAACAAGCCTGGATTATTTTATGGACATTGGAAGATGACATGGAGGTGCTCATTCATCTCAGCTGAGCCAATCCTAGTCCAGGCTGTAGGAGCAAACCTACCAAGACCAGCAGAGCTGCTCCCTGCCCCACAGCTGCCTGCAGCTATCAGTGTGAGACTAGCCAAGGCCAGGAGAGTCACCCAGAAGGTCTTTGGATTCCTGAGGAGAGATAAAAGCTTATGATTCTAAACCACTAGAATTTGCAGGGGAGGGGGGCAGACTTTGGTAGCAACAGCTAATAGATATAGCAGTTTCCCCTCAATGAGAGTCTTTGAGAACATGTCCATAAAGAAGTGGTAATAGTCAGGAAATGTATGAGTCTTAAGAACCAGTGACTGCTATATGCTGCAGGTTCCCCCTAGCCTTCTGCAGCATTTCCAGGGTGGTTTTAGCCACACCTCCTGGCTGACCTCAGTACCAGGGCTTCTGATCTCAGCAGAACAACTGCCCTTAATTCACAGATCAGGATACAAATGGCTAGGCTTCTGTTTCCAAGATACGATCTAAAAAGAAAACAAGAAATGGCTTCTTGGACACTATCAAACCTCTCTTTAAGCATGCCACCTTTTTTTAAATATAGCTTCTGAAACCAACCTACCCTGCCTGACATTTAAAAATCAGCTGATACAAGACAGCAGGAAAGTATTAGTTAGCCAAAGTAGAAAACAGATCAGACGCTAGATCATCAGAAGCCTATAAAAATCACAAATGCACAGGAAAATCTGCCATGGAAAGTGGAAAGAGAATAAGACAGAGATGAAAGGGTGACCTGTCAAAGTGATTTTTATGAGTTAGTGTACCATTGCTCACAGAATTCTGGCCATGTACAGCCAAAGCTAATGAAATGCCATTAGTAAATATTTTGAAATAATTACAGACCCACGGATTAGTGGAGTTTTGCTATATATTTGCTTTTTGTTTATTTCCTGATGCAAAAAAACCCCTCCCAAAGAATATGCATAAGCATAGGAGAAAAGCTTAGAATTCCCCAGCCATCATTTTTCTCACAATGAATAGATTATATTTACAGGGTTACAAGAATGTGAAGCAATTCTACAACTCCTACAAACATATTCCCACCTTGCTTAAAAACTCTATCTTCTCCAAACCCAGACTTTCCTCTTCTTTCTTACCAGAAGACATCAGCGGCAAAGTTTCTCAGAAAGGTCAGTGAAATTTAAGAAAAAATATTTGCTTTAAGATGGCAAGGCTGGTATCCAGCAACCATAAATGCAGGTCCCATTGTTGCAAACTGGCACCACCTGGTGCCAATGTTACCCTTCCAATGAGATCTTCCCTGAAAGTCCAGTGGAAGACTCTAGGGAACCGTTCAGCATCTACCCAGCCTCCCTCCAAATCCCTTCCTGTACAGAATCACACCTTCAAAAAACTGCCATGCAGCTCAGGAGTCTGATGGGATTGAGAGTTAGCTCACGGGCTGCACTTGCACAAGCCATAATTTCAAAATTGAGTTAAGTGGGAGAAGAGTCATCATGACAGGAATCCATTTCTGATAGGGCCTCTCATGGTAGAGGTGGCCAGCTCTAAGGCTGTCATGTATTGCAGCAGAGTCACAGTCCAACAAGCCACTTCAGATGGGGGCAGAGGTAAGAGCTCCCTAAGTAGCCCATTTTGGTGCATGACTTTGAGACATTGGCTTTTTTAACTCTTTAAACGATTCTGTAAATCTTTAATTCAGTATATATCACTTTTTTCCTATATTAACTGGAATACATTTTCTTCTCTGCCTTGGATCTCTAAGAAGTAACTTAGTAGAATTTTTCTTGTTCTCCTTTCCATACCTAAAACTCCATTCCCGCCCATAATTCTTATGGCACTTGACTTTTTATTGTGTAACTTTTAGGCATATCTTAACCTTTTCCTCAAGTTGGAAGCTTTATGGAAGACACTTGTCATTTTCATCTTTGATTTTCCTGTAGTATTTGGCAGAGTGCTTGCTGAGTTGAACTGAGGTAGGTTCCCATAGCCAGGTTTTGAATTATCATGTGGTTTTATGATTCCAGATTCTGTATCTTAAACCATGCTTACACTGCATCTTTATTCATGGCAGATTCAGTTACTCTTTAGAAATATTTATCCTCATTTCTTCACTTTCATGGTAATTATATATTTTGTGGCTCCATTGACATTAGACTTGACTATATGGCTATTTTTCACTAACACAGGGGCAGAACATTAGTACCCACTACCTTTCAGTACTGGGCTCAGCTCTGCCATGTGCTCTGGTCAATCAGATATTGGCAGGCATGGTAAGATAGAGACTCTTGAAACATTCTTGTCTTTCTGTTATTTCCACAAAACATGCTGCAGATATCCACTGGTTCAAGAAAGAAGATAAAAGATTCACATCTCCAGCTGGGTCCAGTCTGAAAAAAACAACACTCAACATCTCCCAGTTCCCTAAAGGCAATACATGCTTACTGTTTTATATCACTAAAATTTTGTGATGGTTTGTTTCTCAGTATTGTTGTGGCAATAAGTCATGTTTCTCGGAAGACAAGAAAGGAAATTCTCTCTTTCAAAGATTATTTGTATTAGAAAGATAAGGCACAGCCTCATATGAAATTTAAAACTCTCTTCTAACTCATCTCTTTCTCTTGACACCCCTCTTCCTTCTTGAGACAACTTTCTAATTTTCATAGAAATATATAATGCTCAAGGCCCATCCATTTCTCACTTTATCTTAACACTCTCCACCTTTCAATACAGTGACTCAAGAATTTTGCTTCTCTTTGGGAAGCGTTTTCTTCCTTTGAGTATCATTTTCAGAGACTTGAGTCACTTTCTGTGGAAAATTCCCCAAACTCTATTCCTATTCCTATTTTTTTCCTTGTGTCCTAGCCACTGAATTCTCTTTACCATCAGACTGTCTCTGATTGGCATTCCTCCTGGTATTTCCTACACAGAATGCACCAAATCGCACTCAGCAATGTCTTCTTCAGACTTATCCTTTTGTTACCTCTTTCTTTTATTTACCATCTTTCAGGTCAAACACCCACAAAATATCAGTAACAAATAATTATCTTCCTCTTACCCAATCACACACATTTAATAACTACCAAACATCTTGCAGTTGAAATCATTATGGCTTTGATAAGCACTCAGAGGGGAATCATTTAGGTAAGCAGAGCTTTCAAGTTAAGGGAATACTATTTGGAATACCATTTGGAAAGTGAAGAGTGACTTTGGTAATGTGACTCTGCTCTGAATGCATTCTCTAATTTCAGAATTGCTACTATATATGATTTTTTAAAAATTGGGATCCGGGTGGTGATGGACAGATGGCAGAGGCTCACCTGTACTAATAAAAAAGTCTGTGGGTAATCATTTGATGGAGGGAGGGAGGACACAAGGCAACTGCAGCCATTCTCACTTGGGTTAGCAAAATTAAAGGCTGATTTCCTGTGCTGGCCTATTCAAAAATCCATGGCTAATCAGAAATGTAAGCAATATTAATTCAAACTGGCAAAATAGGGATTAAAACTCACCACGCAGAACACAGCCCATAAAAACATTTTGCAACTCTTTTTTTTTCCATTCCAAAAAGGATACAGCACTATCAATTTTCACATAGGCATTTAATGAAGAACCTCTGAAGAGACCTTGGATATAAATTTTGAATAGTACGATTTATTTACTCATTTAATAAAGTCTCAGTCTTCCCCTAAATCTGACTGAATTTCTAACCCATTGTACATTATTGAGAGATGTTCTATCACGGGTAGCAATGAGAATTCTGAGCATAGCCTCTAGGGAACAGGCAACCAGAGCCTATCAGAGTTCCTTATTCAGGTGCTGAGATAAAATTGACTGAAATATATTTAATGGGTTAACTATAGGCATGAACAATAAGTTTACAAAATATATGTGGGGTGTTTGACAAAACAAGAGGCTAACTCCTCTTCCCGGCCCTCAGTGTTAGCATGCACACACACACACACACACACACACACACACACACACACACACATTTATTTTCACATTCCATTACCTATACAACATGGGGTTTTATATGTTTATTTTTACTTCATGGTGTCTTTTATTTTCTGATCTAGATAAGATTTGGTGTGTGTGCGCGCAAATGAAAACTGGAAATTCAGAGTAACTGAATCTGCCATGAATAAAGATGCAGTGTAAGCATAGTTTAAGATACTGAATATGGAATCATAAAATCACATGATAAATCACATTTATATTTGATATATTTGTATTTATGTTTAATGAAGGGTAAGCTCCCTGTCCTTACTCCGTGCCTAGCCCTTGTTTTTTACCCAATGAGTTTTGAGCCTGCACCAAATTTTACCCAGTTGAAAAGATCTATACCAAGCAGACCACAGTGATCAAAAGGGGACTGGAATGAGATTTTTAGAGGTGTCTGTGTGCCAGGGAATGTGGAGAGAAAATGACTGTATTATACCAGCAGTTAGGTCACAAAATCACCCTGAGCACTGTCCTCACAATAGTGCACACCCTTCCCTTGGCATCACCACCAATTACGGGCAAACCCGCATTTAATACTTTTAAAGTTAATGCTGAACAGGTGCCACCCATGAATATGCTGTGTGTCACAAGACTTTTAATGTGAAGTTGTATACATGTGCATGTGACCGTGTATTACACATCTGCAGTATTTAGGGAAGATGGGGCCAGTGAGATTCTAAGAAAAGAAAGTATCTGAAAGTGAGGTGCACAGATCCCAGGGATCTGAAAGACCATGTGACTTGGACAGGTGAAAGGCGCGCCTCCAGGTGGGGCAAAGTCACTGTTGCCAGATGCCTGTCCTGCCCTGCTTAGAAGCTTGCACTTGACAGAGAAAGCTCTGAAAGTTCTTTACACAATGAGACAATATGATTCTGCAGCTGATTACACATGGTCCTCTAACAGTGTGGAAAGAGAGGCCTGGGGTAGAGGCAGTGCTAGAAGCAACTGGATTAGGTGGAGACAGTTTGTGGCAGTTTCTACCCTGTACTTCAATATAAGAGTCCTCAATAGGTCTATGCTCAAAGTTTTCATGCAATTTTTCTGAATTGCCAATATATTAAAAAACACACAACATATGCCTGAGGTCTATTCAATAGACTGATCAAAAATCTGACAATAGAAATTTTGAAAAAGGTATTTTCATAAGCTTATGAGCCCTTTTTATTCAACATACTTTGTACCCTCTGATTTCTACCAAAAATCCTTGTGTGTACAAATATATGCATCTGTACACACATTCAACATATATATGCAATTACATGTATATAAATGTACGTACACTTACATGTATACATATGAATGTGTGAAATATTTTATAGGTAAAATTTTTAGTCAGCTTTTGACCAGAGATTTTTAAATTGTGAAGTGAAGAAATCAGAAGGTATCAGAAAATATATTTTTAAAATGGTGCAGATTTAGTTATCTATGTTTGGAAAATATAAGTTCAATAAAGTAAAAACAATTACTTTCTCATTGATTTTTTTCCTTTGTAACAAAAAGAACCAAACTTTTATAGAGTATTCTTATTAAACTAAATTTTAAATCTCTAAAAAAAATAAGATTTAAAAATACTGTGTTCACTATTAATTTTATGATAATAGCACAGAAAATATTAATATAGTAAATATTTTACAAAGTAAATTTATATTTGGTACATAAATTTATATATCACATTTATATTTGATATATTCGTATTTATGTTTAATGAAGTTACCAGAAAAGCAATTTTATGTTTACACTTTGTACCAAAAAATAATTAAAAATTAAACTGCTTTAAGCAATTTTCAAAATTTAGCTCTCTTAAATAATAACTGAGGATATGAAGGATGTAATTCTTATAGAATTATGAGAATTCAGATCCAAGGTATTTCCTCTGCTCAAACTATAAGAAGATATGCAATAGAAACTAATTTCAAAGACATAATTTGATAGATTCTCATGTTTAGACTGAAACAAATCATAACTTGCTTTTGCAACATTTCTGTCAGATTACACTTGCATGAGTCTAAGAAAAATAAAGCTGCAGTTCAGCGGCATCACATGCTGAAAACCAGCTTCTTCTGCACAAACTGAAGAAGAGACATTCAGTGTAGCTAGTTTCTTGTCTTTTCTGTTAGTTTTCGTGAAACCTCAGCCTTTAGTTATCATTTTTCTAAGACCTTGGATGAGTACTTTATTAGAAAATATTGTAAGAAGAGGATGTGACCCAAGCATCCTGAAAAGTGGGGGGCCCTCCATAGGTATTCAATATGTGTGTGTGTGTTTGTGTTAGTGTTTGTGTGCAGGCACACACACACACACACACACAGAGATTCAAATGAGAATTCTGTCTCTCTGACCATCTCTTTGTCAGTTCTCTGCCAGAGATGATTAGTACTGACTTCACTGGTCACTCTATTCTGCTCCACCTCAGAACCACCTGGACGATCGGCTCCCCCATGGTGTAGTATAGACAGTCCCCATTCTGAGTTAGGCATGGGATAATGCAGTTGACAAACTCTGCTGCAGTCCTGCCAACATTTGAAATATCCCTAACCCTTAAAACAGTGAGGGACTACTATCTCTTGGCCATCCTCATGGCAGGGAACATTCACGAGAAAGAGAGCATGATTCAAGGAGAAGTAGTAGAAAAAAATCTGAACTAAGCCCAAGAGAGGCTTAGCCAGCTGAAGTCACATCTGCAAATTTGACTCTTTTTTCTCCTACAGGTATGATGATGGACAAGGAAGGTAAGGACAATTGTCTGTCTAGAAAACCACTATAAGCATACAATTGAGTTACCCAAAGGAGTAATACACTATTTCTTGCCTTAAGTCATTGATTTTCATTTAGCAAACACACATTGTGCATCTACTGTGTGATAGAAACAATGTGGGAAAATTAAAGGAAGTAAGACTACTAGCAATCATTACTAAACACTCAGCACCAGAGCTGGCTCCAGGGGCATTCAACCTGGGCAGTTGCACAGGGCCCTGCCCTTGGAAAAGCATGCTTGGTTTAATACTCTGCTGGCATCATCTTAAAATTCTGGATTATTTTGTAGCAAAGGGTCCTGTTTTTTATTTTGCTCTGAGCTCTGTGCTAGGCAGTCTTGGGAAACTTACACTCCTAGGGTTAACCCCAGGGTGGGGCATGCTCCCAGTGTCTTCATCTCCCCTGGTAAGCAACACCATTCATACATAGGAGAGAATCTTTGCTGAGAGTGGAGAGATTACCATATATCATCCCTGTGCTAAAACTCACCAGAAATTTCTTCTTTGGGGCAATTTCTTATTGTCTATTTCTTGTGTCTAGTTCGTCACCATAGTTTCACCCCCCCCCCAATCTTGCTATATTAGGGGCCAATTCAGGGGGAGCAGATATATCACAGCAGTTTGTGGAAAAGGTACAAACAATCAGGTGTCAGGAAATATTTCCTGGGAAAGCCAAGGGCTGACAGTCTATTTTGAGGTATGGTCAGACATAAAAATGCCTATATACAAGGTTGAAAGCTACAAGTGCCTTCATCAGTGTATGTGTATAAATGTGTGTGTGAGTGTTTGTATGTGTAGCCTCCAGGACAACATTGCATATTAGGTAAGTATTAAAGAAGGAAGAGGTAGTAGGACAGAGAGGCAAAACACCAGGGTACAAAGGGAACAATGTGAGCAGATGCCAGAAGGTAAGAAGATCAACAATCACCCCCATCACTTTAGATTTCAGAGTTTCTGATTAATGAGACACAACCAGTAAGTCTAGGCAAATATTCCAAAATCCCTAAATCTCTGAAATTTGAAATACCTCCAGTCCCAAGCATTTTGGATAAAGGATATTGAAGCTGCACTGGTATTTTTTTTAAAGAATATGTATTATTTTACTTGTAGGTGGACACAATACACTGTATTTTATTTTTATGTGTTGCTGAGGATTTGAAGCCAGTGCCTCATGCTTACCAGGTGATCGCTCTACCACTGAACCCCAGCCCCAGCCCTGTACTATGAATTTATTGATGAGGAAAACTGAGGCATGGGGTGGTAAGGTGCTCTGCCAAAGGGATAAGGAAGTGGAGAGACCAGGATTTGAACTTGGATTTTTTTTCTAACTGCACATCCATGTGTTGGACAATGGTGGTATGCTGGTTTTTCCATAGGAAGACCAGAGCAGGTAACTCAGTTGGCTAGAGTACAGGGGAGAGGATGAGGATTAGCAGGAGATAGGTGAGAGAGTTTAATTCAATCAGATCAGTCCCTAAATAGTTATGGACTCTTTCTTATGGGGCAAAGGAGAAACATGAGCGTTTACATTTAGGAGATTTATTATTGCCTCAGTGCATAAGGCACTTTGGAGAGGGACAGGAAAAGTGTGACAAAGATACTTGAGGTTCCTAAAGTCCTACAAAGGTGAAGTAATAGGATTCATAATAATGAGAGCTCACGTTTATCCAGAATTTACTCTGTCCCCGGCACTGTGCTAAGCACTTTGCTCCCATTCAATCCCCATCAAAATACTACAAAATAGATACTTTTACTTCCTCCATATTATTGATGAGAACTTTATGGAGGCACAGAAGGTTTAAGTAACTTATCCATCATGTCCATGGTCACACAGCCAATGAGTGACAAAGATATTACATTTAAATCAGTAAAAATCTTAAGATCTCTTTTTAACTCAAAAAAAGATACAAAGAAAGGAAAGAAAAATTGGAGGAAGGAAGGAAGGAAGGAAGGAAGGAAGGAAGGAAGGAAGGAAGGAAGGAAGGAAGGAAGGAAGGAAGAAAAGGAAAAGGTTCTAAAAGACATTTAAAATGAAAAAAAATACATATCCTATTAAAGAATGCTAATTTTCAAAAGAGCCAGGAGGGTAGTTTTAGATTTGAGAACATATTATAAAGCAATACCATTTAAAATCTTTGGTTCCTGGCACAAAAACAGGAATACAGATCAATAGAACAGATTGGAAAATCCAGAAATAGAATAGTGTTTTTAAAAATGTAACACATGATAACACAAATTCTCATAATAAATATATCAGGAAGAATTACTTAATAAACCAAAGTGGAATAACTAGCGAATAATTTGGGGAAATAACCAGGTGATATGCGTTCTTGACAAAGTAAACAAAATTATTCTCCGCATGGATTAGGGAGTTAAATACAAAAATTGAATGACAGAAAAATCAGCAGGAGATGGAATAGAATATTTATCAGATTTGTGAAAGAACAGTCACTTCAGCTTTGAAGCAGTGGAATAAATCATGAAGGGAAAGACTGACAGATTTGAATACATGAAAAATTTAAAACTTCTGTACAATGAAAAAACACAAGACTAAAATAAAAAGGACATTATTCTGAGGGCAGTATTTGTATTCCCCATGACAAAGAGAGCTTTAAAACCCAAACGATATATACCTTCATTCAAATGTATAAGAAAACATCAGAGCTCAAAATATAAAAGGTAAAATGTGAAAAAAAATCAGTAAAAAGAGAAAAAAAATCGTTCAGCCCATCAACAAATTCAAATACAATGTGAGTAAAGCAAACTTAACAGAGTTTTTCCAGGGTTAAATGGAATTCAGTCCTTACTCCATTTTGGAGGTATTATAATGGATATAAACTTCTTTAAAATTAGTAATGTGTAGCCATAATCAGACTCAAAAATCACACTGGTTTTCATAAATCAGCAATTAAACTTTGAGCACATTACATTCTGGAATATTAAAAGCAACAAAAGATATGACCATGAAGATGTTTATCTGCTGTTGTTTACAATGGCGAAATACGGGGTGGGGGTGGGGGAGGTCTGAGTACCCACAACTACAGGGACAGCTTGAGACACTGTGACAGGGATTGTTGGCCAGGGTGAGAGGGTTTGAGCTTTTCTGGAGTGCCATCCAATGGGATGGAGCAAGAGACAGTGATGTGGCTGGAGGGAAAAAATATGAAGGGGAAATCATGTAACCCTGTCCTTGGTCAAAGCCTGCACATGCTTATTGATGGAGGGGAGCAATATGGTAGAGGAAAAACAGTGAAACTTTGAGAAACAGAGGAAGGGAGAGAAGAATAGAGGGTGGGAGAGGGGAGAGTAAGGGAGGTGGTGATGGCAGCTGGAATGAGGTCCTGAACAGAAAGTCAGCCCCAAAGGCATGCGTGGGAAAGTGGACTGTGGAGACAGGGACAGCCACCTCCAAGGAGAATATGCAGAAATAAAGAAAAGCACATTCAAAGTGAAGCAGGAACAATTCCATCCTTGGAGAATGTCTTCCTCAGGTGAGCCTTTCTGGGTCTGAAGACTGTGCTGCCTGACAGTGGTGATGCTGTCATTCTGTCACATTGTAACAGTATTTGTTGGGTGGGTATATCTACTCCATCAGTTCTCAGCTATGAAAGGAGCAATGAGCAGAAGGGCCACCAGGGGGCAGGTTTGGCACTGGGAAAGAAACTTCAAAGATAATGAAAAAAAAGTCTTTTTTTTTTTTTTTTCCTCTTCCTTTCAGCACGGGATCCATTCTTTATTTTGCAACAATAAATACTGCATCAAGTCCAGAGCAATTTCCTTAATGGTTGTGCTGTGGGTATGAATTTTGTTCCATAAACTCAGGTGTGCAAGAAATGTCATCATACTTTATTTCCTTTAAATAAAATTAAATCCCATCTCAAGCCTGTGTCCTACTAGGCCAGGTTGAAAGTCAACCTCTGTCATGGTTATGGCTCCCACAGCACCGGGGGGTCCTGCAGAGGTTAAAGGCGAACGTTTAGGTTGTTGGTGCTTCCTTGGTATCACTGAACTAGGATCTGGACCAACATAACTTCTTGGCACACTGTGGCTGTGCTGTGCCATTACCAAAGATATAGGCAAAAGTTCCAGCGTCTGGAACACAGAGATGGGGACAAGTACCTGCTCAGGTCACCCAATGCAGAGAAGCTGGCATGATCCCCACCTGTACAGATCTTGTCTCCTGCTCTTCTTCAGCTCGAGGGCAATTTCTCCTCCCTCCCTTGTTCCTGTATTTTTGGCTCCTCTATGCTACCTTCACGGGTCACCTCAGGCTTTCAGAAAAGGCAGGAAGAGGGAAGACTCCAGGTCAGGCAAGGCTTAAGAGGGGCTTCATGCCCAGAAGCCCTGCCTCGCCCTGAGGATGGAAAAAGGGAACAACACAGGAAAGAGAATTCATCTATGTATCTTCACTGTGCTGTCACCTTTGCCACAAGGTCACAGTCCTAAAAATACCTTCTTTTAGGTCTGACAGCAGGTGACAGTTTTCTCTTTCTTGCAGATGACACAGAGCTCAGGTGTCCCTCAGAGCAGGAAGACAAAGAAGTGACACACCCTCATGTCTAGGAGTGTCCAGGGTCACAGGCGTGGAGACAGATAATTGAGGAATGATGATTTAGGTGAAATTTAAGCTGACGGAAAGCCTGAAATACCACTGCCAGATATATAAATTTAAAAAATATTTTCCAGTATTTAAAACATCAAAATCAAAAGACAGTTCACATAGTCTCTGTAACTATAGCTTCTTCTAAAAGAGAAGAACCGGCAACCCAAACCCTCATTCCCATATGGCAGTCATTACCAGGAGCTGTGTAGAGATTGCTCCCTTGACTTGGGCCAGTTCTCTCCAGTTTGCCACAGTCCCCACTAATCCCTGTTGTATTACATCGACCTCTTCATAGATTCAACATTCCCATAGATTCAGCTTCTATAGAAATTTGGGTTTGCAACTCCTGAGTGAATAAACTAAATGACACTATACTCAGGGACACAGTGGTTAAGTGTTACATGAACATTTAATTAAGTCTCTTCATTTCCTCAATCCTCACCACTCTGTTATATTTGAAAATTCAGAATTATTTCAGTTGGACTTAATGACGTAAACAGAGTAAAGAAACTGAAGATTGAAATGTGGTTGATATATAAATGCTATAGACAAGGCCTACAGTACTTGGGCACAGAGCATAATATAGTCCCACCTTGCACATATGTAGAATGGCAGACCCAAGGGACAAAATGATGTTTGTAAGATGCAGCTGTAGCAGCGTTCCTTAGCCTCATTTCCATCACTGTGACGGAGGGTGCTCGTGGATTAGCCACTCGCGACTGAACCACTGTTCAGTGGGCATGAGCCCAAGAGGCCACCTACAAGGAAACCCTTCTTTAAAGAAAGGGCCTCATCCTGACCACCATGAGATCAGCCTCAGACAGCTTCCTTCTGCTCAATTTTAATTTTCAACAGATGAGCCAAGCTGAGAACTTCTCCCACAGTAATTAGAATAGTCCAACAGAAGCAAAAGAGAGAAGGCTATTAAACTCAGAAGAGAAAATATATAAAAGAAAGAAAAAATATATTTTTTTAAAATAAGGACATCTGGACTTGACTATTTCCTGAAGAATTAAGTCATTACTCATGAAAAAATCTTCTATCTGTGTTTGTAAATATTTAAAGGTCAAAAAGCAATATAATGAAGCAAGTAAATAAATATGTGAATTAATACTAACAACAAAATGTGTATTGTCTGTGTGTTGAAAGATGCTGTTAAATACAATAGAAAACTTGCTGTGAATTTTCCCCATTGTAAATGCATAATCAACAAGAATTTTGCTGGAATGTTTTTGTTTTTGTTGTTGTTATTGTTTGTTTATTTGGTTGAAATTTTATAAATTTATTGGAGTAGCTACTTAGACTGTGACTAAACACTAGGGAATAAAGATGAGCATAAAAGCCACAAAACACTGGGAGTACCCCTGTTCCTCAGCCAAAGAGACACCCCAGCTTCTCCAGCTGATTTACAAAGGCTACTCTCATGTGGGAAGAGCCTTGTGCATGCAAGGCAAGCACTCTACCAACTGAGCTGTATCCCCAGCCCATGGCTCTTGGACCTTTAAATGCAGAATGACACCTGAATAAAACTGATAATAACTACAATGTCTGACAAGCTATGCACAGTCATATCTCTACCTGAGACACTACTCAAAAGAGAGGTATTTTATCTCAGGTCTTAATAGCATGGGAAAAAAAGTACACAGTACTTGCAATATGTAGGAAATTCACTGTTTAGGCATTTTTGAAATCATATCCCAGACACCAGCAGAGCAAGTCACATCCAGAAACTCTTGATTTAAATGGAACTTCTAGATTAGACTCTCCTTAAATATGAAATTTGAAGCAATGTCAGCTTACAAATGATGTCTACCCACTAAAAAGCTGAGGATTTTTGAAGACTGTATTATTAATTATATGTCAAAAAAATTTTAAAAGACCTATTTTTTTAATTATTATTTTTTAAACTTCTCTACACTTTAAGATAAACAGGGCTTTTTCAATACATAATCCAAAAATGAGAGATTGGAAATACCATTATCACAGATGATGATTAAAAACAAATCAGAATCGGAATTCTCAATCAGAATCAGAAGCTCTCGAAATTTTTATGAACCACATGTATACACACCAACAATATGCAGAGACACAAGAGAGCAGAAAGCATTATATATGTCAGAGAGGAGAGAGGAGTCCAGACATTGAAAGTGAAAAAGAATAATCAGGAAATGAATGGAGCAAGACAAGGGACATTGACATCCTGCCTACAATCCCAAGAAGTGGCTGTTTGTACATCTGTGAGGCTTCTATAGAGGTAATGACCATGCCCAGATCATGTAGTCTTGTCTTCAAGAACTGTCAATCAAAAGCCTGTCAGTAACAATACAAAATTCTCTCTAAAGCTATCTGGAATATAATATCAAGCTATATTATTAAACAAGCAATAAAACAACAAACCCATCTAGTAGATTCTAAAAGATTTATTCTTCCTTTACTGTGGAGGAGAAAGTAGCCTATAATAAATGACCAGCATTAGTTACAAATCTGCACATCAGCAGATTTTTTTTTAAAGGTTCAAATGACCATGCAAGAATAAAAAATGACAGCTTGTTAAGTACTTTCAAGAGTAAATTTTCTTGGTATAAAGAAGAATTATTTATGAAACGCCAACAAAAGAGGAAATCTGCCTCTGAACATTGACTAATGGTGAGGCAAAACAAACTAATAGAATTTTCAGTTACATCTGTGGAGCTTATGCATCCAATTTATCTTTCCATTCCATTCCAGCATCCGCATCCTCAAGATCTGATCACTGTGGACCAGCTTTGGAAGAAACAATCTTGCACAAACTTATTTTAGGCTGTGGCTTTAGCATGTAAAGTACAGCTCTATTTCGATGCCTGAAGTTTTGAGGGATTCCTAGGAAACCAGGAGATCTCACTGTGAACCATCAGAGCCATGACCCTGAAGTTGAAACCAGTGCAGATGGTGCACACATTGTGGTAGATGAGATAAAAGTAGAGGCAGAGACAGACACAGAGGTAGAGACAGAGATAGAAACAGTTGTAGAGGGAGAAGGGGGGGGGGCGGAGAGAGAGACACATGCAGAGAAAGTATGGAGGTCAAGATCAAAAGAGAAGAAGAGAAAAGGGATGTCAACTATATGTTATAGCTGGGGAAATACATGAGAAAAAAATAATAGTAGGCATATTGATTGAATATTGTTTAATCATGGTCTCCAAAGTAGACCATCTCCTGTGGTTCTAGGAGAAAAGATGAGAATGTCTTTTAAAAATTAAAAATCTCAAACTTACACATAAAAAACGTTGTGTGTATATTTTAAATGCACATACTGTGTTTATAAAGTAATACATGTAGACAAATATAAAAGAAAAGGCACAGTTGTTCTTTAACTACTAGCTAGCTTCTGCTTAAAATAAAACTTATGGCTTTCTGGGTCAATAATTGTACACTTCTACAGTATTATTAGTATTTTGTTACTATTTTCAAAAAAGTAATATAAATTAATTGTAGAAAATTAGGAAGTTGCATAAAAATTTTAAAAGAGAAAGCAATATAAATTTGTCTTTAAAATATTTTGATGCCTATTATCTGCTCTTAATCCAAGCACAGAGTATTTAATGTATTTATGTATTATGTATATATGCACATAATTTTCCAAATTGGTATCATACTATATTGGCTGATTTATAACTTATTTTTTTCCCAGCAATGATATATTATGACTATATTGCTGTGGAATGGAATACCAATTGTCTGAACACTATAAATTTGTGTATAAATTCTTTATTAAAATTTAAGCAATTCCCTATAGCTGAATATTTAGTTACTTCTAAAATTTAGCTATTTTAAATAATAGCTATAAACTTCTGAGTAGCTTTTCACCCCTCACAATTCTATAACTATTCAAAGGAATAAATTTGTAGAAGTGGAATTTTTGGAAGAAAAATATATGTAAAATCAAAGCATGTAATGTGTTTTATAAAGTTATTCTTTAAAATAAAAGGTACAAATTTATGTGCCCATAGGTAGCGTATAGGAATCCACTGAGACTTTCATCAACCATAAGAAGTACAGTTATTTGCCAATTTAATTAGTGAAAGGTATCATGACCTAGTTCCTAATGTGTTTCCTCATTTTAGACAAATCAGTGAAACTTCTCTGGTCATTTACTTAGTACAGGGATCTCAGTACTAGAAGTGACATTAGACTGAGTTAGGAATGTACCTTAGGACCACTATGGGGGCTTTGGATGCCAAGCAGAGGTGACTAGATTTTATTATGTGGACTAGTTGTTCTCAAGGGATAGTACTACACTTGTAAGCAGTATCTTGAAAATAGGTGCAAATATTTTTTATTTTCATGATGTTTGGGGATTACTATTGGAATTCAGTGAGTGGACATCAGATTCTCCAGCTGCCCTCAATGTGTAGGGCAACCTTGAGCAGCAAAGAACCGGCCCAGGACTTGCCCAGCTTTCAAATGTTCTACTGAAAATGCAGGAGATGAAAATCCTGATTATAATCATTCAAGCCTTTCAGATAACTCTGTTTTCCATGCAATGTCAAATACTCTGTATCTATTTTTTTTTAAACCACTGTTTTCTACTACCACATAAAGCAGTGGGAAATGTATTTTCTTCAGAGTTTTATTAAGATCTGTATACCATTTTTAAAAATATTTAATATCTTACCTTTATTTTGTTTATTTAGATTTTTTTTTTTAATGTGGTGCTGGGGATTGAGCCCAGTGCCTCATGCATGCTAGGCAAGTCCTCTACCACTGAGCCACAACCCCAGCCCTATGCACCATTTTTGAAAATTATATTACCATTACCACACCACACCTTTCTTGTTATTTGCATCACCAACATCACCCACTTACAACAGGTTGCATTTGTGTATGGTTTACACTCACTAATTCTAAGAATATGTACAAGAATCTTATTACTTCTACATGTCTTGTGATATTGTCATACTCAAATACTGATGTGATGAAAAGCATTCTTATTATAAATGGATTTCTCCTTTATACTATATAATAGGTCTTATACAGTATTTATGAAATTATGTATATAAGTAAACCATATTTTCTATTGGTTTCATCTTAGGAGGGTAAAGAGAACATTATTTACTAGGAAGAGTGGTCATTGGGTCTGACAGGTTTAAAAATGGCTGCTTCAAAGAATGAGGAGCAATTCAGAGTCCTCCAGCAGGAGAGTGAAGATAATGCAAAGGTTCAGGTAGGAAAAGGATGACTTTATGGTAGCTGTGGTGGCACACACCTGTAATCCCAGCGTCTGGGGAGGCTAAGGAAGGAGGATAACGAGTTCAAAGCCAGCCTCAGCAAAAGCAAGGCACTAAGCAATGCAGTGAGCCCTGTCTCTAAATAAAATACAAAATAGGGCTAGGAATATGGCTCACTGGCTGAGTGCTCCTGAGTTCAATCCATAGTACCAAAAAAAAAAAAAAAAAAAGGAATGACTATGACATTTGACATAAAATGGATGGATCTGGAGACTATCAAGTTAAGAGAAATAAGGTAATTCAAAAAAACCTAAGGTTGAATGTTCTTTTTGATATGTGGATGCTAAAATACAACAAGGGGAGGAGGGGAAGAATAGAAGTTCAACTGATTATGCAAAGAGGAGTGGGCAGAGGAGAGGGGGACAGGAAAAGGAAAGACAGTGAACGAGTCTGACATATCTTTCCTGTGTACATAGATAAATATACCACAGTGAATCTCCACATCATGTTCAACCACAAGACTGGGATCCTAATTAAAATAAGATATACTCCATGTTTGTACGAATAAGTCAAATTGTACTGTACTGTCATTTTTAACTAAAAAGAACAAAAATTTAAAAATTAAAAGAAAATGAACTGGAGAAAGCATAGCAGGAGGCAAAGGGACCAGAAAAGAGGCAAATACAATCTAAACAGGGAACTAATGAAGATCTAGGATATCATAATGCCTAAAAGAATCAGAAAGAAACACATTCAGGGAGGACATCTTAAGAAGAGAAGTCACTGGAATTCAGGGCTTGAATATCCTTCAGTATAATGTCACAGAGTAACTGTCAAGGTATCAGATGCAGAGTGACTGATCTCAAAAACAGTCACATATGTGCACACATATTCGTAAACACACACACCCATTTATGTACACCAACACTCCAAACTCAAACTCATTATCAAATAATCCCTCCCCCTTCTCCTGCCAGAGGGAAGACTTATCACAACCAGTGATTCCGAAATCTGACAGCACAACCTGACACTAGTGTGAATCTAAGGGGCAAAGCCTTATTTGG
This sequence comes from Ictidomys tridecemlineatus, assembly GCF_052094955.1. Lineage (NCBI taxonomy): Eukaryota > Metazoa > Chordata > Mammalia > Rodentia > Sciuridae > Ictidomys > Ictidomys tridecemlineatus. The sequence goes on along the minus strand of NC_135478.1, from coordinate 30,252,311 downwards.
TTTATTTATTTGTTTGTGATTCTCCATCCAGAGTAAATCCTGAAACAAGTTTCAAGTGTGCATTAAGTGCACTGTAGGTTATAAATCACATACTTGTACTACAGTAAGCAGAAAACCATAGAGATCGACAATAGATATAGATACCTCACATCCACATTGCCACATTCATGCATATGAACCCACACAGAGAAAGACAATAATAGGAAACTAAGAACCCGAGGAACAACAATAATTTGTGTGCATCATACCTTGTTATTAATCAAAAGCATCCATGAGGATTAAAATTATATAATATTAGATCAGACAATAGGAAAAGGTGGTTTAAAATGGCAGAAAAGTATTTCCAAAATGGAAAGATGGATAGGAACCATAAGAAGATTGGGTATTAACCACATAAGAGAAGAGATAAAAGAGAATGTCTCAATTCATGTTTAATCTCCAATTAAGTTTAAAAAGTATATAATATTTTGAATTCTCTCATTTCAAATCATTTCAATTCCAAATGTTCTGAAAATAGAAAGTAACATAATGAGTGAAAAATATCCCCCGGTACAATGAAATGATCTGTTCATTTTCATCCTTACCTGTGCAATACTACTGAGTCAGCAAAACACAAAAAACACACTGTCCATTTGCTTTCTTAGAAATCAAAAAATTATTTCTAGTTTAGTGAGAAAGATGGCAATCATATCTTTCTCATCTGGAAGCAGTTTCTCTCCCTACCCTGTCAAAAATCACCAGTCGCATTCTATCAAAGTGAAAAATGTGCCTGTAAACCTCACCATTAAATTCTCACATTGTCCAGTTCCTGCTTCTTTTTATGGATTACTTACCATCTGAAATGTATTCTTAAGCACTTTCCTGTTTGTGCTGTGTGACAAAAATACAAGATAAATCCCAAGGACTATGCTAACCACCTGAAATGGATAGTGAAGTGCTTGTCTAGGCCCAGACACAGGTAACAACAGCCACCTCTCCCCATTTTTGCTGCCTGACCTCAGGTTTGACAATAGGTGGAATATGTATTAGTCACCTACTATGTCCCAGTGAAGGAGGTGTAATGCATCATGAGGAAACAGAAAATGACCTGCGGCAGGTAAGACTAGAGATGGACGTGGCTGAAAGGCAAGGCAAGATATTCTTTCTATTAATGTCAGGGCAAAAATTCCAAGTTCTTTATATTGGAAGAGAAAGCCCCATAACCCTGCTGCTCTCCTCCTCTCCCATCACTTCTCCTATGCACCGCTATGGTGTTGAACCCCATCCTCCCCACCTGAACCTCTGGGTCTTTGTGCTGTGATTCTTCTGGGCATGAATGCTTTACAATTGTTCTTTGTCTAGCATCCACGTGTTGTCTAAGACACAGCTCTAGGGATGCACGCCGAGGAAGATGTTCTTTCCACTTTGACTGCAAACAGAGTTTATCTCCATTTACTGGATGTCTCTTTACTCATTCCCTCCTTGAACATGAACTTCTCAAGGGCAGAGACAAAGTTCTTTGATGTTTGTATCTCCAGAGCATAACACAGTGAGCACTCAGTCAATGTGCACTGTTGCCTGACAGATAAGTCTGTCCTTTCCTTCAGAGGGCATGTAGGAGGGCTATCACTATAAAAGTTATTAAAATAATTATTGTTTTCTCCACTGAGGAGAGGAAGCAGATTGCAAGTCAGAGCCTTTTACTAACCAAGGGCATGGAGTCTCCTGCGTGGCTTGGGAGGGAAGACACAGGGATAAGGGATTGTTTAGGTTTAATGGTACCAAACCATCTTGAGTTTTGATGCTACAACATCCCTATGGGAACTCTCAAGTTCACTTTCAGCATACATTATGTTCATACTGCAGCGGGTGGGATCAAGTAGTCCTGGCTCATGAGACTTCAAAGTTCTTGGATTCTGGATTAGAGGCACGATAGTCAAGGTGTGGATGAGATACAGCTGGCCCTGGGGTCTGGGCTTCTCCCCATTCTAGATTTTCAGTTCTCAACAGCTTTTAAGCACATTCTGTTGGGTCATTAACTGAAAATCATTCCTGGAATTTCTTTCATTTTCTTCCTGGGAGCTTCTTGGGTATAATGCACAGGACTTCATTTGGTGAAGAGGACAAATGCTGCACACTTAGAAAGGATGTCAGATTGAGACTTCTAACATCCAACTGAGGGGATGCAGCAATCACTGAGATGCTCCCGCAGAGCTGAGACCAGGAGCTGTTCATCACACAACTTTCACCTTTGTCCTGTTTGTTACCAGACCACATTTTCTGAAGTTCCGTGGGAAACAGAACTTCTAACTAATTCTCCACTCATTTTGCAAAGAGCACAATTTTGTTTTGAATTTGAGTGTGTACCTCAAGTGTTGTTGATTTGTTAGATGGAATCATTTGACAAGTTGTTATTTTCTAATACAGTAGGAGCCACCTCTTGGAATCTTCAAGAGGCCACAACAAGTACAGAATTATCTATAGCATCAACCGACATGAGCATTGAGTTTATCTCATTAGAAAGAAAAAAATATAATTTCCTCATTACTTACCAAATGGAGTTTTTCCCAGAATTCTGGTCCTTCTTCCATCTCTCTAAGGCTTGGTGGAATGTACCAAAAGCAGATATTGGCATATTCAGGCTGAGGATTAAGAAAATTTGAAAGTTTCCTCATTACCTTAAGATTTATTTTAGAATACAACAAACAAATACTTCTTAAATTCTTAGGTCATCCCTTTTAGAGTTATCTTGTGTGTATAACTTTGATAACAAGTCAGAATCTTATAGAGTAGACATCCATTCTGACTAATTTCTAAGAACAGCCTATTGGTAAACCTTTTTCCCCATGTTTGCACCTAGGAGATTCTCTTACATAAAAGTGGGTACAGACCACGAACTTGGAGCTAACTCAAAGCCATGCTGACCATCAATCAGTGCCTTATAGACAGACATATGCTCAGGACCTTCCTTTTCAACAGTGATCCTTAAGTTATATTTTTTTTCACCACTATATCCTTTCAAAATTTCTTTTGGCAGCGAAAATTGGCCTTTTGTTACTAGCTGTACCTGATAAATACAAAAGCCCCTGTGAATTGAGAGCAGTGTGACATACTTGGGCTTCACTATCCAGCACTGCCGCAACCCTAGCCAATATTACTAAGGATAAAAATGAGAAGGCAAAGGGGGAGGAGAAAGAGGAAGAGGAGAAAGAAGGAGGAGGTAACAATGACGATGATATCATCTTGACTCCTGGTTCTCAAACTTCAGTAAAAATGTGAATAAACCAGGGGACCCAAGTTCCTGTGCTCAGATCCAGGGTCTTATTGAGGCTAAAGAGCTGACATCTTCTACAGTGGGTAGTATGTGATCTTTGTTTGGGAAAAATGGTATGAACTATGGGCTCTAGTTCAGTTACCTTTCCCACTAGCCTGTGTTCCTATCAGACATGATTTGGTTAAACACCGGATGATGTTCCAGAATAGGCTTCAACCCAGCCATTATCACAAACAATGCTTTGTCCTCACTAAACCATATAACAAGAGCCATGACAAAGGCAATTGCAATAACCAGGTGATCTGAGACGTTATGTTGGGTATTCACACATTGGACACCTGGGAAATTATATTCAGGAAAGAATACTCTTCATTTGAGGCTTATCACTGACAGTATTTGAAAGGATTTTCATTGTTCCAAGACAAATACAGTTTGCAGATAACCAGTGTGAGGATAGTTCTCAATAACCATCAGAATTATGCATGAATGTCAGTACAGAGCACAAAGATCAAGCAAACAACTATCACCTCATATCTTAAGATCAAGACTGATATCATATAGCACTCTGATTTAGTGGATGTTAAGGCACAAGTGAGTGCTCAGGAACATTTCCAGCTTAACAAGAACATTGATCTGATCATCCTTTCATCTTCAAAAATTTTAACATTCCTATTGGATATGACAAAAACTAGAGTTACAAATCTTCAAAATATAGAGTAGTTAAAATGAAGTACTATGTAATTGAATTCAATTTCCACAAACATTTATCACGAGACTACAATAGATTTTTAAGGTCTGCATAATTTACACTTGGATTTCTGATTTATAATTGATTTGGTTACTTTCAGCTAGAATGCATTGGGCTTCCGACTTCTTTGATCACTTAATGTGAATAAATCTTTCCAAATAAAGCAACTATGATTAGAAAGTAAAAGAAAAATACAGTTAACCGTTACTAGATTCTAGGACTTTATGTCTGTATATCAAAGAGGACTTTTCCCCCAGATGCCGTTTATGTCAGCTATAAATGTATTGCCTTTCAGTTCCAAATCCACCCTCTCTTGGTGTCCTGCAGTAATGGAGGTGGAGGGTGCTGGAGGTACACTGGAGAAGGAAGTGGGTATGTCTTCCTGGTTTGATATGCAAACTTCATTGGCCTCCTGAGGAGTCTGTGGTTTTTTTAGCAGCAAACAGCTCCAGGTGCATTCTCCCCTCAAAAGACATCATAGCCAACTGGCATAAATGGTATTTCCTGTCATATGGCCTTCAGGTAATTTAGTGGAGGAGTGACACCAGCCAAGCATCTGGCTGGCATGACTTCTCTAGTCACCCAGTGGGTAGCCTGCAAGGAGCTCCAAATGATGGCACCTCTTTGGAGATGGCTTCCCTCAGTACTCCAATGGGTGGTGTCTAGCAAATCCTGCCAGAGTTACATGACGTCAGTGAAATTCTCTAAGATCTTGTGCGCTATTGGTAACACCTCTCCAAAAAGGCCTGGATCTTTGTCTGGGAGAGGGTAGACAGAATTCCTCTTCCTCAGGTACTCTGTTTGGGTCCTAGGAGTGGTGGATGCTCCCTATATCAGTATTCCTGTTCTGTTTGTTTGTCTTTGTGGTGCTGGGGATTGAACTAAGGGACTTGTATATGCTAGGCAAACACTATGCACTGAGCTACATGCCCAGCCCCGACTCCTGTACATTTTTAATTTCTCTTTCTTTCCTATGAGACAATTCCTCATGACTGTAATTCTATGTTAATAATCCCCCCATCTCTCTCTCCCTCCCCTTGCCATATATATATATATATATATATATATATATATATATATATATATATATATATATATATATCTTTCCCACTTGAAATTATTGGGCAGTTTTGTTCTTTTAAGTAGACCCTGATTAGCATATCATTAACTACATTCATTTGATTTTCTTTATTTTCATGAGAATGTTACAAAATATTTTATAACAACTTGATTTGGTACAAAAGATGCTATATTTCATAATTTGAGGCCTAAACCTTGTAAATATATTCCCTTTAGTAAGTTTCTGTTTAGATATTTTGATAGTGACATTTATATGATTCCTTTTGCCCATTCTCTTTTAGAATGGGATGATTTCAGTGCTAAAGACATTTGAAAACCTGTAAAGCTCTTTTGACACCTCATTTCTTTGGAAGAAATTTGATGCTACATTTGGTGGAATACCTTCACTTTAATCATTTCCAAAATTACTGAGAGTTGAAAGACAGTCTCTGAATGTTCACTAAGAACATATTTGAGTTTTTCCCCTGTCTCTTTTGCGCTACAGCTTGTATTTCATACACTGGCTTTCTTCAAGACACTTCAAAGCTCTAATGAGTATTTCCAGAGCAGAACCATTCATATGCCACTTAATTTTAATTCCCTTCATATATGAAAGTATGACCTCTTGGGTATCTTGGGAAAACGCTTAGTCTATGTTCTTTAAAAACCATAAAAATGGAAAGGCATAAAAAGGAATTCATCTCTGTCGTGCAGGGTACAAAAACCCTGTAGCAACAAGAACACTGTCATAATCTTTAAATTGCCATTAGAGAAAAAAATGAATCTATCCTGGTTTTTAAATAGGAAAAAGAAACAGATATACTCCAAGGTGCTTTCATGTGAATCCCAGGATGGATTGTTGAGTAAATGATAAGAGACCACTTGAGAAATCAATTCATGGTCACCAAGAGATGACAGTTCAGTAAAACTGAGTCATATAAAAGGAGTCATCCCCTTCGTTTGCAAAGTCATTAAATCAGAATAGTAGTAATAAAAACAAATCGAGTCCTATGCATTTTAATAAGTATGAATGTGAACTCCAGCACACAGATTCAAATAATCAATCAGGCAAATACTGAATGAAAGCAAGCTGGAATGGTGGATTATAACTGACTTCAGGATCCCAGGTTTTAAATAAGATTGGACTACTGAAAAATGTCAAAGGTAGGTTTAGGTAGTACAAAAAGCATGGATTTTAGACTCATAAGGATGTGGGGTTGAATTCCAAAAGGCCTTTGCTTGAATATGGGACACATGTTCTAAGTATCTGCTTTCTAAACTATAATACAGAGATGGAGATGGTATTGCCTATACCACATCATGGGTCTGAGGAACAGAAAGATAATTTATTTTCAGTATTTGGTACCACATCTGGCTTACGGTTGCACTCTATTAGATTATTTGGGGCCATATTGGTAGAAAGAGATGACTTTTCAAGTGGATATACCGCTTCATTAAAATCAGTTGAGATATATTACTGTGTTAATTTCTGGGTAGCATATTTGAAGGGGAACACTAAATCTTGCAGAGTATCCACAGAAGGCCAACTAAACAGTACTACATAATAATCAGAATTTCCTATACTATGAATAGTCCAGAATTCCTTGAACTATGCATTGGGATGAGAACATGACTTAGTATACTCACCTCTAGAAATTCAGATGCAAGTAAGGGAGCTAGATGAGGCAGATAAACTACAATGGAGTGAGCATTACAGAAGAAGGATCTTTTCACAACATAATACTCTGACAAAGGAATAGTGCACATGTAGAAGCCAGTGAATTCAGAGGAATGGCAGATAGAATGAAGAGGGGACAGTGTTTAATGAGAAGAGGTGAAGCTGGAAATGGAGGTGGAGGTCATATCATGTGAGGTTTCCTCATAGACTATGGCCGGGAGTCTGGGCTTGATCCCAGAGGTAATGTGGAGTCACTGCAGTTTCATCCTTGGGAACAGATTTCACTTTGGAAAAGCCACTCATACTACAGTATGGCAGATGGGCTGAAGAGGTCAAAGACTAGAAGTGGGACACAAGAGGCAATGGAAAGCTGAAGAGCGATGGGTTCCCGAACTAAAACACTAGCTTTGGGAGAGGAGAAGGTAAATTCGCAATGATATATAGGGAAAACAAAAGAGAGATGATGAAAGATGGGATAGAGAAAGGGGAACGAAGGGATGGGAAGATGGGAATAGGAAAGACAGTAGAATGCATCAGACATGACTTTCCTATGTTCATATATCAACACTCCACCAGTGAAACTCCACATCATGTTCAACCACAAGAATAGAATCCTAATTAGAATATGTTATACTCCATGTTTATATAATATGTCAAAATACATCCTTACTGTCATGTATATATAAAGAGAACAAATAAAAAATAAATTAAAAACAAGATTTTTTTTTTGCTTGGATGGATCAAAGTTCCAATGACCAAAAGGAGAATATAGAATTTTGGTAAGAAAAATGGCTACATTTCAGTGTAGGACAGCTCAAATTTGAAGTTCCTGTGCAATCTAGATGAAAATGACAGCAGACACTCATATACAAAGGACTTCTGTTTAGGAGGCAAGTCAAGGATGGAGACATATATTTTATATGTATGTGTATATATATATATATATATATATATACACACACACACACATATACATACATACATACATACATATATCAAAACATCAAGGGTATTCAGATGAAGAGCCCTTTACAGAGACCAAGAAGACACTGGAAAAGAGGAAAACTAGAAAAGAAGGTCAAAGCAAACAAATCAGGAAAATTTCAAGAAGGATGGAGTGGATAACACCTGTAAAATACTACAAAAATCCCCAGAGAAGAAGATTAAGCACTATATGTTAGATTAGGCAATTAAGAGGTTGTTGCAATCTAACAAATCTATATAACAAAATGACTATGTAACATAAAACACACATGCTTGACACATCTTAGTAGTAAGGTTCACTGAGTACTAGAATGTGAGTAATCTGTGCTACCTTGGAGAGAGATTAACTAATGAATTCTCTGCAGGAGGAAGTGTACAAGCAGAGGCTGATCACCTGTTGACTACCTGCAATGGACAGGAGGCCGACCAGATGTCCTTGAAGATGCTTTATAATTCTTCAAGTCTATGAAACCTAAATACCTCTTCCTAATGTAGAACTCAAAAAGGAAAACCGAAAGTTAAATAATTAGGACTCTCCCAAGAGATGAAAATAAAATATGTGAATGATGGTGTAAGAATGAATATACCTCTAGGAAAACATCTATTAGATCTTAGATCCAATCCAGGAAAAGTAGAGATATGATTTTCAGGTGACTATGAATAATGTACAATTTATTTAAAATAATAACTTTCAATCATCTTCAAGAAGATATGCATTGCTTTTGCTTGCTTCAGGGTCAGATATTCAAGTGCCAGGTCTTTGATTGTTGTGTTCACTTACTGTTCTCAATGTTCTGCTTAGATTTCTCAGTGTTCTCTGCTAACCACCAGTCTGTCTCTTCCTCCATCCATCCTCCTCAACTCGACACTTGCATGTAAAATTCAAGGTGTAATTCTATTTTATTTCTTGAAATAAAATAAGAGGAAGTGGAAGGCGTAGATCACATACAGGAAAATCTTTATAGGAGGTGCTGGGGATGTTGCTCAGTGCAGAGCATGAGCTATATATGCAAGAGGCCTACAGTTTAATCCCCAATACCAAATAAATAAATAAATAGACAAACAAAGAAAAAACTCCTTATAGTAGAAATTCTGGAGGATCATCTAGGAAGTCACCTTCACTGCCAGGGCCAACTGAATTCCGTAGGGAAAATACTCAGGAGCAGAGGCTGCCTATTAATTAAAAACTACCCGAACTTTCTTCACAAAGTTATGAATGTCATTCCCTAAAGATGATGGTAAGAGGTTCCTTCCTCACACTGCTAAGCCTTGAGGAAGAATATATACATAACATCTTAAGTAGCTCATCTTTTTTTCTCAACACGTTTTTTTTTAATCATCTCTCAGAAGACTGTGCAGATCCAAGGTATACAATATTTTCCATAAGCACTATAATTTCCATTGTTAAGAGAAACTAAGGCAACTGAAATTTGAGAAAATAAAGAAATAATTCAGACTCAAGAAAATCCAAAAAGTGACTCCAACTTGACTTAAGCCAATCACATGACTGTTGTTTTTCCCCTACATGGTTAGGAAGGCACCTGGAAAAACTCAATGGGTTCTTAGTTATAAGTCCATTCTTACAGTTAATGAAATTATCAATAATTCCTAAATATCCTCCAATAACTAGTTCATATTCAAAGTTACCCAAAACTCTTCCAAAAAATGAGTTTTTATAGTTGGTTTGGTCAAATTAGTGTTCTACTCTTGTTTCTCATGCTGCATTTGGTTGTTAGGTATCTCTACTCTCTTTGAACCTAAAACAATTATCACCACTTCCTCCTTTGTGTCTCTTTAACCCACTTACCTGTCAAAGGCACCAGGTTGCCTCTCTTTAGACATCCCACAAATTTGTCTTCTTGTTTCTTGGTAGTCTGACTAAAACATCATTTAAATGTGACTTTTCAAGTTCATTTGTATCTCAGATTTTCAGGAACTTCGAAGATTTAGAACCTCCTAATCTGATGCTTCCTTTGCAGATAGTAGTAGAAGCTACTCTCTGAGAAGTGCTTCTCAAACTTGCTGAGGACCGTCATGACATCTCACCTGGGCTACTACAACAGTATCCTAGTTTGCCTAGTTTATTCTCTTCTTGTCCTCCCTTCACTCCACCCCATCACATTCCTCTCTCTTCATGACATCCAGCATGATATTTTCAAATTGGAATAGACTACACCCTTCTTGAAACATCTCCAGTAACTGTACTTGGAATAAGAACTGAAGGTCTCACCTTGATCAGCCTGACCCACCTGATCTCCTTTCTGCCCACATTTCCAACCGCATCATGTGCTTCACTTCTCTTTGTTGAAGACACCTTCCTTTCAGGGCACCAACATATAAAATTCTCTTCTCCCTAGAATGCTTTTCCCTCGAACATCTGCACTCATTTATTATCATCCAGGTCTTAGCTCAAAGATGAGCTTAAATGGCCCTGATCCAACCATCCAAGCCAAACCAGTGCCCCCACTCCCTCATTTCAGAATTTTATCTTAATCATTTCCATTATAGAACTTGCCATATTGATAACATTTATCTGTATACTAGATTATCTCTCCTGAATCGGTATACTTTCTCATGAGTTCTCACTACCTGACATTTTCCAAGTATCTATTCGCTTGTTCAGTGCCTTTCAATTTCCATTTGAATGTCAGCACTATCAGGGCAGGAACATGCTCTGTCCCCATCTCCAGCATGCCCAGACTTGTGCCCGGCAAACAGTCATTGTTCAATATATCTTGCCAAACAAATGCTCACCAAAAATTCACTAGATTTCTTATATACAGCACAAGTTCCTAGATTGCAACCACTCGGTAACTTTATATTAGGTTAAAAAAATGCAATAAGGTATAGGCTATAACAAGATCTAAGAAAACCTCACACTTTCTTTTAAATCAAAATTAAACAATATTCTCATATCTTAGAAAGAATTCCTCTAGCTTTGTAACCACCTTACTTCTTATGTGTAGCAAACAATTCAACGACATCAACAACAAAATGACTTATTTTCCCAATGCTTCAAAGCTAATACGCTCTCATTATTTTACAGAAAGAGAAAAATGTATGCATTATTGTGCGTTCTGATAATTGATTTTTCACATGCAGGCACAGTTGAATATTTGCACTACACTCATTATGCAATTTATATATCAAGATAGAGGTCATAATTTATTCACTATTATCCCTGGTAATTATTATTGAGCATTTTAATTTTCAATACTTAAAGGCAAATGTATTCCCTGTGAATCCAACAAAGGAAAAATGCTCACTAATAGAGTAAATTAACATAATGGACTCTATGAATTACGCTAATGACTTTTTTTTAAGTCTGTAACACAAAAACCAATGAAATATAATAGATTAGAAAATTACCACCTTTATCACTGTTGACTGACACACTCTGAGCACAATTCCACCATTACTTACTTCCATCAGTAACTTGAATCCTTCTCTTTTCTTGATTTCTTCTACTAGGTACCTAAAATTAGAAGTTACAATAATATTTATAATTACAATCTGAAAATGCCATGAACATGGTTGACAAGTCTGTTATTTCTGATGCAGAGACAGAGCTTTCACATAAGAAGATAGAGCTAAGAGTACAGGTACAGGCACAGATACGAATTTGAACAGATAATTCCTGAGCGCACTGCAGTCCTCTGGGTCTCCATGGAGAGATTCACTTTTTAATGAGATGAGGTCTATCAAACATGTTAACATCAGCTTTTAACTGCAGTGTGAAAGGAAAATAAAGGAGATTGGGTATATTTCTCTGACTATATGGTTTTCACATCAATATTACAGAAGGGGGTGGTTTAGCATAGACACTTAAATTACCTCTCTTGCTTGGAAGAAAATATTTTGGGTACAGAATCCTTACTTGTAAGTTAATTTAAGATCAACATCATCTCCCAAGATAATTAGTATCATGTTAAGAAATAAATGGACTCTAGACATTGGCAGAATATCTTTGATGTCATCCCAAATACAAAGAGAGTTATCAACTAGAAGCAAAGGACCAGGTACATGAGGTATGGAATATGATTGGGAAAAGACTAAAATGACAATAGGAATATAGAGTAAAATAACATTGACTCTTCTTCCCAAGCCTGTTTTTTTTTTTGTCTATATAAAAAATAAACCTGAAATGTTTGGCTTTGAAAACTAGTAATTTGATCAGAAGCCTTAAAAAGTTCACAATTTCTGACCCAGTGTCTCAAATTTTGGGGTAAAAGGTAAATTAATGGTCAAAAGTGCTGAAAGAGATGTATTTTCAAGAGATTTATTGTCATCTTGAATATAATACCAAAAGCAGAAACAAAGAAAGAGGAAAACATCAAACCCAACAATAAATAAGGACTGATGTGGAAAACTGTGCTCTTCTCAGGGAATTATGATACCATGACTATGTCACTAAATTATGTATCACCAATTAATTACTGAAGAACACACACACAAAATGTTCTTCTTGGGCCCCAACTCCATAAGCTATAAAACTGGACTAAAACCAATCTTCCCAAGTTGAAAGTATCATTGTAAAAAATTGAATAAATCCATACACAAAATGTTGTAAAGTCAAAAAGCTATAGAAAAAGGGGGTATTTATTATCACATTATTTACTAAATGCCATTCTAGAATGTGTATATAGAATGCCTTAGGCTACAACACGCTGTTCCTTTTTTCCCCAAACTTATTTACATGGCTTCACAAATAAGGTTCAATATTGATGTCTACATGTAGGTCTTGTCTTTGAAATGTACAAAATTTTATAAATATCCTATAAATATTAACTAGTAATGTCGATTCTTTATTTTGAGCAATAAAGTGACACCACACACACACACACACACACACACACACAGACTCACAAAGCATTGAGTCTCTAAATACATACCCCTGTTCCCAAATATTTTTTTTAGGAGGCATTATGAATCTATAAGGTTTTGGAACCTTTAGAAAAACTTCCTAACTTATAGAAAAAGTAATCCCAGTAGTTAATAAACAAACATCAGAAATAAGGCTTGAGGTCATTGTTAATTTAAAAAGATAAAATATAAAAAGAATATTAATCCATATTTCCCACCTAATACTGGAAAAAAATTTTAAAAAGTAGTTACATCTAGTACCATTGAGCATCTGATAGAAAACTGTTATAAATCTTTTAAAGTTAATGATCCTCCTATCTCTGATCAAGCAAACCACTTTGGATCTAGTATACTAGGAAAAAGATTAATATTAAGGTTAATCAAAGATATAGACATGATATGCAGAAAGATAAATATACATATGCATATATGTTGTACATAAAGTTCCCTGTGTGTGTGAAGGGTGGGGTGTATATGTGTGTGTGTGTGTGTGTGTGTGTGTATGACACAAAACAACCAGAAACAAGATTAATATCCAGAAATTGGGATGGTAGATTAAAATATACTATCATGACCCAGCGTAATACAAAGCAGCTATTAGGATGAACACATTCTATCTCCTTCGGTTAAACCACAGGATGTTGGGAATGTGTTAGTAAAAGATAAAAGTGAGGTACCAAGAATCGTGGATAATTTGATTCCATTTTTTAAAGATTTTTTTTAGTTGTAGACAGACACAATGCCGATATTTTATTTTTATGTAGTGCTAAGGATCGAATCCAGTGCCTTCCACATGCAAGGTGAGTGCTCTACCACTGAGCTACAACCCCAGCCCCTTGATTCCATTTTTAAATAATTTTTTAAAAAGGAACAATAAGTTATCTATCCACATGCATATCTGAGCATAGAGTAAAATATGGAAGAATATACCTTACATCCTTCAAGTTTGCTTACTTTTGGGGTTAGATAGGAATTATTAAGATTCAAAGATGTAGTTACTTGTGTAATTTTTTAAAAAGGAACTTGAAAGAAAACTATAAAGCACACCACAAAGCAAAATCTCTACCTGTGCAAAGAAGTCTTTGTGCAATACCCCTTTGTTCACCTTCTCAGGCACAAAAGTGCAAGCAATCCATTTACTCCAACCTCACGCTGTGATTTCATCCTGAGGAGACCCAACTGACCTCAGCATCCAGAGGCTCTGAGTAATGTTTTGACTCTCTAGAAACCATGGCAATGACTAGATTAGAAAGGGCTAAGATGCAGCAAATCGACTTGTAACCTGGCAACTTCTTACCCTGCCTGAGCCTGCCTCAGTTCCTCTGGAGATGCAGGACCAAATCAGGGACATCCTTCCCTAGTACATTGTGACTGTGTGAAACTTATACCCACTATCTGTTGTCTCCACTTAAAATATTTCTGTCCAACTGGTTAATGATGCTCCTGGGAGAAAGTGTTCCAAAACAGAACTGAATTTTGCCAGTTAAAACTCTGATTTTTGCTGACCAAGTAGACCTGAGCCTTTTGTTGGGGTCAAGGTTCCCACTGCAATCATTTTTAAAGTCTGTAAAACCTCATGTTACTCTCCAGCTGAGTTGAGACTAGAAGTGATCTGGGGAAGAGGGAAACCTGCTGTTTTATTGATAACAAAAGTGTAACATGAGAATTTCCAAATTATGCTTCATGGTAACCATGTTAATAGCACCACATAAAAGAGGTCCCACTGTCAAATAAGCCTGAGCACTGCCGGTCCTAACAGACTGCTTCTGTCCATGATTAGAAGTATGCCTGGCTTCATTCAGCAGGCCACTTATCGAGCTGCTTGGCTGGCTTGAGAGGATCACCAGGAACCAGATATTTTCTATCATTCAGCCCACCATGCTGAGAGGTCAGTAGGGTCTCCTCTCATGTTCACAGGATGACCACCACAACTACAACTAGCACGTCCTTGCACAAGGGTCCTCAGAAGGAACAGAGGGGATTAGAGCCAAAGCACTTTCTTTTCTTATATCCATCTCTCTATTTAGGTGAGAACATTTTCCCCAAGTGTTCACAGAATTCTTCCTGCATCTTACTGATTGAGTCATACACCCAGCCACATGTATGTGTTGGGTTAAACCAATGCTCCCAGATGGAACACTATTATCTAAATAAAACATGGTTCTAATGGCAAGTAATAAGAGAGCCTGGTTGTTGGGTGTCTGTTTACTGGTGACAGCAAAAATGTCTACTACAGGCCTCTTATTGCTCTTGTGAGCACTTGAATTTTTAAGAGAAGAATAAACACTAGTTAACATTTCCTACTCATGTTTGATCATGGAATTATTTTTTGAAGGATCATCTATTAAAATCTTCTGGAAGTCTATTATTCCACAGAGCATAGTTCCAAAATGCTAGTTTTTTAAAAAAGCTATAAATAAATAGAATAAAGATCAGTAGAGTGGAGGAAAAGGAAACAGGAGAAGGGAGAAAAAGAGGGAGGGGGTAATCCTGAGGACTGAATTAAAGCAAATTATATCCAATGCTTGTATAATTATGTCAAAATGAACTCCAACATTATGTATGACTAAAATGAACTAACAAAACAGTTCATTGTTGATTGCACAAATGATGTGACTCTATTTCATGCACAGAGACGTGAAAAATTCTGCTGCATTCGTGTACAATGAATCAAAGAGCTTTCTACTGTTGTGTAAGACTGATTGGAACTAATAAATTTTTAAAAGTTCATTGTAAAAAAAAAAAGAGAGAAGTACTTCTTCTATAAGGAATCTTACCCTCTTCTAAATAAATGCTTAAATGAAATGAGTTGTTAGGAAGGAATCCAAATAAATTTTGGGTCACCTCTGTCTATATTCATAGGGATGACTTATTCCTCACAACTTCTTTTTTCAATCTATGGAAACATCCTAAAAATAAGATACATTTTTTTTTTAAAAAAAACTATTCTTACATGGCAGAAGCCATAAAAAGATGTACATTCAGTTTTGGGGACATAATGCAGAAATCTGAAACTACTTCTATCAAAGGCGAGCCAGGGAGTGAAGTCCAAACTCCTCTTTCTCCCTCCCACTGAGCCTGACACAAAAAAGAGGGAAGAAAAAATACACATCAGCATGAATTCTTCCGCAGTCCTATTGGGGTAAATCTTATATGAATATTCTGACTTGATTCTGAAGCATATATTAATGATAATCTGGCTCCAAAGTGGTTCTCTTTCCTTTCCTTACAAACGTGTTCTCAACATTAGAGACTCTCAATTCTCCAAGTTGTTACATGAGTCCATTTAAATTTTTTGGATTTCACTTGTCTGTTTTGCAAGCTGTGCTTCTCTTTCTGAAAATAGCCTTTCTAGTCCCTTTCTTAATTCGCCAGCCACTATAGAGTCCCCTTGGACCACCCTGGACACAGTAAGTTTCTCTCCCCATCTCATTTTCTCCGTTGAAATTTCTTCTGATGGCTGCACCAAGCCTCCCAGGACTCTTGAGATTTTTCCATCTGCTTTCAGTATGCTCTGCATATATCCTATCTCATAGCTTCCTCTGATTCATCACAGACACCCACATACTCTATCCTACTGTGATTTTTTTTAAAAGTAACCAATTTAAAGAAAAGAATGAAAACATTGTCCCTTCTAGACTCAATCCCTCCCATTGCCCAGAGAAATCGACTAGCACAAAAGCCCCATTGTGTAACTGCTCACCTTTTCCAGACTGATAACGATACATCCCTCAGCACTCATGCAAGTCTATGAAATAAATTCCACCTGAGAGATTGCAGAGATTGTATGTCAAGGGACTAGATCAATGACACGCTAGAGACCAAATAAAGTAGCAGAAGAGGAGTTTCTGAGCCATGTGTTGTTGTTGAAAAGACTCACACACATGACTCTTCTGAGCCTGCTTTAAAAATCACCCTTTAGTGAGAATCCATTTAACCCGATTGCCACAACAAAGGTGCAATCAGGATGGAGAGGTGGGTAGATAGGTGGTAAGCAGGTAAGAGGTAACTACCCCTACTCCCTGCCCCACTGCAAAACACCGACAACTCTTTTGGGCAAAAAACAGGAATGCATGATCGCCTGCTTTGTGCTAAAAAAAAAAAAAAAAAAAAAAAAAAAAAGATGGTTTTAAACTCTAGCCCTCTCGGTTTCAATTATGCTTAATAATCACGTTGTTTTAGGCTCCCAGTATTATTGATATTCCAATAACAAAATGAAAAAAGCTTTTCTTTGGTGGGGAGAAGGGACTGGGGATTGAACTCAGGGGCACTGGACCACTGAGCCACATCCCCAGCCCTATTTTGTATTTAATTTAGAGACAGATTCTCACTGAGTTGCTAAGTGCCTCGCTAATGCTGAAGCTGGCTTTGAACTCATGATCCTCTGTCCTCAGCCTCCTGAGATGCTGGGATTACAGGTGTGTGCCACCGCACCTGGCTGGATAAAGCATTTTAATAATTAATATTTCATGAGAGAAATATTTTCTCCTCAATTGGAATGACAGAGTCAAATGGAAATTGGGAAAATCCTGAGATATATTTTAGGCACTCATATTTTTTTCCTTCTTGCTGGATTTCTGACAACCCATAACTTCAGAATCAATGTCCTCCTAAAATTCTTGCTTTACCAGAGAAGAGGGAGAAAGCTATCTGGTTAGGACAGCAGTGCTCACTCTGATTTATTTATTTATTTGGTATTGGGGATTTAACCCCAGAGGCCCTTTTCTTTCTTTCTTTTTAATTAAATGTTACAACTTTAAAAAAAAAAAACTTTTAAAAAAAATTTTAGTTGTAGACAATACCCTTACTCATTTATTTTTATGTGGTGCTGAGGATTGAACCAAGGGCCTTGCATGTGCCAGGCAAGCACTCTACTGCTGAGCCACAATCCCAACCCAGAGGCCCTTTTCCACAAAGTTACATCCTGGTTATTTTTATGTTTTTGAGAGAGGGTTTCACTAAATTGTTCAGGTTGGCCTCAAATTTCAGGTTTTCTTGCCTCAGCCTCCAGAGTAACTGGGATTACAAGTGTGTACCACCTCCCATGGTCAGGGCAGGGATCATTGTCTATCAAAATCTGGTCTTTAAATCTTTTTTTTTTTTTTTAAGAGAGAGAGAGAGAGAGAATTTTAATATTTATTTTTTAGTTTTCAGCAGACACAACATCTTTGTTTGTACGTGGTGCTGAGGATCGAACCCGGGCCGCACGCATGCCAGGTGAGCGCACTACCGCTTGAGCCACATCCCCAACCCTGGTCTTTAAATCTTAAAGTCAATATACAGATTCCTAGCTGGACTTACTGTGCCAGACTGTTATCTATGGAAGAATTTTATACTTTTTGGAAATAAATCAGAGTTAGTCTTAGAAATTATGCCAGGTAGAGTTTTCTGACCTTGGATGGGAATTGTTTTTATTTGTTAAACTCTGAAGCAAATTCCCATTGGTCAGTAGACTTGAGGACAAAATTATTTAAACTCTAATCCTTCAGTGGTTCAAACTCTGCAGCTCACATAATCAGCAGTATTCCAGAACTAAAATATCTGCTCTTGCTTTCCCAGGGCAGAGGGAGAGAGTTAGTTTACTGTGGCAGGTGAGAGCCAGTTGCTAAATAATCTGAAGTTATACAAACCACAGCTGTGAGTAGCTTTCAGTTTACCATGATTAAAATATTTACACCACGGGGGCTGAGGTTATGGCTCAGCAGTAGAGTGCTCACCTAGCATGCAGGGGGCACTGGGTTTGATCCTCAGCACCACATAAATGTAAAATAAAGATATTGTGTCTGCCTAAAACTAAAAAATAAATATTAAAAAATGTTTACACCATGGAAATTGGCAGACACTACAAAGATTTTTTTTTCTTTTAGCAGCGCAGCACTGCATATAAGCTCAAGCAAACAGAATAGATCCAGGAATTGAGAAAATATTCTCATATTCCTAAAAAGTAGGACCATAAAGCAATCAGTAAATTTGAAAAGAAGACATAAAAATAAAATCTTTCTATTGTTAGTTTAATATGATCTAAAGAAACTTTAAAGAAACTTTAAGTTTGTAGTTATACATTAATTCCCAAGAGACATGCCTACAAAGACTGTCCTTTTCTTTAGAATTGAGGGGTGGGAAAACAGGGTGACCTTTACAGACCTCAGGAATACACTGTTGAATATCAACAGTATGGAAAGTTAAGGCAAAAAAAAATAACTATTATGAGTAGCAGCAGGAAAAAGGAGGGACTCTTTTTCAAATATTTAAATATAGGTTACAGAGTCTGCAATGATGCTCACTGAAATGTTAATTCAATTCAATTCAACTTGACAAACATTTACAAACAATAAGTGTTTGTTGAATTGAATTGAAATGTTAACATTTATCCTCCTGTGATATTTCTCTGCAAAAAAATTAGAAAGTATCCTCAGACTATAAATTCTACCCTGAGATGAATGTTAACTTCATAATAAGTACGACCATCAAATATTTATACCTAGCCTTATTTCAAGACACCTGTCATTGACTTATTTAGCAGCTTTGACAAAATAATGCAGAGATTCTAACACATTTAAATGCTACAAGAAAATAAAAAGCAGGAAACAGAGCTTCCTGGACTTTTAATTTAATGGGCATCTATGAATATTTATAGTAGATTTGCTTTTTTTCACAACTGGGTAGTTATCTCCTTACTTTTAATAGAAACACTTTAACCCTACCTCTACTGAAAGCACATTCTTCACCCAGTTTCAGTACATCCCTTATAGAAGTATTTGATACTCTCCTGGTACTAAGCAAAGACAGTAATGACCAATGCATGCATCATATTTCCCTGAGAACAGTGACTGACTCCAAGATGGACATTTCCCTCACTCACAAATAAATTATTCTTAAGATTTTTGGAAGAGGAGCATACTCTCCTTCTGACCTTGACCTTGAACCTGGAAAAATATATATCTGACTCCTGACAGCCACCTTCCTACATGGAAATAAACCCAACATGAAGGAAAGCAGGGCTGAAAGATATAGAAAGATTCAGGCCAGGTGATATTCTTTAAACCCCTAGTCTAAACCATCATTAAGCTAACCTTATCAATCACTTCAGGTGATAATTTACTTTTCTTTCCTTATAATAGCTTGAGAGGTTTTCTTTTACCACAAAAAAAGAGTCCTAATAATATAATGCAATGTAACATATCATATCAACTTATAAAAGTCTTTTGAAAGTGCCAAAGTCATCTCTTTACCAGCCTTAATATCCAGGTCCTTTTCCACAGAATTTGCAGTTCTTCCTGTCAAAAGGCAGAGGCTACCTATTACCTCTGAAAGTTGGTCTTGGTCAGATGATTTGCTTTGGCCAATGAAATGCTGGTAGATATAATGCATTCAGAAGTTTAAAGTGAGCTTGCATGAATGGGCTTGCCATCTTGGGCTTGTTATGGCTATAACAAAAAGATGTCTCAGCATGCCTGTTGGTCCAAGGAAGATGAAAGAAATGTAGAGAGTAAAAGTGTAGAGTAGAACTCAGTACTGCAGTCACCACAGTATAAAGTGGAGCCACTCCAGCTAACCTGCAGATCCCAAAGAATGAATAATTCCTGTTTAAGATACTAGGTTTCAGAATTTGATGCACAAAATACTCATTTCATTCCCAGAATTAGAAGAGGAAATTTATAAATATCTAAGGAGATTCTTCAGGATTTTGCGAGTGAATAGGGAGTTTTCAGGGCAAATTAGTGGCCAAGCAGGTAAGAATAGCCACAACTTATATAGCATGCAGCATATGCCAGGCATCGTTCCAAGTGATTTGCATAATTATGTTTTACATAATTAATCTCTGCAATAATAAATATTTGCTCTTATTGTTACTATTTTACTGAGATAAAACTGAGGACCACAGAGATAAAGAAACATGCTCAAGTCACATAGTCAATGCTAAGTTTTGAATCCACTTTGTACTGCTATACTATAGTAAATAGGTTGGATTTAAAAAAAAAAATCAGTAGGCAATGAATGCTGAGGACTATTGTTCTCCATAGGTTAAGGCCTCATCATGTTCATGACTGAAACAATGTAGGATTAAGAGTCCAACCTTTTGATAGAAGCCCAAAGTCCAGATTTGGGAGAAATCTATTTTAAAGTATTTTAAATGTCTAAATACTTTTTAACACCATGAAGGTCAACTCTCTGCAGTGAATGTTCAACAGAACACATTTAAATCTAAATTCAGCTGTGGTCTGTTGTTTTGCACCCACTGATCTAAGTTTAGCAGGTCAGTCTTGCTCAGATGGCAAGTGTCTGGCACCTGTATCTCAAGAGCTTTTCTAATGTCCTTGAAAGTCATGACAAAAGCTTTATTTTTCATGATACTAAAAGGCAAGAAAACATGGTGCTTTTGCAGTATTTTTTTCTTTATGCCTTCACACTGTCCCCATATTCTCGTGTACCCGCTTTGTGAGTCCTTAAAGCTACACTAGATTTCCGAATTTCCTCATATCCAGAGATTTGGGCTGGTGCTCCCTCTGCCTGGATCATTCTCCACTCTTCCTCATCAGGTCCCATTTAAATGTCTTTCTCTAAGAAGCCTCAGCCAATGTCCCTTGAGAACTCACTAGGGTACCTTCCTGGGTTCTCTTGGAGACCCATGTACCTCTTTTACCAAAAAGGAGAGTCACTTGTATTTTATCTGCTTCTCATTTGAAAGCATCTCTCAGTGGGCTAGAATCTGAAGGCAGTTGATCAGACTGCTCTGCTCACAGTTCCTAACATACAGTAGGTGTTAAGAAAAATGTTTATTGCATGAAAGGAGAAATTCACAAATAAAAGAACATGTAGAGATCTTGCCAGAGTTACAAATGTTACTTCATTTGGTCTTCCTATTATAGAGACACATGGACAGACAGACAGACAGACACACACACACACACACACACACACACACACCCACAGAGAGAGTCACAGAGAGACACACTCACCTAGATAAAGCAAGAGCACGATTAACTCTTTCTTCAAGGCCTAATGTGCCCAGGGCCTTCCAGGTCATCCAGAACTTGAATGCATCTGGTCTCCTGCTACATTGGATGGACTTGTCTCCTGTGTCATAGCTGACATCATAGAATTTATCCTGCTGGAAGAGATAGGATGCCTTGGCAGAGTAGCATTTCTTAAGAAGGTCCTTTGGAAAAAAAAATAAGAAAAGATGAAGAGACTGTTTATTTTTAAAATATACTTGGATTTTTAATAATTTTTTTAAAATTTTTATTCTAATTTGTTATATATAACAGCAGAATGCATTACAATTCATATTCCACATATAGAGCACAATCTTTCATATCTCTGGTTGTATACAAAGTATATTCACAACATTCGTGTCTTCTGTACGTGGTGTACTACTTGAATTTTGAAAACACAGAAACAAAACCTATAAGTTATTCTACTACTAGTACCAAAAGTAGTAGAATATGTCCAGTCCCTGGACACTCTTGGTATGCTCTGATTTTGAGAATTTTGATTCACTGAGTTAAAAAACAAACAAACAAACAAACAAACAAAAAACAACCCTCAGAGTTGACAATTCTAGGTTCAGCTCCACAGTTTCACTGATGAACAGGAGAAGTGAGGAGACCATGCCTTCATCATCTCTGTGAACATCAAGGTGGCCAGTTTCCCAAGATGAATCATCTGGAACTCACTCAAAGTTCCAAAATGAGGACAAAATATCTGACCTATTGTACATGATGTTATACGACTGCATAAGCAAAAAGCTAGGTTTTTAAACTCTATTCTTTTCAACTCATATCCACAATGAAAGGCCAGACATGACAATAATCCAGGGATGGAAACCTAAGGAAGGAGTTTTGGAAGAGTTCAACATGACTTGCAAGTTCTGACAGTCACAGAGCATCAACTGCCACCCCCAGGGGTCTTTCATGTTTGTTTTTGTTTCATATTGGTCTTCTTTACAACCAAACTCCCTTCACATTTACTAATTGATTACTTTTCACTAAGAAGCCAGTAACAATTTCCTGTTTACCATCATTTTATGGTCTTCACCTTGACCCCAAATTATTAGAGTTCAAACCACGTTGCCCTCGGTGTCATCAGGCATCTACAAAACCCCAGATTTCCTGACCTGTCATCCATATCCCTCACACCCTCCTAAGCTCCTTCATGCCTGCAACACATTTACTGGAACCCTCTCCACTTCCGGGGTAGTCAATCTTCTCAATGTCCCTAAACACAGAATTTTGTGCCATCTGTACCTTTGCTCACATCATTTGCTTGAGCTTGACTCTATTTTATTATAAGATTTGACACATTCAAAAGAATACATGCAATCAGTACATTTATAAATTCTGAAGATTACCATCACTAAATATAGCCTTCCATCTTTATCTAGGTCTACCGTTTCAGCGGGTCTTGTCAAGTTTTTCTTGACAAGACAAGCTTCTGGTCCATTCCATCAGACTCATACTTAGCTGCATTTGCTGCCATGCTGTTCCCATTTAATGAGTAGTAGTCACCACATTTTCCTTGTGTGTCCCAGCAAGTTCTTGAGCACAGGGGTCATTCCTACCCATTTCCATTTTCATGGAGCTTAATGCTTTGCTGGACACAGCGTGCCCTCGTTACACACAAGGACATGATGCCCCTCCCCAAAGCCACGCTTTTCATGGGGTATGAACAGAAAAAGTCCAGATACTCGTGTTTCTCATTCAGTGCATCTTCCAAACTTTAACAATGTAAACCTGCCAGGTCTGTCCCAGAAGCTACAACAAGACTCCTCCCTAGACACAGAGATCCTAGTAAAGCTCCTTTCTAATCAGAGAATATATTAAGTATGTTCCATTTGACTGATCAGCTTGCACTTGAGAGAGTGAAAAGAAAATTTCAAGGCATCAAATTCCAAATAAAAGACAAATCTGCCTTTTTAATAGAAGCATTGTCTTGTGTGGACACTAATCTCCATCTAAGTATGTTCCATTACCAAAAAGCATGATTTTACATAATGGTAAACCATTATATACCAAATATGATCAGGAAGTCCCAAATCTCACTCACTATTCACAATAAATGAGTATAAAATAATAATCAAAGGAATACTAGTTAGATGTGAAGCTGGCTCTGATCCATATTCTTGGTGAACACAGGGGAAGAGTAAATTGCTCAGATGTAACAAAAAAGTATAAAAAAGCCCCCTACTCTTAAATGTTCACTTTTATTTTGCCACCATTGTCCCTCCCTACCTCAATGGTCAAAAAATTTGGTTATTGTTTCCATACTATCTGCTATATAGTATAATGTTATAGTATAATGCATTTATTTTAAGTACAAAACGTGCACGCACATTCACAACGCCATTATACACACACTCATACTTGCACCATGATTCGAAATTGACTTTTATCAAACATGAAAGACTTTTTAAAAATCCCCACAGAAATGAACTTTGATCATGTCTCTGGGAAGCTTCAAGGGCTTATATTAGTGACTGAGATGAAGGAAAGTCCCAACCATTATCAGAGGACAAACTGCATCCTCAGAGGCAGATAAGGAAGAAAAGAGCCAAGAAAACATAGAAGAATGAGCAATTGTCCTGCAGTAGTGACACGGTTAATTTCACTGCACAGAAAAATCCTCCTGCCTCAGGAAGGTTTCATAAAGAACAACTAGAGGCTTGGGATTTACTTTATCGAGAATAAATGAAAACTTCCCCCTAAAGTTTCTGCTTTGCATTTTAGTCAATGTCCTTGTATTAAAATGGATGAGAGGTCCTTTAGTTTCAGGAAACACATTAACTAAGAGAAGAGGTTCAGATCTCTAGAGAAAACAACATTTTGAACTAAGTATATAAAAAGTTAATATTTTTGAAAAAAAAATAATTACTTATTACTGTGCTATCAAAAAGAAGGACCGGGCTTAACTTACTCATCTTCATAGCTTTAATCCTAGCAGGACAATAAATACCAGTTATAAGAATTCTGGCAACAAATACCCAGTGAGAATACCAATTGCTTTGTATTGTGATATTAACTCACACTGTTCTCAGGGATTAGCAGACATTGCATTAGGACTTGCATAGTGGCAAATGAAAGAAGCTTTAGCAAAAGAAAGAGGAATTTTTATAGGCTTGCCTCATATATTTAGAGGTCTAGTCATATATAATCTTCAGGCACAGTTGGATTGGAATTAAACGATATCCGTCATCAGGAATCTGCCTTTTCCTTTTGTTCTATTGTCTTCTGTACTGTCGCTCCCCAAGTAGAGAGCCAGCAGGAGGCAGAGGAATTAGGGCTTCTGAGTGGGAGCCCTGAGCATGGGCTATTTAGAGAGAGAAGAAAAATAGAAAAGAAATAGCTTCTACTGGTGAAGAGCAACTACTGATGAAGAGCAATCTCTTGTCTAAACCTTCAGTAGGATCTTCTAGACCCTCTGAGTCCCCATCTTGGCATCCATCCTTATTGGGGCTGCACTACCAAGTTCCAGTAAGGATCTTGCTGAGTTGGTTTAGAGAGAACCCTCGCCCCCCAACCAGCACCACCACCAACAACAACCTGGATATCTGATCACCTTTGGTATCTCACCCAACTCTTCATTCCTCCTCCTCAGTGTCTGGTTATCCTAGCTTGCCTTCAGCAAGAACCCTGCTAACCTCTATCTCCCTTTCATTGCTAGTGTTTTCTCAGTAATTTTCCATCCACTGACCCCTCACCTGCTCTTTGGCTATAAATCCTCACTGTTCTATGTTATGTTAAGAATTGAGTTCATTTCTATAAATAGGTCTCTTTTTCCTAATTGCAATAATTCCTGAACAAATTCTGTTCTTATCACGTTTACTGTCCAATTCTGATTTTCTTTAACATTACCCAGGAAAAGAGAGAGAGAGAGAGAGAGAGAGAGAGAGAGAGAGAGAGAGAGAGAGAGAGAGAGAGATATTCTTGGCCTCCCCACCTCAATCTCTTACCTGAATCTTCTGCTAGCCAAACCTAGCAGGAAGCCAATTGGCAAGGAATCCTGGGAAATGTGCCATGTAGGAGTCAGCCCTCTTTACACAGCAAAGGAGAGGAAGGTAAAGAATGGATTGTACAATAAAGAGAGACAGGCAGTGAGACTCACGCTGCATGAGGACAGAAGTCACAACTTTCATTTTCACTCTATGTGCACAACACCTAGCACAAAATAATCATAATGATCAGAGCTAACATTTATTAAGCTCATACTGTCTGCCAAGCACTGTATATGCACAAACTCATTTAAATCTCACAGTAAACCAATGAGCTAATATTATTATTGCCAACACTGTTATATGTGTTTTGCTACATAACAAGGTCCATTTAATTGCCTGAAGTCATGTGACCACAAGGAAGTAGGGCTGGATTTCAAACCAAAGCTGCTTAGGTTCAGGGCCTGAACTCTTAGCTCATTACACTCTGCTATTTCAACAGTGGACACTCAAATATGTGTGTGAGATACTTGTGACACTGGTGATACTGAAAGATATCACTAGAAACACACAACTGAGTCAGTAGGTTGCAGATTCCCTTTGATAAGATTGGCTAAGCCACATTTGATTTCCACAGTCCAGATTAGAATCAGCAGATCCTTCTCCAGGTGTCGTGACCACATGGGCTACTTTAAGTCAAAATCTTTGTTGTAATTAATTCATTCCTAAATTATGTATTAGTTTCCTGCTATATAGCAAGCATCACGATGCCAAGATCATGGGCATACAACCCCAGGGAGGTATTAAGCATCTAAGCTAATATTTGCTAATTGAATGTGCAAACTCAAATTAGGCATCAATAGAAGAAAGGCTGGGCTATAATCTAGAATATAAAAGTGAACTTTAAAAATTATTATGCCAACTCATATTGGCTTTATTTATTTGTTGAGTAAATATTTTGAGTGCTTTAATAGGTGGAGAAAGCTATGCAAGCTTGGTGATGTCATGGTATGTAAGAAAGTCATTATCCCTAAGAAGTTTCAGAAGGGAAAGGGACAGAAAAACAAGCAATAACAGTACAGTGCTAGGATAGGAGAAATAGCCAGAGCCACAGAAGGGTCACCAGCCACTTCCTTGGAGATGTTACACAGGGCTTTTCAGAAGAAATGTGTCATCTGAGAGCTGAGAGGTGAGGAACAGCCGAGTAGGAGAGGATAGAATTAATTCAGTATGAATGGAGCTAATTAATGAAGCCGGGCACAGCTCTTTGAGAGCCCGGCTGCAAAGGTAGAGTACGATTCCAAGGCACCAAGAATCTTAACTGCCATGATTAGAATGATTTGTTACAAAATCTTCACGAGCTGATACGGATATTACAACTTGAACTTCATTACTCATCTGGCAGAATAAAGTGAGAATCAGCAGATGTGGATTCTGCTTTTGATTTAGTCATTTGGTGTCAGAGCTCAAATCAAGTCACTTAACATCTTGGGCTTCATTTTTCTCATCAACGTAATGGAAATGAGGATGCTTGCTCTATACTACATCCACAGATCTTGTGAAATCTAATGATTTAACATTCATTAGGAAGACCCCCTCAGTCTTTGGCCAAAATCCCATTCGCCATTTCCTCTCTAGCATATCTTTGAGCATCCTGACCTCTCCCATCCTGACCCAGTCACTCAGTCTTCCTTTGTCTTACTCAGAAGAGCTGAAGGGCAGTTATCACCTCTAGATTTCCTCACTGTTTATGAAATCAGCATTACAACCCTGTCCACCTCCCCTTTTAGTGGTACCTCTCTGCCTGTTATGGGTCATAAAAGTAGACTAAAATGACAGAATAGATTAAGGGCATTACAAGAAATCTTAGAGCAAAACAAAGGGTTGACCACGATCTTTGTCCTCCAAAGGAGCTGAGCCTGACTGATTATAAATACTCTTCTTAGAGACCTTGGCTCTTTCCAAGTCTCAGCATGCTAAAATGGAAGACAGAAAGACATTGTGTGGAATGCCAATGGACCAGGGAAAGGAGGGAGGGAACCAGAGCAGGAGGGAGAAAAGGACAAGAGAGATAAAAGGAAGAGAGAGGGAGGGGGAGAGAAACAAAGAAAGCAAGAATGAATGAATAGTAACGGGAGATATTACCCAAGGCAAGATTTCACATGCTGAAGTACAGTTCAGTCCAAGGCATCTGTTTACTTGAGTGTTTTTAAACCTGATGGAAACCCACTGACCATTTGATTTCTCCCCCAACACACTAAGACTCTTGTATTAGTATACCACCTTTAGAAATTTTTTTTTGCCATTTGTGTCTAAATTGAAATTGATGAATGAAGGAGGAAAGTGGAAATATAACTCTCTGTCTTCATTACTCCAAAGATGTGTGCCCACGACTTCGATCTTCCTTTGTTCCACCTTCAGCATCACAAAAGTTCCCTCTTTCTGGCTCTCTAAGTGTGTAGCACAAACCAATATATCAAAAGCCCATAGAGGAAATGAAAGCTGATCAACACAATCATCTGCAACATCATGACCACTGCACTCATCCACCTCCACTCTCCTATCTTTGTCCTTCTATGTGTCTCTACATGTCTTTCCTAATCTTAAGCACAGTTATTGACTGATGGTGGAGTTGGCATTTCCAATACTCAACTGTTCATTTACTAATGGGAATCTGCCTTCATCTTTAATCAACCAGGCCTCCTCTGCCCTCTGCTCATGATATTTTTTTCCTTCCTCCTCTTCCTCCTCCTCCTCTACTTCCTCCTCCTCCTCCTCTTCTTCCTCTTTTTCTTCTTCTTCTTCTTCTTCTACCATAAATTGAATCCAGAGACACTCAGCTGAGCCACATCCCCAGAGCCCCTTTTAAAAATATTTTATTTAGAGACAGGGTCTTGCTAAGTTGCTTAGGGCCTCATTAAGTTGCCCAGGCTGGCTTTGACCTTGTAATCTTTCTGTCTCAGCCTCCCCAGCTGCTGTGATTATAGGTGTGCACTACTGGGCTCAGCTGCTCAACTATTTCTACATTTGTCCCTTTATGTTCACCTGTGTTCCAAAGCAAGTGTCCAAGTATTTTTTTCATTTCTGGATTTTTTGGATAGGGTGCTTTCATTTTTCTTGTGGCATTTCGTTCATCAGTCTTGTTGGACTTATTTAATTCATTTCTTTTTGTTGTCGTTTTTTCATTCTCTGTTAGAATAAAAATTAAAATCGCCTAGTATTGCATTCAGCTTGGAGGGGGGGAAATGCTATTATTTTGATATCCAGTGTTTTTTTTTTTAAACTTGCTACCATATTTGAGTTCTTATTTGCCTTCTCCTCTGCACCCTGAAAGGCTAATCTCAGACATATTGTGCTTCATTGGCTACTTGGATGTGTGTAGGAGGTTCATATCCTGACATACAGGCTTCTGATGATCATTTTTTGATCAATTGGTTGATCTCTTCCCCATCCCTTTTAAGCATTTTCCAGTCACTCATATTCCCCACAAATCAACGTCTGCTTATGTCTCCGACTCATTTTCCAATTTCCACTGCCCTCCTTCCCCGACTGCTGGCATTTGGGGAAGATGTGAGGTTTGGAAATTTGCTGATACTTCTGGGGCTTGTGCTGGAATTTCTCAAAGACTGGTGAGCAGTCTGCCCTGTTCCCTTCAGCATGTGGTGACATATGTGAGCTTGCCGTCCTGCCATTTCAACATCTCCTTTTGTAATTCACGTCAGCCTCCGTTTTCTCAAAATACCGCTGTGCTGTCAGACTTCTGCAAAACTGGCTCCTGGTCTGCCTGAAATAAGGTTTTTTTCCAGAAGGTTTCTGGGTGCTATGTGATAGGTGTCCAACAAGATGTGCCTTTCTCCCCTGTTTCAGCTCAGGAACATGATGCTTTCAACATCACAGTCAACAGCCAAGGGACATTCTTTGAGAAAACCCTTTCATTTTGGAATCCTCTGAAATAAAAGTTTTATATGATATTTGTCTTCTACTTTTGGCCTTCAGGTTCATATTCTTTTGAAAGCTCTCAAACTGCTTTGCATAACTGAATTCAGCTTCTCCTTAAATGCACTGGATGTACTTTTGAAAAGTATCAATTTCCCACTGTGTGTACTGCTTTAGGTTATCAAACAGGTCCTACACTTCTGTGCCCAACTCAGGGCAGGAGGGGTAGGAAGGATCACTGGGTGCATTGGATAGGACTCCTTGGTTCACTTCTGGGCCTCCCTTAGCTGAGAGAGTCCAATCCTCTGGCAGCTCACTTGCCTTCTGTACTTGTTGCCCCAGATCTCTTTCCTCCCAGTCTCAGCAAAATGACTGGAGGAGACAGCAGTCTTCAGGCACACAGAGGAATGAAAGCAAAGGTGGGTGGGGGTGAGGGGGATTGGAGGCAGACGCAGCATGTCTCAGGGGCACAGCTGCTTGGAAACCAAGTTATGCCCTTATTAGTATTTGGACCTCTAAGAGATCAAAGGAACTGAAACACTTTGCTATATCTGTAAAAATCATTGACTACTCTGAAATATCGAAACACCTGGGGTTCATACCAAAGCCCCCTTCTCCTTTCAGAAAGCCTCCTGGAAGATTTGAGAAAGTAGTGTTAAGTTCTAAGCCTATAGGCCACATAGGGATTTTCAGAAAACTGAGACTACTTTAGTGCATGAGCTGAGATCTTTTATTTTTCTCCTGAAGTGTAAATCTTCCTTAAATTCCCCTAACTAAGGGTGAGGATGAACTGATTTGAAAAATGAAGAGACTGAACTAAAAGATGTTTTTAAGAAATGCAACTTAATAATTTTTAAACCATGACACTGCCTACAGGAGTGAGGAAAGTTGGACACAGTTTCTTAGAGAATGTTAAGTGCTTCTATAAATAGGCAAGAAGCATCTGAGAGTGCAGAGATCATCTGGCAATGCCTCTGCTCACCCTGCAAGCAGTTAAAAATAGCATGACTGGGCTTCTCTCTTAGGACAGACAGGTTTTGATTTTCCCTAGGTAACGATCAGCACACCTTCTCTATTAAAGATAATCTAAAAGTGTTTTCCAAACTTTGACTACAGCCCACAGTAAATAATTGTTTTTTTTTAATAGTGATGCAATATCCATACTAATGTACATGAACAGAAACAAAAGTTGGTGGGCCCATTTGCCTCCTTGGCACATAGAATGCACAGGGGCATTTTCTATTCCACTCTAATTTGTTCTATTCATTAAAAGGGAAGAACCAAAAGCTGGTGTGAGTTGCAATGGACACTATAACTCAAAACCAATGAATGTGATGGGTCTTAGCCCAGATAACATTAGAATCATCTGTAAAGTTTTCCTTTTTTTTTTTTAATACTGATGGTTCTTATTTAAGACTAAAAAAATATATGAATTTCTGATGTGGGATAAGGGCAATGTTAATTTTTGAAGCTCCCCAGGTGATGCTCCTGTGGAGTCAACATGAAGGACTACTGCTCTGAAGGGTCTTGACCTCCTCCTAAAAAATTCTGATCTAGAATGTTCAGCCTGCATTATATTACATTCATACTAGAGCCAGTGACATCTGAAGTGGTGTGTTTTTATGAGAACATAAAATTAGGGTGATTATGGGATTTCTTTTGGTGCAATTAGTGCCCATTATCCTCACCTTATTTTTGTGTGTAAGTGAGGAATGGCTTCCTTCTATGAAACCAAAATAAAGAGAATATGATCATGCTCGAGTCTTAGGGGGAAGGAAGCTCCAAACTATGAACATATGTCTATGGATCATGGAATGGATGTAATGTGCAAATCAAGAACACTAATCCATTCAACTTTTTGACTTACTATATTTTTGTCACATGGAGAAAAGCATTTGTTTCAGAAGCTAATCACATCAGCAGAGATATGAGCAAATGTTGCTGCTCACTTAACCCCTGGGAGAAGAAGAGTTGTGATCTTTGCTCCTTTGGCGCACGACACCCAACTCTAACTTTCTGTGATTATATCTGATCTATATTTATTTACACCCTAATTTCTTGCAAAAGGGACTTAAGGCAGCTCACAATAGGGTAGGATTAGGAGAGAAAAGAAGAAGGGAAGGAAAGAGAAGAAGAAAGAGGCAGAGGAAGAGGATAAGGAGCAAAGAGAGTTGAGGGAGGAAGGAGAGAAGCTTGAAGAAAAGATGAGGTCCAAGTCCAAAGAAAGTATGATGAAAAAAAATAGTTTAGCCCAGGGTAACACCTGCACAAAGAGGTGCATTGGAAAGGAAAAGAAAGGAAAGGAAAGGGATTATTTGCCAACTCTTGGCACACCTGGTAAAATCCCAGTTATCCACATATAGCAAAAGCATCCCATAGTTATTTGTTTGCTGCTTTTAAACCCTGGATATTTACTGTGTGACTGTCAACCACCTCCCTTTGCCTCATCATATCACATTTTCGTGCATCTGTAATTGAGGATAATGATATTGCACCACAGCCCACCTCCTGAGGATATTTTGATTATTTGTGGCACAGTGTTTAAGTATGCCTGGGAACAAAAATTCATTAACACAAGGCATAATTCTTCAGTCTAGATAGATTAATTGCACCTCTCTAAAAAAGGTGGACAGGAATGAATGAAAATGCTCTCTTTCAAATTGGACAAAACTGCCAGGGGGCAAGGATGCCGCTTTGGATGGAGGCTAGAAAAGTAGTCTCATGCCAAGAGTGCAATATTTAATGAAATCAATCTATGTCTCCAGCTTATTCTGATGCTGTTAACCAGGGCATGGTCTCTTCTCAAAAGGAATTTTACACACTCAACAGCAACAAGGCCTCTGGTCTACATATCCTAGAGTTGGAGTACCCTAAAGAGATCTGCCCTCTGAGGTTTGGAAGAGAAGTAGGATATAGATTATATTGAAGAGAAAAATGCAACGTGGGAAAGGAATTTCTGAAATGCTAAGTTCCTTGCTCTTCTTTGTAAAATCCCCATTGAAGAATTGTTGAAAATTGCTCATATTAGTACAACCATGAAAAATTCTATTTAAACTAGCCTTGAGTAAGAGTTTAAAATGAATCAGGAAGCACTTGTTAAAACCTTGGACAGAACCAAAGGTATAGTGGACAAGAACATTTCTTTTTCAAAGATTTATGATAAAATACAGAAATGTGCTACAATGAGGAAAAATTTCTCCACCATACTGTGGACATGCTTCAGACAGAAAAATCTACACATTCACATGTGGCTTACTCCTCAATTGGGATAGAACAAGAAAAAATGGTTTATTTTCATTTTTGGTTTGAGAAACATTTTATACAATTTCCACAGAGGATGGCATTTGATGATCTGAACCCACACTGGCCTATCATTTCTAATTTCCATTGATCTATCAATGCCCTAAAAAAGAAAAAAAAATTGTTCTGTGATGAAACTGTTTAAATCTGGATTCATTTTCTGTTTTTATTCTAAGGTTGTATTCTGCCATTTGTAATGGATCTTTGCTGAAATAATGTGGCAGAAAGGGCTATGAATCTCAACCTGAAAGCTCTTTATATGCAAACAGCAAGTAGGAGTTACTCCTGGTTAAAAAAAAATAAGATAAAATAAAAAAAGAAGCAGAGACGGAAGGAAGGCAGGCAGGCAGAAAGAAGGGCTCTCTGGTGAGTTAGATACAGGGGGAGAAGATGTCTTCTAGGAGCCTCTGGCCCTGTCAGTCTCTAGGTATGAGAATTATAACTAGCAAATCAAAGGAGAACACACTTGTCTGACAAACTGAGAGTATCCCGTTGGGGACAAGAGAACCGGATGTATTTAGAACAACCACACTGCAAATCCTGGGGGAGAGTGACTCTGCCTACAGAGTTTCTGTACATCCTGGGCTGGCAGAGAAAAAAATATAATAAGAAAAACCTACGGGCGAGGGTCTGAAGACTAAATCATGGAGGAGATTTATAGGTCAGCTTTACCAGGAGGGCTGGGTATGTGGAAACGAATTAGAATTAGCAAAATCATCACTAATACTATTTGACTTTCTATTGGTTCTAAAGGAGATCAAATAGGCTTTACCTTTCTAAATCAACAGTTTCTATTTCTGTACATTATTGTAGCTTTAAAACTCATGGTTTATGGAGCTGGAGACACAGCTCAGTTGGTAGAGTGCTTGCTTTGCATGCACAAGGCCCTAGGGTCAATCCCCAGCACCACAAAACACACACACACACACACAAAAAAAAAAAAAAAAACCAAATAAACCTCATAGTTTATGGCAGGAAGTGAAGTTGATTCATTACCTGCCATCTTGATATAGGAAATGTGAGCCTGATTGGTTTAAATCCCAGTGCCATTCCTTACTTGAGTTTTGTGAGAAAAAAAAATTGTGGGAATCACATAGGCGAGGAAGAGAGTGCCTGGTTTTCCGCAGAGAGGTCACAGCCTGCCTACAGGAAAATGCAAGCACTGGACAGGATGCCCTGCAGAGATTGTCTCTCAGCCCCATCTCCTGGCACACCAGCAAAATGCTCCCCAGTTGCAGACACTTGGCCTGTGGCCTTGTCTGCACATTACTTCCTGTCCCAGGGACCTCACATTCTTAATTTCTGATGCTTTAGCACTTGTCAGAAATTGAGTAATAACTATTTCATAACATCAAGTCTACTATGCTTCTACCCCTGTCCTCTGTGCAAGCACAAACAGTCCCCAAGCCAGTCACGCTCAGTGGGTTCTCTAGGAAGTCACCCTCAACTAATGGATTATGCAGTGTCCCAGATCCATGGTGACCTTCAGTGAGCAACAGACATCTCTGCCTCACACAGTCCTCAAAACTGATACAGTGACATCTTCCCTGAAACCTCTCCTAGCCTGACACTGATGTCCAACAATTTTGGTTCCAGATAATGATGATAAATGTCTTGAATACAAGTGACAACTTTTCTCAAGAATGCCTGAAGTAATAAAGGCATTGAAGGGGAAAAAAATACTATATAGGAAAAGTTAAACCACAGGGGTTCACATTAATCCATTGTTACGCTGTTCAGCCAACATCACACTCTAGAATATACTTAAGACTCTGGCTCCATGAAATGAACCTCACCACGAATCATGGATGAGTCATTTCCTCCATCATGATTTTTTTAAATGAAGGAGAGACATTTGAAAAATCCCACTCGCCTGGAGGTTTCCTCTTGGATTTCAATTGAACCTTCAAAGTGAAGGGGGCCCTGTGGCTTTTGTAATTGGGAAATAAAACCTATTGGAGCAGCTAAACCGCTCACCCTTGATGTTGCTACCTCACAGGGAGAAAACAATCTTTTCCTTATTATGTATAAATTTTTAGTTCTCACTAGCTCTGAAAACAGCCTTTCACTACACCTCTGGCAAGCTGGATACTGAAATGACACAAAGATTCTGACAGTACTCTAAATGAATGCATTTGTATTTCTGCAACGGAACGCGGAGGATTTAATCTGTACTACAGTGCTAAAACCGATAATAAAACAGAAGAATCATGCCAATATAAGATCCAAAGGTCACATGATAGTGACATGCGATACTCCATGACAAGGGTGTAACGATATGTCCTGGGAAGAAAGTAGCCTTCTGAAAAAGCTGTGAACTTTCTGATAACTGCTGTGAAGTTAGAAATGGGGCAGATGAGATCTACCTTCCCTTTTCCTTTCAGCTTCTGAACCACCTTTAAAACCCCGGACAATCCATCTGTAAGTGTTCATGCAAGAGATGAAAGATGTTTGCAACAGACACAAGTTCCGTTATGCCAAGTTCACCAAGACCCCTTTCTTCCTTTCTCACCCATCCTTTGCCATTGTCAATCGGACCAGAGCTACCTCACAGGGAGGCTAAGAATCAGGAACCAATACTGAGAGGTTCTAATTTAGCAGTACTAGTCTCTTGGGCACTTGGAGGTGCCACATTTTACTTGTCACAAGATATTAAAAGCAAATATAATTGTTGCAAATTTCAAAATTATATCACTTTGGATATGACACTCTCTTTTTCTCTTTTTTTTTCATTGAAACATTTCCAATTTGGGGAACACCATTATTTCTAATGTATATTTAGTCTGGTCACTTCTAAAATACTCAAAGTGAATGATTTCTCACACTATGTAGGTGTAAAACATGATTAAGATTTTCCCCCTGAAAGCCCTTTCTTCCTCTGCTTGCTCTCCATTGAACATTATTGTGGATTTCACAAATGCCTCTGAGAAGGGTTCCCAGTTAATTTATAAAATCTGCTATTTAACTTGATCTTCACATAAATTTCACAAAACATTAGCACAACTATGCCCCATGTAATATCTGAAATATACTTATACTAAAATATCATATGTAATTTACCTTAAATTAAAATTTAACTGTGTCCTATATTTTTATTTACTGCATCTGTCAACCCTATATTGGGGAGTGAGATCTGCTTCTCCAGCCTGGTCACTGCTGTCTTCTGCTGACCACTAGCTCCGTTCCCAGCTCCTCCTAACAAGGTCTTTTTCTTCCTGCCCACGTCTAAAGTCCTTCCAGGACCTCTGACTGTCAGATCCCAAGGAGTCACATTCCCTGCTTCCAGTCTCTCTTCGGGTTCCTTTGTATCTGTCACTTTTGGTTGATCCTCTACTAGCCACTCTGAAGCCAGTGGGAAAACTGGGGCTCTCCCTCAGGCCTAGATGCACTCCCTGGCGTCTCTAGTTTCCACTTTCCCATATTGACATGGGTGATGCAAGGAGAGGCTTCCCATCTCTCTGAACTTCATCTAGAATTTGAGCCTAAGAGAAAAGAGCCTATGTGTCTTAACACTTACAAGGAAGCTCTGTTCTTCCTCCGTGCCCTGTGTTTGCACATTCATAGTTAACACTTGCCTCCTCTTCCTGTTCTCTTCTCCCCTCAATTCTGAGAACTGTTTATCTGCTTGGGAAAAAGGGTGTGAACAAAAAAACTGGTTTCTGGATGACAAGGGTAACTTTGGAGATGAAAAGGCAAAGATTTGTCACTCCATCTCCAATTTCATTCTGATAATCATCCGATTACAATGAAACATGCCAGAATTTCATGCATATTTCATATGTACATTTATATATATCTTACTATATATAAATATATAAACAATATATAATATATGAAAACATTTTATATATCATATTCACACATATATTGTATATAAATCACATATATTTTAATATATAATATATTTATATATTTTATATACACACACACACACACACTCTGGATCTAACCCAGGGGTGCTTAACCACTGAGCCACATCCCCAGCCTTTTTTATTTTTTGAGACAGGGTCTTGCTAAGTTGCTTAGGGCCTTGCTAAGTTGCTGAGGCTGGCCTTGGACTTGTAATTCTCCTGCCTCAGCCTCCCAAGTAGCTGGGATGGCAGGTGTGCACGACTGCAACCAGTTGTCATGGCATATCTTAAAGTACTTGGAAGATTAAGTCACTCTTTGCTCAAAGAGTAATCACCACTTTTATTATAGATTAACTGGAAAATACTTTAAATAAGGACACCCAAAAACAAAACTTAAGAAGCGGAGGCAAAAATGCCCTCACCTGTAAATTAACATTCTTGTAAAACAAAACATAAAGAAAGAAGAAAAAAATGAATCATAATTAAGTAAACTTATTAAGAATACGAATTGAAAAATAGGTGCAAGAGCTGATTCCTCACAGAGAGAAGGTGATAAGCAAATCAGATCAGGTAGACATTTTTAAAATATTCTAAGTATTAAGATTTAAGGCAGGGATATAAGATAAGAATATTATAAGAATAAGAAAATGACACTTTATGCTAACATGTTTGAAAGTTTTAATAAAGCATATTATGTACTTGAGACAATACGTTATTGGAATTGACTCAAGTAGAGCAAGAAATTCTTAATTGTTCAATAAAATTGTGAACAATGAGCACAAAAAGAATCATCTCTCCTAAGATTACTGAGAAAGAGCTTCATTATTAATTTTCTCCAGCATTTCTACAACTGATGATCCCTATGCTGTAATAATTATTTTAAAGCAAAGGGAGTGTTTTAAGACCAGCACTCAAATACAATTGAATCAAGATAAAATACACACACAAAGAATAGATCAATCTTGTGTAGAGGCAAAATTCTAAAAATATAAATACATTCATACAGTAAAATAACAATTAACTGCAACAAAATGAGGTTAATCAGTAATGAAGAAAATCTATTGACACATTTAACTTTGTTCAAGAAGGAAAATGATAGGTTTTCCTTATTAGATTAATAAAAAAGAATATGGTAAATCCAATACTCATTCTTAGGTAATTTCTCAAGAGTATTTAGAAAGAATTTGTATCTTAAGGCAACTCAAAAAATCTCAGAGAAGATAAGAACACCTTCTATTTATTATACTAACCATATTTCTGGGAATGTCACAGTGCATTGTAATTGTAACTGATATGAACCTTAGATGTTAGAAAGGAACCCAAATTACAATTTAGACTGATATGATTATATTCTGAGAAATGCAAGAAAATGGGCTGGAGATGTAGCTCAGTGCTTGTGTAGCAAGTGTGAGGACCTGGGTTTGCTACAAAAAAAATAGAATTTAATATCTCTGAGAACTAATAAGAAATCAGGTCAAATAGTTAAATAGAAGTAAATAATTTAAAAAGTTTCCTTTATACCAGCATCAACAGTTAGAAGGTTAAAAACAAACAAGATGCTACACATAATATTAACAATTATAAACATTTATAAATAACCCAAGCAAATCATATTAAGTTCTCCTATGAGAAAAGTCAATGAAAGTCTGCAAAGTTGAAATATTTCCAGGTAAAATGGTATAATGTTGATGCTTTTTCCCCCCTTCAATTTTACTGGGAATGGGGAAGGGACAGATGTGATCACATCAGCTATAATTGATCCTGATTGAAGTTAAGTGATGGGTTCATGAAAGTTTATCTCTGCTTTATGTTTCAAATTTTCCATAAAAAAATTAAAAAGAACTTTTCTGTGACATAAAAGAGATCTGAATAAATGAAGAGAAATTACTATGTTTCTAGGTGAGAAGGCCAAAATAATATAAAGATGTTAAATATTTTCAAGTTATTTAGTAGATTAAATATAACTCTACAGAGGAATTCCAGTGGAAGTTTTTTAAACTTTAAAAATTCACCCAAACCATTCAGAAGAACAGATGAGAATACTTCATATTGTAAACAAGTGAATAAATAATATTCCATAATGTATATGTATACAGTTTCTATATCTATTCATCTATTAAAGGCATTTAGGTTGCTTCTACAGTTTAGCAATTGTGAATTGTGCTTCTATAAAATATATTGATGTGGTTGCATTACTATAGTATGCTGTTTTTAAGTCCTTAGGGTATAGAACAAGGAGTGGTATAGCTGAGTCAAATGGTGATTCCATTGCATGTTTTCTAAGGAATCTCCATACTGCTTTCCAAATTGGTTGCACCAATTTGCAGTCCCACCAGCAATGTTAAGAGTGTGCCTTTTCCCCACAACCTCACCAACACTTATTGTTGATTGTATTCTTGATAACTGCCATTGTGACTGGAGTGAGTTGAAATCTTAATTTTGATTTGCAATTTTCTAATTTCTAGAAATGTCTAACATTTTTAATATATTTGTTGATTGATTGTATTTCCTCTTCTGAGAAGTGTCTATTCAGCTCCTTAGCCCATTTATTGATTGGGTTGTTTGGTTTTTTGGTGTTAAGTCTTTCGAGTTCTTTATAAATCCTGGGGAAAAATACTCTGGTGGACGTCTGTGTGGCAAAAAAAATTTGCTCCCCAAATGTAGGCTCTCTCTTTATCTCATTGATTGTAATTTTTGCTGAGAAAAAAAAATTTTAGTTTGAATCCGTCCCATTTATTGATTCTTTTTTTAAAATTTTCTTTAGTTGTTAATGGACCTTTATTTTTTTATTTACTTATATATGGTACTGAGGATTGAACCCAGTGCCTCACACATTCCAGGCAAGTGCGATATCACTGAACCACAGCCTCAGCCCCCATTTATTGATTCTTGATTTGTTAAGGAAGTCGGGGCCTAATTATGCTATTTACAGGTAAATAGAGTTGGAGAATATCATGCTAAGCAAAATAAGACAATCTCAAAAAACTAGGGGCTGAATGTTTTCTCTGATAAGTGGATGCTAATCCATATGGGGGGTCATGGGATAAGCAGAGAAAATTTAGATAGGGCAAAGGGGAGGAGGGGAGAGAGTAAAGGAAACACGGTAGAATGAAACAGACATCATTACCTTAGGTATGTGTATGCTTGCACAAATGGTGTGACTATTTCATGCATAATCAGAGAAGTAAAAAATAATGCTCCATTTGTGTACAATGATTCAAAGAGCTTTCTACTATCTACTTTATAACTTATTAGAATTAATAAATTTAAGAAAGAGTTAATACAATTGTAGCAATGTTAAAAAAAAGAGAGAGAGAGAGAGAGTGAATGAAGTCTTGCCCTACTAGATGAGACAAGTTCTGAAGCTATAAAAATGGCAGCCACCTGGACTCAGTGAAGCAATCAGAGCCATTTGGTCCTATGGACGGGTCACTCTAGCAATGGAACATTTTGTTAGATTCTTGTCTTACCCTATCTTCTTCTGACTTTTAATCAACATTCCTCTATTCTTTCATTCTAAAATTCCCAATGTTTACACAAATGAGTTTTCACGGTAGACTGTTTCTCATGTCCTCAGGTGGTCAGGTAGGGGCTATGAAACATTGGGCCTCATCTGGTGCAACTAATGGGAGAACTTATATCTATGGAAGTCTGGTTTCACTTTGAAATTTTTTCTCTATAGATGAAAGTTAATATGTGTCAAAGAAAAAAAAAAGAGAGACAGATGACAAAATCCCATGAGAAGAAGAGATGGCTGGATGAGATTTCCAAATACCAATGTCTCCTAATTGAAGGAGACATTAGTATCAGCAGGGTTACCTTCTTGTCTTTGTAGCAAAGCCACTGATAATCTGAGCAGTTATCGGTGTGAGGGGTGTGTGGATGGGAATGGAAACAGGGGGAGAGACATCGTAGATTTTTCAATAGAAAAGGGGCTTCCAAAAATATATATGAACTTTCACAGGAGGACCCTGCAGAGCTGGACTCAAGGTATTGATTTAGCTGCTTCCACAATAAGGATGGTCATCATTAAAAAAGGAATGATGTCATTGGGACTTTACAAGCTCCAGTAGCCTTATGTTTCTCAGATCAGAAGGCAGCAAAGGACAGGGCACAGAAAGTAAGATGCTGGTTATAGAAGCCAAATCATCTGTTTCTATCAGTATGATATAGACATATTAATAGAATAATATGCCTCCGTCAAAATAATTTTTAATGCTTTCACATTGGCTAATGGTTATAAGTAATTTTTATGATCTTCATTATGCTTGATTCTGTTTGTTGTGGCAATTATATTAATGCTTTTTAAATATGGGAAGAAAATACCAATAAGTGATATTTAAAAATTCATCTCTACTGCACTGAAATTTTCTTGACCAGCCCCCTCAGCAATGTGCATTTATTTGAACCATATACCCCAAACAACTTCTTTTTTACTTATATACTAAAATGCATTATATTTTAATTGTTCACTTAGAATTGACTGTCCCTATTAGCTTTTGCGTTCATTGAGGGTAGGGATCATGCCTTGTTTAAACACATAGTAAGCTTTATATATTTGCAGGGTATATGGAAAGAGGAATAAATTAATGATTATTTATCCCCCCCCCCGGTAGTACTAAATAGCAGCTGTGTATTAAAAATCCAAAGCTTGGCACACACCAATTCTAGCAAGAAAGGACTAGAGGAATCAGGAAACCTCTCACTAAACACAAACAAAATGCTGAGACAAAACATTGAAATTGCATCTAATGAAATATATAGCACTGCCCAAGACAGAGATGAACTACTATACGGAACAAGAAAGAAACTCAAAGGGGGATTCTTGAGACTTTTCTGTTCCATGACATTTTCAGACTCTGGGAGGACACCGAAGATGAGAAGCAGAAAGATGAGAAGGGAGGGAACATGGATAAGGGTCCTGTGGCCACCAAGCCTAGGGACTTGATTCATTTCTCAATAATATATACCCCACGGCTCAGAGAACAGTTTAAGGAGTTGAGTGTCATTGAGGTGAGAAGAGCTATGTTTCTTGTTTGGTACCCAAAGATCTCCACCCTAAAGTGGAGGTACAGGTCATATCCTGAAGGTCTAGAAAGTCTTTAAGGTTTGGTCTTGGATTTCTAAGTTACCCAAATGCCCAAAAGAATTCATATAAAATCCTCTAAAAAGAAAAAAATTTATTTCACCCCAGGTCTCAAGTTATTGCTAGAAGTAAAATTTCAAATACAATATTCACTACTATCAAAAAGCATAAGGTGCTGCTCTTGACAATACAGTA
This sequence comes from Ictidomys tridecemlineatus, assembly GCF_052094955.1. Taxonomy (NCBI): domain Eukaryota; kingdom Metazoa; phylum Chordata; class Mammalia; order Rodentia; family Sciuridae; genus Ictidomys; species Ictidomys tridecemlineatus. Next base: position 30,210,430 of record NC_135478.1, on the reverse strand, counting down.
GCCAAGAATCAAAAAAGAAATGACAGGAATATTACCAGAGAGAATTGAGGTTTTGAAGTCAACCAAGGTGGGCTGTCAATTTTATATAGTTCATGGTTTTCAGGAAGACAACCACTTATGTTTAAAATGTCAACAAGAAGCTAGAGACATTATGTAGGTGGAAAAGAATCAATTAAAAATTAGAAAACTGGCAAGATGATAACAAAATAAGATCACGAGGGGTGGCTTTAACAGCAGATTTAGTAACCCCGAGGAGAGAATTAGTAGAATCCAGGACAGGTCAGAAGAAATTGACCACAATGAAGCATGGAAAGATACAATTATGGAGCATACAAAACAAAGACTAAGAGAAAAAATGAGACAGTCTACATTCATTTAACTGGACTGCCTGAGAAAAAAGAGAGAGAAAAGGAAGCAGAGGCAGTAATTAAACAGATCATTTCTCAAACCTATAAAACACATCAATCCCCAAAGTTAACAAGTCCAATGAAGCCAAAACAAAATCCACATTTAGAACACCACGGTGAACAACAAAGAAACTTAAAAATGTTAAAAGAAAACAACAGGAAAAAAGTTCATTTTTAATATCAAATAAATGATGGCTAACATTTTAACACAATATCAAAAGGCTAAAGCAAAAAGTATAAAAATCAAAAGCATGTGTAGGGAAATGTATCATCAATGTACTGAAAGAAAACCACTGACAGAATTCTATTCAGAGAAAAATGAAATAAGGACATTTCCAATGAGGCAACATCTAACAAAATGCTATCAAGCAATCCAGAAGAAATTCCTACATATGGTCTTTAGAAAGAAAAATTGTCCCAGATGAAACCTCGGAGATACAGCAAACAATAAAGATATGTCCACGAAAATGCTCACAGCAAAGTTTTGTAAAACCAGAGATTGGAATAACCCAAATGCCCACAAATAGTAGAATGGAACATTGTTCAATTGTGGGATAGTATAAAAGAATAAATATAATCAACAGCTTGTGCCACACCATGCATGAATCTTTGAGACAGAATAAATCAGAGCAACAGTAACAACAAAAACCCAAATACACACACACAAAAAATGCATGCTGTAGCTGGGCCTGAAAATGCACACCTGTAATCAAAGCTGCTGGGGAGCTGAGGCAGGAAGATCACAAGGTCAAAGCCAGCCTCAGCAACTTAGTGAGGCCCTAAGCAACTTAGCAAGGTCATCTCTGAATAAAATATATTTTAAAAAGGGCTGGGAATGTGGCTCAGTGGTTAAACACCCCTGGGTTCAATCGCTGGTACCAAAGAAAAAAGAGAAAATGCACAAAGTACATTCCAATTATATAAAGATCAAAAAGACAAAAGTAAATTATATTATTTGAGAATGTGTAGCTACAGAACAGAACTAAAACTCAAAAAAAATTCAATATGCAGAAGGAGGACATGGAAAATTTCTGGGTTTCTGGTTATGTTTGTTGTTTTAAAAGGTGCGGGAATAACTTGGTTTCTCATTTGACAATAAATTAAACATTTAGCAAACAGTTGTGCCTCAGCATCCATTGGGCTTGGTTTCAAGACTTCTCCCATACCCAAATCTGTAGATGGTCAAGTCCCTTATATAATATGGCATAGTATAGGTTGGGTGTCTCTTATCCAAAATGTGTGACCCCAGAAGTGTTTCGTATTGTGGAGTTTTTCAGACTTTGGAATATTTGCACAGACTTTACCAGTTAAGCAACTCTAATCCAAATATCAATCTGAAACTTCATGTAACCTACACATCTTTCTGCATACTTTAAGTCTTCTCGAGATTACTTATAAATATAAGTTATAAGTAATAATTTATAGTACAATAAATTTAAAATGTAAATACAAATTGATGTTATCAACAAGAGAAGAAACTGTACCTGGTCAGAATAGATCAACCTTTTTTTCAAACATTTTTGATCTGAGGTTGATTGTGGATCTAGAACCATGGATATGGAAGGACAACTGTATTTTTACATTTTTCTTATATTTCATAATAAGTTTTAATTTCAAAGAAAGGCTGACCCCATTCAAACTCTCCTAAATAGCTCTCAGAATGATCTACCAGAGAATATGCTGAGTTGCTTTTGCAATAAAATACTGTCTACATTGTGATTTTTCCATCAGCATATATTTTTTTCTTTTTGGTACTGGGGATTGAACCCAGGGGCACTTAACCACTGAGTCACCTCCCCAGCACTCTTTTATATTTAGAGACAGGGTCTCTCTAAGTTGCTTAGGCCTCATTAAGTTGCTGAGGCTGGCTTTGAACTTGTGATCCTCCTGTCTCAGGCTCCCCAGCCTCTGAGATTATAGGCATACACCACCTTGCCCTGTTTCCATCAGTATTTTAATGACTTAAAATGCTTTCTGTATGAGAGTATGTGTGCATGTGCTCACATGCCTGAGTTATATGCACCTTCACATGTTGAAAGCAGGAGATTCAAGTTTAGGATAACACTTCTATTTTCAGATATTCCTTCTTTGGGTATTGGGATCCCTATGTAAAAAATAAGGTTGCTATTTTATTGTTTCTGTTTTTCCACCCAAATTGCAAATAATTTCTTTTTTATATGTCATTGACAATTTCTGTACAAATTATAGTTTGAACGCAATTACTAAAATTTATGTCTATATTTAACACTTCTGAACTAATTTCCAAAATTAAAACACGTCTTCTTTTCATGTGGTCTTATATTGACATTTGGAATCACCATGGAAGAAAAAAAAATCCAGAAAAAATATGACTCTGAAATGTTTTGTCCTTGGAACAGCAAAGCTAGAAAGCCTAATTACGACTATCAGGTATATTTTCAGACATCTTCCCTGAAAAATAACAAATATGCCAAGTAAAAGAAATGGAATGATTCACTGCAAGAAGTCAAAGGGATGTCAAGTGTCACACTAGAGAGCAAAAATAGAAGAGAAGGTCTTGCTGCTATAAATCAAAAGTAAAATAAAAGGCAAAAGAAGGCAGATGCTTGGGAGTCTTTAAAAACACTAAAAACAAATATATCCTACCCACTGAGGCAGGTGTAGCATGATAATTATGGCATAAAATTTTCCATTAACTTCATTTCAGGTTTCTTTTTATTGCCCCTACCCTTATGTTACTCCTTTTCCTTAGATTTTCACTTATATATTCTTCCTGTACTATGGGACCCTAATCGGTATTATTACATTTTTGTAAGGTAGGAAAAAAAAAATCATTCTGTAAACAAAGACCTCTCCCTTAGGTATTTTTCAACTGCTGATTTTTGTTGAATCAGTGACAACAAAAGAACACACAGTGTAATTTCATTTTTTTCCCCCTTTTTGGTCATTTCTTAGCAAATCTGAAGTCTTTCATGGTGTTTGGTAAAGAATCAAAGTTTGGAGTTCCGTACTGAAATGGGATATCTCCCAAGATAAGTGAAATCTTTACCTGGAATGGGGTTAGAGAGATTCCCATGCCCCCAGTGTTCTCTAGAAATATATAGAAAATGAAATTCAATAGTGGGCAAAACCCCAACTCATCAAAAAGCCAAACCGATGAAATAAATGTAGCTTCATCAGTATGACCAGGTGGCGCTCACACAAGAATCTTCAAGGAATTCAAGGATGAAATTGGGAAGCTGTTGGCCAAGATGCTGGATCCAATATTACAGCCATTGCCAGCAAAAGAGCAGATTGTGAACTTCATTCTGTTTATTAGAAAGGCTCAAGAGAGGACCCAGGGAACCTTAGAGAAGCAAGCATCTCCTCCACTTGTCCAGTCTCCAATAAAAAACAGTGTCATTAGACATTAAGACAAAAATAACTTTCCAGAGGAAAGACAAGAAGGCTTCTGAAAAAGGAAAGCATGAGTCACTGACTTATTATTGGTCTCTGAGGCATGTAAATAAAAGGCCAAATGGTGGCACCACGTAAATTCTTCTTTTCTAAGTGTCAACATGAGGTGAGACATAAGAAAATATGGGGATATATCCAAATTTATGGTTAAGACAAACTATCATTTCTATCCCCCATCATGAGTTCCTATTTAATAGTATTGTGTCCTTTACCCCACAATTGTACCTTTTAAGTGTCAAAAGGGACAAATTTTTTTTTACGAAATATATTACTATCTGGTTGTACAGAAAAGAGATACATTCAGTCATGTCCAGAAGCATTTTTACTGAGCATTAATTGACACCAGAGCTTGTACACAGCAGTCAGACTGGAGTGGCAAAGAAAGACCATTCTGTCCTCAAGTAGTTCGGTCTACTTGAGATGATGCCAAGAACCATGGAATAGGCCCTGATAGCCTGCTCAAGTCTTGCTTAAGGCTCTGCAAATGCTTATGACTAGATGGTGACTGGTGACTGAAATTAGGTGGGTAAATCATGACTATGCAATGACATAGCCCCTGGGATCACAATCAGCAATAGGATTCATATATTATGCTTTAAGGAGAATGGATCTAAAGCAAAGTGCCATTGCAAATTCCCTTGTTAAACTTAATGGCAAGGGTAATACCAACAGATATTAAAACCTGATTATATTGCTTTGTTTGGTGGGGGAGAACAGTGAATCTTGAACATGAGACTCCGACATCATTATATCCCCTTTTCTCATAAAGGAAAGCAGAAATGATCAAAGTGTTTGCTACTGCTGATAACATCACATTTTAATGTGATGCACCCATATATGCAGGCACAGGCACCAAATTTCCAAATGCCTCATGAAAAGGAAATTACCTGTTGTTTATTATGATTTTTAAAAACATAGAATTCAAGAAGGAAAGGACCATTTACCAAAGCTCCAATGCATTCTGCAAGTGCAATACAATTTACAACTTTGCTGAAAGGCCTGGGAAGAATTTTCTCGGCTCAACTGAGAATATCCAGATACAGAGAATGATTTTGGCAGCACCAAGCACAGGAGATTGATGTCTTCCCTACAATTGATACGTTTCTCTTTTCTAATCAGTTTTAAACACCTACTTTCCCTTTTTTCTGTGACATTAGCTTGAGACTATCATTCTAAAGAAATTTAGAATGCGTGTATATGGAGAAGGTGTGAGTAAGCTCTGGCATGAGAGGAAACAAATGCCCTGGAGATCAGATTACTCATTCTCAAAGCATCTAATGGCAGTTCCATCAGAACTCTAAAGAAAAACAAGAGCTGAAAAAGAAATCCTCACAAAAACAAATATTGTCTGCTCTCGTTTCCATCATAAATCTACTTTCTTTTCTTGCACAATTTTTAAAATGGCATATAACAGGGGTAATTTAAAGTCTCATTTACTATTTAGAAAATAAATTGAAATGGGGCTCAGTAGTAATTAGTTCTTAGATGTAATAATCAGGCAAAAATTCTCTGCCTTCTTCTTCGGAGCCACACTGGAAAATGACATCAGTGACCTTTCTCTTCTGTTTTCTTTTCTTTTATTGTGTGTGTGCAGTGCAGTATGTGGCCATAGCATATCCTCAAGGAGTATGTTCTGGATGAGTTTCCTACTCCTCTTCTTCTTCCTACTCCTTCTAAAGAAAAATTGGGTCTACATTCTGAGCCTCTTTTGAAATGAATATGAATGGAAAAGAATTGCAATCCTATCTCCCAAGACCTCGCATTTGTAACCTGGGTAGCAAGGAATTGCATGTCAATACCTTGAGCCAAAGAAGTCGCTTGAGAAGAACTAAAATGTCAACAGATAAAATTGGCAAACATCAGTATCTGTGTCTGTAAATGAACAAATATCTTGCCTATCAAATTGACATAAGTAAATACCCCTTCAATGTCAAAGGTTAAAATGTACACACGTACACACACAGACATACTCTGCCAGTGGGAATGTAAATGATTTGTAAAGGGAATTATAAAAAAGTACCTTGAAAGCTAATTGTGGTTCTTCTACTTCTGGGGATTTGTCCTAGTGGGAGATTAAAGAATCTGCACAAAGATTTAGCCTCAATGATGGCAACCAACTTTGTAATAGCCAAAAACAAAACCATCTAATTGGTCAGTAATAAGCATTAGCCAAGTTAATTATAGTATATTAAAATGACAGAGCACCATGCAGCTATTTGAAATTCTATAGAATTCATGCTGATGTAGAACAATGTTCACAATTTTGTTAAATTAGAAAATGCATGTTAAAAGCAAAATGTGCTCCAAATTTTGTAGATTAGGTATGGCGCCTATGTATACACTTAAGTGTAGCTTCTAGCAGGAGGGAAACATCTCCCATGAGAAATGTGTGTCTCGGGAAGTACATCAAAGGCATCTTTGGATATTAGTATTTTGTGTCTTCTTTTCTTCATCTTTCTCTTTATTTGAATTTTCTGATTCATCTGTGATTAATATGCATCACTTGTGCAATAAAAATAAAAAAATGGAGAAGATTTTTTAAAAAATCCATAGGATAGGTGCAACATAATCTTTCTAAAAAAGAAAATGAAATATCTCATTTGAATTCACTGTGGCTGCTGAGTTCACCAGGAAGGCTTTGTAAGTTAAAATCAGATGACAACGATAGATAGAAACGGAGGGGAACAATCTACACTCAAAAACCTTCTGATTAGCAGATTTCCTGTTCTCCTGCATCAAGTTTTTTAACACTAGAAAGTCCTTCTAATAAACACTAAAAATCAAAAAGCCGATATTGAGATTTGCTGTTATCTATGAAACTGATTCTTAGAATATATTGCCTTTTATTTTAGATCAAAGCATCAAAACTGTCTTTGATACAAAACAGCCGTGTAGATCCAGCATTTACATCTGAAGTCAACTTATTTAGAATCACAGATTTTTTTTTTTTTTAAATCCCTGATTTTCTCTTCATCTCTACCATGGAAGACGGTTAGTGGTAGTACCACTTCAAGAGTATCAGAGATGCTTAGTTTCTGAACCAGTCCTTTCCAATGCAGGAAATTAAAAACACAAACAGGACCAGCCAGTCAATCAAAAGATGGGCTTTGTGAGCAATGTCAGAGCTCTCGGTGCTCTCGGGGTACAAATTAGGGAGTTAATGTCTGCCTTAGCAGTACACTCACTAAGCAATTTGCTTTCTTTTAACTCAAGTTACCCCTTCCATCAACTGGAGAAATGAGTCCAAATTAAAATCACTATTCATCCACTACTGCCAAAGGCACACCAAGCCCAGTCTGGGGCCCAGCAATAGATCTCATCAGTTAAAATTTTAATCATTGTATCTCAGAGCCCTCAAAAGGAATAATTTGGGGTAGGGAAAAAAAAAACTGAAAACTCCTAGTTACTGCTGACATGGAAGCAGATATTTTGGGGATTTTTAATGTACTTAATCCATCATTAAATGTCCCCATGATTTTTAGTTTTATTTTCTTTTTTTTTCCTTTTTCAGTGAATACTTCCTAGATACTGGGTGGGTAGAGGTGACTATAATGATTTTAGTCACTTTCCTCATGCAGTTTACATTCTAGCAGGAGGGAAACATGAGAAATCATAATTACAAATAGTAATGAGTACCACCAAGCAGGGGAACATAGTCTCAGAGAGATCAAATGGGAGAGGTAAGTTTACCTTGGTTGGTCCCAGAACATTTGAAGAAGTGGCACTTAAGTTGTGACATGGAGGATGAAAATCACTCACATCCCTCATGACATTGTCAGGGTTTGGATCACAACCCCAAAATAGGGCATCTTGGAGGTCACTCTCTGACCTTCTCCTGCCTTCTTCCTCTGAATAGGTGATAAAGAATTCTCTGACCTACCACCTGTGAGAGCAGTTCACAAGATCCTTATTCCACAGGTTCCTGCCCCATCTCTGGAGGCCAAGGAGAACCTGGACAAGCAAACCTTGCTAAGCTTTCATATTTTATCACCACCAGATTAGACCCCTTCTCCACACACAATTGTGTATGTCTCAGCCATAAAAATACTTTGTTTTCCCTGAGTTTTTGAGTCCCTCATCTATGTCCCACAAAATTATTTTGGTTAAATAAATTTGTTAATGCTTTTTTTTCTTGGTAATCTATCTCTGGTTATATAGAAGTGTCAGTCATGAATCTTGTGAGCAGTGAGGAAAAGATATGACCTTTTCTCTCCATTTATTCTTTCCATTTAATGGGCATCACTCTCCCCTGGCCTTCTTACTACCTGCCTTCTTGAGGTGATCTTCTTCTTCTATCCAAGTTTTAGACTCTGAAATTCTTCAGGATTAAGTTCTAGCCCATCTTCTTATCTCAGTCTAAAGTTCTTCCCAAGGCATCCAATCCATTCCCATGACCTCAGCGATCACCTCTGTCAATAACTTCTTAATTTGACTTTTCGATCAAATACTTCTTTTTCCTAGACTCAGTCAACTGCCTCAAGTGGATATCACTTAGGAATCTCAAATTTAATGTAAGAATAAAGATATTTCACTCTTGAATCTTCTCATTCTCCATCTTCCTAAACAGGACCATTCACTCAGCTGCCATATGAGTACTCAAGGAATCAAACATGATCCCTCATTCTCTTTTATCTACAATACACAATTGGCAATTTGGCTGTGTCCAGTTGATACCTAAGATATATCTAGGATTTCACAACATTTTTTTTTCAACTTACGTGCCATCAACTCTGCCAAATTTCTTTCAGTCTTGCATCCAGCCTTGCCTCCAGATTATTGCCTTAAATGCAAATTTCCAATTACTCTCTAGTTTTAAAGTTCTCCCATTTTCCGAAGATCAAGTCTAAAATCATTTGAATGGTTTCTAAGATTCTGTCTGATCTGCTTACTGCTTATTTTTTTTGTCTCATTCCATGTGAATCTTCACATTAGTCTAGCCACAGTAAATTTATTTCAGTTTCTAAAATTTACAAAGGACTTTCTCTTCTGTGAGAATTTGCACATACTGTTCCTTCCACCTGAACATCTCAAGTCTCCATGCTACATGTGACCGAAGCATGACACCCAGCTCTGTACCAGATATGAGTACATTAGGCTGTAAGCAATAGATTACCCAATGGAGATGATTTCAGCAATGAAGCATTTAATTTTAATGATTGTATGTCACAAAAAATCTAAAAGTAGGCACTTCCAAGGTTGGTATGAGACCAATACTTTTCCTTTTCTTCTCTGCCATTCTGTGCATGTTTATGTTTTAATTTAGGGTCCATTACCTAACTGCTGTCAGAGATTTGTGCTCCATGTTCTGATATGACTGCATCTTGGCTAGAAAGAAGGGGGAAGAATGCTCATTTTGTGTGTGTATCACCTCCTACCAGAGGGGAAAAAAAAAAGCCCTCATCACATTCTCCTCTATTGCATTGGCCAGTTCTGCATCACCTAGTGATGAAAGACTGCTTTGGTGAGTATCTGGGGATGGATAAGAAGAAAAAAAGGGATGAAATGGCTGTTGGTTTTACAATCAGTGGTGTCTGCCATTCTTTAATGCACTGATCAAAAGAACAATCAAAGATGGATAGAATTAGAGACCATCATGTTAAGTGAAATAAATCAATCTCAGAAGGTAAGGGGTCATGTGTTCTCTCTCATGTGTGGAAGCTAGAGAGGAAAGAGGAAAAGAAATTCAGGGGAATCCCATGAAAATCAATGGGAGATCAGTAGAGGAAAAGGACCAACTGGAGGAAGAGAGGGAAGGAGGGAAGAAATACTGGGAAGGAATATTGGCCAAATTAGATATTGTTTGCATTTATGAATATGTAACAACAAATCCCATCATTAGCTGCAACTATACTGCATAAATAAAAAATGGAAAATAAAGGATGATGGGAGAAAAAAAAAGACAAAATAACCATTAAAGGAATAAATATGTCCATTTTGCTCACTGTCTTCTCTGTGAGATAATAATCGCTTCAACTCTGGGAAATACATGTGCTTTACACACTGCTATAAGCCTGGAATCCTCACAATGCTGGGCCCACATAGATCAGTCAGTGTTGATAGAAGGATCAAATTAATGAATATGAAAGAGAACAGCAGAAGCAGAAAGCAGGTTCAAAGGAGACAAAAAGCTGCCAACACAAAACTTAAACTGATTGCCCTATCTCAAATCTCATGGTTGAACTTTTGATTCCATTTAAATTGAAAATAATGTTTTTATCAAAAAATTAGACATTTTTTTAAAAAGTGCTCAATTCTTCACACAGTGACTACAACTTTCCTAACCTCTCCAATTCCTGCCACATGGGTAGACATAGGTCTTATTTTTATCACTGAGATCCAGGAATGAATTATTTTTAAAAATAAAATTTTAGGGCTAGAGTTGTGGCTCAGTAGTAGAGCACTTGCCTAGCACATGTGAGGCCCTGGGTTCGATCCTCAGCGCCACATACAAACAAATAAAATAAAGGTATTGTGTCCAACTACAACTAAAAAATAAATATTTTAAAAAATATTTAAAAATATTAAGCCCTGTTAAGGAGTTATATGATCCAGAACAATTTCAACTGTCTTCTGTACATACATATAAGTTAATTCTTGGCTCAAACATTTAAATATCATTCAAAAGTGCATAAAATCTTAAAAAGAACAGATATAAAATTTTTGGTCTAAATTTTCTACCCTTGAGAGCATCACACCAACAGAGAAGTTTGTAATTCAGGTTGGCTGAATAGGAAGATGGCAAATGTAAAATGTCAGGCACAAGAAGTTGCTAGGTGCATTTTAGTTCTTATATCTAGTCCAAAAGGAAGGTTTTTACTCCTATTTCTATCATGTCCTAAGTACATACCTATGTGCAAGTTATGTTCTTTGGATGGCAAATGATAAGGTAATCTTAAACTAACCTTTCAGTTATAAATAAAGTGACCCCACAATTTAAAAGCCTAAGTTAAAAAAGGCAAATGATATTGAGTACAGTCAGCTATAACCGACCTAACAAAAGATTCAGAGGAACACTCACATTCCTGAGAGTGTCTATTTCTACAGATGTAGAATTTCTGCTTAGTTTCTGATGGGCATTATGTTCGGTTCTGTCAAAATACATAGGGCACTGACTTACAAACATCACATTTAAAAAAAAAAAAGAATCTTAAATATCAACACATGCAAGAGTAGGTTTCATATTTTAAGTGTTTTTTTATTTGAAATTTTAAAAAAATGCTTTAAAACAAAAAAAATGACTTTAACATTGGCAAAGGGAGTCCCCCAAAGAAAAAAATATATATATAAACAGATGGCTGAGAAAGATCACCCACATGCAGAACACAGATCTTGAGGAGGCATTTCTAAGAATGAAGTAGCACTTCCCAGCCTGGGCCACTTCCCACAAGGATCCTTGTTTAACCCATGGAAAAGGCCAAGCTTACACCATGGGCCAAGGGGAACCTGAACCCTTTCCCATTGCCTCACAGTAATCAGTTTCCAACTGTCCCCAGTGTTCTCAGAGAAGCTAAGTACCAGTCACTTGAGACCAGCAATCCTCTAATAAATCAGTCTTCCATGATCAGCCCTGAACTAGCATCTTCCTAGTGAATGGGCTGTTAAGCCCTAGCTAAGCATATTAAACATTCAATTTAATGTATGACCCACATCTGTTCCACTTTCTCAGTGAGCAGAAGTTTCAAGACAACTTAAATCCCAGACTTAATCAACGAGGGAAAAAAAAAAATCTTGGCAGTGTTTAAAACTGAGTTTTAAAATATAATCCAAATGAGGGTGAGAGAGACCATTTTGCTGTAACTAATGAGATTATATAATACCTAAATAAAATCCCCAAAATTACCTGAGAAGAAACACTAGATATTTTATCTGGGCCCATTTATTTATTTATTTTTTCCTTTCAAGGCCATCAACATTTCCCAAAGACCCTTCATGTACACCTGGCCCAAGACATTAAAGAGCAAGCTAAAATGGCAAGCCTTCTACAAACACAACAATTTAACCCCTCGGATGCCAGAGGACCATAAAAGGAAAACTCACAGACTTGTCTTTCACAAGGAGAGCACAACACTGGATTCCAGCCATCAGCATCTTGTGTGGGTTCCAGGCCACCGAGTCAGCCCTATTGTGTTAAAGAAAGGGACAGAGTAGGAAGGGCACTTGATTAGTTTCCACAGGCAAAAGGACATTCAGTCCTCACACATAAGTTACTGCTCTACAGGATTCCTTGTCTGAGTCATCTGGGGCAATTTAGAAGGTTTTTGTTTTGTTTCAGGAAAAACAATTATTTCATTTTTTTCCTGATTTCAAAATGTCACTTCAATGGGCAAAGTCCAAAGAGATTCTTTTTTTTCCAGATAAAAGCCAGTCGCAAGGAGGAAAGGACATTTACCTGTGGATACCATGTAGAAGCCTGCGGTGCTTCCTTGACATCAAAGCTGAGCCACCCCAAGAAGCCTGTTGAGATATTTATATAACCAAGGTAATGTTACTTCCATGTTATTTGTTTACCAGTGGGTTGTCATATAGAAAATCCTCAGTGACAATCTCAATCTATGTTACTTGGTATTTGGTTTGATGTTCTGTTAACCAATTTGTACTCCAGGGAATTTAAAAAAAAAAAATCTTTTGTGGGGAACTGGGATTGAACCCAGGGCTCCATGCATGTGAGGCAAGGGCTTTACCACTGAGCTATACCCCAGTCCCAGGAGATTTTAATTTCTGGCTCTACTTAGGCAACCAGAACCTCATCACAATAGATGGGTCCTTACTGACTCTTAGAATGTATATTCACACATCATAGATACCTCGCACACTAACCACTTGAATTTGTGCAGATAAAAAGAGATTTAAAAAAGATAGTCCATGCCCACTTGAAGCCTAGACTCTAAAAGGGACAATGTTTTCACAAAGCTGACATTTTGACATTCACACTGTATGGTGAGTCATAGGCCAATGGCTGGAATTCTAAGCAATGAATGAAGCACTTTATTGACACAGTGGATGAAAGGTTCATGGGGATGATTAGGTGGCAACCTTCCCTTTAATGAAAGAACTATTCAGTCAATTGGCATTCAGATACATTTGCAAATTGAAAGCGGGAGAATGGAGGAGGGAAACCTTGGGACTATCAAGGAAGTTAGTTATTCACTGAAGAGGCAAATTTTCTGCATACAGGAGAAGGAAGCAGAGAAAAGGGAAATGAAAGGAAGTCCCACAATCAATAGGTCAAGAAAGTAGGAAGAAGGGATCAAGGTAGGAAACACAAAAGTCAGTTTGATCCTTGAAAATTGTTCAGTCTTCCAAATTTTAATCTAGATAGGACAAGGAAGCATGAGTGCTGTGGAAGAATCTGGGGGAAATAGCTTGAGCTAGGCTGAATGCTCTCGCATTTATTTAATTCTTACAATATCACCCTGGGGGTGGAGTTATTATCAGCCTCAATATTTACAGATCAACGGAAGCTCAGAGGTGGGAAGCTAATTGTCCAAGGTATCCTGGATGATAAAATCAGATCTAGGATCCAAAACCAATTTTCTATTAGTGAAGGTGACCATTGGAAAACTTGGGGAGTATTAAAATGGGGAACTGAGGGTGATGGACATACTTTAGGCAAGAGGTGAGTTCAAGAGGTGCCAAGGATATAGAAAAGGTGTCCTACTTCAACTATAAAATTAAATAAGATAGGTGGATAACAATATCATATAGAAAGAAATGACAGGATTGTATTCAATATAAATGTGAAAGATAAAGGAAATGAGACACTTCTATGATTCTCACTTTATTACCAAAGCTGGACCCATTGATAACCAATGAAGATAAAGCATAGCAGAGGGCACTCTGTGGCCTTGACTCCCACTTAAAAGGCAACTCTCCCCTTAAGGGCTGGAAGTGGGTTGAGGTGAGTGAGTCACTTAATTACACAATTTAAAAATGAACTTGGTCTCAAATCTGGACTCTTGCATGGCTCTAAAAATGAATTTAAAGTGCTTAAATTTGAGTCCTTGAACCATCTCTGGTCTCAACCTAGTTCCAGCTCTGATTTCATGAACTAATGTCTTGAACAACACCATGAGGTGCCCAAAGGCTTCTGCACTCAATGTATCTTGAGGGTGGTGTGTGTGTGAGTCCCACAGACTCCTTGTAAAGAAACCATGTCTTGGGGCTGCCAGCTAAGTGTCCTTCTTGCCATACTGTCATACTGTCTCCCCAGTCCTACTGGGACTCATAACAGACCATGGATGACTAAGATGGGCCACAGCAGCTACTGCCTTCAGCATCCTAACTTACTAACTGAAGGTCCCCAGGTCTGAATTTTGAGATCTTGACTCCCCACAGACATTAAGATGACTTATGGATTAGGTTCTCTTACTTCCATGACACACCCTAAATACTAGCACATTTTAAAGGCATTATTAGTTCACTGGTTTACCTAGTCACTGGCAGGGTTAGGAAGAGCTCAGTCACAAATTCACTCCTCAAAGGAGCTAACAGGAGCCTGGCAGACACTCAAATCCATAGATGTTGAAGCACCTTTTATAAAATGGCATATAACCTAGGTAGCCTTCCCAAATAGTTTAAAATGATCTCTACGTAACTTATAATACCTAAAAATATAAATATAAGTAATTGTTGCATTGCAATATAAAGGGAATCATGACAAGAAGAAAAATCTGTGCATCTTCAATATAGGCACAATTTATTTTTTTTTTTTTATCTGCTAGATTCCAGGAACCAATTCCTTGTGGATACAGAGAGATGAGTTTCTATAACTTTTTGAAACAAGACAAACTGTGGAGACCATATATAGATTAATGGCTGTTAGGGATTGGGAAAGGAAGGGTTGAACAGGTAGAGCACAGAGTATTTTTAGGGCAGTGAAAATGTATGATACTATAATGGGGGATACATGTAGTTACACATTTGTCGAAATCCATAGCATGTACGACACCAAGAGTGGACTCTAAATTATGCATTTCACAAAAACAAATAAACAAACAATAACAACAACAATGAGCTAAAAAAGGAGCAACAAATAAAACTCCTGATGTCCATATCCTACTTCTATTTGCTTCTCTTTCTCAATCTCTAACACTAGAGTTTCAAGAACAGCAAACCAACCACTTAAGTGATGAAAGAGCTTGATTTTGCATCTCTATGGGGAATTGCCATTTATGGAGCTAACACTATATGCCAGACACCACAATATGTTAATTTGCATATTTTTCTCCTTAATTAACTAGTTAATAAATTAATAGGAAAACCAACCTTAAAAGAGAGGTGGAAGCAGGAGTGGCATCTAGATTCTACAGTCTCTAAAGTCCATGCTTTTAAAAACAATGTTACAGTCTCCCTAGGACTTGTAATGAATAGTGGGGAGACAGCAGAAAGCATTGCTGGGCACATGAGTCCCCGAAGAAGCCATCAGACTCTGCCTCAAAGGAGAGCAGGGCAGCCCTGCCTCCTTCTAGTTAGAGACCTGAATCCCATCAGCTCTCACGGAGGAACGATGGTCCTGAAGGGAAAAGATCCTCACAAGACGAAGGCTTTTCTTATTCTGTTGTCTAAAAATGCATTATAATTGGGCTGGGCGTGTGGCTGAAGCGGTACCGCGCTTGCTGGCATTCATTCGTGTGGCTCGAGTTCGATCCTCAGCACCACATACAAAAACAAAGATGTTGTGTCCGCCAATAACTAAAAAATAAATATTGAAATTCTCTCTCTCTTTAAAAAAAAAATAAAAATGCATTATAATTAATCGAATTAAGATATCAAATATTCACCATCATTTGTATACTACTGAGAGGGGGGAAAAAGACATTTTCAAAATACCAATATCAAAGATGTAAAAACACTTTTTTAAAAGTGCAAGTTAGAATTAATAAAGTATGGTATATAGACAAGGGCAAATCAGTTTTATGGAAAACCCAGACTAATAAGTAATCATAATGGCATTTTAAAGAGAAATAAATAAATACCAGTTTTAATATTTTAAAAACTCTTTAAAATACTCTTTAGCCGATTTCTAGTAGGTCAAAGCAATTACGGCAATTTTGTTAATATTCTATCTTCAAAATTAATGAACTTCCTGTGTTATGTGAAGTTTCTTCAAGATACGCTACCTGTTGCTGTAGTGAAATGTTTTCAACAGATTGAACCCCTGAAATAGCAAAGGATGGGCAAAGACTATCTCAATTTTAGAGCTTATTAATTTCTTTAATATGTCAGAAAGAGTGTGGTCAAACTCAGTCCAATATTATGGGCATTTGCCAGATGCCTACTATGTGTAAACAGAATAATTTAATTTGGCTTATGTGTTTCCTTAAAAAAGTGTTTACTTCAAAAGTTCAACCTTTAATTTTTCGAAAACCCAGGGAGCTTTTCATTCATATGTATAAATCACAATTTTCTCTAAGCCCCATAAATCTCTTAATATCATTCCCAATTTAACAACTGTTGTAGTTACTCTGTTTTACATAAACTATATAATCCATATTTGATGCTTCTTTTATGAGAGTAGAATATTTTAAGTACAATTGCTGATGTATTAAATTGTTTCTCCTTATTTCCACAGTTACAAAAGGACTTACTTCATATTATCTTTCATGACATAATGTATTATTATGCTTCTAAGTCTATAAAAATCAATAAGATGTAAGTTGGAATATGAACAGAAACAAATACTCATACAAAAAAATACAGATACAAAAAAAAAAATCTCATTTAAAGAAGTTGCAAATAATCTACCTGGAGTAGTTCTACCGGCATGCTAATCATGTCTGTGCCTCTCGTACGCTTCATAGTGCTTCTGCTTTCACCAAATATTGTCACACGCTTAATGAAAATCTTGAACTTCTGAGGAATTCCCTGCACATCATATCATCTACATTTAATTTTGAAAGCATAAAAATCATCCAAACTCTAAAATATTATGAAGGCAAATAGTCACCTTCTGTTTAACAAGTTAAAAATATTTATTTATTTATTTTCTGATAAGGAGTGTCTGAACCACGAAACCTACCAGAGGAAAGTTCCCTAAAGTCTCATCAGCATGGTTAAACACCTCTTTTCATGGGTAGAATAAAACTAGTTAAGTTCTGGTTTCACTAAGTAATCAAATAAGAAAGAAAGAGGAAAATAAGGGGACCAAAAAACTCAAACTCAATATTCACAACTAGTTGATTTCAACTTTTTAACTCTGAATAAGTGGATTTAAAAATTATCTTTAATTTTAAGGAAACTTTATTATGAATAACCTCAGGACTCACAAAATTAATTAGGAAAAAAGCCCATCTTTTAAGTTAGAAAATTATGAAGAATCTAAGTCATCTCAATCCCTCTTAAATAATTATCTACGAGAGATACATATAAAACTGGCTTTAATTATCGCTTGCAATTATGTAATGTAGTTTTTACATTTTCTGGCTGATTGGAATCATAAAATTTCAGAGCAAGAGGATACTCTACAGACCACATCAGCCATCTCCCTTTACAAAAGAAGAAACTGCAATCAGGAAGCCTGAGATCACAATGAAGAGGCAGGTTATAATCCCACCCCCCCAAAAAATTTCTTGATTCCATAGTCCAAAATGTATCCTGACATTATGCTACTTCATAATTCAGAAAGGCAAAAAGATACCACTAAGGACAGGAAAAAGTAAAGTGGAATCCAGAAAATTAATACAAGTGTCCATGAAGTCTTGGAATTTTGAAACAAACTCATTCCTCACAGAAATGACATACTAATTTCCCCAAATTAGAAGCACAACTAAAAGTAATTGGGGCTTTGCATCTAGGTTCTGAGAACCTGCAAGAAGCTACAGAATGACAAGAAAGTTTGACAGGTGTGTGTGTACGCAGGTGAACTTACATCCACGTGAAGCCAGAGACCGTGCCTCTCACAGATGTCAGCTATTTCATCCAGAGGGTCGAAGGCACCCAGCACAGTTGTGCCAGAGGTGGCACAGACAAGAAACGGCATTGTCCCCTGTGAGAAGGATCCATACACAGAGAGAACTGTCACTGTCACCACCAAAGTTTTGTTGGAAACACAAAGCATTATGCATCCAGACATGGATATTGGCGTTTTGAAGGTGATTGTTAATTCAATGGGTGTTTTTAAACTTCTACACTATATGGACTTTTGTAATTAACAGACAGGTTGGGAAAATGCTAAGAGGGCAGTAGTCTTTTGTGCAAGGTCAATATACAGTCTCGCTATTATTGCTCTCATTCTCCCTCTGTAGTATTCTGTGCTCTAAGCATGGCCCAGACAGAGCATAAACTGACTCTGTGGCAAAGGCAAACTGACAATCTGTATGTGTGTCCCAATTCCTTCCTAGGGAAATAAGTTGGGCCTCCATGGTGACATTGTCACCCTTCTCCAAAACAAGAAGGAACATGACTGGCAGACAAACCCCCAGGGGGTAAACCATACAGGCCTTTTGGTTGTCTCCTTGTAAATTTAGTGCAGTTGCAAAACAAAGAATGTGTTCAGGTACAAAACCCAGCAAAATTTGAATACAGAGAATCAGGCAACCTTGTGGGGAGGCCTTCTCCACATGGGTGATACAGTAGAGAAATTCACTGGAAGGTACTGGAAAACAGAACCGGCATCACTCTTGCCGTGATTATTCCTCCTCCTACACTTGATTGCTGCATCTTGCAGAGAAAACAAATGCCATTGGAAGTTGGGGGAGAAAAGGGAGAGTGTGGG
This sequence comes from Ictidomys tridecemlineatus, assembly GCF_052094955.1. Classification (NCBI taxonomy): domain Eukaryota; kingdom Metazoa; phylum Chordata; class Mammalia; order Rodentia; family Sciuridae; genus Ictidomys; species Ictidomys tridecemlineatus. The sequence goes on along the minus strand of NC_135478.1, from coordinate 30,191,875 downwards.
GGCACACGTAGAGATGAATGGTAACAGTAGTCAAGCTAGCCAGGCACCCTGACCCCATTAAGGGACTTTATGTCAACCAGGCAGAGGAAGAATACAACAGGTTGTTTCCAATTAGATGAATCCCAGCATGGCAGCAGAGATGAGCTGCTTACTGTGGAAGCATCCTGGAGGGAAAACTTACAGACCAATGTGAGGTGGTGACAAGCAACTAGAATCCTAGGATTCTAGAACACCTGAGGAATAAGTGACTCCTGTCACTTCACCACCTATGAAAGTCATTCTTCTTCCATTTAGCATGAAGGTATATTTTCCCCTCAGCTTTATCATGAAGTGCATTATTATTGCAACATTCTTTTTTTATCCTTTGATGCCAAGATGTGGTTGTGTTTGAAACAAACTCATTCCAATTTAACTGACCTTTGACAGAAAGATGTTATTTCTCAACAGAAAGTGGGGCAGAGCAAGAACACTTGGTCCCACATCTCCAAATTGAGATGCACAGGAATCAAAGTGATGGTACATAATGAATCCAGTTGCCATTTTGGGGAGACATCTGTGACACACAGAATCGAGTCTACCCCAAACCTCTCAGCCAGGCCAGAAGGTGAGAGAGCCCCTGGGAGAAACCATGGGCTTTGGAAATTCTTCCCTGTTCTCAAACACAACAGATTAAGTCTTTATCATGTCAGTGACCTAAATGAAATGAGAACAGATGTACATCAATCATCAAAAGCAACAAAAGAAGTAATTTGCTAAAGCTGTTTAAGGTGTCTTTAATGGTTGGGCTTTCCTGTCACAGACTATATGACATTCTGACAGCTGTGAGAAAATACCTATGCACACCATCATAGCCTATTAATGAGTTTTTCTCACCTTTAAAAAAAAAGTTGCTATAAATCAGGTCCAGAAATTAAACTTTTGCAATCTGGATTTAACCTTCCATATTTTTTTTCCTTCCTCATACCTCATACTGGTAACAAGAAAATTCAGTAGAAAGGGCATTGATTGCATGCTGCCAATGAGCTATATTCCCTGAGAAAGTTTGTCATTTCAAGTACTCATACACAAAAATACCTCCAAAATATTCGGTGGTCATACTAGTTTGGGCTTGTCAATAATCACTTGAGAACCTCTGGTGCCTTGTGGTTTTCACTGTCTTTGTAATAGCATCAAGTAAAGGTCACTGCTTAAAAGAGTTTTTAATGGATTATGATCCACCAGATACTTGAATCTGAGAACACAAGAAAAGCTGAAATACTGTTGCCTACATCTGAAACAGTATGAGTTAAAAGCTTGAAACAAAACAACTAGGTCTAAGCTACTGAGGAAAATAAACTACTCATCATATATTATCATCTTCGAATGGGTACAAGGTTTGTTTGAAGTAAATCCAGACTAAATTATCAGCTGACTTGAAAGAAAACCAAGAAGACATATCAGCTTTAGCCCCTTGTCCTACTTTTAAATGTGCCTAAAGCATTTTTTTTTACTTTTTAAAGACTTCTTTTATTAAGCTCTCAACTTTAGAATTATATTGGCTTCATATATATTATTGTCAAAACAAAAATTGGAGTAACTAAATAATAGTGACTTCGGTGAAATAAAATTCACTCTGCTAGAAATATGAATTGTTGCTGTTGGTATAGCTCAGTGGTAGAGCACTCGCCTAGCACATGCTGGGCCCTGGGTTCAACTGTCAGCAACACCAAACATAAGAAAGAAAAGGTGGGGGGGGAGGAAGAGGGAGGGAGAGGAAAGGAAAGGAAAAGAAGAAAAGAAATATGAATCATTAGTGATACCAAAAATTTGGGAGACCATGTTTATAGAAAATTAACTCAGTATTTTGAAAATTGGTCAATAAGGGGGAAAGAATAAATTATTGATCCTGCCTTGCATGTGTAAACTGCTTCCTTAGGGAAATCAAACAGGGATGAGGAAACATTTTTCTTTAGGAGAGTGTTGCCAATAATAAGGAAGGAATGAGAAACTGAATTAGAACATCAGTTGATGAAATGATGGGTCTGGACAATGACCACCAATGGTAGCAAAATCCATGAGGTGAGGGACTGACTGCAGACTTTATAACAATACTAAACCCTACTGTAGTGTTAGCACAAAAAGGGACATGAGATATCTCCAGACAGAAAGACAAAAGGAAACCTTCTTGCTTTTTGTTGTTGTTGTTGTTGTTTAATTCCAATTTGAATCTCACTGGGTCTCAAGATCTAAATTCTACACTGCAGACACAGTGGTGGGGAGCACTTAGCATCTCAATTCTTGATGTAATCCACAAAATCCATAATGTGGAACACTCTACCAGACAAAGGACTTGGCTTCTTCAACAAATCAATTGTAGGCAACAAACAAGGAGGAGGACCAAGCTAGGGATCAGAAAAGACTTGCGTGGACCTTGTTTGAATCCCAGTGTACACAAGCCAATTATTTTTAAAAAGGCAATGGGGAAATTTTTAATATAAGCTGAATATTTGATAACATTAAGAAATTTTAGCTTTTAAATATAATCATTTTTTTTAAAGAGTACCTATGTCTTACAGATATTCTCCATGATTTATAGGTCCAAGGAGATAATGTCAGGGCGTGCTTCAGACTCGTGTAGCAGTGGTGAAAGGGCGTGGGGTGTGGATGAGGCACAGGAGAGCAGGAGCTGAGGATTGCTGGAGAGACATTGCGGGCATAGGAAGGCTCCTAATATTGTTTCTGTGTAGGTTTGAAATTGTAATCAAAAGTTTAAAATTCAAGAAAGAAAGAAAAGAGCCCTGGGGTAGGGCAGGTGGGGGGGGGCGAGGAGAAGGAAAGAGGGGAAGGAAGAAGGAAGAAAAAATGTGAAACAGGAAAGAAGCACCATCAGCATTCCCCACTATCTAACATCCAGGACGTCATGAACATTCTCTTTAACGAGAACTTCTGTAGAATAAAATGGAACTAAGACTCAAAAGCAGTATCTGTGGTTCACAGCCAGTATTTTGCAGAATTTTACACAAAAGTTAAAGGCATATATGCTAATCTGAACCACCAGAGAGTTCTCAAATCTACTTGTCCTTAGAATGGCAAGAAAAACAAACAAACAAACAAATAAGTGGATACAGATTTAAGGATACACACCTGAAGCCAATACAGCCAGAAGAACTGCAGAATTTTTAAAATATAGAGTTTGAACAAAATACAGTAATCTATCATGCCCCAGGACAAGCTGATTTTTATGAAAATTAAAAAAAACCCTGAATAGTACAAGAACAAAAATACAGTATTAAAACTGTATTTTAATACATTTAAAAAATTACCAATTTAAAATTTTTAAAAATTACTTTTAAAAATTACCCATGATTCTTAGAGTGTGAACTCCTGTGATAGGTATACCTCACATCTCAGCTCAAAAGATGGGATTTTTAATTTTCTTGGGCCTGACCATTTGCTACCTGTTGGAAAGTTACTAGAAAAGTATCTGAAGCTCCATTAGCAAGGGAAGAAGTGGGCGGAGTTAGTGAGGTACGTGCACCAATCCAGCAGGTTTTTGGTCCAAAGAGCAAATGGTTAGTACCAAAAATAATCAGCTTCCTCTTCAAAAAGCAGGTAACCAGAGACATGCCCTGCCTTTTCTAACAACCAGCATTTCAGCTTGAATATATTCTAGCAGGTGGGGAAGACAGGATATTCTGCCACTGAAAGGCTAGACCCAGACCCAGTATGAAGGGGCACTAATGGATGGGCTTTGGATTGGAAGCAATTGGGAGGAGGGATGGATAAAGAAGTCAACAATCATTTTGAATGCAGCACAAAAACATCTGTTTGTCCTACAGATTTCTGGGAGGGAGGAGCTACATAGATAGCAGAGTGCATGCCAAGGCTCTGTTGGAGAGGCTAAGTTCATCTTTAGGGCTTATTGTTGCCAAGAAATCTGAATATGGTGTTGTCAGTGTTTTAATAGGCTCTGGCCGCCTGGGAATGAGATATCAAAACAAAACAAAACAAAACAAAACAAAAAAAAAAACACCACAGACCATGGAGAGCCACGCACCTGGAAATAGAACATCTGTAAATGAGCTTCCTTATTTTAACTCCAACATGCTGTCTTCTCTCTCTCTCTCCCACACATAGAAATGGGTTTGGCTGTTTGCATTCTCTCCCTGTTTCTCTCTCTCTTCTCTCTCTCTCTCTCTCTCTCTCTCTCTCTCTCTCTCCCTCCCTCCCTCCCTCCCAGATGCACACATATGCACTTGTGCTCGCTCTCATGTGCGATCTCTCTCTCCCCCTCTTACCTCTTCTCTGGCTTGCCAGATTTGCTTCTCCAGTTCTTCAGGTATCATTTTACCTCTAAGGGACACAGATTTAAGACTTTCAGTTATGTTTAGTAGTTAACAGGCAGTGGTACTGCTTTGGAAACAGTATAAATTTCCCCTTCCACCCACCAGGCTTCCAGATCCTGTCCCCATTACCTTCCATCTGTTTCCACAAAGCACACATTCTGGGTACCAATCCCAAGAAAGGAGGCTGCTTTCTTCATGGAGTAATGACACTGAATTAAAGGGCAAGAGAGTGGGGAGAGAGATGAATGCATAGCATGAAAAATGTATTAGTTATTATTTAAATAAGCATGTCTTCATAGTTGAGCAAAATATTTGGAACATTATTGCATAAAAGAAAAAGATAACAGTAATTTAATTCCATTCCTTAGTGTAATGGCTGAGAACATTGACTTTGGGGTCAGAGGAACCAGGATTTATGAACAAATAATGCACACACTCTGAACCTCAGTTTGCTAATCTATAAAGGGATTGTATCGATAACGTGCTTTCCATCAGCTTATTAGAGAATGAAATGGGTCAAAATACAAAAAGGGATGGACACAAAGCCAAACAAATGGAACAAACTTGGTCACTGATGGTTATTATTCTCTATAACGTGGAGAGAAGTTTCTCTTGATGCTCTAAGGCTCACTATTAATGGCAACTTAGAATCTAGTCTGTTGCTGACTCAAAATCCTCTAAGGAGAGAGTTAGAATGTGTATCAAAGATTGCAATCACAGGCTAAAGAAGAATTTAATTATTTCCAAGAGAAAACAATGGGTTATAAATGCTGATCAGACACATGACCAGTCTTATTTAATGTTGAATGTAAGGCAGAAATTAAATCATATAGGAATGAGGCTAAGGTCCTAAGAATAAAACTAATATTAATTTGTAAAAATTCTACTTTTCACAGCTGTGGCATGAAGGAGGCTTATAGACGCTTCTGGAATGAGGTCTGGTCCATTTCTTTTTAGCAAATAGTGGAATATTCTTTAGATTGTTTGGCCTTCCCCCTACCACCACATGCCATCTATAAAATAATTAGTATTTGAACGCTGGAGATGTCGTTCTTTATATATTAGTGAGGACAGGTGGTCAATTAATTCTTTTTCATGCCAGAAAAATGAAGGTGCTAAAGGACATTATTGTACCAAAAAAACCTTAGTAATTTAATTTGTAGGTATGAATACATTAAAAGAGTAGTCATGCCTTCACACTTAACTTGATGAATTCCCTCAAATGTGGTAATTTTTTTCCTTCTTTTGTCAAGAGAGTTTTATTGGGAGCTCTTTTTTTAACTCTGTAAAAATAAAATGCAGAGGTAACACCATCAGGAAAAAAAATGGAAACCATCCTAAATAATTAATTTCCAAATATCAAATAGGACACATCCAAAATGCCTGCAGGATGTATTTATTTCAGGTTGTTACAAGAACATATGCATATTGAAGAGAAATAACGTACATGAAAATGTAATTAATTTTCTACTTGATACATCAGCCTATGCTGGTCGGAGGTAACAGGCCTGCCAGAGCTAAGGTGACAGAGCTAAGGTGAATTATTTCTCACCAGAGATCTGAGCTATGGCAACAAAACAGCTATTGATTTCATACTGATAAACGCTAGCCTACCTCCACCGACATCTGACTATAGGGCAAATCACAGTGCTTTACTCCTGAGAATTAGCAAAATATCTCCAACCAATAGATGTGCTGAATAAAATATTTGTAATCAGACTAAGAATAGCTTCAGTGGAGCTGTCTTTAAGTACCTCAGGGCAAAGTACAGCCCAAAGTCAATCTCAAATGGATAGGGACAGATAAAACGTCTGTAAAACTGAAGTCTAAACATCTGAAAAGATCCAAGAAGGCCAGAACCCTGGAAGAGGAACAGAAAGAGAGAGGGGGATGCTTCTGACATGCTGAGTAGTTTCAAGGCAAGGAAAACCCTGGAAGGCTGGAATTCAGAAGTAACCACCGCATTTAGAAACCAACGGCGGCTGTTCCCGTCACTGGCAAAAGAGAAGGCAGTCGTTCTGAGACTCGACCTCCCTGTAGGTTTCATAAATCTACAGAAGGCACAAAAATCTCAGCGGGTGCTCATTTCTATCAAGATAAAACAGAAAGTGCCTACATGAAAGACAGCATTGAGCTGAAGTTTTACTTTCTGGTTCCTGCAAGGATTTCTTTCTTTTTCCCCTATGACCTTGGATTTCTCAATGAACTGCTGCTCTCTCCTCAACATGCACTGTGCCCTGGACATGTGGACTCCTTCCAGGGCTTGACTATTTTGATATTCAAATTAGCTGGTAGGGAGAGTGGAGTTGATACATGTGGCATGTTAAGGAAGAATGAAATGAAATAGAATCCAGGGGATCTCTTCAAAAACACACTGCAGGTTCAACTCCTAAAGAGACAGAATTAAGAATCCAGGTGGATGGACTTAGCCTTATGCTTATCAGGAGAGCCCATGGTACCCCTGTGTGCTGTCGAGAAGACTGGAGGTAACATCCCAGCCCAACTCAGTGAGGCACCAGGGTACAGAGTGTAAGGAGGGACAACCCTTAGCCACGCACCCCCCAACATCTCAATTGCCCCCTCCAGCAAGGACCCTGACAAAGACAAACTGGTCCCATTGGTCACTGGCATGGGAGGTGAGTTTCTCTGTACTTTCACCTTTCCCTGTCGGTCAGTGATCACTACTTTATGTGGATTCCTAAAATGATTTGAATTACTCAGGAACTTTGCAAATCTAATATTTCAGCATGCCTAAGGAATTCATATCAAAGAACTAATCAAGTCATAATTTTATGACTTCAATTACTTTTCTCCAGAATTTCCTTTCTCTTTGCCATTTAGCACCTGGGAGGCTATTTTTGGATATATTGATAGCACAGGGGGGACTCTGTTAGATCTTGCAGATCTCTACCAATAGCTGGATCCAAATTCAAACCTGAACAATGCAAAAATGGTGCAAGACAGAGATAGAGTCACCTGGGGAAGCATGAAAACTGAGGGGCACTGGGACACCTAATAAGACAGTAGAGGAACACAATCTCTGGGCCACGGACCACACACCTAAAACACACAAAGAAAGAAAGAAACAAACAAACAAAAAAACCACAAAGATCTAGCAAAAATCTTCCATAGGATTGAAGACTGTTTAGTAAAAACATTCTTTAATTTTTTTTTAACAAGAGAATAGATTGAATTGTTATAATAAGAGTAAAGGTGGTTATTAAATTATAAATTAAAGTAATGCAAATGCCATGCCCCAGTCTCTTCAGGCAGATCAGGGAAGGCATGAGCTACAAAGTGGAGTCTGGAGGGAGGGAGTGAAAATATATATTCAAGGCCACAGTAGGCTCACAGGGTTGGAATTTTTCTGGGGAATTCACATCCAGCTCTTGGATTTTCTGGCGCCAACCTCTACCGGCTTGTTATCCATGGCATACATTTTGCCTCTTGGGAAAAACAAAACAAAACAAAAACAAAAGCCGAACAACCTCACTGAATCCCTGAGTTCTGGTTTCACAATGACATAAGAATTCCATTTCTTGCGACTCTCCATTCCCCAGTCACACTTGTGTTACAGGTCTTTCCCAGGTGTGATGTTTAGTCTAGGCTTTCAACATGATTTCTTCTCCCTTTCCAGGGCAATTATGCCACAAAGGAAATGCTAGCAAATTTTAAAACAAAATGAAAAAAGGGCAAAAATAAAAGTACTGAACAGACAGCCAGGCCCCATTTCATCAGTTTTCCCAGGCTTGGAACTGGCGACCCAAACATTGAAAGGCCGGTGCTTTTCTGATCCACTAAGTTTTCTCAGACTGAAATATCCAGGCTGGAACCTGGAGAGGGAAGCCCTCTTCTGCAGTAATCCCAAATAACCAGGTATGTTCCCCAGTTGTCCCCATTATTATTCTTCTCTTGCTACAGAAACAACATGGTATGAAGAAGGGTTGTGGGTGGCTGAGTCAGGGATCTGAACAGATGACACTTCCCAGGGGACTCCTCTCAGGTGCCTCCCACCACTCAACTCCTGCTCTGCACCTTAGTGCTGATGCAAACAGTGGCGGTTAGACAGGACGGGAGGAAAACATGGGGGTGGCTGGACTTCCTTGCACTTTGGGTCACTTTGGGCACAATGTGTTGTTTTGCATTAATCAAGTAACTTTTGTTCTTAGAATAAAATAACAGATTCAGAAAAGCCCAGCTGGAAATTATATAGAGATTTCAGATTTTGCCCACCTCAAGTTGTTGATAAGAGACCTAGTATTCTCACAGAAGCTGAAGAAGCTAAACTTCCTTCCAGGGACCTGGGGAGGAAGCAGTGTCAGAAGGACAAAGGAATCCACTGGAATCACACAGAAATAGAAAAAGGAGAAAATAAGAATCTTCTAGATAAGACTGTACTTAAGCTGTACTATCCATTTCTACCCACGTCTTATAGGTGGCTTGTTCTCCTCCTATTAATAGTAGCTAATATTTTTTATATCCATGATGTCCCAGATTCATTTAGTCTTTGCAACTACTCACTCATCAGTGACTATTATGTAGTTTCTGGGCAGCCTTATGGGCCCAGCTGTTCATTGCTACCTATATCTTTCAGGTGACTGCAGCATGTTTCCTTAAAGGTATAGTCTATTTCCCATGGATCTGGGTTCAGAGATGAGACTTACTTTGTCTGACAATAAGGCATAGGTGACAATGTGCCAGTACTGAGGCTAGGACTCAAGAAGCCCAGTATGTTACCATATTGTAGATCACCTACATGGCTGCCATGAGAACATACCAAGACTACATGCCAGAGGCTGATAGACACCTGAGGTGGAGGAGAGCCACTGCAGTTGTCCCGGCTGGGCCACTCCTACATCAGCAATTAGCCCGCCAGTCCCTGGACATATAAGGCACTGTCCAGTCAAGGACAGCAGAACTGCCTAGCTATCCTGAGACTTACAGGTGATAATATATAGTTTTTAGTTCTAAGCTACTAGGTTTTGGCATAATTTATTAGGTATGAGGATTGATACACTCATTTTTACAAATTAGGAAACTGAGGCACAGAGGAGTTAATCGACTTATCCAATGTCACTCAAATGGGAAGTGACGGGATGGTTACTAAATCCAGCCAGTCCAGCTCAAAGCCAATGCATGTATCTACAACCTGACCTTGGACTTCAGTGAAGTGTAAGATTAGAGACAGGAGACTGTGGCAACATAAAATTGTATGTGTGTGTATGTGTGTGTGTGTGCACGCACGTGCATGCAATGTTGTTACCAAATATCTTCCTTTCACCTTGAAAATGAAAATAAGAACCCATTATATTAGCCAATTAAAGCCATTTTACAAGAAAATGTGAGTAGAAAACATAGCTGAGAACAGTAGCGGTCATCTAAGTTCTAAGACACAGGATACTCATAGAGAAAATGCAAAGATAGCACTTCAAATTCAAGATTCTTGACTCAAAGAATACATAACATACTATATTTATAAATTTTATAAATTATATAAAATTTATAAATTTTTTTCAAAAGGTGATGTACAAAATTGGATGGCTAGGGTTTCAAAACTAGGCCCATCAGAATTCCCTTTGGAATGCAATATTATATTATACTTAGGCATATTAATCACAAGAGTGTAGGATACAATTACAACAAGGGTCCTCAAACAAATGAGTTCTCTTAAATAATGCATACCCAGAAAAATGTATGTCTAATAATAAGAATAATGTTTTACCTCTGCAGATGTGAAAAGGGTTAATCTTGGCAACCCAAACAGCCCCTTTTCTTTAATATCAGGACAATATTTGTATCTAGCTAAATTCATTGCATACATATTGGACACTGAACCACCTGCAAAAACAAAATTTAAATGTCATACTTATGGCATGGAGTTATACTACTTAAAGTACTGAATACAGTGGAAAGCAGGGATGTTCATGACTGTTCTAGGCTAAAGATGTCAATGTAAAAGGCACCCAAGTACCACCCTCCTCCCGTCACTCTGAATATTCCTTAATCACCAACTCCAGAACTTTTCAATGTCAGCTGAGACAGAAGTTTGGTCTATTTTCTCATTTCAGTGGTTTTCCACACTTAAAAACTTTCAGTGTTTGAGCTTAGTACCCAAGTCTCCATAATTTTCTTTCTTTCTTTCTTTTTTTTTTGTATCAGGAATTGAACCCAGGTGCACTTAGCCACTAAGTCACATCCCCAGTCCTTTTTTTATTTTTTCTTTTGAGACAGGATCTCTCTAAGTTGCTTAGGACTTTACTAAATTGCTGAGGCTGGCCTTGAACTTGTAATCCTCCTGCCTCATCCTCCCAAGTAGCTGGGATTGCAGATGAGCACCAGCAAGTCTGGCCCAAGTCTTCACATAATTAGTAATATTCTTTCTGTATGTTCCCTGATCAAGAAAATTGAAATAAAAATATGTGCTCATCTCTGGGTCAAAAAATAATTGTAGGATAAAGAAATGAACTTTAGGAAATTTCTCTAGTAAAATTGGTTTTAAAATTTGGAGGACTTATCATTGCCTTTCCAAATTCCCAACAGCAGACAAATTCATTCGTGTTAGACATAAATCCTAAATTGTAGACATTTTATTTGTTAAGTATGTATGTCATTTATTTAGCATTTATGCAAAATATCATCACTCTGGAGAAAGGCATAAGCTATTTGCTTACCAAGTAGCATCATTAATACCCAATTTTCTGTAATATGTAAATCTGCAAGGAGTTTTTTTTTATCAAATGAATACAATTTTAGATGCTCATAGTGGAAGGGTGACGGCAATAACTAATTGTACTCACCTGGGTTAAATATTCCATCCCCTTCTTTCCAGCCAATAAATTCAATCATTTTCTTCAGAACCGCTTCTTCCACTAACAGAAACACTGGGGACACCTCATACGTATAACTAGATAGATATAAAAAACACTTCACTTCTATGACTAGAGTCAAAACATCCCTTGGGTGTCCCAAGAAATGCACAGAGTTTTATTAAACCAAGGGGCTTCTGAGATGTAGGTCGTCTTTGGAAATTCATCCATTGGAAATAAAGAATTGCTCCCTCCGTGATAGCATTGGGCATGGTTAGATAATGCTAGGAGCCAGTGGTGTAGGAGACAGGCAAGCTATTTCAGCAGCCCTAGTTGAGAAGACACCATCAATTCCATGAGGAGAGAACAAGGCAGGATATTGAGATTCTTGGTATTAGCCATAGGCAGTGGTGTGTCAGTATTTGGATACTTTGGATATGCTGCACTGGATGCTGATGTTGGTTACAGAAAAGCCATTGTCTTGGAAACCAGGTTTTATTAGATTACTACTAGGAGCATGCTAACAGTCAGGTCTAGATGTTTTACATGGAGTCACACCTAACTGTGGCTTCCTCCACCACACTCCCTGCATCGATACAGATGGGAAGTATTCTGGGGGACAGCTCTCACTGTGTGATGATCCTACTGGAAACTCTATCCAGATTCTTCCTCTGTGAAGCATTTGTGGCTCTAGTGTGGAATGCTGTTGTCAGAAAGCTTTGCAACATCAGCCCTGACTGGGAAAGCCTCGTCTGCAGGGAGCCGCCTCCTCCAGATCACATCCCTTCTTGTGGCAGTCCATACATTATGACTGGTCACTCCAGAGATCTCAGAGTGAGATCTAGAGATCTACTCCAGAGATCATCATTGAGGCTGCCCGGCAGCTTAGCTTCTATCCCTACACTCCTGCCTCCTATCCCCCCACTTTCCCAGCCACTCAAGTTCAGGACAAGGTTACTCCCTAATGAGCATCCACTAAAGAGGGACTTCCCAGGGAACCCAGATGACATCCGTGATTGCACCTTGTTTTGTAATGTTTGAGTCTCTTTTCTCCTCCAGATAACTTGAGGATGACTAAACATCTCTAATCTCCTACTCAATTAGGTGATTACGTTAAATTGTATCTGAATAAATGTGTTCTCTAAATATGTAGGCTAAGTAGATTCATTTAGATTTATAGTCACAGAATTTGATGCAATTATTTTAACATCTGGAAGGGAAAGCTTTGGAATGGAGGCAAAAACATTAAATATCTACTCGGTATCACCTACCTACGTGCCAAGAACTCTACAAATACTACACCATTTAAAAAACAAGATAGGCTCTGTTTTCAACCACACTTTGAAAACAGTTTACACACATACTAGAGGTGCGAAAAACACGTATACATTCAGGTGTACCTAAAATATTAATAGAATAATCATTCTTTTTTTTGTAACAAAGAGTTAGTATTACACGTACTATTGAAAACTAGCTCAACTGTACATCTGAGAAAGGGGCTTGCAGGTGGACAGGATGATAGAGAACACACTCAAGGATGAGCCACATTTTGAATGGATGGTTCAGTTTGGCAGCAGTTTAACACTTATCAAAATTTCTCAATTTTTCAGATTAAATACCTAGAACAGCCAAGGGTTCAAAAAGTCATGTAATCTTTGTTATTTATTTATTGATTTATTTATTTATTTTTGGTACTAGGGATTGAACTCGGGTGCACTTGACCACTGAACCACCTCCCTTGACTATATTTTGTATTTTACTTAGAGACAGGGTCTCACTGAGTTGCTTAGCACCTTGCTTTTATGGAGGCTGGTTTTGAACTAGCAATTCTCCTGCCTCAGCCTCCTGATCCACTGGGATTACAGGTTATGTGCCACCATGCACAGCCACAGAGTTATGTAATCTTATTGTCTTTTCCAACTTATGTATTACCTCCTCTTCTGCATGTGGTAGCTGTTTTTTCTCTCATTACTGCGCCAAATATCTCTGAGGCCACCCATGGCATCCATGTGGTAATTGGATGGACACTGTTTTTGTCTTAGCTAACTGCCCAATAACATATGACCCTAAACAAACTCTCCTCCTGGCTTCCATACCAATCCCCTTGATTTTCTCCGGGTCTCTCTCTATTGTGGGCTGGTCTGACTCCTCCTACTCATTAATTGTTAGATGCCCTCAAGGCCCAGTCGAGAAGAAAACAGCCCCCTTCTCTCCTTATTCTATGCTCTTTCCTCATGATAGTGATTCTCCCTCCTGGCTGCTCACTAAAATCACATGCAATATATCCCTAGATGAGGCACACACAGGGAAATTCATATTTAATTGGTCTGTAGGATCCAGGCACCAATTCTGTTTTTAACGGTTCCCAGGTTGACTCTAGTGGGCAGTGGGGAGTGAGAATCACTGGTTTTGGCAATCTCGTGCATATTCCAATTACAGTCATTTCACCAACAACTTTTTAATTCCTATAGATACCAGAATTTCTGGCTCATGTATGTCTCAGATTACTTGGTCTTTCTTGTTGGATATCTCAAACTCAAATGTCCACAATTGAACATTAAATTCTTGATCTGGGCTTTTCCAGTGAATACTTGAAAACTGGTCCCCTCTCCCAAGGCCTCCCAAATTGATGAGTGACATGACCGTGAACCAACTATGAAAGCCTGAAACCTAGGTATTATCTTAGAAACTTCCCCCTTGTCCTCATTTCCAACATCCAACATATTATCCAGTCCTTCATGTTTTATCTTCCAAACATATTTTTTTTTCCCTCTCTATTCCTTCTGCTTCCACCTAAATCCAAACTGCTAAGGTCTCTCATCTGACTAAGGAGATGCCTTCCTGACGGATCTCCTCCAATGCGCTCTCTAAATTTCTAGCAATCTTTTTAATAGCAAATGTCACCCAGTGATTTAGAAACCTTTAAGAACTTTCCAATGTACTTAGAATAACTCATGAACATACTCCACAAGGCTCTGCATGTCTGGCTTCTCTCTCTCTCCCCCATATTATCCTCCTCTACACTCCCTGTTGCTCTGTCAGCTACACCCACATTGACCTTTCCATTCATAGAGTATATCATGCTGCCCCCACCACAGGGCCTTTGTATGTGCAATTCCTTGTACTGGAAACCGGTTCCTCCCATTCCACCCAGTTAACTGTTACTCGTCCTTCAGCTCTTAGCTGTCACTTTTTCAGAGAAAAATTTCCTGAGTTCACAACTAGAAAAAACTTCCCCAGTTACACTTATGGCACTGTGTACCTCTCCTGCACTTAAGAGACTGAATTTTACATTAATGCCAATTTTTACTAGTATGGCTCTTTCTCTCACCAGATTTTATGCTTCATGAGGACACAATCGAGGTTTATTTTCATTCAAAGTCTCTCTGTCACTGAGCACACATGCAGGAATGAATGAAAATTTGCTTAGTCCATGTTCTCCTCTGTTCAATGAAGGTAACATGGAGGTTACCTGCCTGACCCTTCTTATGGTACCACTGTTCAAATAGCTGCTTGAACACTGGTGTCATAAGACTATCCCATGATTTATGATAAAAGAAACCATTAAACAGAAATTCACGAAATAAAATTGCCTCTATTTAAGAAAACATCTCTTATCCTTGTTAGGTGAGAAATTCCAGGAACATGGCACTTACATGCTGGGGTTTAATGCTTCTGTCATAAATCGGGCTGCCAAGGAGTAATAATCAAGTCCAGCATACAACTGGTTGAAAAATCTTGGGTGGTCTATAAATTTAAAACAAAGTATTCACTATACAGTAATCAAAAGTATCAGTACAATAATAACATGAATACATCAGACAATGAAAGTGACAAGACACAAAGGAATATGCATAGCATGATCCCATTTATAAGACACTCGAAATCAGCCAAAATCAGCAAATCCACCTATGGAGAGAGACTTTAGAACTCTGGGTATGCTGGGGAAGGAACTGTTGACTGGGAGAGGGATTGAGGAGCCTCTGGGTGCTAGAAATGTCCCCAATCCTGACTTGGGTGGTGGTTTCATTCATGTGTGCAAATTTATTGAGCTGAACATGAAAGATTTACACACTTTATCAAATAGGAATTACACTTCAGTCTTAAAAAACATCCAAAAGAAAATTTTATAGGAAAGCGATATTGAAGACCTTTCTCATCACCCTCTCTATTGCCTGATATTTCTAAGTAAAACTTGAGCCTTCTCTTAAGAGCTCTGATGACATCCTGCTCTTTACCATCCACATCCAACTCGAACCCTTGAGAAATGGATCTGAACACTGTTGGCCCAAGTACCACGGCCTGCTGCCTTTATCTCCTGAAAGTAGTAGGGTTGACTTCCCTCACTTCAAATGCATTTCACTCATCAATAGGGTTCACCTCAGGCTACAGGCTGCCAGGGGCCTTTGCATTTTCCAGATTGGATGGTATGGTTGGTATTATGTAGATGGAGATGTGACTCATCGTGCAGCGTACTTACACTTTATGATTCAACTGACTTCAAACACAGCCTCCTTTAAGATTCAACATCTAGTTCTAATTTTCCACCTCTTTTTTTTTTTTCTCATATGAAAGGTCCCAAAAGGTTCTTAGCTTAACACAGTGCAGATATTCACACCAAACACCAGGCTAACTGGCTTGACATTCTCAGTCATAGGAAGCTCAGCAGGACAAGGAACAAAGAGATAGGAGGTCTAGTTCTAATTTTAGGATTCAGGAACCATTTTAGTTAGTGACCCCTCATTACAATTTACAGAATTTAACTTGAATGCTCTTCTTTCTTCTTTCAACTAAGAATTCAATAAAGAAAAAAATAAATCTCAAAAGAAAATGTCTTTTCAATTAAAACATGGAAAACTTCCTCTGATCTGGCAAAGGAAACCAGACATTGCTACAAGTAATTTTAATAAGATTTTTTTTTTAGTTCTGTGTTAATTTATGATTGATTTCCATGGTAACATTATGGAAAATATCCAGTAAACTAAAAAATCTACTGCATTAAATGTCATTCTACACTTCTGACATGCACTATAATAATAAGATATGTATCTCTGCTTTTGAAATGCTAACTGAATTTTTGATACATACACCAGACTTTCCCAAGGGAATATAAACCAATTATATTTAGCCAGGATTTTATTATGTTCTTTCCACTAAATTTAGTCCAGTGTCAGAATTCACAAAGCATAATATGCCTATACGGTTTTCAGCACTGGATTACCTTCACAATCACACAGAGAAATGCATACTTTGGAAAGTTTTTCTCCCACTTTTGAAATTTGCTCATTGGGTGTATAAGTCATTAACAGTCAAGTTGGAAGAGTGCTTCCATGTAGGACTGATGTCAAGCCACTGCATGTACAACAGATCACAGTGGCTGTGGCATTAGTGTGAAGCAATCACAGCAAAACTTGCCACACTTTCATTTTGCTTATATCTGCCTGAAGGTTTTCATTTTTTTGATCTTGCCAGATATGATAAAAATAATTTAGCGATTATCAACTGCCAAGAGTTAATCAGTGTCTTCCAGATAAATCTCTTCCTGTTTATATTACAGATATGCTCTTGAACATATTTTTTTGCATATTCTAGAAAAGCCATAAAGACTTAAAATCCCTTGGCAAATTCATAGAATCAAAATATCATTTGCCAGTTTGGACCAACTCAAGAAATGATAAGTAACAGTGATAAAAATATATGGTCTTGTTTATAGATGGAGGATGGAGACTGGCAAGGAACAGATAATATTTACATTAAACACCAACACCAAAATTTTTACTATTATCTTTGAACTTGACAACAAATCTGGATTAGGAATTAAATGAACCACTGTAAAAACATCATAACCTCTATTTTTTTTTAAATCTAGGTTTCTCACTCCATAAACATTATCAGAATTGCTCTTTTAAGGGGTAACTAAATGCTTTAAAAATCTAAGAACTTGTCAGAAGCATAGTCGAAGGAAGTAAACTGAGGTTCTTACTTGTTTTGACGCTGAAGCGTATGACATCCTGGCAGAGTTTCAACAGCCGGTCATGTGATTCACCTGTGTCTCTCACCTCCAAATCAAGAAGCTTTTTCAGTTGTTCAGGAGGCTGCCACTCACACACCTGGAGATTCAGCAACAGAATGTAATTAACTGAGCATGGCAGAAGCCCAAGATCAGGAAGATGTTAGAAGCACCAACTTGACCCTTACAAAGCTCCCAGATAATTGGGAGATGTAGAGATTTGAGCATGTCACCCTACTTCAGCACAAAAGAGCTATGAGAATAATGCAGATACTGTTGGAACAGAAGAGAGGTCTCAGATCTTCAAAGATTTCCTGGAGGAACCTATATCCAAGTTGTGACACAAAATAAAAAAGAATTGACTCAAGCAAAAGTTACCTGCCCATTTCCCAATCTCTATCAGTGTCTCCCTTTCTCTTATTGTGTCCGCAGCATTTATAATGTTTCAAATACTGTGTTACTCACTTATTATGACCTACATAATCTTCATGAGAGTGGAGAACTTGGTCTATTCATTCACTGATTCCAAGCAAGTAACATAGAGCCTCCGAAAGAATAGGTGCTCAATACAGGGGTACTGAATAACTAGATGAATAAGTAGAGAGATAAAGCTAAAACATGGCAGGCTTTATGAGAACTACTACTGAGCTTGACTTGGCTGAGAAACTCATTAAAATGTTCAAGATAGGTGAAGTAAATGGTCATATGTGTTTTAGACAATAACTTTACTTGCTAAGTAGAAATTCCAAATGAATTAGAAAAAGGAGGTAACTATAACAGATCAGGCAAGAGAAGATGGTTGTTTGGATAAAGGTAGGTGCTTTAGAAAAGAAGTATATGGTTTCTAGAGGTATTTCGAATGCAGAATCAATAGAACTTGGAAGTGAGTAAGATGGTTAGGATGAAAATGAGGGACAAGTCAAAGAGAATGATGAGGTTTCTGTCTTAGACACAAGATCTTATGGTGGCAACGAGATAGCTGGAGAAGGGTCTGTTTGGAAGTAGGGTGAGGATGATGTCTTAGACTTAGTCTAAGTCACCCTTAGAACATCCAAAAGGGGTGTAGCACTCAGTCTGATGCTCTTGTTAAAGATCAGGGTCAGAGATGGATGTCACAGTCCAGAGAGAATCTACAGAGAAGAGGAGAAGGCACAGGAACACTTAAGGGATGGGCACAGGAGCTCACCTTGCAGATGGAGGTCAGGCCAGGAAGGGAGACTAGGAGAACTCGACACCACCAAAACCAAAAATGAAGAATGTTTTAAGGAGAAGATGGTGGCCACTGCCAAATACTTCTGAGATGCCAAATGAGATAAAGACTGAGAAGTGTTCATGGGCTTTATCAACAAGGAGGTGTTCTTGGCAAGAGCAGTGTGACTTAGAGAGGTGCGGGTGGAGGCCAGATTGTGGTGAAGTGAGGATGTGGGAGGTGACAAAATGGAGGGAGGGAGTGTAGACAATCTTGAAAAAAAAAAGTTTGCTTGTGAAGTGGGAAGGAGAGAGACCAGGGAATAGCCAGGGAGTGAGAAGCCTGGGAGGTGGGAAGTTGGGGAAAATAGCAAGTTGTGTGAGAAGCATGAAATTAAACTGATGGTGTAGCTATGACCGGAAGAGGGATAGCACAGTGCCTAAGACAGCCCACAGAAATGTCTGTGGATACACTCACAGTGTGGATGAGTCTCGAATGAATTTTGATAAGGGAGAACAGCAAGTCTCAAAAGGCTACTTCTGACATGATGCCATCTGCACGACACCCATGGAAAAGACAAAAACTACAGGGCAGAAAATAGACCAGGGGTTTTCCAGGGGCAGGAGGGGCCATGAGTGGTTGGTTATGAAGGGGCACGGGGAAATTGGGAGGGAGATGAAACTGTTCTATATCTTATTTGTGGTGATGGTTGCATGACTTGTCAAAGTTCATGAAACTGCACATCAAAAGGAGTATACTTTACTGAATCTAAATTATAAATCAAGTTTTTAAAAAAATGGCTGAGAAAGAATGCTTACTAGAGAGGGCACTAGGAGTAATCATCTCCCCAAGAGTATTGCAGGTCACCTTTTAATTGTGTCCTATTGAATCTCAGACAAAGGTCAAGTTAGTGGTATAAAATCTTTACCTCCATCCCCAGCCCCTAAATGCTTTCAATCAAACTTCATATGAATGGACATCCTGCACATCTACAATACTGTGTTCCATGTGTGCTTCCTTAATTGATAACTTAGGATGACAAGCCTCACAACTCCAATTAGTACCCTGTGTATGAGCCTTTCTTTCCAAAGAAAAATAAAAATAAAAAGCCTTTTGCTGTATTCAATACATATTTCTTTTTTTCTTTTTTTTTTATTTTTGTACAGTGAACCCAGGGCACTCTACCACTGAGTTACATTCCCAGCCATTTTTATTTTTTTAATTTTGAGATGGGGTCTCACTAAATTGCTTAGGCTGACCTCAAATTTGTGACCCTCCTGCCTCAGCTTCCTGAGTGACTGGGATTGTAGGCATGCACCCCTGCACTCGGGTGCATCTTGGCCTTCTGCAATATTCTTTCCATTGTTTATGTTTCTGCTTTCTTTAATATCCCTAGAAAGAAGCATGCCCACTGGAGATTTCTCTCTACCCACCAAAATCTTACTCAAACTTTACACTCTGCATCAAAGTTCAAAGTTCTCATTTTTCTGTGAAATCCCTAAAGTCTGCCCCAAATTCACAGCATTTATCACATTCTCACTGGGACCTCTTTTCTCTTTTTCCAATGAAAATTTATCCTTCCAATTAGATTATGAATTCTGTTCAAAGCTGGGTCTTTATCTTATGTTTCTTTGTATCCTCCAGGGCTGAATATAATGCCTCACCAGTAGCTAACACTCAGTTAATATTTAATGACTGAATAAAGGCCAATTTAAAAACACACTTGCCAGAGGAGCTGTGGGCTCCAATGCAAACCAGGTCCAAAGTATTTCACAAATACAGAGAAGACCAAAAATATGCAATTATAAATATATAATTTGAATGGATAAGAAATACCATCAGCACTTTTGCCTTGAACATAACTATTCCAAGTTCACAGGTCATATAGACCTATTCTGTTGGTTTTCTCAAAGGAATATGACCAAAAATTCAGAATAAATAACACCACATTCAAAATCCTTTTAATATGAGTTCTATTTCCTGCTAATATAATTGGGAGGGTCTCTACCATATGCTCATTTGTTAGTAATCCAATTCCAACATGAAAACTGATCAGTGTCATAAAAGGTAATTTAGTGATTTTTTAGACGTATATGAAGAAGTTAAAGAGTGAAGATTCTAATGCTAGATTGCCTGCAATTTAGCTCCAGCTCAGATACTCACTAGTGAATGATATTGGGCAATATATTTGATCCCTGTATGCCTAATTTTTTCCCTCATCACTAAAATGGGACAGTAATTAGTACCTGTCTTTTAGGTTTTTAATTTTAATTTTTAGTTTTTAATTGACACTTAAAGATTGTACATATTTATGGGGTCCATGTGTTATTTCAATACTTATATACATCAAATAATGTTCAAATCAGGAAAAGCATATCTATCTCCCCAAGGATTTATCATTTCTCTGTAATGGAAATATTCAAAATCCTTTCTTTTAGCTTTTGTGAAATATATGGTACATTATCTACAGTCACCCTATTGGGCAATAGAATATCAAGGAATTTATTTCTCCTCTAACTGTAAGTTAACACCCCTTGACCAGTCATTCCCCATATCTGTTTCCCCCATTCACCCCAGGCTCTGTTAACCAACATTAAGGATTAAATGCGCAAATACATATGAGGTAGAACTTAGAACAGAGCCTAGCATGGAGTAAATACTCTTGAGAGTCAATGTTATTATTAGTAGTTTTAATAACAATTTGAAACTGAATTTGAGCTTGTATTTCAAACTTAGAATAAGTAATCGGTATCAGACAGGGATCAGATTTAATAACCCAAGGTTTCTAGTCTAAGCTCAGACAAGATTCTGGGAAGGAATGTTAGATTAATAAAAAGATATTTCATAGCCTTTTCAACCTTCTGTTTGATTTTTCACTTGCAATATGAAGGATATTTACAATAAAATAGAGAGGAGTTGGGGGATGAAACTTAGTGGGAGTGCTTATGAAGTATGGATGAGGCCTTCAATTCCATCCCAAGCAAAAGAAAGAAGGGAAGAGGGGGGGGGAGGAGTTGGGGAAGGAAGGAAGGAAAAATAAAATAAAATAAAATAGAGAAAACAGTATGTTTTAGAGTGTACAAATCATAGCAGCAGCAGATTATTTATAATCCATATTACTACCAAGGGCAGGAAGCTTCATCACTGTGTTTCAGAGCCTAATCTGGTTAAGCCCTGGAGTCTCAGTTGATCTCCCAACAAATGATGGCTGACAAAAGTCAGTCCTCAGGGAAGGTAAACACTGGGTGGGGATCAAGGAGGGAAATGACCCAAACACTGGTATCTGGACATCATCCCTTGAGACAAGGGTCCCTGGGAAATGAAAGCCTGCATTTTTCATTTTCCTTATATAAAGCCATATAGATATGGGAAAGATCTATTTTTCCCATTTCTGCCTCAGTCTCCCAAATGACTGAGATTATAGACATGCAACACTGAGCCCAGATTTTTCATACAGATAAAATTATTTTTACCTTTTCATTGATATCTGTAGCTTTCAAAACCACCTCTTCCATTATTAGCTTACAGGCCTCTTCAACAAATTTTTCTCCAGTTTTTGCATTTGTTGTAGGGCCATTCAGTACAACCCCATCTACAAGAACAGCACTCTTCTTATTTGGAACCATCTCTTGCCGATCAATATCGCCTAGAAGCATAAAGACAAATTGTGTTTGAGAGGTAATCTATTTATTTCATACAGTGAAACACAGGCAGGATGAAAAAAATAAAAGAAAAAGAAGGAAAAAAGAAACAGGATCACTACCCCAGCTCCAAGTGGTATATCTTCTTTTACTATATGAAGGTGCCATTAGAGGTATTGAAATCAACAATTTCTTATGGTACCCAGTGGCATGACAGAGCTAAGGAAATTTCATAAAGCTTATGATTTGTGGGTAAGTAAATCTACCTTATTATCTGTGCTACTCTATGCTAGGATGAGTTAGCACATAGAGTGAATGAAGCCTGTTCAGTATAATTTCAGGTCTGATCAGGAAGAGTGCATTGTATGCAACATTTCCCATGCTGAATGGTGATGAAGTTGCAAAAGTAATGTCTTCCATAATTAGAGATTTGGTCTACAAAACTATCACTCCTAAAAGAGAGTAGAATGTTTTCTGGTATTCCCAAATATATACCAATGATTGCCATCAGATCCCTTCCTTAGATACATTCCTCCTCCCTCCACAGTAGGGTGTGTGCTAAAGGGAGAGGAACTAGGCATTTGGAGAAGAGGCCTTCAAATTGTACCTGGAATCAACACCACCTTTATTTTGTAAGTAGCCCTTTGAAATATAAAGCCTATTTGTTCTAACTTTCAGAATCTGGTACACTGAGTAGATAAATCATACAACTGAGGTAGCAGGCTTAGGTCTACATTTCCCTAAGCAAATTAACTCAGCATTTCTGAGTCCTCAGAGGAAACTCTGTGCAGAAGTAAAGGAAATGGCACCTGGCCAGACACAGATTGTTTTCCTCAAGGAAGCAATAATGCACTTCTGCAATGGAATACCAAACTGAATTTTATAAAGTTCCATCCTGTATTTGATGTATCTGAATTACAGAAGGAACTGAGAGGGATCATCTGGTCACCTTCAAAAAAAGTAAATATTGAAATCTTCAAAGGCAAAGAGAGCTATCTGCTTTCTTCCTAAAAGACTGGCTTGCATAAGCATGTTTCTCTAAACGTAAGTACCCGTTTCCTTTAGGTATATGTAGTTCTTGGTCCGTTTCTCCATGAACTAAATGTCAACATCTGCACAGAAAAGTGGTTCTATTTTCCTTTCGTGAAGCATGCTGTTTAGCATCGGGGAGCATGGAGGAGCTCAAGAAAGGCAAACACAGCACACATCTTTTGAACACATGCATGGAAAGATCTTGGTAACATGGGCTCAGGACTGTTTCAGGTACACATTGCTGTATTGTAATTTGTTCAATTTAACCATGTGTCCTCTTTTAATAAGTTATTCTTAAGGGAAAAGGAGCAATATAAACACTTTACTAATTTTTTTATTGATTTTTTAAGAAAATAAATGACAGTGGAATGCATTACAATTCTTATCACACATATACAGCACAATTTTTCATATCTCTAGTTGTATATATGACCGTCTATGGTAGTGACAATGCTTTGTTAATGAGAGTCTTTCCCCTCCCTGAAACTCACAGCCAACTCCTGCAAAAAGAATGAGAAAAAAGTGAGTGGTAGGAGGGTGTGTGAGCCTGTCTTTAATAACGTTAGACTTTTCACATGTGCAGTTTTATAGCAGAAAGATGGGACAGAATGTGCACAGGATCGTACAACAGCGAGGGGGGTGACTAAAGGCTAAAAAGTCAACATGGGAATCTGTATCTCAAAAGAAAGGTTACTGCCTACTCAAAATAGCCCACCACAAAAATAATTCTGGCAATCTAATCCAGATTGTCAACCAATATTTATCACAAGCTCTGATTTGATCATATTCTCTTCTTTTTTAAAAATCAGTATCTGTCTCCTTCTTATAAGGTACTTTTGGTTGCAGAAATTTACAGAAACAAATTTTTACAGTGTTTTTCAGAATTGCACCTCTCAACATACCTTCCATCTTAAATCCACCTAGACATGCTGAGAGCCTATTCAAAACAAAACAAAACTCTCTAAATATATGTGTTTCAAATAATTCCATTCTTATGGAGGGCTGCAACTGTATTAGCATATACTATGCCTCAGATCATTTTTTTCCCTCCAAGTTGAATGTTCTGGTAAAATTCTGCAACTTTCTAAACCCTTTCATTTTGTTATTGACAACTACAAATGTTGCCCACAAAGGCACCAGATAAAACTGTCATGGGAAGAGCCTCCAATTTGGGGAAGACTGAATTGCAGCAAAGGCTCAATCTCGCATCCTCCTACTAAAGACAAACCATCCAGAAAACTCCAGCGATGAATTTCGGTTTCACCCTTCACTTTCACTTATCTTTCACTTGAAAGGATGCATTTGACAGGGTTTAGGGGCAAATGTTGAAGCACTAGAATTGAAATTTTAGATGGAAATGCTCTGAATCCAAAGGCACTTTCCCCTCAAAAAAAAAAAATGGTGTTTTTTTTGTTGTTTTGTTTTGTTATTTTTTTCAGGTCTTGAAAATAAAAATAGGAAAGAGGGCAATTATTCTGGGAACCTTGGTTATGTCAGTAGGCAGTGCTATTATTAAGCACACAGAAAAAGACTTTTTTAACCTCATTAGTAGGATTTCAGGCCTTTATTGCCCAGAGAATAACAGCAGCTCCAGCTCTTACCTCTCAGCCTGTCCTTGTCCCTCCCACCCCACCCCCATCTCATTTCTTCTTTCTCTCTGTCTCTCCCTCTTTCTCTCTCTCACACATACACACAGAAGATAAAATAAAAACTGTCAAACACCCACTTCCAAACAGAATAGCAATGAGATTTAAACCATCAATGTCTTCACATCCGTCAATTAAAGAAATCCCTATAACTCATATGATTAGGAGAAAAATACTAAGGCAAGTCTATGAAGAGGTGGGTCTGGATTATCTGTTTTCTCCATAGTTATGCTTCATTCTATTGCCAGATGTGATAATATGCCTCTGTTTCCCCTTCAGTTGTCTGGTTTGGGAAATACCTCTGGAGACCCTCTAACAGGCCAAACTGAGTCCTCTGAGGGTGCACATCCCGAGATTTCTTCTAGAGTTAATGGTGGTGTTTTTGAAGTCTTTTAACTGGAAGAATCTTCCAGGAACTGCCTGCTTCTCCTACCACCTTGGTCCAAACCATCATCCAGTGCTGGGATCACTGCAGTCGCCTCCCAGCTAACCTCCAGCCCCCACCCGCTCTCTTCATGACCTGTGGACTGTTATTATAGCAGCCCCTATGTCCCTGTGAGGTGATGTCAAATGATGACTCCTCTTAACCATTCACAACCGCTCATCTCCTCAAACTCAATTCCAAAATCCTCACAAAGACCTCCATGCCTCACAGGAGCCCATTTCAGCTTCTGATCTCCTCTCTTCCCAAGTCTTCTAAGCTCACCCAGCTCTTTCACCTTTGGTCTCATCACTATTACTTAATTCTATTCTTAACCATCAGTTTCTGAGGAGGCCTTCCTCGGCAATACTATATGATGCCATAATCCCCTCTCTCTACTACCTTCTTACTCTACCTTGACTCCAGAGCAGGGACCACCCTGTGACATGTGATACCTGGATGAATTAATGCATCTGTTTAAATCTCGGTCTCTCCAGAAAGGGTTAAGCTTGATGCCAACATGAGCTTGGATCTGCTGGTTTCACCATTTGTTTCTGCAGCACCCAGAACATTCCTGGTAGTTTGAAGGGGTTTGGTAAGTAGTTGCTAACTCTTAATCAAAAGACACTTGCTCCGGGTTCCTTCAAACAACCAGTGAAAATATGCTCTGAGATGCCACTGCAGGTTATCTGAAGGCCTCTCTGATTTGCCTACAAAGGGAGGAGCCTGGACCGAACCAAGCAGGAAACACCCTTGGCTGGGATGCAAAGACACAGAATAGAACTGATGGGCTTGAGAAGAGATGGAGTGGGGGCTGAAAGAACTTGGGAACAGTCAGGAGGTGTACCTCAGTCCATGGTCTCTGGATTAGTAAAGGAGACCACGCAGAAAAGACTCTCACTTTCATCCCCTCTTCTCTGTCTGCTCACTCTCCTTCTGTTCTCTCTCTCTCTTTTCCTTTGTGGGTCATTTGACTTCTGAAAATCAGTCCATCAACTATAGTCTCCACCCAGGAATCACACTACCCTCTGAAACTAGTCAATCCCTAAACACTTCCACTCCTGCATTTCTACCAATACCTCAAATCCATCCCTTCTAAAACTGTACATAAATCAATGTTTGCTTTGTTCGGAGGATGCACAACTCTCTCTTACTTCACAAACATTAAATCCAGCCTCCCGATATTGTTCCAAACATTTAGAAGTGGCCTTTCTCTTTGGCCAAGAATTGGATGAATGAATAGAGATGAAGCCTTAAAACAACACAGAGTGGGCACTCACTAAAGTTAGCTATCCTATAATATGAACTATCTCAAGAAATGTTAGTAATAATGTAGTAGACAGTAATAATACTTATTAAGTACAGAAATCCATAAAGGAATTTGCATGTGGTGGCAAGCTATGACAGGACAAAGGGAGGTCTTCTCAGAATGTTCACATGGCCAGTACAACAAACTCTACACCAAGGGGGCTGTTGAAGTGTCTTTTGTGGAAGAGGTAGATGAGGGGCCACAGTGGCCCCTGTGAAGAGAGAAGGACTCCTCCAAGTATTTGGGACACACAAGGGCTGCCAAGTAGATCAGCCCCCATTGGGTGGGCGCTTGTCCACACAGCTCACCCTGTCACTTTCCACTGTGGCTATCTGTGTAGAGGTTTTCTTTATTGTTTCAGATTGTTAACTCCTACAGGGAAAATATCCATGTCTCCTGTTGTCAGAGTTCAGTAAACTGGCTTTCACCAGCTCTCTGAGGATTGACTGGCTGACAGTATAGTTGTCTTAGAGGTCATGTCATCTAACCTTCTCAGACAACCCCCAACTCCCTTCCACATCCCAGCAGTCTAGACATTAAGAGACCTAAGTTCTGCTCAGTCCCTCCTGAGCTCTTTGATCCTGGGCCGACATAACTTGTCTATATCTCAGTTTCCTAATCTATACAATGAAAGAAAAGTACTGCATTAGCTTCTAGAAGTTCCTGGAGGAAGACGTAAAGATTCAGTTTCCCCGATTCCTACCCCAAAAGGATTCAGTTCTAGGTGGAGCACTCTAACTTATACCAATAATACTAAAATAGACTAAATAAAGTTCAGGTGGCTTTGGGAATCGACAATTCTGGAAGGAACTTATAACCTTAGAGGTCCTTCCCTCTTCAATTGTCTGGTTTCTCTCTCATCCTTAATGATCATGCATTCATTTCAATAAACATTTATCAATCTCCTACCATGTACCAAATAACAGATAAGGGACATAGACTGAAGCCTCCAATTGAGTAGCCCAAAGTCTCGCTGGCAAATGAAGCGCTGAACAATTATAAGACATGTATATAGTGCTTTTTATGTGCCAGGCTCTGTTCTAAAAGTCTAATGGATTTGACAAACTTAGTTGTAACAAAAATTTCAGTTAGTGACTCAGTTTTATAGGTAAGGAAACTAGGGCATGCAGGGTTTAATTGGGTTTAATTGATTTGCCCAAGGTCATAGTAGCAGTTAGTAGTGACACTGAGGTAAACAGGGTACTGTAGTTCTGTGAAGGAGCAGTAGGTTCTGTTTTAAGGACATCTACAACTCGCAAGACAATATTAGGGAGTTAACTGGCAACAGCAAGAAGAATTACACTCAGTTCCTGGCCTCAGTGACTAAGAGCTCAGAGGATTGAATGACTGCAGTAGAAGGTAGGAAGTGTCAATTTCCATGAGAAAGACCCCAAGAAAGCATTTTAAATGTAAATAATGTAGACATTTGGGGCTAAGGCCTGAACTTATAGGAGAAGCTGAGGTGTCAGCGAGGACCTCTGAATAGCAGACTTGTCTTCTAGAATATCTGTGTTAATAAATAGTAATAATTTTGAAACCTCATCACTTCTAAAACCGGTGACTCCACTGTCAGCTGGAATGGTCACAAAGCTTCTCCCAAGACTGACTTCAAATATGCATTTGTGTCATTTGTACAAGATTTTACAGTAAATGAGAAGACAAAACAAGTCTAACTTCTCTCTATCGGGACTCTAACTCAAATATGCAAAACTTCTATTAGTTCTCGTCTCAATTTCTCATTTTTACAGTTAAAAGTACTCCAGGTTTTTTCTCAGTAGTTTGCGATAGCCCATGATACTTACTGTGAGCCAATTTGCTTTTATCTTTAACACAACTCCAGGTAGGGCCTCACCAACCCTAAATAGAGTGAACTCATGGTTCCTGTCCTCTGGTTACCATGATTCTGTTAATGGGCTCCTATTAGCACCCCAGTGGATTCCAAAGCTGAAGCTTTGAACTAGGCAAATCCCGGCCCAAATTCTACATCTGCTGCTGTGAACATACCCATAATATTTAACTTCCATGAAATTCATATTTCTATTCTGGTAAATGGGGGAAATTGCTAGGCTATTACTTTGAGTCATTGAAGGGGTCAAAATGTGGTAATTCATGCAAGACACTTAGGAAAGTGCCAGAAACAGTGTAAAAGAACTCAATAAATGGTAACGAGGAAGGCGACTAAGTCCATATGGATTCTATTTTGGCATGCACAGATGCTATTGGCTCAGGTAGAGGTTATAATTAACAGCCTTCAGTTTTTATCAGAACATCTGCCAACAAGAGCAAAGTACCCCCATCCAAGGCTTTTTAATTGTTAAGAACAAATTAACAGTAGAAAAATAATGTTTGCTTCCCAAGGACAGAAAAGGAGAAACAATGGATCCAAAGTGAATCCCAGCAACCTGGTTGGGAGGCTAAGGAACTCTTCAGAAAATTCATGCAAAGACATTGGAGATCAATGAAGTCCTGAGGGTTGGGACTAGAGAGCCCAGTAGATCAGACCTGGAAAGGCTGAGAAGCAAAGTCTGGGGGGAAAGTTAGGGTGGTAAAAACCTATTGTGTATCAAGCACTCAGCCTGGTGCCTGGGGATAGAGAAGTAAACCATACAGAGTTCCTGTTTCCATGTAGCCAAAAGTCTAGACAAGACTGTTTAGGGAACCAAGGCAAAGGAAAATCAAAGTTAAAAAAAAAAATCAAGATACATCTCTCTGTTCAGAAGTTTTCTAAGTCAGGAGCCCCTCCTAAGCCCCTCCCTACCTCGTTTTATGGATATAGCCAGCGCAGTCAGACTCAGTGCAGTCTGCAGTCAGTGGTGTGCTTTTTCAAAGGCATGTTTGCATGCCTTTGAAAAGGCACACCACTTTTAAGCCATTTTGCTGAAAAATAAACATACCAATGAGAGGTAAATCTGTGGTAAACCTACAAAGAAGAAGACTACAGGAAATAAAAATTAAGAAATAACAGTGATGCAGGGCAGTTATTTGTGATTTGTGCAATGGCAAATTAGCTTCTCTCAACCTAGCCCTGTGGCTGGGGAGGATCAGAGAGCAGCAGGCTTGGGGGCTGAACAGCTTTCAGAGTGCAACAGCAGATACAAAGTCAAAGAAGAAAATGAACAAATGATAATACAACTTTAATTATCTGGAGAGGGGGGCCTACCTGCAAAAGGGGGAAAAAGAAATGAAAAAGAAAAGAGAAAAAGAAAACCTAAATCATTCCTTGAGTCCCATTTTAGGATTGAATTCTTCTTAGCTGAAATGCACAGAAAACAGATAGGTTTTTAATTTATACTTTTGTAAAATATTCATGGAATATCAGTTGAATTCCTACTATGTGCAAGACCTTGTGGCAAGTACTATGGGAAACTCAGATATAAATCAGACACACAGATGGTGACCTCAAAATCCAATAAGAATTAGATATGTTTGCAAATGCTTGGAATCCCACCACAGAAGAATAAAGTATGATCCTTGAGGTCAGACAAAACATGCACAGAAATTTCAGAGAAGAGTATTGCTTCTAAATGTGAGAAGCAGAAAGTTCTGGGCAAAGTGGCATTTGAGATGGCTCTTCGTTCAGTCACTCACACATACTTATTTACTGCCCAGTATGCACAGAACACCATGATGCATCTATGGCTGAGGAATGAACAAGAAGACAGGCCAATTTACATTCAGACGAGGTGGATGTGAGATGCAGGTAATAAAAATGCAAACAGATGAATCATTAGGATAATTGTAACTCTGATAAATGCTTTGAAGGAAATTACCTGACTTGATAAAATAAGGACAGGGAGCTATTTCAGATATGTTTAGGAAGAAGTATTTCTACAGACGAAATATTTGAATTAAGACATGAAAGAGGAGGAACAGATATGAAAAGAAATGGAAAGGAACTAGTCCACGAAGAAAGAGCAGACAATATAAATACTCAGTTAATTGATCTTTTTAATAAATAAATAAATAAATAAATAAATAAATAAATAAATAAATAAATAAATAGATAGATAAATAAAAAGATCAGCATGGCCCAAGTGCAAGGACAAGGGGAAGGAATAAAATGAGATTTGCAAAGACAGACTAGGAGCAGGCCAGGTAAGTTTGTATTTTACTATAAAAGAACAGGCAGTCATTTGAGAATTCAAGATAGAGGGCTGACATGAGCTAGTTTACATTACAGAACATTACTCTGGGGGCCGTGTAGAGAAGGGACTATGAGAAGATACACGTGGAAACAGAGAAATTGCTTGGAACGCTACTGCAATTGTTCAGGCAAGAGATAATGGTGAGTTTGGTCTGGAAATCAACCAATGGAGAAGTGAGTGAAGTGATACAACTGGGCAGACATTTTGGAGGTAAAACTAAAAGGACTTGCTGAGGAATTGTACATGGGGGTCAAGGAAACTAAAGAATCTAAGGTAGCTATCAGGATAGAGGTCTGAGTGATGGGTTGATGGTAGATGGTGGTGCACCCTATATTGACATAGGGCAACACCAGAAAAAGAGCAAGTTAGGCAAGGGTGGCATGTGGGAGATCAAAATTTTTGACTGATTCATAGAAACTGGTGATAACAGGGTGGAAACAAAGATCATGGCAAGGACATTCAAGACATAAAGGGATATTTGTGACATAAAAAGCAATGTTAGCCTGGCATGGTAGCGCATGCCTGTAATCCCAGCAGCTTGGGAGGCTGAAGCAGCATATCACAAGTTCAAAGCCAGCCTGAGCAACTTAGTGAGGCCTTAAGAAACTTAGCCAGACTATGTCTCAAAATAAAACATTTTGGGCCTGGGGTTATAGATCCGTGGAAGAGTGCTTGAGGCACTGGGTTCAATCCTCAGCACCACATAAAAATGAATAAAGAGATTGTGTCTGTCTACAACTAAAAAAAAAAAATTTTTTTAATCCAAAATAAAAAATTTTAAAAAGGGCTGGGAATGTGCTCAGTGGTTAAGCACCCCTGGGTTCAATCCCTTATACAAATGATAATAATAATAATAATAATAAGAAGAAGAAGAAGAAGAAGAAGAAGAAGAACAACAACAACAACAACAACAACAACAGCAGAAAAGTCTGTGTAGACATACATGAGTCCAGAATGCTTTAGGAGCCGAAAGAGAAGGCATGGAGACCAATCTTACAGAGAGTGCAGAGGCCCTGGCGAGTCTGATGATTAGGCCATAGGAAGCCACTTAGAACTTCTGACGGGATGAGAAGAGTGCTTTAGAAAGATGAAGTGGGTATTGGTGTGGAGTTCAGATGGGAAATCAAGAACTGGAGGCAGAGAGATGCAATGACAATAATACAGGCCAGGGAGAGGGAGAACATGAACCAAGCAGTAAACAGGATAGAGGTTTGTATTTATTTTGCACTTTCCCCTACAAGAACATATTGGAATGAGCCCAACCACTGCTCATGGAGAGGATAGCTTTTCTGTGCTCTACTATAATATTTGGGTGAAATAGAGAACAAAATAAGACAAGGGGAAAAATCATTCTGTGTGTCAATTTTTCTCTTGCAGAGCCCAGATAACTATATAACATTTCTGGGAGGTGGCATGTCCCCATCACCCAGAGTTTTATTTTATGAGATCCTGCTGGGTTAGCATGAGAGACACCCGACAGATGATTCAGATTCTACTGAAACCCCAAGTCGTCTCCTTAACAAAGGGCCAGGTCCATAAAAACCACCAGCTCCTCAGAAGGCCATCTCTGAACAGCCACAAAAATAGTTCTCTGGCGGTGGACACCGAGTGCTCCGTGAGCCATAAACCCTATTTTACTTTTTTTAATTTCAAAAATGGTCTTCTTTCAAGGACACCAGGCCAGCCATTAGAGATACCCTTCTGATCTTTTCAGGGGAGTTTTTCTGAGACATCTGTCCCAATTGTTTGAGCAAAGAGGACTTGACAATCTATACATGATGCTTGTCATATTATTGACAGGTCTCTAAACCACCCCTTGCCACCCCACCTTGAAATCTCATGGGTTTCTCTGATGAATAGCATTTATTTTGGAAGGCCTTTAAGGCAGTGGGCACCATGAGAAAATTGGACTTGGCATACATCCTGGGTAATGTCATGCCCATCCTTCAGCCCCAGCTGTGGATGATATGGGGATAGCTAGTGCATTATAGTACAGGACTTTTCCTGGGAGCTGTACTCACTCAACTTCCTGCTCCTCCTGGTCACCACCACTACCCTGTGAGTCACAGCATTTTCCTCCTCTGCAATCTCAGCTGTATGTCCTCAATTATTCCTCATCTTATTTCTTGTCTACAGATACACGTGAAATACTATATTTCACTCATGGCTTTATTCTGTTTTCTAAGCTGTAAGGCTGAGTGGCATGAATGCTCATTTTCCGTTTGCATGTTTATTTGGAGACACTCTTGGCCTAGTTAGCATTCCAAATGAAGCCATCCTTCCGCCAGGACCTGGTCTCTGTAAGACTCTCCATTGAGTGAAGAAAGATTACTTGTGTTGGAACCTCCAAGTATTCCATCTCTCCAGAGTTGCTTTGGTTCCTGTATTTTCCAAGATCTCATTAACCACCTTTCTCCAATTCCATGTGCTTCCCCAGATCCTCCCAATATACCCTCCCTCTTGGACAGCAGGAGTCATTCTGTACTATGTGAAACTAGAGAACCATGACTAATACTCTAAGTAACTTGGACTCTGTAGCTATTTACAACTAAGGAAAATTAAAACCATCTTGGCACTTAACTAAGCAAGTCTTGGAACAATGGGAGTTTTTCATCATTTTTTATTGTTCTCCAAAACTTAAAGGTCTTTCAGTTACTATCACAAAATAAGCAGGGTGTGTTTTTTGTTTTATTTTGTTTGTTTTCTGTTTTGTTTTAACATTCCACTTATGTACAATTCTGGATGCTTGAGGTCAAGGAATGTAGAGCCATCTTCATGAAAAGAGTGCAGGCCGATGCTGCCAAACAGAAATATAACTCAAGCCACAGATCCAAGCCACCTGGATAATTTTATCTTTCTCTTCTAGTTGTAGTTTAGCATAAAGAAAGCAAAACTATAACTCCACTTACAAAATAATAACAGTGAATCTTTTATGGTTACTTACAATGAACCACGTGCAAAGCTAGCACTTCATATGGCTCATTCCATTTTATTCCCAACACAATGTTTTGATGAAAGCATCTTCATTAATTCCACTTTCCAGATAGAAAAGCTGAGCCAGAAAGATGAAGAGAGTGGTCCAAATCATACAGCTAAGCAGTGACAGAGCCAGAATTGGAAGCCAGATAGCCAGAGTACAGATACCTTGTTAATAATTATCACATTCTGCTTTTGTTTCCCCAAATAGGCATGCAAGAAGATATTGCTTCCTGTGTCTCATCAACCACGCTAAACTATTTGGACACATATTTTGTACTCTTAAAGCAATAAGCAATTATCTGGGAAGTATGTATTAAATTGCAACGTGCTGCAATTTAATATCTAGTTTTAAAACCAATTTGCTCAAGTGTTGACTTCAGAATTTTAAATGTATTCCATTTAACCAGCAATTTAAGTGAAAATTTAAATAAATGCTATAAATGGGTGCCTAATTTGCATGATCTGTTGATTAACTCTGATGTGGGCCTCATCTGTGCCTAGGGTTGTAACTTATATCTAGGGCTTTGGCAAATCACTTTCTAGGCAAGAAAGGGGGCAGTTACTTTTAGTTCTTCTGCACCTTGGCACTCACCTGGGACATTCCTGTGTGGCCACCCTCAGATGCAGAAAACCCACCAAAACTCCTTGGTGAAGTTACTAAATATGGTTGTAAAAAAACAAGGAGAAACTGCTTAGAACAGCAATAAGATCTCTCCAAGGGGTATCTTTAAATACAAAGTGGTTTAAACTGCCTTCTGAGAAGACTACTCTGTCACTCCCAGGGATAATGCACAATTGAATTGTGAGTACCCAGAGGGGCCAGAGCTGAATGGCTCAGTGAAGTCAGGCAGAGGCCAAGGATGTCACCAACATCTTCCTTCTCATCTTTTACATCATGCAGAATAAAATAAGAGCAAATCTTCTAAAACTCTGTTGCTGCCTGAGAGCCACCATAGTGATAATAGGTGGTGTTCCTCCAGTGACCAGCATGGGAACTCTGGGGGAGGTACACGCACCTGCACCTCTGTGCTGCCCTGGTGTTGAGAGGTAGAGCATTCACAGAATAGCCCATAGCAGATGGCAACCACACTGGCATGGGTTATCCCTCTCAACTGAGACCCATCGAAACAGGAGTTTGGATCCATCTAGAATACACTCCAAGATTTTTTTTTTTTTTATCAATTATGTGTAGGAACTTGGGACCATATAGAGCTTTACAAACACGTATAGATTATTTAGCCAATGTTCTCCCTTTGAGTTTGTGGGAACTGGGGTTTAAGGGTACAGGGCTGTTGATGTTCATGGAACTCCTGCTCCAGGTCTACCGCATCCACTAAGGATGGTCCACACTCCACCCCTCAAGAGCATCTTGAACTATTTATTTCATGTCATCATAGTCACCACTTATTTTGGGTTATGTGTCAGATTTCTGGCAAGACTCTTATAAATAGCTGGGCACTTATCCAATACAACAACCCCATAAAGACACAAACAACTAAAATGCACTTGGATTAAGCAGGAAGATAAATTATTGAGAGGGCATATCAGTTATCTCTAGTTGTATTAAAAATGGCTCCCGAATTTAGTAGCTTAAAACCAAAATAATATGTTCATTCTTAGGTGCTGGCTGGGTGATTTTGCTGGTCTTTCCTGGGCTCACTCACATCACTGTATTCAAATTGCTCACTGTCTCAGAGCAGAGCTCAGTGGGGAAGACTGAGGTGGCTGAGCCTCTCTCTCTCCATGTGGGCTTTCATTATCAAATAGATTAGACTGCTCTTGCTCACAAATTTGAAGGCAGCGAAGGAAGAAGTTACAGAGACTCTTGAGGTTTCAGATAAGATGTCACACAACCTCACTCCTGCCACATGCTACTGGTTAAAGCAAATCACAAAGACAGCTGGATTCAAGGGTACAGGAAAACAGCTCACCTCCTGCTGACTGATGGCAATGTCCAATTGCCCGGTGTGCTTGCAGGGAAGGAGGACCTTTGAAGCCATGTTTGCAATCTGTCGCTCCGGCCTCTAACCATAAATCATCCATTTTCTTCTCATCCACAAAATACGCCCCTTTCCATCCTGAGATCTCCAAAACTCTTGGATCCCATTATAGAATTAAGTCTCAAAATTCAAGAATTCACATCTGAATCTGCCTGCAGGCAAATAAGGCTGCTCAGCTGCAGCTGATCTCGGTCCAGCAACCCACAAACTAAAAACACAACACCACGCCCGACATACAATAGTGATTCAGGACATAGCGACACCACAGAACTCCCAGGAAAGACCGGGAGGCAGAGGGCAATCACCAGTCCATCGCAGTTCTGAAATCCAGCAGGGCATGCATGGCACATGGTCAACAGGGTCAAGTTCTGCCTTCTGTGGTGGTTTCCTAATCCATTTTTTTCTGTGTGGCTCTTGGCTCTGCCTTCTGGCAGAGGTGCAGCAGAGGTACAGCCTCTCCAACAACCTCTAAGGTCAAATACGGTAATAGGTACCCGTAGGCATGCCAGCAGGCTAAGGCTGGTCCTCCCTCTCTTCTTCCCTTATCTCCATGCTTGGATGTTAAGCCACAGACAGGCCAGTTACCCGGAGGAAACAGCTATCTTTCTCCAGCCCCTTTCACAGTCATGGTTTGTCAATCAGACATGTCTGGAGTCCCAAATTCCCCCGATAAGATCCAACTTGGCTGCTCTTGCCAGTTCTTCTGTCAGGCTGATTAGTGACTGTTCTCTGATTTCCAAGTCCCCTTACAGACCTTTTTTCCTTGTTAGATATTATCATTTTTGTCTAAAGTCCAGTTCCTTATTCCATTATTCTCTTTACTTGGATATTTTATTGTATTTAATCTTCACAACAGCTGTACAAATTACATACTAACATCTTCATTTTACACTTGAGGACACTGAGACTCAGAGGAGTTAGGTAACTTGCTTAAGGCTACATAGCTAAAAAACCCAAAAAGGTATCATTTGCTTGTTTCTGTGTTGCAAAGACTCTTATGGTTGCTAATTTCATGGCACCAATCCTTTAACATCTGGCTTACAGGGCTGGAGGTGCAGATGGACAGAGCATTTGCCTAGTATGCATAAGACACTGGCTTCCGTCTCCAGCACCAAAAAGAGGGGAAAAAAATAAGGCTCAACAATATTTCTGAAGGTTGAACACTCTCAGGAGCTGGAGCTGGTCTGAGGTGGTTTCAACACTCCTCTGAATTAGGAGCTAGGAAAACATCAGCTCATCACTGACAACGCAGCAATAGTTATCAGGGACATGGTGGGGTGGCTGGTCAGCTGACTCATACATGTGCCTATATGGGAGCCGGCCAGCTTCCCAGGCCGGCCATCTTTGTGTCTTTGCCTGCGGTCTTTCTATTTTGATCAGAAGCTTCTCTTCCTTCTCATATGTCAAGTCTGAAGCTCTGAAAAGTTAATACCACATCTCATCATCCCTTAAACAGTAAGTGATAGTAATGAATGTATAAACCAGGAGTCACT
Source organism: Ictidomys tridecemlineatus (assembly GCF_052094955.1). NCBI lineage: Eukaryota > Metazoa > Chordata > Mammalia > Rodentia > Sciuridae > Ictidomys > Ictidomys tridecemlineatus. The sequence goes on along the minus strand of NC_135478.1, from coordinate 30,154,879 downwards.
TGTCCTTCAGATGGGACAGCTCTGATGTGTGTGCTCTTCCCTAACACCTGGGGTTATCTAGCGAGATCAGGCCTCAGTTACCTTCAGTGACACTTTACTTTATCATGCACCCTTTGTTGGCTACTTCCTTGGGATCACTTTACCAAGTAACTATTTACACTCAAATCCTCCATTCAGAGTCTGCTTCTGGAAAGCCCAAATCTAACAAACAGTTTCTACTTTTCGAATGCCAGTGAACCAAAGAGATGCTGTTTTAGGCTCATGTATGTTTGGTCATTTTTTTTTTTTTGGCAGTATTGGGGATTGAATCCAATCTTATTTTGAGACAGGCTAAATTGCCAAACCTGGCCTTGAACTTGTGATCCTCCTGCCTCAGCCTCCGTAGGAGCTGGAGTGTGCAGTCCCATTCTTGCTTGCATAAATCTTAATGACACCCTATGAGGCAAGTGTCATACCCAGCTCTACAAATATGGAAATGAAGATCAAAGTGATTTCTTAATTCTATGGAGATCACAGAGCTGGCAGAATAAATAACAGAGCTAATATTCAGACTACGATTGATTTCATTGTCTCTTCTTCTTCCACTAAACTATGCAGCCTCTTGCACCCAGGAGAGTGGACTTACATATGAAACAATAAAAGAACAATTAACTGCTGTGCTGACATACTGTATTGAACTCTTCGAGGCAAAACTGTCATCACACTTACATTCCACAATTACTTTCTAAAATTCTCCTTTGTTGTGCCATCAACCTGAAAAATAAGGACACTGACTAATTTTACAAAATCCAATTGTTCATAGATTTTCCTTCTTCTCTTTCTCTATTTCATACAAATTAGGTAGTGAAATACAACTGGGCTGATGGCATCACAGAATATACCAGGATGAAAATGCATATGAAGGAAATATGTTGCTTGGGTGTATTTCTTTGGCCTGCATAGCATTGAAAGAACACATATATCATAAAATACCAGCTAAGTCTCTATTGACTTTATAAGTCAATACAAAGTATTAGGAGATCAAACAACCCAACATCCAGAGTGCCGAATTGGGAATAGTCTTATCAGCTAACAACTTCAAACAAAGGGAGCGGTGCACAATATATTTAATGGGCAAAAACTAGAGTGTGGAAATTAAAAGTTTGTTGATGCTGTGGCTAAATCATCAAAACGGATGTTAATATTAATGATGGCTGACTAACATCAAGTAATTTAGATAGTTGTTCCAAAATATTTAGGATTAAGCAACTTCTGAATGCTGAAATTCTTAGCCGTGCACCAAGAAGTCTCAGATGCTAGTGGAAAGAAACATAAGTTCCAAGTCTGATTTAATCAGTATCTTGCAGGGTTGGTTTCTTACTTTTAATTAGCTGCCTTCACGATATGCAAATAAAGAAGGTTCTGAAATCTGGGGTGGGAGAGTCTTCGCCCTGACTCTGACCCTAAGTAGCTCTGTGACTGAAAGTACTTGAACTTCCCTGGTTGATGCTCTCAGTCAAATGATGCTCCACAGGAGGCCATGACCCTCTCACAAGAATCCCACCGCTAATGCCCATTTTTCAATTAAATTATTCTTCACATAATTAATGCAGATCACATTCTATCACTTCTAAAATGGTCTTCATCACTGTTCTGAAGAACCACAAGCTTCCTGAAAAACCAGGAACTTCATGGAGGTGGCTCAGGGCAGGAAGTAGAAGAAGCAGGGGAGAAGATGAACATATGCTATTCAGGCCCATGAATCTTACTTTAGCTGTGGAAATGCTACTTTATCGCGAGTCTCACTATATTATTATGTTTAAATAAAGAGTTTGTAGGCAGAAATGAATATATGAACACCTTGGTTTAAAGCAATAAGATGACTGATAGACATTTGTCACCCATCTTTTTCCCTCTTAAAATATGGAGAACTGATCTACTAAACTCACTTACCACAGACCCTTCCACAGCAGATCCAAGACCAGCTTTGCACATATTTCTCTTGGACACCTGAATTCTCCAAAGACAGTGCCAGTGGCTGGCACTGGCCACAGAGATGACTGCATTTATTTTAAGCCTATTTGTGGTGCCATTACTTTTATGCCACTAAGGTACTCAGAGAAGATATTGTATCTTTGTTTCGATCTCTATTTAATCTTGCCTTCCTCATGAGTTCCCATTGCTGGAGAGAGGTAACAAATTTACTTTATTGAGTCCAATCTGGTTAAAACTGGATCAGATATAATAAATTAAAAGGTCCTTTTAAGCAATGGTCTGCTTTTCTGTTTGAAAATGTTTGATATCTCAGATATCCACCCCTCTCTTTCCTATTACTCTTCTTGACAGCTTCTCGGTACACAAGGAGAAAGGACTGTCTCACTCAAGTGCAGGGGGAAGGAAGAGAGGTGGAGCCCCTGGATTCACCACACTGGCACCTTCCTCTCTGGACAATATCTCTTGTATACATCATTTCTCCTTCCCCACCTGGTGGTCATGGCTGAGCACACTTGTGTTTTTTTTTTCTCTCACCTTGGCCAGAGGATGGCAGGACTTCCTGGCTGAAGTAGCTTCACCTTGGCTCTTGGTGATGGGGTAGTTCACTCTGGGCTTATGCCCATGACTTCTGTCTCTATCCTCATCAAAGAAGGACCCCTGGGAGAATCAAGGGGACTTGATTTAACCATCTTCTAAGATAAAGGGATCTTTCTGAATCACTATCTAAGGTGCTCAAGCAAAGCGCTCTCTCTCTCTCTCTCTCTCTCTCTCTCTCTCTCTCTCTCTCTCCAACTTTGGTGAGCCACCATCTTGGCATTGACCAGGCTACAAAGCGGCGTGGCAACAATCTGTTGTTGCCTTCCATGCTTCCATAAAACTACCACACGCACTAACCGCTGGCTTCTCGCGCCTTCCATTGAGCCCAAAGTAATCTGACATGGAGACTGTGTTGTATATTCACTTGCCTCTTTCCTGCCTCAGTTTTTCTCTTCCCATTATCACCTCAAGCCAGAAATGGAGAATTTTTATGGATTTCTTCTATGTCAAATATTCATTTTTTTCTTGACCTCAGCCCCATGGATAACATGAAAGATGCACCAGAGTCTATTCTCTGGACTGTGGATCAGACCCCATAATTTTCTCTATCAGGCTTAGTGGGTTAAAGGGAAAATGAAAGAGTTTAGAAATGCCACCTCAAGGCAATAGCATGGCTTATAAAACCATCACTTTGTTTTGAAACTCCTGTTTTGACTTCTGGGATCTAAACAGCAACTGTCTTCCTCTTTGCATTCTACTTACAAGGCTCCTAATCTCTCCCAGGCAGAGAGCTGCTTGCAGAGGGGAGCAGGTGCTCAGAGAGGCAGCAGAAGAAAAACACAGTAACATGTTCACGAACATGATATTCAAAAATATCATGTCCATGGGTTATGGTACAAGCACAGCAACTCTGCAAATACACTAAGAACTGAGCTATAAACTCAAATAGGTAATGGTTATGAATGTAAACACTATCTCAATAAAGTTCCTTAAAAGTCACTTAAGGTGGAGAAAGGAGTGAAACAGAATTGCCTACCCCCCTGTAAGCTGTACTACTGAGTCTCAGTGGTGCTATTCATGGGAGCAGTGGGAATAGAGAAGGAAAGGGACAGGCACTGTGCTCTCCCTAGGTTCAGAGATTCGTCATACTCCCAGTGTGGTTTAGTGAGTCGAAAGCTGTAATTTTCCTTCAAGCTGGGACTTAATCTGTTAACTCTGGTTACATATGTGTCTTCAGCCATAAAATGTTATCAGTTTCTTCAATTCCTGAATGTGAATTGTAACTATGCAACAATTACAGAAACATTTACATAAAATTTTTTTTTTTCATTTTCATACACTTGGTATAGAAGCTTCTTATCTAGCAAAACCAAATATCTGGGACACACAAGAGAATACAGGAGAATGCAAAAACAATATGACAATGTCGATGCAACAGACACCTATTATCTCCTCTTACGGAGGCTCTTCACGTCCCACATACCGGCAATCTACATCACATGCAGCACAATCCTATCCTCTTGTGGCTTAAACTCCAGAAGATGACATGATGCTTAAGCTTGTTAAAAGCAATACATTACAAGAGGCATAGCGAGTGATGCTCAAAGATGCTACTATGACTAAGAGAAGAAAGTATAGTTGACACAGTAGATTGTACTGAAGGAGACAGCAATGATATAAAAGAAGATACATGGACCATGAATAGCAATCTAAGGGACAAGCAGCAGGACACCTCTCCGAGTATTACAATATGATCAGTGCTTACGTTGACAATGCCAAGATGCACACACAAAGGTTAAACTTGCTCAGGGAGTGCTAATGTTTGTTGCCTCTACAACTCAAGTGGAAACTCAATTGTCAATGTGATGGTATTTAGTGGTAGGATCTTTAAAGAGCTCATTAGGCCATTCGGTCCCCTTCCTTATGTGTGGGACTGCTGATGTTATAAAAGGGCAAGTTCAGCCCTCTTCCTCTCTTTTGCCTTCTGCTTTCTGTCTCCGGGTTATACACCAAGAAGGCCCTCACCAGTTGAGGACCTCGCCAGTTGAGTTGTGGGGGTCTTTTACATATTCTTAACATTAAATCCTTGGCAGATATATGGTTTGTCAATTTCCTTCTATCCCATGCGTTGTCTTTTCTCTGTTGGTTATGTCTTTTGATGTACAGAATATTTTTAGTTTGATGTGATCCTATTTATCTATTTTTGCTTTTGTTGTGAGCTTTTGTTGCCCTATCCAAGGAGTCATTGCCAAGTCCTATGTCATGGAGCTTTTCCTGTTTTAGGAGTTTTATAGTTTGGGCTTTTTCATCTAGATCTTTAATCTGCTTTGAGTTAATTTTTGTATATGGTGTAAAGTAAAAGTCCAACTTTGTCATGTAAATATCCAGTTTCACAAACCTATTTATTGAAGAGATTGTTCTTTCCCCATTGACTGGTCTTGTTGACCTCATCAAAGAGCATCTGTCCAAACATGTGAAGGTTTATTTCTGAGCTCTCTAATATATTCCTTTCATTATGTCTGTCTATATGCCACAATACCACTGTTTCAATTATTTTGTCATTGTATTATGTTTTCAATTCAGAAAGTGTTACTTAGCTTTCCTTCACTACAACGAATACATGAGACAAATAATGTAAAAGCAGGAAAGATTTAGTTAACCTCACTGTTTCAGTGCTTTCAGTCCACCAGCTGGTTCCATTAATTTGGGGCTAAGGCAAAGCAGAACATTGAGGTGGAAGGGCATGGCACAAGAGAACAGAGAGAGGAAGGGACCAGGGAAGAGACACCAGGCAGCCACCATGCATCCACTCTCTCCAACCAGCTTTCACAACCCACGGTATTCAACATCTCCCAGTGATCATTCAGCCATGAATCCCTCAATGGATTAATTCACTGACGGGGTCAGAGCCCTCATGATTCAATAACTTTCCAAGAACGTCCACTCTGAGCATGGCTGCAATGGGGACCAAGCCTTCAACACATGCGCTTCTGGAAGAACATTCCAGAACACAGAAGTGTGAGTCCTTCCACTTTGTTTTGGATTTTATTTTGTTGTTGTTTTGTTTTGTTTTCAAAACTGAAATTTCATATAAATTTAGGAGTCATTTTTTAAAATTCTACCCCAAAATATCATTGGCATTTTAGTAGGAATTGTGCTGGATCTGTAGGCTGCTTTGGGTAGTATAACTATTTTAACAATATTTTCTTCCAATTCATGAACACAGGATGTCTTTCCAATTATTTGTGTCTTTCATTTATTTGAGCAATGTTTTATAGTTTTCAGTGTTCAATTCTTCCACCTTCTTGATCAGATCTATTCCTAAGTGTTCTTTTTGATACTACTGTAAATCATGACTTTTAAAAATAAAAGTTTAAGTGCTTGACTTTTAAGGAGATTAGCAATGAGACAGCCAGCTGTGGAAGAGACCGCTGATAACCCACAGGAATTAGTCCACTTTATTCTAAATATCCTATTTACTTACCCAACTCCAAATGCACCCATGTCTCAGTCTACACAATCTTCCATTCCACAGTCAATAAGAAACCATAATTGGTCCATAAAGATGTATTCCATATTATCCTTTTCTGTCTGAGAACCAAAACTAGCTGGGTACCATTCCCAGCTTGAAGTGCCTTAGCCACAGTAATCACAGACCAGATAATTTTAAGTAAACGACTTAAACCCACAGCTGGGATTTGGTAGAACATCATGCCTGCCCCTTGACAATCTTGTTCCATGAGAACTTTGCAATATTGTTCATAAAATGAGAGTCAGGCAAAAACCCATAGTAGAGACTCTGAGATTCATTTCCTGAGCAATCTGCAGCACAGCTTTTAAAACAGTGGTGGCACAAATAGGACCAACTACAGTTTCCTAAATCCACCAGAGATGAAATCTGTCTCTGTATAAGTTTAGGAAAACATCTACCTCAATCACTGTAACTTAGCCAATAGAAAAAAATTTCTATCTCCCATAGTATATTTTTCTATTGCATTGCCTACCTGAGTTGCTTCAGTTCCGAGCCAGAAGAATCTTAAAAACAATTGCCCCTTTTCAATTACTCTCTTAAGAATGATAGAAGTCAAAGGTTTTCCCACCTCATTATACAGTGTGTTTGTTATTTTGTTTGGAGGATTTACTTTAACTAAGCTACATTTAGAAACATACTCCCCACAGAGTGCCATGCTTATTTATCCCTACAATTCAAGGCAATAAATATTTATTGAAAGAGGAATGTAGGACATAACTTGCCTTCAATGTGCCAGGTATTTTTATATAAGCTCTACCCATGAATCCTCACAAAAATCATGAAGTAAGTAATGTCCCTCATAGCCTCACTGTATTTGGTGTGTGAATGGACCTCACTCTATTATTCACAAATTGAGCTTCAGTTTACCTGAAATCAAAACTCAAAGCCTGGCTTTCCCCGCTCACAGCCCTAATAGCAGCCCACGGTTTGCCCAACAGCAGGTATTGGATTCCATTCAATTGTTTAAGATGGCCATTTGTCAAAATGTTGAATATTTCCAGACATTGCATTTCCAAGAACTCATACTTTTGATGCACTCCTGGGCAAATTTTCAACTTTCTAATATGCCTTACAATCCTTTTCCAGAATGGTAGTTTTCCCCTAATTTTTTTCTTCTCTATTTTTAATTAATTTTCAGCCAATTGCTTTGTGCTCTGTCTTGTTTATTATAAAACAAATTATTGAAACAACATAAGTGTTCAGTAATGGGAGATTAATTAGAACAATTTCAAAATCCAGTATAAGGATATTTTGGGACAATAGAAGTGACATTCATGCCTGTTTAAGAAAGATGAAAACCAACCCAAATGAATACAACGGGAAAGTCTGGACTAAAATGAATGAGAAAAACATTTAAGCAAACAAAAACCCCATCCCAAGCCTCTTCTTCCACATTTTTTTCCTTTTGTAAAAAGGCAATGCAGATTCACTACAAAAAATGCAAACAAGCAGAAGGAGCTAAGAAAAATCCATGATCTATCCTATCATCCACAAGTAGCTTTAATCCCTAGATACATATTTTTTTCAGTTCCAGTTCCCTATGTATAAATGGATTATTATTTTCCAATTATTACTTTCCATAGAGCTCTTGCTCTATGCACTATTTTGCAATTTACTATAATTTAAATAATTCTCAACATGTCCATTTTTCAAACAAATCCTTATTTCTAAATAATTCATACCCACTAATGCTTTATGATGATAGTGATGATGATGATGATGATAATGAGAAAAATAATTGCTTAAAAATTAATAGATACAAAAACATAACAGAAGAAAATATTTAAAAAATTAATATTATCAAAAAAAAGCTTAAAATAGAAAAGTTTGAGGGCTGGGGTTGTAGCTCAATGGTAGAGCACTTGTGTAGCATGTATGAGGCACTGGGTTCTATACGCAGCACCACATAATAATAAGTAAATAAAATAAAGGTACTGTGTCTATCTACAACTACACTTTTTTTTAACAAAAGAAAATTTTGCAAAACTGCTCAATTATGCACCCAACTACTAATATTTAAAATAATTAGTAAATGCAAGCATCAATTTTAACCAACTCATCATAATGTTTAGAGAAGTTAATGAAATATTTGAGGAGTTAAATAGGAGAAATATAATAACTGTCTAATAATAAGTCTAGTAGATAACAATGATTTCATGCTTGTTTGTAGAATTTAAGAATCAGATGAAAGAATGCAACATAACCAAGAGGACTAGCTATGTCCAAAGGAAGCGGCACTACAGAGAAATTTCTACATGTTAAACAATACGATACTGCTTTTTCAGACTAATCACAGTATCCAGAGATTCTGCAGAAACCAACAAGGGCCTTTCCAGAAAGCAACTATACAGTTTCACATTATAAAGAACAAAAAAAAAAAATAGGCACAAGAACAAACATGCTCTGGTGAGGAAAGGACAGCCAGGGCTGGGATGCAGAGTGGGATGGTTAGTGATGTCTGAAACAGAGGCTTCATTGTGGGAGAGGGCCCTGGTGACCTAAACAGTGCTGTTCTAACAGCCTGTGGAAGTGGAAGTAGAATGCAAACTTCTCCCCATGCCAATGACTGGTGCTGCAACCTTTTGCTGTGTTGCGCAACCACTGCTATCTCATGCCGAGAAGACTGGGGGATCCCGATTGCTCTGGGGTATTGCTGCACATGAAGTCCAGGCTTAGTGCTCCAGCAGAAGCATCAAGTAGGCAGTAGACAAAAGCCGGGACACTGAGTTGATATGGTACACTGGAGCCTCAGTGCAGCCTGCCTCTTCTCTCCACTGAATGAGAATAATCATAATAGGAGCAGTGAATATAGAGAAAGCATTTACAATGACCAAGCCAGTGATAATTATTCATGTGGATTATTCACCAGGACTGTGCAAGGCAAGGCTCCCTGCAACTCTGGAAGCAACTTACTAGTTATGGACGGGGAAGCTAGACCAGAGAATTCAGCAGCAAGATAGAGGTTATAATTTAGTAACTGTGGTGCTGAGAGTTCAGTAACTGGTGCAGTCTAGAATCCAACATGGTGTGTCACCTCAATCTTCTAGGATTTGATAAATAATAGACCCTATTGCATTCAGGCAAGGACTGAGAAGGAAGAGGGGTTGGGGTGACATAAGCCAGAGCTCAAAAGAAGGCAATCTTTAAGAAAATAATTTAAGCCATGGGTGCAAAGAAACAAAATCCAGATTATGGGGAATTCTATAGGTCAAATGGCCCAGGTTCTTCACCAAGTAAATTATAGGAACAGAATAAGAGGAGAGAGGAAATCTGCGTATCAAATAGGCATATCATAGATTATGATGGGTGACAGTGAGTTATTATGTCTAAGAATGCACACATGGACAGTAAAACTTTAAAAGCAATTGCTGTCAAAGCCAGGGTAATAATTTCTTACAGTGGAGAGGGTATTTCCTCATCAGAGTAATGGTTACTAGTGTACAAAAATGATAGCTAGGTGTTCTATCTGCTCATTGCTCAAAACCCAAAAGAAAAGTTCCATGAACAGAAAACAGAAGCCACCATCATGGAGCAGCAGAGTCACTCAGGAATCCTCAGAAACTCGGGGTGAAAGAAGAGAGTAGGGAAGAGAGAGCTCTCAGGAGCCAACTTCTGAGATATTGTTTTCTTTCAGGCATTTTCCCCTTCCATGTCCTTTCTACCACAGAAGGATGGAAAAGGACGTGGACTTCTAGAGAAGGAGTATACTAGGCCAGATAACAGGAAGGGGGGGGCATCTAGAGGCACTTGAGGAATCTATAAGTGTCTGTGCAGATAATTTCAAAAATGAGGTGGGGCTCCTTTTAAGACTGAAGAAGAGTTCCCCACATGGAACAGTGATGTTGTTGGCTGATCCTGGGAAAAGGGACCCGCGTCCTCCGTCCTCCTCTGTCAAAAGTGAAGAAGCATGGGATGTTAGGAAGACCACAAGATCCAATTCTCCAAAAGAAGATGTTGAAGCAATAGGAGGATCTCTACAAAATAGATAAATAGGTCAAATTAAAGGTTACTCATTCACAATCTGTTTCCACAGAGTACTGGTTTAAAGGAGGAGGAAGAAGGGGAGGCACTCTCAAAGTTCTTGCTCCTGGAGCTAACTCTCTGGAAAAAGAAATGCTACTCAGCAATGACCACCCTGAAAACACCCCGAGTTCATGCACCAAACAATTTGGTCACACTCACAAATTAACTAAGCACTCACGGATTGTCATAAAGTGATTCTGTAACAAAGGAGGAAATGCCAAAAGTTAGACAGGAGACCAAAAGATAGCTTAACTGTTTGCAGCAGAGTAATGCATTTGGCATAACACAACAGGTTGCAAAATTAATATCCTTGGTCACTGGCTTTGAGTGGATTTTCTACTTTTCTACTTGGAGTTCTTTTCTCAATAGCTCATCTCTTTTAAATCACTCATGCTGTTTTGGAACACTGAGACGTGGGAACTATCTTAATGCTCAAAAAGAGGAGAGTAAATTCAGAAAATGAGCTAAGCACTCAGCGTCAGGTGGTACCATATAAATAATCTACAATATGCCAAGCATGTATTTATTCTGTTTCTTTCTTATAAAAGCAAGGCAAGCTCATAACCTAAGAATCAGAAATAATAAGTAAGCAAAAGAATTTAAGGAATATCCATAATCCCTTCTACCCAGAGACAGACCACCTCTATTAATCCTTTGCCATTTATCCACCTAGATTCTTATAACATAGAATCATTTTCCAAAACATGGAATGCATTCATATAGTATTTTATGCCCTACTATAATTTATTTAAACCATCCAACTATTAAATATTTAGGTGTTCCAAACAATATCCTATTTTTTGAGGTGTACATAGTTACCAATTTTCACTAAAAAAAAATAGTTCCAAGAAGGAAAAAGTGAATATGTACTCAAACAGTGAACAGGACTAAATATTTCAGGAATCATGTATTGTTATGCAAATTGCCCCATCACCCTCTGAATCATTACTTCATGCACAAGTTCACTGAAAAAAACATATGTTGAATAGATGGACTTACTATGTGCTCAGTGTTTTGCTAGATGCTGAGAATGCAATAAACAGATGTGGTCCATGTCCTCACAGAATTCAGGCAAGAAAAAAGGATATAGACATTTAAAAGCAAGTTTTTTTGGGGGGATACCAAGGATTTAACCCATGGGTGTTTAACCACTGAGCCACATCCCAAGCCCAGTTCTTTCTTTTTATCTATCTATCTATCTATCTATCTATCTATCTATCTATCTATCTGTTTATTTAGAGACAGGGTCTCACTAAATTGCTTAAGGTCTCTCTAAGTTGCTGAGGAGGCTGGTCTTGAACTTGTGATCCTTCTGCCTCAGCTTCCTGAGCCACTGGGATTACAGTGAACATCATTGCACCCAGTGAGTTAGAAAAATTTTGTAAAGAACTATGATATGGGCAATTTGCCAAATTACTCACACTAGAAAAATCAGTGAGCAGGGATAAAAACCTGGAAGCCATCAATGGTGGTAACTCCACTACACTGTGGACCAAACTGCTTTTTGGGAAAAAAAAAAATCACTTCTCCAAGGATCACCTGGACTCTTAGTTCATTCTTTGATTTAATATATAAATCAAGTTTTCAGTCTTTTCCAAAACTGAATGCCCAAATACAAAAAACTCAATAACAGCTTCCACATATAAAGTTCATGATGATTAGATAATTACATATCTGAGGAGCTCCCTGCGTAATAGGCAAAATTAGATTGCACCCAGTAGCATCAAAGTTAAGTGACTGTTACCCTGGCCTATCTTTTTACAAAGGCATATGGTGCAACCACTTTACAGTTACCTGCACAAACAATTTTCTAAACATAATAAGTCTATTTATGGAGAGCTTACTACCTGCCATATGTTCCGTGTATTCTTCCTGATCCTCACAATAACCCTAACCAATGGATATCTTTATTCCTACTTTACAGATTAAGAAACTGAAGCTCACAGAGATTAAATCACATATATCCAGGGATACACAGTCTGACCAGGCTGTGAGTCAGAGCATTTTCTTCCTTCTCCTTTCCTATAGTTACCCTCAAGAGACCTATGGATCAAGGTGGGTCTGTCTGCTCCCAGGGCACTGCCTTGAAAATGGACCCATCCATCATGATCTGAGAAGAACACAAATTAGAATCCTGCCCTGGGAGAAGAGCTGGTACACAGTGAGTCCCATGGGGTGTTACACATTTCCCTCAGAGATAAGCCACTTCTTGTTCTTAGCAACCAGAAGGTTCTACCCCGGGGAGGGGGGGGGGAGCAGACATCCCTACCCTGGCAAGAGGGACAGTGAGCTGCTTCCACACACCTTCAAATATTCATAGCCTTTTCATGTCCTTCCCATCCTAAGAGAAGATTGTAGAAAGCTGCTGTCATGTCAGTGAGCCCAGAGTCACATCTCAGGGCCTTTCTAGCAGTCCTATCAGTAGAGGCAGGCAGAGAATGCCATTCCAGGTCACCTCTCCACATTCAACATCCTCAGCCCATCAGGGCCAGAGGTTAGATGCTAAGATGTAGATTCTCAAGTTAGACCCCTTGGTTGAACATTATCCTCTCCCAGCCTCAGTTTTAGTCTCCCTCTCCTTGACTTGCAAATGAGGGTTAGATAAGAGAGAACAGCTAGCTCAGCAAAGCAAAGCAGGGCTCACATCCCAGGTAATGAGTTTTGCCCACAGTGGGTTCTCTTAAATATTTAAATGGTGGAAAAAAGGAATACAGAAAAGTGAAGACATCACAGAGCAAGAGACCTAGAGGCAGTGGGAGGAATTACATAAAGAAATTTTGTTCCTAAATATCATGGATTCAACTGTATTCCAACATACCAGTCTACAATTTTATAACAACATATGAAAGTCAGCCTTTCAACAGAAAATATTTCTGTTCCTTTCCATGAAAACTGAAAGTTTACTTCCTTTTTAAAAGTTTGCAACAAGAACCAAATCTATTTAGGCAGAATTATGTGGAGGGTGGTGGTATCATTTCAAAAAATAGGGGCAAATATTGGATCCAAAGTATTTTTTATTTTTAATAAAATTAACCTCAAACTGGATGTAACTAATTGCATAGATTTTTCTTGGATGTATTATAGCAAGATCATAAACTATATCAAGCATGAAGCATGGATTAAGAATTCTTCATCTGTAGCTGGATTACTATGATATACTTCCATAATATAGAGGTTGAGTCAACAAGAGAGTTTAAGATAAACATATCATTTAATATACTCATCAAATGTCTCTTTGCATTATCTCATCATAAATCCTTGAAAATGTACTAAGTCTGACAGATACATTCAGTATTTTTTAAAGATTTCATAGTAAGCTTTAGCACAATTAGGTGTTATTAAACATGTTTTTTTTTTAACCTTATCACTTGTTCGAGGATAAACAGACAGGAGGTGAATAAAGCCTTCTGATGCTCCAAGGAATTTAGATTTAAGGTGAAATGTCAAAATTCTCTATGCATTTACTGCAGCTATTGAAGTCACTTTAAACTACAGAGAGATCTGGTCTAGTGAGCACTTTTTGCCTCAGCATTCATTTTTAAAATATAAGTTTAACTTTCTCAGAAGCAGGTATCTGTCACCACACAATTCCACCAGAGGCCCAAGTAGTAGCATCTTCTGCAGGCCCACCTGTGTAGGGACTTTGTTGATAGAATTGGTAAGGGTAGCTTCAATGACACAATATGCAAGAAGGCCATACACCGAGGTCAGAGAGGCAAGCAGAGAGAGACAGGGAAACTCTGCACCTTTATTGGTTCCAGGGCTTTATCCAAATCAGGCCCCCAGCTCCCCTTGGGGGCTGATTTGGATAAAGCCCTGGAACCAATAAAGGTGCAGAGTTTCCCTGTCTCTCTCTGCTTGCCTCTCTGACCTCGGTGTATGGCCTTCTTGCATATTGTGTCATTGAAGCTACCCTTACCAATTCTATCACCCACCCACACAGGTGGGCCTGCAGAAGATGCTACTATCTGGGCCTCTGGTGGCTTCTGGGGACAGTAGCTGCGAGCTGAGTTGATAACAAAATTCAATGAATTTCTTTCAGAACACGTGCTTGATTTGGGAAGAGTGGGTACTTATTTTAAAATATTTCTATCACATTTCTAAAGACCATGTGGCATTAAAATAGAAATTAAGGTTGAAACAAGCAAAACACAAGCTGGGGTAAGGTGGTCAGACACAATTGCCCTGCCCATCCTTGCTTCACATAAAAAAGGCTGCCATATAATTTTGGGAGTTTATATTTTAAATCAACAATTTAATCTTTATCAGTTCTCAAAAAGTCAAATGTCTTAAATCATAGTATGGACCTACAGCAGAAGAACAAAAGTAATAGTGTGACAAAAAGTTCCAGCTATTTAAAGTGCTGTTTTGTTTGTTTATATTCTCTAGTGACAACAATAAGAATGTCATTTTATTCCCTTAGCTTTTTTTTTTTTTTTTTTTTTGTACTAGGTATTGAACGAAGGGATGTTTTACCACTGAGCTACATCTCCATCCGTTTTTATTTTTTATTTTGAGACTGGGTCTTGCTAAGATGTCATGCTGGCCTCAAACTGTGATCGTCCTACCTCAGCCTGGGATTACAGGCATGAATCACCGCTCAAGGAGCAAAGCAACTTTAAAAAAGTGTTGTTGTTTTTTTTTAAAGAGTATCATTGGAGCAATTATGTTGGGAACTCACTTTGGGACAATAATAAGAAAGAATGGAATGTTTCTTTCAGTACTATGATTCTTGTCTTGCCAATTACTGAACAAAATACTCAACTCTGAAAATGACTGATCCACAGGGAACTCTGGGTGAAGTTACCTGATGTACCTGTTGAGCAGAAGCCCGAGGGGGAGTTTTAACTCCAAAGAGGCTTCATTAAGCCATGCTCAGTACAATCCAGAGGGTTCTGATACAAAGAGGAGTTATTCCTGGCAGAGTGCTCCTTCTAAAAGGTCAACAACTAACTAGTTAAGAGAGAAAACCTAAATAACAACCGCAATGACCTTTCAGAGAAGGGGTAAATACCTGGGGAATACAACCAAGTAAAGGGGGTCTCTCTGAAATTGTCAGCAAAGATTCAAATGTGTATTAATTGGTGAATTTTGATGGGTGCAGGGTTCAAAATATTTCATCACAACTTCAAAGCAATCTGAGAGCCTTCCCCTGAAAAAAGTTTGGTAATCATTATTTTAAAGAAATAGAACTAAATGACGCCCAAGTTATAGAGTCATTTTCAGACATTCTAATGCTGCAAAATGTCTTAAGTAAAGTAACTAAGGTCACAGTTTTCCAATCAATACAACATTATTAGGGCAACACTCAATGAACTCAAAGTTGGTTCTTTTAACACCTTTACGAAGTAGTGGGGTGGAGGTAGGAAGATTGGCTGTTCTTGTCCCATAGTAGTAGCAAAATTATCTTTCCTTCAGGGAAAGTATTTCCCCACCCTGGTTAAGGATACCCACAGCAGCGCGCCAAACAGTGAAACTTCAATATGCGTTTAGCAATCCCCATTCTGCGCCAGGCGCGATTCTCTGTGCTTTGCAAAAGTTAACTCCATTGACTTTAAATATAATTCTAAAAGGTCCAGAAGAGGGTGCAAACATGCACAAAAAATAGGGGACTTCCCACCCATCCTGCCGTTCTACAAGGAAAGAACCGGGCTCTGAGTCCCCAGGTCAACAAGCACCGGGGAAATGAAAACCCAGAAATTGGGGCGGTTAAGGACAAAAACGCCTAAAACGTCGTTACCGTCCACCCGGCCCCGGCTGTCCCAGTCGCAGCTCATCGCGGCTCCGGGTCCGGCACTCCCCGCTGCTGCTCGCTTAGTCTGGGCGGCGGCTGCGGTTGCTGAGGCAGCGCCTCCTCCGGGACGCGCAGGTGCACCGGGCAGTCGAGGCGCAGGCCAGGGCCGGGGAGGGACCAGGACAGGAGCGCTTGGCGCTGCTTTCACTTTGCCATCCGAGCCTCCAGAGCCAGCGACTCTCTATTAATACTTGGAGCGCCGAGGCTGTGCCACCAGCTTGATGCAGAGCCAGGATCCCACAGTCCTTGCCGGGAAGGAGGGGGCAACAGTCTGCAAGGGTGTGGATAAGTTTTGAGTGGAACGAGAGCACCTCTACCAGCTCTTCTAGGGTAGGAACTGGGAAGGGCAAGAGATTGAGCCTTGGCCTGGTGACTGTCCCAGAATCTAGCTTTTAGGAATAACCACCTTGCAGGGTCTGATCTGGCCTGAGAAGCCCCAAGCTAAATATGATGATGCCTGCTCCAGGCCACCAGCTCAGGAGACCTATTTTAGGGGAGCTGCAGTGAATAGGATCTGCTACCCCCATTCAGTACTGTCCTGACATTTAAAAGTTCTGCAACTGAATCCCTTTCCTGATCCTATTTCAGCCTTTTGCCTTTGCAAAATTCTAAGTTTGGAGAAGGAAAAGGGGTGGGCATGTTATTACTGGACTGTAAAGAGCCAAAGGAGGTGATAAATTAGAATGGCTCAATGTTTTCCTTCTCTAAGGATTAAAATTTTCCCAACACTGTATTTGCACTTGCAAGCCCCCAGAAGTTTAGTTTCAGTCATGTTCCTTTTGTAAATTTAAGTTTGATCGGTGAGCCCTACTTAGTCATTCCTCCAACAGATATTATATTTAAATTCCCTTAGGGGCTTTTGACTGAGACGATTGAGATGATAGGATCGATTAATGCCATTTCAAAGCACATTTATGACAAGTCCATTATGGAACAGCATTTGTAATCTAGATCCCTGAATTAAAAAAAAAATCCTGTTTTACTTTTGACAAAGCCTAGTATTATTTTTTGATGGTGAATTAATCACTTACTCTGGCAAGTGTAAAGTCCACAACATCAAAGAGAGTGCATAGTTTTTCTCCCAAATAATTTTTTATTATTTCTAATATATAGTTTCCTTAAGAATGATTGAAGTTAAATTTTAGAAAGGCGCTATAAATTTGAGATCATCCTCTCATCTACTCTTTTGTATCAAGTTACACTGAATAAAGTATGGAAATCTAATAAAAAGGAGCATAATTAAAAATTGCAGGAGTTAACCTTTCACCACTCTATTACAAATACTGAGAAGGGGTACACTCTGGAATGTTTTCAATTTTTTCTTTTAGCATTACAATACGTGAACACTCTTCACTCCAGATTAGAATAGTGACCAATGTCAGCTGCTCTTAGTTTACATACTTCACCATGTGAAACAAAACAGAGCTTGCCAGGGCTACAGTTGATTATAGAAAAGTCCATTTACAAACATGGACAAGGGCTTTCCTCTCCGCCACTTCCCAACTCCCTGCCAAGCAGAGAATATGCCATTCAAATTTCCTTAGACAACTGAACCTGCCCTGTGAGTTCCCCTCTTACTGACTTATCTCAACTAACTAATTTATTCCTGTTTTTTAAAAAGCATCATATTGTATTCTTTCTTGCATTGATTCTTCAGTGACTGCATTCTCTCCCTGTGCCAGGCACTAAGGATTAGAAGAACAATTCCATCCTCAGAGTTAAAAGGGACAGGCTTAGGACCAGCTTACCTTCCTCAGATGTTTTATGTTCTGTGAAAGATATGGGGGTCTTGAGCCTTAGAGAGAAACTGGCTAATTCTACACAGGGAATTTTTTAAAAATGCTTCTAACTTAAAGTAGACAGTGTGAAATATTTAGGAAATTTCATGAATAAGAGCTGACAACACATACTGTGATCTAGGAACTCTGCCAAGTGCTTTTCATATATTCCCTCTTATAATCCTTGTAAGAACAGGAATTACTACTGTCCACATTTTACAGATGGGCAAACTGAAGCTCCAAAGTCACTTGCTGAAGAACACAGATGTGAAGAATTTCAGGACCATGATCTGAATGGACTCTATATTTATGAAACCTGTGCCCTCTCTCTATACCACACTGCACCCATTAGCAAACACTCTTTCCTCAATCTTTTTGGTAAGACATTCTCACCAAACCTTTCAAAGAAAAATGTGTTCTTTGGACCACAAAAGTGGCCAGTTGGTGTTATAGTAAACCAGATTACACCAGGCAGTCACAATTCTCCACCAAGGAGATCCTACTTTCCGTAAAAAGATAAGACACACAAATGACCCTTAAGGAAGAGCCAGGCCAGACTTCAGGGAGAGCAGCATTGGTTAATTCATAAATTAATTCAACATTGGTTGATCACCTACTATATTACACACACTTTTTCTGGAAACTTATTTCATCCCAGTAACAGATTTCTCTAATAATGCTCTAAGGGATTAGAATTTTTCAAGTAGAGAAGGAAAAAGTGTTTCTCCATGCAGAATTGACCACTGGAGTAATTTACTTGAAATTAAGAAATGTGCATTTACTGGACAGTAAGTGAAAGAGATGAAAGAAGATCATGAGCTTGCATTCCCATGAGAATATTTCTACTATTCATACTGATCAAGAAGGCACGAAGATTGTATGAGTCTGAAAATTATATTGGCATGCTCAGCATATAGGCAACAAAAAGCAGTGATTAAGAATCCAGTCTTTGAGGTCTGATGAACGCCATGTTCAAGTATTCTCCACCTGGGAAATGTGGCAATAGAGAAGCTTCCCCCGAGAAGAGGAATGTGAAGAGGTTAGGTGGGAAGAAAGCTTTGGACTCAGGCTGGATTTGAATCCCATTGGAAAATTACCAAAATTACACTGAATCTGACTTCCTTAATCCTAAGTGGAAAATAAAAATTATACCTAACTTGTGGGTTTCCTGTAGAGAACAGATGAAACAAATATTTAGCACAGTGCCTATAGAACATTTACTATTGGGAATTAGCATAAAAAAGTAATAATTGGGCCAGTGTTTGAAAAATTAAAAAATAATTTGGTCTGTTAATGAGATTGGGAAAATGAGGTACAATACTGGTTTCCCAGACAGAGGCAAAGTGTTGATATGGACAAAATTATGATATCTAGGGTGCTGTTTCCTAGAGAGGGTTAAGTGAGGAGATGGATATCCAGAGATGAGGGTGGTCCAGGGATCAGTGCCTAGGCCCTCAAGGACTTCAAGACCATGCTTAGAGCTTAGACTTTCTCCTATAGGTATTGAAGACCTACTCAAGAGAAAGATGGTGGTACTATGGAAAATGACTGGAAGGCAGGGGGGTGGGGAGGGTAAGACCCAGAAGAGGAGACCAGCCATTGTAATAATTCAGGTTAAAGATGGCAAGGTATCAGGGAAATGCACATCAAAACTACCTTGAGATTCCATCTCACCCCAATCAGAATGAGTATTATAAAAATCAATAACAAATGCTGGTATGACTATGGAGAAAAGGGAACCCTATACATTGTTGGTGGGAATGTAAACTAGTACAGGCACTATGGAAAACAGTAATGGTGGTTCCTCAAAACCCTAAAAATATAGCTGAGTGCAGTGGCACAGGCCTGTAATCCCAGCAGCTTGGGAGGCTGAGGCAGGAGGATAGAGAATTCAAAGCCAGCCTCAGCCAAAGTGAGGTGCTAAACAACTCAGTGAGACCCTAGCTCTAAATAAAATACAAAATAGGGCTAAATGGTCAGGTGCCCATGAGTTCAATCCCCAGTACCCCACCTAAAAATCAAAAACAAAAAAAAATTTTAAATAGAAATGTAATATGATGCAGCTATACCACTTCTGAGTGTATACCCAAAGGAAATGAAATCATTTAGAAAAGAGACACCTGTATACCCATGTTTATTGTGGAGTTATTCGTAATAGTCTTGTTATGGAATCAACCTAGGTACCCTCAACAGACAGATGGATAAAGAAAATGTGGCTTATATACATTATGAAGTATCATTTAGTTATAAAGAAGAAAGAAACCATGTCATTTCAGGAAAATGGTAGGAACTGGAGGACATAATGTTAAGTAAAATAAACCAGACTCTGAAAGACAAGTAGTGCTTATTTGCTCTCATTATGTGGAAACAAAACAAAACAAAAGATAACTCTAAGGTAGAAGAGGAACTTTTAGGGAAAGGGAAGGGGACCAAAGGGCGGGAAGAGAGGTAACACCGGGTATCAAGGAAGGTGGAAAGGATTCAAACACTGGATATGCATGTGTGGAAAGTCACAGTGAAACCCATTTATTTGTACAATTAATATGAGTTCACATTTGTATTGATAATTTAAAAAATGTTGGGGAGAGTAAAACCAGAAAGGAAAGAACAGAAGAAAGCATGGAAGAGCTAGTTTTGACAACCCAAATTCTTTCTAGTTGACAATAACAACAACAAAATCTCCATTTATTGCTAAAGGCCCCCCAAGACAAAACAATTCCAGTTAAGAGCCACTGCTTTATAGCATTATGACAGAGTAATTTTTAGCCTGTTGACACCAATAGTGCGAAAATTAAATTGGGCTTGTGTTTTGTGTGTCTCTTTATTTCACTTTTTTAGTAATTTATTATTATTATACTTACTACTACTCAGATTGAAATGAGCAATCCCTTCCCCACATACAGCTTGAAACGTTGATATAGGTCACTACTGAAATAGAGAAGTTGTCCTTAGGAGAGGGGATCCAACATTGAGCTGTATCCATAATCCCTCTGCTATAATGACCCAACATTACAAGGTGAATTTTGGAGAAGTTACCTGCTTTTTATGTTTCTCCTTGTATAGCCCACGAGAGAAAATCTTAAACATTGTCATCACTGCTGTAAAGATAGGTGAAGCCTGAACTAGATACTCCATTATGGTGTGAGAGTTCTTTGATTCTTAGAAGAGATGAAAATTTGCTAGGTAAAGTGTAGGCCATCCTGGAGGCAAATCCTAAAAGACTTTTTTTTTTTTTTAATGACAGAAAAGCCTATGTCAGATGTTACAAACTGGCTAGTCACAGGTTGAATTTTATCTACAGACAGGTTTTATTGAGCTCCCACATTTACCTTCAAATATTCAATTGCTAATCTATTTCTCCTAAAAATCCCCATTCCCAGACACTCTTTAAGAATCAGAATCTTCTGGTGACACTAGGCCCAGCTTCTATGAATGCATCCATTGAATAAAACTAAAAAGTAGCCACTGTCCTCAGCTCTCTCCAACAGTACCCTGTACACCCACCTCCTGACCCATTCAGGATCATGAGTTGGCAGACCCTAGGCTAAGCCTACAGAGTTGGAGAAACAGAGAGGACCAAGGATTTGACCTTCAAGGGTAGAGCAAGGTGGGGCCACAGACACTACAGGCCCATGGGAGGGCAGCTCAGAGACTCAAATGCTTCTAGTAACTAACATTTGAGTCTCTTGACCTTTGGAGGGAGGTGGGCTCTATAGATTATCTACAAAATGATCAGACACTAGATCATTCTGGTTGTCCATTAGAAGTTGAGCCAGGGAAATGGTCTTCCTGGGCAGCAATGACCACCCCCATCCAACTCCTCACTCATTAGCTAGTGGATAGGACCCTCTCCCATCACTAATCATTTGGTCTTACAATTCTCAAGGGGCCCCTAAATCCCACTGCCAGAGAATACCTAACCAACCTCAGAGACACTCAAACCAAACTTAACAGACCTTAGGAAAGTAAGTGACAGTGAAATCCAGGAAACACTCGTTGTCAGTGAGAGAATCATTCAGTGAAGAGGCACCATGTGCAGGTGGCAAGGTCCCAAAGACAGATCAGACATGAGTCTTTCTGTCCTTGTGATGCTCTGAGCTGGGGATGGAGACAGTGGTGTAAAAAGAGAATTAAGGGACTGGGGTTGAGGCTCAGTGGTAGAGCACTTTCCTTGCACATGTGAGGCCCTGGGTTGGATGCTCAGCACCATATATAAATAAACAAATAGAATAAAGGTATTGTGTCCATCTACAACTAAAAATATTTAAGAGAGAGAGAGAGAGAGAGAGAGAGAGAGAGAGAGAGAGAGAGAGAGAGAGAGAGAGAATATGAAGACATGTTGGGTGTGTGCCAGTTCAGAGGGTGAGCTGAACCCAGAAGCAGACAAAGCATGGGGAACACAGTGGTCTGCTTGGAGAAATCAGGGCTTTCGGGAGGAGGTGGCATTGCTCAGAAGAGTAGGTGAGGCTGAGGCTGACTATGTGAAGACAAGTTAAAAGTTAAGAATGATAACAGATGAAATCTCTTGTGCAAGTAGAGAAGGCTGGAAGTACACAGGCACCAGCCGCAGTGTAGTGTGGCAAGAAAAGGGAGCAAGTGAACAGAGTGCCTGGGACTTGAGAGGGTTTGGGATCAAGTTGTATCTTATAGTCAAAGTAATGAGATTTGAGCTTGTAAGTTCACTGCAAACTCAACAATATTATCAGCTTTGTTTCTTTGGGGGCAAAAAAAAATCTGGTGGCAAATGAAAGAGAATAGGCAAGAACTGGGGTTAGACCATTTTTTTTTCCTTTTCTTTTCCTTTTTTTTTTTTTTTTTTTTTTTTTTTTGTACCAAGGATTGAACCCAGGAATAATTCACCACTGAGGCACATCCCTAGGCCATTTTATTTTTCATTTTGAGACAGGCCTCACTGAGTTGCCTAAGGCCTCACTGAGTTGCTAAGGCTGGCTTTGAACTTGTAATCCTCCTGCTGCAGCCTCCCAAACCACTGGGATGACAGGGGTGAGCCACTGTAGTCTGGCCAGACAACCAGATCTGAGGCTGTTTGCAAACCTGAACAAGGGCTATGACAATAGTGTGACTCTAGGGAGGCATTTTCAATTTACAGTAAACGCGGGGGAGATAAGACAGAGGAGCTGAGCAGCTCTCTGATTTGGGGAGACTGGGTACATAATGAAACTGTCAACAGAAATTGAAAAATAAACAGCAAAAAGCATGTTTGGGGAGAGACACTGATAATGAGTTGTTTAAGGCAAGTTTGAAACAACTGTGGGAACTTCCAAAAGATTTATCCAACGTGAGTTACTGAGGTTCCAAAGAGCAAGAGATTTCATAAATGATTGATGAAGCCATGAGAAAGGCTAAAGTTGCCAGAAGGAGAACAGGGAGACCCAGGATAAAACCTTAGGGAACCTGTGCATTTAAGGGACTAACAGAGGAGGATCCAGGAAAAGGTGGTGGGTGGGGGGACAACTGGAGAAATAGAAAAGACCAGAGCAACAGAAGCCAATGGAGAGTGGAAGTTCCCAAAACCCTGATCTGTTCCTCCAAGGAAAACATACACGAGATTCTCTAATTAAGAGGCCACTGATGACCTTGGCTAAAGCCACATGGAGATGGTGGTGACCAGAAGTTAGAATATTAGAGGGCTGGTGAGAAGTGAACCCAGGGTCTGTGAGAGCACAGATGGCAAAGGTGGACTGTTGATTATAAGAGTCGCAATGCGTAAGTTAAGGCAAGAGTCAGGCCACAGTTGTGGCATTTCAGCTTTGTGTTAGTTTTTAGACTGGAGAAGTCTTGAACATATTTGTAGGGAGAGGGAAGAGCCTGGGGAAAAGAGAGAGGCCGAAAATTCCAGATGCTGTTCTAAGTAAAGCTGCTTTTTTTGCCTGGGAATGAGAAAAAGACCATAGCCCGGCTTTGAGAAGGGTGATAGGAGGGAGGTTGACCTGAAGAGCTGTCCTGAGGGAAACCTAGCACTTCTCAAGGCGTGGACATGTAGAGCACAAGAGCCCTCCCTCTGATGCCGACTAAGCTCAGCAGGCTTCAGTGCCTCCCCAGGACCCATAAAATAATTATATCTAGGAGGTCAATTCCAGGACCTGCACTTCTAACCAGGCTTGAACCAGAAGGCTGCCATGTGAGAAGGCTGTGGAGAAAGCGTGAGGAGACTGACTTCTCAATCTACGTTCCCTGAGTTCAATTCTCATCTCTGCCCACTAACCAGGTCTATGAGCTTGGGAAATTCATTAAATTTCTCTATGCCTCATTTCCCTGTTCTGAAAAAAAAAAAAAAAATGGAGGTGATATTGCCTACCTCCAAGGGTGAGTGGTGAATAAACCAGCCCAGGGAGGGAACTTTTAAGAGTTCCTAGTATACAGTAAATGCACAATTCGTGTGGACACATTGTTTTTATTCCACACCCTTTTCCATAATGGTTCTCAATTTATAGAATGCTCACAAATTACTTGGAGAAATGTACTAAAATTCCAATTCCATTGCTGAAAACCCAGAGATTCTGATGGAGTTGGTCTGAGGTAGGGCCCCAAATTCTGCATTTTACACAAGCCCATTCTCTGGAAAGGTAATTTTGGTGTGGATGAGCACTGGACCACACTTTCAGAACCAATGTTCTTTAGGTTTAAACCTCCAGGGTGACTGTGCCCTTCTTCCCAGCTCCACTTCCATGCTGTCTGATTAAGATAGCTCTGATGCTTCTTGAGGAAAATTCACAGTGAAGAAAGAATGGGCTGCCAGCTGGAACTAATGTAGAATTTTAAAACAATGTTTGCTCTTAAAATTTGACTCTGAAAGTACTTTCACCCCAATTCCTCATTTGTCTGCCTTAATTGCTCCTACTGTTTATTTGAGATGGGGAGGGAGCAAGTTGAAAAGAGACACGTCTTTGTGTGTGTGTGTGTGTGTGTGTGTGTGTGTGTGTGTGTGTGTGTGTGTGGTGTAGGAACTAACTTTCAGAGATGTGCAACAGTTTTTTCTGGTGTATTTATAGCAGAGTCAGTACCATGTGTGCTGGTTTTAAACCTGACATTACAAAAAAACAAGAACATCAGAACTTAAAATGAGCTCGACAAACCAAATATTTTCTTCCAACGGGGTCGAGGTTCTACAATTTCAACTTGAGTACTTGGCACCAAAGGGTGGTTCTTTACATAAATAAAAGTAATGGAAAAGATGTTTGGAGGTGAAATTAGTTTCCTCCTGGCAACTCTACATGAAGAAGGGTAATTGCAAAGAAAAGCCAGGTGTCTGACCTGCAATGTGCAATGCAGATGAGTCCCTCTTGCTTTTCTTTTCCCCACTGGGCAACTTTGAATTGACTTACTGTGAACTCTTGCTTTTGGCTCAAGTTGAGGCACAGGTTCTCCATGTCCTGGAGTCTCAGGCTGAAAAAAGGCAGGGGACAACATGGTCAAATTCTGTCCACTCCCCCACTCCAGAGCAGATTCTTCTCAATTTTTCTTTTTATTACTAAAAACATTCGAGCTTAGCTGATTAAAAGGCTTGTAGAACCATTGATCTGCAGTTGCAAGTGGGATCTCTGAAGCTATAACTGGACCAAAGAGGTATCCTTTTAGGCCTGCATAATGTTTTTAAAATTTCTAAAGAGTTGCCAATTTTTTTCCCTTAATGGGAAAAATTCACGTTAAAATTTTTCAAGTTCTTAAAAAAATACAGGGTCATTCTATTATTACCACATGATTACAATGAGCTGGAGACAAACATGTTCTCTGTATTCAATACTCTGTGCTTCAGTATTCTTACCTGAAAAGTGAGGGGAATAATTATTCCTCTCTCATGGAGCTGCCATAAGCAGAGGGGTTGATTTATTTAAAACAGTGCCTGGCATTTAATAAGTCTTCATCCATTCCAATGTTAAGATTCTGTGAAGTGTGTAGATTCTATGTGTTTTCATTTGTGACCCTTGCTGTAAACCATGCAAGTGACTGTGGATGTCGCCAGGCACAGTGGTGCAGGTCTGAATTTCCAGTGATTGGGGAGGATGAGTGGAAAAATCACAAGTTTGAGGCCAGCCTGGGCAACTTGGGGAGACCCTGTCTCACAATAAAACATTTTTAAAACGAGTCTTGGCAATAGTAAAGTACAGCTCATTTCAATCCCAAGCACCAGGGGAAAAAAAAGAAAGAAAAGAAAAGAGAGTGGTTGGATGTTCTTTAGCATCTTTCTGCCCAAAAGAGCCTGCCCTGGGGAATTTACCACCTGAGGAGGACTAGAGCTAACCTGCTGAGGAAATGAAGTAAGGAGGCCAATTCTGCAATGCATTAGAAATCTCGGAACACTTTCTTCATTAAGCTTTGTAGTGCAAATTTGAAGCTTTGGGTTGTTCTTTTTGCTCTCTCTCTCTCTCTCTCTCTCTCTCTCTCTCTCTCTCTCTCTCTCTCTCTCTCTCTCTCTCTCTCTCTCTCTCTCTCTCTCTCTCTCTCTCTCTCTCTCCCTCTCTATCTCTCTCTTTCCCTCTCTCCCTCTCACCTGGGTGTCAAATCTCTCTTCTTTCCCTCTCTCTCTCTCTCTCTCTCTCTCTCTCTCTCTCTCTCTCTCTCTCTCTCTCTCGTGTGTGGGGGGTGAGCTCCCCACGGCACCCAGGGGAGAGGGGACTCCCCCCTCCAGGGAAGTCCCTGCTGACTGACTCTCTCTCTCTCTCTCTCTCTCTCTCTCTCTCTCTCTCTCTCTCTCTCTCTCTTTCTCTCGGTTACCAGTAATACACATTCATGGAAACCCTCAATTTTGTATGTGTTTAAGGGGAAGTAAATAAAAAGTTCAAGATTATGCTCCTGAAAAATTTCTACTTAGAACAGTAGTCACATGGCATCATCCATAGGAAGCACCATTCCATTTGTCACCAAGGGTCACCCCATCTTACTGTACGGGATATTTTCCACCGGTCCTCTCAGAGTCTCCCTCCCTTCTTCTCTACTTGTATGAGGTTCCCAAGCTGGCCTGTATGACCATCCCATTGGGCTTCCCTGCCCTCTGGTGTCCAGCCTGATTCAGCCAAAGGATGAATACTGGCGGAAGTTCAGAGAAAAAAGGGAAGTTGGATGGCACTTTGCTTCTCTGCAGCCTGGCTGTGACCCCTTAGCCCTGCTCCTGCCAGGAAGCCCTCTGAGTTCCAGCAACTAGACCCCTGTCTTTGCCCTTCAGGCAGGTAGAGATGACCAAGGGATCATCCCCATTGTCGCCAGTGTTCGAGGATGCTGCACCCTCCCTCAGTGGTTTCCCTGCACTTTGAGAACAACTCCTTTATTAATCCCTCCATTGTTCTGACTTTACGGTGACATTGGTTTCCTGCCAGGACCTTGAATGCTAAACATATCTACTTAAAATATTCATTGCTTGCTACGTATATAAAAATAGACTCTCCAAAGTTTTCTGAGCCATGTCCTTATTGGTAAATTATTAGATTTCATCCAACCATTATATGCTCAGTCAGTTGTAACCAGTAGATTAAGTAGTATGTTCATCAAAATATTTAACGTTGCTGAGTGGTGAAGTTTTAAAAAATAATATTATACGTCTCTATGAACTTTTGTCTACCACTACCTTCAAATAATAGGGAAAAAAAATCACCAGTTGCACGAGCTTCAAAAACTGCCCTGGGACAAGAGAGTATGACATATCTTCCCCTGCACCCCAACCTTGGAGTTCAGGCATTTGAGTTCTTAAATGTAATTTCGGCAAAGAGAAGGTCTGTGTAGAAGAGGAGGATGAACTTATTGTGAAAGAGCAGAGCTGCTTGTCCACTGTGTAGCCACAGGCAACTGTGCCTACTGAGTAGCTGTAATGAGACTGGTCTAATCCAAGATGCACCCAAAATGTAGAATGCATACTTCATTTTAGAAAGTTACTGTGAGACAGTGTAAAAGATGTCATTATTAGTGTCTTGGATCGTCACTGCATGCTGAAGATCCAAGTTTTTAATATATTGGATTAAAGACAGCATGATTAATATTTTTTGAAAAGCAATGGTAAATTAGAACTTTTTGTGCCCCTTGGCCTCACTTGCAACCCTGTGGGCTTTACTGAATAAGGGAGCAAGGGAGAGCTTATGCTTGGCACAGAGCTTGCAGTGGGTCTTCTCAGACACATCTCACATATGAAATTCTTTTGTAAAGAGATTCTGCATGGCCTAGACCTCATCCATGGCCATCTGTCCTTGGAAAAGTACAAAAAAATACTTTCCAATTGTGTATCGCCTATCCAGAAGGAGGTCACCTGCTCTCTTACTCCGGTGGTCTCTGTTCTTTCTCCTCACTTTCTGTGACTTTTCCCTCCCATAGGTTTCCTTTGATTTGTCCCCCAACTTGTCATGCAACATACTCAAGTATGAAATGAAAGGGGAAGGAAGTGAATTCTTTCATTCCAAAGCACTGGGGATGTCTCTCTGGCCACCTTTTCTGACAATCTACTGCTTCCCCATTCCTGCAACACCTCTTTATTCCCAAGTTTCTTTTGGTTCTTCAGCAGAGCAATTCAACCATCTCTTGGTCCTGCTACATTTTTTTAAGCCATATATTTTTTTAAATTTGTTTTAGACATGGACAGACCTTTAATTAATTAATTAACTTATTTATATGTGGTGCTGAGAATCGAACCCAGTGCCTCACTCATGCTAGGCAAGCACTCCACCACTGAGCCACCACCCCAGCCCTCAAGCCATATCTTGAAGTCTCATATTCCACATCTAGAAGAGACTGTGGTGGGTTGGTTTTGAACAAAAGCCTTTCTTCCCCCAAATATTCCACTAGAACTTACAACTTGTTGTGTGACTTGTATTTGCATATCTTCATTGGA
Source organism: Ictidomys tridecemlineatus (assembly GCF_052094955.1). Taxonomy (NCBI): domain Eukaryota; kingdom Metazoa; phylum Chordata; class Mammalia; order Rodentia; family Sciuridae; genus Ictidomys; species Ictidomys tridecemlineatus. The sequence continues at coordinate 30,126,407 of NC_135478.1, read as the reverse complement.
AGTTATTTTTTTTTAACCCCAGTGGGTCTGTTGTAAATAATACATGAGACAATACACTGAAGAGCACAGAACACAGTGCCTCTGTGAAGCACTAACGAACCCTTTTATTAGAGGAACACTGCTGTTTGCTACTAATCACAGGGACTTGTACCCCCTTATAGGAGCAACTTTCACTTTCTGCTAATGCTTCTCTTTGGTAGGTGCTTAGCTGCCCCCAAATACCTCTCTAGACTAAAGAAACTGCCACCCTACCCAAGGTTTTGAGAAGTCACAAAATTATCATGGCCCCAGCCTGTACTCATTTCCTCGAGCTGCTATAAAAATTACCTCACACTTGGCGACGTAAAGCAGCACAGATCTGTTCTTTCAGGATTCTGGAGGTCAGAAATCTAAAATCTGTTTCACTGGGCCAAAATCAGATTGCTGGCAGGGCTGTGCTCCCTCTGGGGGATCTAGATGGGGAATTCTTTAGCTGCCTTGTCCAGCTGCTAGAGTTTCATTCCTGCATTCCCTGGCCAGGCCCTTCCTCCAGCTGCAAAGCCAGCGAGTCAGCATTTCAACTAGTCCTCAGCTTGCCTCCTCCTTCTCTTCTACAGTCAAATCTCTCACTGTCTCCCTCTCATAAGGGAACTGTGACTACAATTAGGGACCAGAGGATCCACGAGAATTTCTCCATCTGGAAGTTTCTAATATAATCACATCTGTAATGTCCTTTTGCAGTGGAAGGAAACATTCACATGTCCCCAAAGATCAGGATAAGAACATCTTTGGGATCATTATTCAGCCTACTATACCTGTTATAATTCACCTTGGTGGGAATAAGGAATTTGACCAGTACTCTCCCCACCTCTTTTTCCTTTGAAGGCAGGACAAGTGCCTGATAGACAAATGAACAACTCTAACATTCTTCATTCAGTCTCCAAGAATAAGAGTCTGCCCCTAATGCCAGCCCTCAAACATGCAAATACAAACAGCAGATTTTAAATTCCACCCATTCATTCATTCTTCTACTGATCTATTCATTCATTCATTGATCTGTGAGTTTACAAACATCTATTGCGATTGTACAGTGTGCCAAGCACTGTGCTATGAACTGAGTAAAAAAAAGTTAACTGAGGGCTGGAGTTGTAGCTCAGCAGTAGAGCACCTGCCTTATACATGTGAGGCACTAGGTTCAATTCCCAGCATCACATATAAATAAACAAATAAAATAAAGGTCCATTAACAACTTAAAAAATATTTTTTAAAAAAGTTAACTGCTTTCAAGGGAAATATGATTCCTGGGTATGGTGGGGCCAGGGGAGGGACCAAGTAAGGTGAATAGGCCAGAGAGATAATGTGTTTTAGATGCTGCTACAATAGAAGTTTGGCATGCAATGGGAAGTGTGGTCTGTGCTGAAACAAGAGTTGTGTGAAGTTAATGTGACTTTGCCAGGTAGTGACCCTCTGCTTCTAAGAAGAGTAGGCCTTTAACAAAAAGAAAGGGCTGTCCAAAGCAAAAGACAGCAACACTAAACAGCTTAGCAGTTTTGGTAAACTATGCCTTCTTCCTAATGATGAGAGTGGAGGTTATCCTAGTTACTGCATACTGGATTCCCTGGGTCTAGAAGAATTATTAGATACTGATGCCTTGATTCTACCCCAGAGATTCTGGTTTAATTGGTCTGGGCATGGCCTAGGCATCGGGATTTTTAAAAAGCTCCCCAGGTGATTTTAATGCATATCCAGATTTGGGAACTGCTGGCAGCAAGCCTTGTGAAGAGCAAACAGAATGGTAAAGGAGAAGAAAGCGGGTAGGATGTCAAGCATGGCTTATGATGGGAAGTTGTGCATCCCTTAGGAAAAATCAAGAATTTTTTTTTCCCCCTGGATGTGAATTCCAACATCTTCCCTTTTTGCTTAAATGGCAGTTTCTTTTTGGTTTTTACCTCGGGACTGTCTTGGCTTCTCATGTTGTTTAAACAAAAGCATTAGAAATGGTGAGAACTTCACATGTTTATCTGGATGCTATCTGTTGGATCAGGTGGAATCTATACATGGGAAAATCCGTGACTCATGAAATGATGTCAGTCATGTTGTTCTCCAGGGCTGAACACATCAGCTAAATGGGGATGAACATGTAAAAACTTGTGAGTTATTGTGTACTATAAAATGCTTGTGAGAGATAAAATCCTCAGGATAGTACCTGGCACATTGCAAGCCTAAGGTAAAAGTCACCTTGTTATCAGCATCTGAATTAACTACTTAGCAAGAATCTGGGAGGATTGCTAAAAACAAAAGAAAACACTAATAGAGAAAAACAGGAGCACTCTAACTTTTTTATTTTTATTTTTTTCTGAAGCAGTTCGTCTCCAGGAATGGTCCCCAGTGAACCAAGCTTCCTACAATTCATGTCCTGGTATCATTCTTTCCAGTTTATATGAATGGGCCTTGTGATCCACTTCTGACTATAGAATGTGTCAGAAGTCATATCACACTCCAGCAAGCTCCAACAGAGTCTTGAAAACTCTTGAAACCCTCAGTCTGAGTTCCACTCCCTTGAAATGGCTATACTGTTGGGAAGCTCAAGCTAGATACCTGGAGAGGTAGCAGGGATAGACAGCAGCGTGAGGCAGAGATGTAGGGCCAGCTCCTAGTTGTTCAGCCACCCCTGCTGGCTGACATGCCAATCATATGATGGAGGAAGCCATATTGGATCTGTGTGTCAAAGCTCAAGGCTTAGCTTCCGTTCCATGTGAATCTCTTAAGAGTTTTCAAGAATGGTCCAGTGGAGGCTGATCAACAAACTAACCCATTCAAGAAAAATAAATTAGGTGGGTGCCATGGCACACACCTGTAATCCCAGTGGCTTGGGAGGCTGAGACAGGAGGATCATGAGTTCAAAGCCAGCCTCAGCAAAAGTGAGACGCTAAGCAACTCAGTGAGACTGTCTCTAAATAAAATGCAAAATAGGACTCAGGATGTGGCTCAGTGGTTGAGTGCCCCTAAGTTCAATAGCCAGTAGCTGCCCCCCCCAAAAAAAAAAGAAAAGAAAGAAAAAGAATTTTTTTTATTTTAACCACTGAATTTATAAGTGGCTTATTATACAGAATAGAAATCAGGTATAAAAAAACATTTTTCAGTGTTTTACAAAGATGTCACCTTACTATTTGGTACATTTTCAAAGAGTACTTGAGACAGGTCTCAGGGGAGTTACACCTCTTAAATAGTGGTTGGCTTCCTTCAGAGTGAGCCCACTGGAAGAGCCTCAGTTGGAAGCTGCAAGAGTTTTTCATTTGCTGTATTTTATAGTCAAAAGAGAATTGTAGGGCCCCCACAGATTCCCTGGAAGGGATGATACCAGGCTATGAATGTGGGAGAACACCCTTATTGGGTGCCATCTTGGAGATTACCTGCCCCTTGTATAAGTGTGGCTTCTTAAATGGCTGCTGAATTGTTCTATCTTGCAGTCAAATTATTTCATCCATTTAGTCATTGAATTCTGCTCACAGAAAGACATCGAGAGCTGGCACCTCAGTGGACTGAAGTACAAACTCAACTGGACACTCTCAAGGACTGGCGAGCCCTGCCCCACAGACATCATTTGTTTGCCTATACTGTAGTTAATTACGATCCCACTGAGGGTCTGATTAATGTTCAGGAAAATGCGGTATTCAAAGGTATGGCCACCCATTATTGTATCTTCTCACATTATTGTTCACAAAGCAAAGTTAAGGTCTTGAAGAAGAAGAAGAAGAAAAAAATCTGCCTCTGTTTTTGTTTTGTCTTGCATAACCAGGAGATGATGTCTTTCATAATTGCATTAGTGAAGTTTGGCAAATGAGATGACATCTGTGCTTATCACAACAGTCATATGAGGACACATTTCCTGTATATATTTGCTTCGGTTGGTTTATTTTCACACCCACTACACCCTCATTGAGTGAAGAGCATTTTAAGATTGGTATCATAAATACGTTTCCTTTAGATAAATTTTCAATTAATCAACTTTATTTCTAGAGCAATTTGAGACTTACAGGAATGTAGAAAGTTGCCATACACCCTTTCTCCTTAGCCCCTCCACTCAATTTACCCATTACTATTAACTTGCATTGGTGTGGTCCATTTCTTACAGTTGATGAACCCATACTGATACATTTTTATTAACTAAAACCCATAGTTACATCAGGGTTTACTCTTCTGGTGTACATTCTATGGGTTTTAACAAATATATGATGTTATGAGTCCATCTTCCTCACAGTATCATGTAGTATAGTTTCAACTCCCCTAAAAATCTCTTGTGCACTACCTGACATATTTCCTCTTCATATGTCAATGTCTTAGAAATGAAGGTTTCCACATACCACTGATAGCTATAATTAATGTCATGTCCTCTTTCCCTCTCCTTTTCCTTTCTCCTTACATTCCTTCCATCCATCCTTCATCTGAGAGGATGTTATTAAATTGATTGCATGCAGTACAATTTATGGCATCTGAACATTGACAAAATACAGTAGTAAAAGAGGCTGTGATATGATGCCTGACAGGTATATTTCCTTACCCTTTGTTGCATATCACTGAGAACAAATAGCAGGGACCCTTACATTTTCTCCAACTGGGAAAGTAGGAGAGTTTAGCCTGATGCAGCAAACACTTGGTCTGCCATGGGTACACACCATCTTCTTCCCTGCAAACAGAATCTGTCTTTGTGTTCAGGTGGCATGCTGTGTTTCTCCCATTTTTTCTATGAAAGCTTGTCTCCTCCATCTTTCTCTACCCTATTGTCTGCACCAGAGGCTGCCCTGTTGGATTGCAACAGTAGCCCCCAAGTCCTTTGGCTCTCAGTTGGGTGTCAGTGAGGGGTCCAGGTGGGAGAATAAAGGGAGGGGAGGGCAAAGCTCTCCAGGCTCCTCTTGCTCTTCCCCTTGCTCTGTTCCTTGATGAAAAGTTGCTGCTCCTGTCAAGGCGGCTGACTTCCTGAAACCTTTCTCCTCTGGTATCTTGCAGAATCTCACTCCACTGACCCAGGGTTGCTGGCAGCCTGTATTTTTATACTATCTATGTGACTTTCCTAAGTCCCTAAGCTATATATTCATGATTAGTCCCTTATATCTTCATAATTAATTCATCCTCCCCAAAGTATCCTCATTTGGATGTGTCATCTGTTTGCTTTGGGGGTTCTCAATTGATACAGGTTTTGAGATTATCTTCAGCCCAGGGACAGTGGACCTTAGTCCCAGGGTGCGAATCAGGATCAGGTTAAACAATTTTTGATGATCTCAGTCTTTGTTGCTAATTATTCACCTGGACCTTAGATTTTAGGGATTCTGATAAATGTAAGGAAAAGTGTGCTGAAGGACTCCACTTCTTAAATATAAAGACAGGGGGTATCAGGGCAGAAAAAAAAAATTTTGTCCCTGCTGATTCCTTCCTCTCATGGCCACTGGTGAGAGTACATGATACCTGAAGATGCATGAGGTAATAAAAAAATCCTATTATGGCCAGAGAGAGTAAAATAAAAAGTATGTGTGTGTGTGTGTGTGTCCAAATATCCTAGGAGACCCACCATGAGGTGAGTTGTTAATGGCATTTTAGAGAGACTGCATAAAACCTGAAACCACCTAACTTGGATTACTCTTTGGGTGAAATGATTAAATGCCCTTATTGCTTATGCAATGGAGAATCAGCAAAATCTATTCCCACCTGTTGGAGTGAGAGTGGAGGTTTAATAAGGGTAGTTCGAGTTGAAATGGAAGAAGAATGGAAAAATAGTGAGTCTACACTGAAGTAGGCTATAGCTTGACCTGCCTTCACTCCTCTGTCTCCAGAAAAGCAGGACGAGCCCTTCACAGTCCCCTGGACCTGTACCATCCCCAAGGCAATACCAAATCCACTGCCTCAGAAACTCCTCTGTGCTCAGAATCTGACTTCTACAGCCAAACTACGTCAGTGAGGCCCTTAACCTGGGTTCTTAATTTCTACCTTCCTGCTCTTCCAGAATCTGATCTGACCTGAACTTCCACTAAAAGTGCTTTTGCTAATCCCTTAGACTCATCTCAGCTGTCCATTTGGAGATTCTAGTTACCAGTGACCTCTGGAAAAAAAAATAATAATCCTTCTACTATTTAGGGGCCAGGTCACCATTATTTCTTTCTTGCTTTCTTTTTAAATTTCATTTTTCTTTTTAAATTTCAGGGTCTTACTAAATTGCCCAGGCTGGCCTCAGACTCATGATCCTTCTACCTCAGTCTCCCAAGTCACTGGAATTACAGGCATGAGCCACTGTGCCTGACTTCCAATATTTCTTAAACATTTACTCAAAATGTGAAGCCAACCAAGCATTATCTATGTAATATTTTTAATCCTAATAATTCTGTGGGGTAAGAACTACAACAGTTCTTATTATATAAAAAAAAAAGGCACTAAAATTTTTGAATGTAAAATCACACAAGCCTGGCCAATTACACTGGCACACACTTGTAATCCCAGCTACTTGAGAGGCTGAGGCAGAAGGAGAGCAAATGTGTAGCCACCCTGGCAACCTAGTGAGACCCTATCTCAAAATACAATATCTAAAAGGGCTGGATGTGTAGCTCAGTGGTAGAGCACCACGGGGTTTTATTAGAAGTGAAAAAAAAAAACAAGACTGTCTCAAATCTAAGTCCCTTTGTTTCTAGGACACATAAGTAAGAATAAATTCTGAGCACACCCTTCTCATGCCTTGGACACTGTCACCCCTGCCCTGCATTTTCCCTACTCCCAACTTCTCTCTTGGTCTTTTCCTGCTGTCCATCATTCTGACAATCCTCAGCACCGATCTGGCACACACACACACCCTGGGAGCAATTTTGGTCTCACTTTCAGACACCACCGTCAAGCTCTGAGGCTGCCAACAGCCACAGAGTAACCTCAGATCCTTCAGAAATAGACTTCATCTACTCATGCAAAGCTGACATTATCTCAGGATCAATAGCAATGTCTAATTGACATTTTTGGTGTATGGAGTCCTTTTTATTTTTTTTTCAATAGCTTCTGTCTTAATCTATAGTGAAGAACCAAACAAGAGTATAAAACACATTACCCTAGAAAAAGAGATTAATTTATCAATATCTACTCCTTTGGGAGTCAGGGTAGTGATATACAAAAGGGATTATGAGACAAATGACACTCCTGTCACTGGGCTTGTTAAACATACCCACCAGCATTCTCAGCAATGACTGGCTGTAATCTCTAGTAAAGAGGAACCATAAGAAACAAATTAGGAAATTTCATACCATCCCAGAGGACTTCTTTCTGATGCCCAAGCATCTAATATATTTGTTTTCCTATAATTCTAGGAAATACAATTTTAGGGAGACATAGGCAAAATGTTTAATATTTTAATAATACCACTTAGTATAATATTTTTCAAAATCATAGTTCTATTCTATTTTCAAAGTATGGCTCTCACAGATTTGGTTAAACTTGGTGTGTACTCATCCTTAACAGAACCAGTCAATGCCTTGGTAGCCCCTAAAGAACTGGCACCTAGAAGATCGTTCTAAGAGATAATGATACACAGTGAAAACCAATGTGTTATCATTTACAGCATTTCAATATTCTTCTTCAGTGTTCTGAACATTCTGGTAATGCTAATTCATTGAATCATCAAACAACTCCATAGGATTCCACTATTCTTTTTCTTTTATTTGTGACATCTGAGACTCAGCAAGTTTAGAAACTTTCTCAAGGTTCATATGCAGATAATGATGGGACACTGATTATAAACCTGGTTTATCTAATTCTAGAACCTACCATTAATGCTCTGATGACTGTGTTTCTTTCACTGTCATTAAAACCTCTTTAAGACCTGAGATAGTTCTACTTGGAAGTAGAACCTAGTAGACAACTAGGTTCCCTATAGCGATGATTTTGCCAAATTTTAGCACATGGACTCAAGCCAAGAGGAAGACAGGCTGGGACCCTCCTGCTTTAGGGATCTCAAGTGAGGAAATGCTCACTTTATCTTTGTCTCTACTAAATTACAGGTGATTCGTGTTTGTGATAAATTTTTCATGAATTTTGATTGCACAAGTCAAAGTAGAGGGGGTGCTTTTATTCTCTGGGACTCTTCCTTGGAAGCACTGAAGTGTAAGCCAAGTAAGCACATGACAAGAAGCTCATCCATCTGGCTGAACATCTCTCCCAACCGGTGATCTGCAATGCCCTTTTTTTCAAGAGTCTTTGAGCAAATGAAACTAAATGCTCATTTTAATGTTTCCAAATAATGAGGTCTCTAATTTTCTGACACAGTGGCTCTGCTTAAGGATAGTTAGCTGTAACTCACACCCTGAAAAATCATCTGTTCAAAGAAGACAAGTGTAGTCACCATATTAAACGAAGAGGCAGAAATGTGGGGAAGGCAAGTGCAGATAATGTGCTAAGGCAAGAAAGTAAACACATCAAGGGTAGAGAACATAATAGGGAGGTAAGAGATGTCCCTGAAGATAGATGGCTGAGAAACGAGCTTAGTAATTAAATCAACATTTAGTCAACCTACCAAATTATTGTGACATATAGAAAATGCTTGATGCCCAATTTAAAAAAAATCAAGTTACATGTTTTCTAAAATCCTCTAAAAAAGCAACAGGCAGGATCATACTGCAGAAAGCTCATCTAATCCAATGAGAGGGAAATCTAGGAACAGGATGGTAAAATGACGAAGTCAAATAGTTAATTAGTCAGGACACAAATTAGGCTCCAGATCTTTGAACTGTTGATTAATTTTTTTTTAAGAAAAAAAGATTAAGATGGACAAATAACAAGGGACAAACATTCACCTACAGAATCTCAAAGTTCTAGAAATTGAGTGAAGCTTCTCTCTTAGCTATAGAGTTTTAGTATTTCATTTAAATTTTTGATGTTATCTTTACTTTATAAATGCAAATTAGACTCCCAGATCATATCTGCTACCAAGTAACATTTTTTTCTTCAAAGTAATTAGAAATTTTCACGAGAAAGGTGATGGTGGCAATGGAAGGACTCTAGAGAGGAATAGCAAAGCTGGATTATCTCCTGACAGGTTAGACAAACCTAGCAATCTCTTGTTGTTATGGGCCAGGCTATATGGGCAATGACCATACAGACTCCATTTTACCCTGAGACTCCATGTCATATAAGAGAGGCTTCTTCCATAGGAACACTCCGCCTCTGATAGCAATAGTTGTTTAGCATAGCATGTTTGGCAACATAAAATGGCAATTCTTATGCAATGTAAAATTTTTCTCATTTTGGTTTCCATTTTTCTTGGACAATGTACCCTGTCAGAGATTTACTGTCTAGATGTAACCATTCTCTAACTTGTATTCAACTAGGGTCATTTTGACCCACTTCCCTTCTGCTTGCTTGCTGCTATGGCAATCTGGAAAGTCCCGTGGGAAATACCTATGTACTCATTGCATTGTTTCACTAACTGCTCAATTCAGCTTCTGTACCCCTGACTGTTTGCAGCTACCTCAACTAGCTGGCCTGCTAAATAAAGACTCTCCAATTTGGACAAAATGGACTTGGTATGTTTTCTGAGCAGTCTGCCCCATAACATTGGCCAGGCAGTGACTAGGTCAGGCTCAGCTCTGGCAGGGCAAACTTCTGTTCCAAAAGGAGTTGTCTCATGTTCTCTGAGCTAAGAAACTATTTTGCTGACACCCGCTCAAGGTTTTCCCTCTGCTCTTTCTCCTGGGCTTTCCTCTAAACTTCTCTACGATTGCCAACTCTACCTGAAGAAGAATCAAACGTCCATACAGAACATTGCATTTCCTCTCAATCACAGTGATATAGGACATTTACCATTTGGGATGTGATGATTGGATGAAGGACCATCTCCCCACCAGCTTCTAAGCTTCTCATGGGCTGTGCCCATGTTGATCTTTCCTTATTATTGTTCACAGTACTCAGCAGAGTGTGGGCACAAAGTAGGCCCTCCACAAGTACTTATGAGAAAATAGGCCACGTTTTCTCCTCTGCATGGGAAAAACAGAAATCACTAACCAGAGCTCACTCATTTTCCTGCTGTCAGCCTCCAAATTTGCCTGTCTTCCCATCCTTTCTCCATTCCCTCCTGTTACAGTTGAAGACACGCAGGTCCTACCTATGGCTAATCCTTCCACCTGTGCTCTGGGTTACAGCCTTTTCTACCTTTCCATACAGCATACTCTTAATTACTCCCATTCCTGTCTATATGTCTTCAACTTGCCCATTTTATTGGCTCATCATCACTAAAATGTAAAAAGACACTTAGGCTGTATTAACTTGAAAGAAACCATTTCCCAAAGAAAGGTGCATGCAGGTGGGTGGGGGACAGATCTCATGAAAATCAATGTAGGATCAGTGAGTAGAAGAAAAAGACCAGAGGATGGAGCAGGGTGTGGAGTGCGGTGACTTGAATCATGGTCTCTCTGGCTGTGTTGTCCTGGGAACTTCTTGTGAAAAGGTGCAGGTCAAGTGGCGCAGTTGCTATGGTGAAGCCCAGCCCAGGAGTCTCCATGCAAAGGTGCAGAGCTATATCAGTCTGGACTTTGAGCTTAGTCACCAACTTCCAGACATAGGGAATTCTGAACATAATAAGATGACCCTAATGCCTTGTCAGTCCTGTGTCCTTCAGATACATGCTTTGCTGAAACTTTCCCACAAATAACATTTTGATAATAAAACCTATATAATAAACGTTCTGTGTTAGTTCTGAGTCACTGTTTCTCCATCAGAGAACAGTGTCCCACCTAACCCCAGCTTTTTTTCTCTCTCAATGTATGTCTTTTACTGTTTTCTCAATCCCCTGTTGCTCCTTGCTGGTGTTTTTCTGAATTAACAGCCCTGGCCGAGAGATGGGGTAGGAGCTGCAGGGGAGGTAAAGGGGAAATACTGAGGAATGATATTGACCAAACTGAATTGTTACATTGTGTGCATAAACAAATATGTAACAGCAAATGCTACTATTATGTAGAGTTATAATGTCCCAATAAAAATAGGGGGAAAAAGTATAAAACAAGGAAAGAAACCCTTTTCCAGCTACTGCTCTTCTTCCATCTGCCCATTTGCTAGTAAACTTATTGAGACTTGATGACACTGTTTCTGAGTCCAACCTACCATTCACTCTTCAGGCTCCTAAGACTTCACTGGAAATTATTTCCCAAGGTCTCCTTTTCACCAAGCCCAGTGGTTCCTTTTAAGTACTTTTATTTCATCTATCAACAATATTTGATAGTGTTGATCACTCTACTTATCCAAACTTGTTTCCTTTACAGGACAGGCATCCTCACGTATCACTCCTACTTCTTTAGCTCCTCTCAGGCTCTTTGTAGCTTCATTCATTTAAAAGCAATTTATCAGTCATTTAATGTGTGCCAGCCACTGTCCTAGGTCCCAGGATAGAGTTGTGAATGGGGCACCCCAGTTCCGATCTTACAGAATGTGTGTTCTAGTGAAGAAGTAGACAAAAAAGTAGATTTTTTTTAAAAAAAGAATGATATTAGAAAGTTATTAATTCAAACATGGATTCAACTTCTGAGAAATGTTAAGCTCTCTTGCCAGAACCTGACCCACCAGAAAGGGGGTACTCAACAGCAAGAAGTTAAAGAACTGCTGAAGGCTGGAGTTGAAGGTGGAAACGTAAAGAGAAATTAAACTAGGTTAGATCTCCTACCTCACAAGAACTTCCCTAAGTTGCATTCTGATCTGGAACCAGAAGTCATATAAGAAGGACCCAGTCTCCTCAAGGAACATCTCCTACCTCTAAGATTCTAGTCAGTGAAAATAAACCAATTCCTAACCCAGATCAGGACACTTAGAGCCAGGCAATGACTAGTCTATCCTGCATGCCTCCATTGCGTCTAGTGTGATGAACTTGGTTATAAATAGGACAACTAAAGCCACTAAAGCATGATCCCCTTATGCCTAGCAGTCATTCAGCACATGTAAGAAAGACATGAGACTAAATCATATGTGCCACCCAGTTATTTGCCTGTTGACTCTCAGATGTATCCTCCCTCAGTCCCTTGTTCTGCTTTGGATCATCAGGGACCGAGTCTTGCAAACTACATTTCCCAGCTTCCCTCACTTCTTGCCATCCACTTAGTTACAGCTAACGTGAGCTCTTGGTAGGAAATGCATTACAGTTGGAAGAAGAAGCGGAGATATTTTCTAGCCCCTCTTACTCAGCTTTGGGTTGTATCTCCAGCAATAGCTAAGTGGTTGCAGGCTCTGTCAGACAAACCCTAGGATGATTACTACATCCACCACTTGATCCCAGCTCTTGGACTCTGCTAATTTCAATAACCCTTCCCACATCCCTTTGTACGACTCCAAAGGATGGGAACAGCTTCCTGCTCTTGCTCTTCTGAGTTGGCTTACCTTTTTCTGCTGTTTCTTCAAGCCTCCAAACAGTTTGGTCATCAAGTATTTTTAGTACATTTATTCCATGAAATTACTCAAAATAGACTCTGTTTTCTGGCTGAAACCTGACTGGTACTCAAACCCTGGGCAAATCACCAAAATATAATGCAAATAATAGGCCTTATGATCAATTGCAACAGAATTACCCACAGAAGAAACATAAATCCAATTCCAAAGCCTAAAATTATTACTATTATACAATGATGATGATGATGATGATGATGATGATGATGATGATGATAAGATGATGTCCTGACTAAACCCTCAAAGAGGTTCCAAGGAGATGAGAACATATTTTTTGCCTCACATAAAACAAGGTCTTGTGACATTCAGTCCTGTATGACTCCTTAAAAACCTGTGTTGATTCTCCTGCATCCTTCAAAGCTAACAAAAAGTTTTCAAAATACAATGGCAAAACAAACTATAAAAGATTATTTTTATTGAGATTCATTAATATTGAAGAGTAACTTTATTTGAAAAATAATTTTATTTTGCAGTAAATAACTGAAATCCTCAATGAATCATCTTAAAGTTATGAAATTATTTAAATTTTCATTACTCTAAAAATCAAAAGAAGAGATTATGCTGAGAAAAAGCAATAATTAAAAGATGGTAGATATATACCCCCAAATAGCAATAATTATATTAAATATAAGTAGGCTAAATATTTAAAATAATGACTTGGATTATTGGACTATATAAATAATTTTTAAAAATTACTATATACTTAGAAAAATATGATCATCAAAATGTGATAAATGGAATAAAGGTTGTACAAATTCTCTACATTAAAAGCTGCAAAACTTTATTGAGATCAATTGCTAACAAAAGGTATTGATGAATAGTCACATCATACTTGAGGATTGAAAATAACAGTATTACAGAGCTGCTGGTTCTACCTAATATGGAGAGTGTGCAGGTTCCAATGCTGGTCACTTTCATGTTACTTTTGACCTGGTGGAATGGAACACTACCTATGGAAGAATCTAAAGGTAAAGTATTGCAATCCATGGTCCAAGAGATGGCAGTCTTGATAAAGTACCTTTTCTGGAGAGAAGGTAGACAAATTCAACAGGAATGCGTCTCAGAAGAAAGAAGTAAACAAGTGGAAGAAATTAAGAGGGGCTGGGAACAATTGAGTACAACAATCAGAATGCACATTAGCTCTTTTCCAAAAAAGATGTTACACATTAACGAAAGCACACTTCACTGCCCTGACAGAAGAGGGCACTCTTAATCTTAGAAACCTATTATTCATCCAAACCCTTCTTTGCTACACTTCTTAATGATCCAGTTAAATACAAGATATTAAAAATGAATATGGTTGCTACCCATATAAAGCAATTATTACAAGAAAAAAGAAAATGGGTATCAACTATTCTTATCCAATGAAAATGGTTTTTTAAGAAGGAAAAACAATAAAACTGCAATACATTTCAACATGAATTATGTTATTTATAAATAAATGCAGTATGAGAGAACACCTCAAATAAGAAATGTAGAATAAAATGGGCATAAAATAGAAATACACAAAATGGATCATCAAACTTAGGAAATAATCTGAATTAAAAATAGAGGTCAAAATAAATTTCAGGGTCTCCAAGGGGAAATCAATTTGTTTAAAAATAAAATAACATTGAGGAGATGAATGAAACCAATTAAGAGAAAGGAAGTAAATCAGAGGAACTGAGAGCAACTACTTTTGGAATAGGCATAATTGGAATCCATGAAGAAGAAAAACAAAATATGATATAACTAATATTTTATAGTACAATTCAACAAAACAGTCCAAAGGAAAAATATGTAATCTACATAATGAAAAGGCCAACATTACCAGAATTGTCAATTGCAAGCTATAACCTGTTGGAATTTAAAAACACTGTTACACTTTAAAGACAAAGAAGATATACCACTAGCCTCTCAATTAAATGGCCAAGTCATTTGCAAAGGATAGAAAATCAGATTTGCGGCAGACTTCTCAATGACAACATGCAAAGTAAAAATAAAACTGGAGCAACATTTCCTGAAACTCAGAGTCAACTCGCGCACGTGTGTGTGTGTGTGTGTGTGTGTGTGTGTGTGTGTGTGTGTATGTGTATAAAACAAAGGTGTGGTAAGGATGGGAGAATTATTTGTAAGTGGCAAATGTTTTGATAAAGTTAAAATAGTATAATTTTAAAAGGGTAGAAGGGAAGGAGAAAGGAGAATAAGCTCATTGATTGTCACATTGGTAATAGATATTATTAGGAGGACATCACTTAAAGAAGACAACACAAATAGTAGATGTCCAAATAAGGAAAAGAGAAAAGAAGAACATTTTGAAAAGTAAATATAGAATAAAAATATACACCCATTTCTAAATATAAAAAAGAAAAAAAAATAAGCAAAATAATACTACCTTGGGGATACAAAAGCAAAAATCGAAGACAAAATGCACACAACGTTGCATGAACAACAGATAAGTAAGGGTAATCAAGAAATAAAACATGAATGTAAAGCATATGAATATTATTCCACTTTACCCCCTAATGGAAATATACTTTCTAAAACAGGTGTGGAAAAACTGATGTTAGGTTACCTGTAAACCACAATAAATTTCATAAAGCAGAAATAGTAGGAATGGTATTCTCTTGTCACATTGTAATGAAACTAGAATTAATAACAATAAAAAATAACAACAAAGCAGAGACTTCAACCTGAAGCTGGAAAATCTCTATAAACAGCACTTTCAATGTAATTTCAAATTAAGGATTTCTAAATAAAATAATGATAATGAAAATAATAGCTGAGAAATGTTGGGTGAATGTGATAAAAATGAGAGTACTACTGACCATGATGGTAATAATAGTATTGACTGAGCACTTGAAACTTCATACCTGATGCAGAAGTTTTCTACGTATTTAATTTAGCTATACACACACCCATACACAAAAAACATAATTACATATAAGGATATAGGTGTGATCTGATCATAGATGAGTTTGCTGGGACTCTCGTAACATTCAGAGACTGAGAGCCTTAAACAAATGAAATTTATTTCCCCACAGGTCTGGAGATTAGAAGTCCAAGTTCAAAGTGTCAGTAGGGTTGATTTCTGCCCAGTCCTCTCTCCTAGCTTGTGGATATCATTTTACAGCGCCTCGTTTCCTCTTTTTAAAAGGATACCATTGTATTGGAACAGGGTGCACACCATTAACCTCATTTATCACCTCTTGAAAGGCCCAAATAGAGTCACATTCTGAGTCCTGAGGATAAACACTTCAACTTCTGAGCTTTTAGGGGAAAATATTCAGCCCATTACAGATGCTAAACTTTTTCTTGTTTTGTTGTAGTCTTTTATTTCTTTATCCTTTTTTTTCTGAATCCCCTGGTCTCATGTCTTATTCACCTCTTTCTGCATTTTATGTTCCTATTCAACCATTCGCACGAAAACACTTCCTGGAATCCCTCTAACTTATTCATCCCGCAGGAGGCACAACATTATTGGTGCTGGTGTAGATGTACCAGTCCATCCAGCTGTGCCCTGATGGTTTGTGGGCAATAGAAATAATGCTGCAGAAGCAACCCTGCCCTTATGTCCTGGAAAAATTCCAGAAGCAGGGTTTCCAGTTGGAAGGGTAAACATACTTTTGATTTCAATAGATGCTGCTCTATTGGCTTTTAAAATGGCTGCAACACTTCACACCCACAAGAGGTAGTAATATTACCTCCTCTTAAGGCTCAAGAAGCCAAAGTGTGAAAAAGTAAGGAATTTGCTCCTGCTTATCAGCAGCCAAACCGAGGTCCACAGTCCTCCTGCTCAGCCTACAAATCCACACTTGGTCCACCCAACCCTCAGCTTCCCAAAGTGACAGACATTTGCCCTGCGGCATCCAGGTGTGTGAATTTCAGGGCAAAGAGCTGTTTTTTCTCTTGACTCTCTTGTCCACTCAGTTGTCTGTATCCTCACTGTGGCCTGCTGGGTCACAGCTGCTGGGCTTGTACTATTTACAACACATAATAGCCCTCTCATAAAAATATAATGATGTGCAATTTGTAAGAATAATGATCCTGCAGGAGCAGAAGTGGATACTAGAGCTTGATGCCACTAAATTTTATCTGAGGGGTCACAAGAGATTATCAGTGTAGCGGAGAAATATGGGGCCTCTTCTACCCAACCAAATGCATTATCCAGGTAAATGCTCTACAGACATAGTAAGAAAAAGAGAGGCAGGCACTGTGGTCAGTTTTGTTATGACATCTTTGCTCTTTAGCTTTTTTTTTTTTCTTTCCGTAAATAACTAACAAAAACGCTATGCAATTAAGTCCTGCTTACTTAGCACATTTTTGAGAGAGACAGAGAAAGAGGGAGACAGAGACAGAGCAAGAAAGAGGACGAGAGCAGCATTCATTTTAAGAATAAACAAGCTGAGGCATCTTTCTGTAGCTGTTGTCAATGGAGCTCATTTTGAGAATCCAATTATGCCTCTGGACATGTACACTGGAAAAGGTTAGCTATAATAATTCAAACAGCATCGCTGTAACAACATCCTTTCCAAATAAATTTGAGAGAAAACAAACAAGTTTCTGTTTTGACCACAGGGGGAAAAGAATCAGCATGGCGTTTGAATCCTTTCACAGCTTATGGGAGAGAAGTTCCGCCTATTTGTGAGTTTTGGCAGGAGAGATGTGAATAATAACATTTCATTTTCTCCTTGGAAAAATATAAGAGGCAGCCGTTAGGTCGACATAGAAATTGGCAAATGGTAAAATTCAACAGGTCTAATTCACACTTGACCATGAACACTCCTCCGTGCAATGGCACAGACCTTTCAGGGTCTCTGGCAGAGAGGAAACTTGCAGGGAAAATAAGGAGCAAGAAGAACCAGAGTGACTCAGTTTTGCATGATGGGGCCATGTTGTATAATCCCTCTGACCTTCAGCCTTCTTTTAAACAGTTCTTTCAATAACTGGGCTCTTCAATTTTTTCCTTTAATAGCTGTTACAGTCACTTGGAATGAATGCTCTAGTTTGAAATATCCGCAGGAAGTGGCAATTTAAAAAAAAGACAAACACATCTAATCATGTCTGTGTAGCCTCATTGAGTCTGTGTAGCCTCCAATTAGTCCCGTATTTTCTCCATTCTATTTCGCCACTTGTTCTGGCTTTCTTCACCCCTAATAATATTAGTGACAAGTGTTTGTGGAGTTATCTTCAGCTCTTCAAGAGTAGACTTTTTAACCACTTCCCAGGGAGACTGAAGAATAGGTGTAATTTGTCCCAGTTTATAAACATGGAGCAGATTACCTAAGACACCAGCTGGCTCAAGGTCACATAGTATTCCTGGCTAGAAATACTCCTAAGCCTCCAACTATGGATCCAAGCTGTTGCCATTGCCTTCCACTTTAACAAATAGCAAGGCAGATTAGCTGTCAGTCTCTTTCACCTTCTGTATGAAATCCACAGGCTATGGGATAATTTGGTACCAATTAGCAGTGGCTACATGGAATGCTATTTGGGAAGAATCATGACATCATCAGTGCTGTGGTGGGTGGGTTCGTAATATCTGCCATGTATGTGGAGAGGGGCAAGTTAACACACCTAATATATACTCCAACCTTGTCAGCCCCAGAAGACTTACTTTCCATTTTGATGATTATTTTCATTGGTGCCGATTTTGTGTCAATCCAAACCCAGGGTCATTTCCTGAATCTTATTTCTCAGGGTTGAACCATGTCTATACTCCCCTGTTTTCCAACCTCTATCTACACCCTGTTCTTCCATCTCCCTCAGTTCTTCCTCTCACACCCGTATTATTGAACTCTAAGAACATTCCAAACTTCTTGACCCCTTTCTTTCAGTGTACTTGACTCTATTATTCATTACTTCAATTATTAAGATGCTAAATTTGTACTCCTTTGTCTTTTCATCGCACTTTATTTGAATATTTTGTATAGTCAGTTAATCCAGTCTACTTTATTCCCACATTTTTATTGGTTCTTATAGCTGTGCATAATGATGGGATCTGTTGTTGTGTATACAATATACGTGCACACAATATAATGATATAATTTGGCCAAAATCATCCCCAGCACTTCCCCACTCTCTCCCCACCTCCCATTCCTTGTCCCTTTCCTCTAATGATTTTCATGAGATCCTTGCCCCCCCGACCTTTCTTTTCGTTTTTCCTCTCTAACTTCCATGTATGAGAGAAAACACAACTCTTGATCTCAGTTTGCTGTATTTTGCTTAGCATAATAGTATCAAGTTCCATCATTTTTCTGCAAGTGACATAATTTTATTCTTCATGGCTGAATGACACTCCATTGTGTATATATACCACATTTTCTTTATCCATTCATCTGTTGATGGACACCTATGCAGGTTCCAGAGTTTAGCTATTGTAAATTGTGCTGCTATAAACATGGGTGTGCATGTATCACTATAGTCAGATGACTTTAATTCTTTAGAATTAATACTAAGGAGTGGTATATCTGAGTCCTATGATGGTTCCAAGCCTACCCTTTTTGTGGACCCCCTGTACTGATTTCCATGGCAGTTATACTAATTTACAAACCCACAACCAATATAAAAGTGTTCCTTTTCTTCCACACCCTCTCCATAATTTATTATTGTCTGTATTCTTGATGACTGGCATTGTGACTTGTGTCAAATGATCTCAATGTAGTTTTTATATCCATTTCCCTAATTGCTAATGATGTTGAACATCTTTTCATATATTTGTTGGTCATTTGTATTTCTTCAAGAAGTGTCTGCTTAATTCATTTGCAAATTCATTAATTGGGTTATTTTTTTCTGACCAGTCTACTTTGAAGTTTGAGCCCTGCTGGTGTCCAAATATAAATCTTCAGGCCACTAAAAACTTGTTTTTCAGTTGCAACTGGTCTGAGGTGCTTTTCAAATCTTTATTCATCAATGTTCAGTGGCCTTATGGTGCACATCACTGTGTGAAAGATGCTCCTAGAGCTACACAATGCAACTACACCATTGGTCAGCAGCCCCTTTCATTCCCCTTATTGGTTATTCCAAACCTTCAGAACTAGCTCCAAATTACCCAAAGAATATATCCAATCCCTTAATCCATTAAAATATGACTCCATAATTTATCAATTTGAAATCATTATATAAGGTAGACTTCAATCTCTCAGTCCTCAACTTAAACAATTGTCTATATCCACCTTGAAAACACTGGCCACCTCTTCTACAGCTGTTCCATCCTCCTATTCAAGCTCTAGACACCTCCTTTCCTCTGAGATTCCACCACATGAATCAATTCCTCTTTCTTAAATCTTAAAGTACTTTCTCGTGACTCCTTTTTTCCCTCAATTTATATTAAAATTTCTCAAACTTAAATGAAGAACAGGACACACTTTTTGTAATAGATATCATGAGCATGCTACCCACACATCCTTTCCATTTGGAGGTACACCAGTGTGACTCCACACTGCTGATATCTGCATCCTTATGTCTCTGGCCACCAGAGCCAATTCTGCCTTCATTCTGCAAGCTGACAAGTTCCATGGGATTAATGAATCTACCCTACTACCAGAGTAGCCCTCCACTAATGATTAATTGTAAATAGTACATAAATGCACCATAAATCTCTGTCCAGGTGAGATCAACTCTAAAGTATATGTTCTGTATTATTACCAGTTTCCTCAACGAGCCTTAAGTCCAGTTGCCCCAAATAGTACATTTTATTTTTAATGCTTCCCTTCTCTGTCCCATTTCAGTTTTTCTCCAGAAGCATTTCCTGGGATTCCCTCCAAAAGAAACTACTCACCCTTGAAACCAGGTTCCCAAAGTCAGCTTCCGAGAAAACACAAAACCAGGACAACCTTGTTTGACAGTCTGATCACACGACCTTTCACTCCCCTCTTACTGTTAAGGTTCTTGAAGAATAATCATATCATTAAGATAGAGCAGTTACTACTGGTGCATATAACCCCAAATGACTTATATAATTTAAGGGTTTTCTTGTTGTCATGCAATGATAAATTGGAACTTAAGGATCTCTGGGTTGATATGGCAGTTGTACAATGTCATCAGGGACCCAGGCATCTTAGGTCTTTCCAAACTCAATTCTTTGCATATCTTAGAAACCTCATGGCCAGTTCCCTTCTTCAGTACCACCTCTAGGTTTAAGGAAGGAAAATGGTGATGGGTGGACATGAGGCAAAAGATTCATGCCACCCAGGTCAGCTCTTTCATCAAGCATCTTTCCCAAGTGTACTCTCCTTCTTACATCTTATTGGCCAGAACTTAGATAACCCCTAACCTTAAGAGAGATTGAAAAGGATAAATTTTTGTTTGTTTGTTTTTAAATCTGAGTTTTCTGTTTACCCTAACCATATTGGGATTCTCCAAGAATAGATGTGGAGTACGTAGATAAACACCTATCTCTGCTACAACAGTCTATGTGACCAGTTGGGACTTCACTCCTGTCTTCTACCATAACTCCTGATTTCTACTATTCAGTGAAAAATGCTCTAAGTTAACAATTATTGCCTACCTCCTGTACACAAAAGACAATGTTCAGTTCATTTCTTATTGACTTTCTATTTTTCATTGGCTCCCTGATTTTATTTAGCGCTTTGGTCCACATTTCCCTGTACTGAATTGAACTTTAAAAAGTTGTTATGGAGCTGGGAGTATTATAGCTCAATGGTAAATCTCCAGTACTACAAGAAACAAAACAAAAAGCCCTTACTGAGGTCTCTAACTTTCCAAAGTACACTAGTTTTTGTTTTTGTTTTTTTTTTGCTAATGCTAGTTAAAAAGAAATGGAGAACGGATATAAAATGGTGGAAAGAAAATATCATCACTCTGTCCAAATCCCCTTGAATCCTTTTTTAGCATTTATTTCCATATTGTTTTAGTGTTGGGACATTGATGTGCTTTCACTTCCAACAGTTCTGTCTATGAGGGTCCTCTCCACCAGATGGAGTCCTCTTTTCCTGAACAGAGAGCTGGAGGCGCTAGAAGAACTGGCCTGTTCCTTGGGTGCAGAAGTATGAAAGTCCCAGCTCCCTTGCTCAAATATTGACAGCTGTGGTGCTGATGTGTTTATAACCCCGAGCTGCCCAGGGGATTGAGATAAAGCTCCCTTCTGCAGGACTTCACCTCAGAGCCCCAATCTACTTCCCTGTCCTGCTTCCCACCCATTATTCAACTGCACCGAAAATAATTCCTTAATATATCACTTGCACACTTCTGGGGAATCAATTTTAAGACTATAAGGTAATAAATATTTGTTAGACTGAAGGAACTGAACTAAATCAAACAAGTCTTTCAAGATGTGTTGCTGCATTAAGATAGCTTTTGAAGTTTTTATATAACCTTTCTAGAAATTAGAATGTTGGTTCTGGAAAGCAATATTTCGCTACAGCTCATAAAGTCTAAGAAATCCAATTGCAATCATTTGCTTAAATGTGTAGTTTTTCTAACATTTATCCATAAACCATAGATGAAATCACATCAATAGTTTTAATATAATATTGTCCAAGCAGTTTGGAATTGTGCTCTATACTAGCATTCTTAATTTTATCATTTCCCAAGAGTTATTCGTTGAAGTTATAGAAATTTAACATGCAGTTTCTGGGATATCTCACTGGAAATATGGGAATATATAGACACACTGTCTTTCTATAAACCCATCCTTTCTTTTCTAAGGAAGAAAAGTACAAATGGTACTAAAATTTCCAGTATCTTTTTCCTCCTTGTGACTGTGCAAGCTATCGATGCATTGCCTCTTACCAAATGTATCCCTCTGCCTTCTCTGTGACAAGGGAGGGGAGCCTTATCAATATTTCTCCTTTAACTACAGATACCATGTTAAACCTGGTCAGTGGAGGACAATGGACAACACCAGGAATGGAAGGGGATTTGTCTTCTTGGTTTTGCTATGTTCTTCTTGTGGAGTTACTTGTATTCCTGTGAGTGGTGGTATTTGGTGGTCATTATGCCTGCCTTGTTTTAAATATTTACTCCCTCTGAAACTCATGTCGATACCCCTGTGACAGCGCTGGGGGTGGGGCCTTTAAGAGGTGTTTAGGTGAGAATTCTCCACCCTCAAGAAAGCATTAGTGCTGTTTCATTGGGAGCAGGTTAGTAACATAAAGAATGAGTTTCCTCTCTCATGTGCATGCTCTCCTGCCCCTCTACCTCTTGCCATGTAATGACACAGCAGGAAGGTTCTTGCAAGATGCCTTGATCTTGGACTTCTCAGCCTCCAGATGGAAGCAAGTGTGCTTTCTTTATGAATTAACCAGTCTATGATATGCTGTTACAGCAGCAGAAAACTGACTAAGACAGCCTTCATAGCCGGCAGCAAAAAATCATCTGCTTGTGCTGAGTGTCGCTAACCTCCTGAGGACAGCTAGTGTATCCCTGGCACCTGGAACATTTTTTTTTTCTGGTGATTTCCTGACAGTACCCTTTTGAGTCAAAGGTACCTGCCAGTCCCTCAGACAGCTTCCAGGAACATTTCAAGAAAATCCATCTGGTCCCTGACTAGCTTTCCAGGAATTCTGTGGCTTCTGCCTCTTATTCCGATTCGTGGTGCCTGCTGAATTTATCTGACCTTCCAGAAGATGGGTCTCTGCTCACTAACCCAGGCTCATCCTGCTGACTTTGAATCATTTAGCCATAACACTGATTTTCTCTGCACATTCCCAGACTTTAACCATGCACTTGCCAACAAGACTTGCATCCCAGCCATAGGAAGTTCCCTGTGTCCCAAGTCCCAAGTTAGTTCCCTCCTTGGGTACCTTCTCTCAGCCCTGGAATATCCTCAAGAGTTCTTTTTACCTGATCTTAGCCAGTTGCCTGTAACTTCTTTCCCCTGTGAATAATTGTTCATATTAGACTTTTCTTGTTCTGTAGGATCCTTGAACCAGGGCAGTGATTAAATGATGAAAAATACTTAAATCTTAAAATTTGCTCATTCTGTATGAGAAAATCTTTGCTAGCTTCTCTTCTGGCAGAAAATTAATATCTAGAATATATAAAGAACTCAAAACATTTAACACTAAAAACATGAACAACCCAGATCATGAATGGGTGAATGAATTAATCAACCATTTCTCAAAAGAAGAAATACAAATGACCAACAAATATATGAAAAATGTTCAATATATTTAGCAATTAGGGATATTTCATCTCACCCTAGTCAGAATGGCAACCACCAAGAATATAAATAATTGTATAACTAATTAGAACAAATTTTAAAAATATAAAAGACAGGAAAAGAAAGAATATAAATAATAATAACTTCTGGAGGGAATTTTTTGGGGAAAAGAACACCTTTACACTGTCAGTGGGATTGTCAATTAGTATATCCACTATGGAAATAAGTATGGATGTTCCTCAAAAGACTAGGCATAGAACCAGGGATAACACTCCTTGGTATTTATCCTGAAGAATTAAAATCATCTGACTATAGTGATATATGCATACCCACGTTTATAGTAGCACTATTCACAACAGCCAAACTATGGAACCAGCCTAGATGTCCATCAATAGATGGATGGATGAAGAAAATGTGGTGTGTTTACACAATGGAGTTTTATTCAGCCATAAAGAAAAATGAAATCATGTCATTTTCAGCAAATGGATGGAACTTGAGACCATTAACCATGGTTAAGTGACATAAGGCAAACTCAGAAGGCTAAGAGTCATGTCTTCTCTCACATGTGGAAGTTAAATAAGGTGATGGGGAGGTTGTTTCATGAAAATCAAAAGGAGATCAGTAGAGCAGAAGAAAGAGACCAGGATTGGTGAGGAGGAAAGGGAAAGGGGAAATAATGGGGAGTGATATTGGCCAAATTCTATTGTTATGTTTTGTGCTTGTATGAACATGTAACAACAAATCCCACCATATGTACAACTATGCTGCACCAATAAAACCAAAAGACATTACTTGTAAAGATGCTAAGAAATGTGATAACTGTAATCAATAATGATTGAAAATACTTGGTTCCCCAAGATGTCTTATTTGTTATTTCTCTGAAGCTATTAAGTATAAACAGCAGTATAAAAAAGTTGGCCATTCTTTAAATGTATGAGTTCTTTGAAGATTATTGATTAAAAATATATTTAAATAGGTTGTATCTTATATCTCTTTTTTTTTCTAAAGTTGTTCTTGCACACTTTACATGATTTTCAATTTCAAAGTGAAGTTGCCAGCTCTCAGAATGACAGCTCAGGTTTTAATATATGGTTAACATAAAAACAATTAGACCAGCAGCTCAGGAGGCTGAGGCAGCAGGATCAGGAGTTCAAAGCCAGCCTCAGCAAAAACCAGGCACTGGACCCTGGGAATGTGGCTCAGTGTTTGAGTACCCCTGAGTTCAATCCCCATTACCAAAAAATAAATAAAAAAATAAAAAATTGTCACTCTTGAAGTATCTGCCTAGTGTTTCATACTCTACAAACAAACATCATATTTAATTCTCATAAGACCTCTCAAGATCGGTATCCCTGTTTCTATAGTAGAGAGAGGAAAACAGAGGCTCTGAATTTCAGCTCATCCCCATTCGCCACCTTAGGTACTTTTTAAAAAATATATGTTTTTAAATTTGTTCTCATTAGTTTATACATGATAATAAAATGCATTTTGACACATTGTACACAAATGGAGCACAACTTCTCATTCCTCTGGCTACACATGGTGCAGTAACACAGGCAGAGTTGTCACACATGTATATAGGTTAATAATGTCTGTCTCATTCCACTGTTCTTCCCATTCCCATTCTCTCCCCTCCCCTCACTCCCCTCTGCCCAATGCAAAGTTTCTTCATTCTTCCCTACCCTCCTTCATTATGGATCAACCACCACTTATCAGAGAAAACATTTGGCCTTTGTTTTTTTGGGATTGGCTTATTTTGCTTAGTATGACATTCTCCCACTCCATCCTTTACCAGCAAAAGCCATAATTTAATTCTTCTTTAAGGCTGAGTAATATTCCATTGTGTATTATGTACTCATTTTATTTATCCATTCATCTATTGAAGGGCACCTAGTTTGGATTCCATAGCTATTGTGAATTGAGCTGCTATAAACATTGATGTGGCTATGTCACTGTAGTATGCTGATTTTTAAGTCCTTTGGGTATAAACTGAGGAGTGGGATATGGTATTTCCTTCTGCCAATCTCCAGATACTTTTCTGGTATTCCCTGTTCCAGAGTCCATTGCTGCCATCCCTGATCCTGCCTCCCCAGTCACAGCAAATATGAATAGGAAGTATGAGGACTCAGCTCTGGGAGCAGCTTTAACCTATACCCAGGTTCCAGCAAGATTGCATCACACAGAGGCAGCTCATCTGGTCCTTTCCTGTTGCTTCTGACAGGCCAAACAGCTGCCCAGCATAGCAGTGCATTCCTGTAATCCCAGCAACTCAGGAAGCTGAGACAGGAGGATCACAAGTTTAAGGGGAGAGACAGCAACTAAGCAAGGCCCTATGTCAAAATAAAAAATAAAAAGGACTGGAGATGTGCCTCAGTGGTTAGGTGCCTCTGGGTTCAATCGCCCTTAAAAAAAAAAAATGGGAAAAGACATAAAGAGAAAAACAATAACAACAAGAACAAAAACACCCTACAAGCTGCTGTGGCTTCAAAGCAACCTTTGTTCTCCCCCTTCTTCCTCTCTTCCTGTCTTTTTCTCTTCCCATGAGGTCCACCCTCCACTCAGGTACCTGGCTGAATGCTGCTCACCTGCCATGCTCAACTTTAGTATTAACTCCTCCCTCTAAAGCATAAGGACATGGCCCACCATGGCCTTGCAACACTCAACTCTAATGGCTGATTCCCCGTGGGAATCGGGAACATCTGTAGTACGAGGACTGCGTTACATTTGCCTTTGCATCTAGCACCTAGCCCTGAGCACATGGAAGCCCCTTAATAAATGTCCAGGGAGAGAGAATAAAAGCAGAGAAGAGAGGAAGAAGGCAAGAAGGAAGGACTTGGGAAAGGAAGGAATCTATTTTTTGTCTCTCTTTGACCATTTTGGGGCATTTTATTAACTGAATTAAACTTGACATTTGGGGTATCTCCAAAACCGTTTCAGTTGTCTCCTGGCTGAGCGCCTATTCCAGCCAGTGACCTCACTCAGAAGCAAAACGAATTATTCCACCACCATCACCACCCAGGACAACAAGAATGACATCAAACAACAGCTCACATTTAGTGAGCGCCTGTTATGTGCCAGTCCCCTTGCTAAGCATCTTTTGTGCATTATATCATCAGCCACTACAATTACCCCAGGAGTGAACACTGCCCTGTTTCTATTTAAGGAAACTGAAGCTTAAGGATGCCAAGGGACTTGCCAAGGTCAACTGCAGTATTGGGATACTAAATCAGGCTGTTCCACACCAAGTCAAACTCATAACCCCCATGCCAAGCTGCTTTCTTAAGGAAGTTATTTATGTCGCTATTCATGCCCAGGGCACGCGCAACAGCAGACTGGCTCCTAAAGAGAAAGACCTAAGACTTTGATCAATAAAAGGTACTTTAAAGTCCCCCAAATCCCAAATGAATCAAACTATGATGACATGTCTTTATAGAAACAAAACGAAAGTCACCCCCAAGAGGAAATCTGCCTACTTATTGGGTAGGGGGTGGAAGAATGGGGAACAAGAGAAGTAGAAACAGTAATTTGCATAATATCCCACTAAATTGAAATAACAAATAATAAAATAAGCACTGAACTCAATTGAGAGGCACCAAGTAGACTGTGATAAAGTATTATAAAAGTGAAGCTCTTGGGCAGAATCAATTCTTCAACAACCTGGAGAGTTTTTTGTCTCAGGTCATAATGCATATTTTCCACTAAACAAGTCCCCCATATGCTAAGTGAGGGAAAAAAACAGTAGGTGGAGAAGGCACTTGCAAAGGGAGGGCAATTGAATTCTGAACAGCAATGAAACAAGCTTCACAAGATTTGGTTTCAAAATTAAATGGTTTGTATGATGTTCACTTCAACTCTCAGTGCATCAAAGTATAAAATACTACTTTACATGCATTTCCACAGCCCATTTCTCTGTAATACCTCACTGCTTTGACAAGCATGCTATGTTAGAAGGAAATAACACACAAGGGGAGGTGGGATGCCTGGGGACAGCTCCGATGGGAGTCCCTGTGACTTGCTTAAGATTATTCAAAGATCAATGCAAAAAAAAAATGTGTTTTGCATCTCTTTCCTAAACCTTGTCTGGAATCTCTAGGAGTACAGAAAGCAAGGCTGAGAATTTGAATCTTTGAGTCCTCAGCTGGAGATACACTTTTCTTTGGTTCTGCACATTTTAAATTTCAAAATGGTCCACTTTCAAGTGATTCATTGTCAGGGATTGTTCATTTGTTGGAGGACAAGTCATTTACTTTGATGCAGGCAGAAGGTGCCACAAGGAGTATCTATCTCTAATTCCTCATCCTCAGATAGTCATATCATATGTGTAGTTGCATGTAAAAAGTCTAATTTTCAAAAATGACCACAGTTTTTTATCCCTCCTTGTATGCATGCCCTGTGGTTTTACAGCTTATCAAGAAAAAAAAAAGATAATATGATTTCACCTCCCAGTGAGTCTTAAGTCTTGCTGACCAATGTAATGTGGTAGAGGTGACAATGAGCAGGTTGTGAGCATGGCCCTCTTCCACTTTCTTCTTTGACCCCTGCTTCCACCATGTGACTGAGTCCAAATTAACTTGTTGGAGGATGAGAGATGATGTGTACCCGACCAAGTTAGTCCTTATCTCCGTCAAAGCCTTATAGCTGTGAAAAAGCCCAGTCAATATCAGCAAACCCATCTACCTGGCCTGTAACTAATCATAGGTGTATACAGAAGCTCATCAGAGACCAAAACTTCCCAGCTCAGCTCCACCTAACTTGTTGACCCACTAAAATCACAAGCTAGGCAAAGGATCATTTAAGCTACGAAATGTAGTGGGGTTTGCATGCACCATGGCTAACTGATATACCATTTCAGAATCAATTCTGTGATAGGGAGTTCTCTAAACCATCCCTCCCCAACACAGACAGCTGTGAGAGTTCAGGTTATGTGCCAGTTGAATAATCTGGCACTCAAGTTCTGCAAACTTGGATCCTCTACAACATGAAGGTCAGAACACTCTATAAACCCGATCATATCCAAATGCAAAACATGACATGGAAACATGGTGGCAAACAGACAAAGGTGGAAACAAATTTCAGCAGCTCCCTTCTGAGCTGGTGGGGTGTGCATGAGAACAGAACTATGCTTGACTTGCTGGCCAGAGCCTGGCACTCAGAAAAAGCTCAATTAAATGTTTGTTGAGTGAATAGGCAGCCTGACAACTCATGAACACTTATGGCTTGTCTTTGCATACCAGCTGTAGAGTAGACAGCCAGCAAAAGCTATTTTCTTATGGGAAATATCCTCAAATGGTCACAGAAAACCATTGCTTTTAAAATTTAACAAATCTATAGAAGCCAAAATATAATAGTTCTTTAAAGTATACATTTACTTTATATATTCATAACTATTTAAAACTGTATAAAAACAAGGCATATAAAAATATACTAAAATATTTAAGTATATACTAAGATATATTTAATATGATATGCACTTTAAAGACCTTTATATATTTTTAAAAATTAATAAATATATAAAATATATTTGTAGATGTATACTTTATTTTATATAGAGAATTTTTTTAATTTTTAAAAGTACATATATTATCTTAAAAGAAATTATTCTACATCAAAATATTTAAAAATATAATATGTACTTTAAAGTAATATATACAGTTTTAAAATTTACATTTTTAAAGTACATATTGCATTTTAATATAACTTTATGTATTTTATTATATTTTAAAAGTATATGTGATACACAAAGTAGATATAAATAATATATGTTTAGATTTGCTGTATACAGCACATTTTATGTATAGCTAATCCTTTAATCATTTAACAAAAAAAATTCATTTAATCTCTTATCATCCCTGAAACAGGCAGTAACTTTATCCATGTATTCCTCACAAAGCACTGAGCCATGAATCCTTACCTGCTTTACCCTTAGACTCGTAGTTGATGAGTTACGGAACCTGCAGTCTGGCCCTTGGGCCGGGGTGAGAACATCTATGCTGCCTGTCTTGAAATCATGGCAGTTACTGCAGAGGTGCCTTAGAGATCAACCTCTTCTTTCTGCAGATAAGGACATCTGAGCCCAAGATACTTACATGACTTTCTCGGCATCATACAATTAATGACAGTGTGTGGACCAGAATTCACAGCTCCTGACTCAGTCTGGAGCTTTTCCCTCCAAACTACCCTGACAGTATGCAAAGCTGTTTCGTGTGCATCTTTATTTCCACAGGAGTTCAGAATGCTGAGACTTCTTGGACTTGCATTTCAAGCCCCAGGAGTGGCACAGTACACACAAAATAGGAAGGGTGGTACAGGGAGCAGAAAGAAAAATGAATGAGACACGTGACAGACTTTTCAGTCCACGGATAATCTCAATACGCTACAGTAGAACACGGGTTCCATTCAGACTGAAGTCTACCTGTCATTTCTGAACTCTCAAGATCTCAAGTTTCTTCTTTATCGTGTGTGTGGAGGGGTCTGATGTTCTAGTACAGAGATTCTCAAACACTGGAATGTCCATGAATCATGAAGGGATCTTATTAGGTGAAGAAGTTCTGGATGAGTCCGTAGATTCTATGATCCTAACAAACTCCTAGGAACACTTAGCTGGTTTCTTCAAATAAGCTCTGATACAGACAAATTGCACTCAAGGAACCAAGACAACAGGAGAATGAAAGTCTTAAAGTGTGGGCAGAGGCATTCAGAGATCAAGGTACACAAGATATAGGAATTTAATGACAAATATAAATTTAAAAAACCCGTATATATCGTGTTAGTCAGGTTTTCATCTCTATGACCAATGCCTAAAAAAAAACAACTTAGATGGGAAAATGTTTATTTGGGCTCATGATTGCAGAGGTTCAGTCCATGGTCTGTCAACTCCATTGCTCTAGGCCTGAGGTGAGGCAAGACATCATGATGGAAGGCCTGGAGCAGAAAAGCTGCTGAGCCCATGGCATCGAGGAGAGAGAGAGAGAGAGAGAGAGAGAGAGAGAGAGAGAGAGAGAGAGAGAGAGAGAGAGAAGAAGAAGAAGAAGAAGGAGGAGGAGGAGGAGGAGGAGGAGGAGGAACTAGAGGGACAAAATACAGTTACCAAGGGAATGCCTCCCAGGGACCTGCCTCCTCCAGTCATATCCCTCTGCTTCCCACCCAGTAGAGTAATCCTTTCAAATTGTTAATATATCAAATGCATCAATCCACTGATTACATCACAGCTCTCATAATCTAATTATTTCACATCTGAAGATTCCTGCATAAGAGCTTGTCTGGGGACATCACATATCCAACTGTAACACATACACAATGTATGGTTCAGGTTTTCAAAAAAGACAAGATGCCCTTAAAGATTACATAGAGACAAGCAACCAGGAAACACGTGCCTTAGGATGTGGTGCAGTAGGAAGGACACAGCACCACATGGAGGATATTCTTGCCAAAACTTACACCAGAATCAGGTCAGACCTCTAGACATAACTACCAGTGTAGGGGAAACATAAGAGAATTGATAAATCTGTTAAATAATACCCACAGGATGTGAAAAATCCAGAATATAAGAAATTCTAAGGTAAATTGACCTGATTTCTTGCAAAGGAAAAACAAGAGAGGGGGTGGAGAAGTGTCTTCAGAGGCTGAACAGATGCACCGACCAAATGTGATATAAGGACCGTATTGGAAGCCTGATTGGAACAAACTACATAGGAAGAAAGAAAAAAAAAAGTGCTAGCTACAGTGGCACATGCTTGTAATCCTAGCAACTCAGGAGACTGAGGTGGGAGGATTGCAAGTTCAAAGCCAGACTGGGAAATTTAGGGAAGCCCTGAGCAACTTAGCAGGACCCTGTCTCAAAAAAAAAAAAAAAAAAAAAACAGGTCTGGGGATGTGGCTCAGTGGTAAAGTATCCTTCATTTTAATTGCCAGGATCAAAACAAACAAATGAAAATTTTGTGAGACAACCCAGAAAACTTTAGTACTAACTAGGCATTTGATGATATGAAGGAGTTTTCATTCTGAAGTTGTAAAACGGTATTTTGTTTCATTTTTTTTTAGTGTTTCCAGAGATACATACTAGAATACTTAACGAGGAAATGCTCTGGTTGTTTCAATATCATTCAAAGCAATCCAGTGGCAGCTGGGGGAGGAGCAAATAGGATTTGGATCCAACAGGTCAGCCAGAGGAAAAAGCTTTGAAGCTGAGTGATGAAATGTGGGGTTAGCATAGGAGTTTCTCTATATTCCACTGTGTTTGAAAGTCTCTAAATTTAAAGTTGTAAATAAATAGATAAGGGAGGGAGGAAAGAACAAAGGGGAGGAAGAGGAAGAAAGAAGAGAATGAGAAAGAGAGGAAGGAAGGAAGGAAGGAAGGAAGGAAGGAAGGAAGGAAGGAAGGAAGGAAGGAAGGAAGGAAGGAAGGAAGGAAGGAAGGAAGGGGCTCAGATCACCAAGCTCTGCTCATGACAGATTGCTCAAGCCTTTCCTCTTTTTATTATGTCTTTCTGACAGGCGTGTTGGAGAGATCCTGTAGATATAAGGCCTCTGGATTCTGCACAGCATTTATCAAAGTCTCTCGTGATCTTTATAAAGAAGGAAGAAGTTGTGGCTCCGATGACAAGGTAGATTTATGACAGTTTGAACATCCATCCCTTAGGGGAATAGATTAGGAGCCAGCGTCAGGCCAGAGGCAGTTCTTTGGTGGAAGGCTGATGGACTCTTGTTCAACATGTTGAAGCTTTTTATCAATGACAGGCGAAAATATACAAGACGTGTTGGTCAAATTGACAGAGGACAGAAGTCCGAAGGACTATCTTAGAATACCTTTGATGAGAGAATTAATCATCTAAAAATATATTGACATACTTATGACTAACAGCAGGCTAAAATTTACAAAGTTTTTATTATCAAATAGTCAACCAGGAAAGTCAAAATGAGGAAAAGACGAGAGTATGAGAGGAAAAGATTTGTACACAGCTCAGGTGCTATCCAGGGCACGAACTGGCTGTGTGGCTGGGTCTCTTCCCTCTGAATTTTGCGATCTTCCCATACTCGTTGAAGAAGTAGAGACTCAAGATGTTTTTCTCACTGAAAATTCCACTTTGTCAGGAATATCAGTGGCTGCCAAAGCTAACTGGTTCTGCTAACTTGATTTCAGGGTACATTAAGACAGTCTGTTTTCTAGAAGAGAAGAGGGAATGAAAACAGTTGCCACCTCTACCATTTACTCAGCCTTCACTCTGGTGAGGCACGGCGCCAGGTATTTCCCATGCATTTTTCCTCATTTCATAGCCACATCATCCTGTCCTTATGGATGTTAGTAATCTCATTTCCTAGATGAGGAATCTGGGGTCCAGAGTGGCTCAATGACTTGGCCGAGGTCGCAGAGCTAGTGAACACTGAAGCTGGGAATCACAAGGAACCTCATGGGGGATACCACAGCTTCGAAATGCAGCCCTGGCTCTCACACCCTCAGGGCTTGTCCAAGGAAAAATCAAGAGCAAGGTTTGGTTTTGGATGCTTTGCATTAAGAGAGCATGAGAAAAGCTTAGCCTGTGTCCAGAAGACAGTGTCATGGTCAGACCAGTAAGAGGACGAGCACAAGACACGAGGCCCAACAAGTGGAATGACAGACTAGGCAAGTTGGTCTGTTACGGTAGGTGTTCAGTAAACATTTGTTATGGCTTTAGTTTCCAAAAAGTTCCCTGCTGTCTGCTGTTTCTGTTACCTATCGCTACATCACGAAGCACCCCCCCCCCCAATGCTGGATTTTAACAGTCATTTGTTATTGTTATCACTTAGGGTTTGGGGAGTTGACTGGGCTTAGACAAGTGATTCTTACTCAGTGTCTCAAGTTTTGGCAGTTAAATGGTGGTGGGAACAGGTGTGAGGGAAGAGAAATATCTTCTCTTTACCCAGCTTAGACCCATGGCTGAGGCCCCTACCACAAGTGACAAATCTATTTAATACAGGAGCCTTTAGAAATAAAGATCCAGGGATAACAAATAATCCACAGTATTTCTATGCTGAGTTTGATGAAGGACTGGGTAGCTGTGGAGAAGTATGATAGACTGAGGGTGTTCACTGATGGTAGTAAACTAGGCGGCACTCAGGCCTGTTTGTTCAGATTCTTCTCTGGGTAGCTGATGTCTTCAGAGCTAAGATCTCCTTCCTCTCCTCCAATGAGAAAGGTGAGGAAGAATAGGTATATAGAGAAGGCACATCTCCAATGAGGGTCTTATGAGTTGCTTTAGGGGAGAAGACTGAACCAATGTGAAGGTGACCTTCCTGGTTCTGCTGTTTTCTGAAATACCAGGGTGCCATAGTGGGTTTTGAACCCACCACTGGGATAATCTTGAAGTTTCTTATTCACTTGTCTGAAGCCTGAGCTGGGAAAACAAGACTGTTGGGGCTCCTTAGGCGTCTCCCTCTGTCTCTAGGGTGTTTTTGTCTATGCCTGTCCAGTGTTGGGGTGACAGGGTTGCTGGACACCTACAAAGGCTCAAAATTCAAAGACACCTGTACCAAGAAGGAGAGTCTAGTAGTAGCTGTATTGCCTTTTCTAAGCTGCACAGTGTCACTTTTACGTGCTTAAGATCAAGCTAATCACTAAGGCTGGCCTACTTTAGACTCCACCTCTTAATGGGGAAGGCTGAGATTCTGAGAGGGTTGCAGGATCAGAAGCTGTTTTGCAGCTATTTTTCGTAAAATATAATTTGCCATCTGCCTACAAGGAGTTGGGGGTGGAGACGGGACCAATATTTTCCTAGGTGGACAAAGAAGGTGGAGATAGTCCAGTTTACACAAATTTAATACAAAATCAGATTTGGGTTCAATTAAAAAAAAAGATGTTTTAAACATGTTGTATTCACTTAAGGTGAAATGAATTCTCTACACTGAAGTGTCGGCAGGAACCTTAGAAGGTTTGTAGTGGCTGATCCATTCCACCAGGTGGGTCTGGGACCAATTCCCTAGGGACCAATAAGGGTCAGTGACTGCCGCGGAAAGTATTCATGAGAGCCAGAAAGACCAGAGGACTGGGCAAAGCTAGAAGTTAAAATTGAAAAATTGGAAAAATATATTTTTTTAAAGCATGAGTTCTAGGCTGCCAAGAGCAGGGTTATTGGGTTTAGTGAATGGAGTGGAGCTGGAAATGGATGTTCAATGTGGGGACTCCAACAAGAGTTTAAAACAAGAGATGTTTTAAACATGTTGTATTCTCTTAAGGTGGAATAAGAGGACCAACTATGCCTTAGTCAAGTAGAACTGACCGAAAGGTTTGGAGGAGGAGGTGAAGGACAGCAGGGGGGTTGTGAGCAGGGAAAGCCCAGCTCCTGGATTAGACAGGCTTGGTATTGTCCACTGGGCATTGTAGGCATGCTAGAGGGCAAGGAGGTGCTGGGGAAAGACATAAGATTCCCAGAGTGCCAACCAGAACGGAGGAACTTCACCTGAAAAAATGGGGATGAGGGTTAACAATGAGGCACCCTCTGAAGCTGAGACTTCCAATCTCACAGGACCAGGAGTCATGTAGGAAATGACCACCAGTCCCCAGGCTCTCCCTCCTCCCCTGGGTATTACAGGAGCCATGACACAGCAGACATTTTCAGCTCACTGGTATCTAATCAGCAGCCATCCTGCACGATAACCATGTGGGGACTCACAGGCCCACGGCCTGGCACGTAGCTCGCTCCATGGCTCTGAGAACATTCTTTTCAGAGTTAAATTCCAGATATGAGGAACAACCTAGGACCATGGAGCCAGAGTGTGTCTTCTGCAGTCAAGTTCAAAGGTCAGTGCTCAAGCTGAGGTTCGTACATTGATGAAAAATCACAATCTATTTTTCTTGTTATCTATCTCTCTATCATCTATCTTCATCCATCCATCTATCCACCATCCATCCATCTATCTACATATAGGCTTCTTGGACAGTTATATGTCTTTAGACAAAATAACAGAGAAAATAAATTAAAATAAAGTTGGTGACGGGAAAATGCAGATCAGAATCAATAAAGGAAACATCATCCTGGATCTCCAAAAGGACAAGAGTACTGGCTGGCTTTTCTGGCACGTCAATGAGTCAAATGAGCTCTTGGCTTCATATAGGGGTGAAAAAGTGGATTGTGATCTTTCAGCAACCCCAAATGACAGACTTTGGCTAATAAGCCAGCAGCCCCATAATGTACTCAGAGACACATGCCATGCTAAATCCTCAGGCCTGGGAGGTCTACCGCGAGCAATTAGGCTCTGATCCTTCCCCATAGTACATAGAGTCGCCACGATGCCAGACCTCTCAGTTAGAGAACATATCAATCTAGGAGCAGATTCATGAATTTAAATCCATACTTAGGTACAGCTCAGATGATGGAGAATACAATTCATGGCTTCAACTTAAAATTATCTCTGGAACAACACAACAGCCGGACAGGAATTGGTTATTCTTTATCCCTCTTGGTTCACCTTCCTGGAGAGAGGGTGATGCTGTTATGCCAGAGGGTGAGGAAAGCTGAATACAGTCCCAGACTGAAACAATGGCTCAGAAAGAAAATGTAGACTGACACCAAAAAAGACTTGTGTCTGCTTGGAATTGTAGAATTTTGCAGTTAGAAGTGGAGATGTTATAAAGGAACAATTACTAATTCTGATAATGTCTTTCTATAATAGAGTGATATACACACACACACACACACACACACACACAAATACCCACACACACATATATATGTACACACACACACATACACACATACACACATACACATATAATAGAAAAGAATGGGAGAAATAAAATTTGGGCTTACAGAATTTTACTTCTCAAACCCTTCCATTTAGAATGATTATTGCTTCACTTTGCTACCCTTGCAGCATGACCTAGTGGGAAGGAAGAAACACTGTGGGCCAGGAATTCTGCAATCTGGTCCCGGCTTTGTTCTAACTTGCTCAGGAACCTTCTCTCGGGCCCCTTTCTGCTTTTCTATTTTTATCCCACATTGTAGCAGAGCATTGAGCATCCAATTGATGCTAAAGAAATGTTTGATGAATGAATAAATACACTTAAGCTCTAAAATTTCATGCTTCTCTGCATAGTAATAATAAAACATAGGGAACTCTTTTGAATAAGAAGCTGCTTCATCTATCAGAATATGGATATATCCAAATTCTGGGATTTATGTTAAGATAAGTGCACAGTAATTTTTCTTAAAATACTTTCAAAAAAGCAATTAACTTAAGGGCACCATAATGCCCCAGAGATGTTCATTCATGTCATTCATTTTAGGAAGATGAGCACTTCATTTTTATTCGCTTGGAGAGTCAAGACCTTGGGTACAGCTTTATAAATTGATCTCCCTTTAAACTCCTTATATTCTTGCTTCTCAAAGTGGGGGCCCATGGACCAGCAACATTAGCATCTGCATCACCTGGAACTTTATTAGAATTGTAGCTCAGTTTCAAGTTCACCACTGAGTCTGAATATGCATTTTCACAAGGGCCATAGGTAATTTGTGTGTGCTAACATTGGGTCAGCACAGCAGCCTGAGATCTTCAGTGAGAAACATCATTTCTCTTTTCAGTTTATAGTTCCCCTTAGCTTCATCAAAGAACCTGTCATGTTCAAGGCCTATTTTGAATACTCAAGGAATAATATTTCATAGGCAGAATTAATATTGTTAAAATGACCATACTATCAAAAACAATCTACAGTTTCCATGCAATCCCCAATCAAAAAACCAATGACATTCCTCAGAGAACTGGAAAAAAAAAATAATACTAAAATTCATATAGAAGAATAAAAAGAAAAACCAAACCAATTCTGAATAATGAGAGCAAGACTAGGCATGGAACCACCACAGGACCCAAATATACCACGCCTCAGTATTTATCCTAAAGGATCAAAGTCAGCAGAGTCTAGTGATACATGCATGACCTAGTTTACTCCAGCATAATTCACAACAGCCAAATCATGAAACCAGCCTCGGTTTCCACCAACAGATGAATCGATAAAGAAAATGTGTTATATTACACAGTGGAGTTTTACTCAGCCACAAAGAGATAAATTGTCACTAGCAGTAATAGAAATGGAGAGCATCATGTTAAGTGAACTAAGTCAGACTCAGAAAGTCAAGATTTGTGTTTTCTCCCTTAGGCAAAAGCTAGAGAGAAAAAGGGATGGGTGTCGGGTGGGGGAAGGACCTTGTGAAAATAGAATGGAGACTAGTAAGATAGAGGAAGGATTATCCAGGGGAGGAAGGAGGTGAGGGAAAGGGAAGTTACTAGGGAATGAAACTGACCAAATTACATTATGTCCATATGCAAATATATCTCCATGAATCTCACTATTATGAAGAATTATAATGTACCAACTTAAAAAAATAAAAAAATAAATATTTCATGAAATAAACTTCAAGAAGGTTTGAGAGTCCAGCATGGTGGTGCACACCTGTAATCCCAGCAATATGGGAGGCTAACTCAGGAGTATCCCGAGTTCTAGGCCGGGCTTGGCTACTTAGAGAGACTCTGTCTCAAAATTAGAAAATAAAAGGGTTGAGAATATAGGTCAGTGACAGAGTACCCTTAAGTTCAGTCTCAAGCACTGTCAAAAAGAAACCTTGAGAAAACTTACTTAACTACTTAGGTTGAACCATATAAAAAAAATCACTCCTGATTGGTTTTCAACTACAAAATTGCAATTTTATATATTTGATCTTAATATCCACCATTTAGTGAGTGCATATATGGCACCAGGCTTGGTGTCAAGTATTTTATCAAGTTTATTCTAATTCACAAAATACTCCATGAGGTGGATATTATTAAAAGAGCCTGCTTCATAGTTAAGAAGCTAAGGACAGGAAGGTTATTTCCCAAGATCACTGAGTCACTTATGAGGCAGCTCAGACCTGTATTCTGCCCTGGCCCTCAGGCCCAGTGTTTCTCAAATGTGAACCTCAGACTAGTGCATTAGAACCACATGGGAAATTGAAATTGCATATTTCTAGGTCATATCCCAGAAGAGTTGAATCTGAATCTCTGGTGCTAGGGCCTAGCATTTGGCCCTGTTTTATTTAAGAACACATCAATTCCCACATTTTCCATATTCTGTTTTATTTCCAAGTAGATAATGGAAGATCAATAGCATAAAAATGTAACTCACTGCAGGTTAGAGTGACCATCTTCCTCCCTCCCTCCCTCCCTTCCTCCCTCCCTCCCTCCCTCCCTCCCTTCCTTCTTTCCTTCCTTCCTTCCTTCCTTCCTTCCTTCCTTCCTTCCTTCCTTCCTTCCTTCCTTCCTTCCTTCCTTCCTTCCTTCCTTCCTTCCTTTCCCCTTTCCTTGTCCTCCCTCCATCATTCTCCCAAACAGAAAGTTTACCAGAGAGTTTCTAGTTACCAATCATAATTTGATATCGTGTTTAATTTGATATTGTTACTGTGTTTTCCTAGTAAAATACCCCTGTTCTTTACATTTCCTGTTCTAGGGTCACTGTGACATTTCAGCCCAAGCTTCACTATTACTCTCTTGCCACCCTTTGGAGAAACCTCAGTTTTGTAAGTGAAAAAGCCTTGCCTGTCTTTCCACCAACTTCATCCTTTCCTTCTATGAAAGTGAAAGCTCTTGACATAGATAAATGTGCTCTTACTAAATTATTTGCAATAGCAAATGTCACTGTAATGAGATCAACCAAGCACCATTGCCATGGGCTGCTGCCTGGGCCTCAGAGAAACGGGCCAGAGGGAACTTTCTGTTGATAAAACTCATTGTAACGAGATGTGACCACTCTTCCTTTCCGAAAGGATCATAATGGATATTGATTCTTAGTTTGGGAGTTGGGCTCATTAAAATAACAAACAGAATTCTATGGGGAATGAGCTATATTGATTGGTTCATTTTGTTTTATGGGTTTTGTTTCCTATGTAACATGTAATTGTACTTTATAGTTGCTATAATATGCAAGAATTAAAGACCTAATTTGGCTAAACAAGAATTGGCTTATAAATTATGAAGCATTCTCTCCCATCAAACTCCTGGATAATTAAACAAAATTTTAGCAAATGTTATCTTTGTAGATTGTTTTGTATTAGGGTGGGAGATGGAAATGGGAAAGGAACTTTAAAAAAAAAACAAAAAAAACCTCCTATTCCTTTTTTTACTTTCTTAGCACTTAAGCCACAAGTAATGAGTTTAGGGGTTTCAGACAAAGCGGTTGCATTTTTGCTAAGGTCTATCAAAATGTCTTTTCTTTCACATTATTTTGCTTCTAAAAATCTGAAAAGGAGTTGCTGTCAGTGGTGCAGCGGACAAAGTGCAGGTTCTGAAATCATTCCGACTTAATTCAACTCTGTGTTTTGCCTTCTGTTTGAACTAAGGCAAATTCCTATGTGGGGTATATGGAGGTTTTAGAAAATTGTTTTTTCCACGCAGTAGATTAAAAACAAATAAATCCTCCCTCCCTTCTTATTTCAGTCTAGATTTTGCTCCCTGTGTTTTGATTCTGCACCTGGCCATATGATGTGCTTTGGCCAACGGGAAGTCAGGAGACACGAGGCAAGAGGCTTGCATGGAGGAGAGGGTTGTTTTCCTCCTCAGCAACAAGAGGCACGTGCCTGGATTAGCCACCTGGCCCCAGGAAAATTATTCTGTAGGAATAATTAGTTCAAAATAATTAGAACAAAAATAACCAGGAGCAGAACCACTCTGGGCCCACCTTATCCTAGATCAGCTGACTCATGGCCAACCTGTGTGCGCAAAAACCGCATCGTGGTTAGCACAGTGTGGTGCTGCAGTGTATGCCACGTAAGCCACACAACCTCAGACACTGCTTGGGTAGCCACTGCTTCCTTTACCCATTGCCTTCTCCCATTGGTCAGGGCATGATTCTATAAGCACTGTCCTTGGAAATGAAAAAAAAAAAAAAAACAGTCATGAAAAGAGAGATCAGTTGATTTGCTGAATGGGTATGTATACATTCAGTGGCAAAACAGTCCTTTTTATTTGCAAGAGTCAACTTTATGGAGGCAGAAATTTAGAGCTTCCAAGAAGCAACTGCCTGGAAGCATAGAACACAGTTATCTATTATGGTACATGGACCAAGGACTTATGCTAGCAAAATAGGAGAGCCCGCAGGAAGGTAATACGTTCAAAGAGGAAGAATCTGAGGGAAGATAGGTTGAACTTAGATGCAAGAGACTTTTAGAAAGGTCCAGCTGAGTTCAATAACAGAAAGATGAAGAAAAAGCCTAAATAAAATTGATTTGTGCTTTCCATTTCATTTGTTCAAGCCCAGGAAACTATAGCTCTTGTAGGGAATTGAAGCCTCTGGTGTGGCTCTTACTTGGTGAATTCACAGTGGCTAACGGAGTCATCAAGGTGGAAGGCCTTAGAGAAGCCTCATTGAAACTACCCATTTCAGAGATGGGTGGTGAAAGGAGGCAATTGGGGTGTGCTCCAGCTGGGGACTCCTTGTACCTGAGTGAGAGGAAGCGCTCAGGTTGCTGGAGGGCAGAACAGATCTGGGAGTTTGGAAAAAGAATACACAGAAGTCAGAGACCAATAAGAGAGGCTGGGTCTGAGCAAGGAGAACACAGCTGAGACCCACAGATGAGTCTTTTCTGGATTGAAGAGTATTAGCCATGAAATTCCTGGTTACCCAATTTATTTGCCTATATCTGAGGAAGGAGGAGCATATGGAAATCTTCACATCTAATAAAGGCACAATAGTCTTCCAGGTAATGAATCACAAGTTCATAGGAGACTCCAGGAGACTGAGTGCTAACACGTGAGGAGGATTCAGTGCTGACAAAGTTGTTCTTGCAGGAAGCAATATCCATGGTACCTCTATAGCCAGTTTACAACACCTGTTCAAACATTGCACTATGTATACATGCATCAAAATGTCATGCTACTCCATTAATACATACAACGTGGATGCTTTATGTATCAGTTAAAATAAATGTAGTTTATAAAAAGGTCTAATGATTGTTTTAAGACAAAAAATGTGGGATATACTCATGAAGATGAAGAAATTGAGAAAGACAATGTTAGGTGAGGATAGAAAATGACAGATGAG
Source organism: Ictidomys tridecemlineatus (assembly GCF_052094955.1). Classification (NCBI taxonomy): domain Eukaryota; kingdom Metazoa; phylum Chordata; class Mammalia; order Rodentia; family Sciuridae; genus Ictidomys; species Ictidomys tridecemlineatus. The sequence goes on along the minus strand of NC_135478.1, from coordinate 30,084,834 downwards.
TGGTAAGACACTTAGCAGAAAGAATAATAAGAATAATAATAAAGAATAATAATAATAAGGAGAATAAAGAATAATAAAGAATAATAATAATAATAATAATAAGGAGAATAAATAATAATAAAAATGCTAAAGATCAACAAAGAAGGATGCCAGCAATATGCACAGAGATTCTTGGAAACACTTAGAAATCAGAGCTGCTAGGTGAAAGGTACAGCAGAAAGCAGAAGTTATGGTATAAAGTAGATGCCCGCTCCCATACCCACACCCACTAAATGAGAATCAGTCTACCCAAAAAAGAGATGGAATTCTTTTCTCTGAAGATATTGAAGAAGGAGGATCCAGCTTCTGTAGGGTAAGCATTATATTGAAGACAGAGAATTAATGAAACATCTGCTGAGTTAACAAAGAGATTCCTGTCCTTCTCTGCTTGCTCCAGTGTGCTAGCCTACAGGATTATAACAAGGCAGGTTATTGGGAATATCTTTCTGTAGGAATAATTAGTTCAAGAGAAAGAGCCATACATTTCCCTATGGCAAAGGCCAGACTGTTCCTTGACTCAGCTTCAATGAAACACAGTTGTTTGACAAAATCCACCCACATATTCAGAGATTCCAATCAGCATTTTAGCACTGCATATAAATTATGATTAGCTTTCCAAGGATCCCTGATATTTTTAAAAAGCTTTTGACATCAAGAATTGAGATTGGATTGGTTACATGTAACCACTGATGAAAAATTAAAATGGCTTAAATGAAAGAAAAGTTAATATTACTTTTTAATAAAAGTCCAAAGTGGGCATTATAGGATGGTTATGATTTTTAAGAGTCAGCAAGGACATAGGCCCTTCTATGAAAATAACAAAAGAAAAAAATATTTCATAAATCCAGAGCTTAGGTAAGCTTCCAAACTCAAGTAGCTTCACAACCCCCAATTCTCACATTCAGTTCAAGGAGTAGAAAGAAAAATGGGTAGAAAACCAAAAGAACTAGACTTATACTTGAATCATCTCCCATTAGAAAGCTTTCTTAGTTTTGCTAGAATATAAAACAATTCTGTTTACATTTCCATATGGATACCATAGATATTAGGGAGTCTGGGAAATATTGTCTTCCAGGAAAGTGACTGTCTATCCCTAATAAAATCATTTTATGGAAGAAGGAGAAAATGGACTTTTGATAGACAATGAGTAATCTCAGATGCATACACACAATAAATAAAACAATTTGAAAGGAATGAGGTTGTGGTAGCTCTTATTTTGTCCTGCACCCAAAAGGTCTAAGGAGAACAATAATTAGAGGACAAAAAGTTTATTTTGACCCATGATTTCAGAGGTTCAGTCCATGGTCATACAATTTCGTAGGCTTAATTGATGTGAGGCAGAACATCATGGAGGAAGGACATGGTGGAAGAAAGCAGCTCTGGACATGGACGGCCACCAGGAACCAGAAAGCTCCACTGACTCACCAAGGACAAAATAGGCACCTCAAAGGCACACCCCCAGTGACCTACTTCCTCCTGTCATACCCCACCTACTGCCTAGAGTTATCACCCTGTTAATCTAGTGGATGAAACCTTTTCACTTTAAGAACCACTCACCTATTGTTATGATAAAATTAAAAATTACTCATCTACGCAGATGTAAAGAAGACAAAGTGGTTCTATAATGACAAGCAGCACTTGAAATGATTGGGGGGGGGGAAATAAAAGAAAAAAATGTAAGGAAGCTTAAACCCTCTGTAGGCAAAGCCTCTGCATTCTTGTTCTCAGACCCCATGTGCATTTCTGCTCACTGTACTTGGAAGAGTTTTCACAAAGCTGGGGATCCACAAGAAGAAGTTCACATTAATCCAGAGGTATAGCTACTTCACTATCAGGTGAATACCTGCCACCAAGCTGCTCTCCTGTGACCCTAAAGCTGGGCTACTTATAAAATAAGGATATTCTCTGGGCAGGTGAATGCTGTTTCTTAGGTGAATGCTTGAGATGCATGTTCTGGAATAATCTTGGTTGCATCTATTTTGCCATGAGCAAGCACAATTTGGGAATTTTCTACTTTAAGAAGGCTCTTCAGGAAAATGACAATGTCTGTTCTCGAGAAGAACATTATAGTGGCTTTAGCTTCGTGAAAACTTTAGGAAATCGATGGGGCATGATGAATCAGCATTGCATATTAAGAGTAGAGGAAGGGACAGGGGACAGCTCCTCTATCCTCTTAAATAGAAAAAAGTATAACCCACAGAAATGTGATAAGACAATAAGAGATACATTTAATAGGCTTTATAAATTATGAAGCTAAGTCAGTGTCAATATCCAAAATAAGAAAAAAATAAAAAGAAATAAAAAAATATATAAATAAATCAGGAGTTAAAAGAAAATACTTGGTGATCCACTGATCATGTAATAATCAATATCAAAGAAACATTATGTGGAGTAAAAAAGGCCACAGGTACAATAGCCATTCATTCTGCCACGGTTTCTTAAACCTTACATATATAATTCATTTATTCCTATAATATATTCTCCAATTTAAACAATGCTGGAGGTTCACTCTTGCAATATTTCCAGAATTTAATATTTCTATCTGAAAAACACCAGTATCAATGGAGAAGGCCATTAATAATGTCGAAAACCTACTATGCAGTATCTACTTTGTATATATTATTATAAATAATATGGCGAGTAACATTGAGTCATTGATCTAAATTAATGATTACAAAATTAAGGCTCAGAGTGGTGAAACCTTCTTGCTCAAGATTTAGACATGTGCCTAGATTTACTTGGCTTCATGATTCCTTTTTTTTTTTTTTTCTATTTTAAGAGCAGCTGCAAGAGGAAACTGGAGATTATTTGGAGCTGTGGCAGAACAAGTTGAGGAAAGGCCATTTAAACTCTTATCCCATACAATTCCAGAGGAGATGGTGGCAGTACCTGGTGTTGCACAATTTTGTAACCTCCCCAGAGGGCACCTAAGAACTTATTTCAGCATGGCCCTTCTCTCCACATTTTTCACCCTTCTGGGTAATTATATGCCCCAATGTTGTGAGACATTCCATTCTAGAAATTAACTTCATCAATGATAAGGAAACATTTGTCTTTCCTGGTGTGAAATTAAATAAGAAGAAAACAACTAATTGATGACCAGGAAAGGACAAAAATTAACAGAACTTAAAAGTGATGGTTCAAACCGCTGGTTGCATCAGATGAATTAGACAGGCTATCCCTAATGAGTTGCACTAGGGTTTGGCTCATGACAATGGGAATGAGTAGAATGGTGGTGATTTATTTGAGAAGTTATTTGAATTTATTTGATCAGTAGCTGAGGTTCCAGAAGTGCCATGTCCTCCTCAGAATTGCTCCTCTTCGTAGACAAAAATGAAATGTCTAAAAGGAGAGAGATAAACAATGCTGCGTTCCGATCACAAAAGAATGCCTCGCTCTGATTGTGGAAGTAATTTCTTTAGGATGGATAAATGGCAAAATACAGAATCTGCCCTCTTCCCAGCCAGTTTCATTTTTAAAAGCACTAAAATGAAGCCTCCAGAAGGGAGATAAGTGCTGCACTAGACAGCTGCAAACAATTACTTCTTGAAAACAAAACGGAAAAACAGACTAATTAATTTACAAAGTGCAGGGTGTGCCAAGAGTGCAATAAAAATCCATCCTGCTTAGCATCCATCCATGTTTTACTAAAACAGAGCATCTGCAAGGTGCTGAATAATAATTTACAAGGTAAAACTACGGTGCATAATTCTCAGATACTCAAATATATCTCTCTAATAAGGACATGGAGCTAAAGTCATTCCTAATACAATAACTCCTTAATATCTAGTTGGTGGACATCTGCAATAGACCACGTTCATATCTATGAAAATCTTAGTGAGCTAGGCAGTACAGACCATCTAGGATGCTCGTGCTCAGATCAGGAAGGAAGCAGGAATGCTATGAGAAAGTTACATTCTTGGTCTCTTTTGAAGATAGAATCAAAGGATCTTCTGATGAGTTGATGTATGTTACAAGAAAGACAGAGGCACATGGAATGGCTCCAAGAATTTTCAACTTTGAGCAAATGGAAGATGAGAAAGATGAGATGGAGAGACTGTGAATAGAGCAAATTTGTGGAGAGAGCAAAATTTTGTTTCAACCTATTGAGTTTGAAATATTCACTATACTTCTTAGCAGAGAACAATCAAGAGTTGAAGATACACAGAAAGAACTGGTGGGAAAGACCTATTGGGAAAAGATCTAATATTTATTGTGTGGCTGTGTGGTTTTAATGACTTTCTGTTTGTTTTCTCATTTAATTTCACAGAAGATATTTTGCCCTCTTTTTTTCTTTCTTCGCATTTCATAGATATATATTAAGCATCAAGAATTTGAATCACTTAGGCAAGGGCATACATTTGGTGCATGCAGGAGCTGAAATTCAGATCTGGGCCACCTCCTGCAAAATAACAAAGTCCACTCTATTTTTGCCACATTATGCTTCCCCAGGAAACTACCCTGTGTGTCATTTTACACATTGGAGAAATGAAAAATTCAACTATGAATATAGTTTGCATGTTCTAGAAACCCCAAATAATAGTGGCTTAAGTGAAACCATTGAAGCCGTTTCTCTGTCATAGAACAGAACTGGGTAGCAGCTGTGTGCAAGGCATCATTTTTAGACCCAGGTTCCTGCTGTCCTCTTGCTCCCTCATCTCTGCAATATTTCCCTGCCCTGCAAGGACCAAAAAGTGGCTGTGACCCAAGGAGTAGAACAAAGGAAGGGAGAAAGATGAGCCCAATTTGAAAACTGCACGCTTCATTTCCATTCACATCCTGTTGGCCCAAGTATCATATGCCACCCCTAGCTTCAAGGCAAGCTGGGAAATAGCTTCACTCAGAGCATCTAAATGTCAAGATAGAAATCAAGGCTTCCAATACTACAAGAATAGGGAGCAACAGGAATCAGAGGCCAGCAAGCATTGTCTCTTTGTGCTGTAAGTTGGACTAAATCTCTTCTTAAGGTCTTTAGGTGAAGTTTATAGAGCAGGTTTATTTTATGTAAATTTGATTTTGAAAACATGATTAAAATTTCAATTGATGTGTGAATTTGGAAAGATGCCAGTTACTTCATATTAAATGTAAGGAAACACAATATTTCAAAAGGAGTGGATGAAATGAGTTGTGAACTGTGTCTATGTTATTGTTGCATGCAGCTACCATTCTTAGCTGTTGAACAAAAATACCTGTCATTCTTGTCCTGAATGTGTCTTGAATGACTTGAGTTTTGAATTGTCAGATGCTTTCAGTAATGCATCCATCACATAAACTATGGCCACCCGATAATTCTAATTTCCCTTTCCATGATTCAATATCCAGACAGTTCTTTTATAGAAAAGCAGCTCTTGTCAAAATAGCTGCTGCTTCTCAAATCAAACTGCCAGTTTTAGGAAGATAGGGTCAAAGAAAATGAGCTCCCCTCCTCTATTCTATTATTAAATAGAATAGCAATGAGAGCAATGACCAGGAGGAATGAAAGAAAATTTAGAAATGTGGATCCCAAATTTACATTTTTAGCTTAGACTTCCAGCCCAAACAGAACTCTAAATTCATATGCATATAATTGTCTCTACTTGGAAGTCTAATACTACAATTTCAAAATCTCCAAAATTGAATCCTTAGAATCCTCCAAGCCTACCCATCTCCGTTGACGACTCCATCCGTCCAGTTACCCAAGCCTTCCAAAGTTACACGATTTGGGGTCATCTTGGACTTCTCTCACTTTCTCATACCCACATCCAATTTGCTAGAAAACCCTTTTGGTTCCACCTTTAAACTACAATCTGATGATTTCTCATCATCACCACCATCGCCATCCTGACACCAGCCATCACCCTCTCTTGCCTGGGTTATTGCAATATGCTCCCATTCTCTCTGTATTCCCCACAGTCCACTCTCAACAAACAACCAGGGATACTTTTAAAATATGACTCAAATTACTTTCTTCTGCTGCTCAGAAACTCCCAGTGGGCTCCTATATGCCACAGGAATGGCGAGAGTCTTCACAGTGGTCTACCGGGCCAGGGAACCTCCTCTCCTGCTATTTCCCCCTCACTCCCTTTGCCGAAGCCACATGGGCATCCAGCAGTTCCTGGAATAGGCAAGAGTTTCCACTTTAAGGTCTGGCTCCAATCAAAGTGTATGGCTCCCTTTCCAAAGTGCCCTTTCCTCCTATCATCTCCTTCCTTTATTCCCTCATTTCCTATAAGTCTTTGCTCAAGTGTCACCCTCTCAGGGAGAACTATCTTCATTCCTTACCTACTACTAAACTTAGCCCTGACCTAAACAACTTCCTCTCTGTTCTATTCAATTTTTTTTGCATTCTTCTTCTTTTTTTCTATTGTGCCCATCATCTTTACTAATATGCTTGTTTCCTCTCTCCCCCTGCTTAGTAATTCAGCACCAGAGATATTTGCCTGTTCCACTACACGCCCAGCCTACAAAAGTGAATGACATTCAGTAAGCTCTCAAAACTCATCGGATGGCCAAAGATTTTTTAAATGAAATTAGTTTATTAACCACAAACAGATTACTCTACAGGCCCTTTCAGTTTTGAGAACAAAGCAGAATGACAGGGCCAAGAATCTCTGTGAAACCCAAATCATAAAACTGACCTACGTATCCCTTGTTCTGCTGACTTCTCCCACCATCTAAGCCCTTATGAAAGACGTCTATTGAAGTACAGATCATAATTTTGTGAATTTTAAAAGAGAAGGTACATTTCCTTCAATTTTTAAGACAATAGTAATAAAGACCAGGCAGTATGAAGGATATTAAACCTTTGGGTCTGGTATACCCCAAAGCAGTCTATTGGTTTTATGGTTTAGCTTCTATTATTTTAAAGCAGTTAGAATCAGTCTTCAGCCAGTTATCCAATTTTACTACTGCCTTAATAAATTACTGAGCCTCAGTTTTTTAATTTGTAAAATGGGGGATGAAAACAGCCTTATAGGAGGACTGAGAATATAAACAAACATTTTTTAAACCTGTGCCAGGCACATAGGAGGTGATGGATAGCAGTAGCTATTACTATCTTAAGTTTTCCACCTGGATAACTACACTGGTATTACAATACATATTAAAATCTACATGTCTGGTTTAAGAGAGGAAAAAAAAACAGATGATGAAAATGAGGACAAGAAAATCAATTGAATTTGAATAAGTCAAGTCAACTTTTTCTTTAAGTTTAGATTATAAGAGACTTCACATATAGGAAAGTATGGGAAGTAGTATAACTAAGGTCCAAGCACCCACAGCAAAATTTTAAGAAATACAATGACAGTATTTCAGCTAGGTATTTTACTTTAAGAAGAAAAAAAATTCCCTTATGTTTTCTTCTCCCTTGTTATTCTTCTCCCTTTGGTGAATTCAGTGTGCAACCTGCCTTTATATTTTTATTCTTCTACTCTCCATATGTGATAAACTTACCATAGACATATGCATATCTGTCAGCAACACAGCATTTTGTTGTTACATGTTTGCTTGTTTTTTCAACTACATGCTTTCAAACTCCACAGGACAGTTATCATCAAGTACATATTATTCTTTTTTTAACATTAAGTATTGGTGACATATTCATCCTGGCCCATGCAGTTCTGTATAGCAAAGGTCAGCATATTGTTTTTGAAAAGGTCTAGAGAGAGCAAAAATCCAAATATTGTAGGTTTTTCAGGCTTACAACCTCATACATCTACACAACTCTGCTGCATTCGTGTGGAAGCAGTCATAGGAAATGTATAAATGAGTGGATGTGGCTGTATTCCAATAAAATTCTATTTGCAAAAAATAATGGTGTAAGTAATTTGGCCCACCGGATATAGTGACCAGACCCTGCTATAAATTATTTCATTGAAAGAATAAGCCACAATTAATTTTTCCATTTGCATGATGTGATAGTTCATGTTGGGTCCCTATTTCCTGGATTAAGGGATATTCAGAAAGCTAATAAAGGATTATTTCTGGATGTATCTGTGAGGCAGTTCCTGGAAGAGAGTGGCATTTGAATCAGCAGACTGAGGGACGATCTACCTTGAGTAGGAGCAGGCACCATCCATTCAACTGAGAGCCAGATAGAACGAAAATGGCAAAAGAAGGTGAATTTGCTCTCTCTTCTAAAGCTGGAATGCTCTTTCTCTCCTGCTCTTGGACGTCAGAGCCCCAAGTTCTCCAGCTTTTGGATTCTGGCACTTGCACCAGAAGCCTCCCTAAGTCCTCAGGCCTATGGCCTCTAAGAATGGTATCACCGGCTTTCCAGGTCTGAGTTCTTTAGCCCTGAGCTGAGCCACACTAGTGGCTTCCCAGGTTCTCTAGCTTGCAGAAGATCTCTTGTGGGACCTCTCCACCCTAATAATCATGAGAGCCAATTTCTGTAACACACCCTCTCCCATGTATCTATTTTTAATCTACCTACCTATCATCTACATCTTATTGACTCGGTCTCTCTGAAGAATCTGGCCTAATACACATGATTATGGACATTTGGGTTGTCACCTTTTTCTCTAAATCACTTAGTACTTCAGGGAAGAATCTTGCGCATGTTCCCAGGGTCTTGTGTGAGAAACCCTCTAGATCAGCACTTCTTAACCCCTAATGTGACTTTGAGACACCTGGAGATCTTTGTTAAAATATAAAACTCGGTGGGAATGAAGGGAGGCCTGAGATTCTGTTTGTCTAACAAGCTCCCAGGTGCTGCGGAGGCTGCCTGTCCATGGAAACTCTACGGACTATAGAACGAGAAGTGAAATTGCTTGAAATGATTTAGATGTTGTCAAATTGCTCTTCAAGGTGGTTGAACCTGTTTACCATTCCAGCAGTATATGCCAGTTTTAATTTCTACACACTCTTGCCAACAGTTTGAATTTTCAGACTTCTATCTGTTAGCAATTTCAACGGTATGAAATTGTACCTTAATTTTGTTTTTCTCTGATAACTGAAAATTGAACATCTTTTCATATGTTTATTAGGTATATGGTCTGGCTCAACTGTATATATCTTATTCACTTGTTTTTGGTTTTTTATTGGTTTGTAGGAATACTTTTAAAATTCTATACACTGATGTTCTACCTGTTACATCCTTTGCCAATATTTCCTCCCAGTCTGTTTCCTTTTTCAACATGGATTTTAAAGAACAGAATATCTTAACTTTAACATGCTATAATTAAACCATTTTTACTTTACTGTTTGTATTTTAAATCTCTGCTTGAGATTTTTTTCCTAAGTTTCAAAGCAGTGAATATATTCTCTTATACTTTCTGAAAATATTTAAAGTTTTTCTTTTCATATATAGTTTAATTTATCACAAATGGATTTTTTAAGTAATGTAAGGTAGGGAAATATTTGTTTTCTAATGGAAAATCAGTTCTTCCCAAACCATTTATCAAATAACTCATCCCTTCTAGGCTGATTTGTAATGTTTCAGTAAGTGTCTATATCATGTATTTGTCTGTTTTGAAGATTTATTCTGACTTATTATGACTCTGCACATCATTACTATACTGTCTTATTTACTGTAACTTTATAAATCCTGAGATCTGTTAGAGTATCTTGTTATTTTTCAAAATAGTCTTAATTATTTTAGGTGTTTACTTAAAAAATATTTTATTAACTTAAATACATACAGATAAGTGCACATAGGTATAGCTCAATAAACTTCTATGGATATACCCACAAAACAAGTATTCAGATCAAGAAATAGAAATTTGCTAGCATCTCCAAAACCCACCATTTGTCACTAACACGTCATCCTGAGAACAAATAGAATGAATCCAATATCTGCATAAATTCATTTTGATATTTTAGTATTTTAATTAAATGGAAATGTAAAGGATGAATATCTTTATTCATCTATTTATTCATCTATTTAGTCTCATTTATTCTACAAATGGTTAATTCCTAGTTTTCAGTTACTATCAATAGTGCCACCATGAACATTCTTATACATCCCTGGAGGTAAACATATATTTATTTGGGGCATATATCCAAGAGTAGAATTGTTGAATTATAGGGCATGTGTATATTCAATTCTGATAGATAACCTCAAATTTTTTCCAAAGTGGTTGTACCAATTTATCTTCAATATGAGAGCTCTTGTTGCTTCCTATTTTCAACTGTTATTTTTCCTTCAAATTTTAGTCATTTTGGTTGGCAGATCACTAAATCACACTGAGTTTTAGTTTGCAGTTTCTTGATAGCTTATAAAATTAAATATCTCATACACTTATTGGCCATTTAGCTACCCTCTGTCCTGAAGTATCTTAAGTGTTAGTCAATTTTCACTGTTCTCAAAGCATACTCTTCCCATGCCTTTTTCATACTTTTATTTTTTTATTTTCCTCTGTGGAGAACAATATTCCATCATTTTCGGCTCTATGAAGTGAATAACTTTTCCTGGAAGATCCTCTGTAATACCTTTCTTAATCTCTAATGCAAAACCTAATTCCTCAATAAAACACTGTATTTACATTCATGGTATTTTGTAGAATTTTATTTTAAATTTCTGTTGATAGCATATTCTTCCTTGAAGTAGAGGTGTATCTTGCCCCCTATTTCAGAATGTTCAAACTACAATCCATAATGTGTTACAAAATCAAGGACTGTTTCACACAACCATCATTTTAGAATATGAAATACAATAGACTAGAAATAGAATATCAATAAAATGTAAATGCAAATATAACAGATAAAAGTATCAAGGTAACTGCATTTACTAGTATACATATATCTATATCTGTATCTATATCTAGATAGATAGATAGATAGATATACAGATTTCTTTTTTGTACTAGGGATTGAATCTGGAGGCACTCTACTGCTGAGCTACATCTCCAGTCCTTTTTATTTTTTATATGGAGACAGGGTTAAGCCCAGCCTCAACTTCCTTGGTCTCTGCTGAGATTAAGATGTATGCCACCATGCCCAGTAGTAACTATATATTTAGTAATACTTTCACATATATATTCATATAGTATATTGTGATATAAGATATATATATTTCTAAAATTGTTTCTGTCCAAAAAGTTTGAAAAATCCTGTCCTGTTTGACTTTAAGCACTATGAGGGCAAAGGAAGTCCTTCTTCATATTTTATTCTTTATAGGGCTATCATACATCCTTGTTCATAGGCCAAGATATGAAATTTGAATTGAATAGATACTTTGTACTTATATTTTTAAATTTACAAATCCTTAGACACTAAAATATACCCACTTACTTAATCTACTACCCCAAAACCATGACATGGAGGCAATACTAGATCCCAGTCTTTCACTGTGAGCCCTTGAATTCTCTGCATCCGAGCCACTCTGAGCATGCAGTGAACCTTTCCTATACTACAAGCATTTGTGTTACTTATCTACATATAAAGTAAGAGGTCATTGTGAGTATGCATTTAGAAACTTCCATAGCAATTTGACATAGTAGTTGTCTATATGTTAAATCTAAAAATAAAAGAAGAATAATTAAAATGTTTTCATTTTATCTTATGGTAATTCATTTTTATTGTATTTTAAAATATGGGCTTATAACGGTTTGGAAATTAACAACACAAACAAAAATACTCTAGTACTTCATAAAGACAGAGAATCACTGATTGAAAATATAAATGAAAGGTGCATTTTTCAAATCATCAAAATTGCAGATTTCTTCCTGAAGTTCCCTGATTGTTGTTACTGAAATAGAAAGTATCTCCTGTAGCCTGGCCTTTGTTGTACTGACAGCGTATATTTGCTGTCATTTCATTGATGACATTCATAAATTCTGTCCTCAATAGCCCTGTCTCTTGACTAATAGTCTATAATTTTTTTTGGATTATGCCCTCTATACTAATTAAATATTTTAAGAATATGACCTCATACATATTTATTAACATAAATCACATACATATTTATTATACTTAAATATTAGGAACAATATAAGACACACCAAAATGGAAATAAGAAAAGTTGAGATAAAAAGATAAATGTTTATGAAAATAAAGTTTTTCTCCTGTCCCTGTAGGGTGAATATGCTACCATTTTGAAGATTCCTACTCTAGACTTGAAACAGCAAACTTCATCTGGAAAGATCTAAACCGCAAATCATTTCAGCACTGAGTCTCTTTTGCAACTACTCAACTCTGACTTTATAGTATGAAAACAGGCACAAGCAATACATTTAGAAACAGGCATGACTTCATTTCAAAATACTGTAAAAACAGGTAGCAACAATTCACAATAGCCAAGGTATGAATCAAACTAGGTGCCCATCAACAGACAAATAGATATAGAAAATACGGTATATATATATCTATATATCTATATACCTATATATATAGATATATATATATATCACTTGCAGGAAAATGGCTGGAACTGGACGTCATCATGTTAAACCAAAATAAGCCAGGTGAAGAAAGATATGAATGGAATATTGTCTCTCATATGTGGAAAATGGGGGGGGGGCGGTGAGGAAAGAAAGAGGACATGTAAGTAGAAAGAAAAAGGGAGACCAGTAGATGGGGAGAAGGAAGCCTAGAGGAGAGTACTGGAGTGTTGAGAATAATGAAATACATTAAATGAATATGTGAAGATGACACAATGAAAACCCTTATTCTGTCCGATTAATGAGCACTAATTGAAAAAAAAAATAGGTAGCCAGATTTGGTCCAAAAGCCATAGTTTGAAAATTGCTGCTATAGACTAGAGGGGAAAGTGAAATCTGGTACATACTATTCTAGGAGGTATTGGTTGTTCTATGAGGAGTAGCCAGAAAAATAAAAATTCCAATTAAAAAAATTTAATAGAAAAAATGTCCTCATCTTATGAATGAGAAAACTAAGGCTCAGAGAGATGACTTTGCCTATTATTTCAGTAAGAAATTTTGCTGTATATAACTTCCAATTTTTCTTACTAACTTGATCACCTTGCACTTATCATAAAATTATTGCATTTAATAACAACTGTATTAAATTGTTTTATTGATAAGAACACTCTGGGTCAGCAAATTGGGATTTCCTATAGTTGATTTTTTTTCCACCTTCGATTTTTGCATCATTTAATTTAAAAATATTGCATTTAGGGTTCAGAAAGTTTTGCAGAGTCACTTCTAAGTAGATGGTGGCTGAAAGAATTTAAAAAGGACACATTAAAAAAAAAAAACCCAGCCATTTGCTTTCAGAAAAGCCTTGAAAATTGGCAGGTCTTCAGATTCAAGAGGAAGCTATTCTCAGGGGTTACATCTCAGTAACTGTACCTGGTATTAATGATCTGCCTAGGTGTTGTTTAAACATGCACAGTCCATACATTATGCAAACAGCACCCTGGCCAACAGCACACAGAGGGCTTTCACACACACACTGCTCTCAAGAAACAATGCCATGATTAATTCATGGCCAAGGACACAACTAATGTGAGCAGTAAATAAAGTTTTGCCCTGTGGGTCAGCAGATCAGGAAGGATGCTGCTACCATGGAGTGCTCAAGGACACAGGCATCTCTATTTGTTCTGCTTCTGCACATAGGACAGGCCCCGCATGGTGTGGGTGGTCAGCCATTATAGAGTGAATGGATATATGGCTGCTAAAGAGGACAGAATCCCATGGAGACTTCTTAAAGTTGTTCTCTTTTTGCTGTCCCTTTTATATTTCTTCTTCTATCTCTTAATGTCATTAAGACAGCTGAAGATAAAGATGAGAAACAATCTCAGGAGACAAATCTTTTGAGTAATAATACATTTCCACAGAAAAGCAATTGAAAGCCAGAGATACAAAATTATTAGGCCAAAACTCTATCTTCTGGTAAAGAGTTTACTAATAAATTAAAACTTCAAATATTTTTTTTTCAAAGTTTTACAGTTTCTATGCAAAACAGAAACTCATTATTCTAGAAATTTCTTCAAGCAACAGATTTCCACATTTATCTTTAAAAGCCAAAAGTATGAGGCTTAGCTCTGAAACTTTATATAGCACACATTTCAAGGGAATGGAATGACAGAATACACTGATAATCCTAAATAATGGTTTACAGGCACTCCTGCTAGAATACCCTCATTTCCACCCTTTCGTGACTCAAAATCTATTTTGAGTGGTTGGGAAGAGGAGAGATTCTCTTCCCAATCCCTTTACTTGGGGGGAAGTTCTTAAAATTGCTTGAAACAAAGGACCACCATTTTTATTCCATAAAAATACTCAAAATGCAAATATCTCTAGAATTTGGAAAAAATGAAACTGTTGACTTAGATTCACACTAAGGGGTAAATAGCTTATCATCTCCTTTCCAGAGAGTGGGCTGTGATGGCTACAGGCTCATGGAGAGAAAAGGGCACAGGGGAAAAGCAAGACAAATGTTGCTCAATTTATAGCGAATAGCTTGAGGCCACCCTGCTTCTGAATTTAGTGCAAGTCTCTATTAGATCCAAGTCCCAAAGATCTGTTCCTAGCAGTTACAACGCCAGCCAGCCATCCCATTAATCTACCCCCTGGGCCTCAGCTCTTCTATCCTTCTGCTGTCTCCTCCTCTACCTGTTGCTTCTGTTTCCCCAGAAGTCACACCACTAAGAGATTCATTGCAGATGCTCTTCTTTGTCTCCATGAAGATACTCTGTAGGGGATGGAAATGCTGAATGAGAATCTTTTTAGACCACTGTGACCCAGCTGACTAATAAAGAACTCTAAAGACAGTGTTACTGGTCAGTTCCTGTGGGGGTGGTCTCTGAGATGGCAGGTTTATTGGACAGTACTCTCAGAATCAACAACTAGAAGGGCAGGGGGAAGCCAGACTGGACAGAGAGAAAGGCTGGACTGCAATGCAGTTGCAGCAAAAATCTCAGCTCATTCAACAAGGGAGATCTAGGGCAGAGATGGCCCTTCAGAGTTGTCCTGAATTGAGACAGAAAGCTGGACTTTGTAACCCAGCATTGAACAGCCACTGAACGTAGGCTGTGCCTGAAAGAGTGTTTGATCATAGTCAAGGCAGTCTCTTTGGTCAAGAGAAGTCCCAAAGAAGATGATCCCCTGAGGGCCATCTGCCATCGTGGGCTCCCTCTGACTGAGTAAATAAGAGCTTTAGTCCCGGAGGGGAGGCTTAGTGGGGCGTCCTGGTATCTGCTACAATAAGTCAACACTCCTTTTAAGTGCAAGCTATAAACCAGTACTTTAAAAAGTGAAAATTATTCATTAATTTGTTAGAAGTTTTACCAAGGTCTGTTCCTCTTTTCAGAAAACCATATCACCCACAGTAATGATGCTCATTGTTTCTGTCAATTCCACACATCTGGATCAATCTGCATTTGCAGCTATCACATTTTGTAATTCATGAAAGCATCTGCCTGCTTCACTAGGTTTTCTGTTATTTCTCTTTTATAGAGAAGTTAAGAATATGTGTATAAGTAATAATATTCACATAAATTTCATTTCAGTATGGTAAAGGAAGCGTGGCAAAATATTTTTGTATGAAAAGACAGCATTGCATCTGAAAAAGGAATTCAGGATGGAGGTTTGCCCTAGAGTACTTCCTAACCCTGGCTGCTCATTAACATCACCTTGAAACCTATAAAACATCCTGATGTCTAGGCCAGACCCCAGACCAATTAAATCAGAAGAACCTCTAGGGGTAAAACCCAGACATCATATTTTCATTTTTAGTTCATTTTTTATGTTCTTTTTAGTTATACATGACAATAGAATTGATTCTGATAAAATTATACATGCAGAGGTTATACCTTATTTTTATTAGGACCTCATTTTTGTGGATGTACACAATGGTGGGATTCACTTAGGTATTTTCATATAGGTATATAGGAAATTATGTCAGATTTTCTCCACTGTCTTTTTATTCCTATCCCCTTCCCTTCCCTTCATTCCATGTTGTCTAATCTATTGAAATTCTCTTCTTCCCCTCCCGCCCCCTTTATTGTCATTTAGCTTCCAGATATCAACAAAAACATCTGACCTTTGATTTTTTAAGATTGGCTTATTTCACTTAACATGATAGCCTACATTTATTGGCAAATGTCATAAAATCATTCTTCTTTATGCTAAGTAATATTCCATTGTGTGAGTGTGTGTGTGTGTGTGTGTGTGTGTGTGTATCACAATTTCTTTGTCCATTCATTTGTTGAAAGGCACCTAGGCACCTAGGTTGGCTGTATAGTTCTTACCAAGGAATTGTAATGTGTAGTTCAAGTTTACAAGTTGGAGTACTCTGCTACAGCAATCTGAAACCCCAGTGTACATCACAATCACCTGGATATTGTTCACCACAGAAGACTAGGTCCTCACACCAGAGTTTCTGATTCCATGGCTCTGGAATAAGGCTGAAAATTTACAAGTCTAATCAGTTCCTGAGTGATTCTGATGCTGTTGGTCTGGGGACCTTACTTTAAAATTCAAGGTTCTAGAGATTCTGCCTGCATCAACCAGATCCCACACCCCACACTGCATTCCACAGCTCCTCTCTGTCCTTGGTCAAATATTTAGGAAAATCTTCCCTTTATCAACTTCTGGGAAGACCCTTTGCCCTCTGTGCAGCTATTTCTAAAAGCCACATTTTCCAGCCAAACCTGAGTAACAATCACTAGTCACTGGATAACCTCTGACTTCTTTGTTCACATCCTCTAGTCTTGGATTTTGTTACCATTATAGACATGGTTCTACAGATTATAGGACTATAAACATTCTTTAGAAATAGCAAACTAATTGCTTTTATTGCATACTTTAATCCCCAAATTTATGATGTTGGGAACTAAATGCACTCATTTATGTCTTTTCCTACTTGCTGTTTTTCATCCTGAGATGGGCCAGATGCAACTGCTCAAGTCCTAGAAACACATTTCATTTGGTTTAATTCAAATCAAAGGAAGTTGGTAAACAATACAAAGATGGGCAGCAATAATTTGGCCCTCTGTTAGTTCCTCTTAAAAATCAGGATATTTCACATGATTTAAAATAGGGTTTGTTTAACCCTTGCTTCCTGTAGCTCTTTCAACGAGATAGTCTCCAGAACTCATAAGACTTAGATCTCAGTTACAAGCACCAAATCTGAAAAGGAAGTTTGGTGATTGAGGATAAAAATTAACTTTCCCTTTTTAGAGAGCCCGAGGATGAAAAAAGTCATCATTTTTTTATAGTAAAAGAAAAATATTCTCACAATTTTTCAGCTTGGCCAAGATTAATAACTCATAATCTGAAGATATTGGCTTCTGTTGAAGCGAATATCAAGATTTATTGACCTGCGGAGTAAATATTAACGGAGGTGAAACTGAGGTTAATAACAAACCTCAAGGGATAATACATCTTCATATTTGCTGAAATAAAAAGTAGACTCGTATATTGCTCATACATACATTCAAAAACCTCTTTAACCAAAAAGCTCTGGAAATTTCTTTGCTGTGACAGATTCTTTAAATATATGGCTGAATTTCCATTTGTATTAACATTCTCTGGGTACTGAGGCAGCAGGAAAAGCAGAACATTAGTCATTTTCTCTAGGATCATCAGCAGCCAATCAAATGGCTGTTGCCTATTTACATATGAGATCTGATTGGAAGAGACTGACCTTAACCAGCCTCTCAATCTTACTAAGGCAGGGAGTTCGTAGATCTGACAAATACTAACATTTGGCTACCTAATAAGTCATTTTTTCCCCATATGCAAAATAAAAATATCTTAAGCTACTAACTTCACACAGATCCAAATAAAAATGCTCATTGTCATCAACAACAATTTCATAAACTCATCTTTATTAAGGAAACTTGGTTTTAAAATAAGATATAAACTTACACAAATATAAGCAAGAGATTTCTGGACTCTGATATCAGGAGGCCAGAGAATTATGGCTTTACTATTTGTTTGCTCTGTGTCATTAGGCAAGTCATTTAACTGCCCTGGGCCTCAATTTCCTTATCTGCAAAATGAAGAACAAACAGCACCTATGTCTTAAGGCTGTGCAGATTAAATGAGTAAGGACATGTAAAATATTTAATCTATGTCCAGAGAATACATAATAGGGGAACATGAGTATTTATTTAATTTTTTTCCCCTAGGGGAAAGGAATTTTTAAAGTCATGTGGCTAACCAGGCACTGTGACACACTTTAATCACTGTGACTCCAGGAGGGGGTGTATACTGAGGCAGGAGGTCACAAGTTCAAGGCTAGCCTTACCAAATTTAATAAGACCCTGTCTCAAATTTTAAAAGGTTTATTTTTGTTGTTTTTTTTTGTTGTTGTTGTTGTTTTTAAGAGCCGGAGATGTAGTTTAGTGGTAGTGTGCCTCTGGATCCAATCCTTAGTATTTCATTAAAAAAAAAAAATTGTGTAGCTGTAAAGTCTCAGCCTTTTATGAGCATATGAGGCATAGTTTTCTCAGGGTAGCATGAATCATTACCTATTAAGTGTTGACCTTGTTGATGTTTATTTAAATTTAAATTTAGTCCCCAACATTTAAAATCCAGGAAAATTCCATGTAAAGGAATTGGGATGTAAAGTTTTCCTTAAAAAAAAGAAAACTTCAGAAATCAAATGCATACTGGACTCATATTCTCAGAAGCCTAAATCAAGTGGTGCTAAAGGACAACTCCCTGATGCAGAAAGCTCAGTCGCTCTTCCACTTTTTTCACAAGGTACAAGCTCACCATTTGCCACAGTCCCCACCAACTCTCTCACAGTCCCCACAGTGAAGCTTCAACTTCCAGGTTTACATCATGAACACTGTTGCTTCTTTTGTAGCAGAATTTATTAAAAGGAAGCATTTAGCCTCATACCATGTATTTTTCAAAAATAGAAATAAACAAAAGACAAATAAAATAAAAACAAAGACTGAGAGAACTACATTTCAAGAAAAAAAAATGAGTGGAACATAGTAAAGATTTCTGGGTATAATGTACCAACAAAGTGCATCTGTAGCAAAAGAACGCAGCTTAAGCCTCCATTAGGTAAACAAACCATGAGAAACACCCAGACTGGTATGTGGAAAAGATGCCTGATGAAAAGCTTAATGATCTGTAAAAGAGACTGAAATTTCAACACAGTTGTTTTTGTGAAAGTAAAGTAAATAAGTGGCTTGTTGTGATATGCAGTAATGTACACTTCACTTAGTACATTTATGCCACCTGTCCTGGCCATGTAGGAATTTGTATTTCTGTCTCCTGGCCTAAACTGACTTGTCATTGTATAGAGGAAGAAAATGAAGTCAGAGAAGCTAAGGATCCACTGATTGTAGCATACCAATTAGAGGAGGAGAGGAGACTGCAGCCTCAGTTATGTTCTTTCTGTCATTCAAATACACAAACCAATGCCTTCTCGCACCTGACTTCACAACCCTCAAAGAGAACAAACACCCTCAAGTGAACTGTGTCATCCTTCAGTGGGACCATAGAGGTATTTACATTCTATGAGCCTAACTCTGCAGTTAGAAAACATTCCATTCTCCTACTGGATTTAAAGTGGCACAAAGTGTTTTCCCCAAGGAATAAAATGTTTGATCTACCGTCTCCTGGGTGAACAAACCATACGAATAAAGTTAACGCTTGCCCAAGGCCTTGATTACCAAAATTTGGAAACATGAAACAGTAACTTAAACAGCAAATACACATCTGATGACATGAAATTTCATCATTTGCCAGAAATTTCTCCACTTTCTTATCTCAATAATGTAGAAACAATCTTTCTACTGACAGTTGTGCAACACCACGTAACCATCTCTCACCTAACCTTAGCCAAGACTTTGATTCACCCTGATCTTATTTTATTATCTTATTTTTCTCTCAATTCTCTGAGCCCTCTGGTCAGATCGTTTTGGAAAGACTGCAAGTTACATGCCTGAACTTATAAAAACAAGGGCTGGGACAAATGAAAAACAAAACAAAATAAAACAAAACCACACCCTCCCCCAAGACTGACGCGCACTTTAGCACTTTATTAAAGCTAAAGGCAACAGTATTCATATCTATAGTTATTCACCCCAAGTACTTTTGTTCTGTATGCCTTCCATGTTCTGCCTTCAGAGTCAATGGCTTACTTTTAAAAAGAAGTAAAAACTTTTACTCTGTTGCTTATTATATTTCTGGTGAGGCGGAATTTTTTCCCCTATGTTGCCTGGCCTGTGTTTTTATTCTCTGTCTCACCTCTTCTCTCCTCTCCTGCTCACTTTCAAGGTGATGGGGGTTTTGATAATTGCCTCACAGGAGGGATCTATTGCATCGAGGGTGGAAATTACTTAGAAAGTGGATTTCAGACTTTGGTTTCTAAAATTCTTAGCTAATCAAGAATTTTGCTGGTCAGACATCAAGGAAAAGAGTCTCAGGGAAAAATGCAGAGCGGGAGGAACTCTCTCAACAGAGTTAACAGGGGAAAAGATGTGAGACGGAGACTTTAAAGCCCTAAGATAAAGGCGAATTCTGCAGTGTTTCCTGGGAAGAGAACTTAAGAGAGATGAAGCCACGATTGGGAAAGTGAAGGGGGAGAAAGAGATGTCAGGCTTCCCTTGAATTCCATGATGCTCATTGGAGCCCACATGCCGCAGAGAACCCTAGACCTGAGAGGTGTGTGACATTGGGACAAAGGACATCCTGGTATGTCCCAGTGTCCACAGAAGACAGAGGCTGGCATACTGTTCCATCCCAGTGCCTTGCACTCAATAGACACCCCAAGGGACCAGCAGAACTTCTGGAAGGCACTGCCCCCACCCCCTGCAAGGGGTAAACAGGGGTGAATCAAAATGAAAATGAAGTTGCAAGGTTTTCAAATTGGGTTTTCCTGCATGTCTGTGTTGGTTAATTGAGATTCTGAACTGATCTAAGAACAAAAATCCAAGTAGCAAGCTTATTTTGAGGTGAATATGGGCTAAAGAACTCCCTACTGGCATTCAGTAATGAACTCCACCCGCCCCCCACCCCAACTCAGTCTAAAATCCTCTTAAGACAACCTGTTTACTCATTATTCACCTGGACATCCTGACCAGGAGCAACCACCTTAGCTTTGCCTCCTCTATTTCTTTCACCCCTCAACACACTTGCTGTTGCCCTCTCTCCTTCATCCATCTCTGGTTGGATGGCCTGGTGTTTCACCTCACACTACTGCTCCGGCCCAGCTTCCTTATTTCCATCCTGCCCAAACCGCTCTCATCTGTGGCCTCGCCATCTCTCCACTTAGCTATTCTCTTAGATTTCTGATCTGTGCACTGCTTCTCATTCACGTCCTCCTCAAGTTTATTCTCCATGGACCCCCAAATTTAGATCTGGCCAGACCCTTCTGCTTAAAATACAATCAGGTAGCTGCCCAGGGATAGTTCAAACTCTTGTCCCTCTAAGCCCTCCCGTTCTCTGTGCAGCCTCAGGGTTTTCTTCCTTTGTGTCCAGTTATGGTCATCCTGCTAATACTGGCCAGTTGCTGTCCTTAGTACTTTGCTCATGTGACATACCCACTCTGCCCAAAATGCCCCCCTCCGTCTGTTCTTTCTCTCTTTTCCCACAAGGAAACTCTTGCCTATCCTGGAAGGCTCATAAATCCCCATTTCCTCTAAATATTTGACCAGCTGCTCCAACAGATGGATTGGCTGTCCCTCTCTATCACTTCCGCTCACACCCTTCAACTCACTGCACTGCTTCCTAAGCACTAGTTGGTGTCTGCTCAGCCAGGTCATGGGCACACACACTCATTTCTTCATTCCTAGGACCTGCACAGTCTCAGCCTGAATGAATGAATATTAGTTAAATGCAGAACAGATCACACACACACACACACACACACACACACACACACACACACAGCCTCTCTCCTCTTTCAGAGGAATTAAGGGATTATACTGGAAGATAGAACTCCTAGACTAGCTAATGCCCCAGTTGAATTGACACACATGCCTTCCCTGAAAAGAGCAAGGATTAAGGATTTAAAGAGCTGGGATAGAGGATGAGTAAGTTTGAAGAGCAAACAGAAACTGAAGCGTAACATAAGGTTATTCACAGAAGCAAAGAAAGAAAGAAAACAAAAGTCGTGAAATGTGTCGGTTATGACAGAAAAGGAGAAATTGATATCTATTGGCCATTTTGAGCAGCAAGCCATGCAAGGGCTAGATGCTTAACTTATTTAAGCGTATGTTAACTTATTTTAGTAGCAATAACATTCTTCTGAGGTAGGTACTCTTGTCCCTGAAAATGAGAAATCTGAAGCTGAGAGAGCATAGAAATTATGCCTTTGTGTAAGCAGCTAATAAAATATGAGTTTTGATTGCAGCCCTGTGTGAGTCCATGTTCCACCTGCCATATCATATAGCTTCTAAAGATACACGAGGAATTCTGCTCTTTTCTCAGTTCTTTTTGGGAACCCAGAGAAGAGAATAGAAGAGCATATTCACTATCTCCTATGCATCATCACCATCATCATCATTATCATCACCATCATCATCGATAGATGTAGTTCTAACATGTAGTTCTTAACATGAACTTTGTCCTGTTGTAGGTACTCTGGCTACACATCTCATTGAATCCACGTCACAATCGTGTGTGCCAGATATTGCTGTGATCCTCCTCATTCTATGGATGAAAAAAATGGAGGCATTTTTTGTCCCACTTACACTTATAGTAAGTGGCAGATACTGGATTCAAAACCAGGCAATATGTTGGCTGAG
Source organism: Ictidomys tridecemlineatus (assembly GCF_052094955.1). NCBI lineage: Eukaryota > Metazoa > Chordata > Mammalia > Rodentia > Sciuridae > Ictidomys > Ictidomys tridecemlineatus. Next base: position 30,062,198 of record NC_135478.1, on the reverse strand, counting down.
TAGATGCCCTTAGCTATTCTGCCTCTGACCATCATGTGGGACAAAGACAGAAGATAACTAGAAGAACCTAAAAGAAAAGAAATCCAGAATGTACAAAGACTTTTCCTAGGCACGCTATGGGTTTTCAGTACAACGTTAGGAAGAGAAAGTCGAGGTATGTACCAGCGCCCCACTGCTCAGGTGACCTTCAAGCTGAGACTAAGATCCTGGAAGAAGGTTGTGAGTCACACCATTATAAATCAAATTCTTATTTCCTGCAGGTAAAATGTGATGAATTGGGTTTTATTTCTGAAAAACCATTAGATTCAACAAAACAACAAAATAATCACAGGAATATATGAAAGGAACCTGAATGTTTTTGTTTTTTTTTTTAATGTTAAACACTTGCGTTTGGTTTCTGTAGGTACAAGTCTCATTAAAGTTTGTTAAAATAGGAATCAGTGAAGTTTAGCTGGAAGATAAATTCCTTTCCCTGGCGTATTTCCCTGCAGCAAGCATAGGCATCTGTGAACACACGAGGCATCATAGACTTGAATTAAAAGTGAGAATGACTTGTCTCGAAATTCAGTATTCTAATTCAGGGTGAATGGATAGAAATTTTTAAATTTTTAGCATAGTGAAAGCCGAGAAAAACAGTTTCCAAGGAGTCATCTTTCTCAGTGATTTCTTGAACTTCTGTTTCATTAAATCCTTTCACAATGACCTCCACCTGATTTGCCAGGATTGCTAATCATTACAGTTGTTATTGACTATCCTCTTCATTTGGATATTTAGGGTTCTGATATATGTGGCTCTAAATTCAGGCACTTTTGCTGATGTGATACCATTATTTCAGAATCAAAATAAATCTGAAATCTGAAAATTATTTGCATATTGATTGCATACATAAAAAGTTCTCTGCTGCATTCAAATTTTGTACTGAGCAAAGCATCCTTGTTTAGAGAGTATTTTTCTAAAACTCCAGAATCCTCAAGAAGAGGAAGAAAATGAGAATTGATAAAGTTTCATTCACAAGAATAATTCTTATCCAGTTCAAAGGCTTTCTGCACAAGTGGTATATAAATCTGACAGTTTTGAAATTGGAAGAGGTAACCCTGCTTGAAGATTCTAGTGGTACAAGATAAAACTCAAGAAGACAGAGTTCAACATGAAATACTTTCTTTCAGATAAAAAATATAGTTCTCTCTCTCTCTCTGCCTCTAAGAGTTGTTTAAAAAGTGTTCCCCAGACAAAAGAAACAATTATGCAATTATTTGAAAATAAAAATCTTTTTCCTCATATTCCAAAATGAGGACATACAGAGTCATTTCAGCAGCTAGAAAAATCTGTACAAAAATATGTCCTCAATTATGTTATCAATGCACACAGGTTTAGCATTTTTTATTTTTTAATGAGCAAATTAAATTTTTTAATTATTAATGATTATTTTTTATTTTTTTTATTTTATGCATTTTTTGAAAAATACTTTATTAATAATTTGTTACTGTGTAGTTAGCATTTATATTTTCAATGCATTTATAATTTTCTAAACATTTAATAAGTTTTATGTTTTTGTGTTTGAAATGTATTGACTCAATTGTTGATTTCAAAAATTATTTTGTTTCCTGAGCATACTTTAAAAAGTTAGCAATGATCCTCATATTATGCAAATTAATTGCCAAAATGCTTGAGTTGTCCAACAACAGGCAAAACATTATAAATACAAGATTTTATTGTTATTTTTCTTAATAAAAGATAGGTTATGTTTACAAATAAAGCTACTATAGGTTATCTGTGTATTATTTAGAATTAAAGTATACTATCTCTTCAGACTCACTTGAAGACTCACTTAAAGATCTAATTGAGGTAAAAGTTCTGATTTAATGGGTTTAAATGGGAGCCTGGGATTTTGAAAATTTTAGCAAACTTCCAGGTGATGTTGATACTATAGGTCCGAGGACCACTCTTTGAGTGGCAAGGTTCTTCTAGAGTATTTCACATCTCACAATATGGATTCAGTCACTCTCAGATGAAGGTTAGAGATTGCTACCAGGTAGGATATATCTGCAATTTCAATTAATGGAAGGAGCATTCTGGGATCCAAAAGGTAAGATGGGTGGAGAAAACATGATCTTGGTCTTAAAAAGTTGGCAGAGAATTTGAATTTACGAGGAAGAAAACTGAGTTGAAGACTCTTGTGCAGGGAGATCTTGGAAACCTTCTGGTCACCACGTGAGCAATGAAATGGAAGAAATTGTCAAGGATTTTTTGAGTAGGTCCCTTCTCTCAATTAATGCCATTGAAAGAAAATAGAAGTTGGGCCAGCTGTTCTTCTACCCTTAGGGAGCAGTGAGCCCTGGCTCAGGAATCCACCCACAAGGATCTAACACGGTAATGGAAAAGGACACCCAAATTCTCTGCTTCTTTTGCCTATCAGCCCAGAAGCTCCCCTGACTGTGCCAGGCTAGGTTAGATGGCCCTTTCATATGCCCACAGGGCATCCATGTCTCTTCTTTCATGGTACTGGTCTCCCTGATCCATATTCACCTCTTTGCTCATCTATATCTCCTCTTTAAAGCTGAAGCTCCCTGAGGACAGGGAACTGCCTCTGACTGTGTCTGTTTTTATCTGGAAAAGTATAGCATCCCACTTTTGGTAGATAACAATCACTACATCAGTGTTCAGTAAATGAATGAGACCGAGAGTGCAGGCACTTAAACTTACAGAACTCTTTCTTTTCAGTGTTAATTATGGGATGATCTCTTAGCACAGCTCCTGTAGCTGACCACTTGGGTTTCCTTTTCCTTTGTCCTCTGTGTTGAAACAGTGGGTTTTAATGCTTGCCCTCTCCTCTCACATTTAATTTAACCCACTGTAGCTCACCCTGGGCTGTCTGATTCAATGCAAGTCTTATTACTGTATTAAGTAATAAGACTTTACCCAAGCAATGGCAGTACATAATTTCCTAACTATTCTGTTTGCCTTCATTAGGATCTTTCAGGTGGTGAAGAATAGATGTGCTCAGATTACCTCGTGGGATCCAGTTGGTTGTAAGGAAGCAGGGGAGATGAGGAAGTCAGAACCTCCCTTGGCAGAAGCACCAGCCCTCAGGTCCCTGAGCTTCAGCAGTTGGAATAACTTGCAGACAACATGGTGATGCTCAGAATTACTCAGGATGCAACCCAAACTCCAGTGTTCCATCTTACTTGACCTCCTCTCCTAAGAAGGAGCCCGTGGCTCTCTGCAACTTTCTCTGTGTTCAATCTGTGGGAAGGGCTGGAGGTTCATACAGCACAAGGGGTAAGTTCTGTATGAGAACCACCAGGCAGATAAGGACACTGTCGTTAAATCATAAACAACACCGCAATGAGCTACGAGGCAAAGAACCCATGCCAGTGTCTTTCAAAATGTCAATGCTTCACCCTCTAATTTTCTGACCATTCTCATGCTATCGTCTTATCCCAGGAAGTAGGTGTTAGAATGGTGCTTACTTGATTATTTCAAGTGTCACCACTTAGATGAACTCACCCTACACTAGTTCTTGTCTCATGGGAAAGACCTTCTGCCTCACACCAGAGGATTTTGCAAACACACTTTGTAGTTCCCAAGTACTCTAAAAGACTTCTTTAAATAAATCTTAAAATAGATAAAATTGTACAAGTACATTCTGGATAGTTTATTCATTGAAGATGGCCACAGAATGTAAATGCCTGTATTGCATTTTCATGATACCTATGGTGCCAAGAGGTACAACTTAAATTATGGTAGGTTGATGACTAGGGAAGAGACTAATGATGCTAAATAATTCCTTCTTTTCATGAAAACATCAGAGAACCTCATGATCTGTACAAATTAGAGATTTACAGAATCTCTGTTAAAGTAGAGTGGTGGAAATTTGGTCCTTCCCATGGAGTCATATAACCTAGGCCGAGTGAGACAATCTGCCCAATTTCACAGTCACATATTTACTTTGGATTGGCAATTTAGTTCCAGCAAAATAGCATCATTCATCACATTGAATTTATGTTGTCAATTTGATTTCTTATGGTCTCATACTTTTTAAATTTTAATTTGTAATTTGTTTGGGTTTCATGCCTTTTTAAGAAACATGAGCACAGGAAGTTTATTAATACTTTGAGATTTATATATATTTAAGTAAAGTTATAATAAAAACAACTTAAGCCAAGTTGAGAGTTAAGAAAACTTTCTCCTCTTAAGATAATAACCACCTATTAGTGAAGCTTGAGAAACAAGGGGAATTTCTTTAAAGACATTAACCCCTTGGTTCCAAACATATTCTCTGGCAAAACAACAATAGAAGGCACATTTCTGACTTCAAGCTAAGGCTTCCTTTGTTGGGAGTTTCTCAGTGTCTCTCTCAGATCACCTTATTAGACAGTGCACCTGCCTCCTAGCTGCTTTCAAGATTGCTAATGGTTCATAGATGCCTCCTTCTTGGGAGAAATGACCTCAGAAACAAAAGAGCCCAACCTGAGAGATTTCATCTTCTCCCAGTTGGAGCCACTCCACAGCCATTGACTGACCAGAGAGTACAAGAGCCCCTTTCTTCAAGGTGGGCTCAACTCTGGAACACAAGTTATGATCCAGAGTTCCCCAGAGAATCAAGCAAAAGCTAGACTTCAAATGAAACTACCTCCTTGCTTAGCATCTATCCTAGCTTCATTTCCTTGAAGTAAAATGAACCAACATGCACCAAATTTCTATCTTAGACTCTGTTTCTAAGAAGTCACACCTGAGACACCCATTTGGCTCCAAGATAGGAGAGCCATGTGATACCAATGACTCTTGGTATGAATGGTCCTTTCTTCTCTCTCCACTACTGTGAATAAGAAATACATATTTTATTCTACAGAACATGTTGGGAAATCCACAAGTGAGATTTAATTACCAAAGAGCTCCAATAGTTTGGATATGAGGATTTCTGACTTGTAGTTTTTATGAACATCTCAACCAAAATGATTCCTTTTAAATTTTTCTAAGTCTCCAAAACCAAATGGCTTCCCTTCTGGATGTGATTATGGGAAATTTTCATTGGATCTGAGACATAAACATCTTCCCTGATGCTCACTGCTATAGTAAAGTGACCAACCTGGGGTCCCTAGAACAAATAGGTCTGCAACCATTTGTCCACCATTGCCCCTAGTGACCACCTCTCGCTTCGATAAAAGCAACTTAGTCTCAAAGTATGGAAAATGAGGTCCTGATTGCCAGTCCTCATTATATAATGTTTAATTCCATAAAACACTATATAAATAGACACTTTTGCATTTCCTCTTGTCATTCTATGGCTCTCTTGTCCTAGATGAAAAACGAAGAAACTCATGAAAGTCAAACTGAGTTCATAAGACAATAGCCATAATGACCAAGTTTTGAGCACATGCTATGTGTCAATTATGCAGAAAGTGACTTATAACCCTATCTTATTTAACTTATCCAACTGCCCTTGTGAGGTGGACACTATCTTCATGCCAAGTTTGGGTTAACTTTTCTCATGTTACAAGAAGTCTGGGAGTAAGCTGGCCATGTCAGTGTGGCCCCTCCATGAAATCATCAATATCCCACTATCCTTCCATCTTTCCCTTCACCAGCCTGGCCATCTGGCTCTCATCCTAATGGTTATGAAGTGATGAATGGATCTCTTGGCACTACACCTATAGCCCAAGAAGGATGAAGGGCAAAGAAGCCATGTCTCTTCTCTAGTAATGATTTATTTAGAAAGGCAAGATCTATTCAGGGATTTCCTTCTCCATTTCATGGAAGAACTGTAAAACTTTACCATCCTAGAGTAAGAGAAGTGGAGAGTTTGAGTATCTTACTTTCCAGCCACTCTAGCAGCATTTCTAGCTAAAATTTTACTTACTATAGTACATCATGTCTCAGTTTGCCTGGGATGGTCCTGGCTTGCACTGGTATGACCAACATAATCATTAAGAGGCTTCCCTTTCAGCCTCAAGTGCCCCTGTTTGGATGATAAATTATATGATTAACCTTTCTATAATAGAGGATGGCAAAATAAGTGTTGAGCAAACCAAACTTTAGTATATGTCACACTCCAGCAACCAAAATAACTGAAAATCAATGTAAATCTTAATTTACAGTCTTTCATGGAAACACCAAAGGAGTGTATATTGATGGCACAAAACTAAACTCCTTTCTATTTTTTTCCCATCGCGTATCTCATTGTCAATATCTACATATGCATGACTGATGCTCTAAAGTGCCTCTCCTCTCCCCTTTTAAGATCAAGAAAGTCCTCTTTCTGATGCAGCTCATGGCAGCCTCCCTTCCCTCCTCTCCCATTCCCTCTCTGGATCAGGTATTTATGATGTCAGTCCTTGTATCCTCTTCTTCCATGGCACAGTGGAATCTGTGTGTCTCCCTGCTGCTTTCCCTCATGTCAAGGTCATTCCTATAACACTTGCCAGAGTTGGCTATTGACAACCACTTTGCCAGAGGTTGAAATAAAGCAAGAAAGTCTCTGGGAAACAATCCTAGAGTCTTGATGGTCCTATACCTGGAGCCCATCTTACCACAGAATTCCAGACATGTGAGGTAACAAATTTTTCCCAAGCCCATTCGAATCATCTTTCTTTTACTTGTAAGTAAAGACATTTTAATAAATATACAAATTTCTGTGCAACAGAGGAAATCCCACTTGTGATGACCTTTGACAATAGGCAAATGGATTTAAAAGTTTGTAAATTAATGTTTTATTCCTATTATGTGTATTTTTATTCCTTCGTATGTATTTTTCTTTTGTACTTGTTAAAAGCCTATAACAGGAAACCACAATTTAACTGGGTTTTTTTTTTATGTTGTTTCATTTTGCTAATGGTTGAGGAAGGGGGATAAAATAAATTTGAAAGATTAAATAAGCATGTGTTCTGTCTTCTAAACTGTGACATCAGCCATTTCATACTAACCCATTTTAAATCAAAGCCAATATTTGTAAGAGAGAGAATCCAGGTCTCATTAGTGAAGGCAAAATGTGTGTACGTGACGAAGAGGTCTCAGGGAAATATGGACGCATGGGAAAGGCCAAAGCAGAGCAGGACAGCTGCAGTTTTAATCTGGCTTCAAAAATATGAAGTTTGGCTACAAAGCTCCTCTGGAAGCTAAACATTCTTGCTGTTACCTCATGGCTTGCTGGGTCAGTGAAGGCCATCCCTCTGCTACAACAAAAGAATGGAGGGAAGGGTTTGGGTACCCAGAAGGCACTGGTGGAGATCAGAAGAAGCATGATGGATGCAGCTCAAATGGTGAGCACTCCTGCTAACTGAGTCATTCTGCTGTGGACAGTCTCTCAGAAGCCATGAGGACACAGAGCCAGAGGACCCAACTGGTAAAAAGCACTGGGGAATGATTTCTTCAGGTTGGGGAATCTTAAGTCAATTCGCTCTGTGATAGCAACAATAACAAAAAAGCATACATTATGTGGCTTAAACAACGACATTTATGTTTGATGACTCTGAAGACTAAGAAGTCTAATATCAAGGTATTGGCCAATTGGCTCCTGGTGAGGACTCTCATGCTCTTTTGCACATTGATACCTTCTTGCTGTGTGTTCAGCATAGCAGAGAAATGCAGTTAGTTATCCTTTCCTCTTTTTATAAGAGCACAAATTGCATCTCGACAACCCCTGCCTCGTCACCTAATCCTATTTACTTCCCAAAGGCAAATACCATCATTTGGGATTAGGGTTTCAACATATAAATTTAGAAAAGTGGGTATTGACACTTTGTGCACAGCAAGAAGGAATAAATCACAGTGGGTTTTTAGAAAGACCTTGTCAATCAATACCCATGTACTGCATTTCTTTAAATCTTGCTCTCTATTATAATGATCTTTTATGCAAAAAACAAATGCGTTCAGAACTTTATGCTAAACATTTTTTTTAGCAAAGTAAGCAGTTGTGGTGGAAACTTCTTCCCTATATGACCTATATGTTATTTATACATTCCAATGGATAGCTTAGTTATTAACAATATATAACATAAACCAGTCCTGACGATTTCTTGCTTAGTCCTTGACTGACTTGCTGGGGCATTGGACCTGCATCAAAGGATGCAGCCATCCCAAAAAGAAAAGGACAAAAGAAGGAAGGAGAAAAATGAGTAGAAGAAAACTTTGAAAGTTAATTGTGGGAAGTGAAAGGTGGAGGGGAGTCAGGAATGAAAAAAGGACAATGGATAAAAAAGGAAGCGAATACCCCAGAAAGTAAAAGGACTATTTTTTTAACTCAAGGATTCTGAGAAAATGAATGAAATATGAACCTTTTGCTCAAGAAAACAGATACCATGCAAAACAACATCCGATGTACTATGTTTCTTGCAGGGCACATAAAAAGTGTGCTTAGTCATTTTAATAGTTGAACAATGTTCTATTATCAAAATGAAACTAGATTTAAACCATTAAATAACTGTATTCACCCAAAGCACTTGCATATAAACCAAAGCTGTTGAAACTAATGAATCAATTTTGAAAGAGATTATTTTATTAATTATTTCACATTTGTTATGAGTGGCAATAGGGTACTCAATGCAGAAAAGATGGTATCTGCTTGACTTGTAGGGTGCACACTAATGATACAGAAGTAAATGTTATGTATTTAACTAACATTATGGTCAGTATTGGACACAGATTTAGCTAGCATCCATGACTAACTGCCTTGCAATCCAAATAGGCAGAAACAGCCCTTTCCAGGAGAGAACAGCAGGTGCTAACTAGCAGAAGACAGGAAGGTATTGTTTCATTTCCATGGTGTTACTTATATAAGGCTTAGCTTGTTGTGTAGCTGCTAAAAGAACTCATGAAGTCAAGGGTCTTAAGGAAACCAACCCACATCTATCAGTTTGGATTATGCTGTCCAACTAACTAAACTGGAAAAGAATGAAACTTCTATTTTAATAACTAGAGAAAACTCTTGGTAAATTTGTAGGCAGTTCCTAGTAATATTGGCTTAATAATGTGTAGGTATTACCTAGAGACAATCAAGCCCCCTGCTCAAGGTCAAAAGCCCAATGTCAAGGCCATTCCTATAACACTTGATTCCCAAGCACTTCTTCCCAAGTTCAGCACCCTCAAGAGAAAACATTTCAACATAGAAGCACTCCTGGCCTCACTTACAATTGGATAATGTTTTTATTTTGTAGTATCTGTGGCTAATGTGTGTCTGTTAGTCTCTATATAACCTTATACAGGAGATTAGCACAATTCCTGATTTCACAGATTCAGAATTCCTAAATCAACAAATGAGAGTCAAAGATCAAAGAAGGGCTGCTGCATCTGCTCCTGTGGATGCCGATGTCATGGTAGCAGCACTGCACTCAGAGATCTCATCTCTGGGCACAGCCTCAGTTACCTCAGACGCTACTTCTCACGCTACCTCAAGGTGTGGTTGCTCCTGGCTACACCCATTTTGGAACACCAAACAAGGCCTGGGGCCTGGGTGCCAGCAGGTTTACTATCACAAGAGCCTCTGTCTGGGGACTCCATCCAGGACCTGCAGGTTCACTTTGGGGGTGCCTGTGGGTTTGGAGGAGACTGGGGTCTTTCTGCTGAGAGTGCTGGTAGCCCTTGTCTTGCTGATGCATCTCAGGGCTGCTCCTTTGCATAAGTGTATCCCTGTTGGTCTCTCTACAAGTAGGAGCAGCATTGAGATCTTGGGACTACAGTGTGGCCCAGCCTGACGTATCTGAAGCCCAGATCAGTGCGATAGAGATTGGGTTTGCGAAGGCTGCTCTGGGTTTGGAGACTTCAGAGACAGGGCTAAGAAACTGTTGAACACTGACAGAGACAGCTTGACTTTCCAGAAAGGTTTTTTTTTAATTTTAATTTTATTTTATTTTTTGATTCGCAAATCTCTCTACCATATTTGGAACAGGACGTTTTTTATTCATCAGTGTGTGGAGGACAATGGTATATGAATGGTGTTTTGCGTCTTTGTTGTATTCTTATGTCTTTAATATTTTTCCTCTTTGTTTCTATTCTTCCTCTCTCTTGTCTATTTTCTTTACAACTTTTCTCCAACCAATAGCCAATCTCTGTCGGCTCTTCTTCCATACTTCCTGTGAATTTTTAATTCTTGCTTCTCCTTCCTCCCTCGCAAATATCGCATACTACACTACCTCTGTTCACTCCTCTACCATTTAAAATTGTAAACTGTTTTAACAAATATTCTGTTTGTACTATAGTTATTGAATTCATCATTTTGGTTTAATGCGAGAAAGCAGTAGACACCTTAATGGGAGTTATTAGGTATAAGGCTATATATTGTATACACTGGGTGCTGTGGATATTGGCCTCACCAGCAAAGGCAAGTGCAGGAAACTATCAGGATCATTACAGGTCTACAGGGTAGAATTTATGCTGCCTTAGATCCATACTTTTAGATGGGAAAACACACTAACAACATGAAAAAACAAGGGAATAAGGCATCCCAAATAAACCAAGATGCTTCAACAACAGAATCCACTGACAAAACAGTAGGAAAAATGCCCAAAAAGGAGTTCAAATTGTACATAGTTAAATTGATATGTGAAGCAAAGAATAGAATAAGGAGTGAAACCAAAGAAAAAATACAGGAAGTAAAAGACTACTTCAATAAAGAGTTAGAGATTATGAAAAAAAAGTATAAATCCTCAAAATGAAGGAATCAGCAAACAAATTATAATTTATAAAGCATTACCAATAGACTAGACCACTTGGAAGACAGAACATCAAACAATGAAGACAAAATATGTAATATTAAAAGTAGAGTTGACCATGCAGAGAAGATGGTAAGAAAGCATGAGCAGAACATCCAAGAATTATGGGATAACATGAAAAGACCAAATTTCAGAGTTATCAAAATAGATAAAGGAGCAGAGATACAAACCAAAGGAATTCACAATCTTTTCAATGATATAATAGCAGAAAATTTCCCACATCTATAGAATGGAAAATCAAATACAAGAGGCTTACAAGACCCTAAATGTACAAAATTACAGCAGACCCACCAAGACACATTATAATGAGAATGACTCACACACAGAATAAAGATAAAATCTTACAGACTGTGATAGAAAAAAATCAAATTATGAATAGGGGGAAACCAATTCGAGTCTCAACTGATTTTTCAACCCAGACCCTCAAAGCTAGGAGGTCCTGGAATAATATATTTCAAGCCTGGAAAGAAAACGAATGCCAACCAAGAATTTTATATACAGCAAAATTAAGTTTCAGATTTGAATATGAAGTTAAAAAATTAAAAGAATTCACAACTAGAAAGCCTACACTACAGAGCATTCTCAATAAAATATTCAATGAGATGAAGTGAAAAAAAAAATGAAAAACCAGCAAAGGGAGGATCTACACTAAAGGGACATTCAACCAAAGGAGAAACTAAGACAAATAAAAAACCAAAATAAATCAAAATGACAGGGAGTACAAATCATATCTCAATAATAACCTTGAATGTTAGCAGCCTAAACTCATCAATCAAAAGACATAGACTGACAGATTGGATTAAAAAGCAAGCCCCAACAATAAGCTGTCCTTTCAAGAGACTCACCTCAGGGGCAAAGACATCCACAGGCTGAAGGTGAAAGAATGGGAAAAAACTTATCACTCATATGAATTGTGTAAACAAGCAGAGGTTTCCATTCTCATCTCAGATAAAGTAGACTTCAAACCAAAGTTAATCAGAAGAGTCAAAGAAGGACATTTTTAAGGGAAATATATATAAGCAGGACATAACAATTATAAATATTTATGCCCCAAACAATGGAGCATCTATGTACGTCAAACAAACCTTCCTCAATTTCAAGAGTCAAATAGACCACAATACAATAATACTGGGTAACTTTCACACACCTTTCTCACTACTTGACAGATCTTCCAAACAAAAACTAAATAAGGAAACTATAGAACTAAATAATACAATCAATAATTTAGACTTAACAGACATATATAGAATATTTCATCCATCAATGAGCAAATATACTTTCTTCTCAGCAGCACATAGCTCTTTCTCTAAAATAGACCATATCTTATGCCACAAAGCAACTCTTAGTAAATACAACAATACACACACACACACACACACACACACACACACACACACACACACACACAGAGGTAATACCCTGCATTCTATCAAATCACAATGGAATGAAATTAGAAATCAATGATGAAATGAAAAATAGCAGCTACTGTAACAAATAGAGACTAAATAATACATTATTGGATGATGAATGGATAGTAGAAGAAATCAAGGAGGAAATAAAAAAAATTCTTAGGGGTAAATGAGAACACTGATACACATATCAAAATCTCTGGGACACTATGAAGGCAGTACCAAGAGAAAAGTTTATTGCTTTGAGTGCATTCATGAAAATAAGAAAAAGTCAACAAATAAATTACCTAACACTATATCTCAAATCCCTAGAAAAAGAAGAACAGATCAACACCAAAAGCAGTAGAAGACAGGAAATAATTAAAATCAGAGCTGACATCAATGAAATGGAAACAAAACAAACAATTGAAAAAATTGACAAAACAAAAAGTTGATTCTTTGAAAAAATAAATAAAACAGATAAACCCCTGGCCATGCTAATGAAGAGAAAAAGAGAGAAATCTCAAATTACTAAAATGCAGGATGGAGAAGGAAATATCACAACGGACACATCTGAAATACAGAAGATAATTACAAACTATTTTGAAAATTTATATTCCAATAAAATAGAAAATATTGAAGACATCAACAAATTTCTAGAGACATATGACCTATCCAAACTGAATGAGAAAGTCATTCATGATTTAAACAGATAAGTTTCAAGTAATTAAATAAAAAATGCCATCAAAAGCCTACGAACCAAGAAAAGCCCAGAACCAGATGGATTCTCAACTGAGTTCTACAGACTTTCAAAGAAGAATTAACACCAATACTCCTCAAAGTATTCCATGAAATAGAAATGAAGAGAACACTTCAAAACTCATTCTATGAGGTTAATATCACCCTAATACCAAAACCAGACAAAGACACATCAAGGAAAGAAAACTTCAGACCAGTATTTCTGATGAACATAGATGCAAAAATTATCAATAAAATTCTGGCAGATTGCATTAAAAACATATCAAAAAGATGATCAAGTGGGGTTCATCTGAGGGATACAGGGTTGGTTTAACATATGGAAATCAATAAATATAATTCATCATATTAATAGATTTAAAAACAAGAATCCTATGATCATCTCAATAGATGCAGAAAAAGCATTAGACAAAATACAGCACACCTCCATGTTCAAAACACTAGAAAAAGTAAGGATAGTAGGAACATACCTCAACATTGTAAAAGCTATATATGCTAAGCCCAAGGCCAGAATCATTCTAAATGGAGAAATACTGAAAGCATTCTCTCTGAAAACTGGAACAAGACAAGGATGTTCTATTTCACCACTTCTATTCAACATCATCCTTGAAACTCTAGCCAGAGCAATTAGACAAAAGAAAGAAATTAAAGGGATACAAAGAGATAAAGAAGAACTCAAACTATCACTGTTTGCTGATGACATGATTATATATCTAGAAGATTCAAAAATTTCACCAGAAAACTTCTAGAACTAATGAATGTATTCAGCAAAATAGTGGGATATAAAATCAAATACATTCCTATACATCGGCAATAAATTCACTGAAAGAGAAATTAGGGAAATTATTCCATTCACATAGCCTCAAAAAAATAAAACACCTGGGAATCAATCTAACAAGAGAGGTGAAAGACATCTTCAATGAAAACTACAGAACACTAAAGAAAGAAATTGAAGGGCTGGGGATGTGGCTCAAGCAGTAACATGCTCGCCTGGCATGCACAGGGCGCTTGGTTCAATCCTCAGCACCACATAAAAATAAAATAAAGATATTGTGTCCACTGAAGACTAAAAAATAAATATTAAAAAATTCTCTCTCTCTCTCTCTCTTAAAAAAAGAAAAAAAAAGAAAGAAAGAAATTGAAGACCTCAGAAGATGGAAAGATCTCCCATGCTCCTGGATATTCAGAATTAATATTGTCAAAATGTTCATACTATCAAAAGCATTATACAGATTTAACATAATTCCCATTAAAATCCCAATGACATTCTTCATAAAAACAGAAAAAGCAATCATTAAATTTATTTGAAAAACTAAGACACCCAGAATAGCTAAAGCAATCCATAGCAAGAAAGTGAAGCAGGAGGCATCACAATACTAGATCTTAAACTGTACTACAGAGCTATAGTAACAAAAATGGCATGGAATTGGCACCAAAATAGACTTGTTGACGATTGGTACAAATAGAGGACACAGAGACAAACTCACATAAATACGGTTATCTCATAATAGACAAAGGTGTTAAAAACATTCACTGGAGAAAATATAGTCTTTTCAACAAATGGTGCTGGCAAAACTGGAAATCCATATGTAGCAAAATGAAATTAAACTTCTATCTCTCACCCTACACAAAAATAATCTCAAAGTGGATCAAAGACTTAGGCACAAGAACACTTAGTAGAAGAAAAAAATTGGCCCAAATCTTCACCATATCAGTTTATGATCTGACTTCCTTAACAAGACTCCTAAAGCAGAAGTAAAATCAAGAATCAATAAATGGGATAGATTCAAATTAACAAGCTTCTTCTCAGCAAAGAAAACAATCAACAATATGAGGAGAGAACCTACAGATTGGGAGAAAAATCTTTATGCACTTCTGATAAAGCATTACTCTCTAGGATATACAAAGAACTCAAAAAACTTAACACCAAAACAAACAAACAAATAACCCAATCAATAAATGGGCTAAGGAACTGATCATACACTTCACAGAATAAGGACTATAATCAATCAACAAATATATGAAAAAGTGTTCAACATCTCTAGCAATAGAGAAAGGCAAATCAAAACTACTCTAAGATTTTATCTCACTCTTGTCCAAATGGCAATCATCAAGAATACAGACAACAATAAATATTGCCAAGGATGTGGGAAAAAGGTACAATTATATATTGGTGCAACCACTGTGGAAAGCAATATGGAGATTCATGAGAAAACTGGGAATGGAAACATACTTTGACTCAGCTATTCCAGTCCTGGCTTTATACCTAAAGGACTTAAAATCAGCATACTACAGTAATGCAGTCATGTCAATGTTTATAGCAGCTCAATTCATAATAACTAAACTATAGAACCAACCTAGATGTCCTTCAACAAATGAATGCATAAAGAAAATGTGGTATATATACTTAATGGAATATTACTCAGCTTTAAAGAAGAGTGAAGTTACGGCATTTTCCAGTAAATGGATGGAGCTGGAGAATATCATGCTAAGCGAAATAAGCCAATCCCCCAAAACCAAAGTCCAAATGTTTTTTCTAATATGCAGATGCTAATTCACAATAAGGTGGGGGACCCTAGAGAAGAATAGCTTTACCTTAAATTAGGTAGAGGGAAGTTATGGGAGGGCAGGGGAAGGAATGTGGGGATAGGAAAGACAGTAGAATGAAACAGGTATTATTACTTTATGTATATATGTGACTACATGACCAATATGATTCTGCAACATGTACACTCAGAAAAAATGAGAAACTATATCCCATCTATGTGTGATATATCAAAGTGCATCAATGCATTCTACTGTCATATAGAATTAAATTAAAACAAATAAAAATTAATTTTAAAAAAGGATCAAAGAAGTAATGGCAATTTGGACTGAGAATTTTAATTCAATAAGTGTTGAGTAGCTATTATATGCTATGCTGTCAGAAGAACCAGAGAGATTTTCTATCCTGAAGAATGTCTGTCTTAACAAAATACTACATGGTAGGTGAGAAAGGATAGGCAACTAAGATTTTGTATTTAAAATACATCAGAACCTGATCACTTCTGCGCAGTTGCACAAAAGTAGCATGAGGACTACATTAATTTCCCAATGATACATGATAAAGCCTGAAGAAAGTCCCTTGTCCAAGATCACCCTTGTGCTAACTAGTGGAACCCTGAGTGTATCTCTTCAATTTGAAAAGATTCTTCAAGTAATGAGGGCCTGAAGAGAGAGAGGCAAAGAGAGGATAGAGGTAATGTGAGAAGGGAGGGCAACCCTGCCACCTTCGTCTATTCACCTGCTGTCCTCCTGCTCTGTTGAATTCTGGAAAGGAGACAAAGATGATTGAACAAAAGAACAAAAGACAAAACCAAGAGATTTCTGGGGAGCCCAGTGAGATGACAAGATCGCAGCCTCAATGAAAGTAATAGAAATGTCTAAGAGAGAGATGGTGTCTTCCAGACATTTTGACTGTGACTCACAGTGAAAACAACATGACCTTTATAACAACTCTGTGCGCGCGCGTGTGTGTGTGTGTGTGTGTGTGTGTAATTGAAATTGAAATCAAACATTCATGAAAGAATAATTACTATATTAATCAGTATCCTCCAAAATATGAAATATACAAGTATATACAAATATACACACAGTCATATGTCATATGAAGGTATTTGGATGGCATGGTGGTCCCATAAGATGGTATCACCTAGCAACATGGACCTGTCTGAGTTTGAATAATCACATCCTGCTGTTCATAGGACGATGAAATTGCTAGCAATGCATTTCTCAGAATGTATCCCTGTGGTTAAGTGATGCATGACTCTCTGTGTGCATGCGTGTAATCCTGTATCTCACCACCTGAACAGGCAGACAGGAACATTCCCAGAAAAGAAAGTGCCAACCACAAAACAGGACGGTATTATTTGATTTCTGTTTTGTTACTTAAATAAAACCCGCTCACTATATTTTTTTCTAGACAGACAGATTTTTAAAGAATTGGCTCAGATGACTGTGGAAGCTGGTAAGTTTAAAATCTGCAGAGTAGGTCAACAGGATAGACACCCTGGGAGGAGCTGATATTTCAGGCTGAGTCTGAAGACTATCCATCAGCATAAGTCCCTCTTCCTTAGGAACATCAGTCTTTTCCTCGAAGCCTTCAAATGATTGGATGAGGCCCATCCACATTGTAGAAGGCAATCTACTTCAATTACATTTTACTTAACTATTAATCTCATCTTTAGAAAATGAATTTTCAGCAATATTGAGAAGAGTTTGACCAAGTTTTTGGGTATGGTGGCCTAGCCAAGTTGACACACGTAAAGTAGCTATTACAATTACCTTAACAACGTGTAATAATAGAGTCTGACATTTTTCATTTAATTTGTTTGTACTCCTGTTTGTTTCTCTGTTTTTTTTTTGTTGGAGTAACGCAGACTGAAAGACGTGGGGAGGCTCTATCACTGAGCTACATTTGCAGCCCTTTTTTATTTTATTTTGAGACAGGTTTTACTAAGTTCCCTGTGCTGGCCTTCAACTGGTGATTCTCCAGCCTCAGTCTCCCAAGTGGCTGGGATTATAGGCGTATGCCATGATGCCTGGATTCTTTTATTTTTTCATAAATGATGTTAGCAAATTACTAGGTTGATTAAGAATCTGTCTGAAAGAACCTCACAGTCTTTCTTATGCACATGATAGGACAGCAGAAATATCCTCTTCCACTAAGGAGAGTGAAGCATCCAGAAGCCCAAAGTGGAGTGCTGGAATGTGACCTTTGAGTCTGAGAGTAGCATGTATATAATTCCAAAAGTTAATAGACTTGAGAACATCTTGTGTTTAGGAAGAGGAAAAGACAAAACTGTCAACTATGAATTAATAGCTGAAGACTGGCTGGGCACAGTGACACATGCTTGTAACCTCAGCAGCTTGAGAGGCAGAGGCTGTGATATGCTGAGCAATACAGTGAGACCCTAAAATCATAAATCAATCAATCAAACAATCTGGGGATGTGGCTCAATGGCTAAGCACCCCTGTGTTCAATCCCTGGTTCCCCAAAAAACAAAACAAAAGAAACAAACAAAAAATCGAAGGACTAGAGAGGAACAAGGAAATAGAAGGGACACAGCATGTAAATTATAACATCAATGCCATTGTGACCAGATGTTCCCCCTAACAGTGTAATACCTTGTAACTCTTCCCAACTTAAGCAATTGTAGCATTGCTGAAATAACAGATTCATTCCTACCACCCAGTGAAATGGCAATTTAACAGAGAAATTATTTAGTTATCTATGTTGGCATAAAATCCTTCCCAAATTAGGGGAAGGATTTTTACTCTTACAGGAATCATTTTTACTCTTGCACATTTCCAAGGGTTGAATGAGCTTGGCCAGATGGTTTCATTCAAGTCCCTCATCTAGTTGCAGGTAGATAGTGGCTGAGGCTAGAGTTATCTGAAGGTTGGCTCATTTGCATGACTGGCAAATGGACTAGAAGACTTCAAAAAGTGGGGGCTGGAACAGATGGGAACACTCACATATGGGTCTTCCTGTGGACTCTACAGCACAGCAGCTTCTGACTAGTGGGAAAGAGCCAGGGAGGAAGTGTTCTTCTTTCAGCACTTGGTTCAGAACATCATTTATGTCGTGGTCTAATAGTCAAGCCAGTCACAAAAGCCTGCCCAGACACATGAACAGAAGACAGAGATTCCACCTCTTCATAAAGGAATGAGAAGCCCTTGTACAGCAGATGGAAACAAAAACATCACTGTAGTCATTTGGGGCAAAGAAAATCTGATCAAAACATTTCCCTGGGAAGAAAAATATAATTTTAGCAAATCCAGTGGATACACTGAAATTTACATCTACTATACTTCATTTGAGGCTCATTCACCGCTGATGAAGAGCCATGACCTTAACTTCACAGCTGAGGAAATTGATAAATGGGGATCCATGATTTGCACAAGGTTCCCCCAGAAATATAATGTCAGAGCATGGCCAGATTCTAGATCTCTGAGCCCCAGTTTAGTTCCCTTCCTCTTTTCTTCCTCTCCAGTCTTCCCTCGGACCTTAATATACTCTTTTCTTGTGCTGCGTGAACAAGGACACATGAAGCTCTTGCTCTTAAGAGGCAAGTGCAGGAGCCTGTCAGTAAGGGCCACATTGCATCCAGATGTGAGACAAAAGGAAACACCACCACATTTCCCAGCTTTGAAGATGGCGAGGATTTGGTCAGCAATGATATTCTAAACAAAACAGGGGGACCTATCAATCAAAAAAGCCATAAACCATTGGTATGACAGTGCCAGTGTGTTCCAATATCACTTTGTCCCCTCCCTGAGCCAAGATAAGAAGTCATTTTCCTTTGTTTAAATCCCAGATTGCATCCCATACATTCATAGTTTGGGGCTAAAAAAAAAAAAAAAAAAAAAAAACCTTTTTGTAAATCCATTTGTTCTAGAGGAAAATAAAATGTGATTTTCTCTGTGCTGGCAAAAAGAATGTTGAAGGTACTCCTTAAAAACTTTTTTAGAAGTTAAATTACTTCTGCTGAGGAAAAATGATGAGTCAATAGAAACTAAATCATGATCAGATGGATTAAATCTTTTGCAATAAAATGGTTTTCTAAAGAAAGGGCAAAGTGTTTCAAAGAATTGGTTTCCACTAGATTTTATATTAACCATCATTATTTTTTAGTACTTATGGCTTATCTAGCCTATTGTTATGGAAATAGGGGATGTGGTCCCAAATGCAATAGCATAATTTCACTGCTAGATTAACCAAAAGGGCAATGAAAACCATAGTTAAAATATAGCACCTTGGTATTCTATTAAGTTAAGAAAGAAAACAGCATATAGGAAGGAATTTATATTGGCATCTTACATTTCTAAAGCTTCAGTTCCAGTGGGAAAATTCTATTTGACTTCCTCTCCCTTCTGGATGCATATTTAATTGAACAATTGAACAATATAGACTTCACAGAAATCCAGCATATTAGAGCTGGAAAAACTCTTAGAGAAGATTTTTGTCCGAATGCTTTGTTTTATAGGTGATTGTAAGGCTCTGAGAGGAGAATTAACTCATTCAGTCACACAGGTGGTGGAGCAAGAATTAGAACTCAAGACTCCAATGCTAGTACATTATTCACATTGCCACCAGCTTAAACCTCTTAGAAATAGTTTAGCAAAAGCATAAACCATATTTAGAAAATAGAGGCTCCCAGAGGAAGAAGGAACTTTAAGAGACATCTGCTCTTTACCTTTCAGCATTTATCCCATCCTCCAGCAACAGTCTGCTTTTGTTTGAAGATCTCCTGTTCCCATGTCAGTCACAGTTTACATGGGGTTATACTACTAGGGCACATGACCCAGATTAGCCAATCACCACAAAGCAGTTAGTTTCATTGTGATTGGTTCATAGAGGAGTACGGTACCCAACAAGGACCAATGAAAAACAATTAGATTCTTGCTTTTCTTTCTAACTTGAGAGCTTCTCTTTATGCTTAAAGAGGAGAAAATATTAAGCTTGAAGACACTGAAGCTATTTTCCTATTTATTTGGATATTGAGGGGAAAAAAACCCAGTACATAAGGTAGAGCCAAGAAATGAAAGAAACCACCTACAGGAGACATAGTTTGAATGCAGAATCCACTGATATGTAAAACCAGCTCTAACCATGTTCTTTTTAGTTACATATTCCAGCAAAGTCCACTTAATCACTCAAGCCAGTTTGAGATATGTTTTCTATCACTTCTAGTTACAAGAGTTCTACATATCACAAAATCCTACAACCTACTAGAACTATTTGCCTGTCAGAGTAGGGAAAAAACAACAACAACAAATAAAACCCTGAACACAGAGAACTGAAGCAATTTGTGTAATGTCATTGAATTTAAGTGGCAAAGCCAGACCCAAACTTAACTCTCTAAACCCCTGATTGACTGCTCTGGTGCTCTGAAATATTCCACAGCAGGGAAGCCTGGGTCAGGAAATGGATCCCTCAGAGGACCAGTAAGGGTAGGGTATTCTCCCCACATGGCCTTCAGGAGCATGAGGATGATGCTCATCTATGCTAAGGGACAATTCTGGACAACAACTAACAAAACTGAGTCCAAAAGTGAAAACTGAAACTAAAGATGAGAGACAGAGACACAAATCAGGAGGAGAGAAAAGCCCCAAAATGACAGGAAGCAAAACAAACATATGAGATGGGGCCTGAGTTTGGAGGAACATAGAGAGGAATCTGAGCACTTAGGAACTTTTAAGACTCAAGTACTTGTGAAACCACTCAGCATTTTTAGGATTAGCAATAAGGTTTTCTAATTCCTTACACTTGACTTGCATATCTTTCCCCAGTGAATTGACTCTAGGGTTGAAATGAAGCACAATCAATTATGTTGGGTATTCAGAGACCAGAAGTCCAGTCCCAGCTCTGTTACAGACCAGTTAGTTGTGTGGCCTTGGGCAAGGCCAACAATGGACTCAAGAAATTCACTTGAATTTATGTAACTGGACTGAAATTCACTCATATGAAATTTCAAATGGGAGTTTCAAGTGGTTTCTCTGAAGATGACAACAATGATAGACACATACGTGAATAAATGTACACACTTGTAAATTGTATGTTTCCCTTAAACTCTTAATTGATAAACTCCCTTAATGTTTCTCCTAATTCCTTGTTGCTAAGCATTATTCTCACTGGTCTGTCACACTAGATCTCTCTCAACCAGGTATCAGCCTCTCACACCAACTCAAGTCACATTTTCTCTCCATAATCCTAATAGTCTAACCATATTAAACCACTACATATATACTTCCATAGCTTTGCTCATGCTTTTATTCTGAATGTCTAGCCTTGCCAGCTGCCACTACCTGGAAAATTCCAATTCATCTTTCAACATAGGGCCCTAGATATTATTCTCTGTTAAGTTTACCAAAACTCCCTAAGCAGAGTTGCCTTCTTTTTTTATTTTTTATTTTTTCTAATACTTTGCACATACACTTTTGTCCCTTTTTACCTATAATAAAATTATTTTATGCATCTGTATTATATGCTAACTTATAAAATCCCTTGATATAATTCACCAGAGTCCCATATAATATTATTGGCTATTATTGTACAAAATGTCATTACTGCTAGGTTTTGATCATTGTGGATAGGAAGGAGTAGGAATTGGAGACAATATTTTATGGTGTTAGAATCACTTGAGTAAATTCTTATATTTTCCACATAAATCATGTAAATATCTGAATGGGAGAACTGATAAAAAATAGGATTGAGGACTGTTGAACATGAGAGTTCCTGACCCATGTTGAGGGGGTAGCCACTACTTAGCCATAAGTTCACCTCTCTGGGCCAGATCCCACCTCTGTGATAATTGGAAAAGTAAAGATTCTGAAGTCACTGGAATTCCATTTTGAGTCTACTGCTTACTCACTGTGGGACAGGGAGCATAACTGAGATTCAAAGTCCTCATCTAGAAAAGAGAACTAGTTACTCACCAAACCCCATCCTGTTTTCCTGGGCACACAGCTAGATTTCATTTTCATCTTCTCTTGCACTGAGATGAGGTCATGTTCCTGTGTTCTGACCATGAAAATGTGAAGGAAAGAACAGTACATATTTTCCAGGCACATTCTGTGCCTGACCCACAAAATCTTTCTTAGTTTCAGTTACTGCAGAAATATACTTATATTCTCATGATATATTTCTGCAGTAACTGAAACTAAGTATATTATTTGGAAGATGATCTCAGAAAACACCAGTGGAGGAGTGAAGAAAGGAGGTAAGGAAGGAATTCAATAAATGATGTGTAATCAGGCAAGTTACCACTCTAAGCAACTAAAACTTAATCCTATGGCAAACTCTGATAAACAGTACAGAATTCCCCCATCCTCATCCCCTAGAGTTATTCCACCCACTGTTCAAGATTTTGGGGGTATTTGTATACTAACCCTCATAAGTCATTTTTTAAGGACTATAAATTGGTTTCTAGGTATATTAAGTCTAGTATGTATGTGAACAGAGCAGGCTCAGGTAGTCCAGAGACCATCAAAGAAAAAACTGCAGGTGGTGACCCTGGTGTTGGAAGCCAGATGGGCATTGCTCTGAAATGGAATGGACCAAGAGAATGTATGTGTGTTGGGGCAGAGGGCAGGGGGTGTCCTGAAGATGCCTCCATATGCAATGTTCCATTCACCTTCTTGGCCCAAGGCTAGTGAAGAGAACTTCAAGGCCTTAAAAGAAGGCACAACCATAGGACTAAAGGAGCTGGATCCTGAAATGATCACTTGGAAGCTTTGGAAGGCTTCTCACTGGCCAGAAACTCTCAATTGGACTTTAGCAAAAAGTAAACAATTGTGTTGAGCCACAAAAATGGAAAGGTGGATTACGGAAGTTAGCCTATTCTGACTACAGGGGGAAAGTGGATATCTGTATAGCCAGCTACATCCACTGCTTAAATCCCAGGATTAGTGGGTAACAGATGATGCCGCGGGATCATTTTGTTCATGAAAATCAGTGAAATGCCAATAAAAGCCCTTAAATCTACAAAGGCAGGCAGATATGAAAAAGGGCCTCTAGTTTACATGCAAGAAAAGCAGAGGGTTCATGGTCTTCACACTTTTGTTGCACTAACTCTCCAAGCAGAGAACAGACTAGATGAGATCTTGCAGGTGCATCGTCCTTCAGGTGCCACCGACCCATCTAAGATTGCAGACTAAGACTCCCCAGTGGCAGATCTCTGTTCTGAATTCTCATCCACGTCTCCTGCTCAGAAGGGAAGTCAGCTTCATGGTTACTGCCCCAATGGGGCCAGTGACAATAGGGTATCAGGAGCTCAAAGGAGGGAGGGAGCAAATGGACCAGCCATGGTTAGGGGTTTAGCTCATGCCATCACAAGCCACAAGCCTTTACAACAGAGGGCATTGCCATGTGCAGTCTGCACGTCACTTGCTAAATATGATACTGTAATCCCATTTAATCTCCTGGTGGCCCCAAGAGGCACCAACACTTATCCGTGAAAACTGAGATTTGTGGAGAAGTCCTTTTGTGCAAAGTCAAGAGCCAGGAGCAAGTGAGCTGTCATCAGACAAGGGAAACAACACATATTGCAGCACATCCTGCTTCCTCTTCCTCAGATGTCTCTGCCATACAATGGGCAGATGTAAGAAACTGAGTGTACTGGAAATGTATGAGGCTGGGAAACTTCAAATCATGTATTTATCTTTATTTTCTAAATAGTTATCTAAACATTTCACTTGATCCAACTATTTAAATCAATTTATGTGAACAGGTATCTAAGTATTTTCTTCCAATAGCTAATGTGCTATGCACACAGTAGGCATCTGAAGGACTAAATAAATGCCCTACATGTGTATGCTTTGATATCTTTATCATATGTTGACAAAATATCATGATTTTTATCCATTTTAATATAGAACTGATAACAGTTTCATAATATATTGGCTTCTTGACCTCCAATGTATCATCCCATCCCTCTATCCTTCATCCCTTCCCCAAGAGCAGTAACAACAAAATTTGAAAATTTGACATTTTAAAGATTCTTTCCAGCAGTTACAATCCTCAGGGACCCATATTCTACTTCCCCTTGCATTACCCACTTCCTCCATGACAGCCATCTCCTATGGGAAACCACCCTGCTGATGATCCCCGATAAAAATAACCAACATTATGTAAAACTTCACAATTTACAAAGCAGTTTCCCCCAAGGTGAAGTTACTTGATTGTCACTATAACCCAGAAAGGAATCCAGGTATCATTAACTCTTGTTTCAAATGAGAAAACTGAGGCTCAGAGGAACTAAGTGATTTGCTCAGTATCATGCAGCTAGCAGAGAAACAAACACTCGGGCCATGGTTTTCTTTTTCCAAATCCCAAGCTCTTTACACTAAATGATGCTGCATCTTTTCTTCTATTGGTTCATGAAGTGTCTCACCAAAAGACTGCAGCACACCAACCCCCGCAGCAGTGAGCAACAGTTGGGCTTGTTATAAGAAACCATGTCAACCTCTCTGACCTAGGCAATAAGACTGACACAGAGACAGGTATAGAAATAAGTAAAAGCCAGTCACAAGAAAGAAGCCCGAACAGCCTGAACTGAGGACCTTCCCCAGATATTCACAATTCCTCAAGAATTTAGAGAAAAATGCTTTTCCTTAAATACTTCAGACGTGTGAGCATGTCAGTCCACTTCTGCAGCCTCAGTTCGTGATGGTTGCTAAGACACTATTAAATATAAATTTTAACTTATTTGAACAGAGTATATTTAAACATCATAGGATATTTTTGATTATGAGTTGAAATTGGTAAGCAAAATACTGAGGATAAAACCCAATAAGGAAGCTATCATCCAAATTTATGATTTACATGACAATGTATGACCATAATAATATACATATAATAATAAATATAAGAGAATTATATACTACAGACAAGACATGGGCAGAATAAGGAAACAAATAAAGCTACCAAAGGAAGTGTTCCAAATAGTGACTACTTTTGGTATCATGATGTCAGTATCTGGTATTAGTCCTATTTTGTTCTTCCTGAAATTTTTCCTAAATAGGGGACTTTAATCAGCATTGTTCTTCACGGGTAAAGGAACCAACAAAAATGTACACCGCACAGCAATGGTTAGTACCCCTTTGTCTAACTGTGATGGTAAAAGTGTGTTTAGGGAAATCTATTTGTTCTCTAATGAAGCAACTTCAGCAAATCCTCAGTGCGTGATGGTTGCTAAGACACTATTCAGATACAGAAACTCAAGTCTTTCTACTGTGCCTTTCAAGGGTAAAGAGCGATGTGTCCTAGGGAGAGATAATTCTAGGGTCCCAAATCAACGGAGTATCCAGACCTGCTTTTCTCTGAGGAAGTTTATCTTCCATTGAACTCTTTACACTCTAAAGGGCTCTGATAGTTTTTGTATGGCAGCCAAATTTGAGCTGTTTCAGCATGAAGAACCAGAAAATCCAGAGGACTGTGTAGAGGAAAAACTTTTTTGTATGTGGGCCCACACCAAGATGACTGCACAAGTACAAGAGAGACTTGACTTTGATGGTGTGAGAGTTAATTTTATGTGTCCACTGGACATGGCTAGAGGCTGCCCAGATAGCTGATAAAACATTCTTTCTGGGCATGTCTGTGAAGGTGTTTCCTAGGGAGACTTGCTCTTGAATGGGTAGACAGAGTAGAGAAGATTGCCCTCACTGAAATCAGTGGGCATCAGATGATCTATTGAGGGCTTAAATAGAAAAAAGCAAAAAAAAAGCAAATTGAGGGAAAATTCTGTTTCTTCTTGATCTGGGACATCCATCTTCTCCTTCCCTTGGACCTCAGCCCTCCTGGTTCTTGGTCTTTTAGACTATAGGACTTACACCATTGGCTCTTCTTGTGTTCAGGCCTTCAGCCTTAGACTGAATTATGCCACCATAATTTCCTGATTCTCCAGCTTGCAGATGGCAGATGGTGGGACTTCTCAGCATCCATTACCATGTGAGCCAATTCAGATGATAAATCTGTTTAAACACAAACCTACACACACACATACACACACAGGTATACATTCACATTGCTTCTGCTTCTCTGGAGAGTTCTAAAACGATAGCTAAAAAAAAAAAAGAATAATCTACAGGAAAATTAGAAAATGTGCTACATTAAGTGACTAAATTAACCTTGAAAAAGTGTTCATTATCTTAATTAAAATAATAGACTTAAGGGTTCGCTAGGTGTAGAGGTAGAAAATAGAGAATTTATTTTTCCATTCCATATTGCATTTCATATACATGTGGAGTGCCTTCTGTCTTTCAGATACTATGCTAAGTTTTGAGAGCAGTTGAAGAGTCAGATTCAGTTCATACCTCAACAAGCTTAAGGATAGACATGGAGCTAAACATCCGTTAGACTATAAAAAGTACTGGATGAAACTGGCAGGTCGTGTCTTCCAGTGATGACTGATGGACATGACTTCTCCCATTCCACATGGGCTTCTAGAATTTGGCAACTACTGAATCCAGAGGAAGAGCCCCGATGACTCTGCCCTTAAATCTGTGCCGGCTGGGCGAACCACGGTTAGGTAAAAGAATGCAGCAAAAGTGACACTGTGACTTCCATGGTTGAGTCCTAAAAGGCAAGTTGATTCTGCCCTCCCTCAACTGCCATGTAAGCAGTCCTGAAGAGGTCAAGTCCTAAGAAATTCCAAACTAGTCCATACAGAGAGACCACGTGGAGAGACTCTGAGACCACATGAAAAGAGAGAGACACTCAGTCAGATGTCAGATACTTCTACCTCTCTGTCCTTCACGCTTTTCCAGCTGCAACCACCCTTCAGCTGCAACCCATGAGGACTATAGGCTGGACACCCACTTGGAGATTTCCTGAATTTCGAATCCACAGAAGCCCTGAGAGACCAGAAGTTTGCTCTTGCTCTACAGCTCTATGTTTTCCAATGATTTGTTATACAGCAATAATAACTGGAATAAGGGATCTTGAGGCAGAACCCTTCTGCTTTGCCCACTGGTCTTTACTTTGTGGTCAACAGAGTCTGGCACAGAATATGTATTCCATAAATATTTACTAAGTTTTGGTGAACAGAGATAAGTGGTAGGTACATCAGTAGCATAAAAGAAGAATTATTAATGGCCTTGATGAATAGAAAAGATTTCACAAGAGGTGACAGATTAGGTGCATCTCAAAGGATAAATCAATATTTTTCAATGAAATTAGGAATGAAAGGAAATGACAGGTAGAAGAGATTAAAAAATACAAGATACAGAATCATAGAATGGTTTGGTGGAATTAGGGTAGTCACTCAATATGGCTAACATAGGGCACATAAAAGAATATGTGGACATCCAGATGAGACCTGAGCAGAAGAGACCTTGAATGCTGATTCTAGTCGTGGAGCCAATAGGGAGGGCTGTTGCATTCTTTCTCATCCCAAAGAGAAGACAGGCTGGCCTCCCCTCCATGTGTCCTACTGCATCCTTGCCTGTTTGGGGCCTGTGAGGCTCTTCTCTTGATCTTGTGCCCCTAAGAGCGTGAGAAGTCTGAAGCAACCCAACTATACACACTTTGTAATTGGTGATCTAATCCTGGTTAAGCTAGATGTAATGCGTTTCAAGAAGAGGAACCCAGATCTCTCCAGTTCTCAAATATCCAAGTTTCTGTGGGGTTTCCAAATTAACTTCCCACCTCCCTGAGATACTGACAAGAAAAGAGGACTCAGGCGCACGTTGGCATCTATAGCCTTTACTATCCCAAGGCTTCTCAATATTATTTTTCCTCTAAGTTCAAAGAATCCTTATTTGGTCCAGTGGAAGATAAGTTGGATTTCAGTTAAGTTAAATGTGTTGCTTGTGAATCTGGGCCCTAGACTTTTGAAATTGAAAGTCCTGAATGTACTCTTACTATCCATGTTCAGCAATCACATCCTTGAGACAACAGATATGTCAAGACAGGCTACATTAAACTGTAGGAACAAATATTCTTTCACTCAGTGGCTTACAGAAAATATCTATTTCTCTCCCTCATGCTACCCATATCCAGCACGGCGGCTTCTCTGCTCAACCAGTCCTTAGGACTCAAAGTAGACAGAAAGCCATCTCAACATGTTCTTCCATGGTCAACTCTCAGAGCAAAGACAAAGTGTTGAACTATGACTTAGGTTTTAAGCTTCTGCCTGGAGAAGAGACATGTCCATAGCTGACACTAATGATAATGGCTTGATGTAGAGGTTGTAGGAAAATATCCAAAGGAAAAGAGCCTTGGCTACTGTCTTAACATGCTTGAGCAGTTAAGTGTTAGTGTGTTTGTGCCACTATAACAACATAGCTGAAATAGGCAATTGACAAAGGATAGAGATTTATTTCTTATAGTTCTGGAAGCCAGGCAGTCCAATATGAAGTCCCTGGCATCTGGCAAGGGTCTTTCTGCTACATCATAACTTGGCAGAGAACTTCCCATGACAGGAGAACAAGTGTGCTAAGTTTGGGTCTCTCCTTTCTTTACTTATAAAGCCATTAATCCGCCCATGATGGGCCCACACTCAAGATTTCATCTAAATCTAACTACCTTCCAAAGGCCCCATCTCTAAACACCATCAACATATGAATTAGAGAATTGAGTTTCTAACACCTGAACTTTTGAACATCACCTTCAATCCATGGCAGGCTTTGGAGAACACCTTCAAACAAAATAACACAGACCAGGTGGTTTAAGTAGCAGAAACTTATTTCCAGCAGTTGTGAAGACTGGAAAGCCCCAAATCAAAATTCCTGCATGCTCAGCTTATGGTAAGGGATCTGTTCCTGGCTTTAGACAACCATGTTCTCACTATATAATTGTTCATGTGAGCTCTTCAGTTTTTGAAGCAGTGAGAGAGTCAGACACCACTGATGTCTTCTTAGACATGAATCCTACACATCAGAGCCCCACTCTTAAAGTTCTCATTTAACCTTTATTACTTCCTTCCTCCAAACACAATCACATTGGAGCTTAAGGCTTGATATATGAATTTTTGGAGTACACATACATTCAGTCCATAGGAGCCGTTGTTGATAAGGGTAGATACAAAGCCCTTACTTTTGACTATCCTTATAAGAAGAGATGCAGCTATAATTAAAAGCAAACTATCAAACAATAATCTTGGACATAACAGCAATTTATAGTTTTCAGATGTTATGTAGTAATTCTCTCCTCTATATGGATTTCGAAAAATAAAATTTTCCATTGGATAAACTATTTTGTAAAAATCTTTTGCCTAGCTGATTAATCAAACTAATCTCAACTAAGAGAAAGCAATTTTGCTCTTCTCTTTTCTCCTCCATGAGCTAGATTTTTCTTTTCATTCAACATAAAGGTGTGCGGAATCCCTTGATGCTGCTGCATTGTTTTATGACAAGATTCCTTGTTTCCCTATCTGAAATACAAATCCTCACTTTTGAATAATTGTAATTCAGATTACAGCATAGCATCATTAAACAGGCCAGGGTAGGAAATTACGATAACTTATAAGCTGATGTAATAGAACTGAAAATGAAATTTTTGCATGGCTTTTTGTTCTTATCTTTGGGTCATTTTTCTCTGAAACAATGATTCTTGAGAAAACTATTACAGTATTGACTCATTTTTACAAAGTTTACAGCAAACCTAAATTTTTTTAAAAAAGTGCTTCTGTTTCTAAATCTAAATATGATATGTAGTTTATAGCAAACATTGTTAATACAACCAACCAAGAAAAGAAAAGCAGTGCTAGGGAAGAAAGAGATTGAAGGAAGAGAGAGGAGAGGGTCCATGTCTATGGCAGTCTGAACTTGGACGTGATGCTTCCCTTATCCCGAGCATCTCCACTTGAATGTAGGCTGCCATGTGACCTAACGTTTTTCACTGGTTAAGGCTTCATATATGAATTTTTGGAGTACACACACATTCAGTCCATAAGAGCCAGTTCAGCAATGATGGGCCCTTTTCATAAACTAGCAGGACTAAGCCAAGAGAAGTCAATTTAAGTGAATTGGGTTACATGAAAGTGTATCTGATCTGAAGGGGATATGAGCAGGTTCAGTCCTGAGCAACTGGGTAAAGAAATGGGGCAATAAAGATAGAGATGGTTCTTTCCCTGCCTAGCCTTATGCACCATGGACATACTGCACAAAACACTCTCTTCCTCTCTGAATTTCTGCTGACCCACGACATAAGATCTTCTGCTTTCCCAATGGCATTTTTTCTTGCTTCTTTCCACAGGGGAGAAGTGGCGTTTTGGCCCTTTGTCTGTATCTCATATGCTGAAATCTACATCTATAGGAATAACACTGATATTTAAGACTTTTATGTAAAAATACTAATAGCCAAGTCTTAGGATGGATAGTGTCAGACTGTATTTCACATAGGTTACCTAGAATTCAGTCATTATAAAACCCAATGAGATACATGGTTGACAGAATATATAGCCTCTTAACTATGTCCACATTCTAATCCTCAAAACCAGTGGAAATGTTAGGTTACATGGCAAAAAGAAGTACAGAATTCAAAAGATAATAGAAGTTGTCCCTAAGACAAGGAAGTTACCTGAGAATATCCAGGTGGCCCTAATGTACTCACAAGGGTTCTGGAAAATGGAAGAGAGAGGCAGAAGCTGTGAGAGCAACATGAAAGACTTAAGGAGACCGTTATATTTGGAGATGGAAGAAGAGACCACAAGCCAAGGAATACAGGTAATTTCCAGGAACTGGAAAAGAGAATATATGTCCCCCAGAGCTTCCAAAAAGCGCCACAGCTCTATCAACATCTTGATTAACTTAACCCAGTGTAACCCATTTCAGGCTTTTTATTTCCCAAATTATAAGAATCAATTTGTGTTTTCAGCCACTACATT
This sequence comes from Ictidomys tridecemlineatus, assembly GCF_052094955.1. NCBI lineage: Eukaryota > Metazoa > Chordata > Mammalia > Rodentia > Sciuridae > Ictidomys > Ictidomys tridecemlineatus. The sequence continues at coordinate 30,030,977 of NC_135478.1, read as the reverse complement.
TGAGGCAATGTGTTATAGCAGCAACAGGAAGCTAATACAAGTTAGGTGCTTCTACTATCCCCACTTAGTCGCTGAGGAAAGACAGGCAGGAAGTGTTAAGTAACTTGTCCAAGGCCACACCCAGGCCTATTGCTTCTGGAGTCTATCCTCTGGATTGCTGAGCCAGTGCTCCCCTCAATTCAATCAGAGAAGAAGAATTCAATTAATGATTACCTTTGCAAATCTCCTCAGGGAAGAAGATATCATGACAAACATTTTGTGAGTATTTACGATTCTCTGCATTTGGCTTCCATTCTCCCATTTGATCCTAACAGCAATCTTGTGTGGTTGACACAATTATCATTCCCACTTAACAGATGAGAAGTTGAAGTTTGCAGAGGTGAAGCAACTTGCCTAGCAGGCAGGCTTAGTAAGTGGTGATGGCAGGAGTCGCACAGTGCGGTCTCACAGGCAAGCCATGCCTCTGCATGTTGCTAAGCTGGAAGCATGTCCTTCCAGAAGCCTCCACACACAGATAGTAGTACTGCTTCAGGGCCCTGGCAACAAAATCTCCCATGGACGTGAGAAAAGAGTGTATTCAGCAATTCTCCATGGGCATACCCTGCCCTCAGGCTCATGTACTGATGGCAATGCCAGTTCCTGTTGGGCATAAGGCCACCAGGATCTGGAAGACTTAAGAGTGCAGCTGCCCTGACCTGGTCTGTGGTTGCACACAGTCATCTCCTGGGGGTTTTCAGAAATGTCTGGGGCAGGGAGCCCAGACTTCAGGGGAAAGCAGGCAAAAGAATCAACAAAATATGAGATATTATTTCTGTTATGACCCTATCTATATCCAGAGGCTGGTGAGTCTAGGAAATGATAGACACACTTTAATCAGTGAATTAGTGCGCTGTCTCCATGCTATCACAACCACAAAATCTCAGCGTCATACGATAAGAACTTATTTCTCAGTTAGAGGCCTGGAGTCTGGCAGACTCAGGCTGTACCAGCCTGGGCTTAGCCTCGGCATGTGGGTCAGATCCAAGTCGGCTCCACTTATCTCTCATTATTCTGAGACCAATAGGCCATCTAAGGATATATCATTTTCATGGTGATGGCAGAAGTGCAATATGAACAGAGGGAACATACGATCCTCTTAAGGATGAAGCTTGGAACTCACACATTGAAACTCTTTCTACCCCCTTTGGCTAAATTCAAGTCATGTAACCAAGCTCGGCACCCCTGAGACAGGGAGGTATATTTTTTCCCACAGAGAAGGGGGGAAATTTTGCTGGCCAATAATGAAATCTGTCACAATCATTTCAAATCAAAGCCCACACCCTCACAATCAAGCCTGCAAACATCTTTGCATTACAAACACATAGGCTCTGGCTTCTCTTCCATACCAACTGGATGTGTACTCTTAGAGAAATGCAGTATGATATTTCTTGACTTCAGCTTCCAGCCTGTGTGTGTGTGTGTGTGTGTGTGTGTGTGTGTGTGTGTGTGTCTGATGGGCCTTTAGTACAACTGCATTCCCATAACACAATGTCCTTAAATAGGACCTAAGTTCACAGCCTGCATGGATTCCATCAACAGTGATGATAAACTCCCATATGGAAAAAGTGCTCCTAAAGCACACTGCGAGCTTGTTGTGGGGGATAAGCTCTGCCACATGGCTGGCAGGAGCAGCCTCTTTGAGAGTCCTCTTACATGCATAGCGGCTGGCTCAGTGCAAGCTCATCACTTCAGAAGGAACATTTGAAGTGTGCTGCACCCATAGGAAGGAAAGGAAATTTATCTTCAATTATCTTTTCTCAACCAGAGACTGAACGACATAACGGAAAAAGGGGGACGTTCATGCCCGTATGGTTCACATAATAACAACATTACTGACAAATGTTTGCAAAGGTAGGGAGAGATCCTGATCTTTTCTTTGTAAGAAGAATAAAAAAAAAAAACCTCGATGACAATTTTGCAAACTATGAATATATTAATCGCCTGTGGTTAAGAAATATGTTATCACAAATAAAATGATGAATTTTCTAGTTGGTTACAAAGATATTAAAGAATCCAGGCTTCACTTTCTCGACTGCCAGCAACATCATCTGAGACAGAAACAGAATCCCTAAAGCAAAGGAGAAACATGATTCTTTCAGTTTTATATTGCTCTCATCTTTTCTCTTCATGTACTTTCTTTTTCCTCCAAAATTAAAAAAAAAAAAAGTAATGGTAGATTTTGCCTTGGGATTCTGTTAGAAGGAAGGAAAGTATCTCAAATTCTTCACTAATTATTTCCACTACTGACAGTGCCCTGCATCCAAGGAGTTTCTGCTCAGGAGGCTATAATAGGAAAGAGGACAAGCTTTGCAGTCAGGCCCTCGGACAAGTCATTAGCCTCAGTTTCCTTTTCTGTTGGATCAGGGTGATGGCTAATTCCAGATATTATTTTGAATATCATCAGAGAACCTCCAAACAGGTGATAGCACATTGGAAAAATTTTACTCTTCAGTTATTAAGAAATGTTGTTCTCTCTATGCTTATTCTATAGGACAGACCCTGAATTATAGAGAGGGCAATGAAACCTCTTTGTATCAATGACAGGTTTGTGACTAACCCACAAATACTTTGTGCTGTCATCCTTAGCCGATTCTCAAGCCACCATCGTCCATGTAGGGACTTGAGAAGATTAAAGGAAGAACTTGGAAGTCAAGTCTGGTGGCTGAAAAACAAAGTCAATGAGATTCTGAGAAGGAGAGAAATTGCAAACAATGTGGAATACATAGATATGATTTCAAGTAGGAGTCCCAATTGGGCATCATTGAAGGCCAGCACTGTCCTTTTGGAAAGCACTTTATCAAGGTATGGAGGGCTGACCACATGCCTATATGCTTTGACTTATAATTTCAAACTTGAGACCCCCTTTTAAATAAACGATTCCTAAAATACTTTAAGTAAAAAATTATTCATAACTTTATTAACAATAGAAGACAACTAGAAGTTAACAAGAAAGTTTGTGTCTCAAGTCTTAGGCAAATTAGGCTATATATATCCAGCTTGTAATGCATAGATAAATTAATATATTCATGTGGAAATAATCAGACAAGTAGCAAAGGAGAGCCATTCTATCAAATGACAAGTCTAGACTCTGCATAAGTGTTTATTTACACAAGTCAAAAGATAAGTGGAGCACTTTAAGACTAAAGAAGACCTATGAGGCATACCAACTAAAGTTAATGTGCTATCCTTGATAGAATCTCATTTGAAAAAATATTGTTATAAAAAATATTGTTTGAAGCAATTGGTAAAATTTATTTTTTAAATAATTTTTAGTTATACATGACAGTAGGGCATATTTTGACATATCATACATGGAGTATAACTTCCCATTCTTGTGGTTGTGCATGATGTGGAGTTACACTAGTCATGTATTCATATGTGAACAAAGGAAAGTTACATCTGATTCATTCTAAAATCTTTCCCATTCTCATCCTCCATCTCTTTCCTGCACTCCCCCTTGTTTAATCCAATAAACCTCCACTTCTCCCCACCCCATCTCACCCCACCCCTGACTATTGTAAGTCAGCATCTGCATATCAGAGAAAACATTCAGTCTTTGGGTTTGGGGGATTGGCTTATTTCACTTAGCATTATAGTCTTCAGTTTCGTCCATTCACCAGTAAATGCCATGATTCCATTCTTCTTTATGGCTGAGTAATATTCCATTGTGTATATGTACCATATTTTCTTTATCCATTCATCTGTTGAAGGGCACCTAGGTTGGTTCCATAATTTAAGTATTGTAAATTGAGCTGCTGTGAACACTGATGTGGCAACATTGCTATAGAATTCTAATTTTAAGTCCTTCAGGTATATGCTGAGAAGTGGGATAACTGGGTCAAATGGTGGCTGCATTCCAAGTTTTCTAAGGAATCTTCATACTGCTTTCCAGAGTGGTTGCATCAACATGATATGCATATTTTTCTCTACATCTCACCAACATTTATTGTTACTTGTATTCTTGATAATTACAATTCTAACTTAAGTGAGGTGAAATCTCAGTGTAGTTTCAATTTGCATTTCTCTAATTGCTAGTGATGTTGAACATTTTTTCATATATTTGTTGACCATTCGTATTTCTTCTGCAAAATGTCTGTTCAGTTACTTTGCCCATTTATTGATTAGGTTATTTGTTTTTGGTTTTTGTATTTGCTTTTTCTTTTTGCTATTAAATTTTTTTTAGTTCTTTGTATCCTGGAGATTAATGTTCTATCTGAGTTACAGGTGGCAAAGATTTTCTCCCATTCTACAGGATCTATCTTCATGTTCTTGGTTGTTTCCTTTGCTGTGAAGAAGATTTTTAGTTTGATACAATCTCATTTATTGATTCTTGATTTTACTTCTTGGCTTTAGGAGTCTTGTTGAATAATTCAGTTACTAAGTTGACATGATAAAGATTTGAGCCTATTTTTTTCCAGTAGGTGAAGGACCTCTGGTCCAGTGCCTAGGTCTTTGATCCACATTGAGTTGAGTTTTGTGTAGGATGAGAGATCGGGGTCTAAATTCATTTTGTTATATATGGATTTCCAGTTTCCCAGCACCATTTATTGAAGATGTTCTTTTCTCCAATGCATGTTTATGGTGCCTTTGTCTAGTATGAGGTAACTATATTTATGTGGGTTTTTCTCTGTGTGTCTTCTGCTCTGTACCATTGGTCTTCACATCTGTTTTGGTGCCAAAACTATGCCATTTTTGTTACTATGGCTCTGTAGTATAAGTTAAGGTCTGGTATTGTGATGCCTCCTGAGGATTGTTCTGGCTATTCTGGGTCTCTTATTTTTCCAAATAAATTTAATGACTGCTTTTTCAATTTCTATGAAGAATATCATTGAAACCATAATAGGAATTGCATGAATCTGTATAGTGCTTTTGGTACTATGGTCATTTGACAATATTAATACTTTCTATCCAAGAACATGGGAGATATTTCCATTTCTAATGTCTTCTTCAATTTCTCTCTTTCATGTATCTTTAACCGTAGCCATCTTTCACCTCTTTTCTTAGATTGAGTCACAAATATTTTATTTTCTTTGAGACTATCCCTGAGATGAACCCAGATGATCATGGGGCACTATCTTTTTTAAATGTTTTTGTATGTGACTTGCCAGTATTCCATTGAGAATTTTTGCATCTATGTTCATCAAGGGTATTGGTCTGAAATTTTCTTTCTTTAATGTGTTTTTGATTTTGGTGTCAGGATGATACTAAATTCATAGAATGAGTTTTGAAGGATTCACTCCTTTTATATTTCATGGAATCATTTGAGGAGGATTGGTGTTAGTTCTTCTTTGAACTTTCCTCTTAGCCTTGCCTTCATAGTGCCCCAGAGATTTTTATACATTCTATCACTATTTTCATTTACCTCTAAGTATTTTTTTAATTCATCCCTTATTTCTTCTGCTATCCATTCCTTATTCAGTAGTTTATTATTTAGTCTCCAGGTATTAGAGTAACTTCTATTTTTTATAGTTGATTTTTAATTTCTTTCCATTATGATCTGATAGAATGCAAGGTATTATCTCTCTTTCTTTGTATTTGCTACGTATTGGTTTATAGCAGAAGATAAGTCTATTTTAGAGAAGGATCCATGTGCTGCTGAGAAGAAAGTGCATTTAGCATATCTGTTAAGTCTAAATTATTTATTGTATTTTTTTAGCTCTATGGCTTCTTAATTTAGTTTTTGTTTGGAGGACCTATCCAGTGGTGAGAGAGGTATGTTAAAGTCAGCCAGCATTATTGTGTTATGGTGCACTTGCTTCTGGAAATTGAGAAGGGATTGTTGACGTACATAGATATTTCATCATTTGTGGCATAAATATTTATGATTGTTATGTCTTGTTGATGCATAGTTCCCTTAAGCAGTATAAAATGTCACTCTTTGTTCCTTCAAATTAACTTTGGCTTGAAGTCCACTTTGTCTGATATGAGAATAGAAACCCCTGCTTGTTTACAAGATCCACGTGAATTATATGGGTTTTTTTTACATCCTTTACCTATAGTCTATAGATGGCTGTGAAGTGAGTCTCTTGGAGACAGCATATTGTTGGGTCTTGTTTTTTAATTGAATCTGCCAGTCTATGTCTTTTGATTGATGAATTTAGACCATTTACATTCTATGTTATTATTGAGATATAATTTTTATTCCCTGTCATTTTGATTTATTTATGGTTTTTAATTTGAATTGGTTTCTCCATTGATTCACTGTTCTTTTAGTGTAGTTTCTCCTTTTGCTGGTTTCCACTTTATTTTCCATTTCTTCTCTATGAAATATTTTATTACTTATGTTTTGCAGTGCAGTCTTGTTAGTTGTGAATTTTTTAATTTTTGTTAATCATGGAAGGTTTTTATTTCACTATCAATTATGAAGCTCAATTTTGTTGAGTATAATATTCTTGTCTCGTATCCATTTTTTTTTTCAAAGCCTGGTATGTATTATTCTTAGACCTCCTACCTTTGAGAGTTTTGGTTGAGAGATCAACTGAAATCTGGATGGGTTTCCCTCTAAATGTTATCTGTCGTTTTTCTTTGGCAATCTTTCAAATACTAGCCTTATTCTGTATGTTAAGCATTTTCATAAAAATGTGGCTTGGTGTGGGTCTGTCGTAATTTTGTATATTTGAGATCCTGTAAGCCTCCTATATTTGATTTTCCATTTCATTCTTTGGATTTGTGAAATCTTTTGATATTATTTCATTGAAAAGATTGTGCATTTCTTTGGTTTATATCACAGAGCGTTCATCTTTCCCAATAAATCTTAAATTTGGTCTTTTCAGGTTATCCCATATTTCCTGAATGTTCTGTTCATGGTCTCTTAACATCTTTCCTCCATAGTCAACTTGTTTTCAAGGTTATATATTTTGCCTTCATTGCCTGAAACTCTGTCTTCCAAGTGATCTAGTCTGTTGGTGATGCTTTCAATTGAATTTTATATATTTAGTTGTAGTCGGACACAATACCTTTATTTCTATTTTTATGTGGTGCTGAGGATCGAACCAAGTGCCCTGCACATGATAGGCAAGTGCTCACCACTGAGCCACAACCAAAGCCCCTCAATTGAATTTTCTATTTGGTTTATTAATTCCTTCATCTCAAGGATCTCTGATTTGTCTGTCTGTTTGTTTTTTCAGAATCTCTTTATTGAAATGATCTTTCACTTCCTGTATTTTTGCTCTGATTTCACTCTTTCACTTTTTTCACTCTTTTACTTTTTACCAATCTTTATTTTGTAGATCAATTTTACTATGTACATTCTAAACTCCTCTACATTTCTTCTGCTGTGGTGTTGATGGCTTCTGTTATTGGAGTATCTTGGTTTGTTTGGGGTGATTATTTCCTTGCATTTTCATGCTGTTTGTGTTTCTACCTATCTAACAGTATGAATCTGAAGCACTAGAGTTTCTATTCTGTGGACTTAGCATGTCCCTGAATGTTTCCAGTACCTTGCTTGCTGAGAAGCTGCCTGTCTGCTTTAATAGTTTCATGCCACAGAGCAGCCAGGCACATGACCTTCTCTATTCTGCTATCTTGAAAACCCATAACAGGTGCTTTTCAGCTGTAACTCCTGTCACACTTCTTAAAATTTAGATAAGAACTTCTGTTCAATAATTCTATTTTATCAATGTTAAATACATTAAATGTGTTGGTAGATTTATGTCTATATAGAGTATCCTTGTTCTGAGGAGATAGATGTCAAAACATTTATGAATAAAGAATCGTAATCTTCTACTCAATCGCAAATGATCAAAATAAGAAAAGAAATATTATTAATAATATCATATATCTTATAAATGCAGGGATAATGCAAAAGTGGCAACATAGTAATTAGTGAATCTGGGTGAAGTATAAGTGGGTGTTTATTGTGTTATTATAACTTTTATGATTTAATTTTTTTCTCATGATAGAAATTTAATAAAAAGATAACCATCTGGAAAATAACATTAAATTAAAAATTCAGGCTGCACAATCATGTATCTAGTGTGATCTTAATAAGGTTAGGAAAAAAAAACCTCTCCATATAGAAAACAAGACCAGAAGGACAGTACTGCAGCATCAAAAATATCTAAGCCTGGTAAGTGGACTGGACAGGGATGCTTTTACACTTCCACTTTTTAAAAATTTTCCCACATTTTTAATAACCAACTGTCACTTTGATAATTAAAAAAAAAGACTTTAAAAAAGCCAGAATGAACAAGCACATAGGAATAGAGTTATCTTTTTCCCCCATCTCCTCAACTTTGAGCCTAAAGCCAAAATCGAGAGCAATGCAGAGGGAATGAGTGCAAGGTGCCAGCTATTAAGGTGTGAAGTCTGTGTTTTGGGGGCTGCCAAGTGACCTTTAATGAATACCTGTCTGAGACAGAAAAATCATAGCATTCCAGGTTAAGGACTCGATGTATAATTTAGCTTTAGTATCACAGTGGGGCTTCTGGGTATATATCCCCAGCTTCAAGATTTATGGCCAAGCTGAGGAATATGTTTGAATTTGACTGATTCTTCATGGACTTAGGTTTCAAGTGCATATGGTGAAAAATTGCTAAACATGGCTTCTGATCTCAGGCCAAGTGGGTCAGGCCTAACTGATTCCTAAGCCTGCCAGCCTCTTTCATGGTAGGTGAGGCCAGCATCTTCCCAGGTCCCAGGAGTGATCCTGGCCCAATGCATCTGTGACTCCTCCCTGTTTCCTAGTGAGCTTCATCTGGCTGAGCTTACTCCATCTTCATTCTCTGGCTACTGTGCCCAAAACCTGCTTCCTCCCTGAATCCTCCTAGGATTCGTGCTTCTTGTCTATTTGAAACTCAGCATCTGTCATATCCTTTAACATCCTTCTTAACATCCCTCTTTTGTCCTATGGCCTTAGCGGGTGACCATCTTTTAAAGGTCTCCCTTCCGTATGTTTCACTGACTTGGAGAATTTTCTACAGCTTCACCTATATCCATTATTCTGCCTTCTTAGACCGCATCTATCTCTGGAATAACAGCCAGCTCCTCCCACTCACATAGACTGACATTTCTGGTTAGCCTCAATGCAGCTCTGGCTTGGGCAAGAGCAGTCATTCAAACCCTTGTTAGAGCATAGGCGCCAGCTTGCCTGGACAAGACAAATAGCTGTCAACACTGCCACATCTTTACCAGGGAACTGGAGACCTTCCCAATGCTTGCTTGGAGCTCTTCTTAGTGGTTGCAATAATTCTTGCTATCTTCTGACAAAGTGGACTGTCCCGATGCATCAGTCAGTTCAGACTGTCCTGAACTGATTGATGTTCCCGCCAGTTCACCACTGATCCTGCTGAACTGCCAGGAACCTCAACCACAGTCATCCTAGTGGCTCCCTACTCCCCAGGGGAAGCCAAGTTATACAGTGCTGTTCTTTATGTGCACCACCAGTTGAGTGAGGTTCCAGGAGGGCCTCAAACCAATGCAGGCTCCCTACTCACAATCACCCTCATCCCATCCATGCCTTCCTATAAGTTTTTGATTGTATCAATTCTCCAGATTAAAAAAAAATGCCTATGTCCATGGCTGTAGAGTGTTCACATGTCTTCATACAGAATCAGGGAAAAACAAGCAACCTCTGTTCATACCTTATCTATAGATCACCAAGAAAAGCCAAGTGCTCTACCTCCCCTTCCAGTCAAGAGTGAACTGTTGTTTTCTTCTGTCCCTCCACTTGCCCTGTCTTCTGCATCATCAATTCACTCCCTTGAGTGGAACTTTTCCCACTGCAGACAGCATGCTCCAGCATCTGCATCTCCCATCCTTAAGACAAATGCTTTTAATTCATCCCATCTCCTCCTCCAGAGACAGTCCTCTTTGTTTCCCATCACAATACTTTCAAAGAGTTGACTCTAGTGACTATTTTTCATACCCACACTATTTTTTTCCCTAAACCACATAAACTTTAGGAATGACAATACTCTTCTCAGGGCTATCAATAATCTTCTGGTTGCCAAATACAAGTCACTCTTTTGTCCCCATCTTAGTCACTCAGCTCCATAGAGTTGAACTCTACCCTTCTTGAACTACTCCTCTCTCTTGGTTTTCTGGGGCGATGTTTTACTCTCCTGATTGCCCTCTAATCTCACAGCTCCTCCCCAGTCTTCCTGGCTTACTCCTCCCTCTTTGCTTGGCTTCTAGAAGAAGTTGATGGCACTGCTGGGGATCAGCCCAGGACACTTACAAGTTTCTCTCTAAACAAAACCAGTGGCCCTGCCAAAGACTCCCAAATTAGTGTTGTCAATTCACCCTCTCCTGTGAGAGCCAACCTCACATGGACAGCCACTTCTTTGACAACTTGGATGTCTAAAGGAGGTCAGAAACTCAAGATAGCGAGCCACACCTCTTTTTTTTAATGCTTTAAAATGGAGCATTTCCCCCATATTTTTTATGGGTTCATCATCCTAGTACATAATTCTGGGATTCATTGTTATGAATTTGTACACATAAACAAATATATCAATATAATTTCGCCAATATCACTCCCCAATATTCCCCTTTTTCCTCCCCTGTACCTCTTGATTCTCTCTCACTGGTATGTGTGATCTCTCTCTCTCTCTCTCTCTCTCTCTCTCTCTCTCTCTCTCTCTCTCTCTCTCTTGCACACACAGATAACCAACAACACTACACTTACACAAATTCCATTTCAACTCAAGTTTTCTCCATTTTAGTTAATGGCCCTAGTCTCTTGTCCCAAATCTAGAAATCTTCCGATTCCTTCCTCTTCTTATCTTTCCACCTCCAGACCTCCAAACCAATGATAGATCCTTGTTATACCTTCAAACTGCTTCTCAAATTCAATGTCCCCTCAGGCAGCTGCTACTGCCCTCCTCCCATCCCTGCTACCACACAGTCTTGGCTATATTGATGCAATAGCCCCTAGAAGACCACCCTTCCCATGAAATAGGTTCTCTATACATGGCCAGAGCAACTTTCTTAGAATATAAATAATGTTCTATCACTTTCTTAAACCTTCTAGTAGCTTTCTAAAGTGATATCCAAATACCTTGCCGTGGCCTTCAAGAATTAAGGTGAGCCAGCAATGTTTCCGGTTCCACTCCCACCCCTCTCCCCGTGGATCACCGTGTTCTAGCCACCCTGTCAATATCTCTGTTCCTGAAGCACACCAGCTCTTCCTGTCTTTGCACTTGGTGTGTGTTCTTAGCTAATCCACCCAAGATCTTCCAGGATTAGCTGTTGATCACTCACCTTCAGTTTCAAGTTCATCTTCTTAGATATTTTCCTAATCTAAACCAACACTCCTCACCCTGAGTTATTCCCAACACATCAACCTATATTACTTTCCTCAAAGCCCTTATCACCATAGATATTAATCTTGCTCCTTCCACATTCATTGGTTTCTTGTCAGTTTGCCCTCAGAGTAAAGGTTCCCTGAGGGCAGGAGCCTTGTTGATGTGACTATAGTTGTCTCCTTAGCATCTGGAGCACAGCCTGATAATAGAGTTTGATTAGTAAGTGAAGGAATAAAATTCTAATGGCTGCAAACCCAAAATGAAGAAGGACACCAGGAGGTTGGGGAAGAATACATCTGAAAAAAAAATTAGGTTTCACCAAATGATTGTCAACTTCTAGTCCTGTCAGCTTATAGAATTTGAGAGTGGTCTCAGAGTATATGAGATAAAGCAGGGGCTGATTCTTTCCTGAAGCAAGGCTTTGTTCTCAGGTAAACTTTGCCTAGAATTTCTTACTTAAATGGCCATTCACCAATCCTGCTGAGACAGAACTACTGGGCAGCCTCCTCCTGCAGTGGTGATTAGCCTGCAGGTACCTGCTGGACATTGGCAGGCTTTGGACCATGACAAGTGGTATCTGATTCTAGTCGCATAAGGGGACATAGTCACTTATTTCTTGCTTTAGCAATACCTTCCATTCTTAGAAATTTTTTGCTGCCACAAAATGGAGTATAAGATAAAACCATCTTTAAAATGAATGCAGATGTGGACAGGGGTGTGATTTAAGAGAGATCATTGACTGATTCTGTAGTAAACGACTTACAGGTCTTACTGCTTAAATCAAAAAAAAGTTCCTCCCATTGGAGACTCCATGTCTTTGTAAAATGGGGTTAATAATATCACCCAGGGAAAATATTCCACTTCCTACTTAGAATGTAGAAAATCATAAGAGAACATCACTACCCACCCAGCAACTCCAGAGAAATTACTGGACTAATGCACTTGAAGAAAAATGATTTAAAATGGAAAGAGAACCTAAGATCTATTAAAAATATTGTAGGGTCTGACACACAGGCAATTAGTCTTAGGAGGCAAAGAGAGGAAAGAGAGTGGAACTAAAGGCTGAGAATTTTCAAAACTGATAGATCTATCAAACCACATGCAAAATGCTCAAAGAACCGTAAGAAAGTAAAGACACAAAGAGCTCCCCATAACACTTCATAGTCAAACTGCTGAAAACCAAAGAGAAAAATCTTATCAGCAGCCAGAGACAAAAGACAAATGACAGGAAGAGGGGAAGCATGAGACCTCCTATGCAGACTCTTCATCAAAAACACTGAAAGTAGCAGAGAGTGGTGGTTGCACACCTGTAATCCCAGAGACTCGGGATGCTGAGGCAGGAGGATCACTAGTTCAAAGCCAGCCTCAGCAACTTAGCAAGGCCTAAGCAACTCAGTGAGACCCTGTCTCTAAATAAAATACAAAAGAGGGCTGGGGATGTGGCTCAGTGATTAAGTGTCTCTGGGTTCAATTACAAAACAAAAAACACGTAAGGTCAGAAGACAGTGGGTTGGCAACTTTTAAGTGGCAGAAGAAAACAAAAACTGAATTAAGATTTTGAGTTCAGTGTTGGCTCCCAGATTTTCCTTAGCCAGTAATGGATGTTAGTTTTATTGCGTGCTCAATCTCAAGGATTTAAAATCCCAGAGAAGCTTTTGTTTTGTTTAACCAAAGTCCACGTGGGTGTTCAGTGAACCAAATGATCACTTACTCCTTCAGCAACACTAAGCTTGGTAGAACTCCTAAGAGAAGCATCTCCCATTCAACACCATGGTTCTCAGCCTTAGGAGGTCACCAGCATCATTTTGGCAGCTTTAAAAAATGATGCACATCCAACCCTGCTTTGAGAGTCTGTTCTAAGTGTTCTGAGTGGGGTCTGGTTATTCCTTTTCTGTTACCAACATTAGTCTGTTGAGCAGCCAAGGTTTCAATCTATTGTTCACATGGTTCTTTCTCCTTTTAAGACACATACAATTTTAAATTCCAGCATTATTTCTTCTATTAAACCTTATGTAACAATGTCCTATTTGTCCTAAAGAGTGCTAGGCAGAATTTTCTTTGGCAAGGTTATCATACAGCTGACTTGCTTGTGGATCTGGACACGCATTGGTATCACCTGGATGGTTTTAAAATATACTGATGCATGGACCCTCCAAGAGTGTGATTTAGTTGGTATGAGTCAAAGCCTGGGCATCTGGATTTTTATCAGCTCTATTACACTTGAGGTTTTTAGAAAGTCCAAGAGGTTAAGGAATTCAGGCCAAACAGAGATTGTCATGAAGAACAAATAAGAACAGATGGAACTGGGTAAACTCCCAGGCCTCTGACCTGTTGACTTTGCCCACAGACATGTCCAGCTATCTTTCTTTCCTCCAAAGGGCATCCCTGTGCACCCTCTGACCCTCTGCATGCCAGGGTACAGATGGCTGCCTGCTTAATGCCAAAAGCTGCTCCTTACAGAGACCTAACATCTTCCATTCAACATGCAGTCCTCTGCTCTTTAACATCCAGACACAAAACAGAAACCCAATTACACCAAAGTTGAAAGGGGTTGTCAGAAAACAAATGGTTGCTACTGATTGGGTGTGTTGAAGGCAGCCTGCAGAGTCCCTTTGGAGAGCTGTGGATTCCTGAATGTTGCTACACGGCTGTCAAGCTGCTCAGTAGCTGTCACCCTGTCACTATGGGAGGAAAAGCAGCCTCCTGTGCTGCTCTCCTTTTCTTATCCTCTCCTAGTGGTGGGAAGGGTGTGTCTCTCAGCCATAAATCCATGTGTTTTCAGCATTAATGCCTCCTCCTTACCAGTATCATGCCACTCAGTCATGGGGAGGGTTTAATTGTTGTAAATGTCAAACGCCAAGTTCCATTGATTTCTGTGAATCCAGTTTCTGTTCTCTGATATTACTGCTTCTGGCACTGATGGCTCAGCCACAATTCTCTTCACCTTTGTTCTTTCTTTTGTATCTATTTTTTATCCTTGATTAAAATTCAGAGTTTTTCAAACAGCGCTCCCAAAATCACGCACTAGCATCACCTGGGATGTCTGTCAAAATCAAAGATTTTTACACCTGCCAGAGACCTTCAGAATCATAACTAAGTTGGGAACAGAGAGCAGTGCTCCTCAGAAGTGGCCCAGGTCATTGCAAAGGTGAAGAACCACTGACCTCAGACAGCATCGTGAGGCTGTGAGTCAAGCTTCCAGGTTCTAGTGCCTGCTCTGCAGTGTGCTGACCGAATGACCTTGAGAAACATCCCTGGGCCTGTCTTCTCCTCTGTAAAATGGAGCTGTGGTGAAGTCTACCATATAGGATTGTTGTGAGCATTAAATCATTCTTAATAGCATGCCAAGCATATAATAGGAAGTCTTTCTTATCAAACAATCTATCCTATAGGAGATTTAATTCATGAAACAGCAAAGAATAAAGTAAAGCACAAGATTTTTCTAAGTGCTAAAAGTGTAACAGAATTACAAGCATCAGGGTACTGCCAAAGTTATGGTACTGCCAAGGCGCCGGAGAGACAATGGGCTTAAGGCACAGATTGGGATGGGCACAGGCTTCCCCATTTACTATTGGAGGACAACTCAATTCACTCATCTGGAAACTGGCATTAATGGTACAACCCTGCGGATTTATTTAAGTATTTTTTCCTTCTTAATTTCTCATTAAGCTAAATAAGAAATGATCATACATACATGGTGGGGGATGAATGCAATCACTAATCACTATTTGCTTCTTTATTTAAAAAAAAAATACATTTACCAAAAAATTAGCAGGTAAATTCCTAAGTCTCTTCTTCTCCTCTTCTCACAGTATTCCTCTGTTGTTGGCATCTGACAATAGTGTGATAAATGTGCTATAATTCAGGCACCAACATCAAAACATTTTTGCTAACTATATTTTACAAAGGGCTCCAATCTTGTGTAGTTCAGTCTTACATCTTTTGGCTGAAGTCTAATGGCACGTAGACATAATTATATGCAGAATGGTTTCACTGCCCACAACATCCCCCTGTGCTTCACCTATGCTTTCCTCTCCGCACCTCAAGCTGCCAACAACCCTAATCCTTTACTGTCTCCGCAGATCTGACTTTCTAGAACACAAAAGAAATGAAACTCTGAAATGTTTAGCCTTTTCAGACTGACTTCTTTTATGTAGCAACATGTGTTTAAGATTACTCTGTGTCTTTTCATGGTTTGATAATTCCATTCATTTTATCATGGAGTGATATTCCACTGCGTTGAGCTGTTGATGAACCAATTTGTTTATCCATGAACCAATCAAGGAATATCTTATTGACAGTTTTAGCAATTATTAGTCAAGTTGCTATGAACACTCATGTGCAGACTTTTGTGGGGACTTAAGCTCTCAATTCATTTGGGTAAATACCAAGCAAGCGTGATTGTGTGATTGTTGGATCATGTCGTAAAACTGTGGTTTACTTTGTTTTTTTTTTAAAAAAAATTGTACTGTCATGCGCAACTAAGTAAAACAAATTTAAAAAAGTAAAAAAAAAAAAAACCCACTGTCAAACTCTCTTTCATAGTGGCTGTACAATTTTGTATTCCCACTAAGAAGCCTCCTGTGCTGCTCCCCTTTTCTTATCCTCTCCTAGTGGTGGGAAGGGTGTGTCTCTCAGCCATAAATCCATGTGTTTTTAGCATTAAAACTGCTGTCACTCCCCTTCTTACCAACATTTGAGATTGTCAATGTTGTGGGGTTTTGCTATTTAATAGATATGCAGTGGCATCTCTTTGCTGTTTTAATGTGCAATTCCCTCATGACACAGTATCGAACATCTTTTCACATTACTTCTTTGCCGTCTAAATGTGCTATGTGGTGAGGTGTCTGTTCAGATCTTTTAGCCTATTTTTAAATTAGAGAGATTCTTAATCTGCTTTGTGCTGTTCTGAGAGGCTGGGTAATTGATAGTGAACAGAAATTGATTGGCTTATAGTTCTGAAGTCTGAGCAGTCCAATATCAAGGTAGCAGCATCTGGTGAGGCTCTTTTTGCTGTGTAATCTCATGGTGGAAGGCTCCATATTAGCTTTCTGTTACTATAATAAAATACCTAAGACAAGTAATGTTTAGAGAGAAGGTTTATTTTTGGCTTATGGTTTTAGAGGATCTAGGCCATGATCAGGTAGACAGTTTATTTTTAGGCTTCTGATGGGTATGCCAAATGGTAATGCATAGTGGAATAACTTCTCATCTGATGGATGGAAACAAAAGAGGAAGAGGAAGTGGCTAGGGTTTTATAGTCCCTTTTGAGAACATAAACCCCAATAACCAAAAACTGAAGGACCTCCTAGTAGGTCCTACCTCCTGAAGTTTCCGTCATTACCCAATAGCAACATGCTGAGAATCAAGACCTTGAAACATGGACATTTGGGGGCTATCTGACATCTAGACTATAGCAGCATTACATGGGCTCAAGGAAGCAAGAGGGATTCAACTAGTCCTTTGTATGAGGAATCCACTCCCATGACAGCAGTCATCCATTCCTGAGAGCAGAGCCCTCAAGACCTCTACACCACTTGAAGATCCCACTTTGCAACACTTCTGTACTGGAGATCAAGTCTCTAACATGTGAACTTTGGGGATAACATTCAAACCATCACAGGTAGCTTGTTTTTCTGTTGTTCAGTTATTTTTCACTTTTTTTGGGGGGGAGAGATGTACCAGCAATTGAACTCAGGGGCCCTCAACTACCGAGACACATCCCCAACCCTATTTTTTATTTTATTTAGAGACAGGGTCTCACTGAGTTGCTTAGCACCTCACTGTTGCTGAGGCAGGCTTTGAACTCACAATCTTCCTGCCTCAGCCTCCCAAGATGCTGGGATTACAGGTGTGTGCCACTGGGCCTGGCTTATTTTTAAATGGTGCATTACAATTGTACGTAATGGTAGAATTTGTTATACATATCCATACATGCACACAATATAATTTGGCCAATTTCATGCCCCAGGACTTCCCTTTTCCCTCCTCACTCTCTCCCCTGGTTCCTTTCCTCTACTATAATGACCTTCCTTTGATTTTCATGAGACACACACACACACACACACACACACACATACACACATACATTCACACACACACAGACACACAATCTTTCTTTTCCTTTTTCCTTTCTAGCCTCCACATATGAAAGAAAACATTATGACCCTTCACCATGTGAGTTTGACTTATTTCACTTAACATAATGCTCTCAAGTTTCATCCATTTTCTTGAAAATGACATAATTTCATTTTTATTTATGGCTAAATAAAACTCCATGTGTACATGAACCACATTTTCTTTACCCAATCATCTGTTGATGGGCATCTAAGCTGGTTCCACAGTTTCGCTATTGTGAATTGTGCTGCTATATACATGGATTTGCATGTATCACTATAGTGTGATGTCTTTAATTCTTCAGGATAAATACAAAAGAGTAGTATATCTGGGTTGTATGGTTTTTCCATGCCTTGTCTTCTGAGGAAACTCCATATTCATTTCCATAGCAGTTGTGCTAATTTATAATTCCACCAACTGTGTAAAAGTATTCCTTTCCCTCCACATCCTCTCCAGTATTTATTATTTTTTGTATTCTTGATGACTGCCATTCTGACTGGTGTAAGATGAAATCTCAGCATAGCTTTGATTTAAATTTTCCTAATTGCTAATGATGAGCATATTTTTCATATATTTGTTGATCATTTTTTATTATTTTGAGGAGTGTATGTTTAATCCATTTGCCCATTTATTAATTAGATTTTTTTGGTGTTGAATTTTTTTGAACTCTTTATATATTCTGGACACTAGTCCTCTGTGAGAAGAGCAGCTGCCAAAGATTTTCTCCCATTCTATAGGTTCTCTCTTCACAGTCTTAATTGTTTCCTTTACTGCACAAAAGCTTTTTAACTTGATATCATCCCATGTGTTAACCCTGGGCATTTAATTTCCTGAGTTCTAGCAGTCCTGTTGAGATAGTCTGTTTCTCCTGCCTTTGTGCTAGGGTGTTGGCCCTAAGTTGTATTCTAGGAGTTAAAAGTTTCTAGTTCAAGTCCTGATTCTTTGATTCATCATGAGTTAATTTTTGTGCAGACAGATAAGGGTCTAGTTTTATTCTCTTTCATATGAATAACCAGTTTTCCCAGCAACATTTGTTAAAAAGGACATTTTTTCTCTAATGTATATTTTTGGCACCTTTGTCAACAATCAGATGACTATAGATGTGTGGGGTTTGTCTTATATTTTGTGTCTTATATTTTGTCCCCTTGGAGTTATGTGCTTATGATTAAATTTTAAGTCTTACTACATATATATCAGATACAAGCACTTTATCAATTAGATTTTGCAAATATTTTCTCCTAGTCTGCTGTGGTTTGGATGTATAGTGTTCCCCAAAGGTCATATATAAATCAATGCAAAAAGGTTTAGAGGTGAAATGATTAGATAAGAAGGTTTAACCTAATCAGTGGATTAATCTTCTATCAACTGTATATTAACAGGTAAAAATATGAGTAGAGAAGGTAGATCACTGGAGGCATGGCTTTGGAATTTACATTTTATCCCTGCTAAAGGTAGTTCTATGATTACCATGTCCTGAGCTGCTTTCTTACTTCACACCCTCCTGACATGATGTTCTGCCCTACCTCTGGCCCAGAGCTATAGTTAGCCAACCATGGGCTGAACCTCTGAAATCATGGACTTCAAATAAACTTTTCCTCTTCTAATTGTTCTTATCAGGTCTTTTGGTCACAGTGACAAAGAATCTGACTAAAATATAGTCTGCTGCTTGCCTTTTTATTCTCAGTGCATTTTGGACAACAGAAAATTTTAATTTTAATGAAGTCCAACTTGTCAGTTTTCTTGGTCATTGGACTATACTTTTGGAATGATGTCTGAAAACTCATAACCAGTCCAAGGTCACCTAGATTTCTCCTGTTATCACCTAAAAGTGATATAGTTTTATGTTTCACATTTAGGTCTATGTTACAATGGACTTAACTTTTGTAATTGATTTAAGGACTACATCTAGTCTTATTTTTTTGCATACAAAGATCCAGTTTTTCACCATCATTTGTTGGGATGGACACTCTTTCTCCTTTAAATTGCTTTTACTGGTTTGTCAAACATCAGTTGACGATATTTGTCCGAGTCTATTTCTGGGCTGTATATTCTTTCCCAATGACCTATTGGTCTACTGTTTTCCCCAACAGCAACTTGCATTGATTACTGTAGCTTTATAGTAAGTCTTCAATTCAGGTAGTGTCAGTTCTTCAATGTTGTTTTTCTTCAATATTACAGTGGTAATCTTTGGCTCTTCCATATATTAGGATCAGTCCATATCTACAACACAGGTTGCTAGGATTTTTATTGGGAGCAGGTTGAGTCAATAAAGTTGTAAAAGACTGACTTACATCTCAACAATATTGAATCTTCCTTTTCATGAACATAGAATATCTCTCTATTGACTTAGATAGTTCTAAAATTCATTTTTTTTCATTAGAACATGCTTCATAAAGAGCTGTTTTGTTTTGTTTGGTTGCTGTACTTTTTCTTTACTGAACATTTCTCTCCTCTGTTTCTTCTCCTCCCTTCTACCCTGTCCATCTCCTTCCAGACCATGTCAATAATCTATTTTTCTGTAGCCAAGTACTCCTATATTGATACATATGTACATGAGTATAAATCAATCTGTGTGTGTGTGTGTGTGTGACTTTTTGTCTTTATTTGTCTCTGTTTGCCTCTCTTTCTCTATGTATACACACATATGGGAATGTGTTTGACAATTTTCACTTTAAGAAAATAAAATTCTGTCATGTATACCTTTCTGCACCTTGCTTGTCTCACTCAATAATCCCATATAAATCCCACAAAGGGATTTAGTTTAGCTTTAACCTTTTTTTTAAAAAAACTCTGTACATAATACCCAGTAGTGGTGTGGGTCACTATAATTTATTCATCAATTTTTCCATATCTGGTCATTCATTTTGTGTTTCAATTTGTATCCTTGCAAACATCTATATAGCACATCTTCTTATAATATGCATTTACATACTTGTGATGTATTTCTAGGGACACATTTCCAGAAATAAAATTTCAAGGTGAAAGGAGCATGTAATTTTTATTTAAATTGGTATTGCCAGACTACATGTTCAGAATATGTGTTAATACTTTCATATTTTTATCATAAAAGCATGGATGGAAAAATTTCTCCATGTTCCCTCTATAAATTGCTATTACCAGTCATTTAGTAATTTTTTAAGTCTAATGGGTCTAAAAGACTGTGTTATTTTTATCTTTATATCACTGGTTATTATTTGAATTTGAGTATATTATATTTTCCAGCCATTTAGATTATATTTTTGTTATTATTTATATATGTACTTGAGTTTTATTCAAATTTTTATTTATAGTTATTTTGTAATTTTCCATTTTCTATTATATATATGTATATATATGTATATATGAATGTATTTGTGTGATAAAAATATATAACATTTTGAATATGGTCTTCATTACAGTTACTTCTTCCAGGTATATATATTTATTTATTTGCTTGTTTGTTTGATTTTGGTTTTATTGCTGAGGATAAAACCCAGGGCCTTGTGCATGCAAGACAAACATTCTACCAACTGAGCTATATCCCCAGCCCCTCTTCCAGGTGTATTTTTAATTGAATTAGTTTATGGGCCATTTCATTCAAATATTGGCTACAAAATGTAGGAAAATTTTTAAATAATCAGTGTCAAATTAATGACTGGACAACTCATTCTCAGAAAGCTGCTGGATGCTGAGGAGCATACAAAGAAACCAATATCATTCTGCCTGAACAGGAGAATCCTGGATAGGTAGTTAAAAGGTAAACAAAGATAAGAAGCTATTTTAAATATCGGAGTAACTCTCATGGAGAAGTTTACACTAATTTCTAACAGTCACCAGTGATAGGAGTGCACAAAGGATCATTAAAATTAACAGAATTGGGCTTGATATAAAAAGAAGAAATGACCTAAGAGTCATGAATGCTTACAATTTGGTGTTCCATGAAGTTTCTGGAGATGGCCAATGTAAAACTGGAAAACTTTCAGGAGAAGATATTATGGATAGGTATTTATAAGTAGAAACACTATGTGCAGTTGAAGTTCAGTTAGGATAGGATTTGCCCTCCCCAGTCAAAACCTATGTTGTATTTTGATTGCCATTTTGGCAGCTTTGAGAAGTGAGATCTTTAAAAGGTGATTAGGTCATTAAGAGAGATTAATATCTTTCTCTTATTTGCACTCTTGTGGAACTGGATTAGTGGCTTTGAGAGTAGGCTGTTATAAAGTGAGGCTGGTCCTCATGCTTTGTCTTCCACATGTACCCACTTTACCTTCTGCTTCCTCATAACTTCTAACAGCAAAAGGCCCTCACTAGCACCATGCTCTTGGACTTCCCTGCCTCCAAAATCCTGAGCCCAAATAAGCTTCTTTCATTTATAAGTTACGCAGTTTGGGGTATCTGTTCTAGCAACAGAAACAGACAAGGTATTGCAGAGAAAATTAATACAGATAATTTTGTAATCACAACTATTTCAAAGGCTGAAGAAGTTAAAGACAAGGAGAAAGTATTAGATTCCACTTCACTAGTGCAATTATAGTCTCACAAACCAGAGAAATTCTGCTGTCACCCAAAGTCAATATTAATTCCCCACTTTCTCTGCCCAGAATCACATGAATATCTGGAAAATTCAGAAGAAAAAAAAGAAAAGAAAAACAAACCAAAAAAAAAAAAAACCAATGAGAGAAAGAAACAAGCAAAGAAAAAACCCTTCATCTATTCAAAGTCTCTCATACTTATCTGCTGCCACTTCTAGAAAAAGAAAGAAATGTTTTCCACTTCTACTCTACCTTCATATAAGTGCTTGAAACCAAGGAACCACAAATAGTATACATAGTACTGAAAACAAGAAATTCCAGGAATTGTAATTCAAAGACATTTAGCTTCTAAAGTAAAGAAGACAGAAAGACCAGACAGCAAATGCTGGTTGGTAAACAGCAGCTAGTGCAGGGTCCCCTACCTGAATCAAACATTCATGTGGGGGGCAGATGGAGAACGGTACTTGATGTTACATGGCCTATTTACAATTTACAGAAGTGGGACTCCTAGTATTCTCCTCAACCTTTTCTTCTGAAATTGCTTTTAAAAGGTTGTTTTGCAATAACAACCATCATGCCACCCTTGAGTCTTCTCTACTTTATTCTTGGAGAACATGAACAACACTCCCTTTCTAAACACAATGGCAACCCACCCACTCTTTTGCTTTTATAGATTCTGTGCAAATTGAACTTAAATAGAAGTCATTTCACTGATGCTGATCATCTTTGTGATGGCAAGAACATAAGCATATTATCCAATTCAATCTGCATGTCTGGAAGAGCACCGAGTATTTTCAAACCCAAGAGGCTCAGCTGACCTCTATTGTTATAGGCACAACCTTGTACTGCAATATTTCTCCTGCTCAGCCACAGAATTACCACCATAGCCTCTGGATAGAAGGCAAATGAGGAGCAGAGGCTTTCATACTTGGATTAATCATATGATAGGTAATTGTCCTACCCAATTTGTGCAAAAAAACATGTCAAGGTCACATTATCCTACAAAGTCACATTATGAAAGTTAAGGAATAGATTTTTATTAAGGAGAGGGAAAACTCACAAGGGCAGGATTAGTGAAACAGAAATGCATATCATATGTTGGTCTTCCAATATTCCGTTGAAAGGTATGTGGGGTCAATGAAGCAGGCATGCTGTGTGTCTCCTGAATCTCACCTGCAGTGAAGAGTAGAGCTAGCTAGCTGACAGTCTCCTCTTTGGGGGCTTCTGGAATCCACCATAGGTAGGCCACACTCTCCTCCAGCAGTTCCCATGCAATTATTTTTTTTTATTGGTTGTTCACAACATTACAAAGCTCTTGACATATCATATTTCATACATTAGATTGAAGTGGGTTATGAACTCCCAATTTTACCCCAAATGCAGATTGTAGAATCACATCAGTTACACATCCACAATTTTACATAATGCCCTATTAGTAATTGTTGTATTCTGCTACCTTTTTGAGCATCACCTAGATACAAGAGCCTGATCATTTTTGCCCAGTGCAGAACTCCTCTATGACCACTCTTGTGCTGGCCCTCCTGAGTGGATTTGCCAAAACCATTTCAGAACTATAACCAGAGTCTGGGATTCTTCTTTCCAAACCTATCTTCCTTTCTCCTCTCTTGACACAGATGTCAGATCCGTGATGAGGTTTGAAATGCATTCACTGTTTCTCCTGACTCCTCTCCCCTTATCTTTCACAGACATTCTCTCCAGTGAATTTCTTGCACCTACAACTAGCTGGGTCTTGGTTTTGCTTTTCAGAGAACCTAGACATATCTGTTAGACATAGTGTGGCCTTTGTTCCAGAGGAAGTAGCATTTCCACCTTTGGTCAGTGATACACTGCTGACATTGCAGTTACCCCAAGCTCCACTGGCTGAGCAAGTTTCTTCCCCTCTTGACTTTGGCATAACCAGGTAACTTGCCTTGACATTATATGTTAGACTATTGCTATGGTGAGAGCAAAGGGAATGAGCAATGCTTATTGCTAAGTAGTCTGGATGTGTGATGCCAACTGTTTTTAAGAGTTGTCTGCAAGAGCAACTGCTTTGATTCTGTGGGGAAATGACTCTTGAGGTGATGAAAAGCCTTAATTCTATATGAAACAGATCTCAGAGGTAGCTCCTTCCACTGAGAGAAAGGGGGTCCTGATCCTGGTGGCTCATTGCCCAGGTAACCCAGGGTGACTCCCAGGGCTATTTGGAGATACTTCTTCTCATTATACAGCACACAAACAGCATTGCTCATATTATTTGTACACTATGGTAGTTCTTCAGGGCAGGAGTTAATTAGGTAGTCATGGATCCTATAACTCTTAATAATTCAGAGCAGAGTTATATATGCATTCATTGCTCTTAGAAAATTCTAATTTAAAAAATACTTCCAACTGCATACTATTTGCATACCACTCTTGAAATTCCAATTCACAACCAAATTTTGCTAGCAAATCACAAAACTATTAGGTTTTGCAAAGATTTCCCCTTTAAACACCATTTCAACCCCTTCCTACCCCTAACACCATATACTCACCTTTTTCTTGTCCAGTTATTTTATGTGAATATATATTAGCCTAATTCCTTGGTTTTGATTTATTCCCAAGGAGCAGAGTGGAGTTTCCATATTCACACACATTTGACTTCGGTATAAATAGGTGAAGAAATCAAGACATAAATAAGGTAAATTAGACTAACCAAAGTTGTAGCAGCCTTTCTAGCAGGATAGTATGATACTTGGGTAGTTAATTCAGACTAGATGACTGTAAACTCAAAATCTTCCCTTCCCCTAAAGTCTGAAATCATACTGCAAACACGAGACAGAGAAATATGGTGGTGTATCAGGTGGCAGAAGATCTGATTTGACTCAGACAACATAAAAGGCACCTGAGGTTTATTTGGTCCAACACTTTCATTTACAGATGAGGACACTGAGGGGCAATCATTTCTTTTGGGCTATATTGACTAGCCATGGTCTATCAGAAATAGTACCCAGGTACTTTCTCCAGTAGCTTCTGTCCAACTCTTCCCAAAGTGGCCCTTATTTCCTCAGAAATTGATGGCAAGCTTAATATGAGTTGTCAAAGACCACTATCTGTGGCTCTATTATATTTTTTACCATTGAACTTGCCCTCTTCTGTCTAACGGTCCTTCTCCAGAGAGGTGGGGAAAGCAAGATATATAAAGTTGAAGAAGGGCATTGAAAATCTTCAGTCTCAATAAGCAAGAATTGGTAGTGGCATGTGCCTTTCTCCCATTCGTCGACTCGGTTCCTCTGCAGTTACTCTTTGTGGTCATTGGCATCATTGGCCCGCACATTACATTCCTTCTGGAATCCATATGCTTGTCACATGGGCAGCTTTGTTTCCTAAGATTAGCTCAACTGGAACTACTTTTCTCCAAATAGTCCTCTCTATTTGGATCTGAATTCAGTTTGCCACAAGAAAAACTTGCAAGCTTAGGCAGAGGGAAGGAAGACATCCACCTTATGCTCTGACAGTGGGTATATGATCGAGCAGCTCATTCACCTTCCTACTCACCTGCTGGGCACCCTCCAGCTCCTGCTGCAAATCCTCCTTCACCTACACCTGCTCTTGAGCAGCTGCCCACACACACCAGCCAGGGTACCAGGTACTCCTGCAAATCACTCAATTCTTTATATTTGGAGACAATTAGAGATTGATGTGGGTTCAAGTTAGTCCTTACTCTTACCCACATTGTGTCTAACTTCGCTTTGCAAATCCTTTCACTGAGTATCATAGCCCCCACTTTTTTGATATAGAGGCTCCTTAACAACTTCATAATTGAATAATGGATATCTTACTCTATGTCTCTCACATTAGTTCTGCTTGTCTAATCACACTCCAGGTGATACACTGCTGACGTTGCAGTTACCCCAAGCTCCACTGGCTGAGCAAGTTTCTTCCCCTCCTGACTTTGGCATGACCAGGTAACTTGCCTTGACATGACACAAGCCCAGTGGGGTGTTTCCCTCTTCCAGCTCTGCCATCACCATGATAAGAGCATACCCTAGCTAACTCCTACTCCCAGGAAGAAGGTGGGATGTGTGGAGCATAATCATCCTGGCCACCATGGTCAGAGGAAAAACTTTCGAGCCAACCTGGGACTCAACAGGGCAAAGTCAAACTGCCATTCCTGCCCAGCCTAGATCTGCTGAACACCAGCTTACCTATGCATGAGCAAAAAATACTCATTTTATGAAAGCCACTGACTTTCAGGGTGCTTTGTTATGTGGCAATAGCTAACTGATATACTATGACAATACTTTTAGATTGGAAAACAGAAGCTAAACATCTCTCTTTTGCCAAAGACATAATGTTTGTGGTTTTGGATAACTTCAAACTATTCTTCATTTAAAAATCACCCTCCTTCCATTTTATTTTTTTAATTACATGATAAGCACACAAACATTGAAGTTTGGAGTTTAATTTTAGCTCAAATACTTATGACTTGTGTGAGAACCTATTTAATCTCTATAAATCTCAGTTTCCTCATGTTTACAATTGGGATAAGGTGTTACCCAACTGATTGGAATGAGGATAAGATGAGGTTAGGTTTAACATAGTAACTATATACATAGTGTATGCTCAGTCTTTAGTTATGTGTGTGTGTGTGTGTGTGTGTGTGTGTCTGTGCGCATGCTTGTGTGCGTGTTGGTGCTTGCACATGTGCTGAATCTTCTGCCTTCAAGAGTTCATGTAATATTCTGGTCACCACCTCTTGGGTGCAGAATCTCCACGTAGCAGGGTTGTGCGGCAAGCATCTGTAATGACCCCAGGGGACATGAGATGAGCCAGACTCAGACTGTGCTCTCAAAGATTCCATCATCTTTACTATATTTCAGCCACTTCCTGGTTAACTAAATCATTTCTGAAAGGCAATATTTCTATCCAGAGATGGAAATAAGACTAGAGTAGCCAACGAGAAGCATTTCATGAGGTGACCTGAAAATGTGCGGTGATTTCAGGAGGCTGTATGTTCCGTGCAGTTAAACTGCTGTCATCATCATCATCTCTATTTTATTTCAACCCTTTCAACTATTAAGTGGAATAATTATAGTATTTACATTCTAATTTGTATCTTCTGTTTTTACCCTCATTTTTCTCTTGAATGTATTATCTATAAAAACAACTGAATGCTCATTTTATTTTTCTTTCTGAAAGCTACTGCATTAATTTTGTAATTCGTAAAATGAGATTAATTATTTTTTGTACTGACCTCGTTTGAGACTAATAATAACAGCAAACATTTATAATACGCTTGTTCTATGCTAACTATTGTCTTGAGCATATGATACAAATTCATTCAGTGAATATGATAACTCCATGAGGTAGGATTTTATAAATATTCCCATTTTGTGGATGAGGTAAATGGAAGCAGAGAGATTAAGTCACCTTTCCAAAGTCACACTTAGTCTACAGCATGGGCAGGATTCAATTTGACCCTAGATTCTGGGCTCTTCAACTCCAAACTCTATCACTTCTTCCATCTGATTCATTAAGCAAGAAGTCTGTATATTGCACATGTTTGTGCTTAATACAGATCCTCCCGAAGCATTCCTCAAAATCGTTTCTTTATTCTTCTGAACCCTTAGCGTTGAATGATGCTGTCATCTTTAAGCATCATTTCTGTTTAATAAATGTCCTTTTTTATTGACAGGAATTTCATTAACTTGATCGCCTCTTGGGCCTGACAGAAATGATTATCGCATTCAGGAAATTGGAGAGAAAATGGGTTATTACTTTGGAGGTACAGGGAGCATGGGGACAGGGGAGGGACACAGGAAAGGCTGAGAGAGAGAGACAAGCGCATTAAGAGCGGGAGAAGGAAGCCAGGGCCTGAAGAGTCGTGGTTCATGCAGGTTTCCCTCCCTGTTGGCAGGCAATTACCAGAAGGCTCCGCAGCGATTGCTAAGCAGAGGATGTGAAGGTCCCATGGGGCCCTGCGGGTTTTTCCCATGACCACCCTATGAAAAAGCAGTGAGAGAAGAGAGCAGCAGCAGAATGGCAGCAGCTGGGGACGGAGGCGACATGTAGGAATGTGTCTTGAATTGTTTAACGGGAGGCTCCTGGAAACCCTCCACTCTGCTTATTCCTGGGGAGCCCCATAGAAAGAGAAAATGAAAAGCATCCTTCAAACAAGCCCAGAAAGGAAGCCGAGTGGCAGGAGTTGAAAGGCCGCGTCATCATTCTCAGGTCCCTGTGGACAGGTGCGTGGCCTCCAAAGCAGAGCATCCCTCCTTAATCACTTGGTGACTTTCCCTGAAACTATGTGCTGACACAGGTCTCTCTAGCTGGAAAAGACTATTTCACTTATTGAGGCCGCAGGGGCCAGCCTCATTTCTGCCCTATCACTTGAAACAATTCTTATTTCCCTTCCGACTTTTGCCTAACTGCCCCTCCCCTGGCACTCCTGATACCTTCATGCTACAGGTAGTTGAGGCAGCCACGTGGCTCAGCAGTGACCTCTCAGTGTTTACAGGTGTAGAATACGACGGCTTCCCAACGAACCTTTCTACATATTCCTCCACCTCATTTTCCATCTCTTACAGGCTCAGCAGCCAGACGGGTCTTTCTAAAAACATGAATAAAAATATATTGCCTATTATCCTTGCAGAAAACCTGTTGAGTTACAGAGAAAAGTAATTTGCATGGCCTACAAGGAGGCATCAAGCACATGCTCTTTGTGTGCATGTGCTTTTTCACTCTCATTATTGACTGGTCTCCACTTTGTTCTCTATCACATGGCCACCCTGGCCTCTCTCTGTCTTCAGGACACTGTATACTGTGCTTCCAAGAACCTTTGTACATGCTTCATCATTAGCCTAGAGCCTGTTCCTCTTACTGGTTAACTCTTGCTTATCCTTTAGGTCTCGGAACTGGATAGTTTCTATTTCCCCTTCAGATCTGCTCTTAACCTCCATCTCCCTACTCTCTGCTCCACACGACGAATCAATATGAACCACATTAATGGTCTCCTTTGGTCTCCAGTTCTGGAAAGATATTGAAAGGAGAGAAGAGAAGTGAGTCGGGGCATTTCTTTTCCTGGATCCCTCTTCATGAAGATCAATGCTTCACAACTGTCTAGTATGCTGTATTGATCAACCATTGCCAAGTAACAACCACAAAGTCTCCAGGGCATAGAACAATCAGCATCCATTTCTCAAGTGCCTTTGAGGGGCGTGGCAGGGCTGTGGGCTTGCAGTGCTGATCCAGCCTGTACTCACCTGGCAGAAAGGAAGTGACCTGATCACGTGGGCAGTTTTGAAGATTTAACTATCTTTCCTTCTATGTTGCTATTTTTGTGTTTGTTTTGCTCATCTTTACATTCCCATCACCTAGCAAACTGCCTAATACATTGTAAATGATCAGTAAATATTTAATAATGAATGGATATAACAAGGAAAATGCAGCAGATGCAGCTCAATGCCCTAAAGCAGACCAGGACAATGGGACTATCAGAAGGCTGGTCTGTTCTTCTGATGGAAGAAGTTTGAAGGACATTTCCTCCAAAGGCAGAGGTGACTGTGAAGCGTCACTACATGAAAATGGAAATTTCTTACTGAAAGTGGCCCAACTGATTGTGTCCAAAATAGCCTTCACATCATCAAAGTCTGCTCCAGACAGTGGTAACCAAGGCTTTGAAGATGCCTGAAATGTCTTATATCAACTTATGAGTAGATTCTCATTAATTAAATGGGAAGTAGAATTTCGAGTGATATAAAATTGGAGACTTCTTATATCTTTGAACTCTTTGAGCCCATGTCCTCTATGAAATGGGATAATATTGTCTGCCTTAGTTATTTCTGTGAAAATGAAAAGAAATATGTGAATGAGTTTCACACACAAAAAAAATTTAGATACCACATGTCACGCACATCCTTGGTTATTTTGGTGGTGGTGGTTTCAGCAGTGTTGGTTGTCATTCACAGCTGTGACTGAGGACAAACTGAAATAAAATATTTCCTTGTTCTTCTTGCATAAGACTCTTTATATGAGATAAATACTTCATGCATGAAGTGGATGGAGGAAAATATTGAGGTGGTTTGGATGAGCACAAACTTGTGCCCTGTAATCCTTCCACCTGAGATGTTCCCCAGGGTTGATAGAAGAGTGGTATCTAGGAAATGAGAAGGAGAAGACTGCAAGCAAGAGCCCTCAGTCAATTCAGGATGCTTGAACCAGGAGAGGTAGTGTGGCCCATCGGTTAGGATCAGACTGCTGTGTACAACAGATTCAGGTTTGAATCCCAGCTCTACAGCTTTCTGGCCCTATAATCTAGACAGTGTGCCTAACCTGATCAAGTCTCATCTATGAAACAGGGCCCAATTATAATCCTCTTGTAGGTCTGTGGTATTAATTTAGAAAATATATATGGTTCTGGGCATATAGTAAATCCTTTAGCATACTCAGGCTATTATTATGCTTAAAAGAAGAGTTCAGGGAAATTGAGGACTGCAAACAAAGCAGAATAGATTCAAAATTTTCATCCACCCTCCTAACCTCCTTGCCCATGCAGTGAAATATGGCTTCATACAGAATTCACCAAATGGACCTTGATCTTCATGGATAGAACTTTAATAATTGCCAGCAAGACTGACAGCAGAGGTCCTTTTAATCATATCTTTAGCAAGATTCCTAAGACTGGAGAGTCTCTGAGTTGGATTTGCTTTTCCACATGGTCATTTTGGGCACCCTTAGTCCAAGTGCCAGGACCCAGTAAGCTGCCCATCACCACTTTACATGGAACAGAAATGGGCCCTCTTTCCCAGAGCACTTTCCCTTTCAGGCAAAATCATCAGCTTCTAGTCTTCATTAACTGTCCAATCAATGCAACTTTCCATTGTGCTAAGCAGTAGCTATAAATATCTGCCATAAACCTTCAGCAATGATAAGGAGAAACAAGTCAAAACTGAGAAGCAAGGAAAAAAAATAATCCCTGCACAGTTCATATGATAGTTTATCAGTGATCTGGTGGAATTCAAGCGGGTGCAGCCATTTGGGGATTCTTTTTTGGTTTCCTATTTCTACTAACAAATTTAATGGTTTTGAACAACATATATTTATTCAGTTACCATTCTTCACTTAAAAGTTTCAAATGAGACTTGGGAGGCTAAAATCAAGGGATCAGCAGAATGGGATCCTCCGGAGGCTTTAGGGAGAACGTGTTCTCTGTCTCTTCCAGCTTCTGGTGGCTGCTGGCACTACTTGCCTTATGATCATATTGCTCCAGTCTCTATGACCACATTGCCTCCTCCTCTTCTACAGTGAGAACTCTATCTGCCTCCCTCTTATACAGACATTTTTGTTCGACTGAATGTTTACCAGGCTTCTCCAAAATAATGTCCCATCTCAAAATCCTTTGCCTATCTGCAAAAAGGTCCTTTTACCACATAAAGGAATATCCATAAGTTCTTTCTGGGGGTTAAGATGTGAACATGCTGTTCATTTACCAAGGAGGAAAGACGCGCAGCAGCCTCCAAGATAATCAAAAAACTCTCTCTCCCTCTCATCTCTCTCCCTCTTTCCCTCTCTCTCCTCTCTCAAACACATGTGCGCGCACATGCACACAGACACACACACACACACAGACACACACACACACACACACAGACACACACACACACACATACAGCCCTGAACTATTAGCAATCATGGCTGGTGTTTAGTTATTTTTGTCCAAAAGGAATTATAAACACTCTAGCTCTCTCTGCAGAGGAGTCACTGTCACCACATCCGCCTCACAGGATCACTTACTGTATGAAACACTGGCACACATCCCCTTCTGCTTCCTGGCAGTTACTCCACTCCCCTTTATATTCTAAGAAGAACAGCTCCCACCTCCTCACTCCTGCCACCTCTCCAAAAAGGTGGAACTCAACCATGTCAAGTCATTACTTTTCCTTTAGACAGATGCCACATCGATTCTCTCTGCTGCCCACCACTGCCCATCTGCTTTGATTATGAATGCTCAGGGACAATCGGTCCAAATCTGTTGCTCTGTTATATCCATTTAGCCATAGCATAATAAGAGGAAGGAGAAAGCACACAACCTCCCGCTGGAAACTTTTCAAACGATTTGAAATAGCTCCCTGGGATCAGTTGAACCCAAAGAGGTGATTGGCACAAAGAGGCACTGAAGAGCCAAAGGAGAGGGGAAATTGCCCAATATATGCAGGCTGTGTAAATGCGTCCCCGAGTGTACCTGGAAAGAAACAGAAATGACAGAAGGAAAGCACAACTTGCCTCCAGGAAAACAAGACTCTGTGTAAACAACAGAGTCTCCTTGTATGCATATTCAACATACATGATTACAAATTTAAAGCAAATGTAAGAGAGAAAAACATATTTAAAGGTGTGGGAATTTCTGCCATTCTGTGACTTAGGGTGGGTTCCCACTAAGCAGACCCTGAGACAAGGATTAGAGGAAAGTGATCCCAAGAAGCTTTGGTTTGGTGATGGGAAAGGGAGATGAAGAAAAGGAAACTCATATATTAGAATGCATTAAGCTGCAGAAGATTGCTGTGAGGGCAGGGGGGCTGAATCCTGTTGGAATTCTCTGGGAGACTGTATATATATAAAAAAAAATTTTTCAAAGTGTCCCATTCAAAGGAGTGGAGGAAGTTGGAGTATCTGTTTTCCAAGAACTGTGCATAATTGGTAGAGGCTTGCCCCTGAGGGCATGAACTCCCTGGCACTTCTAGCCTATCCCAGCACACGCTGAGCTTGCTCCTGCCATCAGAGGAGGCCCTCAGGCTGTGAGTCACAGGTGTTTGTAGAAAAAAAATGATCCTTGCATGTAGGAAATGTGAGCGCTGGGGGGATACAGGCAATACACAGACAGTGGCTGTGCCAAAATTGAGGAGAGACGGAGGGAGTGAATCACCTACTTTGTCATGCTCCCTTCCCATGGGGCTCATCACATGAACATAAGGACCTGCTGCATCCTCCTCCTGTTTAGATAGTAATTTCCATAAATGCAAAACACATACTTTATCTGCTGCTCAGCTGAACAAACAGCAAACTGTCCCAACACTCAGCACAGAGTGAAACCTTTCATCCCCCAATATTTAAAAAGCTCTTGGCTGCTTCAGTAGCCCTGTGGCAATAAATTTGGTCAAAGGAAGAGTAGAGCTAGATCAGAGGTGGTAGTGGGTGAAAGGAAATTTTCGTCGTGGTTTGAAATGGACTCCTAAAGATATTCCGCCTGAATTGTGTTACTCTGTAGAACAATAGAAAAGGCATAGTTTTAAAGTAAGACAGAATCTCAGCACTAATATTAATAGCTATATAACACCCATGGTGACTTTGTCTTTTTACATAAGTTTTCATCTTCTTGGATTCTTATCTTACAAGGTGGTGAGAATTATACAAACCAGAGTACAATCAGAGTTAGCAATCCTGACATACTGTAGACCCTCAATGAACTTCAATTCTTGCCTTCAAAAGTGGGATTTAATGTTAGGTAAACTAATGTTATCAATTTGTTTTTTAGTGCCCTAAAAGTCTAAGGCAGATCTGGTTTCTGTACTTGGCCTATGGCCTTCAAGTGCTCCCATGTGGAATTGGTCAATCTTGACATTTCCCTTGCCCCGTGCAACATTCCCTCCACCCAGCACTGGATTCTGGACTATGAGGCTTTCTTAATCCAGGGAGCAATTAATTGAAAGGAGGGTTGCTTTTCATCTGCTATGACTAAAACCTTCTTAAGGAGCTTGATGCAAAACCATCCATACAAGCAGGTCTGTGGAACAGTCTGAACAGTGGCTAGACACTTGGGAAAACTACTCGATTTTCCTCATTCTCTTTGACCAGTCTCTGTGGAATCTCCCTTCCTATTGCTTAGCTTGGACAGCTTTTACACTTCTCAACTGTTCAGCAACTTTTAAGAGTCCAGATTGTTTGAAAACTTCAATCATATATTTTATTTAGCAGTAAAGATGTGGACGTAGATAGAATATGGTGAGAGAAGAGCAACTGCAGCACAGCTCTCTGAGACCCAGGCCCCTGTCCTGTCTTCTGGGTGGTTGTTGCTGTGGGTTTTTAGTTTGGATATTTTCAGAGGGGAGTAGTTTGTTTGGTTTGGTTGTGTTGGTTGATGGGTTTACTTGTGTGTTTGCTTCGCACAGCATCAAGAGGAACCATGGTGGACAAGCGAAAGAATGACAAAGGGCTGGATCAGTGTGGCCGAGTCAAAGGAACACAGTTTCCATCTGAAGCCTATAAAGATGGTATGGCATTGAAAATGAGCCACCCTAAATCTTTTCTCATGCCCTAATTTTTTTTTTTTGTACCAGGGATTGAACTCGGGGCACTTGACCACTGAGCCACATCCTCAGCCCTATTTTGTATTTTATTAAGAGACAGGGTCTCCCTGAGTTGCTTAGCACCTGGCTGCTGCTGAGGCTGGCTTTCAACTCATGATCCTCCTGCCTCAGCCTCCTGAGCCACTGGGATTACAGGCATGCATTACTGTGCCCCACTCAAAGCCTAGATTTTAATTGCCTGCATAACATCAATTTAAATGCTTTATAGGAACTAAGGCAAATAGAAAACTAAATCCCTTGACTTCCCATTAGCCATGCTTCTCATCTTGATTAATCCATTTTTGTCACCAGCCCTGGAACTGCATTACAACAGCTATAAACCATTGGATCATTAACTTATTTCTCATAATATGTCCCTTTTCATAATGTCAGTTCCCATGCCACCTGCTAATAAGGTCTTCATACATGGCTGACATTCCTTTTGGATAGGTAGCAGAAAACAACTCAGCCATACCCACTGTGGAGAACTCATTCTTCTCTGTCATTCTCAGCTGCAGTGGAGATGCAGGGCATTCTGTAAAATTTTAAAACGTCTTCTCTCTCCACACTGAAACGTCTCTGTCAGTCTCCTCTCCACCTGCTCAAAATGACAGGGCAGCAGAATCAGCAAATACACTACAGACAGAAATCCAACTGTGCATCTTCCTCATAGAGCACCCTGCAGAGGAGCAAAGACAACAACCACTCTCCTGCTAGGCCAGTGACTTGTGGTGTCTCTCTTCAGACCCTGCTCCAGATTTCCACTTATATGGAATTGGTGAGAAAACAGAAGGTAGAGAGAATGGTTGAGGGCAATAGTTGGTCATTGCAAATATTATTCTTTAAATTCACACACAATATAATTCAGTTTTTCAGGTAGTGTATGGTCTGATTAGCTTTGACCAATTATCACCATTACCACACTGCACAGAAAATTCCATCGCCTCCAAAACTCCTCTGTGTTTTCCTTTCATATTCAAACCTGCCTCCACTGAATTGCTAGCAACTACTAATTTGTTCTCGGATCCTATAGTTTTGTCTACTTCAGAATGACATAGAAATAGGATTGAATGCTGTCTTTTGAGACAGGTTTCTACAACTATCAGAATATGTTTAAGGTTCATCTCAATTATTGCTTCCATCAATAGTTTGTTCTTTTCTATTGCTGGGTGGTACTCTATTTTATGTTTCTGAGACAGTTTGCTTGTCCATTCACTAGCTGAAAGACATTTGAGTTTCTAATATTGGGCAACTAGGAGTTAAACTGATATGATCATGATTATAAGCCTTGGGAGAAAACACATGTAACCGTAAATCTGGATAATCTATTACTAAGTTATATGGCAAGTAGAAATATAACTTCACAAATGGAGGGGTTTGCTTAGGTATTTTCATATGTGCACATAGAAAAATCATGTGAGATTCATTTTACTGTCTTTCTTATTCCCATCTCCCCTCCCTCCCGAAAGGGGAGATTCAGTAGATTGTCTAATCTACTGAACTTCTTCTCACCCACAAGAATGAGGTCCTAATTAGAATAAGATATATCCTATGCTTGTATAATTTTATCAAAATGGAGTCTACTGTCATGTATAATTAAGAAGAATCAATTAAAAAAATTTTAAAAAAATGTTAATCAGATCTGAAAAATTTCTGCACAGCATATCTAAACTACTGTTTGATTAAAACCTTGGTGCAATTGATGCATAAAATTAACCATCACAGAGGGAAAAACAGAATATAATAACCTATGAATGTTATATTTGAAATTTTATCAAGTTCCCTGAAAAAGAATGGGTAATGCCTAGTAGGGTAACCAAGTTGAGGAACATTAAAAAGGTCAAAGAAGTCCTCCATGAGGGACTACTACTTGATGTGAGACAAAGACTGAGAAACCAGGTCAGCCAGTTGCTAAGAGGTATCAGAAATATGGTTGGAAATCAGAGAGGATATTTACATGCCGTTGAGGCTTTTATATGGCCATGGTAAGAAATTATGGTTTCAAGTGCAAAAGGAAATGTAATAGATCACATTTATGTGGAGGAGTGACATTATCTATCTATCTATCTATCTATCTATCTATATATATATATACACACACACACACACACATATATATACATATATATATATATATTCATATATATTTTTTAAGATCTTTTTTGGTTTTCAATGGACCTCTATTTAATTTATATGTGGTGCTGAGGATCAAACCCAGTACCTCACACATGTTAGGAAAGTGTTCTACCACTCTGCCACCACCCCAGCCCATATATATAAATATATTATATATATATATATATATTTTTTTTTTAAGTGGTGGGGTCTCACTTTTTTCCCCATGCTGGCCCCAAACTCCATACAACAGCTGAACTCAAGCAATGTTTCTGCCTCAACATCCCAAACAGCTTCAACTACAGTCAGGAGCCATTCTGCCCAACTATGATTTATGCTTTTAAAAGGTTACTTTTTAAAAATTTATTTATTTTAATTAGGTATATATGACAGCAGAATGAATTTCAATTCATTGTACACAACTGCAACACAACTTTTTACAAAAGTTTACTTTTTCTGCTGTGTAGAATTATGGGTTGTTAAATTGGAGACTGAGAAGCAATTTAAGAATACAGGTGGATGGGGTACGGTACCCAGAAGCAGACCAGTGTATGCCTTGTTTTATACCCAAGGGACTTAAAATCAGCATACTATAGGATGCAGCCACATCAATGTTTATAGCAGCTCAGTTCACAATAGCTAGACTATGGAACCAACCTAGGAGTCCCTCAATAGATGAATGGATTAAGAAAATATAGTATATATACTAAATGAAATATTACTCAGTTTTAAAGAAGAGTGAAATTATGGCATTTGCCAATAAATGATTTGAGTTGGAGAATATCATGCTAAGCAAAATAAGCCAAGCTCATAAAACCAAAGACCAAATGTTTTCTCTAATATGCGGAAGCTAATTCACAATAAGGTGGGGGAAACTAGGGAAGAATATCATTACCTTAGATTAGGTAGAGGGAAGTGATGGGAGGGAAGGGGAGGGGATGTGGGGATAGGAAATATAGTAGAATGAAACAGACGTTATTACTGTATGTATGTATGTGACTACATGACCAATATGATTCTGCAACATGTACACTCAGAAAAAATGAGAAATTATAGCCCATATATGCGTGATTTATCAAAGTGCATAAATGCATTCTACTGTCATGTATAACTAATTAAAACAAATTTAAAAATAAAATAAAATAAAAAATGCAAGAGGAAGAAATTTATATAGGCAGAAAATATTTCCATGTGACTGATGATGGTATTTGATAGGCAAAAAGCAAGAAAACTGGATAATATTCTACACATTTTAGAAGTAAGATAATTCCAGATAAATATTTTAAGTCTTTTTCATTTATCATAAAAATTCATGTGTAAGCTGTTTTTACAAAAACAGTTGTAGTATGAATCTATGTGTGTGTATATGTGTGTGTGTGTGTGTGTGTGTGTGTGTGTGTGTGTCACATCCATTAGGAATAAAACACATAATACCAAAATAGTCCATTCGAATTTTTTTTTTGAATTGTACTTATTCTAAAATTTTATTTAGAATTTTCCTATGACACTTTATTTTCTATTTCCTAAAACACATGTAACCGTAAATCTGGATAATCTATTACTAAAATCTTGTGGATTTTGTGTAAATCTGAATGTTTTGTAAATGTATAAAGTATATTATTTAAAAGGGAGGGAAAACATTTTACTTCACAAGAAACTTCCTGCTTCCTAAAGCAACCATTCCACTTTATTTTCACAAATAATGTATAAGAATTTAAGCTGTTTAGCTTATTGGATAGAATTTGATACTCAATATTGAGTTCATCGTTTTTTTGAAAGTAATTGATGACTATAGTAATATTTCAAAGTGATTTTAATTTTCATTTTTTAATAACTAATGATGCTAAAGATTTTATTATATGTTCCTTAGCCATAATCTATCTATCTATCTATCTATCTATCTATCTATATATATATATATATATATATATATATTTGGCAAAATAATGGGACTGCTGACTACTTTAAAACTGAGTTGTTCTTTAATTATTGTTGAGTTTTGAGAATTTTTTTATATATTCCAAATACAAGTTCCTTGCAGAGATATGTGATTTACAAATACTGTCTTCTAGCTATAACTTTAATTTTTCTTCCTTTCAAGTATTTTTAATAAAACAAAATATTTCAATTTTTAATGAAGTCCGGCTTATTTTATGGATTCTGCTTTAGTGTTGCATCTAAAACCTCTTGGCTGAATTCAAAAATCACAAATATTTTGTTATTTTTTTCCTGAGAACTTCATAGCGTTATACCTTATGTTTAGAACTACGATCCATTTTGAGTTAATTTTGTACAAAAACACATACGTTGGGTTCACGCCCCCACCCCACGCCAATATATAGATGTTCAGTTGGTAGACCGCCATTTGTTGGAAAGATTAGCTTTTCTTCATTTAATTACCTCCACCTTTGTAGAAGTCAGTTGGCAAAATTTGTGTGAGTCGATTTCTGGACCCTCTTTCAATTCTACTGATCTATGTGTGTCTTTTCACAAATAACCACATTGTCTTGATTTCTTTCACATTATAATATATATTAAAACTAGGTATTGCAATTCTTCCAAGTTTATTCTTTTCCAAAATTCTTTTAGCTATTCCTGTTCCTTTTTTTGTCATATAAACTTAAAATTACTGATCAATATCTAGACTTCATACAAAAGCCTCAAAGCTTAACAATAAATAAACCATCCAGCCTGAAAATAGGCAGAAAACATGAAGAACTATTTTTCAAAGAGATATTCACATAAATAATAAACACATGAAAAGATGGCCAACATGTTTCCATTCAGCTGGTTCTTCTTTGATTTCTTCCAATGGTGTATTGTAGCTTTCATCATTTAGATTCTGCAAAAATTAACTTACCTAATACATTTAATTTTCATTTCTAATTGTTATCCACTAGAATATTGAAATATATTTACAAATTGTGTGTTGACCCCATATTTTATGAACTTATTAAAATGCATATACTAGCTTTAGACACTTTTTTTAAAGATTCCTTGGATAGCCTGTGTAGATTATCATGTCAACTATGAAAAGAGTTTTATTTCAGCCATTTCAATTATGTCTAGTATTGCTTTTACCTGCTCTGTAGTACTGCCTAGGGCTTCCAGTATGATGGTGAATAGGAATTCCAAGAGCAGAGATCCTTGCTTTGCACCTGATCATAAGAGAATGGCATTCAGAATTTTACCATTAGGTATATGTTTCCTATTAAACTTTTCCTTATGCCCTTTATCAGATTAAAGAAATCCACTTCTGTTCTTAGCCTGCTGAAATGTTATTATGAATGGATGTTGAATTTTTACAAGTGCTTTTTCTGAATGTATTGATATGTTTAAATGATTTTTCTTCAATAGTCTGTTAATAGAGTGTATTCTATTGATTAATTTTTCTAATGTTAAATTATGGTTACAAGCTTGGAATAAATCCTACTTAATCAAGACTTATTTTGTTATATAATATTGGATTTTCTTTGCTAAAATTTTATTGAAGATTATCACATCTATATTCATGTGGGGGTACTGGTCTGTAATGCATTTATTTATTTTGGCATCAGGTAATACTTCTCTCAGAAAATGTTCTATTCTAGTTTCTGGAAGAAATTTTGTAGAAATTATATTACTTCTTCTTCAAATATCTTGGAGAATTTTCCAGCAAAAATATTTGCATAAGAATTTTTATTTGTCAGAAGTTTTTTAATAAAACAAAAATCAAAAAAAAAAAAACAGGGGCCGAATGTTTTCTCTTATATGTGGTGCTAATCCATATGGAGGGGACATGAGATGAGTGGAGGAACTTTGGATGTGGCAAAGGGGCCGGGGGAGGGGGCCACGGTGTAGGAAAGACAGTGGAATGAGATGGACATCATTACCCTAGATACACATATGATTGCATGAATGGTGGGACTCTACTTTATGCACAACTAGAGAAGTGAAAAATTCTGTTCCATTTGTGGACAATGAATCGAACAGCTTTCTACTGTCATATATAACTGATTAGAACTAACAAATAAATTCTAAAAAAGAAATAGCTTTCCTATGTTCATATATGAATGCACGATCAGTGTAACTCCATATCATGATCAACCACAGAATGGGATCCTAATTAGAATAGGTTATATAGTCCATGTATGTATAAATGTACTCTACTATCATGAATATCTAAAAAGAACAAATAAAAATAATATTTAAGAAAAGATAGTTTCTGAATTAACCAGTTTCAGGGCACGTTTTGCCATTTACTTAGGTATTTGGTGTAATGTCATTAATTGGTTGGGTGTTCTTCATGCGATTCTGGGTGTTTCACCATTCTTTCCATTAAACTCACACTTTGATTTAAAAGAAAAAATAGTGAATGGTGGTGATGAAGTAGAGAAAGGGGAACTCTCATACACTGTTGGTTGAAATGCAAATTAGTACAACTACTATGAAAAATACCATAGAGATTACTTTAAAGAAAAAATTAGAAACAGGACTACCATATGATCCAGCAAGTGCACTCCTGGGTATGTATGATTCCTGGGGATGAACCAGGATTTATGTCAATTCATACACAGAATCTTTGGATGTTCAAGTCACTTATAAAAATTATATAATAGTTTTATATAACCTATATACATTCTCCTGTAATTTTAAATTGTCTCTAGATTACTTACAACACCTAATACCATGTAAATGATACATAAATAATTATCCCATATTTTTTTCGAGAATAATATATATGTTCAGTACAGATGAATTTTTTGAATATTTTGTATTTGCAGTTGGTTGAATGTGCAAATGTGGAGATCATGGATGAAGAAGGTTTACTGTAACAACTCTATCTATCTATCTATCTATCTAGTATATTTCCCATATGTACATATGTAATATACATGTACGTATGTAATATACCAGCTTTACAAAACTACCTCTGGGGAATAATTAGCATCTTGTAAATATTTTAATGGCTTTACAAATCAGCAATAAAGCTAAACTTTTCCATTCTTTCCTTGTAGTATCATTACATACAAAAGTTAAGTGTAGGAAACCAAAGAGAGATTATGGCATAAGTCACTTTAGCACTTGGTGAATAACTAAGCTTGACTATAATGGAATAAATATCAACCCAGAATGAATGAGATGACCTAGGCAAGTA
The DNA here is from genome assembly GCF_052094955.1 of Ictidomys tridecemlineatus. NCBI lineage: Eukaryota > Metazoa > Chordata > Mammalia > Rodentia > Sciuridae > Ictidomys > Ictidomys tridecemlineatus. The sequence goes on along the minus strand of NC_135478.1, from coordinate 29,989,489 downwards.
GTGTCTATGTCTTCACATAAACCACATGTTTGAGGGTGCAGGGAAACAGATGGTGTGATTGGGCAGTTCCACTTTATATCAGGGAGAGTGATTGGACCATTTGCCCAATTATCAGTAATTATGTTGTTTGAACCCAACCCAGAAATTCATAGATAAATTTGGGCCCTGGTGAAATATCATTTTCTCTGTTTTGCTATAAAATAGTTATAAATGAAAAAGCAAGCAGAGAATTACAGTAAAAAAAGGGGGGTACTAAAATTAGATTGGTAGATGTCTACCCAAAGGTGAATGTACAAACAAATGGTGAAATATCATAGAATGTATTACTACTTAGCAATAAAAGAATAAACTGTTTGATATCTCCTATAATAATATGGATGAACCTCAAAAACACTACACTGAGCAAAAGGAACCAGACCAAAGAATGCTTACATTGTAATGCCAATATCATGGCTTTCATGAAAGGAGAACTAACCTGTGATGATAGGAAATAGATTATTGGTTTACTGAGACAGAGATTTGGGGTGGGAATCACTCAAAAGGGTACAAGGGAACTTTCTGGCATGATGTAAATAGTCTACATCACAGTTGCAGTGATGATTATATGAAGGTGTGTATTTGTCAAAATTTATTAAACTAAATGCTTAAAATAGGTGCAGTTTATTCTATATAAATTAATACCTCAATAGAGTTTATTAGAATTCTAAAAACAGGTTGGTAGCACACAAAGCAAGAATAGCTAAATAATTGTAATTATGAAGTTCCATTAAAAGGTATAGATTTTCCCCTCTGAGTGAAGATCTGGGTGGAATTGCCTACAATTGTTCTTCTCAATCTTAACTGGATAGCAAAACCACATGGAGAGCTTTTTAAAATTTAACCTTATTATGCTGTAGTGCATCCTGATCCTAGGAATTTTTTTTTAAAGTTCCCTGAGTGATTCCAGCATCTAGGTAGGATGGAGGACCACTGAGATGGTAAATCCCTTTCACCTGTCCAGGGCTCCTCTGCCAGGGGATATGACACCAAGGTCATGTTGTGTCCTGGATGACTTCTGAGGCCAGGGAAATGCTAAGATTCAGTCAGTACAGATTGACAGGCATTGGCCATTCCAGCAGGAGGTTCTGAGAGGAAAACAGAATCAGACATTCTGATTTACTTTGGCACATAATGGAACATAATTAATTATCTAGACTCAGCTGGTACTAGCAGCTTTATTATTTGAGGGAATTTCTGTTTTGCGTTATTTTACAGTACTGAAGATGGAACCCAGGGCCTCACAATATGCTAGGCAAGCACTCCACCACTGAGCTACAAATCCATTATTTGATTTCTGTTGATCTATCAGTCCTTCTGCTGAAGAACTAAATGGGGTTGGGTCTGGGAAACCATGTGTTTTTTCTCCTCAAAATGAGGGAGGACAAAGCTAGATGTACAGACGTCAAATTCAGTGTCATTCAATGTCGCCCTCTGCAGATGGAGGAAGGAGCTTATCTACAGGTGCCGGGCTCTTTATAAACATTCTCTTATTCCATTCTTTAATTTTCCTGTAGAATATCTTGTACCAAGATTAGCCCAGTTAGTGATATGGCAACTGAGGCTCAAAATCATTTATGTCACCCAACCCCTCACAGTAAGTGGCAGGGCCAGGATGTGAGAACTTACTTTCCCTAAAACCTAAGTATGCTCTTTCTACTATGCAACACTGCCTCCTATTACTATCTTGAAAACTGATAGCAATAGCAGGAATTATAACAATAATATCTGGTAAGAATCTTCTTTGTGATGGGAACACATCTGAGATTGCATCCATATCTGTATCTTTATCTAGACCTGTACCTATAACTACACAGAGATACAACAAAGAAGGCCTCTGAATCTTCAAGCCAACTCTAAGAGGAAGACATTATTATATCCTCATTAAATATGGTATAAAGAAGGTGCAGAGAGGTTAAATAATTTTCTCAAGGTCACAAAGCTACAGAAGATGGAAATTATTTATTGGCAATCCTTTTCTAACAACACCCTTCTTAACAATGCCAGCCAAGGAAAAGATAAGAGAATTTTGCTAACCTTGCTTTCAACCTCAATACTCAATACAACTAAATACAATTGTGATTTTTAAAATACCACCTCTTGCCTTCAGACTTTGCAAACTTATGATAGTTCATTTTGACTGCAGTGATTGTGGTACACGGGAAAGAACTGGTTATGGCAAACTCTGATTTGCAAGATCAATGTGAATATTATTACCCATCATCTTAGAAATCATAGATTAGGAAGCTGGAAAAACTCTTCTGACAGCTTCTGCAGCAAGAGAAGAAATGCATTGTGTCTGACATGGTAAAAGGGATGTAGAAAGTAGTGCTCAGAGCAAGGACTGTCAGCTGGAATTGACTATGGAAAAATGGAGCCTGCTTTCTTTACCAGATTTACTTCCAAAGCAGCAACCTGTGAGTCAAGGCTTCACTTTCACTGACATATGCAAGATCTTACCACACAGGGCTAATGCAAACGTGGAGATGTGAACTGGGTCCAACCCTGCCTCATATATCATCAGCACAACTGTCGGCTGAGTTTTCACCCAGAAACTTTTATTCTTAATAATGCAATCAGAACTGGAAGAGAATTGTGGCATCCATCACACCAGTAGCATTTTTACTTGAATGTATTTACATATAGACACTCATCTCAAGATTAAATATAGGCACAAATTATTCCAGTATCAATGACACATTATTTAAGTGATAACTTTGTGCAGTGCTCCAATTTAAACACTTATTAGTTACAACAAACCAAATCATTTGCACTTCATTTAAAAGGCACCTATATTCATTCAGCTTGTAAATCCATGTACCTAGAACTCTTCTCCCTTTGAGGGGCTCTTCCCTGCCAGTCTGGATCCTGGTTGAGCTAGGAATCTTCAGAAAGAGTTCTCTTGGGGGGCCTCCAGCCCAGCAGGGTACCTTCCCATTTGCCTTCTCCATGCTGGCAGACAAGGGTGGCCAGTCACATCTTCTCCTTGGGCAGCCAATGTGGTAGCACCAGAGGTCATCAGCACACAAGTTCAACCCTTGTTGGATTCTATTTACTGGGTAGAAAGGGTTTATCGAGTGTCTTTTCTCATCAGAGTGTAGACATACATGAGTTCTATTTTTTTTCATCTGTGCATTTATCCTTACTTTATCAAATCCATATTTTCTGTCTCTTAACTACATCTTGGGGTAATTCCAAACTGTTTCCTCAAGTTTCATCTATTAAGGCTCGGCTGGACTACTTTTAAATTTCAGTCTTACATTCACTCCAAAACTTTCCACATCAGCCAGCCATAGACTTGTAGCTGAATTCACAGAGTGCGGACAGGAGGGGATGTGGCACACACACCTGCCCTCCCACCCAGGAGGCTCTATTTCTTCCAAGTTCTTGGGTTGAGGAATGGAAGGAGAAGAAGCCATTACTTACATAGGCACATAATAAGACCAGTTCTTCCTGTCCTCTGTGGCTGCTTTTTCTGGCCCTCATCTCTGGCTCTCAAGACCCTAAGATCCTGTGTCAGGTCTCCTCCAAGTGCTTACAAGCACTTGGGCTCCCTAAAGCAAAGGCCAGATCCAGATCCAACTCCATCCTTCCCATACGCCCAGCCCCATGGACTCTGACCAGTTGCTTCCCACAACCTCTGCTGCTAGGATCTCCTCATCTAGCAGGCATCCTCTAGCAGAAGCCCAGCTGTGCATAACATGAATTTGATGAGGTCATCTTTGCCAAGTCAAATGGGGAGGGTGGGATATAGTCAGCTTCGCTGCTTCCCCTCTTTCCGAGTCCTTCCTCTCTTGGGCCTGCTTAGTACGAACAGGGGCCAATCAGCAAGGTCACTGCCCAAGCAGGTATCCAACCTAAGAATAAAAATCTCTTGTTGCAGAGCAGATGCCTCCAGTCTCATAAGTGTTCTTGAGGACTAAGCACCTTCCTTGCTTCAGACAGAAGAAGATAGGTCTCCTTTTTCCTCTATGTGGAAGGGAGGGAAAGCCTCTCTCTGCCCCACAGTGTTCTTCCTGCAAGATTGTCAACAACGACTATCTCCCAGTCCAACCTTCCCACTGTAGAGACAGAAAGGACAGTGAGACTGGGTGCAGAGTGGGTAGAAGAAGACTTGCATCTACCACAATTTGGGCCTGAAGTTTTCAGTTCAAATAAAAGACTCTCAATTAAATTTAAATGTATGATAAAGAATAAATTGCTTTTAGCATAAAAATGTCCAAAAATGTTGCATGGCACATATTTATTCAATGCTGAACTTTTCAGTATAAGGATGTCCATGAACTTTTTAGTATATACTTACACCAAAAATAACTTATCATATACCTAAAATTTAAATATTGGGTATCCTGTTTTTACCTTTGCTGATTTTAGCAAACCCATGAGTCCTGCTATGATCTGAATGTATGTGTCCCTCTAAAATTTGTATGTTGTAGAACCTAACACTCAATGTGATAGTATTCAGAGGTAGGGACTTTGGGGAAGTGATTAAGTCATGAGCATTCTGCCCTCTTGAATGTGTTTAGTGCTATTATAGAAGAGGTTGAAGGACTGGAGTATAGCTCAGTTGGTAGAGTGCTTGCCTTGCATGTACAGGGCTCTGGGGTTGATCCCCAGCACCAAAAAAATAAAAAATAAAAGAGGTTGAAGGAACCACCCTAGTCCTTTTTACCCTTCTGTCCCTTCTGCTATGTGTGAGCACAGCATTTTCCCTCTGAAGAATGCAAAAATTAGGCACTTTTTAATCATACAGAGAGCAAGCCCTTAGTATAAACTGAATCTACCAGCCCCTCCATCTTGTATTTCCAAGCCTCCAGATTCATGAAGAAATTGATTTCTATTCTTCACAAATTACCCAGTCTTGGGTATTTTGTTATAGCCATACAAACGAACAAAACAGGCCCTGTTGGTATGCCTTGGTCATTTGTCTCAGATTGTAAGTGACTCTTATTTTCAGCTTTGGTGTATAGGCAACATTCTGGAATTAAAAAGAGGGTTCATCGGCAACCTCTTATAGGTGGTTTTATTTCTAGTTTTTCCTCTTCATGTTGCCAAGGCCTCTCTGTGCTCTCTTATCCGTGCCCATTTGTTTGGCTTCCCAACAGATTCTATGCACTTCTTCCCACTGAGATCCGGGTAAGGCCACAGGCCCACGGTGTTCTTCAGGAGTTGGGCACCTGCTCTGCTTGCTTCTTACACCTGAACTGTTAGGCCCACAAGCACTTTGAAGAAAGGTTGATCTGCTGATTTTGCTGCTTGCATCCATCCACAGCTTCAGAATTCTTCACATCTCAGAATTCACATCTTTAATTATGAGCACTCATCCCTACAACAGGTTTAATTTGTCCAACTCCAACTGACAGCACAAAAACATAATTATCCTAGAGATGCCTGAAGATAGGCCCCAAAGAAAGTCCAAAGCAGCAATTCAGCCGACTGTACCACACAGGGGCCAGAATAGACCGGGTTACCTGACAGCAGCCATGGAGGACTGATATGCAGCCTGGAGCACATTCTTTAGTCTGAATGCCTCAAATTTGGATTGGGTTGGAGCAAGTACCCCACACCCCCTACACATTCTCCTTCCATTGATCCCTCATGGTGGACTCTATCAGAGTTTCTCCCAGACCCCACTGGGTCTCATTTATTGTTCCTGTGGTCACTCTCCCGTTAATTTGATCTGACTTTGAACAGTCTATACTTGTGGTTTTTTTATGAACAACTGCTCTTGAACTAATGGAGCAGTTTTGCCCACGTCGAAAAAGAAAAGAAATGCCAGTTCCTACTCCTCCCTTGTAGGCCTGTTATGGTTTAGATATGAGGTGTTCCTCCAAAAGCTTGTGGGTGAAAAATATGAGAACATGCAACAGTGACATGATTAAATGATGAGTTATCACCTATTCAGTAGACTAATCCACTGATATGAGTTAACTGGGTGGCAAATGTAAGCAGGTAGGATGTGGCTGGAGGAAGTAATCAGTGGGGAAATTGCCTTTGGGGTTTATATTTTGTCCCTGGTGAGCAGAGCGCTCTCCCTCCCTCCTTATCTCTTTCTCTCTCTCTCTCTCTGCACTTCCTGGTGGCCATATCCTGAGTTGCTTTCCTCCACCACACCCTTCTGCCATGATGTTCTACTTCACCTTGGGCCCAGAGCTATGGAGTCAGCCAACCTTGGACTGCAAAACCTCTGAAACTGTAAACCCCAAAGAAACTTTACCTTCTCAATGTTATTGCTGTCAGATCTTTTCATCGAGTCACTCAGAAACTAACTAAACAGGGCCTCTGACCTAGGACTTGTAAAAGAGGGATACCAGAAGCCCAGCCTCTTTCCTCCAACAGAGACAACTCCCAGGTATTATTTACACTCTCAAGGTATCCTTTGTGCCCATAGAGAACCCCTTTCTGGCACTTTCCCTGTTATTACAGCCTTATCTTACAGCCTTCTATCCCCCACCTTCACCAGTTCCTCCTCTTACATACTTTAGTAAGCATCTCATGGGTGCTTCTGCAGAGCTCCATAGAAGACATTCCCCTTTGACTAGGAGGCAGCATAAACAGAAGGAGCAAAAAAAAAAAATACTGGAGAAAGCCCTCCCCCTTGAATTTATACATATTTCTTCCACAACTGTCCACTCATGTGCTCAAGTGCTTCCCACTGGTATTAAATTAATCCACTGAGGATGAAAGCCCTGAAAACATTAAATAAAAATCTTGCACTTTGTGGAATGTTTATACAGATAGATTTTTCTGGAAAGGAATGGGCACTTTAATATACTTACAGCTAATTAGCTCTAAGGAAACTCAAGCATTTCAAAGTCATGGTTTTTGGCCAAAAGAATTGAAACCCACAGAATGAAAATCAAAATTGTAATTTTCTAGAGTAGTCAGATAATTGTGTAAGTGTGTTGGTGGGGAAGAGAGTCACTTTCTAATTAGAAGAAAACTTCTAAGAATCCCATGCCACAGTAAGCATTTTTATGAAAACTCCAAAGGAAATCAAGAGCCTTGGCAGTATCTCTCTCTCTCTCTCTCTCTCTCTCTCTCTCTCTCTCTCTCTCTCTCTCTTTTTTTGTACTTAAGAAGATTATACTCAACCAATTGAGAGAGTTATTTTTCTATAAGGAGCCTCTCTGTGCTCACAAGTAAGCCTATATTTGCTTGAGGGCGTGGTAAAAAGGAGAGAAACAGTCAGCCCCCTTTCACTGCCCACGAGGAGCCAGTGCATGTTCTGGTTGCCTAATGTTTTAGGTGTGCTGTGCAGAACTAGAGCTGAGGGAGGGTTCTTGGATAGGCAACTTAGTGAGAGGTGCCCTTGGAGGAAACTTGTAGGGAAATGAGGGAAGGGGGGAAGGCAGATTTTAAAAAGGCAGGTGAAGTTCTTGTTTTTGCTGAGGTTTAACCTCATGTGACTCCACACTGAATTCTAGATGTGTCCTTCCCAGAAGCAAGGGCACTGGTATCTTGGACCCTTGGCAAGTCATTTACTGGCCATGGGCTGTCTGGAGGAGATGGGGAGGGCAGGGAGTTATAACCACCCAGCATCTCTGGGTATGGTGGCATCAGCTAAGGAGAGAACTCTTCTGGAGAAGGAAGAAGTTGTTAGCAACCAGTACCCACAGACACTGAGGGCTGACACCCCAGCCTAGTAAAGAGATGAGGGCACCAGAAGCATCATGTCATCTCAAAAACTCCATGTCCCAGAGGAGATGACACTTCGGGAGACTCACTATGTAGTGTGCCTTGTCATTCAGTAGTTTTCCAATAATTCTCTAAAGAAGGAAACTCATCTTCAGATCACTCCAGTCTATAATTACCCAAGGCTGGCGTCACAATGAAACAGAATGACTTCCTTTTTCTCTTGCAACTTAGCCTTTTGGCCTTTATACTAAAAGACACATATCTCATCCTCTCTAGCTCCCCACCTTCTCCCGGGGTCCCTCACCCAGTTCATTGCCTGTTCTTTAGGGTTTTGTTCTCAGCACATGAGATCTTTCTCTAAGGAAACAGGATGTGTGGATTACAGAAATCTGTTGTTTCCAGCTCAGCCAGGGTCTAAGCCAGAAGATGAACAGGTTCACAGTCTCGCCTTTTTGATAAAGAGTTAGGAGAGTCATTTCCAGTAGCTGCAGATTTCTGTTAAGTATCTGAAATCACAGGACATGGTCCTGTGGGAGGCTTCAGGCATAGCTGGTCAAACTGGACCGTCCCAGTGAACATCTCTGAGAGTCCAGGGAAGCCACAGATTTGTCAGCATCTAACCAGACTCCTGGAGAGGGGACCACAGGCAGGAGCAGGACCAGCCATGCTCTGGATGACAACAAAGCCTCAGTCAGACACGCCCAGGAAGTTCAAGAAAAGTGCCACATGAGACATCTTAGTCAATTCAGAGTCCTTTTTAAACTAAATAGCCAGTTTTCTGAAAAAGCTGCGTTTTGAATGGGCCATTTAAAGACTCAAAACCAGCACTGAGTTTAGAAGAGAATGAAAGGGGGCGGGGCGGTGAGCAGCCTTTTGTCAGCATCCCCACCAGACCACTGTGCCTACTGAGCTCAGGTCTGTCTATCAGGATTCACAGCGCATCCTCCCCACTGAGCAGCCGAACTGGGGGCTCAGAGCTCTGTGTTCTGGAGACCATTTTTATGGTAAGCAGCATGAAAGGGAGGATAGTGGGTGGTGACTTTTGTTTGAAATGCATTGTGTTTGGGAACCTTTTGAAGAGCAAAAAATAGACCTATTTATTGACCTAAAGCCATCCATGAAATGGGATATGATCTCGAGTGCAAAGAATAAAATAAAATTTTTTCAATATTGTAGTTACCTAGAGTTTTTTTTTTTTTAATGAAGCTGAGAAGACTCTTTTCCCTTCATCTACAGTCCTAATGCTGCATTTCCTACAGAATCCTGAACAGCAGTAGCTGTTTCTGGGCCTCAGACAAAGACAGAGTTAGGGATGGGGACAAGGATAAGGATGGGGATAGAGATATCTAGCTACCTCCATCTCTCTATCTCTATCTATCTATTTATATCTAGACAGATATAAGTATATCTATAGATATATAAAATATCTAAGATATAGATAGATATAGATATCAATGTAGACATAGATATAGATATATACTTGAACAGACTCCTTTTTATATCCTCTATGAGACCTAGTGAGACAGTTCACACCTCTTTGCTTTTAAAAACTGGCATCCTTTTCTAGGCAGGAGTCCCACATACTTCCATGTATTATCTCACAAAATCCTTAAGGAAAAGCAATGAACTATTTCCACATTAAAACAATAAAGGAAAAACAATGAACTATATCCACATTAAAAAGATGAAGCAATTGAGGCTTAGGACATCATTGAGCTTGCTCAAGGCCACACACCCAACAAACAGTGCTAAGATTTATTTGAAGCCTGCTCAGTCTGACCCAGGGCCTGCATTCTTCAGCAATGTTTCATTTTATGGAAGAAAGGCACACTCTAGAGAGCAGCCACCATCAGCAGACGTTTCGTGTGACCTTTGGAAGGGAGAGTAGAGAGCAAGATGCAGAATGCACTCCAGTATCCCAGAGAGCCGGTTTCTCTTCAGTGCACCAGCCTGTCATCCTGCTATTCACAGCTTGACTTGAGGATGGTGTGTGGATTGACAGCTCAGTCACCACTGACTCATCTCTGTCCTTCATCCTTTGTGGCCAGTCACCCACCAAACTGAAATGGACTTTCCTTTGAAATGACTCATGACCATCCTCCCTCACTATATTTTTTCCTCCACTTTGGACTCAGCCTTCATCTCTTCCTATTAAAATCACATCAACCTTCCCCCAAATGGTTTCTGTGACTCAGCTCTCTTTTCCCTCTTCCTGTCTGCCTGCCCACTACTGGACATGGCTTCCTAAAATAGGGTGCTCAACCTTTCACTCCTCTGCTTAAATTCCTGGGATAGCGATAGATTCTTCCCCAGCCTAAGATTCATTTCCTGCTTTTTTGTTTTTGTTTTTGTTTTTTCTCATCTCAGAGAGCCACTATTCATCCCCAGCCTGTCCTTTCTATCATCTGTCTCCTTGCATGCCTGGCCAATATCATCGCCATCCTTGTCCCCTCATGCTGTTACTTAAATCATATCCAAATGTCAAGGTCACATTCAAATCTCACTACACCCATGAAGGTGAGACAGGGGCAAAGGACAGGTAGCTGATTATCAAAGGGAAGGAAATGGGTTGCTCACACCTTCATCTCTAACTTCCCCTGCTCAAGGGCTGCTAACGCTTCTGAAGATCTGCACTTTCTAACACAAAGAATGATTACCCCCTGGGGCTGCTCTTTCTAGCCTTTGCGGAAAGCACACAGAGGATAGAAAGAAGAGGTGGGGAGGGGAAGAGGAAATTGAAGATCTATAAAGGGGCAAGACCCACCCCTCCTGTGGGCATCCAGCTCCGAGCCCCCACTTCACTCCAGGGAAGTCTGCTATCTCTGTTCTGTCTCTTTCTTAAATAAAACTTGCTTTCTCCACTTTCTTGGGCATTTTTCGGGTGTTTCATCTTCAACACCAGGGGGAATGAGGACCTGATCCTGATTTCCAAGACGGGTATCAAACCACAGTCCATGAATTTTCGAGAGGTAAGAGAGCTGTTTTTAGTTTAGATCACTGACAAAAGGAAAGACAGACACGAGTCCAGTGCAAACACATTATTTGGAAGTTGTAGAAAAAGATGATAGGGAGAGAGGAACAGGGAGACAAGGCAGTCAATGCATCATCAGGCCAGTTAGCACTGCAGACAACTGGGGCTTAATCCTGTGGAGAAAGAAGGAGTCAGCTCAGGACATTCTATTATCCCACCCAGAGGGTGGTACTGGCACTCCAGCAGTCATCCGTGGTGGCTGGAGAGATGCTCCCACAAAGCATGCACTCCCCAACACTTTGCTCACCGTGAGCAAAGCAGACTCCAGTGGCAAGAAAGAGCCCCAGAGGCAAGAAACACAGTGCTAGAAAGTAGGCTGACCTGAATGGGCAGCACCAGGATCTGAGGCAATAATAGCATCATTTACTATCACCCTCTCTCTTGCGAGTGAAGAGAGTACTATTAACAATTATTCTGAGATAGGCAATATTCAGGACTGTCCTGAGCAAATTAGCACGTATGGCCTTGCATTTTAACTGTGAGCTTTGCATCCATGCTGTGGCCTCTCTCTGCACGGAAGAGACGATCCTCCTTTAGGATACATTCTATGCAGTTCAGTTATGTGCTCTCACAGTATAGGCAGCTCAGTGCTTAGGACAGGAGATGGTCAGAAAATATTGGATAGCTATTCCTAGGATGGAATCGCCACCAAAAAATTCAGAGTTAAGAAACTACCCCAAAAGCATAGACTCTGAAGTCAGATAGCCCAAACCCCACTGCCTGGCTATTAAACCTTAGTGCAGAAACTGCACGTCTCTGAACCCTGATTCCTCGCCTCTCAAGTGGAGATGATGAAATATCTTCCTGTAGAGTTGCTGAAGATCAGAGACGTCTATGAAAAAAGCACCTAGTGTTTAGTAAATCGAGCTACAGCAATCATATTATTACAAAAGCTATCTTTTAAATATAATGATATGATTGGTATCATTTTAGATCATTACCCTTCCATCACAAGTATGCACCCTATTTGTCTCAGCTCAGCATTTGCTCTTCTTCCCTGTGGCTGTGGACATTTTAACATGGCACATGGATTGACCTCTCCTAAAATACACTGTATTCATGGAAATAAGAAAGGTAGAATTTGACTAGAACTTCTCTACGTCGGGGGCAGATATGGATTTGGAAAGGTGGAAGTATTTTCTAGCAAAGAAGTTTAGAGGATAAGATCTGGCATGAGCTTAAATCAGCATCTCTGGAGTAAGTGCCACTATTTCTTACTGCTTAAAACTATGAATGAAGAGAAAAGCCATAGTAGAAAGGTGCCTGAATTCTCTAAAGAAGATTTCTAATACCTTGGAAATAAACAGGTCTTACTTATGCTCCTGAGATGGGTTACTGATTTATGGCCCAAACTATTGCTTTTGATGTCCACCTCCTTTATATTCATGGAAACACAAGAAAACCATTACTATCTTCTTCCATGATGTTCGGCCTCACCTGGAGCCCTGAGGATTGGTGCCGGCTGTCTAGGGATTGAGACCTCTGAAACTGTGAACCCCCAAATAAACTTTTATTTTCTCCTCCAAAATTGTTCTGGTTGGGTCTTTTAATCACAGGAATGAAAAGGCTGACCAAAACAGTAACTAAAAGCACATTATACATAATGTTCAGGAAACAACCTTAAAAGATAACCTGAAAAAAAAAATACCCTTTGCTTTCTCTTTGTACTTTCTTTCTTCTTGATGGATAGAATGCAGGTATAAAAGCTGGAAATTGAGCAGCCATGCTAAACCATGAATTTAAGGCTTGAGTTAGTAAAGAGTTAACTCCTTGCTATTTTATGTTTCTACTTTTAATAGCTAACTGAAGTATTTATCTTCTTCCTTTTGGTGGATTTATCAGCTTTAGAAATTATTTATTAATGATCTATAGTAGTCAATATGGTTTTTTTTTGTTTGTTTTTATGACCCTCCACCCACCCACATACACACCCTTCATCTCAATATACCTCTATTACATATTACGGATGCGGTTCAGATTTACTACCATGTCAAGTCGTATACTATGAATACTTTTTTCTTTTATAAATTTCATTGCACCTAGAATTAATAAAGGGCTTTTTTCTCACTTCCTGTTCTCCATAATTATTGATAATTCCATCTGCCCTGTCCCGTAGCCTCTCAAATCACATTTATTCTTTAGAATCTCCTTGCTGGAGCCTTTGGTTGTCTTGCCCCTGGGTCTGCAGCATGGCCTCCCTCCACCCTTACTGAGGGGCTGTGCTTTACTTCATTTCTGCATAAAATCCATCTTTCTGTTAATATTAAGTGTCTCATTTATTTCAGAGGCCTGCTTCCAGTAGCCTCCTAAGAAAGCATGTCTACATTACATGGAATGTCTCTTTGGTGAATTATAACACACGGATGGCCCGGAATTTACACGGGTGTGGAATCAGTGGGAGACCTGGATGAAGTGATGTTAATAGAATATCACGTCTTTTCTCCACTTTAGGTACAACTGTGATGCTGTGGAGGAAAATAACCATGTCAGGGAAGCACTCTACATAATGGGCCTTTCCAGAAAGAGGGAAAAGGCTTCAGTGAGGTGATGGAGGCCAGAGATCCAGGAAATCTGGACGTTTCTCTCCCCGGAATGTGCTGCCTTTCAAAAATCTGACTTTGACTCTGTTAACTCACTCCCCAAGGGCAAAGCAATGTTATGTGGCACTTTTTCCTCTCATTGCCTAGAGTGATAGAATCTGAAAGCCAGCTCCCCAGCGCTCATTAGCTCTATAATTAACTGCATAGCATTTTCAACTCAAAATCCTCCAGCAATGTACAATGGAATCAGTAGATAAAACAGCCCAGCGAGAACAGGGCAGTCCTGTTAGCCAAGGTAACAAACTAGCAGGTGTGCCTCAGAGATGCCAGGAGCCCTGCCCTTCCCTTCCCAGGTGCTCAGCAGCCCTTTGTCTCACACTGCCAGCAAGCTACAGCTTTGGGGAAAATCAAGGTTTTGTGCCATTTCTCGGGCAAGCTTGAATGGGTAGCTTGGAAAGTCTGTTTTGCTCCAGGTAGAAAACCAGTCATGATGAATTAATCCAATACACTTTCTTGATTTTTAATTTAAAATTGTACCTTGAGGTGTATTAGCCGAAGGCTGTGCAGCAGGCAAACACACAAGACTCGAGGGAGCACAAGGAGAGGCTCTTTTCTGCTACTTGGCTTTCATTGACCCAGAAAATCAGCACATGATATTATTGCAATGTGTTCTGAGCGACACCAGAATCAACTGAGAAGTCAGTCCTTGGTGGCTTATAAGTGTAACAAGAGTTCTGTGGTCCATACGCATGACTGGTGTACATGTTCCGACCCTCAGGATTACATAGGAGCTGGGCAAGTGTGTGTGTCCTTTTGGAAGATTTGGTGTGATATCCCTGTTGTGTGAAGGACAAAGCAGCACTGGTTCTGCCCTATGGCTTCATCTCCTTCTTCTGTTTCTCTCCCATACCCTACAAAGCAGGAAGTGGCCTATATTCTAAGCTGGTATTTTCCCAGATATATATATATATTTCCCCAGAAGTTGAAGCAACGTGTCTTCAAAACACTGCACCATGATTGTGGAACACGTGAAAAAGACAGGCTCAACCCAAGTTCTCTTCCTGCTCGTGGCTTTGTAGGGTTTTCACATGTTCCTTTAGTCTAGCTCTCTAAGACTGGGCTACTGAAATTGGGCATTTCCAAAACTTACCTGATCACAGAACCCTTTTACTTGGAGGAAGGAAACGGATATTTTCTTATGTTTCACAGATCCTTGGTCTAAGAAATGTAGTTTTGGATACTCCATAAATGCAGGTGGAGCTAGCCTTCCCAGCCTCCAGTCCCCGTGGTGTATTTCAAAGCCATAAAAATACAGACTTGAAAAACCCAAGCGACCAGATTTTTCTGCCATATCCTGGCTGTCATGCCTTAGTCAAATTACTGAACTGCTATAAGATCCATTTCCCCCTCTAAAAATGGAGACAATAACATTTACTTGTTTCAGCGAGATTGACAAAGATTATATGAAATATTATTTATAAAACCCCGCCCCCCACTGAATGTTGCCCTAAGTGGACTCCAAAAATAGCTTAATAGTCTTTTCCATTTCTTTTAAAATTCTCTATTCCTTCTCACATCCGCCTCCCTTCATCAAGGACTCAGTGTTGCCTGATTGTTCACAGATACATGAAATGTCCTTTCACAATAAGTGAAATGGATATGGTGATGCAGGGATAAACCAGGAAGAGGGAATTGCACTGAAGTCCCCATTCTCAAACATTCAGGACAGCAGGATTATTTGACAAGAATGTTTTTCTTTTTTTAAATACATTTTTTTAATGCTCATGCCTGAAGGTTCTATTGCAGGACAGTAAGGGTGAGGTTTTCTAGCTTAATCTCCAAGGAGTGATGATGTACCCAAAATTTTGGCAATGATAAGGTTTAAAATATACATCTATATATTTATCTTTATGTAGGTCTAGATTTAAAGACTATCAGACATTTCCATGAGAGCAAACACTGGAGAGAGAGAGAGAGAGAGAGAGAGAGAGAGAGAGAGAGAGAGAGAGAGAGAGAAGAGAAGTTCTAGGGGTAACTTCTGTCTACTTCCCATTTCTCCTGAAAAACATGGCCAGGGTGGTGGCCAGGAGATGGATAAGAGATCAGTGTGGCTGGGGTAAGTGAAGCTGTGGCTTTTGAGACACTGGCAGGCCCCCTCCGCCAGCTGTGCACCTGAGCTTAGTGAGTAGCTATCCCTTTGGTCCCAAAGTTACTTCCAGCTCTGCAGATGCCTCTGACTGCACCAATTACAAAGCCTAGCATCACAGTCAATAATCCCTTGACAAAAATGTTCAGGGATCTGGGAAATCTAAATATTGAATCATCCATAATTCAGAGGTCATTCTTTCTGTCTCAAAGAGTAATCAGGTTGAATTATTCCATCTCCTGGTGTCCACATAATCTTCAGATTTCACATGCCTTGTTTGAATCAAACCACCAAACTGCTTTCCATTTTGCTAATCCAAAATTGGGATATAATCATCCATGAGAATTGTCTAGGAAATAAGGGAAAAAATCACGGAAAAGGAAGCAAAGGGACCCAAAGAAAATAAGTTCAGCCATAGATTTTAGGGTTCCTGTAAGGATTTATTTAATAATTGACACCTAGTGTCCTACAGGGTTTGTAGTTTGAAGTTTAATGGAAAGAGGAAAAGTAGATACCATGTTTGGCTATCAGACTGTGAACACCTTCTTCACAGAGAAGATGCCCTTTACCTCTGTCTCCCAGCTTGGCCCAGGGTCTGGAGCTCTTATGGTGAGAACTCCATAAATTTTAGCTGACTAACTGAATAGGATGATGCTGATTCTAGTACCAACTATCAAAACAGCAAATTGTTATGATGATATATATTCTGTGGCCACACTGCAGTGTCCTCTCTGATGGAGTAGTGGTTCCAAAGAGGTAATAGATAACATCACAGTTCTAGGCAATTACAATCTTGTCTGGCAAGGAAGATTTATTTCTACACACCCACTAACATGCACATTCTGCACTCAACACTCAAAACGACAAAGAAAGCTACGGGAAGAGTTGTGACATGAAGATGTGATATGGTGACTTGGGTTAAAGAAGAATGTGGTGTGGTTTGGGGACACACAGGAAAGAGATACTCTTCATGAAGTAGCAGAAGGAACATTGGCTGTGGAGTCAGGCAGTCACAGACCTGAATTTGAGGTTCCTGTGGTTTACTTTTACATTCGTCTTTTGTCAAAAAGAATAATGACAACTAATTCACAGGGTTGTTGAGAAATTTTAAGGTGTTAGAATTCAGAGCTAGGTAATATCTTTTTGTTTTTAATAAATATTTTCCTTTGGGGTAGTATGAGCAACTGAACAATGGCCCCCAATGATGTCTACATCTTAATCCTTAGAGCCCGGGAGTACGTCACCACACATGGGAAAAGAACTTTGGAGATTTTATTATGTAAAGGATTTTGAGATTAAGATATTATTCTGGATCATCTGGAGACAGTGTAATTAAAGAAGTGCTTATAAAATAAATCAGGAAGGTCAGAGACGAAGGAGATGCAAAAACAGAAACAGGAAACAGGTCAAACTGATTCAGGGCCATGAGCCAAGGAATGCTGAGAACTTCTAGAAGTAGAGCAAGGCAAAGAAACAGTCTCTCTAGAGCCTCCAGACATGCAGGCCTACCACATCTCAATTTCAGCCTAATAAAAGCCATTTTGGACTTCTTAGCTCCAGCGTACTCTAAAACAATGCATTTTTTATATTTAAGTCCCTGTATTTGAGGCAATTTATAATAGCAGCAACAAGGGACCAAAGAAGATTGTTTTTGTTGACTGCTGCTCACCAGCCATTAAGGCTAAGACTTTATTGCTTCAGGAGGACAGCAAAACGGAGACTAGGACAGACATTAGGTATTCAGCTTTGTATATTCAAAGTCAGCTCCAAAAGCAGGCTCAGAGGCAATAGCTGTGAAAGTCATAACTCGTTTTTCAAGAGCTGGGAGTTTTAAAGAGAAAAGGAAAAATCAGTGATTGCTGGTTTCAAAAATCTACAGCTTCTAAGCTCAGAAGATCTGAGGAAAGAGGAAGAGGATGCGTCCTAACAGTTCAGGCACCACACAGGGAGGAGATGACCTAGAAGAAATATGAGAAGATGAGATTAAATATTTAGTCCTCCTTCCCCATTGGGAAAGTGGACATAGACATGTATGAGTGGATAGACAATTAGGTGCACCGAACTCAGGACATGCTGAAGGCCAAGGGGTTTCCCATCTCACTTCAGTAGTTCTGGGAAAATACTCCCTCAGAATATTCTCCTCACTGGAAAGTAGGAAAGTAAAGCAAAAATAGAGGCTTGTGGCACATAGTCAGCAAGAGTACCAGAGATCCATATCTCCTTGAGGACCCAGAAGAAGGCAGGGAGGGTCTGTGCATTGGGAGGGGTCTGGGTGTCAGGTACACAGGAATAATGATTACAGTTCATGCTCAATCCATGAACTGAACACATGAGCTCAGCTGAGGTTGGCCAGGATGGCCAATGGAATACACCCTTCTCTTGTAGCTATGGTTCCATGCATATTCCCCTTTTATATTCAGGTACCATCCTAGAGAGAAGAAGAAGCAAAAGAGAATCCCTAAGGAACCTTGACCAGGAGTTTCAACTTTGAATTAACTATATTTAAAGCCTGGAGTAATTATTGACACCGCCTCCCATAATGAAGTTTTAAGTAGAAGAATCTGAGTTATTTTGATTTTCAAAAACTCCCTCCAGAAATAAACAGCAAATTTAATTTGATTATAGAGAAGTAAATTGAATTATACTACTGTATTTGCAAGCCATGACTATAAATTTTAAGACTGGTTCATGGGTATAAAGCATCTGTCACACAATAGGTGCTCAATATCAATTATCTCTTCTGCTATGAATGAAAGAAAGGATTCATCTAGGGAAAAATGAAGAAGAAGAGCATATTTTAGGGAAGGAACTAGAACTGATTGTGCCTATCCAGTTTAAGGATCTTTTCACTGGTAACAGCAAACTGATTTTTCCTTGGGATCTGTCTTTTCCCTGTTCTTCCCATGAAATTTGATTAGGCTGATCTCATCCCCAGCCCTGGGGTTGGGCATATTACTGAGGCCTGGTCAGTCTGAATACTTAGCCCTATGTTCACTGTAATTAATTCAAGGGAAAAAAATAGAAACCAAATCTTATGACAGCTAGGAATTCCAAGGGCTTTTCTTGGCACCATTTAGAATAAAGTTCTCTTTTTTTGGCTTTGATAAGCTGAAAAATATAAGAAAACCTCGGCTTCTTGTGCTATTTTGCAAGGATGAGGGAAATCCTACCTGAAATTAAAATCAGTGCAGAATAAGGAAGAGTTAAGAGATATAGAAAGACACCAAGAAGTGTTATTTGCACACCTGGATCCATTTATATTTGAATCTTTTTTGCTTAGGTAAATAGTATTTCTATCACTAGCAAATACAGAACTCCCAATAAAACATACAGGGATGCACTTGCTGTGTCCTCAAGATAGTAAGGAACTCAACCTGGCTGGATAGCAGAATCTAAGGTGAAGGACAGTGGCAGGGCAGGCTGAAGGGCAGGGCAGCAGACACCATGAAGGCTCATGAAGTCCAAGTTCAGGGATTTGATTTTGTTCCAGTAAGCAGGAGACAGCCAGAGTAGGTTGAGGAAAGAGGCGAGATGATGAAAATAATTTGGGGAAAATTGGAGCTACATCAGGGTGGATTAAGGCAGAGGCTCTTATCCTAGGAACTAAATACCTGGGTGGGGAAAGTTTAAGTTTTATTTGCACTAATCTCAATTGGAATGTGGCATTTTCCTATATTTTGAATATAGTATCAGACTACAGTAGTATCAATAGTACTTGCACCTTTGTCAACATATAAGTTATAGATATTTTCATATCCCATTACAGTTTTACTGTTACTGCTTTAAAATTATGGTGGTTACAGAACCCACCATTGGTTCTTGTTGTATAAGCATTATTATAGAAACACACATTCATAAACTTACAGGAGGAGGATTTCTATTTCAATAACTGTATTTTAGTATAATTGGTTTGCTTTGTAATCCTACGTATTTTACTTTGTACACTTAAAACCATTATTTGGAGTGGCTTTGAGTCATGCCAAGAGAGTTCACAGCATGTGTGCGTATACACACACACACACACACACACACACACACATACACACACAAAAAAAAAAACCAATGATACAACTCTTGCATTAGAAGAAGTGGAAGGTCTGGAAGCCAACAGGCTGTGCAGAGACTGTTGACACAATTCAACAATGAAGCCTGGCAGGCTTCAAGTCAGGAGGAAGCATGGAAAGAAAGATATATCTCCAAGAGGCTTTGAAAAATCTCAGCAGGATCTACAGAAGAGAGTACACCTGTGCAATTCTGGCGATAAAAGAAGATCTAAGAGAGCAATGGCTCCAAGTTTAAAACCTGAATGAAAGGGACAAAATGAGTATGAAACAAAGGATGAAATGAATAAAACAGAACATTTAGAACACAGGTAGTTTAGGGTCAGCTTTGTGATCCTTTCAAACAATGGTAGCACTTCCCAGAGGAGATATTCCATAAGAAGGCTTCCATACAGAAGTAAGAGTATGGACACAAATGGATTCTCGTGGGCAGAGTGGGTAGAAGGGACCAAGGACCTGCAGCATTGATGCTGGAGCTCCCACCTCTGTCTTCCTCTGTGTTTTGATTCACTGAGTCATCTTCAGAGAACGGTATGGCTACACAGCAATTTCCAACATGTCACCCTCATAATACATTAGCCAGAAGAAGAGAAAAGCTTCTCATTTTCCCCCAAATTCCTAGATGCTCATTAAGTTCAAATCTGCTAAGTCAGGTTGTCATGCCCCACCTACCTACAGTTACCACCCAATCCACTGAAAGTAGGATGAACTTGTTAGGTTATAGCTCTCATTATCTAATCATTTTACCTCTAAATACTCCTGCATTAACAGGAACTTTTGGGGGATTCCTCATATACAAACAATTACATTCCACCCTGGCCCCCAAAAGCTCATGTCCATCTCACAATGCAAAAGGCATTTAGTCCATCTCTAGGAATCACATAGTTTTAACCATTTCAGCATTACCCCAAAGTGTAAGTCCAAAGTCTCCTCTGAAATTCAAAGCAAACTTGTCTATGAGCTCTTGTAAAAATCAAAACAAGGTACATATATCCAACATACAGTGACAGAGAGTAAACCTTCCCATCTCAAAAGAAAAGGGAGAAAAAAAGGAATGGAGCCAAAGCAAGACCTAATCCCAGTCATGCCAACAGGTCCCAGAACGCTGCATGTAGCATCTAGGACACATGGCTGTTTCCACTAAGGGTTTGTGCAGCCCTGCCCCTTTGGCCTTGATTGTTGCAGCCCACATGACCTTTTAGCCTGACCCTCTCTACAGCCAGCAGTTTCTCTCGGCAGAGAATCCATGTTACTGGAATTTCTTAATTCCTGGGGTCTCCATTCCATTTTCAACTTCACCTTCACAGATGCTTGCATCATCCTCTCAGGTGTAACCTGCAGGGACACCAACCTTGCTGCACTCCATCTAGCTTCCCAAGCCTTCCTTTGAAATGCTGATGGAAGTTTCCATGACCTCTTAACTTAACCACCCCACATTCCTGCAGAACCAGCAACAGATTGATGAATCTGAAGTCTACTGCCAGCTTACAGAGTATCGGAGTTCCCTGGAATCATGGTTACAGTGACCTCAGAGTGCCTATATAGCTCAGTATGGTGAAACAAGTGCCTAGGAAACACAGGGTGCCCCATTATCTCTTGTCAATGGAACTTCCCCTTCTACCTCCTTAAACCTGTAATGAGTATGTATGCTTTAATCAATTCCTGAGATGCCATCTTTTTAATTTGCTCCTGTACAAAGTACTTAACATCTCTTTAGGGGCTGTAATATCTTTAACAAGTACAACTTTCTTGGCCCTAGCTTTACATATACTTTTCTGGCCAAGCTTCAAGTTGTTTGAATTTTTTAGCCTCATTTAGCTCTCTTTTTTGCTTTTGATTATCACAGTAAACTTGGCTCAAATTTACCAGCAATATCAATGCCCCCAACTGAATTCTGTGCTGCCTTGAAATTTTCTCCACCAAATTAATTAGTCCATCACTTTTAAATTCAGCCTCCCATAAAATATCAGAACATGGGCAAAATTCAGCCAAGTTCTTTGCCCAGATGTAATATGAGTGGCCTCTAGTTCAATTCCCAAAAGAGTTCTCATTTCCCTCTGAAACCTCATGCACAGTCTGCATTCTTATCACCATTTTGGTTTTCTGAACTACCAAAAGAATTCCCCAAGAAGCTTCACTGACAACATTCTAAAGCTTTTCCAGCTTGCATCTCTAAACTTTTCAACATTATTCCCACAAACAAGCTCTGAAGACTTCCAAACCACATTGTCAGGTTAGTCATAACAATGACCCCACTTCTTAGTGCTGATTTCTGTTTTAGTCATCTTTTTCATTTCTGTGACCAAAATACTCAACAAGAATAACTTAGAGGAAGAAAAGTTTATTTGGGCCTCACAGTTTCAGAGATCCTCATCCCTAGATGGCCTCTTGCATTGCTCTAACCCCAAGTTGAGGCAGCACATGGAGGAAGGGCATTGCAAAGGAAAGCTGCTCAGCTAATGGTGGGGTCAAGAGGCAGAGAGAGAGAGACAAAGGGGTGGAGTGGGGGGGAAGGAGTCACAGACAGGATGCACCTTCTAGAACACATCCCCTGTGACCCACCTTCTCCAGTCATGCCCCACCTGCCTACAGTTAATACTCAGTCCATTCAAAGTAGGATGGACTCCTCAGCTTTTATAATCTAATCATATCATCTCCAAATATTCCTACATTAACAGGAGTTTTTGAGGGACAACTCAAATACCCAAATCATAACAAATATTGACCCAACATAGTCACTAATATTGCCTTTTTTTTAACTCTCTGAACAATCCTAAGATAGCAAAGCATATGGCCACCCTTTCCCAAATACTGATAGAGGCTAGGGAATGCAGAAACTGACTCACCTTATTATGGTTTAGATATGAAGCATCCCCTAAAAGTTCATGTGTGAGACAATGCAAGAATTTTCAGAGGCAAAATGATCAGATTCTGAGAGGTACAACCTAATCAATGGACTAATCTAATGTTATGGTTTAACTGGGTAAAACCACAGTAACTACAGGTAGCTAGGGCAATGCTAGAGAAGGTGAGTCACTGGGGCCATACCTTTGGGGTTTATATTTTATCCCTGGTGAGCAGACTCTCTTTATGCTTCTTAGTTGCCATTTTCTGAGCTACTTTCCTCCATCACACCCTGCTGCCATGATGTTCTGCCTCACCTCAGGCCCAGAGCTATGAAGTCAGCCATCCATCCGTGCGTGGACTATGATCTCTGAAACCATGAGCCAAAATAAGCTTTTACTCATCTATATTGCTTTTCTCAGGTCTTTTGGTCACAACAATTAAAATGCTGACCAAAATACATTTGGACATGGGTTCCACCTGTAGATCTGGGATTTGATTAGAGAAGAATGAAGCCAGAAAAGAACATGGAAGCTGGACTGCCAAACCCAGAGATTCCCCACCCCCTTAGTAGGTGTGATGAAATAAAAGAGATTATTTGAGTTAGAAAAGAAATATAGAGAGCCAGGTAAAACCTAGGAAGCTGGAAAGGGGAGAATATAAGAGAGCCATTTTGCTCATGAGATAGGAAAGGGGAATTTAAGAGATGACGAGCTCTTACTACATGGTGAACAGTAGCCCCGATTTGTTTATCCTGTGTCTCCTGACAACTTGTACCACAGAACCTGGCAGCTTTTGAAATGTTTTCATTGAAATCAAAACATTAGAGATTATTGGACATTCATATACAGAGTACTTTCCACCACCCAGGAAGACCCCCATTCCCCAAGAACAGTCACTTCTGCAGGAGGTGTGAGGTGTGTGCTGTGTTGGGGTGGGTGGGGTGACAGACAGCTCCTTAGCTCTAACTTCATCAGAACCTTCTCTGAGAGAAGCCCCACGGGGACACCCAAAAATGAAGAAGGTAGACCTTCGCTCTGCAACAGCTTGTATGTTATCAGGTATATACTTCATAGAGGCTGGCATTCTAACAGCTAGCTTTTCTTCTCTCATTTTTCACTGTAACCTAATTCTCAACCCACCATTTCTATTCAGGAGAAAATTCTTACTCCTTCCAATTCAGGGTCTTCTGGATGGAAGTTTGCTGAATTCAGGATTGAAATTCAGTCTTTTGGAGTTCTTTATTCAGGACCAGCTATGCAATTTTCAGGTCCCATTGCTAAATGACAGCACAAAGCCACTAGTTCAAAATGATCAGTCATTTCAAGACAGCAACATCAGAGCAGTAAATTAAGCACAGACCTTTCTGAGCAAGAGAGCCTGATATAAGTCACAAGCCAAAAAGTCAGCCTGTCTCACTCTTCTACCTCCTTAGACTCCATAAGAGGAACTATTTAACTGGTTTTGCTTTCCCATTATCCAGGGTTATGAAGCCAGATTGGAACTTTTACGCATGCAGTATTATCCAGGTAGTGGGCCTCTTCCACTTCAAAACCTTCGCTTACCTCTTATGTTGTATACCTCCATTAATTCCAGCATTGCTGGTTGCTTACCACTTTGGGGTCTGCTTGTTCCAAGTCCCATCTCAGTAGTTGTCCCACACCTATAGGTATATGGCAAGTAAGGTACAGACCTTCCCTGGCTTATTACCAATCCATAAACTGTATTTTTATTTTTTACCCTGGCAGGTTAATAACATCTTGGCTGAATATAAGATCCTCCAGACAGATTTTTTTTCTTAGAGTTATGTGGAGACATTATTGCTCTGTCTCATAAATTTGTAGTGTTGCCAAAATAAAGTTCAAATGACAGTCTGATTCTTTCATTCTACATAATTTTTTTTCAATCTTGAAGTTTATAGAATTTTTTCTTTACCCTTTAAGTTCAGAAATTTTACCAGGATATATGGAGTCGTATAGCTTTTCTCTTAGTAATACTGTCTACTAATGCTTAGTACATTTTTCAGAACTCTGCAGACTCAGAGTTTTGAGGGGTTTTTGCTTGTTTGTTTGTTTTGTTTGTTTGTTTTTTATTTTCAATACTCTTTATTACCCTTTACATCTTAGGTCTCATGGGTCTGTATAGCAATTTACATAAGTTCTTTCTCCGTGATTTCTTCTCTTTGAAATTTTGCTCTGAGTAATACAACAGTTCTTGTGCTTGATCTTCCAGTTCAGAACTGCATAGTCAACTATATGGTCAAAACTTTTCTGAAACAACTTCTTTAATTGACTATATAGTTGGCCCCCAACACACCCAGGCTCAATTATTAGCACCTTGAAGAACAAATTCATAAAAATTTGGATTACTCCAGGTCATCTCAAAGGCAGTTCACACTTAAATCCCTGCAATAGTACACATCTCTGTGTTTGAGCTGAAACTTCTAAATGAACACTAATAGTATAATAACTACAAATATGAAGAAATAGAACTTGGGTCACTTCAGTTTTGTTATTATGTGAATACTTGGAGTTTTTGCTGGTGCCAAAAATGTTTTAAAATGAAAAGGAGTATGAACTGGAAGCCATAATATTTTTGTTTGGAGAATAAAAACTTCAGTTCATTCATAAAATGTTTTACTAAATGTGAATAACATTTTAAAAATTGAAATTGATTCTTTGTGAATGTCTGTTTAATGATAAATTAAATAACGATTACTGAATACTGTACTATGATTTCTGAAAACAGTATTGTCATAGGAAGGAAGGGATATTAAAATACGACTCATGTTGTGTCTCAGTTAAGTGAGCACTCCCCAGATCTGACCTCTGGCCAACTTAGCTGGCAGCTGTGGTGCATAGTCTGCCCTGTGAACCATTAATGACCCAGCTGTCAAATTGCCATCATGATGGAAGTTTTGGGTCGAAGTTTTAGGGTTCTCTGGCTGCATCTGCAAACTAAAACACTGTAGGTCTCAGAAGTAGGGAAGATTCACCCTATTTTATTCAGATCCTCTAGAGTTTCTTAGGATCTGGTACCAGCAAGAAGTTCCAAAATAATTCATAAGGCTAGTTCTCACTTATAAGATAAATAGTATTATTATTACCCTCATTTGGCAGATGGGGAAACTAAAGCACAGAGAACAAGTTACATTCCAAAGATTAAACAATTAGAAGTGGCATAACTGGTACTGAATCCATGTGGTCTTGCTTCTGAGACTTCACTTTTAAACACTATGATTGTATCCCATCATTTATAAAGCAATATTACAAAAGGTGCAATAAACACTACAGCATAGGTATAAACCAAACATAAGGAAAGAATAGTTGATTCTACATAAGGATGGTATAGAACAGAAGAGATAGAGCTCTAATGGGTTTTCCATTGGGCTTATTTTTTTGTTTTTGTTTTGTTTTGGTTTGTTTGTGGTGCTGGGTATTGAACCCAGGGCCTTGTGCATGTGAGGCAAACACTCTACCAACTGAGCTGCATCCTCAGCTCTGTTGCACTTGTTATAAAGGATGATGCTTGAGTTAATCCTTAAAAGATAAGCAGGTGTTCTCCAAGCTGAACTGATTCATAGAGCAGGTATGCACTGAACTGATTCATAGAGCAGGTTTGCAAAGACCAAAAGGTGCTAAGCAGTATGGAATGGTAACCATTTTCTACATAGTGGACCATGGGGCAGTATGCACGGAGAGTTAAGGCATTGTAAGAGACAAGACTGGTAAGGCTGAAAGGGCTGGATCATTAAAGGTCTTGTGGGTTGGGCTGAA
Source organism: Ictidomys tridecemlineatus (assembly GCF_052094955.1). Lineage (NCBI taxonomy): Eukaryota > Metazoa > Chordata > Mammalia > Rodentia > Sciuridae > Ictidomys > Ictidomys tridecemlineatus. The sequence goes on along the minus strand of NC_135478.1, from coordinate 29,963,417 downwards.
GGGTCTGGTCCAGAATATATATTCCCTCCTGTCTCCCACTGGAGGTCCCAAATAACCAAAGAAATGAAATCAGAAGCTGCTGCTCCCTCAGCAGAAATAAGATCATGACCTCATACCCTGCACCACACTCAGAAGAAGGAAAGGATTATTGCAGCCTGGAGGTTTCTGGGGGAAGCAGAGGCAGGGGCTTCATCTGCAGTGAAACCCCTCCATTGAACTGAATACTCGGTGCCCGATCCTGCAAGAGCACACTGGGCTGAGGTCATTGCTGTCTTTCTGCAAATAAAGTTTTCCACTTCACCATTCTCTGAAAGAATTCCCCCAGGGCCTGAAGCGAACACAAAACCTGTGTGACAGATGAATTCCGCAGGAGAGTTTGAAGTGCACACATCCCACCAAGTACCTTTTCCTTTCTCTCAGCACATGCTGTTACCAAGGGGCAAAGAAGGGAAAACCATACTGGAAGAGAAAGAGAAGATAAGTTTTCATCAGTTCTGTGATGCAGGGAAGGAAGCAAAAGGTAGTACTTTCAGTATCTCATGAATACTTCCCAAGAGCTAACATACAAGTAGGGCAAAAGTCTTCAAGAATTCAGACTTTCATTGTCAGGGTGGGTGTCTACCCAGATCAAATGAGAGACGATAAAGATGCTTCAATTTTGAATTCCACTATCACTGCAATATTCTTCCCTTTAAAAATGGCAAGAGCCTTAGCTTGAAATATTAATTCACAAATTAGCATTTATTTGCATCTCTTTCTTATGCCCCCAACATTATGAATAAAAATTAACTAATGAAATCAATTACAGAAATATCAAAACAGTTATTTGGAGCATAACAGAAAAGAAACTCAACCCATACACATGCACACATACCCTCTTTCATTGTTCTGCACACCGCAGGAGCTTAATAGGAGTATATGAAATGATAGACTGAACAAAGCACTGACTGACTGAATTAATGCCCCCCTTGAAGCTGTTTGACATATCTCTTATTCCTTTTTGTTTCAATTTCCTGGGTACAAGAAGCAGGGAGCCTGAAGGAATTGAGAGTCGACTGTACCATGGTGTTAAGTGGAAAGCACAGTCCAATTGTATCACATCAACCTGCAAGCTAGGTCAAAGCCTGGCCACCAGCCAAGTAACCACATGATCAAATTGTCACCTGTCTTCAAACACCCCTTGCCTCTTCCCAGCTACCCTGGAAACAGGGTTCTTCTTTTTCCTACCTTTGTAAGTGGGAATCATGGTCCATATGCTGGGGAGAAAGCAATTTCCAGGTTTTGTTCTCAGACAACTGCCTGTTGGGCCCTCAGTGAACTGGCTGCTCGGTTTAATATGGATGATTCTCAGGGACATTTGATAAAAGATACCAGCAACACAGGTAGCATGATTTGGAGCTACCTTGGCAGTTCTTACTCACAAGGGCATCCTTGGTGAAACTGAGAAATGAGTTTTTCAGTCCTTTCCATAATCTTTGGCTAAGGAGGTGAATGAAGCTGTTTCATTCAGATCATTCAGCTGGGCTCTGCTGAACTTTAGGCTCCTGGCTGCAAGGAACTTATTGTCTGCTTGGACCGACAAGATCTATGTCCATGGTACAAAGAAAGGAGCAGTTCAAATAGTATCTCATCAAGAACTAACAGACCATGGGGAGGATATTTACACTCTCCCCTCTTTTTGTCAGTGACAGGAAAAGAAATGCTCTAAACCACAATAAACATCCCACCACACAGAAAGTGAACAAGTCTCCAACTAAAAAGCCCTCAGACCTCTCTCACAAAGCAGTGATTTCGGGACTGCAGACACTTCTCTCACCTCTGCAGTATACAACCAGAGAAAAAACAGGAAGGTATTTTACATCATCTTCAAACAAGAGCCAAAAAAAAAAAAAAAAAAAGGACATTCGTTCCTTTACACAAGCATATTTTCAGTAAATGGGTGCCACCTGAAAATTTGACCTGTGGTACTTGGACTTTTGTGCCTCAGAATCATCTGGAAGGTTATTTAAAAAAATGTTGGATTCCACCCCCAGATCTTTTGACTCAGTAGGTCTAGCTGGAGCGTGAGCACTTGCTTCCTTCATCAGTTTCCAAATGATGCTGATACTGCTGATCAGGGGAAGCTGCTAATTTACAGAATAGTATTGATTTTCTACCCCAAATTTTATACCCTGAATGCCTTTGGATTCTGCTGGTTTTGAGGATGGTGCTGAAATGGACATTGTACATAAATGTTTGACCTATCGACATTATAGATCACACATAATTCTACATGAAGCTGTATTATCACACAGTGAGATGATGTGGGAGGAAAGGTGGAGAAGGGCAGAAAAAGTCAAAGGAGATAGCTACCAGAACAAAGGATGCAATGAAGAGAGACCCTCACTCAAGCTTGGCAAAGTCAAATACCCCTAGGCTCCTGGAGATAATGTAACCAGAGAGTGGCTGCTGGAGTGAGAAGCGGCCTGTCTGCTACAGTGCTGCAGACTTTGAAGGACATAGTCCTTATTTAATTCTAGTCGGTCACTATTACTCAAAGAATAGGGTTCAGTATTTCACAGAGTTGCCAATTTTTCAAAAGAACCAAAATTTTTTGATTTTTGTAATGATAACCAAATTCAGAATTTTTAAAAAAAAAAGTAGTTCATTCAATACCCAGGAAGAGACCACAATTGGGCAATTCTCCAGAATTCATCTGTGAAACAACAATTGATATCCCTTAAAAGATATGAAAAGTAACCCCTCTGGCCAGAAGATGAGCAAATCATCTCGAATTTGGAGTGATGGGGCTTTAATAGACTGCCAGAGACATGGGACTACATGGGGATCTCATGAGAATCAAAAGGATGTCAGCAGAGGGAAGACACCAGGAGGCAGAGGTAGGGAAGGAAGGGGGAAATGCTGGAATTGATATTGGCCAAATTATATAGTTATATCTTGTGCATATACAAATATGTAATAACGAATCCCATCATTATGTACAACTAGAATGTACCAATTAACAATGTTGAAACAAAGAAGGAAACCCTTTTGGGGTTTCTTCCTTTGGAAGACTGATCCATTTTCTTCAAAGTCTTTAGTTTCCCTTCTTCTCATCTTTGTCCCCACCATGTCCTTTGCTCTCCCTGCTCCCCCAGCTCCTTATCCCAGGGTCTTTGAAGCACACAGTCATTTTGGATGGTATGAGTCACTTTCCGAGCCATTTTGGCAAGGGATGAGCCCTGGTTCCATGCCATCCTTCCAAGCAGTTGTAGAATGAGGAAGCAGTTTCAAGAAAGAGAAGTCACATTGGAATTAAAAAATTTTTCAAGTAGCAATTAATTAGTAGCCGAAGCAGCCTCCATAATCTCAAATCTAAGGCTCCCCATTAAAAGTTAAGTTGGATTTAATAGCATCGTTGCTATTTTTACTTTGAACAAACTATTAAGTCAATTAAGTATAAGAAAAATAAAAGCTTTTATTTTACCTTTTCAAAAGTTAAATTGGAATCTATGGCTTAGTCTGAAGGCAGAAATAGGGTCTAGGGTGAGGGACTGGGCCTGTTTGCCTGGGATTAAGAGGGCTTGGCAGATACTAGTCTTTCAGTGTGAAAGCATGAGAAGACCTAGGCAAATTGGGACAGGATGGACATCCTAGCATTCTAATTCACCCCTAGATCTCATTATTTGGAATGACACAAGAAAGAGGAAATTGGAGAAGAGGGACAATGAACACCTTGACCTCACCTACACTGTCTATATGTTGTCGTTGTCAGAAAAATTTTGACAGAGGAGCAATTCTGCCTTCATCCCCTTCTCTCTAAGGGGCTTGCAAAATAAGAGAGCAGGTTCATGCAAGATAAGCCAAAATGGAATTTCTTCTAAATCTTTTTTGATGGATACCAGGAAACAAAAGAAAAATCTTCCAGTTCATGTCCAATTCCAAGGCACAGTAGCCCATCTGCAAATAAAACATACTTCAATCAGATTAGTAGCTTGCTCTCCCTTGGAAGTCAGGAACTATGAAGAAGATTGGAAAAAAAAGCATAATCAGTGCTTGAAAGCCCTCCTACCTAAAAGGAGTTAATTCTAAGGTAAGTTCTCTCCTTTTATTCTTCAAGAGCCCTATCTCTGCCTTTTAAGAGACTTTTCATAGATGAGCTCCACAAATTCTATTTAGTCTCAGTGCTCTGAAACAATAGATAAATAGGTCTTTGCAAATTTCTGGAACCCGACTGCTTTAACACAATGAACCTTAGCATTTTGCCAAAGCAAATTTCTCTCACACTTAGGTTATGTCACCATGAAGTGACTCCATTCAGCAGTAGTGTGTTAGATACCAGGCAAAGACACTGCAATCTTGATTGCTGGGCAAAAAGGAAGAAAAATAAAGGATGCTGAAAATGGAGCATAAACTCTATTTAAAACAATTTTCTGAAAAACAGTGATTGCAAAGGCCCCGAGCCAGGACAGCTGGGAACAAGCCATCAGATTCCTCTTTCAAGGCACAGCTCCCTGTTGCTGTCAGCAGACCACATATTTCTTAGCATCTCTAAAGAAATGTTAAATCAATAAGCTACCTAAAGGTTGCTGACAAATCAGATGCTGTTCTATAAAAAGCTGAACTCCACTGCCAGGGAGAAATTGAAGACATGAACAATTTTTAGAAGGAAAAGACTGTTTTCCACCAATACCCCTACTCTGTGTTCTGACATGTGAGGCATCACAACTCACAGGAGGGGTGCAGTCCTAGGTCCTAGTTGATTCAACCTGAGCTTAAAGACCCCTTAGGAAAGCACAAATAGAATTTGGGTTTGGCCAAACTGTTGCTCCATACTAATTCTGAAAAAGATTTCTGACTGCAAAATTGTCCCATGTTTCTGGATGGTGCTTTGCAGTTTCCAGAATATTTCACATCATCAATCAGTAGCTCATCACAAAAATCTTTTGAATTTGGCCAAGCTGATGTTCTTATACTTGTCCGATAGCTATATCTTGTTTTAGATGACATTGCTAGAAAATTACTGAGCCAGGTCTACAACCTAAGGTTATTTTCCATTTTCCATTCTTCTTTCCTTACTCTTCTGGGAATTTAGTGCCTTCATCAAATCTACCCACAATTTCCTGATATCTCCTGCACCACTTGATAATATAGTTCATATATTTTTCTCCAAAGGAAGAAAGTTCTTAGTTTTCCAGTAACTATGCTTATAGATTTCTGTGTTAATAATTGCATGGGGTTTTAGTTCCCAAGTTCATTCAGTTATTTCAAAAACATTTATTAGACTCTACAATGCAGTGTGTGAAGCAATGCATTGGGGACCCAAAAAGAAGTGAGATAGCTCCAGGCTTCACAGATCTCACAGTCTAGAGTAGAAGATTCTGTAAATATTTTAGGCTTGGGGGTCATGCTATCTCTGTCACCACTACTCAACTCTACCATGATAGGAAGAAAGCAGCCATAGATGTTATGTAAATGAATGGGAATGACTGGGTTCCAATAAAACTTTATTTACAAAAACATGCAGTGGGCAGCATTGGACCCACAGGCTGTAATTGATCTACTCCTAATCCAGAAAGAGGCACACTGCAGAAAAGTCTAACACTGAGGCAATCTGTTAAATGCTCTAGGGTCAAAAGTGCTTCCAGTACCTGTTGGCAGTTTCGCACCACTGCTCCTGTTTATGGCTGGAAATCATATTTTCCGGAACCACCCTCCTTTATGTCTTTAGGTTAGAATTGACAAAGACAGAAACTCCATGTGAGAGTTGGGAAACCAGAGGTCATTACTTTAGAAGGTTATACTGATCATAAGTAAAGACAAGCAGATGGAGATATGTCCAGATGGGCCCAGCAAGTCCTTCTTCTCCCCCCATCCACATCTAGGTTATCTTCCTGATTCCCAGCCCTTTTGACCCCTGTGGGCTCAAGTTCACCAAAAGGCATTTGATTGCAGCCTGCCAAAGTGACAGACTCCATGGGGACAGCTTTTATAGAGGCAGCCATGTCTGCACCTCTTTCCATGATTATCTCCTCTGAAGTCCCACATCAGCAGCCAGACATGTATAACATCAGATTTTCCTGCAGGCCAATGCCTATACTGCTGGTAAACATGAAATGTGACTATTTCTCTGAAGCTCTCACTCCCTGCTTCCCTTCCCTAACATCTTCCATTTTCATGTAAAAAAAAAAAAAAGGTCTGATATATTAAATCTCATATTCCACTAACATTAATAGTGGCTCTGTCTTCCTAACCTATAGATACCCTATGAACTAAGTAAGAGTTGTCAGAGCATAAAAAAGAAGCTAAAAGTGATTGAGTCTGTCTTTCATTCTGTCTTTGGGAAAAATGAAGAAGATGTTACAAAGATACTGTCATGGGTCAGGTTACCTTAGAAACAAACCTGGAGCCTCTGAGCTTTGAGTGCAGGAAGTTGATTAGGGAGTGCTGTGAAAGGGAGTGAGGGAAGCAGAGTCGGACAGGGGAAAATACAGACTGCATTGTAGTATAACTAAGACCTCAGCCAATCCCAGGAGGCTTTAGAGCTGTGAGGGACCTCAGGAGAGAACCTGAAAGACTTTGTTCCTCCACATCAGCCAGTCGAGCCCCCAAGGAATAGATGTGTATGAGCATCAGCAACTAATACTCCCAATAGCGGAATCGGGCTATCTGTGGCAAACCACAGCATCCACCATTGATGTTAACTTTCAAGAGTGGTGTGAAGGACAAATACAAGTTATCTTCATATTAAAGAAAGTGAAAGATTTACTAAAAGGAAATACTCAGAGTAGCATCTTGATGTGAAATAGCCTGAGGTATTCAGAAAAATTCTAAAATTCTAAAATGATAATTGGTGAGAAGGTGAGCAGTGAGGGAACATGTGGATGGGTGGTGATTGGATGGTTGATGAGTGAATAGATTGTGGGCAGGTTGGGGACGGAAGGATGTGTTGGAGAATGCATGGGTGGTTAACTGATAGATCGCTATGTGGCAAATGAATGAGTGGAGGGTTATTGAATTTATGTAGTCAGTCATTCTTTCTCAGGCCTCCTGGGAAGTAAGATCCATACCTTGGTAGGAAATAACAGGTATTAAGTGAAAGTCTTTAGGCAGAGCTCCATGAATACTATTTGTTGGTCTTTGGTAAAACTCCAGGTAGAAATGCAATTTTTTTTCTCTCATTTATCATATCTTCCTGGACCCTATCAACAATTGAGTTTGAAATCCTTTTTGCTACAATGTGAGGGTATGCTTTCAAGCAACTCTACAGAAGTGAACTCTAGAACCAAAATCAAATGTAAGAATTTAAGGAAGCAAGTCCATACAGCCCCAACAGGGCAAAGAAGTGAATTGAGGTGGTTTTATCAAGCCATTGCCTCTCTGAGTAACTGCATTTTAATCTGAAGGGGTAACTCTAGGGACTTAAATAAAACATATACCTCAGAATTATCTCATCTGAGGGGAAGGAAGTAAGGGTATTTGTACACCAGCCTAAGGGCTGCTTGCCCTGATGGTAAGTGATCTTCCACTACTCAGAGAATATCTTCAGGTGACAAGATGCAGATATTGGCAGGGAACCCTAAGGAACCGGATGAAGTAACAGGGGATAAGTGCAGGAAACTGACAACATCTTCTGCGGCTTGTTCACTGTTGTATTAAGCACCTGAAAGATAGTGGGCACCCAACAGTTGCTCATGAATGAATGAAGATATGCACATGAATCAATCACTGAATGAGATGAGGAACTCATGGCCTGATTTCAGGCAGGAAAATATGCAAGTTAACAGCATGTCTTAGTCAGGATTTCACATATACATATAAGAGCCGAATATATCGGCCTAATTGACCCCACCCTGGAGGCCACTTCTACCTGAAAGTTATGTAATGTTTTCAAAGTACTTTTAAAATTCAATTTAATATGTAATTGCAACAGTAACAATCATCACAATAATTCTTTGTATTTAATAACACATTGGAGTTAGCAACAATGGTTATATCACAATGTGCTTAGCTGGTAAAGGAATCCAACTTGGGTAATACTGAACACACACTTGTTTTTGCTTCCATTTCCATTTCCTTAATTGTGATTATCTAAAGATGTCTTCATCTCAATTTTACCAGAGACTATACTCAGGAGATAAGGTCTGCTGAGGATATGTTATTAGCACTGTGTTTGCATATAACTCATGTCTCCCTTTATTATCTCTTTGTTGCTGACTTTATGGTCCAGAGTGATTACTGTTACTCCAACAGCTGTCAGTCACATTCTCTTTTCAATAAAATCTGCTAGTATTTTCATAACTTTTTTTTACAATTTTCAAAGCATTGTCCCATTACAAGTGCTCGTGATTCTTGTGACAATCCTCGGAGATAGTCTCATGTAGGTGCTATTACAGTAAAACCCTATAATCTGGAATAAATGGCCCAAAAAGTCAGATTGCACTACTGAAAAATTGATGAATACATACACTTTTAGTTATTCTTCCACCTACCTTATAGAAACAAAAGAAAAAAATTTTTCATTTATTAGACGTGTAAGAACAAGGCTGATTATGCCTAGCTAGTGCCTAAAGTGATTAGCACAGAGAATGTGCATTTAGCATAAATCCTTCCACTGGGTAAAGGAGATCAGTCTCAAACCCCAGTTGCATTATACCTAGTATAGCTAGAAAAGTCCCAGTAGCATCCTTACTACTCTCAAAAATGTCCCAGAAAAGACCATAAATTTTATAGTCATTCTAACCATAGCTGATTTACAATCACAATTAGCTTTTTAGGAGGGTTTTACTATAGCATTTCCATTTTTCAGATGAGAAAACTCAGACTGAGAGAAGGTATTTCCAAAATGACACCACTAATATTTACTCACAGCTAGAACCAGAGGCCAAAGCTAGCCCTGCAGTCTAGCTGCCTCACAGCAATATAGTCATCCATCCATCACTCCACAGACAGTTTCCCATCAAAATCTCACTGGAAACTAGTAACTTCTAGTCCTGTCTATATATATATATATATATATATATATATATATATATATATATATATATATATATATATTGCATTGTATTATATTGACAGTAAGAACATAAGTAGAGAATCATATTCTTCATCTTCAGTCAAAATTATACTGCATTATCAGTTGGGTTTATGAGTGATTTAAACAAGACAGACTATTCCTTTCCTCTCAACTCTCAGCAGTCTGGAGGAGGGCAATGCAGCATGCTGGGGGGAGCATCACAGCCCTCGGGGACCAAGGCTCTCCTCTTTCTCCTGCTCTATCCTAGAACTTCCATCCCTCAGATACCTCATGATGCAGAGATGGCCACTGAAGCTGGAAACAGGAAGAAAAAGGAGCAAAAGGGCAAAAGGGTTGTGTGCGATGCTCAGCTGAGTCTTTCCCTTTTCATCAGAACCCAAGAATTTCGATTCAATGTTTTATTTTGTTGGCCAGATCTCGGTGACACAGACTTATCTAGCAATGAAAAAAAAGCTTCAAAAAATAAATAAAGCTTAGAAATATACTCTTTTGTTTGAGTTCACTGTTGCCCTAGTAAAACTGGGATTGTGTTTTTACAGATAATGGGGGGACACGCAATTATTATTTTCACAATGCTGCATAAGAGAACATCTCAAAGCTCAGTGATTGACAACACACATTTTTTTTTCTTATTTGTGTATATGTCTTGGATTAACTGTGGTTTACAGATTGGGGATGAGCTCAGTCAGGCTTGACTTCGAGTTAAGGCTCCAATTCACTCTACTTCTCCTGACTCATTCTTGTAGGACTCAAAGGCTACCCAGGGCAAGTTCTTTTCAGAGCAATGGAAGAACCCTAATCCAGTCACACTAGATGATTCCAAGTCTCTACTCGATTTGTATCCACTAATATATGATTGGTCAAAGCAAACTGCATGGACAAGCCCACAAAGGACAGGGAACTACACCTAGTCTACCAGGAAACCATGCAAAGATAGTGATGTTTACTTGCTCTGTATTCCCACCAAAGGAGAGCAATGAAAAATTTTTCTCTTACAACGCTGTCTTTCATCCCCTACTGACTGCCAATGCCCCTCCCTAGATTGTTCCCTCCTATATGCCAGGGTATTAGTTCCCAGATGGACAGTTGGTAAGCTACAGAAACTCATAGGTCCACCCCAAATTGCTCCTACTAGAAGCATAAGAGTGTTGTTGGAGAATTTGACATGGGTTACATAGAGTCTGGGATGGGAGCAGTAGATACAGAATATGCCTAATTATGCCAGGAGCGGTCAGAAAGCTAGAAATGAAGGTGGGATCCCACAAAGACATAGTGAGGAAAGGCTATGGTAGAGGGATCCACACTGTTCGGGTTTAGCTGGGATGTTGGCATTCCTGTATGTTTCTACTAGATATGAAGACAGCTCTCCTGGAGCTTTCTTGAAAACCCATGTGGGGGCCTACCAAGGAAAAGAAACTCCAAGAATATTCCAAAAGAAGAAAGGAGATGCAGGGAACTGACAGATGAGTAAGGTGTGTGTCACCCATGTCAGTGAAGGGGGCAGCTCAGTGAATAGGGCTATTGCCTTGCTCGGCTCTAGCAATACCAATCCCATCATGCTCCATGGAGATGGCAGGACAGCTTGCATGGCTTCAAGGTAAACCCTGGCGGTGCTTATTCTGTATATTCCATATACAGCCACATCCTCCCATGTCAGTAAACACCGACCTATTTCTCTTTATGATCTGTATTTTATCTAAGGTATAGATTAACCACAATATACTCAATTAATCCCCTAGTAATGAACATTTAGGTTGTTTCTTTCTTTCTTTTTTCTTTCAAATACCTTTATTTTTTATTTATTTGTATGTGGTCCTGAGAATTGAACCCAGTGCCTCACACATGCTAGGCAAGTGCTCTACCACTGAGCCACAACCCCGCCCCTGATTGTTTCTTAATTTTATTATAGTGAACAATATTTCAAGGCAAGAATGATAGTTCTACATATGTAAATTCCTTCCTTATCTTACATCATATGCAAAAATAGATTCTAGGTAGATAAAAACAAACCTAAATATAAAGGGAAAGCAAAAGTATTAGAAAAATATTAAATGATGCTTTTATGCTTTAGGTATTGACAGAATTTACATATCACAAAATTATCCCCTGGCTAGTCTAATGTTAATAGAACTTCCATATAAACCTAATACAAAGTCAAAAAGACAAATAGGCTTGTAGGTAATGTTTGTAGTACATATTATAAACTAATTGCCAAACTATATTTTATAAAAATAACTGATACAGTGAATGAGCAAAGAAGATGAATTACTAATTCACAAAAGAAGAAATACAAGTGGAAAACAAGACACTTGGAATCACTAGTGAATAAAAAATTGCCAAGTAAAAATAACAATAAAATGCAACTTCTAACAAACTTTCCTAACTTTAAACTACTGGCAATATTCATTGTTGGAAAGAATTTGGAAAAATAGATATTGCCTCCTTTCGGGAAGTGGGGGCATATCTAAAATTTTGTCCAGGATAAGTTAGTCCTATCTATATAGTATTTAATGACTCAGTGATTTTGTTTCCTGGGAATGCATCCTAAGGAAACAAGCCTACTTGTGCAGAAACTTGCACATGCACACACTTAAATACACAGAATGCTTATTGCAGCCTTATTTCTAGAAACAACAAAGAAAAGAAAAACAACTGGAAATGACCTAAATAGCCATTAAGAAGACAATATTATAGAATTTCTGCAGTCATCCAAATGAATGGTGTAGATCTAACTCAGAAAAAATGTCTATGATATATTTTTATAGGGAAAAAATATAAGACAAAAAAGATGTAAAAATATGTGTAATTTCATTCCATTTATCTGAAAAATGCATATTGGTTTTTACGTGTTTGCATAGCTGCAGAAAATTTCTATAAGGCTAAACTGCAAAGTTACTTCTGTCAAAGAGGAGATGTTGAGTTGGAAGATAGAGAATGTTCTTTAATTTCCCACATATTCTATTCTTTTGAATTTGTTACAAGAAACATATACACTTTCTGACTTTAGAAATAAATATTTAAAGAACAGAAATGGTCTGTGTTGGTTCTGACTCCTGCATGTTTGTGCAGGATGAGCAAAGAAGATGAATTACTAATTCACAAAATAAGAAATACAAATAGAAAACAAGACACTTGGAATCACCAGAGAATGAAGAAATGTCAACTGAAAACAACCATAAAATATAATTTTTAACATATTTTAAAAACTTAAAAGTATTGGTAATATTCTTGGTGAGAATTGGGAGAAATAAGTGCCCCCTTCGCTTGAGTGGGGTGTGCTGGTGAACCAGGGGGATTTCAGGGAGGGGTTGATGGAAATCCTGATTGGTAGTTTCTGTTGATTTTCTTGGTGAAAATATTCCGACCATGTTTAATTTGAGGTCACTCACAATAGTCTTGAATATTTCACATATGGAATCCGATAAATCAATTTTAAAAAATAAGTATTGAAGAAAACTGAACAGTCAAAGCCCTGAATAAACAGGTTGTGTTAGTCATCTTTTCATTTCTGGATCAGAATACCCCAGAAAAACAACTTAGAAAAGATTCACTTTGGCTCATAGTTTCAGTCCATGTTCGGGCTCCTGCATTGTTTTGGGCCTGAGGTGAGAAAGAGCATTATGGCAGAAGGGCATGGTTGAGGAAAGTTACTTGGCTCAAGGCAGCTGGAAAGCAGAGAGAGAGAGAGAGAGAGAGAGAGAGAGAGAGAGAGAGAGAGAGAGAGAGAGAGAAGTGAGGAAGGGGCCAGGGACAAGATACACCTGATCAAGTCACCCACACACAGTGACCCACTTCCTCCAATTAGGTCAAACTGCCTATAGTTTCTATCACCTTCCAAGAATGTCACTGAATTCTGAATCTATCAACCTATCCATTAGTAAGGTCAGAGCTTTCATGATTCTATCACTTCTCCAAATCCTCATCTCTGAACATTACTGGATTGACAACCAAAACCTTAACACATGAGCCTTTGAAGGACATTCTAGATCTAAGTTAGAGGACAGCTCAAGTCACAGATTCTGCTCTGGTGGAATGGAAACTCTGTGCTGGCCAGGGCAAATCTTGGTACACCTTCACAGCTCATCCCTCTCTCTCTGTCTAGCCCACCACCAAGCATTCCCAGTTCAAAGCTTCTTAGGCTGCACAGTCGCATTACAAGTTTTGCAAGTTTATTCATTTCATCATCTCTTTAAAAGATGCTTTATCATTTAGAAATAGGTCATGAAGTAGAATTAAAAGTCTGCCAGGAAGCACTCCTTGCTCATTTCTAGCCCGGCAGCCTTCAGGCAACAGAATTTTGCAGATGATCCACAGAGGAGAGAATCTGGGTGAATTTTCAGCCTCGCTACAAAAGGATTTCTTCAGATGGGAAGTCATGAGGGCTGTCATGCAGCCCTGATTCAAGGTGCTGCTCTGCAATGCAGCAAATAACAAGGCACCAGACAATTACTCAGCTAGGAACTGGGAGGAATGCCCGCCCCCAATTCACTCACAGTCTAATGGCACAAGAATCAAAGTAATACCATAAGGAAAGCACTGTGAGAGACAGGCCCATCCCTAGCACTTATGGGGACTATAGAACTTGCTTCTGCAGGTACCTGGAAGCAGCCTAAGGTTATATGAACTGGAAATTGTAGGATTAATTATTCAGAGAATGACCTAGAAGAAGGGCAGGATTCTTCACCCCATGGGAGAAATGCTCTCCACAAGGGAAGGAAGTTCTCTAAAAAGCATGGGACCTAGAATATGAGCCCCAATTTCCTGGAAAGTACTGATAATGGGAATAATGCTAGACACAAAGGGAACAACTCACCCACTCTTGGTCAGTGATGGACAGCTTCCTGGAGGAGATGAGCTTAAACTAAGTCCTGACATATGCATAAAATTTAATCAATCAGAAAACAGGGCCAGACATTCTAGAAAGAGGACACTTACCCACAGAGTAGGTGTTATGTCATTCACAAGAGTATGTGCCTTTGTGTTTCTCAAATCAGAGAGATGCTACCCACCCTTCACCCTAATCTTGGTACACATTCACAGAAATTCGGTTGCATCCACCTACAGAGGAGTGGTTCTTGAGTTCTCCTCCGTCTAAATTCTCAAGCAAATCATGCTGATTCTCCATTTGTCAGGCTGAGTAGTGGTTTAACAGAAACCTTCCAACCTTGCTCTTAGACTATCCAAACTCTTTCCTCTGCTCCCTCCACTTCCCTCTGCAGTCATTGCTCTCCCAGGAGACTAATAAAGACAGACAGGACCCAGGAAAGGAATTAGTATCCTGGAGTTAATTGGGGTAATGAGTTAGCAGATAATTCATTTGCATTTTTATGGGCCCCTTTAAGGCCTTAATTTAACCTGAAAGTGTGACTAAGAAGGGAATTTTCAGGACATAAGCAGGCCCCTTGGGAAGCTCTGGAAGGAAGGTCTTTCAGGGTTCCTGAAAAGCTTTATGCCTCTTGCTCATATTTTAGTACCTCTAAGTCAGAGGTCAGCAAAACTTTTTCTGTAAACTGCCAGAGAGCAAATATTTTGGGCCTTGTGGGTCATATGGTCTCTGTCACGAATATTCAACTCTGTTGTTGCAACCAAAAAGTAGCCATAAACAAAATATAATTGGATGAGCGAAGGAGTGAAGGGATTACTGTACCCCAATAAACTTTGCCTATAAACACAGGTGGCAGTCCATAGCTGACTGACCCCTGTTCTAGATCTCTATTTGTTCTCCTTTCCTTTCTCCACTTCTAGGAAACACAGCCACACTAATCAGGCAAAATTTTACCATTATTCCTTGAGATTCTTCCAAGGAGGATCATCACTGATTGCCATAATTGACCTCAGTGAGTCCAGGAGTTATGGTTAGAGGGAATCTTTCATGACATCTTGCTATCTTGTTGTGCTTTCTTATTTTTGGAAAACAATCACATATATTGCTTCACACATTAGTTGTCATTCCACCCTATCAGTTGGCGAAGATAGCATAGCTTGGTAGTTAAAAAAAAAGGTCATAGGTTTCAGGAGACACACTAGCAAGGGATGTGCTAAAGGAAAAAAAATTAAACCCCTTTGTTTCAACATAAAAGAGGTCTACTTCCTCCTTATGTTCTACATCCACAGTCAGCAGGGTGATGGCTGTGCGCCACGCAGTTGCCGCAGTCCAGCTGCAGCAAAATAACTGGGGGGTGACGAACAACTTGTGTACATTGATTGAGCAGGAGTGGGAGCCGTTTATTGTAGGACAACACAGGTATTTATACATTCCACACAGCTTATCTTAATTTACATAAACTAGATACAGCAGTCAACCAATAAGGAATCTCCACACTTAATGGCTCGCTGGCATTACTTCACAAACCACTCCCCCTGGCAAAATGCCAGGCACCATCCTGACTTGTTTACAGACTCTAACATGCAGTCATTCAGGGACCCAGGCTGAGAGTTACTCCATCATATGATATTACTCCAGGGGCTCCAGGAAGAGAAGAGGGAAAGTAGAAACTTCACACACACTCTTCTACATTTCAGCCCAGTAATACACATTACTTTCTGCTTAAAGTCCATTGTCCCTAAGTAGTCACATGGCCACAACTGAGGACCCTGGAAGATGAGAGACCAGATAGAATGTTTAATAATCACAATTGTCCCTGCCACATGTGGCATCACTGGTGAGCTGCTGAATGACCTTGGATGACATTTCATACATTGAAATATTTTGTACTTCAATTTCCTCCATGGAAAAGCAAGAATAATAATAGCCTCTGACTCAAACATTGTGGTAATAAGAATTGATAATATGCTGCTAAATCACAGTGTCAGGCACTTAGCAAGCATTCTGTAAAAGTCAGTCATTACTTTTATTATTACTAACTATATGATTGTGAGAAAAATGCTTTATCCCTCTGGGTCAATGTTCTCTCATTTTCAAATCAGGTGTGTCAATAACACTACTTAGGAAGCTATTATATTAAATGACACAATACATAAAAAGATCCTAGCATCGTGCCTGACATACAATAAACATTTTATGCAAGTTATTTCCCCTTGGTGTATATAATCATGAATTGATAATTCATTTCAGATCTGGTTTCAAAGGGCTTATTTGTGATTCTAATGGGCTGTAAGATTTTTTTAACGGGCTGACCATGGAAACCCAGAGTACTTCAAAATAAGAGATTTTAGAGATTCTTTCTTCTCCAGAGGCAGCTTAATACCAGAGATGCAGGATTGCACAGTGTGTTGCATTTTCTTTTGAAAACTTGGTTATACTTGGGACCGTATTTCCCCAAATTCCTTTTCTTTTATAGTCTGAATTAGAGTTGCCAAAAGTGAAATTGTGTAAGATTTGGGACATGGACCTGAAGAAGCAGCCTTTACAATCTGAAGTTCAATGTTAGCAGGAGGCAGTCCTGATGAGCGGTGCAGAATCCAGGCCCATTACCAATGTGAACTTGGCAAAGCGCTTGTCACAGAGAGCCACCAACATCCATGGACTGCTACATTCACACCCTCTGCAGTCCCTCTGAAGCTGCCAGATGTGTCTAGTAGCTTCTAGGTTTCCCTGAAAACTTGGGACTCATTTGCCCACCCCGGGGGCTGAAGAGCAACGGGTTTAGGGCTGAATGCATTCAACATTCATAGGTTGAAACTCTAATCCCCAGGACCTCAGAAACAGCTGTATTTGAAGTTAGGGCCCCTAAAGAGGTGATAAGGCTAAAATGAGACTATATGTGTGGGCCCTGTGACAAGGGGTCTTTATATGAAGAAGAGATTAGAACGCGGACAAGCCCAGAGGGCAAACAAGGTGAAAACATCAGAGGAAAATAGCTCTTTACAAGCCCCAGGAAGAGGGCTTAGGAGAAACCAGTCCTGCTGCCACCTTGATCTTGGACTTGTATCCACCAGAATTGTGAGAAATGAACTTCTGTGGCTCAAACGACCTACTCCAGCGTACTTTGTTATGTATGGCAGCCCCAGCAGATTCATACCTGACCTTTCTTTGGTCCGCCAACATTTATTTGTGGATCTTTAGTTCTCTAATTCTTCCCACTGCTCTATAAGTTCTCATTGTTAAGATAAATTCCTCATTCCATAATACTCTGGGTGGTTCTGCTTTCCTGATCAAACCCAGACTGATACATGCAGCAGTTAAAAATATAAATTGGAGCTGACTTGTCCAAATAGAATTTCAATCCATGATTGAACTCTTGGATTGATCTTGGTTCCGTTGCTACTTAATTCCTCTATATATCAATTGCAGGATGATAATCTGAAAAGCAGGATGATAATAGTACTCACTGGGCAGAGTTGCTTGCATTGAGGAAGCTACTACCTGTAAGAAGTTCAGTACATTCCCTAGTATACAGCTAACCCTCAATATGTGTTGGTTAATAGTATGATTATGATGATTCTTTGCTGTTTACCCAAGAAATAAAATATTGACTCACAAGTTTCTTTCCCTGCCCTCATTAGCTGTTTTCTCTCCTAGACAGTAAATATCTTGAGTATAGGTATCATAATTTATTTGCCTTTGCTTTCTTCCAACTGATTCTTTTCTGATCCCCTAGAAATAAGCCCATGATTATCTCAAATGAGATTTTGGTCAAGTGAAAATTAACATTCCATTTGGCCCAAGGATGGTTTTCAGTCTGCGGCAGCCAGACTTCAAGATGGGTTCCATGAATCTCACACCATGGTCTTGGCTCCCCTGTGTGCCCTGCTCCCATATTAGGTAGGGCTGACCTGCATGACCAGTTTGAACACTAGGAAAATGATGTGTGATGCTGTGGTTGGTCCTCAGTGAAACTCATGTGGAAATATAATCCCCATTATGAGATATTAAGTAGTGGGACCAGTGGGACCTCTATGAGATGATTAGGGCTCCATTTAATCTGATTAGTGGATTAATGGATTAACAGTTAATGGGTTACCTGGAGAGTGAATCTGCTATAATAGCCAGTTTGGCTAGGTCTCCCCAGGCCTCCTGTCTCTCTCCATGAAATGCCCGGCACCACAATGAGTCTACCAGCAAGAAAATCATCACCAGATATAAACTCTCAACTTTGGACCAGTACCACAAGCCAAAATAAAGTTCTGTTTTTTTGTTTTTGTTGTTGTTGTTGTTGTTTTTGAAAAAAGAAATGAATGAAGAAATGAATGAAAAGAAATGAGTGAAGACATGTTGTTACAGGGCAAGGACCCATCCCAGAGCTGAGACAGCCTTTCTCATCCCTTCTTGAAATCAGACCAGGAAGATGTTAAACATGTCACTCAGAGTAGCAGGTGTGAGTTTTTTAGAACTGACATGAAAAAAATGTAAAAAGGGGACCTTTTCAAGGGAGAGAGGAGAAGGAATGGCCAAGTCAGGGGTTTTAAAAGATTTCTGGGTCCCAGTGTTCTTTTCTCAACTTTGTGCCCCTTTAATCTGTTTATTATCTTTTGAATAACCCTCAGCAAACTTTTTTGTGAATATATGGGAAGTCCTGGTCACAGGTATGGTTGGGGTGCTTGTGACAGACTTTTGGTAATAAGGATAGAGTGTGACATGATTTTGAAACAATGTTTTCTCTTAAGGGGATGTAGTTAATTACCGTTGGGGGAGGTGTTGACATACCAGGCCCCCATCTTCAAGGTGTTTGTTTGTTCAAGAAAGCTCCCTGTGGTTTTCAGTTGCCCTGTATTTCTTTCCCTGCTCACCTGATCATGGCTGACTAGTTATGTAGCATGTCTCCCATTCCTCCAGGTCAAAGTCTTAGGTCCCTGAATTCTTTTAGAATATTTAAGTATGCATTGGATTTGGCTGCTTCCTGCTGAAAGGGTGCAAAGTTGAAGTCTTTGTTCTCTATCAGGTAGGACATGGACATAAAAGTATTTAGCATCAGGCTAGTCCAGATGCCCATAGCTACAGTTGGCAGACTCCTGTTTAGTTAGTGCTGATGCAAATGTACATCTCAAGTTCCATTCTCATAATGGTATGTCTTCTTTGGTTATACGTTTCTGCTGGGTGTTTAAGATCAAACTGGTCAAAATCGATCTCGTTCCTATCTACCATTAAGGTCAGCTGAGATTCCTCAGGGGTCACTCTTGGGAACTTGTGAAAAGCCTCTCGTCTCCTTTAGCTTTCTTCTACCAGTTGCGTCATCTGCCAGGATGGGTCAGGATCTTGCTGAACACACATCGCTTCACCTGGAAGCATCAGGGTCATTTCCCTTTCCAATAACCTCTTCTTTGCAGATGTCCACTTTCTGTCCTTTAGGATTCACATGATCACCCTGATTGGGAAGACAGGTGAGTCACTAGAGTTTCAGGACCCTTAGAGGGATCCTGTTGTTCCCTGAGTCCTGGCTGACCTTAGAGGGCAAGGGCCAACATATCCTTAGTACTTTTACGTCCTTGACTTTTTTCCAGTTATAGTTTAAACACCCAACAGGTCAGTTTCCCTCGTCTTGAAGTAGAAGTAATATGTTTCAATTTCAATGTCTATAATGTCCACAGCATCACAGTCATCATTTTCCTAGTGCTCAACTGGTCATGTAGATCAGCTCCCTGCCTAATGTGGGAGGGAAGCACACAGGGGAGCCAAGACCATGGTGTGAGATTATGGAACCCATCTTAAAGTCTGGCTCCCACAGACTGAAAACCGTCCTTGGGCCAAAGGGAATGTTAATTCTCACTTGGCCAAAATCTCATTTGAGACAGTCATGGGCCTCTTGCTAGGTGAGGATGGCCTCTTGACAAATCTTAGATAAGGTGTTTTATTTTAACTACCATTATGCAAAGTTCTCATATATTTTTTTCCTGAGTTGATGTGAACATCAGTTAATATATTACTACATTTGAAATATGACCCAAACAAAGGCTAAGAGAGCTCTTAATTTCTTGTGAAAAAAAAAAGTGGCAAAATGTCTCCATGTTCCACATTGCCAACTTTTAAGTAAATCAGGCTCTCTGTATTACCTTTCCAAAAATACACTTAAATTTCCATCCCACTGTCAAGAGTAACATAAAATTTTTATGTGTAACTTACTGATGACAGGTTATTGTTATTCACTTACAAAACATCAAATGACAGTTATAGATTCCCTACTAAATTTGGAATTTTTATATAAATCTGAGAGACTATTATTACAAACAATTTTAGCTTGGAGAACACCAACTTGGTAAAGTGCCCTCCTAAGCTTCACGTTTTAAAAGATTTGGATATTTAGAGAACATGAATACATCAAACATACAAAGAAGCCAGTAATATTCATCAAAATTATACAGATGTCCTTAGACTAACTTCATTTTAATTTTCAAAGTAAAATTTAGAATCCATACTGTGGGATAACTATAATCATAGGTCTGCATAGATCAGTAGCACTAATAAAAATCAAAGAATACCTTTATATCCCTAATAAGTTTAGGAAATAGTGCTAATGATCAGAAATAGGCTTACTATTTGATGTCCAAGTGCTTATCAATTTATACAATATTAACATTTTTATTTAGTCAAAGCAAACAGATAAAAACCATTTTTAAATGACAATGTGGTCATTTTGTATGTTTAAAGTGCAGATATTTAATGCTAAGTGAAGTTAGCCAATCCCCAAAACCCAAATGCCGAATGTTTTCTTTGATATAAGGAAGCTGATTCATAGTGGGATAGGGAAGGGGAGCATGGGAGGAATAGATGAATTCTAGAAAGGGCAGAGGGGTTGGAGGGAAAGGGAGGGGGCATGGGGTTATTAATAATGGTTGAATGTGAGCATCATTATTATCCAAAGTACATGTATGAAGACAGGAATTGGTGTGAATATATTGTGTATACAACCAGAGATATGAAAAATTGTGCTCTATATGAGTAATAAGAATTGTAATGCATTCTGCTATTATATATAAACAAAAAAATTAGAAGAAGTGCAGATATTATGTATAGAAGAGAATATTTATACATTAACTTGCTTATATTAAACCACATAGCTTTTATTCTATAAACTTTTATGTAACACTTAGACAAAACTCAAACATATTTAACCCTCAGATGTATGCATATATCTATTCACATGTATTTAGAGTGTCAAATACATTGTCAAACCTAAAATAACAGTTGTTTACCAGTTATGAAGCAATCATTTAGAAGACTTTTAAAACAGACAGGTACTTAAACAAACCCTAGTTCATTTAAGATTTAGTCACCTACATAATAAAAACCTATAAAAAATAATAATAAAAACCTATAGACTCAAGGAATTGTATTGATAAATAAGAGTAAATTCATGTTTTAAGAAAACCTTGCTATTTTAGCACATAGAGAATTAGATTCTGGTTTTGTATCAGTACATTCAATTTTGACCCTTGAAATAACTTGAAATGAATATGACAATTTCAGTCAACATAAACACATATTACAAATTTTTTGAGATTTACCTTCCACAAATCTTTTGTAACTTACTTAGACCTTTCCATACAAAATACTTTCTCATTCAGAAACATTTCTTTTCCTGCTGAGAGCCATAGCCAAGTAGGAATGACGCATGGCATTTTTGGTTGAAAGGTGACCCCAGGTACCCATTGAGATGATATGATTATGTTAAGATCTACATTCAATTGGATATTAGACCCCTGCTGTCTGCCTCAGCCTGCTACTTTGGAGCTCTAGTGGGACTCCGGGAGAGTTCCCGTTGGTTGGGGAAATGCAGTAGGAGGGATTTCCAGAGGAGGGATTTTCCTGGTAGTGTAGTGTGGCCGGGAGAACCACGTGTGTGGTTCAGCATATTTCCAGGGAGCGTGCGTGGCATTGGCGGGAGTTTCAGAAATAAAGTTTGTTCCTGCTTGAGTGGCTCCTGATTTTGTGCCCAGCCAGACTGCGGCAATTTCCCTTATCAGAATACATTTTCATATCTGTTACTTTCATATCTCCTTTTTTTTTAGGTTCCAGAGTGTTCTGCCCAGGTCCACCTCTTGACTTTTGACAGACAACAGGATGACCCTGGACTTTCAAGTCCTCACTGCCGTACAATTCTAAGTCCCTTTGGTCCATGCTGACCAGTTCTAAATTCTTAAAGTTTTTATCTCCCTGAGTTCCAGGATCTGATCTGTCAAAAGGGTCACGAAAGTCTCCCCCTTCAGAGTAACTTGGGTTCCTCTTATCAACATTATTTGGGGCCTGCACTTCTCCTGCAGAAAACAAGTAAGTTTGCTGAGGAATATGACATATCCTGTCCTCTTATGCCAGGGAGGACTGGAGGCAAGTTGCTTCTTAGGAAAGAAAGCATGTGGGGGTCAGCACAGTGGGCCTATTTTATAGAATTATTCCCTTAACCTTGTGTTCCCACCACTCACATGTGTCTGTCCCCTATCAAGATCAGGCGAAATTGGGCAACAAACACCAAATGTTATCAGGTAAGGATCTGTCATGGAGCTTAGGCAGTCACCGTGGTCCTTTCTTACCAGTTCTTGTCATAGCACCCTTAAGACTTCAGATACGTTGCTCAGAGTAGTAGGCACAAGTTTATTAGAAGGGAGAGGGAAAGGAAAGAAAAGAGGGGGACACTCTCAAGAGAGAGAGTAAGCCCTCTCAGAGAACAGAAAGATTGGCCATCAGAGATTTTAAAGGATTTCTGAGCTCTAGTGTTCTTGGCTCAATTTTTCATGTTCTCTTAATCTGTTCATTACCCTTAGGATCACACTCAGCAAACTATATAAGGGTCTGGAGTGTCCTGGTCACAAGGAGGGGTTGGAGCAGTTGTAACAGATTTTGGTGATGAGGAAAGAGCCTGGCCACCCGGTTGGGTGTGACATGATCTTGAAACAATAGTATTTTATAAAGGGGATATAATTAATTATGGCTGGGGAGGTTTTGACACTCCAGGCCCCCATCTTGCAGGCGTTAGCCTTCATGGTCACCCAAGGAAGTCCTTCTTTTCCTGCTATGGATGACTAGCTACCTAATAATGTGACTTCCTCTATCACATACCTCCCAACGGTATGGTAGAGTGAAATTGAGGCTTCCTCTTGCTCTCTTAGATCACTCATTTTAGAAGCCACAGATCATGTCATGAGGCTCCTCAGGGAGAATTGTGAACTGGTCCACCGGGTGAAGTGTCAAAGCCTCTTACCAATAACAGCCCTAACCTACCAGACATGTTAGTGAGCCATCTTGAAAGGAAAATCTGCTAGCTCCAGTCAAGTTTTGAAAAGACTATGTTGGTTTAATATCTCATGAGACACCCTGAGGGACACTGTTCTAAATCACTTCCAATCTCCTAACCCATAGAAACTGGCTGAGATTATAAACATTGACTGTAATTTGTTACATAGATCAGCAGTAATCCATCCGAAAAATTCTGATCTCAGATATATCTTGTTTTATCAACAATGACAGTCATCATTTGTATTGTGTATCAAGTGCTAACTACCTATCATTTGAACTAAGCACTTATGCTTAACATTAAATAAGCTTTATCTTATTTAATCCTCATAACCATCTGATTTGGTGAATGATTGACTATATTATGTTTAGTCTCATTTTCAAATAAGGAAACAGATACTTAGAAAAGACAACTGACTTGTTTGAAATCAACAAGTTAGTTGGTGATACAGACAGGATTCATCTCACATCTCCAAGCTCTTATTTAGGGCTCTCTTCATTGATACCCTACCATGACTGACTTACACAAGATATTGGTTCCCTGAAAACAGAATGCAAAGCTGTGGGCTGCTGACACCCCTTCCTGTATACCTCCTGACCTGCAGACACCCCTTCCCATGCACCTCCTCACCTAGATGAGGCAGGCTCTTCAGCTTCCTGCAGCTTACTGCATACAGCCTCCCTGGGAGATGCCAGGGTCCTAACTAGGCATGATGCTGTGAACATGCCCCAAGGTAACTTCAACTGAAGTCCTAATAATTTCTTCTTCACTGTACTGGGATTTTCCCTACTGACTGACTCACTGTTCTTTTTAGGGAAGAGGATGGAACAAATACATTAAGAGCAACTGCATACTAGAACATGTCCTATGATTCAGTGAAAGATATATTGAAAAGAATGATCAGTTCAGAATATTAGAGATATTGTTATAAAAACCAGTAGCTTCTTTTTAGAGCATCGTACATTTTCTTAGGGTCCTTCTGTGTATAAACACCTGTTCTGGCTTGGACTTCTTGCTGATAGAGTTTTTTAGTTGATTTTTTAAAAATGACAACAGAATGCATTACAATTCTTATTACACATATATACCACAATTTTTCATATCCCTGTTTGTATATAAAGTAGGTTGACACCCAATTTGTGTCTTCATACATGTACTTTGGATAATGATGTCTATCACATTCCACCATCCTTGCTAATCCCCTGCCCCCTCCCTTTCCCTCCTACCCCTCTTCCCTATCTAGAATTCATCTATTCCTCCCATGCTCCCCCTCCCTACCCCACTATGAGTCACTTGCTGATAGTTTTTGCTTGGATATGGGGGAAACATTTTGTTCTCATAATAAGCTACTACTTTCTTTTAGTAAACTCCCTTGACCATAAAACATCTAACTGATCAACACAAGTTCTCACAACATATTGTCTTGAAGTCTTTAGTACACAGTGTACTAAAGACTTAGTGTAGGAAGACTAAGGGAGACCTTCTTGAACTTCCATCTCCTCAATATGCTAGGGAACCAACAAATCTTTATTGTTCTCTTTCTAAGTATAAAATCTAATGCAGAGTTGGTTGACACACAACTCTTTAATATATACATGATATCTGAAATGGAAGTTCCTCCAATCTCATGCCCTAGAAATAATCACTGTTAACAAATCAGAGCATATGTATTCAACTTTGTTTTTTCACACATTCTAAAATGTTTTATTTTCCTTTTCTTCTTTAAAACACCAATTTTGTGTCATATTATACATGCTCTTCTCCCATATGTTTTTTTTTCTATTAGCAATATTCTTTGGAAACATTTCATTTTAAAAAGCTGTTTCTAGATTAGTATGTACAGATTCTCATTCTTTAGAACAGCTCCTGATATACCATTTGTTCTATTATTTCCATACTGAAGGATATTTGAGTTTTGCTTCCTCTCCTTTATCAATGACAATCATTGCTGAAATAGCCATTCTGGTGCATATGCCTTCACAGTGTTTTACAGGATGAATTCCTGTAACCAGGGATTTGAAGACAGGATTCGAGCTCTGTCCATTTATACTCCCACCAACAACAGCAGAAGCAGCCTACCCTTCCACCCTCACCAACATCAGATATTATCTTTTCTTCCTTCATGGTTCATGTTATGCCTAACTCTTATAATAATTAACATTGGTGAGAACAACAACAGATTTTTTTCCTCCTTTGAAGAAAGACGAGTTGAAAAGGAAATTCCCTAAGTGGTAAATAGGAGATTAAGTTTGCTCAGGCATAATTAGCATTTATATAGCTCCTCATTCTCAGAGGTAATGCAGCTTTAACTAACTCACATTTATACACAAAGGACAATTTGACACTGGGGAGAATTCTGTGGGGCCTTCTGGTAACTTATGTCTTTCTATTCTTGGCCTGGTTTGGTGACCCAAAGCCAGGTGGCTTTAAGACAGATCTGTTTGGGGTCTCTAAGAATCACTTAAGAAGACAAAAGAAAAAAAGGGTTCACTGCCTCTGTTCAGCAAAGAATTAAAGAACAGGACACAAAGATAGCAAGCAAGCAGCAGGTTCATTGCAAAAGGGACAGTAACAGACTTCTCTGAAGAGAAGGAGCTCCAGAGCTGGGAGTAGGTTGGGGAAGTTGGGTTTGTTCTTTTTTGTGGTTTCTGTAATTTCCTCCTTTTATCGTCTCCTCCCTTTTCCATGCTTGCCTCACTGTTGTTCATTGGTGTAGGATATGGAAAATAACATCCCCCAAGAACAGGAAAATAACAGCCCCCAGGGAGAAAAGGAGGACAGTGTGATCCACGGGGAGGGGAGGAGAGGAAGGCACACAATGGGCCCTGGGCTCTGGGCTGTCATCCTTTCCCAGTAACACTGAGTCCTGGAGGGGAAGGCAAACAGATGGGCTGTAGGCTCTGGACTTTTATCCCAGTAACAATGAGTTCCAAGGTTTTACAGCTGTTTTTCTGAGTTAGATTTTTTTAACCAGCACAACTAGTTTCCTGATGGCCTAGCCAGCATGTCCCAAGTCTCTAATGATTAAATCACCATAAACATTCTGCTATGATTAACTCTCATTAAGACCTATCAAAAACAAACACCATTTGTAATCCGTCACCATTTTCTCCCCTGAAAATGTGCCATGTGCTATTCCACCACCACCTAATAAAGACAGCTTGCTTATCCATGAAGTCTGTTCCCTATCTTGGTCATCTGTACTTACAATTGGTGCCACCATGTTCATGCGTCTATTTTAGTTTTTCTATTGGATCCTCTGCTTAGGAGGACAAGTATGCACAAGTCTGTCTGATTGGGTCCCTCACTTGCGTCCACAAGCACTTTCATCAACCAAGAAGTGGACCTCATTGGATGACCCTCTTCTTGCTCTTTTGGTCCGTACCTGCCATTGGCTTCCTCACTCGCCATCTGGCCCTGGTTATCTATATCCTTCTACATCTCCCTCACTTTTATTTTCCACTTTGATTCAGGAGGTTCTGGGTGGTACACTGTTGTATCATCTGAGCTTAAGGTATGAACAGTTGAGGTGGTCATGCTCCCAAATTTGGCAAGCTGACTTTTTCACTCCATGTAAAGCCACTTCCTCATTTTATGCAATGATTGCCTTTCATTCCCATTTCCAGTTTCAACTTCCTTCCCTGTTACATGTGAAAACTTTAATGTGCTAGATTGCATAATCTAGAATTTTAAGGTTATTTTGGAAACTACTTGGTGTGCATAAATTAAGTTTATGGATTTTTCTATTTCTTACCTTTTACTCTCAGTACTACAATATTTTTAAACTTTAGCCAGATTGCTTGTGTAAGTATTCCACAGATCCGTTGCTTCTTTCTGCTGCTTAGTATATTCTAGTACTACACTTCCAACATGTTTTGCTTATCTTGTCCCCAAAGGATGGACAACTAGGTTATATCCAACTATACCTCCTACTTGTACAAACAACATATTTTTTTGAGACTTGAGACATTCTGATCTTAAACTAATATACTCTTGGGTGAATACTGTCTCTTTCCATTATAATCTTGGTAAAGTCAGGTAACTTCCTGAAGCCCCAGTTTCCTCATTTATAAAATCTGGGTTCATGTCAATTTCCCAGGCTTGTTGTTTAGATTTCCCCATTCCTTATGAAATATATATTGAATGTTGAAGATATGCCACTTTGGCAGATGGATCATTTTGAGCTAAAGGCAATTGAAACTCAACAGATGCAGACACAGGCCTTCTCAGAGCCTCCTTTATCTGACTGCAAGAAAACTTCTGAGAACTGAGGACTGACAAATCCCCTCTTCAGAAGATGGAAAAGTTAGCACCAAGACAAGTACACACAAAGACACTTTACCAAAATAACCCTTGCCTTCCAATGTCCCCCAAATTATTGCTTCCCCACAATTCACTGGTTCTGAAAGCCTAAAAGCCTCCTCCATCCCTTCCCGCCATGGCCTGGTTTAATCACCTCTCCACAGTTTACACCCCTTTGTTAAAATGGTACATAAGCTTATTAGTCGGCTTGTTTGGGTTTTCATTTCTCTTTGGGGCTTCCATGCATGTAAAATTAAATAAAATGTATATGCTTTTCCTCCTCATCTGTTGCATATCAGTTTAATTTATAGTCCTCAGATCCTGAACCTAAGAGAATAGAAGAAAAGGTCTGGTTTTGTTTTGCTTTGTTTCTCTTTTCTCCTATAATACTTAAACCATAAATGAGTGTCAGATCCTGGTAGGCATCCAGGATACAGAATGAATCAGGTTTAGATTTCTTCCTTTCAGGAAAAGATCTACTGAATACTGGATACCTGGACTGAGTCTTGAAAGCTAATGCACAACTTAGTAGCTAGAAAATGAGGACCTGAATAAAACACAATCCCACATGGAAAGCCTGGCTTAATTAAAGACACTGAGGTAAGAAACAGCATTAAATGAGCTAACAGTGTTCAGCATATGATAGATGCTCAAAAGCTGTTCATTTTCTTTTTTTTCCTGCCCTTTTCTCTGGCAATATATCCAATTCGTGTCATAAGTATTCTTTTGACAAGCATCCCGTTGCTATATTGGCAGGTGTGGTCTGTAGACCAGAAAGCTGGTCATCGCCCTGGAGCAGGTTAGAAACACAGCATCTGGGGTCACACTGCAGACTTGCTGCCCCAGAACCTCATGTGTAATGAGATCATGTGATCCACCCACACACTGAGGTTGGAGAAGCATTGCTAGGGGATAAAGGGTGGACTAATTTCACTGATGGAAGGAAGGATGCTTCCAGAAAACATAGATATTTGTGGAGATCCCCCTAAAATGGTAGCACAGCATTCAGGTAGGGACATTTTCAGGTAATGGGGGGGGGGGTATGATGGATTTGGAGTTGATGCTTGCTGAAGCTTTAACTCCATGTGTCCTTTATCCTTAGCAACGTCTCCTTCCACTAAGTAGCCATTTTCTCCCTCTTGGTCCTGTTCTTAACCCAACTTCTTATTCAGACAAATGCCTATTGCAATTTGAGAGGCATGCACTTGACGCAAGTTACAAGAGGCTCAAATAACAAGCCCATGCCTCCTTTAAGCAGGATTAGCCAGTCCCTGCCTGAAGCTCCGAAATGTTCAAAGAAAGTCCTAAGTAGGGCCTGCCAGGCTTCTTTTCAACTTCTTCTAAACACTGCAGCAGTTTGGCACTCCCAGAGATAAAAACCAATTTTCGTGAAGTAAATTGCTAGCACTCACAGTCAGAGGGGGCAGAAACTCATCCCCTTCCTTTAACAGAAACCAGCCATCCCTTCCCACATGGCAAAGTGACTGTGGGTACATGCAAGGTCCTCGGTGTGCCAAATGCATGGGCCAGTATTTTAGGGTTTTATTTTTTTCCTTCTCTTTACCATATTTCACTTTTCCTCCCACTCTCATTTATGTAATTCAAATAATGAGGTAAAAATTAAGTAGATAATGTCAGGAAGGAAGAAGATTTCCTCTGCCTATTTTAGTT
The DNA here is from genome assembly GCF_052094955.1 of Ictidomys tridecemlineatus. NCBI lineage: Eukaryota > Metazoa > Chordata > Mammalia > Rodentia > Sciuridae > Ictidomys > Ictidomys tridecemlineatus. The sequence continues at coordinate 29,934,302 of NC_135478.1, read as the reverse complement.
CTGAAATTGAAGGCCAGCAAATTAAACTGACAAAAGTCAAATTAACAGGAAAAAAAGACAAAATGTATTTGCATAGGTCATCAGGAACTCACAGAAAATGGGGCTGGAAGAAGCAGAGTTTGCGGGCTGTGTAATGTTTTAAAAGAAGGAAGGGAAAGAGAGAAAAGGCACTTATAAAAAAAATGAATGATGTTGGGGAAAGGTAAGTTGTCTCTGAGGAGAGCAGAAGGGAGGTATGACAGGATGAGAACTTGGCGACAATATTTGTTTATTCAGTTGCTCATCCCAGTCCCTCTAATAATAGGAATCAGTGCCTCAACTCCCACCCTCAATTCCTATGGGGAAGCTCCTTGGAAGGAAGATTTGTAGCAGTTGGATTCACTTGGAAGGTTCTGCCTTCTTAGGCAGATAAGGGCAAGTGAAGGGTGTGGCGACAGGCAAAGTCTCCTTCTGCTCATGTGGACTCTCAAATGTCTTCAGCTCAAAATAATTTTTCTAACCCTCAGAAAAATAAGGAGGGATACAAAGGGCATGCGATGTTCCCCTCTAACACTCGCCCCACCCCGATTCTCACCAACTGGAAACAAGCAAGGTTTTGGTATGATTTGTTTCCCCATCTCTCTTTTCGCTCCTTTGGCACATGATGGAGATCCTACAACATATGCAGTTTTGCTTCTGGCTTTCTCAACATTTTTCAAGTTAGCATCTAAGTGAATGTTTTCAACTTAGCATTTATTTAAACTTTAGAAATTTTAATTTGAAAGTATGAGATTCTTTCAAGCATAAGTGGAAGTTCAGAAAATAATGTAACACTCATCCATGGCCCTACTGCCAGGATTTAAGATGCATGAACAGTGTGTTATATTTGCTTGGGATGAACCTGAAAAAATAATCACAAATACAGGTAACACTGTCCCCTGCCTCCTGTGGTTTCTCCACTCTACCACAGCTACCCCTGTTCAGATGTCACCAGGATCCTTAGACTACTATGTTTCAATCCCAGGAATATTTTTAACTTTTGTTGATAAAATTCATTATTTTTTTGTGAGGGATTAAGTTTTACATAAATGGTAACATGTATATATCCTTTTACAAGTTGCTTTTTATGGTTCAATATTAGGTCACCTTGGAAAGGACACTCTTTCTTCCAATTACTAACACAAATGGAAAGCAAGCACCCTTGCTCTGTGGGAAGATGTGTTAGCATTGTCAAGGCCCCACATCTAGGGCTGATGGCAGATGGATTTTGGTGGTACCTCCCATAATGTGTTTATTTGAATTCATCAACTGACAGGGGACTCGGGAGCCTTCTGAGAGAAATGCAAGCAACCTCAAGAGCCTATTCCTAAGTTTCTAGTCGTGTATGTAGGGAAGAAAAGGTAAGAGCAGTTCCACATCCTTTGCAAGATTCATAGCTGGAATCCCCCAAAACAAAAGACAGATAAACAAGAGACAAACATAGCACATTTACTTAAAGTAAGTTTTATCTGACACGGGGCCTTGAGAAATGAAGATCCAAAGTTTCAGGGAAAACTGTGCATTCTTATTAGATAGTCATAATGAAGTTAATTAGAGGACGGTTTGGCCTGGTGATAATAAACCCAAATAGCTCAGCAAGGCCTGTCTGTTCAGATTATTCTTGGCAGCAAGCTTTAGAGTAGCACCCTCTGGAATGAGGGTCTTTGAATTCTTTTTTGAATTCTTTTTTGACCTACTTTAGGGGAAGAGGTCAGGAGAATACCAGAGTGACCTTCCTGCTTCTGTAATCCCAGTATTCTTCACTTTAAAGTACTCGGCATGCCCGGGTTCCATGTTTTGGGATATTGTGTTCAGAGCTCCAACATATTATGGATCATATTGGCCCTGGAAGAAAAATGTCAACAGAGAATTCTGAGGAGACTCACTTTAAGAGTGAAATGGCCACTGGGTGTGGTGATACATGCCTGTAGTCCCTGCGACTCAGGAGGCTGAGGCAGGAAGATGGCATGTTTGAGGCCAGTCTCAGCAATTTAGTGAGGCCCTAAGTAACTTAGGAAAATCCTGTCTCAAAATAAAAAAAAAGAAAAGTGCTGAGGATGTAGCTCAGTAAAGCATCCCTGGGTTCAATCCCCAGTACCACACATACACACACACACACACAAAAAAAAAAAGAAAGAAAGAAAGAAAGAACATATGCTAATTTGAGACTCAGAATCCAAAGCAAATCCTACTTTTTGTTATAAACTAGAGAATAGCTGGTTATGGACACTCCAGATGAGGGCCTAAGGCCCATACTTCATCTAATCCAACAGGCCTGGCTCATGGGCACAACATGTGGAAGGTCTCTGTGTAGATGAGTGGCAAGAACTAGTCCAGTGAGCACACATCTCTGTGGTTACCCTGTAAGGTAGTGACTGTGACATAAAAGTTCTTGTCTCCTATGGTTAGATACAAAAGTATCACACTGCGGCAGACAGCATCTGAAAGAGCAGCCAAGAACAGGGCTAGAGGCAGATGTACTAGACATTTTGCTCTTCCTTTCTAAGGTAGTAGGACTGAATGTTGGCATCCTTGAACTTACCTTGGGAATGAGAGTGAACTGTGGACTTTTCGTAAACAGATCCTGTCAGTTCTATACCAATAGATCTGAATGTTTGTTTGTTTCTTTTTTAATTTGACCCATTCATGAATTTTCCAAAATTCACATGGAAGAATGATTATAGCAGCACTATAACAGTCACCTCCAAACTACTCCATGTCCTTCAGCCATGGAATGGATAAATCAGTGGCAAAATATTCACATGGTGAAGTTCTCTAAACCAATGGGAATGAGCCATCTACACCTATACACAATAATGTGGATGAATCTCAAAACACAATCAAGCAAAAGAAATTATATATAAAGGGACACAGTATAAAATTCCATGTACATATTCAAAACAGGCAAAACTGAGCCAGGTAGTTTACAGCCGGACAGTGGTTACTGTTGTCATGGAGTAATGGGTAGATGGGGACCAGAAGGATTTCTGGTGCACTGTTAATGGCTTGGTTCTTCCTTAGGAGCTGATTTAGAGGGTCCATTTGGTTTTTGAAAATCCATCAAGATTTATACTTAATGATCTGTCTAATTTTCTGTATGTGATATCTCAAGAAAATTTTTCAAAAAGTGATTTTATTTTGTATTTCCAGCTGGTGAAGTAAAATCTAAACATGAATTATTATTAAAGACTTAAATAAATCAACCACAGCCCACAGCCTCTGGTTGAAAATTCAGGACACATCATTTATCTACCTGATGCAGCTCATTCTCATATTTTAAGCATCTTATCAATGTTCTCTCAGGGAAAACATGTGACTTTACTCCTTCATCACACTCTTGTCACAAGCCTTCGCTGAGGTTTATGAGAAAATACTAGAAATCTGTGATCAGAGATGAGCAAGTATCTATGGGAGGGAAGGTGTTCTCGATCCCAGGAACATGACTGGGAGCCAACTGAAAGATCTGATAGCAGATGGTGCCCACCCTGCAAACCTCTCACAGAGGAGATGAGGCCCAGTCTTTGGTATGCTCACATCTGTATTTAGCAGCCAAGGTCTGCTTCACTCAGGTCTCCGTGAGCACTTCACAAAGCCTCTTGCTGCTGTTCACCAACAGAAGCATCAGACCCAGAATTCTCCTTTCAGCATTAAGGCCTTGGTTTCAATTAGAAACTGAACATTTCTATTGGATGCCTTCACTTTTGCTCTCTGTGTATTTTTACCCTGATTCTTGCTTCTAATGTTGCTTGTTAGATTTTTTAGGCCTGCTTTTTGGATCATGTAATTCCATTCTAAGCACCTGCCTCTTACCTGCCAAGGGGTTCCACATTCTCCCATGAAATTCCCCTTGGCTAAACATCTTTCTTGTCAACCACTTGCTAAAAGATTTCCACCCCAACCGAAAGGATTTCTTTGACTACAGAGGGAAATATCTCATTCTCCTATGCAACATGAGTCCAACAGCAATGCCTGGTACCTACTTCAGGTGGTCTGTAGGCTTTGAAACTTGATACATGTAAATGTCCTGAGATACAAAGATAACTACACATTACTAGAAAAATTAAGCCTTGTACACTTTGTTCTTCGTATGGCACCCAAATTATTATATTCTTCCATAGAGTGCTAAACACACAATAGGTGCTCAATATATGATATAGATGGAAATAAAGTCTCTTTCATATTTTCAAAAATCAACTTATTTGGCAAGATACTCTGAAATAATTATCCTATGGTTAAAAAAAAATTAAATCCCTGGAGCTGGGATTGTAGCTCAGTGGTAGAGTATTTATCTGGCATATATGAGGCACTGGGTTCAATCTTCAGCACCACAAAAAAAATAAGTAAATAAAATAAGGGTATTGTATCCATCTACTGTATAGATAATAATTTTATATAAAATATATATAAAATCCCTGCATCCCATATTCTCTTCTTGCATATTTGCACACAAGGACACTAAAGGTGCTAGGAAGTCCTGAATGAGAGAAACATGTTTTACTTTGGTTTTCTCAGAGTTTTTTTATGAAATCCTTTTAGTATTGCCTATTCACTTCCAATGAGACCAATGTTCTTCAAAGAATACTTTGAGAAGTGTAGCTTTAACTCAACCAGATATAATTCAGGGATTGCCGCTATGAATGGGTGCTATGCAAAGCACTTCTGAAACCATAGTTATCAACTACATGAATTCCTCTGAGACTATACCAAGGTCAAGTATTTAAATACTTGTTCAGAATGGGCTGGGGGGTGTAACTCAGTGTTAGGGTGCTTGTCTAGCATGCACAAGGCCCTGGGTTTGAGCTCCAGCATCACAAAAGTAAACAAATGAATAAATACATTTTAAAAAGCATATTTCCTCATATTGAAGTCAAGAGCACATGATTCTATTATTTTACACATATTTTGTACATCCAAAACAAGTCTGGTTCTCTGCTGAGAGGATGCTGTTGAACTCTGGTGGCTCACAGCTGAAGTAATGCTAGGCAGGATGGCTGTAGTCACTGAGTGTGCAATCGCTCACTCTGGTGGTCATTATAAATGAACCACATGATTGAGAGACACGTTTATTTGTGTGTCATCTGGTCTTGGCATTCAGTTCCGTTCTATGTCATTAATTTAACACAGTAAAACAAAGCATCGATTACCCTCTTCAAATTCAATTGGAGCCTGCCATGTTTAATGAGAGGGAAGCAAGAGATTATTGAAACCAGAGTTTGCAGATGTCAGTCAGACAATGACAAAAGCAATCTGAGTCCATCCTATAGTGAAAACAATGGCGAGTTGGCCTGATTGTGGCCTCTCTGATACCACTGAGAGGAAGGCAGGAATGTAACCTCCTGATTTTTTTCTTTTTTCTTTTTTTGTCACCAGAGGGATACTCTACCAGTTACTTCAGTATAGGGATGCACTGACATCTAGTGGATGGACAACCAGATGGTTGACAATTTGGCCACATATATACTACTAAAATAAGTAGGCTATCTGATTATTAAAATAAGAAGGCTACCTGTACTTGAAAAAGCCCAATTAAAATAAAATTAGAAGCATAAATATAGATTTTATTTTTTTCTCATAGCCAAAACTAGTTACCTAAATTTACATATGAGTCAATATTATATTTTAAAGACTTTTCTTGTTAAAAATACTATTCCATGTTGGTCCACAATTAGATGCCTACTAAAATTAAAAACTTTATATACAGATAAGGACAAGTAATACCCAAATATGGTATGAGATGCTTCCTGTTTTATATGTTTTTGGGAAAGAGATAGTTTACATAAGTATAAAATGCACATCATTTAGACATTTGAGAGTTTGGGGAAATTTGATCCAAAAATAAAATGCTGAAAACAATCATCCTACATGTGCTCTGATAGGGAGAAATAAAGGCATTTCAAGTCAAAAAAGTTTTGCGTGTCCAGTTTTTCATATGCTCCTGCTCAAGAGTCAGTGCTAGAGGTCTTGTCTAATTTATTGAATGTTATCTAGTAGGAAGTAATTACTCAGGACAACATCTGTCCTCAACTCACATTGAGAATGAATTAAAAAATAGATTAAAAGAATAAATAAGGTAAATATTTAAAAATTCAAGTTTTATAATTGGTAAATTGACTGGAGAATGCTTTTGAACCTGTGGCCTACATAGATCTTTCTAATACTGCCTTTTCTTCCTGAAATAAATTTATGCTGAAGTTTTAAGAGTAGTTCTATCCTGTGCTTTTGTAGTTCTTACATTTTTTCGGTACTGAACAAATAACTCCCAATTTCCTGAATTTTTATCTTTTCCTAATACACAGCATTAAAAATTTATCCCAAACTTGGAAATGAGGTAAAGGGGAAGTAGGATATCTCTTAATGCCTACTAGAATTTTGTTTAATATCTCTATACGAGGGATCGTGTCATTTTCTAGAAGTATGTACCTGCATTTGACTTAGTCCTTAATGTTTGAATAAAGCCTATATACTACATTTAGTTTGCAGAGTTCTCTACTAATAGACTGAATATACAAATTAATATTTGTCAGATCATATGTAAAAATAGAACTCTGACCCACAACCTGTATGAATCAGCTCAGGAAACCAATCTGTAGTCTGTAGTAACCAGCCCTGGAAGCCAGCCTATCTGATTTCTAGCCAGCCTGACCACTCTCTAATAAAAATCCAAGAAGTCAAACAAAAGCCCAGGTAACATTTGGTCCCAAATGGCTAGAACTCAATCAATAACTGACAGCTTCCTAAATGCTTATCCCTCCTTCTAACTTAGAACCAAACAGAAAGCCAAATACACAGCCTCTCCAATCACATGGAGCGTCTCACTGCTCTTTAGCCCACCTACAGCTTCTCTGTGCTGGCCACCTCCACCCAAGGAGTTCTCTGTGGCACTCTCACATTCTCCGACCCTTCTGCTGGTCTTTGAGTCTTTTCCAAAATGCAAGTGATAGTGACTGACTCCATTGCAATATCTGACCCACAGTCTTTGCCTCTTCTCATTTGGTTGGTTTGTATTTGTTTCCACAGTCCAGTAAAGAAGACCTGATGAACCAGTTTTGTATATAGCTTAGCTCATCCTTTTTTTAAACATTCTTTTTGCTAATGTCTAGAAATAACCCGTTTTATTATTTTGTTTCTTCATTGATGAATTGGCTAAATGGTTGACATGTACTCATTCTGTAATTCCATGGGATTTGTTTTTGCCTTTTTGAAAATTACACATTGACAAGGGAAAAGAAACAATACCCGTAAACATCTAAGGAGAAGCCCAAATTCATATTTTAATAAAAGTTATTTGAGCAGAGGAAACACGACAATTATTGGCTATACAGGGTATTATCAATATATTTTCATATGGTAAAAATGGCTATGTCATAGATGGACAATTTGGAGTTACATAGCTCTGAGAATTGCAACTTGAAACTTACATTAGTCAGTTTTTAGCTGTATAACAGAGTCCTACTTTCAATACTTCTTTTTCTCATGTGCAAGGGAACTGGGGGGCTCTGCTGTAGATGTGAGTAGGGCCTTGGCCACTTGACCTTCGGCTATCTGGGTCAAATTCTTCTCATGGTCATGACAAAAGAGTGAGACAGCATGCTCACCCATGCCAGCAGCTTCAGCTCAGGCCATGTACCAGCATCCCACTGGCCCAAGCAAGTCACTGTGCTGAGCTTCAAGTCTGCGGAGAAGAGATGTATATACATCCTACTACAGGAAACTGCTGGTCACACATCTAAGTGTGGGTGTGGTCACCTCTAGCAAAGAAGGAGTAATCAAATCAACAGCAAACACAAAACTAGGAAGGAGAAAAAGCACTGCCAAGCATATTTCAGAAGTTCTGGCATCCAGGCACAGAGCAGACTTGGAGGGGACAAGGGGGCAAGAGCCCCTGATTGAGGGAATCTTAGATCTCAAAGATCTGCCACACTATTTGGCAGTGTGAAAATCACAAGCACAGAAGTGATTCACCAGTAATATGAAAGAATCTTTAAGCTTTGTGGAAACCTCCATACATGGACTTCAGGATGTGTCAGAATAACTCATCCTATGGTTGTACTCTAGTACCTAGGGTGAATGAGGTGGAAGTAAATAATGTCCTATAAGTCAAACCTGAGACCTTGGGATAAGGGGACAGAAATGTCCTGAATACACTAAATAAAACTTCTGAAAATCTTATTACATGAGCCAATTCTGAGCAATGTTTGGTTCCCTTTCTCTTTCATAAAAGTAATCTAAAGCTAAAGTCTAACCTCATTGCTATGCCTGTATATACTCTGTAAGTGTCAAGAATCATGCCCATTAAAATACCAAGGGCTCATTGATTGGGATAGATGACATATTTTTATATAAATCAATTTTTATAAAACTTTGAAATATTCTAATAAACAAAATTATGGGAGGCCTTTGTTTTGGATTGAGCTTCTAGGCCCCAGCAGACCAGACCCCACCAAAATGGAATAACCCTTGCTAAGTGCCATATGATCAAATTAAAACTTTAAGGATGTAGGTACAGCCCCCAAACAGCCCAGTTTTTCCTAAAAACAGGAAAGTCACAGAAACCAATCAGAAAGAGCCCAGTCTATCTGAGTCATTATGATAAGGAAGTCCCTCTTGCTTTAGGCCCTACAAGAAAAGTAACCTAAGATCTTATTTTAAAATTATTATTGTTTCTTTATTACCAACTTACAAAAAACAACTGTTCTGTCATGCCCATTGGGAGCACTGATTCTATTTCATGTAATGAACCATTGCCCAATTATAGAATCACAAACAAAAGCAAGCCCCATCTTTAAACCTAATTTGTTTGTGATTTTGATTTTTGATAGCTCTTACACAACTGATTAAATCCATTTTTAATTATCAAATAAGCTATGATCCCCACTTCTTCCCATACAGCCTATTCAAATGTCATTGTCCAATTGCACAGGAAAATACTGAGAAACTTCAGAAGTGTAACAGGAAAATATTTGAGTTTGCCACTTAAGTTGTTTCTCCAAACATTGTATTTGTGAAATTTTTTTTTCCCACTGATTCATACAACTTTAGTTCACTCATTTTCAATGGAATATTGCATTCATTGTCTGGATATTTCATTTTTAAAATTTACTCTTGTAATTAATGAACTTGCTACTACTATCTGTCACCTTTCCTATTAATTAATCAATCAATTAATTAATGATGGAGGAAAAGATTGATTCCTCTAGTAATAGAAATATTCAAGATGCTCTACTCTGGGCCAGGCTTTATGGCTCTTGACTAGCTTGCTCATGCATCTGCGGTCAGTTGATGGGAAGATGACTGGTAGAAGGTCCTCCAAAGGTAGGCTGCTGCTGCCTGGATCCATAAGCAAATGAGCCACATGCCTCTCATCCTCCAACAGGTTCCAAAGGAAGTGCACAAAGAAAGAAGTTCCCAAGGCCTTTAGAGTCTAAATAAAAGCTCTGACCAGGCACAACATCACTTTGTCCATGTCCTATTATCAGAGTAAAATAAATAGCCAGCCCATCTTCAAGGGCAGTATTCCAGCTATTTATCTCTATGGAACAAACTGGCTCAAGACAGTAGTTTAAAACACTCATCACTTTTTTTTGTTCACAATTCTGCCATTTGGTCTGGGCTTGATGCAGCCAATTCATCTCTGCTCCACTAGATGTCAGCTGGGCAATTCCACCAGGACTGGAGAACCCAGTTCCAAGACCGCTCCACCACTGGGTAGGCAATTCCTCTCCATGTCAGACATTCCAGGGGGCAGAGTAGCTTCTTAGAGTATAATGGCTGGGTCCTAAGAGCAACCATCAAAAGAGACAGGAAATGCTGGCAGCTAGTTTCTTGAGGCCTAGACAGACACCATACATCATCATGTCCACTATCCAGCCAACTCCCCTTATCCAGGGGTACATGTTCCAAGACCACCCAGTGAATGCTTGAAACCATGGATAGAACCAAACACTATACATACTATGTTTGTCCTATGCGTACACACCTATGGTAAAGTTTAAGTTACAAATTAGGCACAGTAAGAAATTAACAGCAATGACTAATAATAACATATGGGTAGGCAGGCTACTATATTTATTTTATCACACAGTCAGTCAGCATCCAGACACGGAGAGAGAACATAGGCCCATTTCTCAGTGGAAAGCGTGTCAAAGAATTTGGGAGCTATACTTTAAAATGGCCTCAGAAATCCCTACCTAGTCTCCACTCTTTATGGGAGGGTGACAATGTCACCTTGTGAACAGTATGGATACTGGGAGGAATAAAGAGCTTCACTTGTCCTCACAATCAATCTACTACAGTGTGATCAGGAAAGGAGAGAGGTTTCCAATTCAATATTTCTCCTGCTCCTTTTTAACTAAGCTATTATATATTTGTCCCCGCCTTATGTTAGCTATAGCATATAAAAAGGTAAATTTAGAAATACTACTCTTAATATTTAAATGGCTTAGAGGATTTTACATAGAAAGCCTTTATAAATTCCTCCCTTTTTATTTTGAAATAAATGTTAGCACTTTAGTTCCCCTTGAAAGATATGAAATCATGTTTTATTGATGGGATAACTATTAGGAAACAACAGTGCACATAATCATCTTATTCCACTTGATGGGATGAACACAGTCATTTTTCACACCAAAAAGACAGTGGAGTGCTCAATTAGGATGATGTGTGCAATGTAAAATCTCTCACTCATATGAACTGTGGAGTCATTGGTTAGACATGGAGTAGAAATTACATAAGCTGTGACCACCCTGAATTTTATTGAATCTATCTTCTCTGGGCCTTATGGACCATATTTGAAATGTCCTAGAGGCTAATCAAAAGAATTACTCATCAGCTTTCCCCAGAGCCATTCATACCTGTTCAAACATAGCTCCATGGGATGCAAGCTCCCCTTTGGGGAGAAAATTCTAAATTGAATGCATAAAGTACATTCTCAAGTCCCTGATATCCTATTTCCTTTCCCAAGCAGCAATCTAATTTCAGCAAATCAGGAAAAAAGTCACTATGCATAAGACAAAGGATTGAAAAATTCTACATTAAATTAATATCTATTCATCAAAAGAAGATAAAAATGAACACAAAAACAGGAGAAAGTATTTCAACATATATATTACAAAGGACAAATATCTAGAATATATAAATAATTTTTCAAATCAACTACAAAAATAAACTAAAAAATTTTAGTAGGCAAAAGACATGGTTTAATATTTCACATAGAAAAGAATTATAAGTAGCAAATAAACACAGGAAAAGATGTTCAACTGCATTACCAATGAAGGGAAAATGAATTAAGATCATAGTAAGATGTCATTTTAAATAGACTAGATTGGCAAAAATTAAGAAATCTTGTAACATTGTGTCCCAAAGGGTATGATTCAATAAAAACTTATACACTGCTGGCAGATGGTTAATTGTTAAAGCAATTGTAATGAGAAATTCTGCCCTCTCCTCTAAATTTGAGAATTCACATACCCTAAGACACAGCTATTCCTTGCTTAGACACACCCTGGAAACACTCTTGCACATGTATACTAGAAACTATTACTAGTATGTTCATAATAGAATCATAAAAAATAAGGGGATAGCTAAAAATGCAAGTAGCAGAATAAATAAATAAATTATGAAAAATCTGCCCAATTAATATTCCATAGTATTAAAAACTGAACTATAAACAAAAATAACTATAGAAATGAATCTTAGAAACATAATATTAAGGAAAAAAGGCAAGAACTAGAAGACTATAGTAAGATACCTTTATATGTCCCTGAAAGCAAGCCACAATGTAGATAATACTATTTATATCAGATTACAAAAAAAGGATCATATTCATGTGTAATAAAAGCATCTAAAAGGGAAGGAGGTGCAGCTGGGGATGTAGCTCAGTGGTAGAGTCCTTGCCTAAAATGTGTAAGACCGGGGTTCCATCCCTAGCACCATACATACACATACACACACACTAATAAATAGGCAAGAATTATTAGAAATAAAATTCAAGAGAGCAGTTGCCTCTGGGAGGATAATGTTTCAGAATGAGGTGATATAGAAGTGAGCACAGTAATACTCAATGTAGATAATATTTCCAATTCTTAATTTGGCTTGTGGTAATTTAGCACAGGTGTTAAATTTGCTATTTTGCATTGTAACTTACATAATATGTTATAACTTATTATTTTGTGGTATCAATTATTAGATAGATAATGATTTTTTATTTATAATGAGAGGCAAGAATTGTCTGAAAGCTGCCTGTTAAACCAGGAAGACCTTTGCAGCAATGCTAGCTCCAGGACCATAAAGTCTCTCCTACAATCTATACCAGCAAAATGTTTGATTAATTCTGTATACTCTCTCCAGAGGAGGAGAAAAGATGAGGTTGGGAAAGATGCTTAGCCAGCTAATTCAAAGCATCCACCACACCTGCTATCATCATTATTGTTCAGCATCATATTGCAGGTGCTGGAAGACTGAGAGAGAAGAAAATAAATAGTCATTATTTAGAAACTGTGTGATCAATTACAAAGAAAACTCAAGAGAATGAACAAATTATTAAAGCAGCCAAATTAAAGAATTTTATAGCAAGCATCAGTATTCTCTCCACCTAGATTCTACCACTAATCATTTTCTACATTTGCTTTATCAAATAATTTGTCCATTTCTCTGTCTTCATCAATCAACCCATCTTAGTTTGTGGATGCAATTCAAAGTAAATTGCAAATGTCACTGCATATTCCCCATTTATATATTAGTGTGCATATTATTAACTAGAGCTCAATACTGATTTTCAGGGTTTTTTTTTTCTTTTGAGATAAAATACACACAAATATATTTCATGCATGTAACGAATGCATAAATCTTAAAAGTGTATGAACCAGTCCTGACAAATGCAGGTATATTTGTAAACTAAACCTTTATCAAGATTAGTTACAGTACCCATTGTAGCTAACTCCAGCTCTCTACCACAACCAACCAGTTTTCTGATATTTTCCACTGGAGAAAGAAAAAATGTGCCTATTTTAGAACTGACATAACAAATCCATGCAATATATACTCCATTTTTCAAGGTTCTTTACTAAACATGTTCTTAGAATCTTCCAAGCTACTAACTGTGTGGGTAGTTCATTCTTCTTTATTGCTGAATGTTATTTAACCAAGTGGATATAACATTGTTTGATTATCCATTTTCATATTGATGGGGATAACCAAAATGTTTCCTGTTTGGAGCTATTATGATTAAAATTGAACATTTTTATATGTCTTTCTGTGAAGACACATTTCACCTCTCCTGGGTAAGTAAAAAATCAAGAGTGAAATTGTTGTATCATATGGTTAAGTTTTCAGTTGAGCACTTAGTTTTATAAGACACTGTCAACCTTTTCCAAAGTGGTTGTGATCTTATATTTCCACCACCAGTTTGTGGTTGCTTCACATCCTAAACAATACAGTTTATGGTCAGTTACTTTAATTTCATCCATTGTAATGTATGTGGCTTCAATTAACATTTCCCTGATGAATAATTATATTGGGCACTTTTCTATGTGCTTATTGATAATTCAGTATCTTTGTTGTAACATCTGTTCAAATTTTTGCCTTTGCCTTTTTAAGGCTATATGTCTTTTATTATTAATATATTTATATACATATATTATAATATGTATATTTGTATACATTCTTTATATATTCTAGATACTACTCCTTAGACGCCTATCTTGTATTTCTTCCAGTCGGTTACTTGTATATTAATTTTCTTATTGATGTCTTTGATAAGCAAGTTTCAATTTTTTTTTTAGCTTTTATGTTGAGGTTTATGATCCACTTCAAATTAAGTTTTGTACCCAGCAGTGTTGTTTGAGGGAGCTTGACAAACTGAATCTTCCAGTTTTATGAAAAAAAAAATCCATAAAAAGTAGAGACAGTTTTTACAAATAAGTAAAAACATGGATGATTTATCCCACCAGAAAGTAAGGTATATTATAAAACCATATTATAGTTATATAAAGCATATTACTAGTTCAAGAAGAAAAAAATAAATGAAATACAAGAACCCAAAATCAGAACCAACGATATATAATGTAGAATTTTGTACACATGTTTGCATATGTATGTATAATATATTTGTTATCATAAATTAGAAAGGAGATAATTAAATTACTTAATAAATCTAGTTAAAAGTTGGTTCACTACTTGGAGAAAAATAGAGGTGAAACTCATATGATAATGTGCAGAATCCCAAATATATTATAAATTCTTAAATGGAAAAGATAAAATCATACAGGTGAGAATAGAAAACGTATGAAAATGTCTTCAAGACCTTGGAATGGGAAAGGAGTTCTTAAATAAGATTCCAAAATTATAAACTTTAAAGGTGGACATATGGACTTGACCACCTCACAATTAGAGGAAATTTCACCAAAGACACAAAATTGCCAGGCAATTGATGGACTGAGAGAAGATCCAAAGGCCTGGGTGATTAATACCTAGAACTAGAAGGAATTTCTGAAAATCAGCAAAAGAAAAGTAGGCTAAAGATATAAATGAGAACTTCAAAAACTGGAAAGTGCATCTGGCTTAGAGAAAATGAAGTGATAATTTCATAATGAACTAGACAAAAGCAAGATAAAACTTTATACAAATAATATTGACAATAATAGAAACTGGATAACATCAAATGCTAAGAAGTTATGAGAAAAGGGAATCCCCGTAGACACGGATTGAAGTACACACTAGCTCAGACAACGTGATGAACGATTTGGCATTATTCACTCATGGGAATATCCCCCAGAGAATCTCTCCTATGTGTCCATAAGGAAATGCATTTAGGGATATTCATAGCAACATCGTAGGGAAAGCAAGATTCATCTCTAGGAGAGATATAAGTAGAACCCGACAAGTGGATGCATGAAATGCTATGAAAACTATATAATAGTCAGGAGCAATAAACCAGATTTACCAAGTACACATAAATAGTTCTTAGAAACACAACACTGAGTAGAAGGAAAAAAAGAGGGAGAATTTGATTTATATCTCAGTTCCGCTGTATAAATTTAAACTCACACACACCCCACCATACATTTTCAAAGCTGCAGCAATGTCAAAATAAATATATTCAAGAAGGCTAGGAAGTTCCCTTACTAAGTACACCAGAATGAGTGCTTAAAAGGTAAAATGGCCCTGGAAAGGGGGGATGAAACGGAAAACACAACGTTTAAAAAAAGAGAAGGAGCCAACACACAGAATAAAAGGATGACATGCCACGGACTGAAGTGTAAAATCAAACCGTTTTCTCGGCAACTGAGTCACATACACAGGGATGCACAGTGACTTCTGGGGTAGGATTTTAAACTACCTATAAATCTACTGCACCTCTGATTTTACAGTCTTCATTTTATCATCTTCACTGTAAAGCTATTAGAGGAGGTTATCAAATATGTTGCTGAAATCACAGGACAGTGTGATCTAAAGAGTAACCAAATTCTTTAAGAGCCATTGCTATGAATAAGACGAACTTTGTTATTCGTGTCCAAATTACCTGGACAGGCAGGACTTATACCAGTAATTGTCAAATTCTTCTCCAAATTTCCACAAGTAGAGCACTTCTTAGTTATCTTCTAGAAATGTTTTAGATTTATTTTTAATATCACGAATTTAGTATGCGATATTTGCTGTCTCCACTTTGAATATAAGGTCCTATTTTTCCAAGCTTTCGCCTTCTTGTGCCTCTCCTATTCTCCAAAAATTCTAAAAACTAAGGACAATAATAATTACAATCTTAAACTAATAAACACAAGAGACAGCATGGGAGTTCATTTAGGATTCTGGGCTATAATCCACCTGGGTTTGGATGGAAGAATGTGTGTGAAGTTGCTTTTTCAGTCTTTGTGAACTCATTCATATTTGATGCAGTTTAATACCAAGGTGTCGATTATTCACTGCAGGCCATAGCCTCTGTAAAGGGCGCCTGTGATTCAGAACAATATTTTAGAATATAAACAACATGGAGACAGCACTAGCTGTGGAACCACGCATTCAACACTCAGCTGATTATTTTAAAAGGGGTTTAATGGGGAAGTGGTGCGTAAGAATCAGAGCTATGAATGCTAGTTACAAATTGTCCACTAAAGACCTTCATCTGTAAAATGGCATGCCATTTGTCAGGATTAAATGAGATAATGGATGTGAAGTACTCCTATGAACTGCAGAGTAAAAACTAAATGGATGTTTTAATTTTTATTTATAAATTTGTGTCCAAAGAAATGGAAAGCAATATTTGCTACCGTGCTTTTGGTGACATAAAAGAAGCAACCCAATTCCAACTGGTCTAAGCAATAGTAACAAGTTGTGAGCATGACATTTGAAAAAGCCTAGAGGGGAGGCCGGGTGCCCAGAGGGGAGGCCGGGTGCCCAGAAGGGAGGCCTGGTGCAGACAGTCCTACTTCTCTCCCTTTTTTAGCTATGGCTCCTCAGCAGGTTCTCCCTTTTTGATCATAAAATAACCTCCAGTAGCATCGATGGCTGCATGTTCCTTGATATAAACCCGGTGGAAATGAGCTTTGCAACCCTGAGAGTTTAAATCAAAGTCCTGAAAGTATCTTTGGCTTGAGTGAGCCTGATGAGATATATGCCCATCCACCAACCATCACTGTGGTCAGGAGCAGGGGCCACTATACTGGACATAGCTATTAAGAAACAGTGGCCAGTGGCTGATGTGCACAACTCCAGGGGGCAGTATTCACATATCTCTGAGAAATAGATGCTGGGCAGCCAACCAGTACAACTAGTTTATGGAGTGTCCTTGAGAGAAAATGTCCCTTTCAGCTGGAACTAAGGCAGCCAGCCTTACCACTGGTAGGCCAAATCTTCGGGGGGGGGGGGGGATCTGTGATTTTTGTCTTCCCTGGATGTCCTGCTATAGACCAAATTGTGTCCCTTCCCAAAATTCATATATGGAAACCCTAACCACTACTGTGAATATGCTTGGAGACACAGAAATAATTAAGCATAAATGAAGTCATAAGCATGGGGCCCCATCCAAGAGGATTAGTCTCCTTATAAAAGGAGGTACCAGGCAGGTGCCTCCCTCTCTTCAAAAGCACAATAGAAAGGGAAAGTGAGAACACATGGGAAAGCATCCATTTGCAAGCTAGGCAGAGAGATCTCACTAGAAACCAGACCACTGGCACCCTGATCTTGAACTTCCTAGCTTCCAAAACTAGGAGAGTAGTAAGTTTTCATTGCACAAGCCACCCAGTCTGTGGTGTTTTGTTATGGTGGCCCAAGCTAAAACAGACCCTCTCCCCATATTCTTTTTTTTGGGGGGTGGGGGTGGGGGTAGGGAGTACTAGGGATTGAACTCAGGGGCACTCAACCACTGAGCCACATCCCCGGCCGTGTTTTGTATTTTATTTAGAGACAGGATCTCACTGAGTTGCCTAGTGCGTTGTTTTTGCTGAGGCTGGCTTTGAACTCTCGATCCTCCTGCCTCAGCCTCTGGAGCCACTGGGATTACAGGAGTGGGCCACGGCACCCACCTTTTCCCATGTTGTATTCTGTGAGCCCTTACACCTTGGTTTCTGAACTCGGAAGCTAAAAAAAGTTGTGTATGCTGCTAGTTTTCTTTTCTCAAACCCATTTCCTTATCAGTTCATTCTGGGAAGGATCTCCCCAAGTATTTCAGTGAAACATTTTTGGCAGACAGAAGGTATAGTGAGTCCTAATCTCATGTGAGCATTTGGAATGATATGATTTTACTGAATGTTCCCTTCTTCTCTCCGTCTTTTGGAGCCTGTGACTCAAATCACCATTTCCTCCTCCTCTCTGGCTCCCTTGTTTCCTTTACTAATTCCCCTGTTGCTTAGTCAATGCTGATGTGCTTCTTCTAATCTCTCTTCAGGTTATGTTCACTGCTCAAGGATTTCATATCATGTCCATGCTGATGAGTTCCTCACATAATCCACCCTACCGTCCTCATCCACTCAACTTCTTACCAGCCATCTCTAAGTGAACATCACTCGAGCATTTGAAACAAAGCTATTGCAATTATAATATCTACTTCTAAATCAAAATAAACACAGCTGCCATCTGGATAAATGGCACCACCAAACGGCAGAGCCACACAGAACAGAATTATCCTCCATCTCCTGCACATCCCACACCACCTAGTTCACTCTTTAATACCCTTGTTCATGTCCCCTGGTGTGCATCCTGAGTGTCATCCTGGACTCTCCTCCCCAAAGAGGCAACTCTGCTTCCATTCCATACATCATCTGCACACTCAATGCAAAGAAAAAGGGAAATATGAAAAATTTGATCATATCACTTTCTTACTTAAAACCTTCCCATATTTCCCATTGTATAGTAGGTAAATTGACCTTCGCCTGACATTATGTGATGTGGTGGACAGTATCTTTGACATGGTCATCTAAATCAGGGGATGGGTAAAGAATAATATGGGGTTTGGACAAGATCCAGTTCCTCCTTCAACTGGATGTCAACTTCTAGCATGACATGTAAGTGTCAGGTTATAATATTATCTCACTTATTGTCCACAATTGCTTTAGACAGTAGGTTCTCATATTATACCCGCTTTTTAGATAATGGAGCTCAGGGACAGAGAGGTTAATCAGTTTGCTGAAGACTGCATAAGTAATAGAGCAGGCATATAAATGAACTATGGTACCTGAACTCAAAAATCCACTTTTTATACCATCCATCCAAGGGCCTGTTTTCCTCAGTCTGAGCTCCATTAACTTGGTTATGGATAGATTGAAAATTAAACTGAAATTATTATGTGTTGTGTTTGTTAGTTCTCTGCCTAGGTAATAAACACCTGAAAAAAATCAACTTAAAAGGTTTACCTTGGGTCATGGTGTCAGAAGTTTCAGTCCCTGGTCATTTGGCCTGGTGGCTTTGGGCCTGTGGCAGCACAGTAAATCATGCAGTTGAAGTACATGGAGGAGAGACTGTTCACCTTATGGTGACTGAGAAGCCAAAAGAGTCAGGAAAGGGCCAAGGTCCAAATTGTCTTTCAATGGAACCCCCAGTGACCTAACTTGCTTCCAGTGTGGCTTGTCTAATAAAGATTCCACTACCTCTCAATAGCATCATGGCCTGGGGACCAAGCCTTTAACCCAAGGACCTTGGGAGACATCCAAATCATAGCATATTTACATGCATTTTTCTAAGGAAAGGATTCATAGGTTTCTTAATATTCTCAAGAGAGGCCAGGTATGGTGGTGCACACCTGTAATCCAAGTAACTCTGGAGGCTGAGGTAGGAGGATTGCAAATTCAAGGCCAGCCTCAGTAACTTAGTGAGACCCTAAGAAATTTAACAAGACCCTGTCTTAAAATTTAAAAAATAATAATTTAATAAAAGGGCTGAAGATATAGCTGAGTAATAAAGTACCTCGGGGTTCCTAGCACCAAAAAGCGGGAGGGGGGAGGAGACAGAGAGAGATTGATTCTCAAAAGAATTTATAGTGGCAGAGATAAAGTGAATAAAAAGAAGAATAAATATATATATGAATGTCACTTATATATGAGTGTCATTTCCAGGGGATATAAAATTTCCAGAAATCTTTCTTGGAAGGATTTGAAGGTAATAGGACTTGGGGCATTTTATGTTACTATCACCTGCTCTAAAAACTTATCACATCTTTAAAGTCTTTCCTGTATTAATTAAACTTCCCTCTAGTAAGGTATGGACATGGTATGAAAAGAGCAACCGGTGACCTGTTCAGAGAGCTTCAAATGTTGGGAAGGCCAGCTGGAGGTTCAGGTGTGTAGTTGAACATAAACGTGTACAAAAAAGCTCATTGTCAACAAAGGGGGCACATCCAGGAAATTCAAACCATCCAGGTTTCTTCCAGGGAGTGAAATCTCTCAGGCTGAAGCTCAGTTGCTTCCAGGGAAGACAATCACATCCTGATTCTTCTAGATACATGTTTCCCTGATAGAGGTGATGGTCTTCCCCAGGCCTGAATCTGTGCAAAGTGCCCTGCTTGCCTTGATTAATGATTTGCTCCATAAAGCAGTCTTGGTGATGGCATGACAAAGCTCCTCCGTCCCCACGTGTTACCAGTGCAGCGGGACCATTAACTGTTGGCAAGTATCCCAAAATGGCTCTGAATTTGCAGAGGAATTCTAATGGAATATAAAGCATTCATCAAAAAGGAACAATAGATTTTTCAAAACTCATGCTTTAGTACTTCCACTTGGCACACACTATCCTCAACCCCTTTTGGAAAACAGGCACTCATCATGCAATGAAAAAAAAAAAATTCTTTCAAATTGTCTTATTTCCCCTGTATTCTCTAAGTTTTAGTATGAATATGTACTATTGTTAGGGGAAAGAATTCATAAACACTTTTAAAAACATTTGTCTGAAGTCATGTACTTTAGATCATGGAGCCTTACCAGAATCAATTGGAAAAACATGCTAAAATGCAGACCTACATAAATCAGTATCCCTAATGCCAGGTCTTAGAAGCTGGTCTAATGGTATACAAAAGTTTAAAGTTTATGCTAAGGACTCTTGCTTATCATAGACACAGTTGATTGTGCACCCAATACATTTTCCTTCCTTCCCTCCTTAGTAGCACCCAGATTTTATCTGAATAGCCACTCCTCTCCCTGAGACCCACATTTAAAAAAAAAATAGTTCAACCCTGTCCTCACTCCAATAATCGTCGTCCCTGGTGTTTATAATCAGGCATGGGTTTAACGATGGGCATTTTATTACCATTTTACAAGGTACAGGTTTAGCAAGACCCTGTCTCAAAATAAAATTTTTCTGAAAAATGATTGAAGATGTAACTCAGTTGACCTCAGAACTCTTGCTCAGACTGCTAAAATACTCTTGTATCTCACCATCATTGAACAGGAACCCCACAACCCCAATGTCTATCACAGCCATCTTAAAGACACGAGGGCAATTAGACTTAGAAGAAAATTGAACTAGAGTGGGGAGATGGAAAGAAACCGAGCCCTTGGTGTTCCCACCAAGCTGCTAGATCAACTAATTATGGAGCTGCTCTTGCTTCTGGTTGCTCAGACACATGAAGCAATTCATCCTTTTCATTGAAAAGGTCAATTGGAATTAGATTTTCTGTCCCTTGCAACATGATGTCTTAGCTGGTGTGAAGTTTCTTACAGTTCTTGATTTCAGCTGCAACATGCTGTATCAGCTGATTTAGTTGAGTCCTTAGAAATTAGAATCGGGCCTTTAACTATCTTCATGTCAATCAAATAACATTTACTAAACACACACACACACACACACACACACACACACACACACACACACACACACATACACACACCCCTGACTAATGCAATATAGTTAATAATTTAAGGATCTCATCCATGACCAATATCCCTCTATGACAAAATGCTAGCTTCAGTGTTCCATACTTTGAAAAGTGTCTCCAGACCCACTTCAGCTCTTCTCTCAGATCTACTGGTCCTTGTTGAGGTCTTTAGTTCTGTCTTGTTGCCTCTGACCCAGATATTGCCTCCCTACCCAATCATTTTGGACTGACCCTCTGTTGAGATAGTCTATGGAACTTTTCAGTTTACTTTTATCCCAGATGATGGCTTTTAGACATGTTTAGCTTGCTATCCATCTACCATGAGCTAGTTTTACCTGCCAGGATGCCCAGGTGCA
This sequence comes from Ictidomys tridecemlineatus, assembly GCF_052094955.1. Lineage (NCBI taxonomy): Eukaryota > Metazoa > Chordata > Mammalia > Rodentia > Sciuridae > Ictidomys > Ictidomys tridecemlineatus. The sequence goes on along the minus strand of NC_135478.1, from coordinate 29,912,633 downwards.
CACACCTGGGGTGTACCCAGGAAATTGTGCAGTCTGGTCTGGAGATGCTGGACAGAATATAAATTATAAGTATCTGTCCTTTATAAATAAAGTGAGACTATTGTATTGCAAACACGCAAAGATTTCTTCAGATTTTAATGCATAAAGACTAGGAACATAGCCATTATTCTTGAGGTAGTTATAATCCCAGAGATGAACAGGATTCTACATATAAGAGTACTCACTAATCAATATTTCCAAATGTCAGCTTTCTGTCGAATAACTAAATACTGCAAAACTCACCCTGTATTTGTTAGTAAATAGGACACAGAATTTTCAGCTTTACTTTTTCAGAATGCAGGACACACTTTACTGATATAAAGTCATCTTTTTAAGATAGAAGAAAAATCCACAATATCACTCTCTTGGTTAATCCCCACAGTAGTCTCCTCATCAACAGGAGAATTCTTTGTATGTCCAGACTGATAGGTAGCAGGCAGACATGAGCTGTGGAAACAAGAAGTTAAGGGAATAATTCTACAGGCTGGGCCTACTGTGCTGAACCCCCACCTCCACTCACGTACACACACACACACACACACACATACACACACACACACTCTTTTTCTTTTAAAAGAAAATTTACCTGCAGTCATGCTTGGCCTAAGTCAATAGGATATGCTATATTACTTAGAAGGAAAAAACTGTTATCTACAGGAAAAATACCAACCCAATAACTCATCCCTGCCAATAAGAAGAACACAAGTTACCTGAAGCCTGGGATTGTGACCTTTACACAAACCAAATTCCAGAACTCAGGAATGATGGGATAATTATAAGCAAAGACTTCCACTACCACCCCCATAAAATCTGTAATAACAAGTTCTTAGAATTGGTCAGCATAGATCAAGGTGACCCAGAGTTGCCTTTGGAGCTTTAGAATGTCATTATAATAGCAAAATCTCCCCTCCATAGGGTGAGAACATGTGAGGCGGGGACTTACATGTCTGATGCAGTCCTGCCAAAGGTCAAAAGGTCAACCTGGTGGGACTTTCTGGAAATTTCCCTGAGACCCCCCAATAAAACTAGAGGGCTAGATGTAGTGGATCTCTCTGAGGGCATCCACTCCCTTTGTCTCTTAAGAGTCTCCTTTCCCCTCTTTTTCTTTCCCTTGTAATAAACTCCTGCCTGTGACTATGTGTGACTCACTTGGAACTCTTTGGGCAAGATTGCAAGAACCAGTGGTCACAGGCCACCCACAGCCTGTTTGGCTCCACAGATCTCCCTCTGTAACAAACACCAGAAGATTTGTCTATTCTCTACCTTACAGCCTCATGCTTTACCATGTCGGTCTCCAATCCCCCATTCCATTCTAACCAGAGCACTAACCCTTCCTGGATTTCACAATTTTAATGTGTCTTTGTCTCTTCTGTTCCCTCTAACCAGATCACCCATACCCAAGTTTTTCCATCCATAGACACACCTGTCATTTGAGACGTCGCTAAATTCTCATCTCCTCACTTGAGCCTTCTCTGATTTCCTCCCAGCTGTTGCTCCACCTTACACACAGAAGACAGATGTAGGAGGACGGCTTGCAGGAGGGCTGCGTTTGATGCCCAGAAAGACACCAGTGATGCTTCCTAGTGAATGCTTTAGTTTCTGACCAGTCTAATCCACAACTTCTCCTTGGCAGAGGATCCAAGAAGGAGATGGGTAAAAGGGTAGATCCTCACCTTGTTTGAGTGATCCCTTAAGATTCATGTTCTGGGAGCTTGGTCCTTATGGTAGAAGTTCTGAAAAGTAGTGGGAAACCTTTAGGGGGTGGGGCCAGGTGAGACATCCTTAAATCACTGAGGGAGCTAGCTGCCCTCAGAAGGCAGTAAGGTTGTGCTCATGGGACTTCTGAGCCATTGAAAGAGAGAGTTTTTATAAGAACAAGCTCAACTTCTGCATTGCTCATTGGCTTCCTATTTGATAATGTGATTTGCCCTCTCACCCGTGCTCCAGCTATCTTCCATGAAGACCTTATCCAAGCTGAGCAGAAGTTGGCACCATGTTCTTGAATCTCCAGACCTTCGAACTAAATAAACTATTTTTTTTCTAAAGTTACCCTGCCTCAGGTATTTTGTTATAGTAACAAAAAATAGTCGAGTACAATGCTCCTCCTGGCAGTGTATTCCCAAATTTGAATGGAAGAATAAGTTTCCTCCCCAAAATATAGTACCCAACAGCACTTAAAATTGTATATTGCTTGTGCGCATATAACATGAACTATACAAGTCTGTGGGCCCCTAGCTCAAGTATGAGGCTCATGCCCTCTCCATAGCATGATGTCTGCTGTGCTCTAACTTTTCAATTAATATTTTATTAAGAGTGAATAAAGGACCAAATAAATAAAATGAACAATTACCTTTTCATCTACTAAAAGAATACCCAGCATTGAGAAGGATATGGAACTCTGGCCATCCTTGGTGGGACTGCCAATTGACACAATCACTTTGGAAAACTAGTATTTCTTCTTGAAAGTAAACATAAAATTATGACATGGTAATTCCACTCCTGAGCACACAGCCTAAAGAAATAAGCATTATGTATCCACCAAAATTGAACAGAATGCTCATAGCAACTTTATTCAAAATAGACAAAAATTAGAAACTCCATGTCCACCTACAATAAATAGTAGTCTAGTAGAAATAGAGTCTACTGCTCAGAAAAAGAAAGCACTCCACCACACAGAACAACATGGGTGAATTTCACAAATGCAGTAAAGGAACAATTCCCTTATTTTACAAATGAGGATTCAGAGCCAAAAGAGATTAAATTATTTAACCAGTGGTCACTTTTCTTGTTACTCCCTGAGCTAAGTCAATATGTTTTCATTATTCCATGCCTCCTGGGCTATGCAAAGAAACTAACTAAATTGTGGACCTAAATGAGGACCGGGGAGATGGCAGGCAAGCTCTTAAGAAGAAAAGGATTTTCCCTCCATCCCAACCTCTTCATTGTCCATTCATTCCACATTCGTTTTGTTTTCCTTGGACTCTTCTCAAGCTAGTTACTGGCTTCTCGCCTTGCCTGGTCTTCACATACCCTTCTCCATAATTCTTCATCCCAGCCAAACACAAACATCTCATTGTAGATCTCAGAGTAGTCCCCAGATGATAGAAAACAAAAAGTAAGCAAGCACAGATCGTTTTTACTTAAAATGTAACTATTAGCAATGTACATTTATGCACATCACACCTTATTTCAAAACCAAATTTTAGCCAGCTTATAAAATGTCTATATTACAAGATGATAAAGGAAAGCTAAGAGAAATCCGGAATCAGAAGATGATTCTAAGGAAAAAAAAGTCAGTCCCCTGACACAGAGGGAGAATTTCTTCATTGTTTCTAAAACTTAATTATTAAAGCTAGGAGCTTCTGTTCTAACCACCTCCCCAGTGGAATCTCCACTGCAGAAGGATCAGTAAAGGAAAGAATGGATCCAAAGATTTCTTTATTTTACAGAAATTGAAGGAAAATAAAGACTTTTTTTATATTTCTAACTGCAGATTTAAGACATGAAATGATGTCCATAATCTAGACAACATAGCTGCTTGCAGGGCCCAGATGAGCTATGGTCTTATCATAGAGACAAATTAGGAATAATTTCTCCCTGCACACCAGCTCAGAAGCATCAGGACACAAGTGTTGAAGACTAACCCGTGAATCAAGCTGCCATATGGCAGGCCTCAGCTATGTTTATAAAATGAACAACAGACTACAAAGATACTAATGTTGGTTTCCAAATGTTGACAACAAAGAAGCTGGGAAACATTCACTTTAAATATTCTTATTTTACTATTCATGCTCCTAATGATGACCAGCATCTCAGAAACCAAGCAAGAAGTTGAAAGTATCTCTGCTAATAATGCAAGATTAAGAATAGTAGATGTGATAGTTGGGTCATTAATTGCTATTGTCTACTACTATGGTCTGAATAACCTCAAATAAAACACCTTAATTTAGTTAAATAAAAATTAAAGTTTAAGTTTTTTACTTTTTAATTAATTTTTTATGTATGACAATGGAATGCATTACAATTCATATTACACATACAGAGCACAAATTTTTCATCTCTGATTGTATACAAAGTGTATTCACACCAATTTGTGTCTTCATACATGTACTCTGGATAATGATGTCCATCACATTCCACCATCATTTCTAACCCCATACTCCCTCCCTTCTCCTCCCACCCCTCTGCCCTATCTAGAGTTTGTCTATTCCTCCCACACTCCCCTCCCTACCCCACTATGAATCAGCCTTCTTATATCAGATAAAACTTTCGGAATTTGATTTTTTGGGATTGGCTAACTTCACTAAGAATTATCTCCTCTAACTCCATCCATTTACCTGCAAATGCCATGATTTTATTCTCTTTTATTGCTGAGTAAAATTCTATTGTGTATATATGCCACATTTTTTTTAATCCATTCATCTATTGAAGGGCCTCTAGGTTGTTTTCATAGTTTAGCTATTGTGAATTGTCCTGCTATAAACATTGATGTGGCTGTGTCCCAATCTGTGAGGTGAATAGAGAGCCTACATCTTGGGAGCAATTTTCTTAATATTTAATTATTTATTTTTAGGTGTAGATGGACACAACACAATGCCTTTATTTTTATGTGGTGCTGAGAATCGAACCCGGGTCCCACTCGCGCTAGGCGAGCGCTCTACCACTAAGCCACAATCCCAGCCCCCTTGGGAGCAAATTTTTACCCTTCACATATCAGATAGGTTTTCTATTTTCATTTATTTATTTATTTATTTATTTCATGACAATAGTGGAATACCTTACGCTCATTATTACCCATTTACAGCACAATTTTTGTAACTCTGTATGTAAAATATGTTCATGCCAAAATTATGCCATTATACATGTACTCTTTTTTTTGCATTACAATTCTTAATACACATATATACCACAGTTTTAGGTTTTCTATTTTCATGATGAAAAAGAAGAAAGGAAAATAAGAAGTATTTGAAGATTATGAATTCCAGGAATCTGACGAATATTTAATAATTCTATATAATCTTTAAAGAACTCATGATCCAGGTGTGGAGGGAGAGTGAGTTCAGGGTATGAACTAATTTAATCCTTAGAATTCTTTCTAGTATGTAGATACTTCCAAAGCAATTACAAGTTGCCTAATCAGACTATAGCCCAGCATTTAGATTTGCACATCAGACTTACTATTTTAAAACTGTATTTGTAGAGATTTATATCAAGTTTATAAGATAATTTACTAGAAAACCTTTGTGGTTTTTGCATTGTTACAGAGTTGAAAAGCTTATTGTAATCATTGTAACACAGTTCTAATTTTAGGGTGTGGGTTAGGTCATTTTTAGCTAATCTTTTTGATGTCTTAAGAACATCCTAAATAAAAAAAAATAAAAAAAAAAAAACCACCTTTGAGTATGGTTGTAGACAGACAATCCAGAGCAGGCAAACTACCACTGTTATTGCATTCAGACACTGTTATAGCGTGAACTGCTTTCTTCAGCTCCGAAATAAGGGGAACCCTATTGGTGACAATCAAATGAAAGCAATTCCTTGAGACACTTAATATTTAAAGCAGCATTATGTATCATTTCCTGCAAGGCCCCAAATGCACGGAAATATAGCAAGCTGAAGTCTTATCTATTTAACCAGCGATGAGGCATACTAACAATTTTTCCAAAAATAACAAAGACCAGAAACCACTTCTTCCTGGAGCTGTAGGGAGTCATCTTTGCCATATTCACTGAATAATCAACTGAAAGTGGAATTCCTAAGGAACCGCCTGCACTAACCAAGGCATACAGAAATCAGCACCATGGGGAGATATTGTAGACCATAGAGCAGGAGTCTCTACCCTGCAGAGATCAAGGGAAAGAAAACACTTCATCTGAGGAGCCTAGAGCCATACACATCCCAGGCCCTCTTATCCAAACTCTTGTTATGACTTTCTGCAGATACCACTGTGTAAGCCAGTCAATGGTTATTTGTTCCCTTAACAGCAAACAGTAAAGGCTGGGGACAGCAACAATAATGTTAGCTGACATTCGTGGATGCTTATTATGTGCCGAGCACTATTGTAAGTGCTTTATTCTATATTAAAACATTTCATTTTCCCATAGTGCTATGAAGGAGGGACTGTCAGGACGTGCATTTCACAGATGTGGTAGCCGAGGCATAGCAGAGGTAAATAACACACCCAAGGCCACAGAGCTAGGAAGAGACAAGACAGAGCTTTAAAACTGAGCTTCCTAGCCTTAGAGCCATGTTCTCAACCATCACTCTACCTTCTCTTGCAAATCAGATTGAAATCTATTTTCCTAGAGCTCAGAACCATCCTAGGTTTCCAAGCTATTCCAGCCTGAATCAAAGAGGAGGGTAGTAAAAGAGACAGAAAAGCTCTAAGGAGAGAGAAATAGGATTGATTTAATAAGCAATGCTTTTCTTTAATTTATATACTTGCTAATGGTAATCTTTCTTCCCTGAAAACTATTTCTTTTTTAATAAGAGAACAAATTTAAATGGGAGTTGGGCGGAAAAAAGGACAAGACAGAAAGTAAATTGTTATCTGTAGATCATTGCACAAATGCAAGGTATTCTCACCAATATTTGAAACTGAAAGAAATTCAGTGAATGCAATTTTGCTCAGACTAACACACTGCAAAAAGGCTTGGCCAGTGTTTTAACTCTTTGCAGTTTCTTGCAGTCTTTTATCCCAAGGTTTCTGAACCTCTCTTGGCCTCTCTATTATGGTTTCTGTTAATGTTGGAACATGAAGAAATAAAATGATGGCATTAGGAGAACTCTAACCTAATGAGCCCATCCTTTGAATGGAGTGACTGAGTGGTAACTGTAGGCAGCTGGGGTGGTGGGTCACTGGGAGTGACCCAGTGACCCTGAAAGGGTTCATCTTCCCTGTAGCTCCTTCCTTCTCTCTCTTTGCTTCCTGACCCCTCCATGAGTTGAACTGCTGTCCTCTGATGGACCATTCCACCATGTTATACTGACTTACTTTATGTCCAGAGCAATGGAGTCCCAAATAAACTTTTCCTTTTCTAAGATGTTTTTGTAGGGTATTTGGGGCATGGCAATGTAAAAGCTAACTAAAACATTCTCTTACTAAAGATCTTTTTTTTTTTTTTTTTTTTGAGGAACGAAGAGAAAGGATATTCAGGAGGTGGAGTGAGTGTGCCCAAGGTGAAAGAATGAGAACTGAAGTATTTATTCATTTAGCAAATATATATGGAGCACATCATATATGTCTTGAGTAAGTTCTGAGGCTATAGGAAGAACTAAAACTGGCCTCCCTACCCTAAAAGAACTTATAGTCTAGCTCAGGGATCCAGTTGGCTTTTTTTTTTTTCTGTGAACCATCAGAAAGTAAACATATTAGGTTTCATAGGCTATAAGGACTCTATCCCAACTACTCACCATTTCTATTGCAGCACAAGAGCGGCCATAGAGAGTACGTAAATGAATGGATGTGGCTGCATTACAATAAAAATCCACAGGGGCTGGGGCAGAGGAGGTAGTGTGCTAGATTTGACCCCATGCCACAGTTTTCAAAGCTTTGTTCTAGAAGACATCTCAAGAAAATCTCACAGAAAATATTTCTGCAGAGCTTTGTGTTTTGATCTGTCGTCTTCATCCTTGAACAACTTTAGTCTGGGTATCAAATCTTAGAATCCAGCTTGGTTCCTTGAGGGTTTCCTAGCTATGGCTCCATGGTCTTTTAGCATTGACTATTGCTAGGGAAAATTTGTAGCCAGTTGATTTTTTTTTCCCCTTCCTTAAAAGTGACTTCCCAGGGGATTATTTCTTCATCTTTGAAGTCCAGAAAACTTGTTTGGGTATGTCTTGGTGATTCCTATAATGAAAGGCTTTTTCTTTTCACAGCAAATTTTCACTCATTTATAAGTGCTGATATGACAGGTACGTTTGTCATGCTGTTTTATATTATGCTTTCTTTCTCTGCTTTAAAAACATTCCTGAACATGTCATCTCTTGCTTTGTTTTGTGTTTCTTCTCATCTTTAGTGTCGTATATATTTCTGTTCTAGTAGTTACTTTTATGACTCTGACTTACATAGTACCTCTTAATTCCTTACTATAAACAAAGATGAATTTAATATTTTCTCTTCTTTCTTCATCCTTTCTTCATTTTCATGGTCCAATTTTAGTCAGTTAATTTATTTTATCAAGAACTCTGTAATGTTCACTTATAAGGTCATTTAATATTTACTATTAATATTTTCTTTCATGTATTTTGCCAGGGTCATATTTGATCTGTTCCTGTATTCTCATTATCTGTTGGGGACTGAACATTTGCATCTCCCAATAATTCATATGTTGAAGCCTAAACTACCAATGTGATGGTTTCAGAGGTGACCCCTTTGGTAATTAGATCATCACGGTGGAGCCTTTATGAATGGAATTAATGTCTATATAAGAGAAGGAAGAGAGACGATCTCTTTCTTCATGTGAGAATACAAGGAGAAAATGACCTTCTACAAACAAGGAAGTAGGACCTCACCAGACACTAGACCTGCCAGTGCGTGATCTTAGACTTGTTATCCTCAAGAACTGTAAGAAATAAATTTCTCTCATTTAGCCATCTAGTCTATGGTATTCTATTGTAGCAGCCCAAACTGACAAAGACACTATCTACTCTCTGAGCTCTGACATTTCTGCTTTGTGTTCTAGTTCAATGAAGGGGAGAGAAAAATTAAGTTTATTTACTCTATGGTGGGAAATTTGATTATGATTTATTTTTTGGTAGTAACATTGTTTTTTGAACAGAAGTGATTCTGCCAACTGTTTTCTATGTTTTCTGTCATTTTTTTTCCATTTTATGTTGATCCTGTGCTATAAATATTACATTACTCACCTATATTGGTGAGTGTTTTCTGTTGAGAGTCGACCTGGCTCCAAAGACTAACTTCCCCATCCCCCGAGAAGAGCATCCAATGGTGAGACCTGCTGGCTCACATGATCCTTATCCACCAATCAGACTAGCCCTGCTGGTTCACATGATCCTTACCCACCAATCAGACTAGCCCTGCTGACTCACATGATCCTTACCCACCAATCAGAAAGCACCCCATGCCAACTGTCAAACCGTTCAACCATTAAACTGTCATAACTGTCAAACCACCCCCGGCTCTATAAATATGCAGAGCTGTTCCTCAATAAACGGGCATTTTCTCCGACGATGAGCCTAGTTCGTTCTTTCATTTTCTGTAACAACTATATTTAGAGAGTTTGTATTGTGTGGGTTTCCTGTTCCAGGTGCACTTGATCACTGTTTGACTTTGTGTATGTGTGTGTGAGTTTGCTCATCCTTTCCTTCTTCCCAGCTAATGGAGATAGACAACTGTTGAGATTCTTGCAACCTGAAGACTTTTTTCCCCCACTCATCTGCCACAGAAGTAGTCTGCTTCCTGACAATGTGGCTTTACCTATGTGATTCTTCCTGGAACTTCATCTCCTTTGTTTCTGAAAAAGGAATACAGGTCTGGAGAGTTCCAGCCACTCCCAGAATTTAGATTTTTCCACCTGAGGTATGCTCTCACTTTCCTGAGGCAACTTGTTTCTGACTAGTCCTGAGCTCTCTAGCTATGGCATTTCTCTCTGCTTCTTATGCACCCTTTTGCTTGGACTCTGCCGCTTTTGGCAGCCCTTCTACCTGTTTGTAGTTTGGAATTTGTGTTTGTGTTTCTCACCCTCCTTCTTCCTTTTGGAGAGTTTCTAAAAAACAAAGATTCTGTGTTCGAAACAGAAATCCCAAAGTGAGTGTCAATAACTCAGAAATGTGAACATGTGTGAAACTGTAAAATAACTGAACATGACCTAGGCTGACCAAGGCAGGGACATGAAAAACAGAGCAGGGAAAAGTATATTTTCAGGTTAATAGTTACTAAGTGTTGCCTAAGAGGGGGAAACTCCTGTGGAAGAAAAACAAGAATATAGGAGGCATCCAACAGATGGCTGTGGCCCAACCTACAGTCATGCTTGTCAAGCCTGCATGTGTTCTGCAAAGGGAAATAGGGAGATTGGTGTGATCACAAGACTAAGACTCGGGGGGAGAAAGGACTCTCTTGTGGACAAAAGTCACCTCCCCTCACCAGTCATAAGAGTAGATATGATCTCCCTTATTCATACATCAGTGGTACAATGTCAGAATGAATCTCGGAATATTTTGAAGTGTTTTGTTGTCATTTGCTTTATTACTTTATTGCTTATAATTGAAAATATTTCCACACATACCCATGTATATAAACGTAATTCTCCTAGATGCACAAATGTGATTTTTTTTTTCTTTAATGAAATGTAATTTTCTTCTTATCCTAAATAGTGTGCTTTCCCCCTCTCTCCAAAGTGGCATTGCAGGCCAGACCTGCTTTCTTCTCCAGGTAATTCTGGCTAACAACATTTTGTTGTCATATTGTATTGTTTGGTTTGGTTTGGTGTGACGCTAGGAATTGAACCTCAGGCCTCATGTACACTGGGTAAGCACTCTAACACTGAACTACATCCTCAGCCCTAACAACAGGTTTTGTGTGTTATTTTCTTCTCCTGGTTCATATCATTCATGCACACACACACACACACACACACACACACAGAAAGAGAGAGAGAGAGAGAGAGAGAGAGAGCGAGCTTTAGCCATCGTTTATTTTACAAAAAATAACAAGATTATATTAAACGTTCTTTTCTGAATCTAGCATTTCTCACTCCACATTACCTTGTGCTAATTCCTTAAAATCACCTTAAATGGCCCTAATTTGTCTTTTCTAATAACTGCACAAGATTTCTTGATGCTTTTATACACCCTAATTTATTCAACCATCTCACTATTGATGGGTATTCATATATTCTCCAGTATTTTTCCATCACAATGTTGCAAAAAAAACCCCATTTTAGCATATGTTTTATGTATTGGTGCTTTTATTTCTATGGGATAAATTTTTAGTTGCTGGGTCCAAAGGAATATATATGTTTTTCATCTTAATAGAAACTGCTAAATTGCTTTCTGAAAAAGGCAGAAACACCTCATATTTCTACCAGCAATATATGAAAATCCTTTTTTCTCCACATGCCCTCAATAAATATTTAAATCAGTTGGTTCTGATTTATATTATTTTCCTTATCAATCTTGGGATAATTTCCTCCCTTTTCAGAGTGGTGCCATAGAAGACAAGGGCAGAGAGATTCAGAAGGAAAGGTCGTGGTGTCAGACAGTCTTCCGCCTGGACCGAGGAGAGCAGTCACCTCATAAATGCTTTTTCAAAAATCTAATATATGTTCAAAAATCATGTAAGGCACTGGTAAAATTTTAAAGTATATATGGATATCCCCTCCAGAGGCATAGAGTCTATATAAGAATAAATTATAACATGATGTCTTTCCTTAGAAAGGCCTGGAATCTATTTCCTGTTCATGTGTGACTTCATGAAAACTCAGTGTTTTTCATCTATTAAATAAGTTGCCTGATTCTACCTTCCCTTTGGATTTGTGCTGTAAATTAGATGAGCAGGTAAATCACTCGGCACAACAACTAGAATAGAACAAGCGCTCAACAAATAGTGGTTGCTATTATTACTATGAAAGGTTTATGCATGAGAATAGTGGGCAAGCAGATTAGTCAGGCAGGTTGGGACTGTATGGGGAAGACCTTGAATGTCAGGTTGAGAAATTTCATCGGTAAACTATGGGCTCTTGAGAAACAGAGTGATAGGATGCAAATGGTGTTTTAGAAAAAATTCTAGGTCAGTTCTTAATCAGTGGATAAATAAGAAAGGCCATGAGCAAAATCTCTTACACACTGCTTCTATACTTCTATAAACACGTATGACTGAAATACTTCTTTAAATGGCACAGTATTGGCACTGATCCGTTTAAACAGGTGACTGAGTCATCGGAATGGATGTTAGTTGTAAACAAGCCACACTATTATTCCAGTGTACACAAGTCAAATAGCAGCTCTGGTCCTAAGAGAGCATCTTCCTAAAATAGCTTAAATAATAGGGCTTTGCTTACTCATATGAAAAGAAAGCTGGAGGAAGACAGTTCCGGAGTTGGTTAATTGTGCAACTTGGCAGAAACCGCCAGGGCCCGCCCCTATTATTCACAACTCACCCCTCGAATGCATCTTGATTCAAAGTCTTCTGATGGCCAGCACCTGCCACTATCTGCCTTCGGGCTCTCTCTAGACATAAGAATGTTCTCATCCCACGTGCCAGGCCGGCTGGAAGTACTAAGGAAGAAACATCCTAGGAGCAATGCTCAAACAATGTCTCCTAGGAGTTGAGTAGTTATCCACTACTCCCATTTCCTTAACCCTTGAGTGGGACAACTCTGTCCCTAGCAGTGTAGGTTCTCAGTTTCCCACAGCAAGAATCTGCTCATTAAACACATTCCATTTCTACTTTCCTTTCCTCAGCACTTCCCCTACTTTCCTACTGCTATTTCCCAAGATCACTTACTAAATAAACTTCTCGAACTTAATTATTGTTCTCAGGATTGGCTTCTTGAAGAGGCCAATCTAAGACAAATCACGCAGACTTTAAACCTGGGATTTGTCCCACAAGGAGACTCCAGACATTCTTCTAATTTTATCAGGAAGAAAATATTTCCCAGAAGGACCATAAAAATCTTTTCCTCTCATCTTATTGGCAACAACAGGGTCAATCCATGCCTAACCACAAACCAGTCACAAAGAGAAATGGGATGACTCGATGCCCTTGAACTAATCATGACTCAGATCCTTGGAAACATTAGCAGTAGGTACTCAAGCAAAATTGGAGCTGTGTTATCACAGAAGAAGGAAGAATGGGTAGGACCCAACAGTCTACTACAGAAAGGGATTCTCTGATATTTTAGGCTTGAGGAAATGAGAATATCTACTATGGCATATGGAAGTGAAAACTGTCATCCAGCTCCTGGACTGGATTCATCAATGATTGAATTTTGAATCTTTATCATCCTCTGGAAAAAAATAAAAAGTTTGAACATTCAACTCTGTGATTAACCTACCATGAATCTGATCTGCATATTTCTCACATGAAATGAGCTTAATATATCTTAATTGCCCACAATAAGGATAACATTTTTCATAATGATTGGGTATTCACTTTGCCCTTTCCCTTCATTTATCTGAGTATGCAGACATATTTCAGAGAGAGTTACGGCAGGAGTAGATTCACCACACGACAGCCCCAGATTACCCTGCCAAACTACCCCTTCGCCCATCCACACTGAACACAGGCCTAGGAGAGCTTCCTCAAAGTCTTTTATTAATATCCAGACTGTCCGTGTGGGTAAGGCAGGTGATGATTGATAACTCAGGTCACAAAGGGTTTTTTTTTTTTGGAGACAGAATCTAGAGTACATTCTTATTTTGTTTGAATGTCTAATGAAAAGACAGAAGTTTGCTTGTCGGCCCTCTCTTGACAGCCGGGAACCACTTCAGGCAGGCTTTTTGACTTAGCCTGGGACTTCAGCTGCCATTTTGCTTACTCAACCTTTCCTAAGTCCCGGGCAACTCCACAATTCATTGAGATTTTTCTCCCAGAGGTGAAATCCTCCAGCGAGATCACAAAGAGAATCCTCTCTGGGCTGTGCCTGTCAGACATTACACTGCAAACAGGGAAGGGAGAAGAGTGAGGAGTGGGAGTCGGTGCTGTCAACCATGCTGAGGCGTGTTGGCCTGGACCTGGGTCCAGCTGCCAAGGCTGCCAGTGGGTGGGAGATGCCTGAGGTGACTGAGTTTGCCATTAGCCAGTGCTCTTTTATCTCTGTTGGCATGGAAATAAATTGGTTTTGCTTTTTATTTCCTTCTTTTAAAGTCCTTTAAATTCTCACAAAACTAATGGAGCCAATTCCTCTCGCTACCCCGGTCCAAGTCCATTAACACCCACTCTGCATTTCATCATAACCTTGTGCCCCTTTTGCAAGCCTAGGAATCATTCATGCTCCATTTGTCCTGTAAGAGGAAATACCCTAGGTGTCTGATCATTCCCATCCGAGGGAGACATTCAGTGAGAATGTCAGTCAGTTCAGGGCCCTTCAGAGATGGTCTCCCTGTCAGTCTGAGTCTTGCTGTGGCAGAGGGCCGACAGTCAGGAAGACGGGCCCTTAATAGGAAGCCTCCTTCTGGCCATCATAGTGAAAGCTGCAGAAGTGGAGGGTCTTGGTGAGCCCCATCTTTCAAAACAAGTGCTGAAGGCCCTCCACAGAGGTCGAAAAGCAGCAGAAGCTTCCAGTGTTGCAGAAGGAGAAGCCTGAAGAATTTTGAAGCCGTCAGTATCATATTTCCCCCATAGTTGTTATTTTACCTCTGTTTCCACATGCTATATTAGCAGGAAAGTTCAATATGCAAGGCACCCATGGCCCCAAAAAGGAAATGGAGGAAGGTAGAGAAGAAGGACTAAGTCTTGCCCAAAATTGGTTTCAGAGGAAACAGAAACCAAAGAAGAGAATGAATGGAAAGAAAATTAAATGGAGATTCTGGAATGTTTCTGAGAAGATAATGTGAGTGGAGGAGGAAGTCTTTGGCCTCAGAAAACCTACAGAAGTTATACCAAAGCCAGACTTCTGGGTAGCATCATTTTAATAGTAGCTGCATTGGTGTTTAAATCCAGATCTGTGCTGTCTAGCATGTGTGTGTCCTCTCACCACATGTGGCGACTGAGTACTTGTAAATGTGTCTAATTTTGAAGACTTCAAACCAAAAACAAAGGATATCAGATGCTCATTAATTATTTTTATATTGCATGTTAAATTATAATTCTAATATGTTGACTTAAAAAATATATACTATGGGCTAGGGTTGTGCTCAGTGGTAGTGTACTTGTCTGGCATGTGAGAGGCACTGGATTCGATACTCAGCACCACATAAAAATAAATAAATAAAGGTATTATGCCCATCTATAATTAAAAAAAAATTTTAAAAAAACTCTTATAATTAATCTCACCTGTCATTTTGCCAATTGCAATTCAGATCTCATTACATATCTATGAAAACAACAGGTCCAGGCAATGAGATGCAGAATTTCAAAACTAATGGAAAAGTTGATGAAACTGAAATTTTGCCTTCTTCTTCTGGACCACTGAGCTTCACGCTTCCCTGGGAAGCTCTGAAATCAGCCTCAGCTGAGCAGTGAGATAGAATTTGGGCCCTGATACTTAGAAATAGACTAGAAAACAAACAGGACTTTCATCTAATGCGTTTAACTCTTCCTTTGACTCCAAAAAAAATCAACTTGGGAGGATGTTAAAGGCACAGGAAATAGAAAGGTGGGAAAAGGTATCAATTTCCTTCTCTTGCCCAGTTTTTTTTTTGCTTTGTTTCATGTCCTTTCAAAGTGGAAATTTGCACCTTCTTCCTGTGTGCAGAGCAGGCAGTCTACTGAGACAGGGCCTCCCAGGGAGGTGCTGAGTGCCCTGCCTTTTGTGTCCAGGCACCAAGTTCAGAATCTTCACATTACTCAAGGTCAGGAGGCAATCTGAATATCCTGGAAACAAACTTTGTTTTATTTGTTCAAGTACTGAAGCTTTTCTTTGCCTTACTGACTTACTAATGGAATTTGCAGAACATTTTGTGAATTCTGGTGAATGGTAGATTTTGATTGAAAAAGCCTTTTTTTTAACTTTCATATTTTTCTTTTTAAAGGAACTCCATTCATCTGATTAACAAAAATGAATGACTCTTGCAGTGTATAAGTACTTCATCGGATACCTTGGCCTCAATGATCTCAGACTAATTGAGTAAGACAGATTTGCTTAAAATAAAAAATAAGTTAAAAAATCTTAGTGATACTATGACAGAAATCTCTACCTAATACAAAGGCACAAATAGAATAGGAGGAATCAGTTTTTCCTCCTGAGACATCAGGAAAGTATCTAAGGGCCTTTGAGTTCAGATCACTCATCTCCTTCCTCAACAATACAATTCTGTTCCAAGTCTGAGCTTCAAATCAATGTATCTATAAACGTCCAGATATCTCCACTTTTGTGCCTTAGAAACATCTCAAACTTAACATGTATATATTTTTCTTTTTAAAAAAATACTCCATTCTCTTTCTATCACCCCCCAAAGTTCCCCCAGTTCTACATCTCAGAAACTGGCATCACTAGCCACATAGATCTAAACCACAAGCCAAGATGACCCTCCCTTCCTCCCTTTTTCTCTATACCAACCCCACCATGATCTGTGAATCCTGCCAGTCCTGAACCACTATCTTCTATTGAGCATTATCATACAGGAAGCTCATTTCTTACATGAACTCTCTTCCTCTCTCCTTCCCCTCCATTCTAATTTCTAGGAAGCAGCATACATGAACTTTTACAAACAAATCAGAGCCTGTCATTTTTCTTGCTTATATCATCCATGGATCCTCATTGAACATGAGATAAAATTCCAAATGACAGGGATGCAAGTTTGGTCCAACATACAGAAATCAATAAACATAATTCATCACATCAATAGACTTAAAGACAAGAATTATATGATTATCTCAATAGATGCTGAGAAAGCATTTGGCAAAATACAGTACCTCTTCATGTTCAAAACACTAGAAAAACTAGGCATAATAGGAACATACCTCAACATCAGTCAAAGCTATCCATGGTAAGCCCAAGGCTAACATCATTCTAAATGGGGAAAAATTGAAAGCACTCCCTATAAAAACTGGAATAAGACAGGGATGCCCTCTTTTCCCACTCATTTTCAAATTCTTGAATATGAGTCCTTGAAATTCTAGTAAGAGCAACTAGGCAGACAAAAGAAATTAAAGACATGTGCATAGGAAAAGAGGAAGTCAAACTATCACTATTTGCTGATGACATGGTTCTATACTTAGAAGATCTAAAAATTTCACCAGAAAACTTCTAGAATTCATAAATGAATTCAGCAAAGTAACGGGATATGAAATCAATACCCCATAAATCAAATGCATTTCTATACATACACAATGAATCCACTGCAAAGAAATTAGAAAAACCACCCTGTTCACAATAGCCTCAAAACAAAAAAATACTTGGGATTCAATCCAATAAAGAAGTGAAAGACCTCTACAATGAAAATTACATAACACTAAAGAAAGAAATTGAAGAAGACCTCAGAAGATGGAAAGATCTCCCATGCTCTTTGATAGTCACAGTTAATATAGTCAAAATGGTCATACTACCAAAACTTTATACAGATTTAATTAAATTCCTATAAAAATCCCAATGACATTCTTCATAGAACTAGAAAAAGCAATCATGAAATTTATTTGGAAAAATAAGAGATCCAGAATAATCAAGGCAGTCCTTAGTAAAAAAAAGTGAAGCAGAAGAACTCACAATACCAGACCTTAAACTGTATTACAGAGTAACAGTAACAAAAATGGCCTGGTATTGGTACCAAAATAGACTTGTAAACCAATGGTACAATACAGAAGACACAGAGACAAACTCACATAAATATGGCTATCTCATACTAGACAAAGGGGCCAAAAAATATACATTGGAGAACAGATAGACCGTTCAACAAATGGTGCTGGGAAACCTGGAAATCCATATGTAGCAGAATGAAATTGAACATTTATCTCTCACCCTGCACAAAAATTAACTCAAAGTGAATCAAAGACTTAGACACTAAAAGAGAACCCTGTGCCTAACAGAAGAAAAAGTAAGCCCAAATCTTCATCACGGTTCTCTCTCCTCATTCCTAGATTTTTGTTTTTCCTTTTTCTTTTTTGAGGTGTTATTTTCCCATACCCTGTATTTTGAGGGTTAGGGTTTTTTTTTTCTTTTTTAGGGTTTTTTTACGGTTTTTAATTAGCATAGTTTGATATTGTTTTGTATCATCATTTCCACTACTCTATCTCCTTTCTCTCTCTCTCTCTCTTTTCTCTATTGCTGACACCCAAATTCCATTCCCTCTCCTCCTTAATATTCTTCTGTTTTTTATTCCCCTCTCACATTGACAACATATCCTAAGTTTACCAGTGCATCAGAGCTAAAATCAATGAAATTGAAATAAAAGAAACAATTGGAAAAATTGATAAAACCAGAAGTTGGCTCTTTGAAAAAATAAATAAAATTGATAAACCCTTAGCCATGCTAACAAAGAGAAGGAGAGAGAAAACTCAAATTATTAAAATCTATAATTAAAAAGGAAACATCACGGTGAACATTACAAAAATATAGAAGATAATTAGAAATTATTTTGAAAATTTGCACTCTAATAAAATAGAAAATATCAGAGACATTGACAAATTTCTAGAATCATGTGATTTATCCAAACTGAATCAGGATGATATACACAATTTAAACAGATCATTTTCAAGTGATGAAATAAAAGACGTTATCAGAAGCCTACCAACCAAAAAAAGCCCAGGACCAGATGGATCTACAGCTGAGTTCTACAAGACCTTTAAAGAAGAAATAATATCAATACTCCTCAAATTTTTCCATGAAACAGAAAAAGAGGGAACATTTCCAAACTCATTCTATGAAGCTAGTATCACCCTAATTCTGAAACCAGAAAAAAACACATCAAAGAAAGAAAACTTCAGACCAATATCTCTAATGAACATGGATGCAAAAATTCTGGCAAATCAAATACAAAAACGTATCAAAAATATAGTGCACCACAGCCAAGTGGGGTTCATCCCAGGGATGCAAGTTTGGTTCAACATAAAGAAACCAATAAATGTAATTCATCACATCAACAGATTTAAAGATATGAATCTTATAATCATCTTAATAGATGCAGAAAATGCACTCAACAAAATACAACACTCCTTCATGTTCAAAACACTAGAAAAACTAGGGATAGTAGAAATCTACCTCAACATTGTAAAAGCTATCTATGCTATCTAAGCCCAAGGACAACATCATTCTAAATGGAGAAAAATTGAAAGCATTCCCTATAAAAACTGGAATAATACAGGGATGTCCTCTTTAGCCACTCCTATTCAACATAGTCCTTGAAACTCTAGCCAGAACAATTAGACAAAACAAAAAAATTAAAGGGATACAGATAGGAAAAGAAGAAATCAAACTATCACTATTTGACAATTTTACATAATTCTATACTTATAGGATCTGAAAAATTTCACCAGGAAACTTCTAGAACTAATAAATAAATTCAGCAAAGTAGCAGATATAAAATCAATACCCACAAATCAACTGCATTTTTGAACATCAGTAACAAATCTTCTGAAAGAGAAACTAGGACAACTACCCCATTTACAATAGTCTCAAAAATAAATAAATAAATAAAATACTTGGGAATCAACTTAATGAAAGAGGTGAAAGAAGACCTCTACAATGAAAACTATAGAAGACTAAAAAAAAATCAAAGAAGACCCTAGAAGATGGAAAGATCTACCTTGTTCTTGGAAAGGCAGAATTAATATTTTCAAAATGACCATATTACCAAAAGCACTACACAGATTTAATGCAATTCCAATCAAAATCCCAATGACATCTGTCCCATTCACCCTTTGAAATTCCAAATACTCCCTATCTCTTCTTTCCTCCTTTCCTATCTCTTCCTTTCTCATACTCAACCCCATCCTTAACACTTCTTAATATTAACTGAGGTATATAATGTCTACCTCCCACACACCAATATTATAGCAAAAACTAATATGGTGGAAGTCATAGACAACAACTATTATTTTATTTTAAGCCAGGTATAATGTACAATTTTTTTACCATTTTTATTGAAATTGCTTATCCTGTTATTTCTACACATTGTACCACTAATACTAGATAGAAACTAAGGACCTCGTCTACTGCTATATATCATTTGCATAGATGTTGCTATAATTGAGTTCCTCCTCCAATCTGTGAGGCACTACTAATATAGATGGACACTATAAACTCATAAGGTAGAAACTCTATAGCATCAGATCCATCCAGATAGATGATGTCAACAAACAATATGAAAAAGCAAGGGAATAAATGATGCCAAACAACACAGAATACCTCAACAATAGACTCCATTGACACCACAGTGAAGGGAATGTCAGAGATGGAATTCAGAAAGTTCATGGTTAAGCTGATCTACAAGGTAAAAGACGATGTAAGAAAAAAAAACAGAGAGAAAATACAAGAAGTGAAAGATTATTTCAATGAGAAGATACAGATCCTGAAGAAGAATCAGTTGGAAATCCTTGAAATGAAGGAATCAATAAACCAAATTAAAAATTCATTGGAAAGCAAAACCAGCGGACTAGACTACTTGATGACACAGTTTCAGGAAATGAAGACAAAATATATTATCATGAAAATAAAGTTGACCATGGAGAAGATTGTAAGAGACTAGGAACAGAATTTCCAAGAAATATGGGATAATATGAAAAGATCAAACTTAAGCTTTATAGGAATAGATAAAAGTTCAGAGATACAAACCGAAGGAATGCACATCTTTTCAATCAAATAATATCAAAAAATTTCCTGAATCTTAAGAGTGAAATGGAAAACCAAAAACAGGAGACTTACAGGACTCCAAATTTACAAAATTACAACAGACCTACACCAAGACACATTATCATGAAATTCCTTCCATGGAGAATAAGGATAGAATTTAAAGGCTGTCAGAGAAAAGTGACAGGTCACATTTAAAGGGAAACCAATTTCGATCTCAACTGACTTCTCAACTCAGATCCTCAAAGCTAGATGGTCTTAGAATAAGTCCTGAAAAAAATGGATGCCGGCCAAGAATATGATACCCAGCAAAACTAATCTTCAGATTTGACAGTGAAGTAAAACTCTTTCATGATAAACAAAAGTTAAAGGAATTCACACCTAGAAAGCCTGCACTACAAAACATACTCAAAAAATATTTTATGAAGAAGAAGTAAAAAATAAGAGTGTAAAACAGCAAAAAAAGAGGAGCTACACTAGAAGAATAGTCAACCAAAGGAAAAATTAACTCAAATTAAAAACCAGAAATAAATCAAAATGACAGGAAATAAAAAATCATTTTTTAATAATAACATTGAAAGTAAATGGCCTAAACTCATCAATCAAAAGACATAGACTGGAAGATTGGATTAGAAACAAGACCTAGGGCTGGGATTGTAGCTCAGTCACAGAACATATGTGAGGCAATGCGTTCAATTCACAGCACTGCATATAAATAAGTTTAAAAATAAAGGTTCAACAACAACTAAAAAAATATTTTAAAACAACAAGACCTAACAATATACTGTTTTCAAGAGACTCAATTCAAAGGCAAAGGCATCTACAGACCGAATATAAAAGGATATGAAAAAAATGTCATTCACATGAATGTTGTAAACAAGCAAGAGTATCAACTTCATATCAGATAAAGTAGACTTCAAATAAAAGTTAATCAGAAGGGACCAAGAAGGTCATTTCATAGTGCTTAAGGTAGTTATACATCCACAAGACATAACAATCACAAATATTTATGTCCCTGAAGAATGGAGCACCCATATACATCAAACAAACCCAAGAAGCAAATAGACTACAACACAACAATACTGGTTGACTTTTAACATACCTCTCTCATCACTGATAAGATCCTCCAAACAAAAACTAAATAAAGAACTGTAGGACTAAAAATTAATTGATTAATAATTCAGACTTAACAGATATACATAGGATATTTCATCCATCAATGACTGAATACACTTTCTTCTCCACAGCAATTGAATCCTTCTCTAAAATAGACCATATCTTGGGCCACAAAGCAACTTTTGGAAAAACACATAAAAAGAGATAACCTTGAATTCTCTCAAATCAAAATGGAGTGAAATTGGAAATCAATGATAAAATTAAAAATAGAAGCTACTCAAACACCTGGAGCTATTGAATGACAGATGGATAGTAGAAGAAATTAGAGATGAAATTAAAAAAAATACTTAGAGGTAAATGCGAATAGAGACACAACTTGTCAAAATCTCTGGGACACTATGAAGGCAATGTTAAGAGGAAAGTTCAATGCACTGAACACATTCTTCAAAAGAATAGAAAATTGCCAAATAATTGTAACCTAATATTACATCTCAAAGACCTAGAAAAAGAAAAACAAATCAACACCAAAAGAAGTAGAAGACAGGAAATAATTAAGATCAGAGCTGAAATCAATGAAATTTAAACCAACAACAACAAAAAACAAACAAATAAAAAATCAATGAAACATAAAATTGGTTCTTTGAATAAATAAGTAAAATTGATAAACCTTTACCCAAGCTAATGAAGAAAAAGAAAGAAAACTCAAATCACTAAAATTCATGATAAAAATTAAATATCACCCTGGACACTATTGAAATACAGACAATAATCAGAAACTGTTTTGAAAATCTATACTCCAATAAAATAGAAATTTCTAAAGACATCAACAAATTTCTAGAGACATATGACTTACCCAAATTGAATCAGAAGGACATACAAAATGTAACCAGATCAATTCAAGCAATTATTGAAGATACCATCAAAAGCCTACCAATGAAAAAAGCCCAGGACCAGATGGATTCTTAGCCAAGTTCTACTAGACCATCAAAGAGGAACTTACAACACTCCCCTAATTATTATGGGAAATAGAAAATGAGAGAACCCTTCTGAATGCATTCTATGAAGTTAGTATCACTCTGATACCAAAACCAGACAAAGACACATCAAGAAAACTTCAGACAATATTCCTGATGTGCATAGATGCAAAAATTCTCAATAAAATACTGGCAAATTGCATATAAAAACATATTTAAAAGATAGTGCACCAAAATCAAGTTGGATTCATTCCAGGGGTGATTGGTTCACCATATGGAAATCAATAAACATAATTCATCACATCACAGACTTACAAACAATAACCACAGGATACTCTCAGTAGATGCGGAAAAAGCATCTGACATAGTTCATCATTCATTTGTGCTCAAACCATTAGAAAAACGAAGTATACTAGGAACATTCATCAATACTGTAAAAGCTATATATGCCAAACCCAAAGCCAACATCACTATAAATGGAGAAAATTTAAAAGTATTCCCTCTAAAAACTGGAACAAGACAGGGATGCCCTTTTTACATTCCTATTTAATGTAGTCCTTGAACCCATAGCAAGGGCAATTAAACAAAAGAAAGAAATTAAAGGTTTATGAATTTATGAACAGGAAAAAAACTCAAACTATCTCTTTTTTTTTTTACCAAAGACATGATTCTATATTTAGAAGACCAAAAAAAAAAAACAAAAAAAAAAAAAACCTCCACTAGAAAGCTTCTTGAACTCAAAAATAAACTCATCAAAGTAGCAAGACATAAAATTAACACCCACAAATCAATTGTGTTCCCATATACCAATGATGAATCTGTTGAAAGCAAAATCAGGAAAACTATCCCATTCACAATAGCCTAAAAAAAAAAACTTGGGAATCAATCTAACAAAGAGGTGAAAGATCTCTACAATGAAAACTACAGAACACAAGAAGGAAATTGAAGAAGACCTTAGAAAATGAAAATATCTCCCATATTCTTGGTTAGGCGGAATTAATCTTGTCAAAATGGCCACTGTACCAAAAGCATTATACAGATTTAATTTAATTTAGTTCCTATTGAAATTCTTCATAGAAACAGAAAAAGCAGCAAAGAAAATTTATTTGGAAAAACAAGAGGCCCAGAACATCCAAAGCAGTACTTAGCAAGAAAATTTATGAGGGGGCATTAGAATACCAGACCTTAAATTGTACTTAGAGCTATAGTTAAAAAAAAAAAAAGCATGGTATTGGCACCAAAACAGACATTAACACCAATAGAAAAGATAACAGACACAGAGACAAACCCACATAAATACAGATATCTCACACTAGACAAAGGTGCCATAAACATACACTGGAGAAATATAGCCTTTTCAACAAATGGTTCTGGGAAAACTGGAAATCCATATGTAGTACATTGAAATCGAAATCCTATCTTTCACCCTGCACATACCTCACAGCAGATCAAAGACCTAGGCATTAGACCAGAGAACCTGTGTCTACAAGAATATAAAGTAGGCCCAACATTCTACATCATGTTGTCTCAGTCTTCCTCATTAAGACTCCTAAAGTGCAAGATGTAAAATCAAGAACCAATAAATGGGATGTACAAACTAACAAGCTTCTTCACAACAAAGAAACAATCAAGAACATGAACAGAGAGCCTGAAAAATGAGAGAAAAACTTTGCCAATTGCCTCTCAGATAGAGCATTAATCTCCAGGATATACAAAGAACTCTAAAAACTTAATACAAAAAAATAATAATAATAACCCAATCAATAAATGGGCAAAGGAACCAGACACTTCACAGAAAAACAAATGTTAACAGTCAACAAATCCATGAAAAAATGTTCAATATCTCTAGTAGTTAGAGAAATGCAAGTTCAATCTACACTAAAATTCCATCTCAATCCAGTTAGAATGGCAATTATCAAGAATACAAGTAACAAAAAATATTGGCAAGGATATAGGGGAAAAGGTTCACTCATACATTGCTGGTGGGACTGCAAATTGGTGCAACCACTCTGTAAAGCAGCACAGAGATTCCTTAGAAAACTGGAATGAAACCACCATTTGACCTAGTAAACCCACTCCTCAGCGTATCCTCAAAGGAATTAAAATCAGCATTCTAAAGTGAGACAGCCACATCAATATTTATAGAAGCTCAATTCACAATAGCCAAGCTATAGAACCAACAGAGGAACCCTTCAACAGATGAATGGATAAAGAAAATTGTGGTGAATACACACAATGGAATTATCAGTGGTAAGAATGAAATTATGGCATTTGCTGGTAAGTAGATGGAACTGGAGACTATGATACTAAGTGAAATGAGTGAGTCCCAAAAAAACAAAGGCCAAATGTTCTCTCTGGTATGTGGATGCTAACTCACAACAAGGAAGTGTAGGGAGTGGATTAGACAAAGGAAAGTGAGGGGGATGAGATTTGGAAAGACAGTAGAATCAATCAGACATAACTTTCCTTTGCTCGTATATGAGTACATGACCAGGGTAACTCCACATTATGTACAATCACAAGAATGGGATCCTAATTGGAATGGGTTGTATGCCATGTATGTGTAATATGTCAAAATATACTCTAGTGTCATGTATATCTAAAAACAAAAAAAAAAAATAAAATAAAAAATAAATTTAAAATAGGTAAAACATGTATCTGAAAAGGAATTCAATTTTAGCATATGATGTAATTCAGACAAATCATAAGAAAGGACTACTTAATAGAAAAATGAGTGAAATGTTCGGCAAAAGAGAATAGTCAAGTGACCAAATACACACAAAAAGGAATTTAGTCCTAGTAGTCATTGGGGACTGACTAAAGACATGTTGCATCATCACCACTAGATGCATGAGGATGATGGAAATGAAGAAGGCAAAGGGATAATGCCATGGTTTGGAGTGGCTGAGGAGCAGGTGGAATGCTATCACATTGATAGCTACAGTGTAAATTGGAACTACCTAATAGGCAGTATCTATTACAGATGTATACACATATATATCATTATGGCTTAGATATGAGGTGTCCTCCAAAAACTCACGTGTTAGACAATGCAGTAATGAACAGTAAAATGATTAGATGAGAGATATAACACAACTAGTGGATTAATTCACTGATACGCATCAACTGGGCAGTAACTGAAGGCAGGTGTGGTGTGACTGGAAGCAGTTGCTCACTGGCAATATGCCTTGGGGGTTTATATTTTGTCATTTGTGAGCAGAGCTTTCTCTCTGATTCCTGACTGTCACATCCTGAGCTTTTTTTCCCTCTGCCGTGCCTTTCTGACCTTCTGTTCTGACTCACCTTGGGCCCAGAGTAATAGAGTTGGCCAGCCAGTGGCTAAATCTCTGAAACTGTGAACCAAAATCAACTTTTCTGCCTCTTGTTGCTTCTGTCAGGTCTTTTTGTCACAGTGACCCAACTCTTACTAAAACATACCCTATTCTCCAACATTTTTACACTTAGGAATCAACACTACTGTCCACCAAAATAGTACACCGTGCATATGTACAAGATCATTCTTAGCAGCACTATTTATAAATATACCCAAATCAGAAACTAACAAAATGTTCATCAGTGGTATATGAATAATTTTTATACAATCATGTAATAGATTATCCAATGGCAATAAAAATAAATTCAATCACAGATAGAAATAAATACAGCTGAATCTAAAGATCCCTGTTGAGCAAAATATAACACAAGAGTGAGCGTTGCATGATTTGTTTAGGCTACATTCAAAAACAGGCAAAATATTGGATTCTGTTAGAAGTCAACTTAGCCATAACCTGGACAGGAATGGAGCCATCATTACTGGGAGTGGGTGAGAGGGGACTTCTGTGACTATTTTCTGTTTCCCACTATGAGTGTCGACACAGGTAGGTTGAGTATGATAAATTTATAAAAAGGATGCTTACAAATCTTGGACACTTCTGTATGCATCTTCAAACTTTCAACTACAGCCTACAAAGCCCTTATTTTCTCTCCAGCCTCTCTCCTGCCCTGCCAGTCTTCTTCCACCTGCCCCCACCTGCTCCAGCCCAGTGCTGTCTTTAGTATCTCAAATACACCAAGTTCATTGTCATTTGCTGATTTTGTTGCCTCATTCTGAATATTCTCCCCTCCACTCTGTCATAACTTCAGGTCTCCTTTGCACCTGAGGTTGGATGTCTCCTCTTTTGATCACCACCATCCAAGTAAGTTTCTATCTGTTATTTTCTGTCTTAGGTGCTTGTTTTCTTCCTTCGCATACTATCTTCTCATATCTCTTCCAATGTTTAAAACTTATAGATCCCCATCCTGGGACCTTCTTTATTCCTGGGCACAATGAGACTGTTGGTCACGGTAGTCTCAATGTAGCCTGCAGGTACTACATCAACACTTCATAGATATGAAAGAAGCAAGCTAATAAAAATACATTGTTTCAGTGGCAAAAAAAAATATAATGGAGCAGAAATACAGCACTTATTTTTCAATAATGACATAAAAAGAAAAAAAAAGAAGAAGAGGTCAGGACTGAGAGCTGCTGCTCCCAACCGAGCCTTTGTAATGTGTTTCCTATATTTGAGTTTGTTCTGTGGTTGGTTTGTAATTGTTCTCCAAGACTTCTTTTACTTCATGAAAAGGAATCTGCTGAAAGACAAGGTAAGAGGTGTTGCCTGCAAACACACGGGTCAAAACATTTCATTTAAATGATCGTTCTGTGTTGGCATCCTCAGAAAATGGAAACCTTTCCAAAAAAAAAAAAAACTTCATGATTATTCTGTCAGGTAGAACAACTTTTCAGCCTCCACAAACACTGGGGACAATTTTCATTTCCTTCTACTGTGTCCCCTTTGGAGTATCGTTTCCTTGGCAGGTGAAAGCAACAGTTTCTGAAATTGAAATGATGACCTAAGCGTTCGCCTCTACAGCTCTCACCAAAAGCTCTGTTATAAACTCGCATCAGAGTAATTGCCTCTTGACCTGGCATTTTTTTACTACCCATGCTTATGAAAGAGATCGGTAAGCTAAGTTCGGTCAAAATGAAAGAGCAGAAATATTTTCATAACTAGGAGGTACGAGTCAATCCAATGGGAAATCCCAGGGCAAGTAGAGCTTCGATTACTCCTCATTTCTCATGTCTCCACATACACCCTTTAATTTTCTGTGGTTCATCATTTCAATCAGGGAAAGCATTTGCAAAGGAGCATATGACATTATTATTATTTCCAATTCCATATCATATTCTTCTGGCCTGGTAATTTCACAGATTCTCAAATTAAATGTTGAGTGCATTTTCCCGAGGCCCTGCTGTTGGAAATAACTATATGACTTACTTTAGTCAGTGGGTAGGTGGCATTAAACAGTTCTTAGCCTGGATCTGAAGAAGCATCACCTATTTCCACTTATGTTCTACTCTCTAGCCATCACCAAGAAGGCACCATGTGCCAGTAGCTTCACTGGTCTGAGGAGGAAGAAAGACAGGTAAAGAGTACTTGAATCTAACCTACAGGTTCCAGCCAAGCTAACATGAGCAAAACCTAGATAAACCAAACTTTCAACCAATACACATGTCCATGAGACTGTGATTGGTGTTTTTAGCCACTGAGTTTTGGGGTGGTATTTTAGAAAACACTGTGGTAAAATAAAATTAATATATGTCAGAGACATACATGTGCAGGAAAATGAAACTAGACCACTTCCTCTGCTATACAAAACTCAACTCAAAATGGATTCAAGACCTGAATGTCAGTCAAGAAAACATAGGAGAAAATCTTCAAGTCCTTGACATAGGCAAAGATTTTTTTTGGATAAGACCCCAAAAGCACAGAAAATAAAGCAAAAACAGACAAATGGGATTATAGCAAACTAAAAATTAGCTTATGCACAGTAAAGGAAAGCATCAACAGAGTGAAAATACAATCCAGGGAATGGGAGAAAATATTTGCAAACTATCCAACTGACAAGGGAAACATCCAGAATATAAGGAAGTAAATAACAGCAAACATAAATAAATAATCTAATTTTTTTAAATGGGCAAATGATCTGAATAGAGGATCCTTGAAAGAAGATGCACAAATGGCCAGCAAATGCATTTTTAATATGCTCTACATGACTAATCATCAGGGAAATGCAAATCAAAACCACAATGAGTTATAATCTCATATCTGTTATAATGGCTATTATAAAAAGGACAAAAAATATTGTGAAGAACATTTTTGTACACCGTTAGCGAGCATGTAAATTAGTACAGCTATCATGAAAAACAATATAGAGATTCCTCAAAAAAACTAAAATAGCACTGCCCTATGATCCAGCTCTCCTAATTCTGGGTCTATATCCAAAAGAAATGGCATCAGCGTACCGAGGAGACACCGAGCTCCTGTGTTTCCTGCATCACTATTCACAATAGTCAAGGTACAGAATCAACAAAGATGCCCATCGACAGACAAACAGATCAAACAATATGGTATATATACACAATGGAATGTTATTCAGCCATAAAAAGAGTGAAATCCTGCCATTTATCTCAACAATAATGGAACTGGAAGACATTCTGTTAAGTAAAATAAGCCAGACCCAGAGAGATATATCCCTCATGTTCTCACCCATGCTAAAAGATTCTGTCTCATATAAGTAGAGGGTAGAATAGAAGCCAATAGAAGCTAGGAAAGTGGGGGTTTAGAGAGAGGTTACACACTGTATATCAAAATAGAGTTAGATAGGAGAATTAGTTCTACTAATGTTCTGCATCCCAGGAGGTAACAATGGTCTATGGCAATTTAAGGCATATTTCAATAGCCCAAATGTGCCCAACACATAGAAATAATAAATGTTTGAGGAGATGGAAATGCTAATTGCCCTAATTTCATCATCACACATTGTTGACATGTATCCTATTATCATACTGTACTGCATGAATAGTATGTGTCAATTAAGACCTAAAATAAGATAATAAGAAAACTGACACAATGAAATGTGTACCTATGACTTGGTGCTTACAGAACTGGCCAACCATAACATTACATCCCTTTCCATGAGATCAGCAGCAACTCTAGGCCTGATTGCTTATGTTTTAAGTAGCAAACAGAAAATTAAAACCCCATTTTATGATAAAGTATGGCAAGTGTTAAGATTATAAAATTCACACAGCACCTTGGTGGCAAGTGATGATCCCATTGTCCACCTGCATTAGGAAGATGAAGAGCCCAGCAACAAAGTAGTAAGGCAGGCAGGGAACCACTCTCTAGCACTAAGTAGGTACATCTCTGACCAGTGTAATTGCCAAGACATAAGATGTAAGGTCCATTCAGTCCCAGAACAGTTGCTGCACAGCATTTCAGGTAATGGTTACAGCAACCAATAGAAAATTATTGTCTGCCTGATACAGGGGATCTGCTTCTCCTCCTCAGGTAAAGAGGCAAAAGAAGTGATGGTATATAGGGCCAACGTTTACCATTGCAATCAGCAAGAATCTATGGCTTTTGTTTGGCATAGCTCTTTTTTTAATGGATATATTGAGAGATATTTTATTTACCATAAATTTCATCAGTTCCACATGTACAATTCAATGATTTTTAGCAAATTTGCACAATTATGCAATTCTTCTCCAAAATTGATGCAAGAACATTTTCACCACCAAAATAAAGCTTTCTTCTGTCCATTTGCAGTCATTGCTTATTTCTAACACAGGCCACCACTAATCGTCTCTCTGACACTCTGAATTGCCTTTTTTAGACATTTTATATAAGTAGAATCCTACAGTATATGATCTCTGGCATCAGTTTCTTCCACTTAATGTGGAAGAAATGTGTCTTTGCGGCTCATCCTCACTGCACCATGTATCAATTCATTTTGGTTTTTAAGAAAATTATTTCCCCTTACCAATTCCACTCCTACCCAATAAAAACAAATGTAACATAAGAAAATTACATATAATTTACAGCTTTAGTTTCTTAAGCAATCAGGCCTAGAGTGGCTGTTGTCTGGAAGAAATAGAAGTAATGCTGACTGACATAAAAACAGGGCTGATTTTCTACTTATCATATCCCTTATCACACAGGCCAGAAAAATCTCAAATCTTTAGCTATCACAAGGAACATCTCAAGTTATCATTACTCCATGAATAAGTATTTTCAGGCTACTTTGATATCTCTCTCTCTCTCTCTCTCTCTCTCTCTCTCTCTCTCTCTCTCTCTCCCCCCCACCCCTTGTGTGTTTGTATGTCCAACTTGTTAATTGACTCCTGCACTTTTGCAGTGGGAAGGAATCTTAACCAATATGGCTTTATTGATCAAAACCAGAATAAGTATTAACTGTATCAAAGATTATAAACTTCAACCATTCAAGTGGTAATTTCTGAACAGATACCAATAGAAAGGGAACAACTGACCTCAACATACTTATTTTACAAAACTTTAAGCATTTCAGTTGAGCAACCCAGGAAAGAAAACACAGTTGCCTAGTATTTCCAGCAGTGAAACTGGATCATCAAGACAGCTCACAACTTAAGGGGATTTTGATGCATCACTTTTTGTAAAATCATGAGGAGAAAAGCTTAAACTCCAATGTAGAATAAAACTTTGAATATGTGATCAGCCAAAAGAATTGCTCAATCTGATTGAGAATCATAAACAATCTCAGACCAGTTGTGCCCCCAACCTAGGAGCCACGTCCAGTCCTGACACCTCTAGCCTCACACCCAATGGATATATTCAGATTTGCATGGCTACTTCAGACTCCATGCAGAGGGCACTATCCATCTTGTAGTAGCACACAGAGGCCATCTATGGCATTCTAGGGTCATCTGAGTGAGGACGCTATGTTAAACATCTCCACATAGAGACTGAAACTGTGCCGAGCTCAACTGTGTGAGCCATACCAAGTGGAAGTGAGCTGGTAGTGCTCTGGCAGAAAGTTTGAATCCAAAACAATCCAGAGAAAGAGAAGGCAAGGTTTAAATTAAATGGAATTGAACTGAACAAAGAAAAAGGAAAGAAATAACCTTGTAACTGGAATAAATCCTGCCAATTCAAAGTTGAGACATATTGGATGGGAGAAAAACATGGGAACATAAACCCTCCCAATCCATCTGAATCGACCAGGCTCATCTTGTAGAACAGGGTTGTAAGTAGTACAAAGAGGACCCAGACCAAGGGTCCTAAAATCACTTGTCTCTACCCATAGTCTAAAGATTTTAGGGAAAACTAGGACCACAAAAATTGTTCCACATTATTATAATGTGCATCTCTTGTGAAAAGGATTGGTCGACCGTTTCTTGGTCCATGGGGCATTATTAGTGTGTACAATGCCCTACTCTCGTTTATTTATTTTATCCCCTTTTAAAAAAATTAATTGTGGTAAAATAAACCACAGAAATAGTATAAGATTTACCATTGTAACCATTGTAGAGTTATGTTCATTCATTCATACTGTTGTGCATCCAATCCTGAGAAATCCTTTCATCTTGCAGAACTGAAACTCTGTCCCCAGCTGTTCTTCCCAACTCTGGCAACTATTCTACTTTCTGTCTGTATGAATTTGATGTCTCCAAGTACCTCATATAAATGGAATCAGTCTGTCATTTTGTGACTGGCTTTTTTTTTTTAAGCTTAATGTCCTTGAAGTTTGTCTATGTTGTAGCATGTACTAGAGTTTCCTTCCTTCTTAAGGCTGAATATTGTTCCACTGTATACGTATACCACATTTTGTTTATCTGTTCTTCTACTGATGAATGCCTGGGTTGCTTTCACACTTTGCCTACTAGGAATAGAATTTCTGTGAACGTGATGGTACAAATAGTTTTTGAGACCTCTACCTTTAATTCTTTGAGGTATATTCCCAGAAGTAGAATTACTGAACCATATGGTAATTCTTCTTTGCTTTTTTGAGAGGCTATCATGCTGCTTACCCTAATGGTTGCAATAGTACATGTTTCCATCAACAAAACACAAGGGCTTTAATTTCTTCTCATCATCACCCACACTTGTTATTCTCCATTTGTTTGTTTTTTAATACTATCCATTCTAGTGGAGGTGAGTTGATTACTTAGTTCCTTTTATAACCTTTCTTTCTTCTGTTCCCCGCCCCATCAGGGAACATTCTAATGTTTTTTTAAGGTACATGTTGTAAATATGCACTGCTATTTGCTCTGCACATCTTTTTATTCCATGTAGACAGATGGTTACATATTTAATTTTTCTTCCAATTTCTACTAAGCACTAGCTTTTTAATGTCCACTCACTTTGCTATATGTGCCGTAAGTCCATATCTTTTGATTCTTACATGGTATTCATGTGTACAAACCACATTTTGCCTATGTACTTTCCTGGTAATAGAAGTGCTTCTAGCTCCCTGTCATACAAGCAATGCTAGAATGGCCAGAGCCCTATGCATCCTTGTATAGCCCTGTATGAGAATTCTTCAAGCAGTATACCCTGAAGCAGACCATTGGAGTTTATGTATATTTCATATGAATGCCAGATTACTCTCCTGAATGGCTGCTAGAATTTATATGCCCACCAATAAGGTAGGTGGTCACCATGTCTCCCTATCCAGATTTTCTATATCTTCCCAGTCTAAATTAATTAATAAGTATGCTCCATCAATTATATGCATTTCATGGTGGTATCAGGGCTCAAACCCAGGGCCTTTTACACATTGAGCAAGTGCTCAGTCACTGAGCTCGGCCTCAGCACTCTTGCCCCATCAATAAAAACTCCCATGGGAAACCTGTTTCAATAATGCTCATGGGTATTTGCCCATGTTTCCCCACTCTCTCTCTCTCTCTCTTTCCTTGTCTGCACTCCCTGACCTCTGTGTCTGTGGCCCCCAGTTGTGCCATGCGTCCCCACAGGATCTGTAAGTAAGAAATCTATTTCTATCTTGTGCCTCTCCCAATCATTGAAGGGATGCTCTCCATCTCAAAGTACAAAATTACAAGATATCTGAAAAATTGAATATTACCTGTGTAGATACTTTTATTAAGAAATAACAGGACACATTGGAAACTAGTATTAGAAAAAAAAAAGAGGGAGTAGCATTGATCATGACTCAAAAATATTCAAGACCTTTGGGGAATGGGAGAAGACTAAAATAAGAATTGAAGAATACTTGGAAGCAGAGCTTCCTTCCCCTTCTCTCTGACGTCATTTCTCATTTCATGCCCAGAGTGGTCCAAGATCTCCCAACCCGCTAAGACCTCAGTTCAGAAGGTTCACTAAGAACTTCACATCCCAACTCCAGCATCCCAGGGTAGGGATTGAGGAAGCCAACCAAATCTCCAACAAGGCAAGGTCAGAAGGCAAGGTCAGGACAATAACAGAAGCAGGGCTTCCAGAGTGTACTCGTTTGGTGGCAGCTGGGAAAGAAAAGTCAAGGCTGTACCACTATTGTATAAAGATTGAGGGGAGACCCCAAAAAAAGTTGGCAAATGAGTGTCTATGAGATTGGTGTGAATCTGTTTAATACCTGACAGTGTTTCCTCCCTGGTTCTCTCTGCAGAAACCAAGGGACCCCTGGACTTCAGCTCTGATTGCTGGACCAGCCTTGAGTATTCTTCTTATAAGGAGCCTGTTAGTGCCCCTTAGAGTTAGTGAAGAGGTCCCACCCAGCCCAATAGCTGGCTTCTGCATCCTTACTCCAAAAACTATGTATCAAGCTTATGGCTTCTGGTCCCTGACGAAGGTCCAAAAGGATAATAGATTCAGTTTTTCTCATTAAAAGTGTTCTAGCTAGGTAACTGTGTGGTCTCTAGGGCAAAATTTTGACTAAAGTAGAATACATATTAGACAGATTGTATATACACTATAAATATTCTACTTTCTTTCACATATACATACACTAACAAATAGCTAATATTTTTGAGTTCTCATTATGAGCAAGGCTTTGGGCTAAGCACTTAACATTCATAATAGCCATCCAGCATTTATGATCCTCCCACATAATAGCAACCATCCTCACCGTGACCCTAGGAGGAATTATTATTATCTCCAATTTGTAGTTGAAGAACCTGAGGGATACATGATTAAGCAATTTTCCCAGAGTTAGAAACTGGTGGGTGTAAAGCTCACGCGCACGTACATCTGGTGCCCAACTTTATCATCTCCACACAGTGTTTCATCTTTACCTGTGTGTATGGGTTTGGTTTGTTGATTATTATTCACTGATCAATTGCTATTATTATCTCCTTTGGAATTCAAGGGCTCAAATGGTGGTAGCTACCTCCTATTTGCTTTAGTTATACCTTGTGTCCCATTCTAGACATATACCTGTAAATAGAGTGATAAATCCAGTGGATCAAAGGTTCCCAAGAGCATAGAATGTCTAATTTGAACATGGAAGGAAATCTCCTAGACCAAATCCAACATGTGAGCTAGTGTAAACAACCCACAGGAAAGTATGGAAGGACAGAAGGACAAATAAACACCGCCAAAGCGAAGAGGTTCTTGGCATCCAAGTGTTCACAGCATCTTCTGAGTCAAGCATAGAACAGGAGAAGAAGAATCCCAACCTCTGGAGGCCCCGAGGCTAAGGCTACTGCAAACAGGACCAGTTCATTCCCAATTGTAGACACTCTTCCCTGAGGGCCTATGGGAGTTGCTACAGCAGAACAGAAAAGGGACAAGCTCTGAACCAAAAAACAAACAAACAACAATAACCCAAACCTTGTGTTTGAACCCTCTACTTTTCCTAGCATTCACTAGATGACCATGGAATTTTTTTCTTTAACTCCTTGAGTTTCCATTTCCTCATCTGTAAAATTATCTTTTCCTTACAAGGTTTTGAGGGACCCTAGAAGGGATTCTTCATCCTTATGGATGACACATAGGAGATGTTCAATAAGTTACCATCATTTTGGAAGGAGTGGGGATGACATTAGATCATGTCACTGTACCCCAGTGACATTCTGGGGCCGAGGACAAAGGGCTGGGGTTTCTGGGTTCTTGTGAATCTGATGAGGCTGAGAAATGGCCAATTAGTCTCTATTCACCACCCCTGCCCCACTCCCACCCAACCGCCACCAAAGAAAAGATTCCCCACCTCCCCTGACTCTGAAAATCCTTCAGATAAAAATGACAGAAGACCTAATTTAACTGGCTTAAGTACGAAAGGGATTTGATTGGCTCACATAACAAAAGGGCTGGTCTCAGGACCAACTGGATTTGAAGCTTAACCTCAGATTTCAGGGGTTCCCGTCTCCTTCCCTTAATTCTATTTCTCATCATCTGGGTTGGCTCTACCACATGGTGAAACTTTAGAAATGTGGGTTAGGGAGGCTGCTCCGGGCAACAGTTTCACACACTCTCTTTCAGTGATCCCTCAAAAAATATTCCCTTCATGGGCACTCCTGAGAAAGTTGGGGATTGTACCAACTTGGCTCACACGTCCATCATTGAACCAGTTCTCAGGGCCAAGTTAAGGAAATTATTTGGGTGGGCTTAGTCCTGGGTCCCACATTCAGAACGGGGGCTAGGAGTGAATTCGGCCCCACCCACACTGAACGGTTAGAGAGTGGGGAAAGGGAGGTTCCCCAGGAAAAGCAAATTGCTATTAGCAGAAGAAGAGAATGACTTTTGGCAGCAAAAATGACAGATACATAAGTACCAGAGAACAACAGTAGGAAACTATAATCATCAACATTTATTGAATGTTTACCATGCCCTGGGATAACCACTTTCCGTTAACTGTCTCATTTAATCCACAAAAATAATGCTGTGCCCATATTGTTGTTATTGTTATTATCCCCATTTAACAGACAATGAGATGAAGGTGAGACACGGAGAGGCTAGGTAACTCCTCTGAGGTCATGATATTCGTAAATGGCAGGGCTGAAATCTGAACTCAAGCCATGTGATACAAGAGTCCACACCTACTCTCCTGAGTTGAATAATGACCCCCGAAGACAACCAGGTCCTCATACCTGCAGTCTGTGAATGTTAACTTTGATGGCAAAAGAGACTTGGCAGATATAAACTAGTCAAGGATCTTGAGATGGGGAGACTCTCCTGAATAAAATCCCAATGAGTCCTAAATGTAAACACAGGTCCTTGTAAGAGGGAGACAGAGGGAAATTCTATTAGAGAAAAGAGAAGGTAGTCTGGTGATGGAAGCAAAGTTTGGAGTGAAGATGAAGGAAGAGGCCAACGGCCAAGGAGAGAAGTTGGCTGCTAGGAGCTGGAAAGGGCAGGATACAATCATTCTTCTGGGGAAACTCCAGAAGGAACCAGCTGCTGGCACCTTGACTTTACCCCTCAGAAACTGAGTTTGGTTTTCTGACCTCCAGAACCATGAGAAAATAAGGGTATGTTGTTTTAAGTCACGAAATTTCTGGTAGTTTGTTGTAGTAACCGTAGCAAACTAATACGACCACCAAGCCAGTCCCTGCATGTGTACACACATGCACCCTCCCCCAGGTGAACAAATATCTTCACGAACTGAATGTGCCCTGCATCCATGTCCCAGATAAAGCCAGTGCCTGGGAAGTAATATGATCTTAGAGGAAACTGTGTATCTTCTACCCATTCCAGATCCATTCCAGTCTCTCTCCACCTTCTTCTATATGCAGGCGGCTGATGTGTATGGATGATACCAACTGGCTAGGTGCCCTCTGGCTTCCAACTGGGTTCTCCTAATGGGGCACATCAATAGTAATCTAAGAGGAGCCAGGAGAGCAATGCTTGAATATACCTCCCCCCAGCTTCTCATTTGACCACAGTCTGCCTGGATGTGAGGACCAGAGTCCACAGCTCCTGGGGGTGCTATCTGCAGCTGAGTCTTCTCAGCCTTCAGAACTGTAAGCTTAATAGACCTTTACTCACTATACATCACCCAGGCTGTGCCACTCAGATATAGCGGCAGAAAACAGACCAAGACACTTGATTTCAAGAAAAAGAGGACTGTGCGGGTAGGCTCAACCGTCAGGTGAAACTTGAGAGGATCTGGGTTCTTCCTGAGAAAAACACAAGAAGCACTGAAGGAGTTGACAGCGAGGGAGAGTCTCCATTGCTGGCTTTAGAGATGAAAGGTGTTACATAGCAAGAATTGCAAGCAACCTCCAGGAACTAAGAACAGCTCCTAGTCCACAACCAGAAAGGAAAGGAAAACATCAGTCCTATGACAACCACAACCACAGAAACTGAGTCCAGCTAAAAAAACCAAAAGAATTTAGAAATAGATTCTTCCCCAGAATGCTCTCGGAGGAACATGGCTAGGCCAGCACTAGGATTTCAGCCTCCTAAGACTCAAGCAGAGGATGCAGCACACAGGAGCTGATGTACAGGAATTACCCATAAATAAGTGGGTATTGTTTTAATCTGCTAAATTTGTAATAATCTGTTGCACAATAATAGAATACCTATAACAATCTCCCCATTCAATCACCCAACTCCAACCCACTAGTCCCTGTGTCTCAAAAGAATGGAGAGAATCAGCTTGTCCTCAGTTGGGTCCCAAGTCCACCAGTGACCTGAACATCTATGGCTACTGGGCCTAGCCCGACTTTCCACTGCTCACTCTGGGAAGAGGATAGGACAAGGTTGGCAAGCTGTCTGCATGTTATGCTTCTGCCCTTCCAACTTGGATGTGGTAGCTTTCTGTTGCATTATGTGCACTTCCTCTTGTCTTACTAGCTCAGGAGCTCATCAAAGGCAAAGGGGTGTAATGGTGCAAAAAGAAAAGCACTGTCTTAGGAGACACAAGGAGCTCAAGTAAATCCACATAATTGCTGTGTGAGCTTAGGCAAATCACTTAAAGTTACTTAAGCTTTCAGAAACTCGTCCCTCATTTTTTTTTCTTTTTTTTCTTTTCCTAAATGAACAGATCTTGCTGTGCTGTCCAGGCTGACTCTGATCTCCTGGGCTCAAGCAATCCTCCTGCCTCAGCTTCTTGAGTAGCTGGGAGCACAGATATATGTTCCACTCCAAGCTTTCTTTCCTCATTTATGAAATGAAAATAATATATCTATCATGCACAGATATTATGGAACTAAATGAGATAAAATGAACAAAAACATTTGTGGATCTTCAATAAATATTTATTCTCTTCTGCTATTTGTTTATTATTATTATTATTATTTGCACATCCTGTTCAAGTGCTCTGCCACTGAGCTACATCACCCCACCTGTCATTTTAAAATCCATTTGTTATGTTTGCCAAAGCAGCTAGTATAATAGCATAAGCTTATTGCTGCATGAAATTAAAAAAAAATACAAACAAACACTGCCTATTAGATTGATGAGAAGGAACAAGGCCACCAACAGCATGGAAGTGATCCAGTGATCACACAGCAATGATATCCAGAGAGGACAGAACTAGTAATAAGCCCTCTGGATTCTTGTTGGTCAAGAACACAATAACAAATAGTGTGATGATCACATCAGGCTTTGACTGAAAGTGCCCTGTACTGTGTACCAGGTATCTCATTTAACACTTAACAAGGACATTTTATAAGCACCTTATTTTATGCACAAGGGTAAAGAAATAGAGAGATGAAATCACATCCCCCAACAAGGAAGAGGCAGGGTAAAACTTCAACCCTGGATATATACGACTTCAAATTCCAAAGCTTTCAACTACTCTGCTCCAAATTGCCATGAACATGGCATTCCTCTTTCAAAACCAGAGTTCGAGTTGGTGGAGACACTTATACCCACAGAGCCTGAAACTGAATGATAAGATGGAGTTCCTTTCATTGCCTTGTGGGTTGTTTTCAAATCTTTAAATTCTCAAGAATTTTTTTTTTTTTTTAAATCACAGGGCAAGGCAAATATCCCAGAAAAGGAAAATGGGTTTATGTCTGCCAAACCAAAAGTAGCTATTCAAAACAGCCCAAAGCAATTTTATCCTTGTCTAGAGGGACACTCCATCATGAAATCTTCCAAACAAGTTCTGCTTGAGTTTCAGTTGTGGACAGTTAAGATGAAATGAGGAGACTACCGTTCCCTGTATTTAGAGCCAAATGTCCGCCTAAAACTTCTTTGCACTGTTTGAGGGATCAGAAAAATGCCTGCATCACCCCTGACAAACACTATCTCCCTCAGGACCTGGCATCCTCATTTCCATTCTGTATCCCAGCCAGGGCTTGGGGCCCTCACCTCTCCACCAGTCTCACAGCCCAGGAGAGTCAGTCAGGCTGTTGGAAACACCCCAAGGCACACTCTGATGGTTTTAATAACCTTGTCTGTTCCCCATTTAAGAGTCAGCCACGATTGCTCAAGCCTTTCCGAGCCAGCTCAAAATTCACCTTGGCAAGGATTCTACCTTGTTGGACACTTCCCCTGGCCTTTCAAACTTCGTAAAGGGAATTGAGCCCTGCTGGGAAAGCCCGTCTGTCCTTGCTCTCCTTCTAGACTCTTTGTGAAATCCCCCACCGGGATGCCCTGGCTAATTGGGCCTTTTTATTATACAATGGCATCAGGAGAAACTAAAGGTGACTCTACACTAACCTCCAGGTGCCTGTCTCTGAGAGTCTGGAGGATCTTTGGAAATCAGAGAACAACACACTGAAGTCCACAGTATTTGCTTACACCAATGCCCAAGGTGTGGTTTTGAATCCTATGTCCCACAAAAATGAAATGATTCCGACTCATGAGCTACATGGACAAATTGGAAAATGAAACAGATATGGAAAGTTGTAGATGCCCCTCGTCGGCTCTCCTCCTTGTCTGTGTGGCAGATGCAGCTCAACTTTCAAACCCAATTTAGTCTAGATGTCACTCTTCTTTCCAGATCCCATCAC
Source organism: Ictidomys tridecemlineatus (assembly GCF_052094955.1). NCBI lineage: Eukaryota > Metazoa > Chordata > Mammalia > Rodentia > Sciuridae > Ictidomys > Ictidomys tridecemlineatus. Next base: position 29,872,380 of record NC_135478.1, on the reverse strand, counting down.
AGAGCCCAGCTCAGCAGGGCACAATGCTCTCTCCTGTGTATTCCTTGCACCTTTGCAAACCAAACATGGGGCTACTAGAGCTTGTCAGCAACTGCCCATAACAAAGCTCCTGGGCACAAGATTGGGCCAGAGAAATCCTGCTACAGAGGAGAGCGCCATTTGAGGTGTAGTCCATGAACCATGATAATACTGGCCAACCATGAGAGAGGCACAGAAACCAAAACCAGCATTTAGAAGTCTCCATAGTTATTTGGCAAGACTGGGACATTTTATAGAAGTATCACAATTAATTGGAAACTTGAAAAAAAAAACTTTTTTAAAACCTCAGCACTTGAGAAGCCATACTGGTAAAAAAGAAGGAAGGAAGGAAGGAGGAAGAAAGATGGAAAGAGGAGGAAGTGAAAGCAGTAGCAGTAAGAAAAAATAAAAATAATAAACTTTGTGAAATGATTTATAACATGCAAAGTATTTTTACATGTATTACATCACCGGGTCCTTCCCTCTGTCACCCAAGATCTCCCTTCTCCTCCTCGAACACTTTAAGCACATTTGTCCACCTCTCTTTTCACTGTTCTCTTCTTTCTCTGGGGCATGCTTCCCTCCACTGGTTCATTCTGTTAGTATGATGCCGATTCACTTGTCACCTCCTCAGGAAGCTTTCTCAGGCCCACCACTCTAGAATAGGCTCCCTCCCCACTGCACACCATCCTTCATCGTATGAACCTATTTATTTGTTTTTCCTCTATGTAGCATGAGACAACCCAAAGCTACTTCATTCATGTATTTTCTTCTTGTTTAGGGCCAGTCTCCCCACTGGAACATGAGCCCTGTAAGAAAGAGCATGCAATATGTCTTGCTCACCTCCATAATTCCCACTGTTAGAATAGTGCCCTGCACAGGAATGAGTGGGTGAATGAATGATTTAATGTGTTAATGAATAATGTACGTAATTTGTTTCCACTCAACATGCAAAATAATAATAATAACAATAATGTTTTTAGGACTTTGCCCAAAAGCATCTCAGTCTTCCCCAATGATACACAGCTCCTCAGTAGACCCAGGGCTCCAAATAAGAATCTCAAGTCCAAAAGCAGTGCTTCTCCCACCTTATAACATTGTAAGATATTAAAGTTTCTAGGAAAAGACTTACAGAATCTTGTGAGATCCAGTAAGCAAATTCACAGGACTAAGCAACTCAATGAGATCCTGTCTCCAAAAAAAAAAAAAAAAATACAAAATTAGGCTGGGGGTGTGGTTCAGTGGTCAAGTACCCCTGACATAAGGTGCCTAAAACATACAGTGGAGAAAAGATAGCCTCTTTAACAAAGGTGTCTGGAGAATTGGAAATCCACATGCAGCAAAATGAAAATAAAAATAAACCCCTCTCTCTCACCATGCACAAAACTCAATTAAAAGTGGATCAAGGACCTAGGAATTAGACCAGAGACCCTGCAACTAATAGAGGAAAAAGTAGTCCCAAATCTTTATCATGTCAATTGGGCCCTGACTTTCTTAACAAGATACCTAAAGCACAAGAAATAAAATCAAGAATTAATAAATGGGAAGGACTCGAACTCAAAAACTTCTTCTCAGCAAAAAAAAAAAAAAAAAAAAAAAAACAATCAATGAGGTGAACAGAGAGCCTACATTTTGGGAGCAAATTTTTGCCACATGCACATCAGGTAGAACACTAATCCCTAGGATATATAAAGAACTCAAAAAACACCAAAAAAAAAAAAAACCTAATCAATAGCTAAAGAGCTGAACAGACACTTCTCAGAAGAAGATATACATTTGATCAACAGGTATATGAAAAAATGTTCATCATCTCTAGTAATTAGAAAAATGCAAATCAAACTATTCTAAGGTTTCATCTCATGCCAGTCAGAATGGCAGTTATCAAGAATACAGACAACAATATATGTTGGCGAGAATGTGGGGGGAAAGGCACACTCATACTTTGCTGGTGGGACTGCAAATTGGTGCAACCACTCTGGAAAGCAGTATGGAGATTCCTTAGAAAACTTGGAATGGAACCACCATTTGACCCAGCTATCCCACTCCTTGGTCTATACCCAAAGGACTTCAAAACAGCATACTATATTAAGGCAGCCACATAAATGTTTATAGCAACTCAAGTCACAATAGCTAAACTATGGAAGCAAACTAGATGCCCTTAAATAGATGAATGGATAAAAAAATGTGGTTTATATACACAATAGAATATTACTCAGCATTAAAAGAGAATAAAATTATGGCATTTGCTGGTAAATGGATGGAGTTAGAGAATGTTATACTAAGTGAAGTAAGCCAAGCCCCAAAACCAAAGGCCAATGTTCTCTATGAAAAGTAGATGCTGACCCATAATGGGGAGGGAGAGAGGCTTGGAGAAAATGAAGGAACTTTGATTGGGCAAAGGGGATGAAGGGGTGGGAAGGTTGCATAGGTGTAGGAAAAATGGTGGAATGAGATTGATATCATTACCCTAGATACATGTATGACTGCACATAGGGTATGAGGCTACATCGTGTACAACCATAGAAATGTAAAGTTGTGCTGCTATAGTATACAATGCATTCTGCTGTCATATATACCTAATTAAAATTAATTAATTAATTTTTTTAAAAAAGAAAATTCACAGATATGTGTGTAGCTATAGTCAGCTTTCTCAGTTCTTTAGTTCCCTTTGGAACTAAAGAAGAAACAGCAAAAAGCCCAGGATATTGAGTAAGGGGTCTGTTTCCAACTGAGATGACATCTAACCTCTCCGCTACTCTCTTCTCACCCAGGTCCAAATAATCCCATTGCTGTAAAAAAAAAAGTGCAAATAAAATATTTTGGAGGCAGATACACCTGAGTTCAAATGCTGATTATTTTTACCATCTTTTCTGACCAAGCTTCTACATCTCTCCCCTCCCCAGTTTCTTCATCATTCTATGTAAGTCCATTTTTTATTACTATAATGAAATACCTAAGGCAGGCTAACTTTATTTGTAGAAAGGTTTATTGAGCTCACAGTTTTGGAGGCTGAAAGTCCAAATGTGTGGTGCAGGCTCTAGTGAGGGCCCTTCTGGTCATCACCTCAGGGTGGATGTCCATGGTGGGAACATATGCAGGAACAAGAAAGAGATCACATGGCAAAATGAAAGCTGAAAGGCTGTGGTCCTAGGGTCTTTTGCAAGGGGTCTCCTCCAATTAATCTAAGGACCTCCCACATGTCCCCATCTCTTAGAGGTCCCATCACCTCTATACTATCACTACACTAGGAACAAAACTCTTTTGACCTGTAAACCCTGGGGTACAAACCACATCCATACCATAGCACCCCCTTTACAGGATGTGTGTCATGATTAAAAGGGATGACACAGACAAGTGCCGTCCAGGGGCATTTGACCAACACAAATTCCTCTCCTTTCTTCTTCCTTGAACATCTATCAGCTAATTATGCTGGTGCCAAGTGGAATGGAGAGTGAGTACAGAATGAATGTGGATTTAAAGCTACTCAGCTTTTCACTGTAGTTAAAAAGCTCTTTCGTTAGCCCTATCTTGTGAGACCTTCAGATTTATACCTCCAACTAAATAATTTGTTAGCCAGTCTGTATCCTCATATGCAGCTTCACTGCTCAGAAAAATGACCACTGAGTGGACCCTTATTTGCATAAAGGAGTTAACAGCTGCTCCAATTGCTAAAATGCAGCCATATGAGGAAAAAAGCATTTCTGAAAACTAAAATCTCCACCTTACTCTTGTCTTCTAACAGCTTAATTAGTGGAAAGAGAGACAAGGGTTCAAATCTCAGGCCTGTGGTATGTCTAACCCTCAGTTTTCAGGTGGTAAAATGAGCCTCGTATTTCTTACCTAGAGGCGTTCTGGTGAGCCAGAAGGTGATACAGTGCAAGCTCTAGAAGATGCTCAAAGAGCAGGAGCTTTATTTCCTAACCCAAATACTCAGTGTTGATCACAGGAGGAAAGCAATCATGAGAGAGGAGGGCCTCTTCACAAGGCACAGTGCTGAGAACATAGCAGACCCTTGAGAGGTGTCTGATGAATGAATGAAATGAAGGGTGCATTGTTAGCAACAGTCAGACAGGAAAAAAGGTCCGTCTCCTAAAATCTGGCCCTGTGTTCCAAAATGTTATGTCATGACCTTCAGATTTATTCACAAGAACTCACCACAATCCATGGCAGTTTATTCCAAAAGCCTTGCCCATCTTTCAACTCCTCCATGATTTGGCTCAAGAGTGCTTGATTTAAGGTCATCTGGGAGTGGCGACATGGCCCATCAACTAGTTGTCTGATTGAAGGTTCTGAAAGGAACATCTCTATGGCCACCAAAGTGACTCTGTTCCCTCATAGGAGATCTCTCATAGGAGAAGATATGAAATTCCCATCCTTAACGCCATCTGGCCCTGATTTTAAAAAGGTTGGTTCAGATGGAGACTGCTCACTGCAGCACCTGGATTTTCAATGGAGCCCCACCACTTTCTGTCAAGAAAATAATGCTTGAAACACCATCTTGCAATTAGAGAAGAATAAGAGAAGACAGTCAGACAAAGATTGAGGTCTTGGGAGGAACCCCCATGCTGGGGTTTGCAAAGCTATGAAGAAGTTTAAATCCAACACTTAGCAGGAGAGATGTAGTTGTCTGTCAGACATCAAGCGTGGTTTGCAAAGCTGTCAATCACTGCTGTGAACTACAAAGTCACTGTGTGAACTGGCCAGGACCCAGGAGGATTTCCACAAAATGAAAATTCAGATAAAGGAAATGCCAGTGAGCCCCAGGAACAATGAAATTCTTAATAATACTGGTGTATCAGGGCTCCAGAGCCACACCGGGGTCCCTCTCTCTCCTTGTCTCTCTCCTGACCCCCATTTCCTCCTGGTCCTTCTTCTTGCTCTCCCCTCTCCCTTATTTTTTTCTTTCTTACTCTTTTTTTTCTCATCTTTCTAAATTTTGTCTGCTTCCTTCAGTTTTGAGAGATTTATAGAACTAAAGGAGCAGTAAAAAGGAACCCAGGACATAGCTTATTAAGGAAAGTTTTTATTTTGAAATCTAAATTTCTATAAAATCACATACATGGATTTATTTTCTTTTTCTTCCCTTTATGAGAAAAGGACTAATACCAAGCTGATGTGTAAAATTTGATTTTTAAAACAAATTGACATCAAGGGGAAATATAAGTCAATGCAAACTCAATGTTTATCTATCTACCTACGTAATTTTACATAATTAAATAAATCCTTCCCGAGCATCTAGCATACACTGTGCCTTTGTCTCCTCTTCTCTGCCCCAGATCAATTTCACTACAAATTTTATTTCACTCCAGCCCCTCGCTGGGACTTACTTCAGTGCTTCTTGGAGTCTTTCTTCATTTCTCTGCTCAGTACTCTCTGCCATTCTCTGCACAGGCAAATGCAAATCTTCCTGCTCATCCGAGCTTCTACCTTATCACCACACTCTACTCAGGAAAGCCCCTCACCGCCTCCTTCACATGGAAATAGGAAACATAAGACAAGGAAATAGGAGTTAGGAAACATAAGAGCCTCCTCCCCCATCTACTTCCAAGTAAACCTGTGTGAGATCTGTTATGATGATTGGATTATGAGATTAGCCCACCGATATGGATTAACTGGGCAATAACTGTAGGTAAGCAGGGTATGGCCAGAGAAGGTGGATCACTGGGGGCATGTCTTTTTTTTTAACTTTGTCCCTGGTGAATGGAGTGTTCTCTCTCTCTCTCTCTCTCTCTCTCTCTCTCTCTCTCTCTCTCTCTCTCTCTCTCATTCCTGATTGCCTTATTCTGAGCTGTTTTCCTCCTCCACACCCTCCTACCATGATGCCTCACCTTGGGCCTAAAGCAATGCAGCCAGCCATAGGTGGACTAATACCTCTAAAATTGTCATTGTGAGGTCTTTTGGTCATAGAAGCTGACTGACAAAGCTGATTGAAACAGGATCCCACTGGTGCTATCCCATGATAATGACCATGGTGAAATACTATGAATCCCATTCCGCCCCATGCCACCTGCTCAGAAAAACGATCCTGTAGATCAATCCTCCTCTCTCCAGATCTTTACCTTGTCTTTCTCTCTCGGTTCTTCCTCATCAGTATTTAAACATACTTCAGGTTATTCCATCTTGCAAACAAACAGACAAAATCCCTCTTCTGCATGGGCTGGCCCTTCTGGTTCTCTTCCCTTTTCTTCCACATCATATCCTCACTCATGGAAAGTAGCCCTACAACCATTGTCCCTCCCTCCTCTCTAATGAGGAGAGAATTTCAGGTTAAAGCAGTCTCACATCAGAATGGTTCTTTCCCCACCTGATTTATGTGGTTGTGGGCACAGGATTTAACTTTTCTGCATCTCAGTTTTCTCAAAAAAAAAAAAAAACTGGAGTAAATATTAATTATCCTTACCAGGTTGCTGTGAATACAAAATATAAACTACATATCATAAAAGAGCTTAGCACAGTGATAGGCACATAATAAGCTCTCAAATGATAGCTGTTATTATCATTTGATTCTTAAACGTTTTGTAATCTGCCTTCTTCTCTTGCCATTCCACTATCATTTCTCTTCCCTAAAATTTCGATATTGATGCATTGAAACAAAAATAATGTTTTAGAATTATCACACATTTGATCCCTTTGGGACACGTGATGACTTTTCCTCTTTATAAGCTCTCATTCACTTCTTAGTCTCCCGCTTCTAACATTCCAAGGCCTGAAGATACTTGTAGATATCCCCTAGAGGGTCATCCTCCACTGGCTGTTTACTCTTATCACACTTTTTTGACAATATCATCTACTCCTCTCTTCTACAGACGGACAGGGCCCAAATCTACGTCTGTAGTTCAGAACTTTCTCCCACATCCCAGATTCAAAGATACAAATGCCCGAAGGACTTCTCCACAAAAATGACTCACAGGCATTTCAAACTGGTCCTAAGTAGACATAGTCATCTTCCCCCATCTTCCTGTATGGATTGTCACTTACCTACCTGTCTTTCCATAAACCTCAACAACACCTATCCTCAGCCCCAATTCTACCTCCTACATGTGCCCCAGTCCAACAACTTATGTGCCACAGTAGCTCACCCCCGTCCCACAATTTTCCAAGTGAGAGGTGCATTGCCTCCCTCCTCTACTCTGTTACCAGAATGAGCATTCTTTATCTATCTCATTTGAGTCAGACTTTGGAAAATCCATGAAAACACAAAGAATGATAAAATGGACACCCATGTTCCTAATACCCAGAATTAATAGTGATGTTTTTAAAGCAAAAGTCTTACCATATCACTGGTCTGTAAAATGCTCAATGGTTCCTCTTTGTCCTTAGGGTTATTTTCAAACCCAGCTGGAAGGTTGATATGACATTTTAGTCTTCTAGCCTCGTCACCACATTTTCCCACTCAGCAGTATGAAATCCAGATCAGATCAAACTACTTGTATTTCCCCCAAAATGCCAAGTTCCCTCTCCCTTGTAGGCCTTTCTATCTTTGAGGAAGAAGGCACAGAAGGAAAGAAACAGCCCAAGTATAGAAGACAATAGAAATAAACACTGGAAAATAGCTGGCAATCAGCCCCTAGAAGTGATACAGCAACAACTTAGAATATGTGAGAATATTGCAGAACATTAGAATTGCTTGGAAATTTATTTAAATCCAGCTTCTTTCAAAGGTAATAAAGTACATACACTGTATGTTTTGCATCTTATGGCTTTTTAATATACTCTAAAGAGAGTGTATAATATGTAGAGACTGATGATTATAACTCTCTAAGTCTAGTGGAAGGCAGAACTCTTTCCCTGACATTCCTTTCCAGGAGCAGAGGTGATCTTTGAATGGAAAAGACAAGAAGGTCACTAACTTCAATTAAGCAATTCTTTTCATGAAGACAGAGGAAGCATCCAAAGGTTTTTTGGCAATTCCTTTGTTTTATGGAGGTAGTTAAAAGGAAATCAAGAAGGAAGAGAAATCTTTCCAGTTCTTGTGACAGGCCTCACAAATTGTCTTATTTTAAGGAAACAGTGGTATATTGGGAAGGATGACACAGTACAAACGATAAGAGGTGTTAGAGATGGACAATTTTCGAGGCATTATTTACCCAGTTATGGTAAATAATGCCTAGAAAATGGCACAGCCCATTGTAAACCAGAATTCTCTTATTCCGGTCCTATTGAATTCAGTCCTCAAAGATTCCTGTATCATCACATACCTCTCTGGATTGATAGAATAATCAGTGAAGTACCAGTATGTTGTGTACTCACAATACCAGAATTATTAATAAAATGGGTAAATGGTGTGGAGGAAAATGGATTGTACAAATAAGCTGCCTAATTCACAAGGTTGTAATGGAAATTGCTCCAATTTCTGTGGATGGTTTAAGATAGAAGCTTTGTTGTTATTTTCAGAACTCAATAGTTGTTAACTGATCACACTTCTGCTTCTCCGATTTTTTTTTTTCAAAATGTGAGAAGAGAACCAAAGGGGCTTATTGTTGACTTAAAAAAATGATAAGGATGAAGAGAAAAGAAAGAAAATTGATGGGTGAGTTCTGCATGTGTTAGCTGGGATTTTTGTTGAGGATTGATTTTTTTCCCCATTCCGCAGGAGAACATTTATTCTTGAACATAACTGACTTTCTAGTAAAGTGAAATATTTTCAAAGTGTCACAGTTCCAATTATGTAAAAAGTATATTTCCTTTCAGAACAGGTGTTTTGGAAAAATTAAACTTGTGTCAAGATGGATATTTTAATTTGTAATGGGAAGTTAACCCAGATGGCTATAATTAGGACTCTAAACTATCCTTTAATTTATTAGAAGTGCTTGGAAATTTATTTAATTTATTATTTAGAACTTTATAGCATTATACACACAGGCTCAAATTTTTCAACCCTCCAAGCATGGTTTTGAGTAGATGTGCTTGAAGGTGCCAGTAACATCTAAGTGATGTTCTGAACTACATAGTAGGGTCAATAGAAAATTGATAAATATTGATAAAATTGATAAAATTGATAAAAATTGATAAAGATAAAGATTGATAAAAATAGAAGATTGATTAAAATGCATATGACTAGTGAGAACTTCTGAGAAAACTCCACTTCCATATGTAACAGTCCATGCTGTACAATAAGGTAATAAGTTTCCATATGTGAACATGTGGCATGTGTGTACACACACACACACACACACACACACACACACACACAAAGAGAGAGAGAGAGAGACAATATTATAGAAGTGTAGTAGGGAGAAGCACAGAAGGAAAAAGTATTGTGAGCTCATCTTTGTCTCTAGAAACATCACCCATTGGAAGGGTCAAGCCTGTCCCTTAGATAATTAGAGTGGTACCACGTATTTAGTGCCAACTATATGCCAGGTACCATATGCCAGTTGCTAGTCTTCTCCAAGAATGACCTCATTTTATTCTCCCAACAGTTGTATTTTGTGAATTGGAATAAGAAAACAAAGGTGAGCTTCATCACCCAAATACCACATGACCTTAGTAAAAGCAGCAAGGTCATTTGTATCTAAATTGTACTTGCTTAATGGAGGCATGCTTCCCAACTTCAGCAGGAATCAAATTGGGTTTTCTGTGAAAACTGTTAGTCTATTCCAAGAAATTTACAATTGAGATTCAGAGAATGGCATTTATTGTATTTATTTATTTATTTATATTCTTTCTTTCACAATAGTATGCATTAATTTTAAACTAAAGATAAATATTGTGAAGGATGATATGGTACAAACAATAAGAGGTGTTAGAGATGGACAAAGAAGGGAAGAAAAAAGGCTGGAAAAGCAATCAGGTCCAAATCGAGAAAATTCCATGCACCACCTTTTGTTAATAACCACTTATTGGAACTCTATTTCTGTCCCCAAGATTGAGGATAGTTCCACCTCAATCTCTTGCACCTAAAAGCTTCCAGAATTTTTGCCTCATTACACGTTAAAAATCCTAAAATGTTTCTCCTGCAGCAAACTTTAATTATTCCAGATAAAGAAATTCCTGACATTCATGAACTTTCCCACCCAGTGAGCACACTCAGCCCTCTGTGCTACAGTGTTCCCAGTCTCCTAACTCTGGTAACACAATCCTGATTTATGCAGGGCAAGGAGGAAAGGTGACAACCATTCAGCATCTGTATCATGAACCCACACAACTGACCTATCCCTACAATGCACTTCTCCTCCAAAACACCCCTCTTACTTTCAGCTGTTTTGTCTTGAAGCAAGAACTTTAATCTTACCAGAGCAGTCAAATGGAATTATTTCCTAACAGACATCACTAATACTATATTAAATTCAAAATATTTCTGTCTTTAAAAATTTGAAATTGCCCAAATACATACTTTAGAAAGTTCCTTTATAAAAAACTTAACTAAAAAGTGTGTTCTCCTTTTTCGGTCAGCTTTCTACTATTGTAACAAAATACCCGAGGTAATAAAGTTTAAAAGAAGAAAGATTTGCTTGGGCTCACATTTTTAAAGTTTTTTTTTTTTCATGCTCAGTTGGCCCCATAGCTTTGGGGCAGGATATTGTGGAGGGAGTGTCTGTCATAGAAAGCTACTTGCCTCATGGTACTTAGGAAACAAAGAGGTGCCAATATCACCTCCAAGGGCATTCTCCTTGTGACCTAACTTCCTCTTACCTGCAACTCTTGACTCTTAAAAGTTCTACCACCTCCCAATATTGCCACAGATTGACAACCAAGCTTTTAACACAGCGGGCTCTAGAGACACTTATCCAAACGGCAGCATCTCTATATACGGTTCTCTTTCTGGACAAAGAGAAGGTTCCTAGTGAGATAGTGGGCAATGCTTCTTGTTTGAGACAATCCAAAATAAACACACACACACACACACACACACACACAGACATTTTTGCATTCAAAGATTAAATGGGAATGGAGGAAGAGCTATACAAAAGCGGTAGTGAAATATCTGAACAAATAGTATTCCGAATAGTTCCAGGATCGCCCAGGAGGGAATTTCCACTTGCACATGCTACGGTTTGCCACAGGCAGATGAGAGCTTCTAATTCAGAACATATGCTGGGCCTCCACCTATAAAAAATTCTACAAGCAACAGCACGCCCCGCTTAGAATAACGATGCATGTATTCTGGCTGAAAACATTCTATAGCTCAACAGATGGCTCTCTTCTGGGGTTTAAGACAGGCAGGCATTGGGCAATAGCCTGACAACTGTGAAATACTGACCCAGGGAGAAGAAAATCAGAGCCCAGGGAGACGGCAGATCTTTTGTGAAGTACACCATTTTCTGGGTGTGCCTGGCTGGAAGCGCTCCCAGAACACAACAACAAAGCAATTGCTTTGTTTCAGAAGCATGTCAAGGAGTTCATAAAATAAGAACCACTGGTGCAAGTGAAATTCCATGAATTCTTTTTGTGACACTGAGAATCTTTAGATTTTATTTGTTTCTGCACTCAGAAGTTGCACATCTCGGTTACAGCTTTGTCCCTCTGGCAAATTCCAGCCCCAAATTTCTTGTTTTCCCGGTGTGGATTCTCTTCTTTACCAGAGGGAAAAAAATAAACCATGGCCATTAACTGATAATAAGGTCAGCCTGGTCCTTACCCCCCCACCCCCATCAAGACAGGCACTGTCCTAGTTCAAAATCAGGACTTCCCCCTGCAATTCCCCAGTCGAGACATCCAAAACTGGACTCCTTACTCTCCCTCCAAGACACAATCCTCCTTTTATTTCCACAAATGGATAAATGACTACAAAATCCACCTTCCATTGTCCAGTCCAGAAATCTAGATATCATGTCCACTTCCTCCCTCTCCCCTACCTCTTGCATCAATGACCAAACCTTGTCACCATGACAACCTAAATCCCCTCCAGTCCATCTCTCTCTCTCCAGCTCCACTCTTACCTCCTAGCCTAGCTCCCAACAGAGCTCAGATTGCATATCTCTTCCCTAAAGCCCTTACCGTGGCTCTTTAAAAAAATTTGGGATAAAGTGCAAAGTCCTCACCACAACTTAGGAGGTCCTTCAAGTCCTTTCTTTTATCCGAATCCTCATCCCTCATCACACCCCAGCTTGCGCTCCATACTCCAGTGATTCTGATCATGATGTGGCTTCCCTCAAAGCACTGGATTTTCATTTTTCACCGGACATTTATATACACTGTCCTCTTTGGCTAAAGCAACATCTTCTACCCAACTCCTATTTGTTCTTGAAACTCAGCTTGGCTTTCTGTACCAACAGGAAGCCTCCCCTTTTCTCCCAAGCCTCCATCTGCTCATTGTCCTTCCATCTGCTCATAACCCTCTTTCAAGTCATAGCACTTCTGCTATCATCTTGGTGTCTGGGTCCTGTGAATATTATATCCTAAGATTTAAAACCTGGAACTTACTCAATACTTAGTATCTTTTAATAAACAATACTTATTCAGTGATTGGATGACGTACCGAAATGATAAATTATACTCCTGATGAGTGGAGTAGTTGACAGCACATCACTCTGCCTCTCCACCACCGCCCTTCTCACTCATTCCTTGTCACTTACTGACTTTTGTCACTTACTGATCAGGTCCTCTTCTTACCAACCTAGTCCCTCTTTGAATCCTCTGGACTTGGTGTATATGTGTGATACCCCTGCTGCCTGACCCTTGGCATCCCCATGGTGTCTCTCATTTGTCCCTCCATTATATTTCCTTATCCTTCTCTGGGTAGGACCAGTCTTACAGAATTAGTTTTTGTCCCCATCCAATTGACTCATATGTGAGCCTGTCATCACTTCTATCCTGCCCACCCCACTCCTGAAGTGACCAGTCAGGCATTTGAATAAGCAACCCCAGTACTTGAAAAAACTATACAACTTTCGTCTCCTTATGATATTAAGGCAGGACATACTTAGCTTTGTGGCAGGTATCTTCTCTCTTGAGCCAAGAATGAAGGTTAAAGTGGAGTTACCTGCTAACCTTTGACCACAATCGCCTCCAGCTGCCACTGCCATGGCCTCCCAAGCACATTCCTTATCTTCCTGTTGGATAGTCCCATGGAGTCATCACAGAGCTGCAGTTACCCATGGATAACTGTGGGAGGCCATCCTCACACGTGATTTGAGTTACCTCCCTGGCTGGGTGAGAGGCGCTTAGACACAGCTGTGTCAGAGCTTTCCCCACCCTTCTCCAGGTCCAAGCGCTTGTCCATAGAGAGGAGTGTCTGGCCACTGCCCCGAAGATCCAATCATTGCCCCTGACCTTAGGATGCTGCCCCCCTTAACCTTCATTGGATGGGATTTTCCCTGGAAGTTTTTGTTCCCCAATAAAATTCCACTCCCTGGCATGTTCTCTCTCTCTCTCTCTCTCTCTCTCTCTCTCTCTCTCTCTCTCTCTCTCTCTCTCTCTCTCTCAGTAGTCTCTTCTGTAAACCTTGCCACCGTATTAGGTGGCTGGAGGCGGGAGCTAGGAGAAGCCGTCTGGGAGCTGGTATTAAAGGTAATAAGAGTCTGTCTCTTTAATTAATAACTCCCTAGCATTTACTCATGAATCGAACCTTCCTTCATGAAGCCAGCGCTGGTCGCGTGGCAGAGATAACTAGGTGTTATGGTTTTGATAGGCAGCATTTCCCCAGAGCTTCTGTCTTATGGGAGGAATATTCAGAGGTACAGTGATTGAATTGTGACAGCTATAACCTAACCAGTTCATCCCAGTTTGAATGGAGCGGGTGGTAGTGGTAACTGTATGCAGGTGGAGCATGGCAGGAGGAGGTAGATCCCATCCCCTGGAAGGTCTGTTCTTCCTATTGTTCCTTCTTCCTGGCCTCTCTGCTTCTTGGCCCCACCCTGAGCTGAGCAGCGTCCCCATGATGTCCTGTCTTACCTTGGACCCAGAGCAATGGAGTCAGCTATCATTGAACTGAGACCTCTGAAATTGCAAGTCCCAAATAAGCAATCCCTCCTCTAAGTTGTTCTTGTCATATATTTTGGTTTCAGTAATGTAAAAGCTGACTAAAACATTGGGTCTCAAAATCTTGAGCAAGTTTTTCCTGTAAACCAAACACGGTGGAACACAGCAGTATTAAGGAAGGTCATGCTGTCCCTACAGAGAGGGTTCTGTCAACTTCTTGGCTGCTCTAAAAAGAGAAAACTCCACCGTCACACCCACAACCTTGCTGGATGCCAGAAGTCACAGGCAGACCCTGTTACGACATGCAGCTAAGAACCTGTGCACCAGGATACTCTCACTCAATATTTAAACTCAAAGTCCCCAACACTAGCCCTGAGTCCTCTCCCATTCCCATTCTCCAGGCACCATTCTCTGCCACTTCACTATAAGTTTTTCCACGGACACTGGCATTGGTTTCTGCCACTCGGCTTTTAGTGCTAAAATTCTAGTCCTGATCCTGCCACTGCTGCCCTCAATTCAGTGTCTACACAGACATCAAACACGTGGCTTCCTGCTATGGCTGGCCAGTTCATTCTGCAGCATAATATTCCAACTCTAAGGTATCTATCCAATTGAAGTCCCTTTGGAAGGAGAAGGGGGATAACAGAGTCAAAGAAATAACCACTCAGCATTCCCAAGTGGACAGCATTCTTTTTATATAAGATCTTCACAGACACCACTTTATCCTGGGCTTCTGCGGACTGAAACCCAAGGCTAGCATTCGAGGCCAGCTGTGTTGTAACTGACTGATAGGATGAATAAGGTGGATTGTGAAGAGCATTCGCTCTACTTGTGCCACCTCCAGATGGCCTGCTGTCCTTCTTTAAGACATTTTTTAATCTGAGAAGTACAAAATTCTTAAAACACACAAGGTGGAACTGAGAATACCACATCAGACATCACAGAAGCCAGATCAGCACTTAAGGATGTAGTTGGAACTTTGATCTCAAAAGCTATTAAAAGCCATCTTTTTTCCAGTCCCCTCACCTGCTCACCTGATTTCCTTTAAATGAAGATGCAAGGGCTCAAGGAGAAGAGGGTGCAAAAAATAGAATGCCATTTTCTCTCTCTCTCTCTCTCCACTGTCTCACAGATAATGATGTGGGAGCATCAGCTGGTATAGATAACCAGTGTAAATTAAAAGCTTAACTGGAAGCCTATGAAAGGCCATCTCGACTCCCTCTGGTCTACTCTCATTCTCACACAATGCACTTGAAAGAACTTGAGAAAAGGCAAAAAAAAAAAAAGAATCTCTAGAAAACTCAATTGCTGTAACCAATTATTCAGTGAAATGTTCTTTGTTAAGTTTCAAGCCTTTGATTAGCAAGTTTCACTTAAAGAGATTCCTCTTCTCCCACTTCAAGCTAAGCTGCATCAAGCAAGGTCTCTTGTTTGGTAATATAGATCACAGCGGATCTAGAAAGTTCAAGACAGAAGTTGGGACATTTTAGAAATGATATTAGGGGCAGCACTTCCACCCCAATACTGTCCATTGTATGATCGACTCCAGGAGAAACCTAAATCACAAAACTCATGACACAAGATCAGATGTTCTGAAGGATTTACTCAGTGAATTTTGAACTTGATCCAAAGTCAGAAAAAAAAAAATCAGGTCACAAACGAACCAGTTATTCTGCTTAAAAGCAACTAGAGAAAAATATGCAAAGGAAAATACCTGCATTATCATGTCATTGATGTAGCTGCTCTGTCTAAACCTCTGCCTAAATCCATCCCCAGAGTCATGCTCAGGGGACAGGAAGCCATGGATCCATTTTTGCCCATCACGGATGCACACCTGACTCAAGACAGGCAGTGAAGAGCCTCCTTCATAGAAATTTGGATGGAGATGCCATCACTGTAGATATTCAGCCACAAGAACAGGACTTGGAAAATTATGTAAACAAACTAAGGGACCCACTCTCTTCTGGAATGGGTGAAGTAATATCATGGGGTGCAGAGAGAGAGAGAAGCACTCAGAGCTTCCTGGTTCCAGTAGTTGTAAACAAACACCATTAGAGTCCTGAGATGAACTGCTTTTCATTGGAGCTTTCTTAAGAAATTCCTGTTGCTTGCCATCAAGAGATGCCTACTCAGGCTGCATATCCTCCACTTGTTCCTTTATTGTGATTTGCATTTTCTGGGGCTATTGTTGTGCAATTATCCTGTATTTCAACAAAAATCCAATTTTTCCAAATGCTTCAGTCTTCCAGTGGTTTTGTGACCATGAAATTTTATTACATAAATTACAAGTCTAGAAATAGCATCCCCAGTTTTCTAGAGTCTGTAACACAGCAGAGTTTAAGTCAAATCTTTTTGCAGTAAAAGAAGCAGAAAAGAAATCCTATGAATCCATGGAGAGTGAAATTGATGTCAAAGGCCCCTCACAACTATTCTTTATCCTCCACACCTCTCTCCATTTTCTGAACTCTTTGGTGATTTGATTTGATTTTTTTTTTTTTATGTTTGACAAGCAGTTGGAGAGCTAACTTGCTGGATGTTGGAGATGGGATGTGACAGTCAGCTGGAATCTTTGACGTCAAAAACGATAAAACTGTGAAGAACTCACCTTCTCCTCTTTCCTCTGGAGATGAAAACATTACACATTCAAGTACATAAATTTTAGGGGATAAGTGACATTGAGGAACATGACCAGAGGAAGCAAATGTGGCAGAGAGTATTCTTTACAGAGTTAGTTCTTTGTGTTTGGGTTGGGGGAGGGGATCCTATCACTAAGAACTCATTAGAACCTACGAGAATTTATCAGTAAAAGTTTCATTATGTAGGATGCAGGGGCGGGTGGTAGAGTGCTTCCGTAACATACACAAAGCCCTGGGTTCAAACCCCAGTAGTACCACAAGAAAAAAAAATTAAAATCGTAACACAGTATTCTTTTACAAAGGATATTCACAGATAGGAGAAATTTTCTTGTGTGATAGGTGGCTGTTGTGGAATGGAAGGTCTTTGTCAATTTATCAAGAACTTAACGTGTACTCACACAAATGGAAGCCAGATTTCCTTCTGAGCATTCATCCCAGTCCACCAACTTGTATGGACTTTGCCATAGGAAGTGGCTGTGGAAACTGTAACAGGATGGTGGATGGGACTTTTCCTAGGGCTGCCAGACAAAATACAGTATGCTCAGTAGGACTGAATTTTAGATAAACAACGTATGTTGCACAGGACATACTTACACTGAAGAAAAACAGGATTGCTAAATCTGGAAACCTTAACTTCTCTTCTCTAAAAATTTCAGTTTAAGCTCCCCAGTTGAAAACACTGGGTTACAAAACACCATGCTACCTCTCAAATGAGCTGCTGGACATGCTTGCCTTCAGTTTGCATTCTGCCTCGAGCTTTGTCCTAAGAGTTCATTAATTCTCCATTGACTTGATAATATTCCTGCCAAACTAATCTTTCTAAGACTCACTTTCACATCTATTATCTGCTATCACCTGCAAGCCCTCAAGGCACAGCCAGTTCCTGTTTGTCCTGTTTCTGCAGAACCTTGAGAACACATAGAAGATGCCCAAAGAACATTCACCGAGATCAAATATTTGCCTGCAGCCTCCTACCTAGATTCTGGACTTCTCTTTCAAGCTTTTGAGAGCTGTCATAATCAAATCTCAGCTGCAAAATTCATTTTTTATTTCTTCTCAATAAGAGCCTCCACCTTGATGAAGCTTATCTTCATGCTATTTTCTGGACGAGTTCTTCTCCTCCTGCCTGTCTGCCCACACTACTGTAGAGCTCATCTGGATGCCTCCTGACTACTTCCTGAGTTTGTACAAACTTCCCTTAAGTTCCAATGCAAGTACCGCCCCTTCAGAAAGACCTCTTGATTATTTCACTTCATGTGTCTCTGGTCCTTGGAATTTCCACAATAGACTTTAGAATGGAGCACCAAGTTTCACCTTCAATGTTTGTTATTTGGTCTGTTAGATAATTCAGTTATCCCAGCTCTGGGAAATCAAAGACTGTGTCATAATTGTCTCTTGTCTGCCTCACTAGCTCAGTGCCTGCCCAGTGGACCTTCCCTACCAAAAAGTGTTCAATATTATTTCCATTCTTTCCAACATCTTCTATTAAATCAAAGCACATTCATGATTTAAAACTTTTAAGAGCTGCTAAGGAACAAGATATTGGAGGCATTCCTCAGCTTTCCAACTCTTACCCAACCTAACACCCATTTGCTCTAATTTAGAACAACCTGTCAAAGCTGGTACCTGGATTATCTTCCCTGATGGTTTTCCAGAGGCCAAACCCAATGTGATAAAGAGAATTCTTAAAAATTCTACCCCTGTAAAAACAAAGCTTAGCAAATTGTTTAGGGAAAGAGATAAAAGCATGGAGCTCTAATCTTTGCCCTTACACAAATTTTTATTAACCTGACAATTTTTTTACTCATGTCTCATTTTGATGTCCATTTCTCTTATTATGAGAGGTTGAGCATTTTCATGTTTATCAGAGATTTGTATTTCTTCTTCTTTCATTGACCGGTTCATTGATAACATATTCAGCTGCATGTTCTGTTTTGGGTTCAGTTTGAAATCCAAGCTTAAGATGTAGTTTGGAGAATAAATAGCTTAGGGTATCCATCGATGTAATGGTGTTGGATAAGGGAGACAAAGGAGTGTGTAGGTGTGACAACTGAACTGGCCTTGTCAAAAAATACAGATTTCCATAGTTAATTTTTCAGAATTATCCATTTAGCAATGGCCAAGTGAACCAGAAATGAGCAATACAAAAACCTAATCTTAAGCCCTCTGCTCACATTTGATGTTATAGGATTTTGTTGGGATAAACTAAATCATGTTTCCAAGAATCAAACATATTGGTAAGTGGGAAATTTCCAGAAGGCAATATCAATAAAGCTGTGTCTGCCACTCCAATTTGACACTGTGAGATAGAGACAAATCTGGCGAGGGATAGTGGGCTGCGACGGGTTCTGGGTAGAGCTGATAGTGGTCCAAAATAATGAAATTGTAGCATCTGCTCTGACTGGGTATAAATTGGTTAGAGAAATTTCTCTGGCTACTGGGCCAAAGTCAGCATTACCCACTGCAGATTGGAGAGTCTGAAATGTGGACGTAGAGTTCAACGTTAAG
Organism: Ictidomys tridecemlineatus; assembly: GCF_052094955.1. Taxonomy (NCBI): domain Eukaryota; kingdom Metazoa; phylum Chordata; class Mammalia; order Rodentia; family Sciuridae; genus Ictidomys; species Ictidomys tridecemlineatus. The sequence goes on along the minus strand of NC_135478.1, from coordinate 29,853,355 downwards.
TAAAACGAGGCATGTGGCTCTAAGTCAAACAGCTACTATATTAGTTGTATGAGGAAATAATTTTTAGAGATGCTGAAGGCTCAGGATACACCGTTAGCCACTTCACTGGGACAGAATACACCAAGGGTGTGAGTCTAGGGCACAGGGATTCTGAATACTCTGCCAAGAACTGCTGAAAATAACAGGATTCTCAAAACAGGAGTGACCACGTTTTATCTCTGCCTGGTCCAGGAATCATGAAAGCTCAGTTTGTTCCTCCATCCATGAAGAAAGAAGATCAAGCAATGATGATAAAACCCCACCATCGCAAGATCTCATTCCAGCTCTGACATCGTAGTATCAGAAAAAACGGAGGCGATAGGCCATCCAGTGATGCTTTTCTCATTACTAAACTTTGACAGTGGAAATAATAAATGAGATAATTATAATGGCAACAAGAACCAGCAAATAACAAGTGCTTTCTCTTTGCCAGGAAGTCTGATGAATACTGAAGCAACTCCAGAAAGTAGCATGGATCATTCCAGAAGTAACTCAGGGCATGGCATAATCTTTCCAGAGATCTTTCTTGTCTCCAGAACTTCCTGAGGATGGGGGTGAGAGGCAGCATCCTTGCTGCACAGAAGCGACTCTAGCCTCAAACACAATGCACAATTTGAGTCCCATCTTCGGCTTCATTTTTTCCTCATCATTTCCTCTTCTCTGGCCATGGTTGGATATCTGAGTAGCCATATAAGAGAATAAATTATCCCTATAAATAAATTTCATTAAATTTGGAAAAAAAAATCCTCTTTCATATTCAATGCTCTAATCAGATTTAAAGAACAAAAATTGTAACAGAAGATGTGACTTGCCATTTTGAATGCCTAATAAGAAAATCTGTCTTCATACCCTAGGAACCACTCTGAGATCTTGGAAAGACTCTGAAGAATCCCTGTTTGTAGGCTTGTGCTATTTTCAAATAGCCATTTTTATGATTAACTTCTGTTCTGAGTGACAAATGGAAAAAGCAATTCTTGAACTTTTCTGCAAAACAATTGCCAAGTTTTGTCTTACCACAATGACTCAGAGAATTACTGTGACATTGCCCTGACCTCTGAAGTCTCTATTCTGTGTTGGAAAGAAAATAAACTGAGAAAAAAATTTTTTTAACTGAATTGAACACTGAAGTAGTGTTCAATATTTTGTTCTGAAGCATCATCAATTCATTTTACATGGTAATAATTTTCTTCACTATTCTTTGTGGCTATTTATACTCTCAACTTTGAGTCTGGGGTCTATGGACCATTCATTAAAAGTTAGAAACTAAACTGTTACTGTATTTGCAGGTGCATTGCCTTTTTTCCCTACTTTATGATCTATCGTCTTTGTCATTTAGTCATGTAATACTGTTGAAATAATTGTGACAAAATAATGTCAGTGAGAGATAACTGCATGAGAATAAAGTGTGTGTTAGTTCATTTGTCATTACCATAAAAAAATACTTGGGGCAGGCTACTTTATAAAGAAAAGATGTGTGTTTTAGCTCACAAGTGCTACAGGTGCAAAGTCTAGGAGCCTCACTTAGTGATACTCTTCCTGATGAGTAACTTGAGGTAGAATGCAGAGCATCGATCGAATGGTAAGAGACAGGGAGCATACCTGTCTATGTCTGAATGTCTCTCTTCCTTTGCTTACAAAGACATAATTGCCAGGTGAGGTGGCACACTCCTATAATCCCAGCAGCTCAAGAGGATGAGGCAGGAGGATGGCAAGTACAAAGCCAGTCTCAATAAAAGTGAGACACTAAGCAACTCATTGAGACTCTGTCTCTAAATAAAAATACAAAATAAGGCTAGGGATTTGGCTCAGTGGTCAAGTACCCCTGAGTTCATCCCTGGTACCACCCACCCCCCCAAAAAAAAAAAAGACTTCAGGATTTATTCATGGGATTCCACCTTAATCACCTTATCTAATTCTAATCATATTCCAACGGTTTCACCTCTAAACACAGTAATCAGATGGTTTCTACCCTCTAAGCCATCATCATGACTTTGAGCATCAAACTCCTCTCATGAGTGCAGAGGGACAAACCATGTTCAAACTATATCAGTGAACACCAGAAAAAGATCTCGTTCTCTTGGGAAGCTTTCAGTGACAAGCAAGTGTCCAATTCTGAGATCTCCAGGCCTTAGATGGAGGAAGCAGATGTTAGCTGGAGGTAGCCTCACCTGGAGAGAACATGCCTGAGTCATGGAGACAGGCAGAGGCAACCTTGGCCTACCCTGGGGAACAGGCAACAGCTGGATTTCTATCAGTTACTGGCTGAGGTCCTCTCTGGATCATAGAGATTACTCACTAGGTTTTTGGTTTGTTTTAATTTTTTAATTTGAGATAGTCATAGATACACTCAAAGTTGAAGAAATACCCCCATACAATCTTAACCCAGTTTTCCCCAATGGTAACACCTGATAAAACTATAGTATATTATTACAACTAGGAGTTTGATGTTGATTTAATCCACCAAATTTAGTTATATTTTACCCATTTACGTGTGTGTCTGTGTGTGTGTGTGTGTGTGTGTGTGTGTGTTTAGTTCTATGCAATTTTATCACAGGCATAGAGATGTGTAACTACAGGACAGTTCCATGGCTAAGTGCCCAAAGTCTATTCTAACTTTTTCTCGTCTGATAATGACTCACAAATAAACACTCTGGCAATAGCCATTCAGTAAGAAATAAATCTAACCCATTGTCCAGGAACATAAATCCACCTGGTCCAGCAAGGAGGCATTAACAGATTGAGATAAAACGTTTTGCTGAAATGCAGGTATGTGGAGCCCGAGGCAGCAACACAGCTTCACATTGGCATCTAAGCTGCCATGCTAATTGGGTAGTGACCCCAAGTGCCTCACTTAACCCCAGGACTCACATTTTCTCATTGACAAAAGGAAGATATTAGTCCTAATCTCACACTTCGGTGAGATTTTATAATCATAAAGTACAGTACGCCTTACTTGTTAACTGCAACTGCTTCCTTACAGGCATGGAAGCTATTAAGTGGGAGTCCCTCATTTTAGTCAGCTTTTCCATCACTGTGACCAAAAGACCTGGCAGGAACAATTTTAGAGGAGGACGTGTTTATTGGGAGCTCACAGCTTCAGAGGTCTCTGTCAGTAGACGGCCAGTTCCATCCCTCTGGGCCCAAGGTGAGGCAGAACATGGTGGCAGAGGAATATGATGTAAGAAAGCAGGTCAGGACATGGCTACCAAGAAGGAGAAAGAGAGAGACTAAGCTCAGTTTACCAGGGACAATATATGTACCCCCAAAACCTGCCCCAAGCTACCCACTTCCTCCAGCCACATCTGACCTGCCTACAGTTACTAGCCAGTTAATCACTACCAGGGGATCATTGCACCCAGGAGGTGAAAACTCTCATAACCCAATCGTTTCACCTCTAAACCTTCTTGCATTGTCTCACACCTGAGCTTATGGGGAACACCTCATATCTAAACTATAACATCCCTCAATTCCGTTTTGTTCTTTTGAAAGATTTAGAAGAGTAAATTTTGGGGAGAAAACATCTGAAGAGAGAGTTGAGTTGCCCCAAAAAATAAAGAGAAATAGAAGACATGGGGCCATGGGGAGAACCCTGGAGGAGAGGTGAAGAACAAGGCTTCAAAGAAGAGCACACACACTCCAGCAAGAGGCAGATTCATAATAGAGGGGATGTGTTACAGGACAGAGTAGGTAGTTGAACCCAAGTGGCCCACAGGACACAAGCAGCCACCCTACTCACACCTCTACCTTGGGAAGTAGCAAAATCTTGCAGCGAAATCTCCCTGGACAGGGGAATCGCAAGGCTGGAAGCCGGTAAGCCTCCAGCTGACTCAGGATTACATAGTTCATATTCATATATAGAAATCGTTGAATATTGAGATCTCTAGTTGTTGGATGACTTTTCTCAAGCAGGAAAAAAAGGGGGGGGAGGCTCTTTGTTCTGTTATTCCAACTTTGATCTTTTATTCATTCTCTATGGGCATAAATGATTGTTTATATATCTTCCATGAGTTAAGTCACTCTTGAGGATTTTTTTTTTTGTTTGTTTGCAGTTGCTGTTATTTCCTGCTGTGGATTTTAACACAGAAGTCTTTCCTTTTGAACTGAAAGTATCAACAACCAGCACCCTACCACTGCCATGTGCTAGATTCCTTTGATTGTGAGCCTTTGGACCCAAGGTTCATGTAGGGCACACAATTAATTACAAGCATGAATACTGTGTGTGTACTGTGTAGGAGGAGAAGCTGAGGTGAGATTGGCTGCTATTTACCATTCCCCCAAAATGCGCCTGCCCACAGCCTCTGTGGAACATGTAGCCTCTGGCTATATTCTGTCCCATGTGACCTGGCCATTCTGGTTCCTTGCAGATGTGCAAATCTACAGCAAGCAAAAGCCTTTAGTTTGACTGATAACAATTTATTTTGACAGGAACAATTTTAGAGGAGGACATGTTTATTTGGGGCTTACAGTTTCAGAGGTCTCTGTCAGTAGACAGCCAGTTCTATCCCTCTGGGCCCAAGGTGAGGCAGAACATCATGGCAGAGGCCTGCCCATAACCTTGGGGTGGCAGCAGGTGAAAACACAATTTGCTCCTGTAGAATTCTCTTTCTTGGGTATTTAAAACCAGAAATGGATAAGAGAGAATGCTGAAAATACATATCAAGGAAGGCATTGGGACAGCATTAGAAGCAATGAGTAGTTGTGAGGAAACCAGAAGTAGAAGAAAGTAAAGTCCAAAGCAAAAAAGAGTATGGAGGAGCCATTTAAAAAAAAAAAAAATGATTGCATCACATTAACCTCAACCTGTTTTTACCCAGGATGTGAGCAAGAACAAGCCACTCCCATTGCTTATCTTTTTTTTTTTTTTTTTACTTTTTATAGTTGTTGATGGACCTTCATTTCATTTATTTATTTTTATGTGGTGCTGAGGATCAAACCCAGTGCCTCACACATGCTAGGCAAGTACTCTACCACTGAGCCACAACCCCAACCTCCATTGCTTACCTTTTTACATTCTCTTTTTCCTTTCCCCATCTCCTCACTTCTTGGCTTTAATCCATCCAGATAGAACAGAGCTTTGTTATCAGAGCAGATGGAAATGTGCCACTCCACATCCCTTGAGTTCCCCTGTGTAGGTTGAATTTATGAAGGATGCACTGACCACACCGTCAACTGTAGGCATAGCGACACACAGCTCTTCCTTAGTCTTCTCAAAATGCCCAGATGGAAATAATGTCTGAGAACTTAAGGTTTTCTGATTGTGGTGCTCTTCTCTCTTGTTGAATCTAATTGTCGCACTAGAAAAAAGAGAGGCTGGTTCCTGCAAATCTCCCTGCGGAATGCTGGCTGTAACACTTCATTAGCGACATAAGAAACAACAAGGTCAGCACGGTGTGGAGGAAGAGGCGATGTGTTTGCCATGGATTCAGAATTGGTGGGTTTATCAGGAAGGGAAAGAGAAATGTACATGGAAGTGATATGACCACAGGTCCCAATATATAGGTGTACAGGGGGGAAATACAGTCAAATACATTTTCAGGATGTGGCAAGCGGATATGGCTCAAGCGGGGGAATTTATAGCTGCAACTGGCATCCCTAACACCATAAAACTGTGCACGGAAGCTACTTTTAGACTTCAAGGATCAAACAGCTAGATTCAAAACACAGATAATAGAATAACAACCGCTGCTTAACAGGGAGTAGGAGATAAAAATAATTTGCAACACTTCACTGGGTCCTACCCCATACCTCTAACACAGCAATCCTGAGCAGTTAATTTATTAGAAATATGTGTTGTTGCCATAGACGAGGGAAATTGCTATCAGTGATGGAAGAAAACATAGCTAGGAGCACCTCAGCCTGCAGCTAAACCACAGCAAGACTTCAGAAGCCAGGGGAGGTACGGGAGGAGAACAGAGTCAGAGGAACAGATTCCTCCTGAAAATAGGATGTCTCAACCTTAGATCAGTAAAAAGAATCTATCTAAAAGGATCCCTATGTCATTTTAAAATTTTATTTTGAAATAAGTCATGGCTAATTATTTTTTTATTTATGAAATAAAAAAGAATTTTTTGAAATTTAATTATTTCCTGGCTTTGATATCAGCCATGCATCTCACAGACCCCAACACAAATTCTCCTTTCCTCAACCTGTATCTTAAAAGATCTCCCTCCATTGAACCTGAAAAATATTTTGAGAATGATAAAGTCACAGAAATGAAATTTTAAAGCTGGCAGGATATATGCTGGCTAAAGATGACATTTCCAACTACCCCTTCTTGTCAACCCCAAAGAAGCATTGAATGAGGGAGACAGATTTATTGAGATGTTCGTAGGCTGGTGTTTACAACACGTTAATGAAAAAATAAAAGGGAACTGGGCTGCCCATTCACAGTCTCCCCTGATACTCCTTTTCATAGACTCTTTGTTCCCAATGCACACAGGAGCACAACGACCAGCAACAAACAGAGTGTCAATGACAGGTGATGAACTCAGATGATCCTAAGGGGTGACAGAGCTTTTGGCCAGGAGTGAGTGAACATTATTGGAAGTCCTGGTTGAAATTAATTAATTTTTAAATTTTTTTTTTTAGTTCTTGATGGACTTTATTGTCTTTATTTTTATGTGGTACTCAGGATCGAACCCAGTGCCTCACGCATGCTAGGCAAGCACACTACCACTAAGCCACAACCCCAGCCCCTGAAATTAATTAATTAAAAATACAATTTAAAATATTCCCTCCCATTTTCCTGAAGTCTTCTTCCCCAATCTAGCAAACAGCCACATTCTTAAGAAATATTTTCATCAATATGTCCAAATATATGTTATTCAAAATAGGATTTTATGTGCAATCGCTATAGGGAACTTTCTGGAAGAAGAAGAAGAAAAAAAAAAACTGCCTCCAAATTAGAAGCATAACTGCTTTAAGGTTTAAAGATTTGGCAAAGTATATTGTGGAAAAGAAGAATTCAGCTTACAGGCACTGTGAAGGGACTCAGGATTTCAAATGATTTGCAAGAATAAAGCAAGCAGAAGAGAAAGTGTCCCCAAACAAAGCTACCCAGACCCTTGAGCTTCTAGCTGGCAAGTTGCCCAGCAGAGAAAATAGGATGCTATTGAATTTTTAGGCATCTCAGTCAATGATGGGGGTGGAAGGATGCTGCAAAAAAAGATAATGGGTGAAAGAGAAATGGAGGAATCAGGAAGGGAGGGGCAGATGGATTCTGGATGTAAAAAGTTATTTTCAAGCACAGAAGACTAGCTTAAAAATTACTACCTGGAAAGTATTACACAAAAGATATCCTCAGTAATAAGGTGTGAAGCGTGATACCTGGGTCATAGGACATTCTGTGGCCGAGACCCCCTGAGCACTAAGTCCACAAATAATTAAAAAGAAAAACCCAATCAAGCAGAAGGATGGTAATCTCCAAATAATAAGCTACTTCACTGGGTATTCACACTCTCATCACTGGCCTAGATTTATAAGAAGATCTAATGTAAAAGCACACACATAGTCAAACACACGCATGTCCACTCACCAGGCACATGCCTTGAGGCAGAGCATCCTGTGGCCTGAGCTTAGGAGGCGGCAACAGGAAAAACCCACTCGTGAGGGCTTTTCATTGCTTTCCATTTGTTTTTCATCTCCTCTGCAACTCTTCTGATGGTGATTATGATTGTATTTTAGAATCATGATCCACCACTGCAGCAGTGTAATTACATAAATATGGCATCACAAATGAAGGTTAGCACCAGAAATAGCACAGCAGAGAAGGGTGCAATTTGTCTTTGTGGATGCAAGTGTATGTGTATATGTTTATAAGTACCTCCCATTTACATGGCATTTGGAAATCGTTTGTTAGTCCAAGCAAGGAGGGGCATGAGGAAATAGAACAAAATCCTCAGTTGAGTTTTCAGCTGAAGACTATGAAGGCAAAAAAGGACGATTTTTCTGATCACAACAAATGGAAATAATGAGGAAGGCCTAGGCTAAAACTATACTCAGACCCCTCAGGTAGCCTGCAGGTGCTGAACTTGTGGGCTAGAACCAGTCTGAGGCCGCCAAGTGGTCCACAGAGCTCTTTAGCATCCCTGGAACCTCAGCTATGTCTCCTTCACACCTCCCTCTCTTAGTTTCACTCAGTCTTGTCTGGGGTTGCCACCCAGAATCTTAAACCAAAAGCAATGGGAACTGATAGCTAAATAACCCAGCTTCTTCCACTTTCAGGGAGATTCTGAAGAGATCATTCAAGTTTCACACCAACTGTGCAGCGGTTCTAAAATATGTTAATTCTTTGAACTTCCTCCATTCAAAAAAATGGAGCCTGATTCTCCATCTTAGTATGGTCCCCACTTGAATCCCCTCAAATATGGTCCCTTAGATTGGGACCATACTAAGTATCATACTAAGTATCATAACAAGAATATGACAAGAGTTAGGTCATAGGGTTCCTAAGGTTAGGTATAGAGGCTGCTTCTCTTCAGGCCACTTCTTCTGATGAAAGTCAGACACCATGTAATGATAACACTCAAGCAGCTTATGAGGTCCATATAGCAAGGAAGTGAGGTGATCAGCCAACAACCAGTACCAACTCACCAGTCACATGACTGAGTCACTTTGATCCTAGATCCTGCTGCCTCATTCAGGCCTTCAGAAGATTGGAATCCTGACTGCCATCTTGAATCTGTTTAACCTTATGAGAGATCCCAAGGTCTCTCATGTAGGTAAGTCACTCCCAAATTCCAGATGCATAAAAAAATGTGAGTATAGTAAATACGTATTGTTGTATTATCATTTAATGTGGGGGCAATAGCTACACAGTAGTAGATAACCAATATACAGTCCTAGTGGCATTGTGTTCAGTTTCCCATGGCTATAACTAGCTCAGCCACTCCCTCACTAACACCTCCAAAAGGAAAGACCTGAACTCACTCAAAATTCTTGTCTCAGAGTTTCTTTTTGAAGTCTAAGACATGCCGGATAAGGCAGATATTATTACTATCCTCGTAATAAGAAAAAAAAATGAGACACATACGTAAAAGTTGCACAGCAAAGACTATCAAAACCAGGTTTCCTAAATCTTAACCCACTGCTTCCTGATCCATCACAGTGCCATCTCCCTTCCACCCATGCTCCCATCCTTTGCAGATTCAGACAACCTCCCTTTTCTCCCAAGAACAAATTAATTAATGTGCTCATTCACTGGGGGTCTCACCACTCATCTTGGTTACAAAATTTAAAACCAGTCACAGTAAACTCAATAACCAGAGCAGGAACTTCAGTCACTTAAGTCAAAGTGTATTTATTTTTCTTAATAATATTTTTACACAGGAGGGAGGAACAATTAGTAAATAATGGATTTCTCTTCCCGTTGACATTAATGCAAAGGCTATATGTGACTCTGCCTTGTTTCATGTCTGGACTACCGTTGGTGGTATGGAACTGCTGACCAATGTTGCTTGTAATTTATTGAAGTCATGAACAAAGGACCATGCTGCGTGGACAGAAAATGATGAGGATGAGGCCCTTTTGTGTCGTGCTTTCTGTTTGGATCAAATAAAATGTACAGCCAACTCATTTGTCAGATATTTAATCATAATAATCATCGTGCTATGTGGTAATTAGGCATAAATGGGATATAAATGACTCTTCTAGCACCGTTTTATGTCAAACAACAATCTTTGTGTTTTTCCTTGGTTACTTTCAAGCATCCATTTCAGTGTCACCGTGGTTGGTTCCCCTGAGTCAGCATGGTAGAGGAGAACACAAATGGGCTTCGAAACCAAACACATCACTCACACATGTGAACTTGATCAAGTCACACTGCCATTTCTGGGCCTCTTCTATAAAACTGAAATAATTGCCTCTCCAGTGGGATTGTTATGAGAACCAAGTGAGAAACTGACATGCCATAGCTCACACAGTGGTCATGTGCAGCAGGTGCTTAGGAAAGGAAGGTCTCCTTCTTGTCTCTTACATCAACATGACTTTCACATACATAATATCAGAGGTTCTCAATCACCTCTCCAGAAGCTAATCTTTTCCTGCCCCAGATGACACCCCCAAGAACATCTGCCTTCATTCTCCAAGTCTCCTTGTCCCATGTTAAAAACCCAAACTTATTCATACTCTTTTAAAAATTTACTTATCAGATGAATAAACATTTATACAAACTTTTTTTGTGTGTGTATAACCTGACAAACGGGTCCACAGTACAAATAAAAAGGTTTAAAATGCACCTGGGAGTAGGAGTGTCCTCACTTTAGCATGACTGAAGTCTAGTTACAGGCAAATGATGAGGGCAATTTCTCTTTTCATTTGAAAGGATGTGCATGGTCAGGGAGGTTCTGCCACCTGAATGGGCTAAAGAAAGAGAACCATGCTGTGACTGCTGGTGGTGCTCATTTAACAGGAGGCAGGTCACAGTTTGGAGTAACTTAGCAAAAACACCCAGATGGAAAGTGAGCCCAACAGTATTCCATGTTCTGACAGCTCTGTGCCTTGGCAGGTACTGTGAAGTTGGAGAGTTCCCCTCTCTACAAGAAGAGATTTGTGAAAGTGCTATCCATAAACACAACAGCTCATGACAAAGGCCGCAATGGTAACAACCTCCACTTACTAAGGGCCTGGTATTTATTTGCATATGAGGTTAACAAATCACTTTTATGTCATGCCTCATTTTGTCTTCCCAGGTGAATGCTTTGATTAAGATGGGTAAATTGAGACCCAGAGAGGTTAGATGTCAGTTCCAACAGACCTATAGACAGAAGGCAAAGTAATCACATCTAGCGTCTTAATCCCAGATTCTTTTCTTTTATCAGATTCTTCTGACTAATAGTTAGCATGTTTGAAGATACATAGAAGATAACTTGTGAATTCTCCAATTGGTTTTTTATTCCCCTAATTTGTTTTTAGTTACAGTGACAGACATCCACATCACAAAAGTTGGCACAGAAATCACTTTAATATAATTGTTTAGTGATCTTTGGAAAAAATAAAATAAATTGTCATGAATAAAGAGACTATTTCACAGGGTCCAGTCATTACAGGTAGTTGTGTTAAGTTCACTGTAGGTGGTCCAGTGAAAACAGGCTTATTCTTTTAAGCAGTTGTAGAGGCAAACTTCTTCAATTTATTCCTGTAATTTCCACAGAAGCAGGAAAACCTTTACTGGGTCAGCTGTAAAGCAAACTGAGAGGTGTTTTCAACTCCCCCGCCACAGTGCAGAGATTTGACCAGAAACATCAGATTTACCTGTGAAGGCCTCAACCTCACCAGACAAGAACAACTTCCAAATGTAATAAATGAAAGAATCACTTTCAAAGTAACAGACTGAGATATGAAGTACAGCAAATACAAACCAAATAGGTACTTTATCAGAAGCAGGGGTCCCGGCCCTACAGGGGTACACACAGAGCAGTGGTCCTCAATCCTGGCTAGCCAACAGTGTTTTCTGGGGGCTTAAAAAGAAAAACAACACCCAGGTCTCAAATTATTGACAATTAATTTTTCCCAATTAATCAGGAAATTCTGGAAGTAGGACAAGACATCAGTATATCCTTTAAAGCTTTTGAAGTGACTCCACTCTGCAGCCATTGCAACAAACCCTATGATAATGGAATCCAAAGTATTCCACACTTGCTTGATTTTAGAATCACCTGAGGTTCTGATTAAAAATTCAGACACATGGTCTCTGATCTATGTCTCAACCAGAATTTCCCAAGCAAGAAGATGGGAATACACATTTTCAACAAGAGTCCAGGGATTCTTATGATTAGATAAGTTGGGTAAAATCTCATATTATTTTTCAAAAGAATCAACAGGGTGAAAAGGTAACCTACAGAATGAGTAAAGAATATTTGCGAATCACATAACATCCAGAGTATATAAAGAACTCCTATAATTCAACAACAAAAACAAATAAATGAGCGAAGGACAGGAATAAACATTTCTCCAAAGAAGATACACACATGGGCAACAGCATATGAAAAGACACTCAATATCACTAATCATTGGAGAAATCAGATCAAAACCACAGTGAGCTCTGAGGAAATAACTCACACCCATTAGGAGGTCTACCAAAAAGGGAGGGTAGAAAGGAGGAAGGAAAGAAGAAAGGAAGGAAATATTAGGCATCCAGGAGAATGTGAAGAAATTGGAACACTTGTGCACAGTTGGTAGAAGTGTAAAAAGGTTCAGCCACTATGAAAAGCAATATGAAATTTTCTCAAAATATTAAATATGAGTTACATGTGACCCAACAACCCCACTTCTGGGTTCATACCTCGAAGAATTCAGAACAGGATCTTGCATTGATACGTGCACACCCATGCTTCATTGTAGCCCTATACACAGTAGCCAAGAAGTGAACCCAATCCAATGTCCCCTGACAGGTGAGCAGAAAAAGAAAAGGTGGTATGTACATACAAGGAAATATTAACCTTTAAAAAGGAAATTCTTTCACATGCTACAACCTGGGAAAACCCTAAGGATATGACAATAAGTTAAAAGATAAATACTCATACATGGTGTCTAAAGTAGAAAAATTCAAGCATAAACTAGAAAGTGGTTATATACACTGGGGGGTGGGGCTACAGGAATCATGCAATGGGTACACAATTGCAAAGTTGATGAGATTATTCTAAGAACTAGTTGCATTAAAATGTGAAGCTAGCAATCCCTTACTATCCATGAGGAATTGTTTCCAGGACCACTATGAATGCCAAAATCCAAAGATGTTCGAGTCTCTTACATAAAATGGCAGAGCTTCATTATATAATCAACCACATCCTCCCACATACTTTAAATCATCTCTAAACTACTTCGAATACCTAAAACAATGTAAATACTATATAGAGAGTTGTTATTACTTAGGGAACAATGACCAAAAACATCTATATGTTCAGTACAGATGTAATCATTGTAGATTTAACTACATTTTTTTTTGGTCTGGGTTGGTTGAATTCATGGATTCAGAACCCCCTACTACCAAAGGTTTTCTATATAGTTAACACTAGTGAAATGTACCATTAAAAATGGCTAAAACATGACTTGGGAGGCTGAGGCAAGAGAATCACAAATTTTTGGTAAGCTTGGGCAAGTTAGCATGATCCTATCTCAAAATTAGAAATAAAAGGGGCTGTGGACATATAGTTCAGGGATAGAACACCTGTGAGTTCAATCCTCAAAAAAAATAGCAAGAAAAGTACATTTTAGTTATGTATTTTTATTGCAATTAAAAATAAATTAATAGTTTCAAAAAAATTAAGAATCTGGTGTTATCAAAAACATTAACACTTTTTTTTCTTTACAGCCCAGAGAGCAAAGAACTCAGGGTTTCTCAGTTCTCTCTTCTGCAAAAATAAAACAAAAACTGCTTCCCTGACTGTCTCATAATGGGGGACAATTAGGGAAAGTCCAGATATCCATCCAGGCAAGAAGGACAGACAGATCACTCTGAGGAAAAGGGGACTTCAGGTGAGGTGTGTGAGACCGGCAGCTTGAAGACCACCCCAGGTCTTCTGAGCATTCTGGGGACGACGTTCTCATTGGGAAGAGATGGCACGGCACTGAATGTAGCAGCGTGTGTGGTCTTCTGTGACATTCACTTGCTCACTCATCTGTCAGCGTGACAGGACCTTTGGTGATAAGTGAAGAAGGGATCCACGCACAGATGGTGCCCCAGGAGACACCCAGCCCAGGAAAGAGCACTGCTCCCTGTTCCCACCTGCCGCCACCCTCTCCGCAGCACTCCACCTGCCCAGATTCCATCTTTGGTTTTCTCCCCTCTGCTCTGTGTCCCAGATGACCAGAGATGTCTCCTCGTCCTCTGGATTCTGACCAGATCCAGCCAATGGGAGCTACTAGAAGGAAATGTGAGGGCGGGAGAAGGGAGTGAGAAAGGGTAGACTTAACCCACAACCTTCTTCACCACATTTCTGGAGGTGGCTACATCCCTTGGTGGAGACCACCCCTGATGGACAGCCTTGGCTTGTGGCCCCAGCTCTAGGGGGCTCCAGCAGCACAGCCTCTGCCCTTGTTCCTTCAAGTGCAGGTCCCCGGGTGCCTCAGCGTCTGTGTGTATTCCCTGGACCCTGGATGCATCTCTTATGGTATCCTTTTTAAATTCTCCTCGGTGTGAGTGGAACTTAGCTTCCTTCTAGGATCTTGAAAGTTCCTTGTTATGGGGGTGAGGGAATAATTAGGAAAGAAATCAATTAAAAGGAATACAAACTAGCTGAAGACCACCATGGGCATCCTGAGAGATGACAGTACACAAGGCTGGCCATAATCAGCACCTGTCACTACCACATGCACAACAGTGGGAATGCCTGGATTATATAAGGTCATCCCCAGGCAGGGCTAGAAGTATTGCCTCTCTTGGGATTTCCTATGCTTGAAACAGAGGCACAGCAAAAGGTCCCCACTGCTACAGTGAGCGGACATGTCCTCCATGCCTCGGTAGGAACTTCAAGAGATGCTCCCAGGAGTGTCATATGTAGGCAATAGTATTCACTTATTTTATTTTTTTATTGAAAAATCAATTTTGTGTGATACAATGTGTTTTGCTGTATTTATTTAATGTAGCATGATGATATCAAACTAAAATATCGATCACCTAGCTAGGTGATCAATATTTTATGATAGTTATCATTTTTATGATAAAACATTTAAAAATTTACTCTCTTAAGTTATTTTGAAACTACATCCTTATTGACTATAGTCACCCTACTCTGCAATGGATCTCAAACTCTATTTCTTCCTCCTATTTGAAAATTTATAGTCATCGATCAATGAGTCTCCATTCCCTCCTCTCTCTCCTTCCCACCCTCTTCTCCTAACTACTATTCTACTCTACTTCTGTAAGCTCAACTTTATTAGATTCCACACAGAAGTAAGAACACATAGTATTTGTTTCCTGTGACTGGCTCCCTTCACTCAGCATGACATCCTCCAAATTCATTCATGTTGTTACAAATAATAAAATCCTCCCCCTTTGTAAGGCTGAATAGTATTCTGTTGTGTATGTGTACATATTTTCTTTCTCTATCCATCCATTGATGGATAGGTTGTTTCTGTATTTTGAATATTGTGAATGAGGCTGCAAGGAATTTGGAAATGGCAATATGCTTACATCATTTCCTTTGGCTATATACCCAGAAGTGAAATTACTTGGTCATATGGCAGTTATATTTCTAGTCTTTTGAGGAAACTCCATTGTGTTTTCCATAATGGCATAATTTTCCACAATTTCATGATTTATACTCCTACCAATACAGGAGTTCCCCTTTTTCCACATCCTAATTCTTACTTATCTTTCACCTTTTTAATAAAAGCCATTCTAACATGTGTGAGGTGATATGTCATTGTGATTTTAATTTGCATTCCCCTCATGATTAATGATGCACATGTATTTCATATACCTATTGGGGCTATTTGTGGGTCTTCAACTGAGAAATATGTGTTTAGATCCTTTGCCCATTTTTTAATTGACTTGTTTTCTTGCAATTGAATTGTTTGAGCTTCTTATTTAGGATACTAACCACTTATTAGAACTGGGGTTTGTAAATATTTCATCTGAGTTCTGGGGTTCTCTCTTCACTTTGTTTCCTTTGTTGTGCAGAAGCTTTTTGGTTTGATACCATTCTATTTGTCTACTTTTGCTTTCATTGTCTATTTTCAGGTCATGAAGTCTCTACTCAGAACAATTCTGTGAAGCTTTTCCAATATGCTTTCTTCTAACAGTTTACATTTTTCAGGCCTTAATATTTGAGTCTTTAATATAACTTGATTTGATTTTTGTATATGGTGTAAGTTAAACCCTTCATTCTCCTATATGTGGATATTCAGTGTCTCCAATACTATTTAATGAAGAGATTGTCCTTCCCCATTGTGTGTTCTTGGCACCTGCATCAAAAATCAGTTGACCAAATGTATGAGTTTATCTCTGGATTCTCTCTCTTGTTCATTGGTCATTGTGCCCACTTTTATGCCAGTACCCTGTTGGGTTTTTTTTTCATCAAATTTGCTTTAAAATATGTTTTGAAATCCAGAAATATGACTCCTCCAGCTTTGTTCTTTTTACTCAAGATTGTTTTAGCTGTTTGGTGTTTTCTGTGGTTTCACATAAATTTTTTTAAACATTTCTGGGAAAAATGACACTAGAACTTTGAGAGGGATTGCATTGAATCTTCAGGTTGCTTTATGTAGAATTTAATCTGTAGATTACTTTGCATATTTTGAACATTTTCACAATATTAATTATTCTAATCCATTAACATAGGATATCTTTCCATTTATTTATGTTTTGTTCAGTTTCATTCATCAGAGTTTTATAATTTTCAGTATACTTTTATCTCCTTGGCTCAATTTACACATAAGTATTTAAATTTCTGTTGTCATTGTACATGGGATTGTTTTCTGAATTTCCTTTTCAGATAGAGTTCATCATTAGTCTATAAAAATGCTACTGAGTTTTTTAATCCTGCAACTTTACCGTATTCATCATCAGTTCTAAGAGTTTTTCTGGTGGAGTCTTCAGATATAAGCCTTATGCTATAAGATTACATTGTCAGCAAGTAGATATGATTTCACTTCTTTCTTTCCTATTAAGATGTCTTTTTTTTTCCTCTTGTCTAATTGCTGTGGATAGGACTTCCAACATTATGTTGAAAAGAAGAACTGAGAGTGAGCATCCTTGTCTTGTTCCAGACCATAAAGGAAAAGCTTTGACTTTTCACTGTTAAGAATGATGTTAGCTATTGGCTTGTCATAGATGGCTTTATTGCACTGAGAAGCATTTCCTCATACCCCATCTACTGAGAGTTTTTTTTTAATCATAAATGGAGCTGAATTTTGTCAAATGCTTTTTGCATCTATTGAGATGATCATATGACTTTATCCTTAACTTTGTTAATGATTTGCAATCATGGTGTATGATTCTTTTTACATATTGTTGAATTTCGATCACTAGTGTGTTATTGATGATTTTTACATCCAGGTTCTTTAGGGATATTGGCCTATAATTTTAATTTCTTATAGTAACCTTGACAGGTTTGGTATCAGAATAGTACTAGCCTCATACAATGAACTTGGAAGTATTCCCTTTATTTTTGAGTTCAGAAGATTAAGAAGAGCCATTATTATTAGTTCTTTAAATATTTGGTAGAATTCAACAGTAAAGTCATCAAGTCCTGGGCTTTTCTTTGATGGGAGATTTTTATTACTGATTCAATCTTCTTATTATTGTTTTGTGCATATTTTATATTTCTTCATGATTTAATAGTGGTAGACTGTATGTATCTGGGAATTTACGGATTTCTTCTAGCTTATCCAATTTGTTAGCATATACTTGTTCATAGTAGTTTCTTATGACAATATTCTCTTTGATTCATCCTGAGGAAGAAAGCCCCGTGGAGGGATTAGACGGGCAGAAGTATGGAATAAATTAGCAGTGAGAGGAAGGCAGGTAAGTTCTCTTCAGCCACAATGGGAAAGTTCAACACTTCCAATCACAGAGCAAGCTGCGGGAAACTGTTATTCAAACTTCAGAACTTTGAGGCTGAGCTTGGAGTTGTTGGAATTGGTTGTCTTCTCAGGGATAAGCTTTCAGCAACATCATGGGGAAACTTGATTTTTAAAAAAAAAAAAAAGAGATATATATAGAGAGAAATAAAGGTCTTCTCAGAGCCCTAGAGGAGTTGCAAGGGTCTGAACAAATAACAGGGGGAAAACCCAATAAATTAACTCCTCCACTCAGACCCAAAGATTAGAGAGGTCCAGACAAGGACAAGAAAATTTTGAGGGGTTTCTAGTAGAAGAAAAGGCAATTTCAGAACATTCAAGGAAGACAACTGTCTAACCTGAAAAAGAAATTGGAAAAAAAAATAACCAGAGGATGAGAGAAAATTCAAATCAGAAGCCAGAAATGGGTGAAGATGGAAATAGACAGGAGCAAGATGCAGGACTATTAAAATGGCCCCCCAACTGGCACCTCTAACTCCATCTCTGGAAGCTACTTCCCTCACTCTTATTTTAGACCTAGAAGTTAAAAAGCAAGGCTGGGGTGACTATGTGCCTTGGAATTAAAACAGCATCTGCAGTATTATTAGCGGGACTGCGATGCTCAGAAGCTATCAGTCTTTCTGCTCAGGGGAATAATTGATTGCCAGAGGGGCCCAGATAGGCTGCTTCTCTCTCCCTGAGGTCTGGCCCTGAGTTCAGCACAATTAGCTAAGTGCTTCTGTGCTGAAGGAGGCTGGGAGCACAGTTGGCTCCTCTTAACCATCAGGTGCTTAAGAGAAAGAATGGTGCCGTATAACTGCCACCAAACCAGGACCAACACCACCCACTAACACTTCTCATGAGCAGAAGCATTCACATGTGGGAAGGGGCTCCTCGGTAGGCTTTGGGAGGCTGGGCAATGTTTTTTTTAACCCGCATAAAATAAACAGGATTGCCAAAGAAACACGTTATTTTGAAATACCTTTACCAAAATATTTTTTTAAAAATCAAATTGGTGGTGTAGTAATAGTTGTGAATCTTTTATTAAACATTAAATAACAAGAGCTAGTGGCAGGAGCAATAAGAGTTGTTGAAGTAATGAATATTTCAAGCTATCCACAATAAAAGCATGTGAGATAGAGGTATGTTGTAATGGCTACTGGAACTGTTAATTCTACTGTGGGTTTCTGGTCTATATTTATCACCCAAGGAAGTGCTAGGTTTCGTTCAGATGATAGTGAAAATAAATAAGTTATATATATATATTTTTCCATCCAAGCCTACAGATACTTGAATTCTCTCCAGGTGCCTTAGGTTAAGAACTTCTGCTGTGAATGGTAATTTAAAATGACAATGACCCTCTCAGCTTAGAGTGAGCACTACTAGAAAGCATGCATTTGTTCACCTTTAGTTTAACTGTGCTTGGATGAAATCCCTGAGACAGCTGGTCTTGAAGGGCCTGGAATGAAGGGAAAGTACCATATTCAGACAATATCTCCTGTCATCCAAATCTCTCCAAACTCCTTGTCATTCATCCCCTTGCCTGCTGCCCCACAGAAGCAAGGAGGGTACCATTTCTGTCTCTTCTTTCTCTGAGCCTTTTCTCTTCCCACCATTGTTCCCATTGGCGGGGGTGGGTGCAGGATTCTGAACCCACAGAGCTCACTCACTGGTTGGTGGGCACTCTAGGACTTTGCGGTGGTTTTCTAAGTGGCGTGACCAGGTTGTCTTTCAGGACAGTCACTTTCACGTCAGATTGAGAATATGACTCGAGCCCAGCTGCTTCATCTCCAGGCCACTGTCACCCTTTCCCAAGACACTGCCCGCTCCTGCCTGGATTCTTGTAGTAACTTCTTCATTGGTTTCATCTCAGACTTTCCTACTGGCCAAGTCTGTCTTGTACCTACCTTTGTTAGGGCCTGTGGATTAAAATAACTTGTAAAAATCAGTTTTCTTTTTTCTTCTTCTTTTTATTTTTATTATTATTTATATATTTTAAAAAATTTGAGGCAGGGTCTCCCTAAGTTGCTTAGGGCCTTGCTAAAGTTGCTGAGGCTAGCCTCAAATTTGCAATCCTTCTGCCTCAGCCTCCCGAGTTGCTGGGATTACAGGCATGCATCACCACACCCGATGCAGGAAATCTGTTTTCATTTTTTGTTATATAAATAACTACATAATCGATGCCACAATTTTGCCTTCTGGTCCACAAATCCTAAATGTTTACTATCTGGCCCTTTATTCAAAAAGTCTGCTAACCTCTTCCATAATGTGTCAGGCAGGCCATCCAGGAAACCTGCTGCAATCTCAGCTGCTCCAATGGGGATATACTGACTCAGAGAACTGGTTACCCAGAAGTTTTAAGAGATGGAGGCTAAAAGGACTCAGTGAAGCAACAGCAAGAAGTTGCCACCACCCAAGAAGTTGGAGGATTGAGGAAAGAAGTGGTAAGAAGTGGTACAACTCTCAGAGTCATGGATCTGGAGGCCCCCGGTAGAATTAAGGGACACAGAGCTGAGCTAGAGATGCCACCCAAGGCAGCAGAAGGGATGGGAGTGAAAACTTTGGATTCTCAGTCTCTTACCCTCAATTTCACACTAATGGCTAAAGTCACTGAAAATTGCTGGCAAGGGAATCTAGGAAATGCAATTCCCTGCAATACAGAACACTGCAAGAGAAAGAAAGGGCAAGGAATGGATATTAGAGCAAACAGGCAATGGGCAGTACACTTAAAAAAAAAAAAATGTTTGCCTTTAAATTTTCTCCAAGAGCTGAGGATGATTTAAGTAAGGTGTTCAGACCATGCCTGGAACAGAACAGGTAATGTTGCTAACATTACTAATGCTATTATTAAATTCTCCTCTGCACTTGGGTTCCCTGCATTGGATTGTCTGAGTTAGGCATTAAGGTATGGCAGAAGATGGCATTGTAACAGACCTGTCTTATCCAGAAGTTCTGAGGAATGGATGGAGTGGGACCACATTCACAGCCCCAAAGACAGCATAGGGGTGGGCCCAGGAAATTAAATCAAACCCCTTCTCCCATCCATTGAAATCACTTCATACTACTGACCGCAGACCAAAGGATGGTGAAATTAGGAGTTGAGTGATACAAAATGAACTCAGGGATGCTTTGTGCTAGTGAGGATTTTTTTTTTAATTTCTTCGAAGTTTGTGCATTTCTCTCCACTCATGCACATTTCTTCCTTCCTTAGAACTGTCTGTATACCAACCTCTAAAACCACAAGCATAACAGCTTAGTTTAACAAGCTTCCTCTTCTAAATATCAGCCAATGAACTCAATGATGGGTGTAATAAGATAAAGGATATAGCCAGTAGGGAAAATTTTTTGTCACCTTCACTGTCACATGCAGGGATGAAAAGGTGCACAGACAGAATCTGCATCACCGGCTCAGGACAGCTGTCCAAACAGAACCCCAGGAACTGGCTCTTAGGAAATAGAGCACCTGCAGACCCTCCCATCAGTTGAACACTGAAACCCCAAGTTTAAGATGACTTAGGAGCTTCAACTGTATGTTTATAGAGAAATATGAGTCTTCTTACCACAGTCACCCAAGGTGTCACCATAGTCCTCCCTCCACTTGTCAGGGTTCAGGCACAGTGTGAGTGATGACTACCAATATATGCATGGTTTGATCTTATAGTGGGCCCTCTAATTCTGCTCCTCCTAGACCTGCTTCTGGGTTAAAGTTGAATGTTATTCAATCAGAGCTACTCAAATCATTCAAAGACTTTAAGTGGAAGTACCTAAAATTCTTTCTACCCAGTTCTCATATTGATTCTCAGAACAATCTTTTATGAGAATCTTCAAAGGCAGATTGGGCTTGAGACTGGCTTCAAGGGAGCTAAAATAGAAGAAAGGTTGGTTTTGATCCTAACCCAGTGTTATTCAGACCTAATTTATTCTCACAAATACTTAAAAATTGTTATTATTATTAAACTAACATCCTGCTTTTAATTGACTTGGATTTTCATTCAAATTTGCTTTAAAGGAAACTTTATGTTAGTTTCATAAATGAAAAAAGTAGTATCATTTGCCATAAATAGAAGGTAATCATGAAAGCAAAATGATAATATTATGTGCCCATAAAGGCACAGAATCTGAGCCCTACTCTCTCCATTGAAAAGGAGACAATTAGCAAGTATCAAGAGAGCTATAAAGGTTATGTGAACACAAAAATAAAACATTTTCCTTGAAATAATCAAAGGATTGAAAGACAAATTAAAAGGAAATCATTTCTTTCTTTGTGTGATTCAGGGCCATTCATTACTGTGTCTACCCATGAACTAAATAACCTGCATAATATTTACACAGGAATACTGACATAATTTGCGAGATCTACTGCAAAAGAAAAACTGTTTAAAAATCATTTCAAGCCAGGTGTGGTGGCATATGCCTGTAATCCCAGTGACTCAGGATACTGAGGCAGGAGGATGTTCAAGGCCACTCTCAGCACTTTAGAGTCCCTAAGCAACTCAGCAAGACTGTCTCAAAATAAAAATGGAAAGGAATGGGGATACAGTTCAGGGGTTAAAGCACCCCTAGGTTAAATCCTGAGTTTAAAAAAAAAATTATTTAAAGACAGTGACAATAGAGCATTAAACCAAACACAGGTTCTCCCACACCTGAAACCTGTCTCGATGGCACATGTCCCATACTTTGTTCACTACAGAAAATGCAAAATCCAGGAGAATGAGTAGATATCCATGTTCTGTAGGAAATTTAAAGTCCTCAACCACTACAGGGAATTCTAAAGGTCATGATGTTTCCCAGGCAGGAAACAAAGCCAAAGTATAAGGACCATCAAAATGAAGCATGCAGATGAAAACAACCAAGAGTCAAGTCTGCAGCAATAATGAGAAACGTGGGTGGAACCATTTCACAGAACCGTTTGTGACTAGCTTTCAGAAAACCAGCTTCCTCTTCCTTAAAATAGTCAAGGATGGATTTGAGAAATACAAAGGAAAGAGCCGTGGATGGCATGCACAGTCAGATACGCCCGGCAGCATCCTGTAGAGACACTCCAGACAGAGCTCTTGAGAGTCCACTGAAGGACTGATGCACAGGGAGCTGTAAGTAGAGTCGCAGGCACCAAGATGGTCGCTCACACACCAGGACTAAGAAGCTGTTACCACCCCTGACCTGAAAGGGTGAGGACAGGAGTGGCTGTTGGAATTTAGAAAGAACTGAACCCCTGGGGGGAAAGCTGTCCAACCAAAGCCAGGGCCTAGTGGGAGGAACACAGTCCCTGCCAATCCACAGCCTCATAGGGAAATAGCAAGAAGAATAAATGGATCCACTTCTTTCTCTTCCCAGGACTTCCCTTTGACTGAACCAACCCAGAACCAGGGAGTAAAAGATCCCAAATGGTACAGTCCCAGAAATTAGCCTCCTGAAGCAACGGCAGAGAGGACAAGAGCAAGTAGAAATTATAAAGCACCTCTGGTGACAGGTATGTGTGGGGTGCTGGAGAGTGTTTGGGACCACACTCAGTGACATCAATCCCTTTGAAGGATGATTCCATTCACTGAGCTAGGGAATGCAGAGAAAGGGCAGTTTGAGGTAGAAGTTAACACAGTCTGTTTTGGCCTTGCAAATTTGAAGGCATAAAGGATACACACCACGCAGAGAAACGAGGACTGGCACCATAGACCTGGAAGTCATGGACCTGCATAAGGGAGTTAAAGTCAGTGATCAAAAAAGAAGCCCAAGAACCATGGTCCGGCAACACCAACCTGTAAACAGGACCTGGTAAAGAAAATGTGGTAAAAGAAAGTAAAGAGAGGCCAGGTGGGTAAGAAGAAGCCAAAGTGGGTTTTAGTTTTACAGAGGTGGGATGAGATCAGGGCAGGGTAGAAATATTTGGTTAGGATATCTCTGGAGGGAGGGAGCCTCTGTCACCACTTGTGAAGCATTAAGTGGAATCCTGCATGGTAGAGGTGTGTGGAGGAGATGGCCTCTTAGCCATGTTCCGATCCCATGTTTCCACCACATTCAGAGACGAAGTAGCTGCATTAGGTCTCAGCTACAGCCCTACACAGTTCCCAGTTTTGCCTCCAAATGGGAAGGCAATCCCTCAAACACAGCAATCCCCAGCTCAGGAACCACCTCTGACTTCCATCTCCCTCTACCACTAAAATGTTAGCCTCCTCTGAAACCAGCACAGAGGGGTTAGCTGGCAATTGTGTGCTTGAAGGAGATGGAGGTGCAAGAAACAATGAGAGGAAATAAATTTCCCTTGGAGCCTTCAAGGCAAATCAGGGCCAACACTCCAGTCATGAGCTTGGCCCATTTGCGGGGCTGATGCTCAGCTACCCAGGGGACAGATAACAAAGAAGCCAATCCTCCTCCTCAGCCCTAAAGAGATGCCCAAGCTTCTCTGCAGATGACAGCTCTCTGCTGTCTGCCAGATGCTACCCATCTCCCCCACCCCCATCCCACTTCCACAGCCCTCTCCAGCTACAGAACCACATTAGGGCCACCTTCTTCCCAGGGCATGTGCGCCCTTAGTTGACTGAGGTTGAATATAGTCATGCCTGGAACTACAGGGAGAAAAGATCAAAGAGAGCTGTTTCTACCCTTCAGTCCCTAGGACTGCCCCATGGCCAGGCTCCCTGAGAGGTGCCCTTCCTGTTACTCGGAATGTCCTGAATCTGGTTGACAGGGAAAGCCACGGCTGGGTAAATGATCTGGAAAGCCTTAGGTGCTTCCTAGGAAGAGCATCTTTTGCCAAAACTGGTGGCTAAAGAGTCCCCCTTTCAAGCTCAACCCTATTGCCCTCTCTAAGAAAAGCTGTTTTGACAAGAGCCTCAGTCCAACCGGCCAAATGAGGCCAGCTCCTCTCCACTACATCTCATGTGCCTCACCCCTGCCTGGTCGGGACATTGCCAATGAATGTTAGGTAATGTCTACTAAACTCTGGAGCCACTGCCTCCTCATCTAGGGAGAGATTTGGTCTAAATGGCTTCTGAAAGTTTGGACTCTCTAACATGATTCTTGAAGCCCCTGCCACTGAGTCAAGGTGCATTCCAGCTGGTCGAGGGAGAAATGACACACTACCCCTTGTAATCTTGGAGGAGGGACCGAGAAATGCAGAATAACTCCACTGGAAGTGCAAAGAAGTATAAAGTGAACTCAAAGGAGGAAGCCATTAAGTCTAGCTGGGACCAGTTATTGTTTTGGTTAAAAGCTCTTTTTTTACTAAACACATATACTATTATGTTCCAGGTTATGCATTAGCTACTTACCCAGTCATTAACTCCCACAGTCCCTGATTCAGCCAGTCTTTTTAATCTCTTTGAATAGATTATGAAACTGAAACTGATTGGGAAATTAGCCTCTTGGTAGAGATTAGGAAATCCAACCAAAGGCCACAAGATATTAGGTGAAGGAGTTTGGGTGGGTGGAGGTGCTTAAAATCACTACAACATATGAGAACTGGATCAACAACAGATGAATTATCAGCATTTGCTGAATTCCATATAATCATTCATATGGTACACACAAAATTTTACCCCACAAGAAAGAGATTATTTCAACTCCCATCTTACAAATAATGAACTCAGTCTCAGAGAAGTTCTTTTGACCTGTCCAGAGTCACACAGAAGCCAAAATTAAAACCCAGGTCCTAAGTACCACATGATTCTGCCCCCAGATGGGAAGATGTAAGTGTGAGTAATGCTCCAAAGATCATTTTGGAGTTTGGGTTCCCCGCAAAAGCACAACCTGTGTTGAGAATTTGGGCATAGGTAGTTTATTGTGAAGGTGATCCTAGGGAGCAGAAGAGGGTAATAGAGGGAAGGGAAAAATTAAAAGGTAAAGTAAAGATGTGCATCGGGTTGCCACTGTGGACAGCTGACTCACTCTTTTGAACTGTCCAAGGAGCCTGCAAAAGGCCTCCTAGAACTGCTCCTGCAGGAAGGATGAGGGTACATTCTGAAAGGGTCTCTGCCTCCCCCCATGATGTAGGGCCTGCTGAGCTCCCTCTGGTGTCCCTGGCATGAGGGAAGCCGTGGATAGTAGACAAAGACTTAGGCACATACATGAAGCCAGACACTGTGATAAGAAGTACAAAAGGAAGCCAACTCAGAGTCCCAACCTGTGCTGAATTCCAAGGTGACCTGATGAGGCAGCAGTCCAGGCCTGCCTGCAGGGAAGGAGGGGTGGAAAGGGACAGCCCAGACACAGCAGGCAGCAGGGCCAGAACAGAGGAGTGAAGCATATTCACCCAACATCTGTAACTTCCTCCTGTTGCTCCTCCAATACCCTCAACTTCCACCTCACTAGTTAAGAGCTCTTCTCTTGAAATCATAGAAATGAAGCCATCCTCTGCCCCATGCAGTGGCAATGCTGGACCCTCAGCTCCTGGGATTTTTCTTTCTTTCTTTCTTTTCTTTTCCCCCTTAGGACTAGCTGTATAGAATTGAGTTTGAATGCTCAGACTGTCTGTGTGTCCCTGAGCAAGTTATTAATCTCTCTGAACCTTGGTATGTTTCATCTGTAAAGCAGAACAATGATAACCTACCTGGTAGAGTTGAGTGAGGATCAGATGATATTTTTCTGCCTCTATGTAACTCGCTTAGAATAGAAAGATGGCACTTCGTGAGCATCCCAACAAGGGTGGATGTGCACCCTTTAACATTTCTGAGTCAATTCACACCAACATCAAAGGGAAGAACTAGATATAATTAGTTATCATTTAAAGAAAAAAATGATAAAATGCTGAGAGTGCTAGGTGTGCTGGGGAAAAGATTTCATTTTCCAGCTATAGGAACTTAGGACTGATGACCTCTCTGAATTTGAGATTTTTAGTCAAAGAGGAGATAATCATTTTTACCTGCCTCCCAGCATTGCCGAAGCCCACTGGAGATTAGCAACATGAAAATGCATTGTAAACCCTAATGCGATATAAAGATGTTATTATTGTGCTTATAATTGGGATAAGAATTGTAGATTCCTTCTCCCCTACATGTGCATTGCACACACTCCCCAGGCTGACTGCTGCTCAGCTGCCAGAAGGAGAGCAAGACATTTTCACCTTAAGGTCACCGCCATCGAAAGGAGTGCATGATTAATATCAGAGACACTCTGCAACAGCTGCTCAGGTTGAGCCATTCATACCATCAGAGTCAAGGACTGGGCTGCTAATTTATTTATGTATGAGGATGACAACCAAGGAAAGCAATTAGAACTAAGGCATCTGTGCTTCTGTGATCCCTGCATGCTAGACCCATGGCGGAGGGGCTCCATGGAAACCTTAACAGTTGCTAACTGCTAACCGCCTTCCCTCCTGATTGGTTCAAGGCCACTCTTTAAATACAAAACGAGCCATGTTTGTGCCCCAGCCCCTCATCTGTTCCCTTCCACACGCTAGCCCAAATTAGATCACAAGTGGCAGGGGTGCTGCAGGGGAAACGGGCTTGGAAACAAAGGTGCGGAAGGTTCTAAAGCTTTTCAGAGTTCTTTACAGCTATCAATTAACGAATCCTGCAACAGCCAGGGAAAGTAGGTCAATATTATCATCCCTGCTTCGTGGATGAGAAAACAGGCTTAAGAAGAATGGCTTGCCCAAGGCTAAGCCACTGATCAGAAGAGCAGAAGCAGAATTAGCTGGGAGAATTCCTGACTCGGAATCTTTGGCCAAGAGTGTGCTTGCTTAGCATTCAGAAGGTGATCAATAAATGAGGTAGACTCCCGGACTGAGTCCTAAACAGATGCATTAATCTCGTCTTGGGTACAGTAGCAGATTTTAGGTCCAATTCAGGTCCTAAAGCCAGAAGAGTGTTTAAATATGGGTCCTAATCCTGCAAAATCCAAGAAAATAACTCTGCATGCACCCAAATTAAAAGGAAAATGAAGAGGTAACTTTGTCTTCATAGTGCACATTATTTTGGCTGCCCTACATCTCAACAGTGTTCTTGCCGAGAGGCAAAGAGAGGCTAACAGAGTTTCCCTACCCTTTCCCCCTCCCTTATAACCCTATAAAAGCTAAATTACCTCCTATTTTACCTCTTGGAGAGATTAGAGATTGTATCCTGTGGAAGGGCAAGGTCAGGGGTGGGGGTCCTTGGGCAACGCAAGGATGACCAGTGGCCACAGCTATCATGCCCAATGGCACAATTCTCACAAGACGGTTCACATAGGAAGTCCTTGGCTGATTTTACTTTCCTCGTCCTCCCAATATCTATGCACCAGTTTGTTTGTTTGTTTCTTCTATCCATCCCAATAAACCCTTTGTGCCTTCAATTAACTCTCCTTTGTTGTTTGCAATCCTGACTAGTGTAGTTTCTGACCTAGAAATATAAGCACTTGCAGAGGTGAATCACAATTGCCAGCTCAGATTTCCATACATTGCTGGTGGGAGCAAAAATGGACAAGGCATACCACAGAGAGCAATTTGGCAATGGTTTTCATGTGCCCTTTGACCCAGCTCTCCACCTTGAGGCCTATTTCTTACATATATACTTGTACAATTGCAAAATGATTTATATACAAAGTCGTTCTGCACTTGTGTATCTATGTGCCTGATCATTCCCTTGTAAGAACAAAACATTTCAAAGGCTCCAAAGGTCCACAATAGAGGACTGATTGGATAAATTATAATATATATACATGATGAAAAGTTATCAAGGATTTTTTAATGAGGGTATTTTCTATGTACTGATATGGAAAATTTCCCAAGTATCTCAGTAAATTAAAAAACAAATGAAATACACAATAGGTTCAGAACAGTGTGTATAATATGCTATCTCTTATAAAAACAGGAAAAAACAAAGACACTCTAGCAGGTTACAAAGAAACAACAAAAATAGTGTTTTCCTGGTGGAAGAGAAGGAATGAGACAGAGAACAGGATGAGATAGGGAGGCAGGGGTTGAAAATTATTTTTTCTGGATAGCTTTTTAGAATTTTGGAATTTTGAGTCACGTCAATAGGTACCTATTTAAAAATTAAATTTAAAAATGCTACCACAGCCTAAGTCTAATTCATTTGAGTATTCCTGCCCTCACATCAATTCACCCATTGACTTTAGCATTTGGATAAGGCAAATGGTTAACAGTAGCCATTGACTTGACAGATTCCAGAAAATGCAGAAGGCTTGGAAATCTAAGGCTGAGAGTATAGGGTTAGCTCAATGGTAGAGCACTTGCCTAGCATGTAGAAGGCCTTGGGTTCAATCCCTTGCAGTTCCTCCTCCATCACCAACCCCCCATCAAAAAAAAAAAAAAAAGAAGGATGAAAGAAAGAATAGAATCTGGTCCAGATTTTTAAGGGCAGTAGAATATGAAAGTTCATCATATCTTTTGAATTGTGGAATTCAAAGAAACTGCATTTCAGAGGAGTATGTACTCTGAAGTCTCTCCTCAAATCATATAATTCACTGGCCCTTGCCATGGATAGAGTCTGATCAGAAACAGGAAAATAGCTCACTCAGCGACAGTTACTGGGAAATACAGGGTCCTGGCAAATTATTTGCACCAGTGGAGTATGTCTAGTGAGATTATTTTGCAAACACTGCCTAATGAAGAGATTCGAGCTTCCTTGCCTGAAGGTCCACAGATCAAACTCAAATGAAGGCCCCCAAGAAAAAAAAATGGACTTATTTATCCTCTAAGCCATCTACTTGAAAATCAATAATATTTCAAATTTAATGAGTTGTAAGACAAGTAAATTAGAGTTTGGAGTAAGCAATATTGATTAGATTATTCTGTCAACTGGAACCCATAAGTTTCCTCTGTAATTAAGTATTCCACATAGTGTACGATGTGCTCAACGCCGGTTGCTTTCATGAGGGTATCAGAGGGCTGCCTGTTCATGTAATGAAACTCTTTCCCTTACCCTGGCTGGCGGGCCATGCCCTGCCTAGCATGGGTGTCCCTGCCCTTCTCCACAGCAGCAAGCTCCCATGATAAGTGGCTCTCCCCCAGCACTAATCACCCTGGCTCTAGTCACAGAGCTTTGGTGAATTTGAACATCAAAATGAAGAATGGCAGCTAAAAAAAGAAAGAAAAAAAATCACGTGGAAGAAACTGCCTTCAGTAAAAGAGCTGTGGACTGATCTGCAACTGTTAGAGCTGTCTTTAAAGTTCCCTCTGCAGTTTGCATTTCACAGAAGCTTTGGGGGTGGCCAAAGTAGATTTCTCCCTAAATTAATAAAAGAAGGGCCAAAAGAGCAGAATTTAAAACATCTACTGTCACCATTTGACATCAAATGTCCTATCCTACCTCCCAACACTACATCACCTTGCCTATTATCCATCTGTACTGCCCTTCTTAGGGGAACCTCATTTTTTAAATCTGAGTAATGGTTGCTTTTTAATTAATTCATTTAATTAATGTTAAATGAAATCTATGACCTTGTAGTACTCTTGGGATCTCTGGACCAGAGTGCCCCAGTCCATTTTACTAAGGAAGAAAAAATCAGAAATTGCAAGAGGAAATGTAGCTCATTGCTCTCAGCCCCCAGCGATTCGAAATGTGAAAAACAGAGGCAATACCACCAAGATCTGAGTACTGAGAGTATAGACTGACGGCTGGCAGCTGGTCAGTGCTGCAGGGTCTCAGGTTCCTCCCAGACCTACAGCATCAGAAGCCACCTTTCTACCAGGTTTCATGTGATTCTAGAGCATATTACTGAGTCACTCACCAAGTCTGAGTCAGGGCTCTGCTCTTACAATCTGGGTGAACTTGGCCAAGTTATATGACTTCTCTGTAATTCAGGGTTCCTGTACACAATAAGCACTTCATCGGTGTTAGCTATTATTCTGGAAATAAATGAGAATGTTCTGGGCTACAGACTACGGAAGAGCTTTTCTTTGCAGAAAGAACAACATAATGCTGATATAAACCGACAAAGATTCTACTGGAGCTGGGGAACCAGGAATGAGTGGAAGAAGCAATACCCTGAGCACGAGGTACAGTGGCAGGAACTGAAAATAAAGAAAGCAGGACAAGATTTGGGAATTCACCAACCTACATTGGAATCCTGCTCCCACTATTCCCTGGCTGTGTAATCCTGAGCAGTTTTCTGACTTCCCTGAGCCTCAGTCTCCCAATTTGTATTAATGTGATGAGAAGACTGGCATCACCTTTAGAAGACAGAGGGACACTTTGTTTTGTTTTTCCTTTTTATTATTCGCTAGTGGTAGAGCTTCTTGAAGTCCTGATGAATCTCTGAAGACATGAGCTGGCTTTATCTTGTCTGCAAAGATGCAGACCTGGCTACATATTTGAAAACAGAGGAAGGTGCCTTTAAAAAAAAATCTCTATTTGAAAAAAAATATAGTAAAATAGAAATAAAAACCTCTATCTGAGTCTCACATCAAACTGATTAAATTTTAGGCTTCCAGAATGGTGCCTAAACTTCAGTATTTTCAACTCTGAAGCCCAAGGTTGGGTCCTACTGTGTTAGAAGGAAACAAAAAAGAGAGAGCAAAATCATTTAAAAGAAGCGGGGGAAGTAGAACAGTAATCTTGGGTGGGAACAGAAAATGAAAAAGAAAGCTGAGAGAGATGAAAGAGGAGCACCTTATGCAACAGTGGGGTATCCAACTCCAGGTGCAGCCATGATTAAGGGTCTCATTAAAGAATAGAGAAATCCACTATTATTGATCTTGCCTGCCCTCTGTCACATCTCCAGTGGAAGCAATCACAAGTGAATATCCGGCATGTTTGGGAGGAGATAGATACTCAAGAGGAACGGCCACTGACCCTCATTCAGGCTGACACCAGTGTTCCCCAGAGCAAGAGTGTCCACAGAGATTAAGGAAAAGCCAGAAATGGGAGTCAGAGATGACCAGGAAACATGTGAAGCCAAAAGAAGTTGTAAAACCATTAAAGAGAGTGTTGAACCTCCTAGACCATCAGGGATAAAGGTTGAGAGTCCGTGTTCTCTACAGCCCACAAGGAACGCTGAACTCAGCAGATTTGCGGGTTACCTATGGACACAGCTCACCCTAGGCAGATTCAGTACCAATCTAGTTAAAATTAACCCTGACACACTGAAACCTCCAACTCCCTCCCCACACTTGATATTCCCCTGGGTTGGAGCCACCATTGACAGAAATCCCACTCACCAATACAGAAGTTTCAGAGAAGATATTGTGGCCATCTGCCATTCATCCAGTTTGCAGATGGAACTTTTGACTAAAGTTTTCCAGCTTTTGTATTAGCGCATACAATCTGGGCACAAGGATCTTGATGAGCATTTCATTGTGTGAGGAGGGGTTGTAGTCTCTAATACGCTGCTGTTAAGATCCCCTGTTTCCTAATAGGTGTCACCCAGAGGCCAAGGGAACTGAGAGGAATGCAAACTGAGTAAGGAGACTTGCTAAGGGGCAAGACACATTTACACTCATGAGCCTTCCTTCTACCTCTTCCAGGATGCTCACATGCTGTTGGTAAGAAGAAACAATTCAAGAAAACTCAAATTAAGCCAAGTGACTGTGCATCACATAACATTTAGAAGCGCACAGATTTTTCTCTTTATAGATGGCCTCTTACAGGCATGATTGCAGTTTAACACAGAGAGGGAAATCATTTACAAAGAACCAGCATCATTCAATGTGAGGCTTTCTGGCCCCACAGGAAACCCTTTTAAGCTTTCAAGTCTTAAAATGAAGTAAAACTTCTTCTTGAGAACCTTAATTTAAGAATCATAAAAATCCATTTGTCCCATTAAATAACCTTGATTCTCTTGGCATGATTGCTTCCATAAATGTTTAAGACTTTTGATTTGCTCTTTTTTTTCTATGAAATAAGAAAGAAACTACTTAAAAGCAGAAAGTTTATTTATCTGTCTGACCCATATTCTTCCTTCTAGTCTCCCCAGATGCCCAGATCAGGAGAAGTTCCCTGCCTCTGTGTTCTCAGCAGTCCGTTTAGGTCTCTGCCCCATAATTACCTATTTAACGCTGTTATCTTTGTGTGTCTGTCTCCCCTACACAACAGTACACTGTTCACTGTTGTTCTCCAGTACTTAACAGTGTGCATGGCCCAAGAGAGAAAATAAGTATTTGTGGAACAGCTAAAATCAGCAGGAAATGAGCAGAAGGAGGATTCTCCCTTACTGTAACACAGAGACATCTGTGGCTTTCTTTCTCTCCTGATTAATAACTGAGGACATTAGTCTATTCTTCTGGTTTCATGGTGAGACAATCCATCTAAAGAAGATTGTTCATTTGAAATTTACGACTGAAAATTCTGAAAACCAGCTTAGGATGTAAGTTCCATGAGATGAGGAAATTTATCTTCCCTGTTCACCACGCCAGCCCCACAAGTTAGTACAGTTTCTGTGCAGAGTAGCCATCAGCAGTGGGCATGAAGATGTGCCACCTGGATGCTCTTGAAGGAAGGACCTGATGGGCCCTACAAAAAGTAATCAGCACACAGCCTTCGGCTTTTAGCTCCTTCAGAGGCTGCTTCAGCTGTGCCTTGCGTTGCTGGAGGTCATATCCTTCCCAGGGCCATTTGCATCCAGTAAACAACATGGCCATGATGTACAGATGCTGCCAGAGACAATTCCAATAGGCAACACCTGCTCTGGACCCCTCACCTATAGGATAGTTCCACTTGCCCTGTGCACAATTCTGCTTCCCACCTCTTACCTTCACAGATGTTGGACCTTATTAAATATTTTCATCCTCAAACTCCATCTCAGTATCTTTTCCAGGAGAACACACCTGTGAAATCAATAAATGCTTGTTGAGCGAATGAATGAACAAAACAGAACAGTACAAAACAAAAACATAAATAAATTAATATGCAAATAAATGGGTAAAAGATGGAACTAGAAAATATTTCAGCTTGTGCTAAATGATTACCACCGTCAACTAGAGACGGAGTTGAAGCAATTAGGGAATCCCCAAAACGGTCCTATATTTACATCTTCAAATGCGGCTACCTTCTCCTAAGTGTGCCTCCTGTTAAAAGCCATGCTACTTCATATCACCCTTTTAGCCACCATTTTGAATAGAAATTCATTGGCCTCATTTTACAAAATAAAGGAAGGAGACTCTCAGAAATGAAGGAACTTGCTCAGAATCACATGGCTAATGAGCTACAAAGTGGAAATGCAAGTCTTTTCTGTCCAGTCCAAAGAAAATTTCTCCTGGATTCATATTATCCTCCATAATTAATAGTATACCCTTTCTCAATATGGTCAAACAAACTGACTAAAAGCAAACATTTGGCCTAAACATTTCCTCCTATCCAGCTGGTTGCTCCAATAAGAAACTATGACCTTTGTTCCAAGTACACCAGTTCACCCCTGTGCAGGCAAACAGCTACTACTTGGACAATGCTAGTTTTATTTTTGGGCCTTATTGATGTATGCAATGCTGCTTTTCCATGTGATGAATAATAATAATAATAAAATTTAATAATGATGATAAAAAATCATAATAGAAAAAAATAACATTTTTACTAGCTTGAAAACCACAAGAAAATTCCCACTAACATTTGTCTGAAATACGAATAAAACTTTTCTGTTAATTATGCAATGATACAGCTTGTTCCAAAAGAGTTTAAGGGGGATGTAAACTTATACTTCTGAACAAACACAGTGAGAGATTTTCAGGTCATGATAGCACCTTTATTTTCAATGAGGAAAATTGAAATATCAGTGGAAATAGACATATTAGTATTTTCCCAAACTTTAGGAATAATTCCACCTAAATGCAATGAGGAGGTAGGCCCCAATTTCTCATTCCTTCCTGTATCTATGTAGTTTTGGAATAGTACCTTCCACAAACCTTCCCTATGTATTCCCAAGCCCGAGAAAAAGGGCCAGCATTCACTAGAAAACAACTTCCTGAAATGACCATAAATTTTTGCTACATTCTCTATTGTATCTGACTTTATCAGCTTTTTCTAATGGAAATACAATCTGTACTAGACAAATAATTTTAAATTTTCTAATACCTACATTTTTATAAAAGCAAAACTGGTAAAATGAATTACAATGGAATATTTTAATTTATCCAAAATATCATTTTAATATAGAACAGTATTTTAAACTATTAATGAGCTCTTTTACATTTCATCTTTGTACAATGTCTTGAAATCTGGTGCGTATTTTATACTTAGAGCACACCTCAGTTTGAACTAGATGCATTTCAGGTGCTCAATAGCCACAGCTAGCTGGTGGCTACTACACTGAA
This sequence comes from Ictidomys tridecemlineatus, assembly GCF_052094955.1. Taxonomy (NCBI): domain Eukaryota; kingdom Metazoa; phylum Chordata; class Mammalia; order Rodentia; family Sciuridae; genus Ictidomys; species Ictidomys tridecemlineatus. Next base: position 29,818,641 of record NC_135478.1, on the reverse strand, counting down.
CAGTACAGCTCCATGTCCCTCACAGATGATCATTCTATTGGCCCCAAGAGGGAGCAAATAGGAAATGAAGCATTGCATCTTGGGATTTTAGGCAGCCTTTGGAAAAGAGAGAAACCAGAAGAAATAAGAATAGCAACTTTTCTTGTGCAGCTTTGACAAAATAACTACACATTGCTTGAGATTACTTACAAATACCTTTCTTTATCATATTTAGAAAAGAAGAAAGTAAGAGCTCATAATCCAGGAAAGCTTTTTCAGATAAGTGCCCAAAACACAACAGAAACTTGCTTAGGATCTGTATATATCTGTCCATCTTTCAACTTTGATACAAAGAGGATGTCATTACCTAGGTGTTAGATAATGAGGAAGAATTCATAACTCTTTGGTTGAAAATGCCAGAAATGTGTGTGTGTGTGTGTGTGTGTGCGCGCGCGCGCGCGCGCACACACATGTGTTTATATCACCACATATATATAAATATATATAACATAAAAATAAATATATATAAAGAGAAATATGTGCATTTCTCTATATATATACATACATATATATGTATACTCACATTCTGTTAAAATGTTCTGCAGTTTTGTATTACTGGAGAGGGAACAGATTTCCTTGACTATACTAAGAAATAGCATTTATTTGAAAAAGATTAATTACAGGTAAAAAAATGCACTTCTAATATAATTTAAGCAGATGTAAAACCTATGAAACAAGAATTGAAAGAAAAGGAAAAGAGATTTAATTTTGGCCTTAGACAAAAATGAAACTGATAGAAAAAAAAATAGAATTCAAGAAAAAGAAAAATACAATTAAAGATTAAAAAGATGAAAAGGAATTGGTAAATAAGATGGAGATAAGAAACTCAACTTATAAATAATTGGTGATACCAAGAGAAAAATCACAATTTAACCCAAAGCAAAAATCAAATCTTAACACTGGAATGGAGGAAATCTATAAAGTTTTGGGGCTAAGTGTATGACCCAGTAATTCTCTATCAAATAGGTTGTCCAAAGAAATATATTCTTATTGAGCAAACTGAACCTGTTATCTATTGCCATCATAATGCTGCAAAACAATCACAAAACCCTAATGAGATATAAACTATTTTTGTTTACAAGATAATGGGTTGGCTTGGAAGTTCTGCTGATCTGAGCTAGGCTACCTCACCTGTCTGCAGCCACGTCTAGACAACTGAGTCCACTTGACAGGTCTCTTCATGTCTCATTCTCCATTATCTTAGCTCAGTCTCCTTGTGGTCATGAGTGTTCAAAAGACAGAGTAAACACTGTGTGTACTTCCCAGCCCATGACTGCACTAAGTCGAAACAATTCATACAACTGAGCCAAAGTCAGGCTGGGCAGGGGCCACAAAGGTAGACCCGACCCGAGATCTCAACTAAGTGGGACCATCAATGCGATCATTCAACTTCAACCCATCAATGCCTCCAGCTGTAGAGCATCAGAACTCAACAATCATGCTGGATGTATTACCATTTCAGTGAGGTAGAACACACAAGAAGGCCTTGAGGCAGGTTGGTGAGAAGGTATTAGAAAGGACTTTTAGGACCTGTATTTATGTTAAGCAGTTAGGGTGCAGGGCTTTGGTCTGAATTGGATGTTATCAGGAAGCAGGAGTATCATACAAATGAGTATCTTAGTAAATCTGTTAGCAGGAGGGAAGATAGCCAAGACTGAAGCTATAATTAATAGAGAAGCAGCAGTCACTTGTATTAGCCAAGGTAGGGGGACAGTTGGTCATTTCTGGGCTTTGGATAATGTTCATGTTTAGTGTTCAGATGTGACCACAAAGTGGTCTTTGTCCTGCTCCATCATGGTCAGAGTGGGCTGGTCTGATATCAGTGTTCTGTGAAATCATTCCTGTGCTCTAAATCTTGGTGTGATTCCAGCTAACCCCAGGTCAGGGTCACTTGTTTCCTCACCAGTCGGTTACCTGGCAATTTGCTTATTGCTTTCATCAGTCATCTTAAGAGGTGATTCAGAATAAAGAACCCAAACAAAGAGAAAAGGTATTGTTATAAAAGTGCCTATTGTAAACATTAAGCCCACTTAAACATGGGCTATGTCTAAATGTTATGAATATGGTTCCAATATATCAAAGGCAGTCATCAAATGAGACATATAAGCCACATAAGAATTTATTAAGGGCTGGGATTGTGGCTCAGCGGTAAAGCGCTCGCCTAGCATGGGCGGGACCTGGGTTCGATCCTCAGCACCACATTAAAAAAAGAAAATAAAGGCATTGTATTGTGTCCATCTACACCTAAAAAAAATAAATATTTTTTAAAAAATAATTTATTAATAGCAAGAATTTAAGTATAAAAATGACTATCAAAAGTCATGTAGTGAAAAACAGATGTTGGGAAGAAGTTAAAATGTTTAACATTTTTCATTTTAGAGAAAGGGAAGGGTTTTTTAAGCTTTATTTTGCAAAACATGGTAAAAGCTACTTGTGGTGCTAAAAAAAATAGAATACAAACCTTCTAAATGGTTAGGGAAAATATTTTTTAATGTAGCTACAAGAAAGAAAGCAAAGAAAATAACCCAGAAAGTACTTTTTAAGCATGAAACTAAATGGCCAAAGTAAAAGCAAATGCCTTACTTGTTAATTATCTTTCCCTTCTTTCCAAACCCCTGCTTTTATCTTCCGCTGAGCCCAGATATGCTCTCTGTCATCTGAAATATTGCAAACAGCCTTCTAAATGGTCTCTCTCCCTCTAACCAGTTCTCTTCACGTACAGACTACACCTGTGCCACCCAGAGTTCCTGAAATAAGGTCATCAGCAACTGTGGATAACAGCTCTGTGGTGACGTAAGAACAGAGGCATTTGAAACTTTAATAGCAATTTGACAAGCAATTTTATGTCTGATGAGACTAATAATTAAAAACTGGTGCTTACATTTGGTACGTTTTTATTTCTTTTTTTCTAATAACTCATTTTTATTATACCATCTAAAACTATCCATCTGTGATACATAAGAAAGGGAAGCAAATAGCCTGTCTTTCACCACAGAGGGTTGGAGAAGCAGGAGACTCGTCCTCAAGTTGGAATCTGCCGCCTCTACCCAGACATGTTCAGCAGCTCCCTTTCATCCCTAATGATGATGATTCTTCTCTTCTCTTCCTGACTCCACGCTATTACTATAGGCAACATTACCTATCATTCATGTCCCTTATTGCACAAGATTCTCAAAGGGAAAGAGAAGGGATGAACATTTCCTCCAGAAGGAAAGGCCAGGGAGTGCGCACTTCGAACCATAAAACCCTGGAGATTCAGGTACACTCAGAGTGCTGCATCCCATGCTCTCTCTCCGTGGAGACTTATTGGCCCCTTGGGATGATGAATGCACTCCTTAGCTCTGTGCACTATTTTACATTCCACACTGCTATCCCAGGGTCTCACTTCCAACTCCTTGAACACACCCTGCACCAGCCTCTGTCCTTTTTCCCTCCTCATAGACTGCCCTACTTCTCCTGTCCACCCACTGACCGCCACAGTGCGCTCCTCCCTGAAGCCCCCATTCCAATGTCACATCCTCACATCTTCTTATTCCTCTTTCTGCTTCCCAACCCAGGAGAATTTCCTTACTCCTTTGTGGCAAAAGCTCTATACATACAGCTCATTTGATCCCTGAGACTTTGATTTTATTTTTTTCCCCAAGAGACAAAATTATGGATTCATGCAGATTTATCTATAAAATGAAATTCACAGTAGTAAGAGGCAGTTAAATAACTAAGTTCTGTCCATATAAGAGAATAATATATAAGTCATAAAAATGATGATGAATACATATAATATGGAAATATGGCAATATTATTAAGTAAACAAGTATATAAAAACAAAACACATGAGTACATACACAGAATGATCTTGTTATTAAATTATAGTTATAGAAAAAAGCCTATTGTGTATACAGTTATAGATAAAGTTGTAGACACATGCAGAGGCACAGGCCCAGCTACAAGGTGCACATAGATGTAGATATGGGCCAAATGTTATTTCTTTTTTAATTTTTTTCACATCTCTATTTTTTAAAAAATCAGAAATGTTAATTCATATGCATTAAGAAAAAAATTTTAAAACATTTATCAATGCCTATGTGGGTTGCCATGGAGTCCTGTCCAGTCTTATGCAATAGCCCTTACCTTTCTGCCTCTGCTTGTTTACTTGCTGGGTCCCCCAGGAAGCAGCCCCAGAGGGTTGGGCTACCCCATACTCTGCAAACATGGCACCCCACACCAAGCAGTTGCTGGGGACATGTTTACAGAGCTGAACTGAGTATGTTCGGTTGCCAAAAGACAAACACGGGATAAGTGGGCATCTGAGCTATTTCCTGAGAAACCAAAAATTAAATTGGTCAATATGACCAGGTACCCCTAGACATGTGAAACTTGAGCCTTTGAGACTCACCTCTTTGGGTGAAATGTGAGTTGAACTTGGTCACAGGAAAGGTGAGCAAACCCTGCTGGAAGTGTTCATTAGTCCTGACAGACACTTCAACAAGCAGTCCTCCCCAGCTCTGCCAGCAGAAGCGTAGGCTGTGATGATTTACCCAGTTGGTATTGATTCTTCCCAGGCAGTTCAGAGAGAAAGTTTTTCATGAAACTGCTTGGGAAACAGAGCAAGTCCCTAGGATGGGCATATTAGCAGCAATGATTTTTCACTTAGTTGCCGTGTGTTCATGTCTCTGTATAAAACTCTTACACTCTGAAATGTGTATTCTAGATTTCCCATGAAGAAGATACTGTTCTTTCACACATATTGAGCTCAATTTTCCCATTTTTAAGGTTTCTCTTCAAAAAGCCTGAATACTTCAGACACATGAGCTTTGTAAAGTGCATAGACTTTTATTTATAGACAGGAGGCTGCACCGAAGGAATCAAGGCAGCTCAGTGCCATCTGACTCTGTTGGCTTGCAGAAGCACATGGCCCGCTGGGCCTCCCATCCATCCATATACATCATATGTGAAAGAGCGATGACAGTATGATATTTCATGGTTGTAGAAACTTGTCTCGCATTATAAACTTATTGGGGTGAATTAAATGGTGGTCTCCAAAAGGTATGTCTACCCAGAACTTCAGAATGTGACCTTATTTAGAATAGGGGACTTTGCCAAGGTCATTTAGGTAAGGACCTCAAGATGAGCTTATGTTATACCAGAGTGGACTTAAAATCTAATGACAAGTAAGTCCTTACTAAAAGAGAATAGGTGGGAAAATTTGCACAGAAAAGCACTAGGAGGAAGACCATTTGAAGATAAAGGTGCAGATTGGAAGGATGCTAGTACAGGCCAAAGAATGCCAGGAGCCACCAGAATCTAGAAGAAGCCAGGAAAGATTTTCCCCAAGAGGCCCTGGAGGGATCAAAGTCTTGCCCAACAACTTGATTCTGGACTCCAAAACTATAAGAGTATATATTTCTGGTTGTCTTAAGCCATCAAGTCTGTGGTAATCTGTTGTGGCAGCCCTAAGAAACTAATATATTCATAAAATCATGATTCTAGAGTACACCAAATAGGTTGATGAATTGTGTGCATGTTCACAGCATGCTAAACCTTCATTTTCAACCCTCACTTTTCTAATATGTATACCCAAACTTGTGGCATAGACAAAGGTAGGGCTAGAAAATAAGCTGCGTTTAACTTTTGAAACATAAGGAGACAGGACACTTTCTTTCTCTTTCCACCCACCCCATCACCACTCATGTACCCTTAGATGCCACCCATATCTCCATTCTCAGAAGGCAGTATGTGTAGGAGTTAAGAACATGGCCAACCAGACTCTCTATTATCTCAACTACTTAATCTTTCTGAGTTTCAGTTTCTGTATGTGTAAACTGGATGTTGTAAGTTTAAGCAAGGGACAAAGAACTCAATGTTGAAAGTACTCAGTCAATATTAAAATAAATAAATAATTGATAGACTGAAAGGTGGCTATACAGATTGAAAGCAACAAGCATCAGGTAGAAATCCAATAGAGTATAGTACAATACAATGCAGTTCAAGCCTAACCACTGTGCTCCATTTCCTACTCCATTTATCTGTTGAGGTTTAAAAGTGACAAACAGATAAGGAGTTGGATGGGTGGAGAAAGTAGGGCGGAAAAGTAAAAAACTACCAAATAGAGAAAACCAAGGAAATACATCTAAGAGTTTTCTGAGTTGTTGGGGATGGAGATGCAGAAAGTCACAGCCACAGTGCTACATTGACACTGGGACTTCCTCTCAAAGATCATTGGGATGAGTAGATGCCAACTGCAGCCAGTAGAAAAGATAGAACCACTGCAAATTTCTCTGATATCTGGTCTCATACCTAGGGGAAAAAGGAGGATCTGCAAAAGGTTGACAAGAACAACTTAGAGAAGGAAAAGGTTATTTTGGCTCATGGTTTCAGAGGTTCAGTCGATGGTCAGCCAACTGCATGGCTCTGGATCCAAGGTGAGGCAGAACATCATGGTGGATGGGTGTGGCAGAAGGAGGCAGCTCAGGACATGGCAACCAGGAAGCAGAAAGAACTCTGTTCGCCCTGGACAAAACATGAACCTCAAAAGCACATCTCCAGTGACCTACTTCCTTGCCATACCTTACCCACCTATAGTTAATTAATATCAGTGGAGTAGTCCATTAATTGTTAAAACCTCATAATCTAATCATTTTGCTCTTCATTCTTGCGCTCTCTCATACATGAGAATTTGGGGGGCACCTCATACCTAAGCTATAACATGTGTCTTTTTCTCCTCATTCCCACATAACTGGGAAGTGAAGCAACACCCCCAGTGAGCAGGGGGAATGAACAGGCAGAGGGGAACAAGCTGGGACTGTTCATGCTCTCCAGGCTTCTGCCCTGCAGCCCAGTGTAGGGGAGGGAAGAAGATCGACTGCCAAGTCAAATCAGGATTTGCGTACTTCATACAGAAGAGCATATTATCTCTGGGGCAAAAGTAGATATTAGCCTTGATATAACTATATGAGTGTTACCTAAAAAGATAAAGTTGCTGTTTCAATATACTGCTAGTCATAACTGTTTGATAGACTTTTTCCCTTTCTTAAAATACAAAATGTTTCACAAAGTTCAGGACAAAGATGAAAGCCACAAACACTGCTGAGATTTAACATTTGTCATAGGTCGCTTCATTGTTCTCTCTTTTATTTACTTTTTAAATATTTTTTATTATATGTGGGCACAATATCTTTATTTTTTTAAGAGAGAGAGAGAGAGAGAGAGAGAGAGAGAATTTTAATATTTATTTTTTAGTTTTTCGCTGGACACAACATCTTTGTATGTGGTGTGGAGGATCGAACCCGGGCCACACGCATGCCAGGCGAACGTGCTACCGCTTGAGCCACATCCCCAGCCCCTATTTATTTATTTTTATGTGGTGCTGAGGACCGAATCCAGTTCTTCACATGTGAAAAGCAAGCACTTTTCTACTGAGCCACAACCCCAGCCCCTCATTATTCTCCTTTTAGCTGACAGTTACTCCAAACAGCTACGGTCCCACCGACCCTTTCCCTCCTCTCCTCTCTAAGACTCATAGTATTGGTTTGGTAACCTCACTGTATGGGGGTGTCTTTTACAAATTCTGATGGAGTGAATGGATGAGAAGAGGGAAGAGCATACAGGGAGACTGGTTGGGAGACCAGCATGAGGTCCAGTAAGGGTAGGTGCTGTGCTCATAGGTGGTGAACACAGTCACCCAGGGAGAGGATGGAGAGGATAAAAATGAGTTCACAGTGAGAATACCTGAAGGCACTACTGAGGGAGCTGTTTATCACCCAGAGTGTTACAGAAGGAGAATCTTTGAGTGACTTCCAGTTCTAAGAAATTGCCCTCTTCCTCCACAGTATTCATTTCTTTATACCCATGGTTTTCAGATGGGGGTGATTTTATCCCCTAAGACATTTAATTATCACAATTTTGAGTTTCTACTAGCATCTGTTAGGTAGGAACCAAGGTCACTACCTGCAATGCAAAGAACAGTCCCCATAACAAAGAATCCTTCAGCCTCAATTGTCAGTGATACTACCGTTGAAGAACTTGGCTCTCTGTGAATGCCTATCAAAATAACAACTAGAGCTGGCAAACTTTCTGATTTTGAAAGGCTACTGGGAATCATTTTATCAATGCAAGTGAGCTTAAAATTGTGAAAGGGGAAAAGTGTCACCAAGAAAGTAAAGCCATGATTTTTAATTTAAATCACTATAATTCATTATCTATATTTGGAAGGATTGGCTGGCACAATTTGTCTTTCTTCATTTCCAATCATTGTATAAGGAGTTATTAGTGTAGGCTTTGGAGTCAGCCAGATATGGGTTCAAATCTCTCTATTTCACCAACAATGTATCAGCCACAGTTCAATCAAGAAAGCAACCACCAAAGGTATTATGGAAAAGGGGGTTGAGATAGCGTTAAGCCTTACACAATTATGAGAAGAACTCCCAAGAGAGGGAGTGAAGTGTAAAGGGAAAGTCACTAACCTGCTCTCCTAAACTACTGACACAGGGGGACCAGTCAGAGCCTGAAGGGGCATCAGGTAGCCCAAAGTCTAGCTCTGATGTGGGCCACAAGGAGTGCCAGTGAGAAAGTCAATGGAGGCTGTTGCCCTACCTCCTAACATGGATCAAGGCCTTTGATGGTGGGACGGTCGTAGGGAAGAAGACTGGACATGGAGAAATGATATGTGAGGAAAGCTAGAATCTTCTGATACCCAAGAACTCATCTCTCCTTCTCACCACAATAACATTTAGAGAGTAAAGACTTTTATTTAACTCTCACCTTCCAAATTCCAGGAAAATTTATCTTTTGGTCAGCCCTAATCAAGGACCACAGAAAGAAAGGAGGTTCTGAGAACACAATTTCATTTAGCCAAGTCAACACCAGACAACTCCACTACTGATGTGACTTTGGGAAACTTCCTTGACCTCCCCGAGTCTCAATTTTCTTATCTGCTAAATAGCAATAATGTTAGTATCTAACTCATGTGGTGATTGTGAGGATTAACGGAGAGGACAGAGATAAGGAGAATAGAACCTGGCACACAGTAAGGGTTTGACAAACCTTAGCTATTATGATTGTTGCTGGATGACTTAAGTATACCCTAGAACTGGTAATCCTTCAGAGGCTTCACCTGGCAGAGTTTCTTTGGTTGACCTTGACTTCCGCAAGGAAACTCTAGTACAAATCAATAAGCAACTTCCTACATAGACAGAGCTACTGAAAGAAGAAAAACAAAAACACAGAGACTAAAAGAAAGCTTATGTTGAACATAGTACTTTACTAATGACAACAAAAATGACGAGGCTGAGAGGTCCAACCCTGCTGCTGACCAGTTACATGACCTTGGACAAAGTTGTAAGCCCTGTTATTTTAGTTCTCCCATCCATGAAATGGGGAAATACACTTTTCCTCCTACCCTCCCTGGAAGGATGGAAGCAGATCAAGACAGAACTTTGTGAGATGGGAGAGCTCTTTGAGAGAAAAACTCTAGCATGATACTAGGTGATCTTGCCTCTATAATATTGCTTCATCTCCACAATGAGAATTGTTCCCTTCAAAGTGCAACTGGGTATACATCATCATGCAGCTAGCACTCTAAGGTCATCTCTCCTTTCTGGTATCAGGCACACATCTGCAAACAAGTCTATAAAGGGGACATGCTTCCCCACTACTCTCCATGATTTCCTAGGCAGGAACAGCATCCAGATGCAACCGGCAATGCCTCCCAGAGGAATTACTGAATTCTCCATAGAACTAAAAGGTACCCTATAGTTTACACATGAAACCATTATGCTTACTACCTACCATCACCATATCTGTTGACAGACCCAGAGAGCTGTTGAATGTCAAGATCTTTTCCAGTATCCTTTAGGCTGTAAACCCTTAAGAAACAGTCCCTCCTTTCTCCTTCCTCTCCTCTATGCCAAAGAAGAAGCCACAGACAACACCTTCTGCCTCATCGAGAGTCACAGAAACTTAACAGCAGAGCCACAATACCAGAGTACATGGACGGAAAACCTTGATCAGGATCACAGGGTAGGTTAAAACCAAAAACTGTAATACATCTCAGGATTCCCAGTCTAATGTCCTTCCCTGGATACCAACAGAAGGACACTTGTTACTGAGCTTTGTCTCCCATGCCCCTCCCTTTTGATGCTGACAGTTTATCAGTATGAGAAATTTGGAGCTTAACCAAAGACCAAGTCTTCAAAACATGCCTGGGTGATCCCAGAGAAAGGCTGCATTTCAGTGATTCATTATTTAGCTACAGCTTCCTATTGCCCAGAAAAATCCATCATACTTGCATGCTCTTCACCCCTGCCGGCTTTTCTCTTGAGTCCAGAAGAACAGAAAGATTTCCGAAAGCTCTTTCCTCATAAAATATGTCCTTGGCCTGGAAGAGTCCAATTATATCTTTGGGTGAAGTATTATCTATTGGAGAAAGATTAAATAAAATAAAACTGGAACAAATGAGCACAACATGTGACCTTCAGCTTTCTTTCCCTAGGTGGCCTCTACCAAGAGAGTAGGATTTGGAGCACCTATCTAGGGTCCACTTCCCAGGAACCTGCCAATCACAACTAGCAACCCTTTTTCCTAACATCTGGCATGCATTCAGTTGGGTCCAGTCCTTCACCTTGAAACCTCCAGACCTACTGTCATGTCTCAAGACCAGCAAAAAGAATATGCTTTTTTTTTTCTTTAATCATTGTTTGTCCTCTGGATTCTTTTCTCTTGTTTTTCCCAGTCTGTCTCTCAACATACTCTGGTGCCCATACCCCATCACTGGCTGGCAGTGACCACTGGAGCCTAATGACCAGAACTGACAGTCTGAGATTCACTTCCAATAACCTCTTATTCAGGCAGTCAATAAATAGTAATTGAGTGTTTGCTACATTTCAGACACTTTGCTAGAGGGTATTTGTCTTCGTCCATTTGGGCTGCCATAACAAAATATCATGGTCTGGGTGACTTGAAAAACACAACTTTTGTCTTTTCACAGTTCTGTAGGCTGGAAGTGTGAGATCAGAACCAGCATGGTCTGGTTCTGGTGAGGTTTCTCCTGATTTGCAAACAGCTACCTTCTTGCTGTGTCCTGGTAGGAAAAAAAAGATTTCTCTCACTCCTCCTCTTCTTAGAAAGTTACCAATCCTATTGGATTAGGACGTTGCCTCTATGACCTCAGTTAATTTTATCTCCAAATACAGTCACATGGAAATTGGGGACTTAATATATTAATTTAAGGAAAGGGACAATTTAATTCATAGCAGTACCCAAGGGCAAGCCAAACAGATGTGATCACCATCCTCCTAGGCTACTTAACCTTGGTCAAGTTGACCTCTCTATGCCTCAGTTTTCTCATCTATAAAATAGAGGCAGATAATGATAGTTCCAATGTCACCCAGTCACTGTGAAGATCAAATGAGCTCATGTATCTAAATCCCTTGAAAGAGTTCTCAGCACAGAGACAGTATCTAATATGCATTAGCTATTATTGTTGTTATGATTGTAATTATGATAGAAAGACAAACATTCAACCATTCAGCCTGGTGTAGTGGCACACATCTGTAATCCTAGCTACTTGGGAGGCTAAGACAGGAGGATTGCAAGTTCGAGGCCAGCCTGGGCAACTTAGTGATACCCTATCTGGAAATAAAAAGGGCTGTGTATGTAGCTCAGTGGTATACTACCTCTAGGTCAAATTCCAAGTATATTTTTTAAAAAAGGACCAAAAAACAGACATTTACCAAATGCAAAACTCCAGGACGTCCAATAAAAGAGAGGTACACTATGGCAGGAGGGGTCTGACAGAAAGTGCAACCTGGTCAGGGAGCTTGCACTCTCAAGAAATTGACCCTTGAGCTAAGATCTCGAGTAAAAAGTGATAGGTATGGAAGGAAACGGAACGGCTTCTCAGCAGAGGAAATAGAATATGGAAAGGCTTAATGCAGGAAAGTAGGCGATGAGTTCAAAGGACTTTAAGAAAGCATGATCCAGAGGAGACTGGAGTCAGGTCATACAGGTGCAGTGTTGTCAGTTTTCATTACCCAAACAACACTGGGGAGCACTGCAAGATTGAAGAGACTGAGCTGACATGATTAGATTGACATATCAGAAGAAGGCAGATCTTCCAGTAGGGCTCTACTGAGCAAATATAGGATCTGCCTACACAGTGGTCTTCCATTTGTTCCCATGGATTCAATTTGCTCCCCACATCTCCAGATGATAACCTAACTCTCAAAACCACATGTTTTGGGAGGGGTCACATGGTCTCCATTTGCTGACAATTTTGTCTTGTCCCTACAAAAACACATATAGCGTATGCTGTAGTGTTTTTTACAGACATATAAAGCACTCATCTACAATTCCGGTTCATAAAATTTGGAAGATCATAGCATTGCCAACTATTTTGGTCAGCTTTCAGTTTTTGTAACCAAAAGACCTGACAAGAACCAACATAGAGGAGGAAAAGTCTATTTTTGGCTCACAGTTTCAGAGTTCTCAATCCATCGATAGCCCACTCCATAGCTCTGGGCCCAGAGGGAGGAAGAACATTATAGTGGAAAGGTGTGGAGGAGGAAAGCCACTCAGGACACAGCAATCAGGAAACAGAGAGATGTCTGCATACCAAGGACAAAATATAAACCTCAAAGACATGGCACACTATAATGAGCTGTCTCCTCCAGACACACCCTACCTGCCTACAGTTCTCACCCAGTTAATCCCTATCCCTATCTGTGGATTAATCCCCTGATCAGGTTACAGCACTCAGAATCTAATCATTTCTCCTCTGAATGTTCTTGCATTGTCTCACACGTGAGCTTTTGGGGGATACTTCATAGCAATACCACAACACCCACCATGATAACTGATCCAGATAATGAGTCCCCAAAAACTGCTCAGTTACATACAACTTTTGACCTAACTAAATAAATAAGTCAGTAAACTCCCTTAGACAGGAATTCCCCTCTTTGAAAAGACTATGCGGAGCTCTCGTTGGGTCCAGATGCCATCTGATCTTATAGACTTCAGGACTCTGGCAGGCGACACTGTGATCCAACACGGGGTTCAGGGACCTTCAATAAAGGAGTTACTTAAAGAGAGGTGTGGACATGGTTAAGGAGTCTGGGGGTGATGTTGGGGCACCCAGAGACCAGCAATGCCAGGAAGACATCACTGCCCACCCCACTCACAGCAACACCTCATGAGGCATTGACTGCAACACTTCCACAGTAAAATTGGCTCCAACCTAATTTTCTGACTCTCCTCTTCAATTCTCCTCCCCAACCCCGACCAAGTGTAGAATTTGGATCTCTGTTCATATGAGGAAGAGTTTCAGATTCCATATCCTAATCCTTCTGTACTCCAGTGTTAGTACTCAGATCTAAGTTTCCAAGCTCAGACTAAACTTATTTCAAACTGTGCCTTCTCGGATGCTCAGAATAAAAGCCCCTTTTTTATCTCAAGTGCTTAGTTCTCACAAATCAAAATCAACTTGGCTTTCAGACTCTCAAAACTCTTAAAAGTTAAAGATAACAACGTCATCTTTGTTGTATGCCGTATCCATCTTCCCCTAAAGCAAAGTACACTATTGATTTGGAAGGGAGGAGAGAAAGGAAAGACAATTAGAATTATCTAGGGATTTCTAAAAGTAAAAACACATTAATTTAAAAAATAGCGCCCTGCTACATTTGTAAGCCTGAAGGGTGCTACTCAATAGGGAAGTACGAGCAACTATGCAACTCCACACTGAACCCCCTTCTGCTAAGCATGATTGACTTCATGAGAATCACAGTCAAAATAACTACGTTTACACTTTTTTAGTTAAAACCCCACATTAATCATGCTTTCTAACGAGGGATGGTCAATCATCACTATGGCTGAATTGGAATGATCTTGGAAATTGATGGCAATGTTTACAAATACTCTCTTGAATGACTTTTAGACTGGCTGACTCCTCCATTGTGTTTGGATTTTACCTATCTGTTTCATAAACAGTAACCTTTCCCTGTTAGACTGGGAATGTGCACGCAGATGGCCTTGAAGTCCACCAGAGAAACCACTTTCCTGATCATCCTTAACTCTCCCCCATGAGACTTGATAGGTGTCTTCTGGACTCACCTATTTTAAAAGAAATGACTCTTATTCATAGATGAAAAGAATAAAGAAGGAAGAACTGAGAAGCCTCACCCCACCCACTGTGATTTCCACCCTCCAAGGAAAAGAGTCTTGAGTTGAAGTTGGAGGTGGTGGACCTTGGAGAGAAATTCATGAACTTTCTAGGGTCATATCCAAGTTGCTTAGTTGGCCACAAGGTTATTCCAGGAACTCACAGTTCACAAAAGCCCCTTGCTTGTCCATCTCCCCCACGGATGTTATATCAGAATGAGAGAATAATTTCTCCTTGAGTAATTAGCTCTTCAGACCCACATATTAGAACTAGACGTCTAATTATTATTGGCTCAACTGCTTTATCTTTCTTGGTGAGACAAAGTTTAATAACTCCAGGAATTAAAATAATTACAGGCTCGCCCTTTCATGTCTGTGGGACTTTTGTGTGTGGAAATACCCATCAGTATTTTGTTTAACGATCAATTCATTAGACTCATATACCTAATAAAGGAAATTTTGAAAGCCTATTTTTCTTGAGCATTTAGTCATTGATTACATTTTGATTAATTCAATTCCCTTATACTATTTAAAATGCAATTACAAATTTATTACCTTCAATTCTTTTGAAAGCTTTCATTGCCTTTTAAGAATGGCCAAGACAACAAAAGTACAATGATTTCAATACTATTTAAAATAATTCCACGTTATAAAATGGCTTCATAAATGCTAAAATTATGGATTTAACCTAAAAAAAAAGTTCATCCTTTTTAAGGATTTCAGCTTCCATCACTTCCTAAGATTTCGGGAATTCTACCAGACGCCATTTGTTTATTTAATCTATTTATTTATTTTAAGTTTCATTGAGATAAAATTGACAATTAAATGTTCATATTTAAAGCATAAAATATGATGATTGATAAACATATTCATTGTGAAATGATTACTATATTCAAGCCGATTAATATCTGCCACCTCACATAGTTTATTTATTTATTTATTTATTTATTTAGTGAGAACACTCAGTATCTACTCTCAGCAGATTTCAAGTATATAATATAGTTTTACCAACTGTAGTCTCCATATTGTCCATTAGAACCTCATAACTGATTCATCTTATAACTGAAAGTTTGTACACTTTGACCAACATCTCCCTACTTTCCCTACCCCCAAGCCCTGGCAATCACCATTCTACTTTTTGATTCTATGGGTTTGACTTTTTTTTTTTTTTAATTCCACATATAAGTAATACTTTGTAGTATTTGTCTTTTTCTGACTGGCTTATTTCACTTAGCATAATGCCCTTTAGTTTCATCTGTGTTGTCACAAAAGGCAGGATTTCCTTCTTAAAGTTAAATAATACTCCATTGTGTGTGTATGTGTGTGCGTGTGTGTGTGCGCGTGTGTGTGTACATTTTCTTCATCTACTCATCCATCAGTGAACACCTAGGTTATTTCCATATCTTGGCTGCTGTGAATAATGCCACAGTGAACATGGGAGCACATATTTAAAGTACTGATACTGATTTATAGCCAGGCATGGCAGCACACACCTATAATCCCAGCAGCTTGGGAGGCTGAGGCAGGAGGATTGTGAGTTCAAAGCTAGCCTCAGCAATTTAGGAAGGTCCTAAGCAACTCAGAGAGACCCTGTCTCTAAATAAATAAAATACAAAAAAATGAGCTCGCAATGTGTTTCAGTGGTTGAGTGTTCCTGGGTTCAATCCCTGGTACCAAAATAAAAAAAAAAAGATATTGATTTATTTTACTTCAGATATACACCCAGAAGTGGGATTTGGGGATCATATGATGGTTCTATGTAATTTTTTAGAAGTTTCCATACTGTTTTCCACAATGGCTGTTGCCGCAGCACTAAGCCCTGATGAATCCAAATTTAAAAAGTTTAGAGTAAAAAGGGTTATTTTAAGCTTCGGCTGTGGCTCTCAAAAGGCTGTGCCAATTTATATTATCACAACAAAATGAATTTCTTTTTCACCACATCCTAATACATTTATTTCTTATATTATTTATAAAAAGTCACCTTAAAAATCTCACTGTGGGCCAGACACCACTTTTTAAATTATCTAAACTTTCAGTAATTTTTCTAGACCCCAAAGAAAATGAATTTCACCTCCAAAAAAAATCTAGAAGGATGGTACTTGATTGAGGATCTGTTAATTTTTGAATATGGGGCATAGTTTGTCAATCCTCTGATCACTAAGTTAAGTATATTTTTATTACAAAATCTCTATAATTGAATTATGGGAAATTTACATTCATAGCTTTCATTTTTCAGGTTTTGCTTTCCAAAAATCAGTGTAGTAATCAGGGTTCTCCATTTATATAGGAGTTTTCTATAAATAGGACAAATAGATATAGAATTTTTAGGAGGGATTGGTTCATATCATTATGAGGTCTGGTAAGTCCCACAATCTACCACCTGCAAGCTGGAGAATCAGGAAATCCAGTGGTATAGTTCCAATCCAAACCCAAAGGACCAAGAACTGGAAAAGAATGGTGTAAGTCCCAGTCCCAGTCTGAAAGCCCCAAAACAAGGCTCACTGCTGTTCAAGGGCAGGAGAAGAAAGACGTTCCAGCTCAGAAAGACAGAATGAATTCACTTTTCCTCTGTTTTTTTTTTTATTAAAGCATTATAGTGATACATAGTAATTGGCTTCTTCCCTAAAAACTCACAAATACATGGAATTCAATTTCAGTTCATGATCTCCCACTTTCTCCTCCCATCCTCCCTCCCCTCCCTTGTTCTCCACTCTTCCTTTTCTACTTATCTATTTTTTATCAGTTCTTTTCACTTTATGTGAAGGTAAAATTCCTTGTGATATATTTATGTATGCACATAACATGATTTTTTAAGAATCCATTCCCCTTTGCTATCCCTCCACTCTGCCTCTTGATCTCCTTCTTCTACACTACTGATCTTCCCTATATTTTTATGATATCTTTTCTTTTCCTCCTCCCTACACCATAACATTTAACCTTTGAATTTCTGAGTCTGGCTTATTTCACTTAGCATGATGACCTCCTTTTCCATCCATTTACAAGCAAACACCATCATTTCGTTCTTTGTGGCTGAATAAAACTTCAGTGTGTGTGTGTGTGTGTATGTGTATGTTACAATTGATTAATTCATTCATTTATTGACAGGCATCTGGGCTGATTTCATAATTTAGCTATTGTGAATTATGCTACTATAAACATTAAGGTGGCTGTATCACTGTAGTATGCTGATTTTAGTTCTTTTGAACAAATACCAAGGAGTGGAATAGCTACATAATATGTTGATTCTACTCCTAGGTTTTTGAGAAATCTCCACACTGTTTTCTAGAGTAGTTGGACTCGTCTACATTCCCACCAACAATGTACAAGGGTACTTTTCCCCCACATCCCCATCAGCATTTATTATTGTTTGTGTTCTTGATAACTGCCATTCTAAGTGGAGTGAGATGAAATCTTAGTGTACTTTTGATTTGCGTTTTTCTGATTGGTAGATGTTGAACATTGTTTTGTATAGTTGTTAGCCATTTGTATTTCCTTTTTTGTTTGTTTGCCCTCTTTCCCTCCTCCCTCCCTCTCTCCTTCCCTCTCTCCCTCCCTCTCTCTCTCCCTCTCCCTCTCCCTCCTTCTCTCTCTCTAGTACTGGGGATTGAACCCCCACTGAGCTACATCCTCAGGCTTCTTTTAAATTTTATTTTGAACAGAATCTTGCTAAATTGCTTAGGGACTCACAAAGTTGCTGAAACTGGCTTTGAACTTGTGGTCCTCCTGCCTCAGCCTCCCAAGTCATTGGGATTACAGGCATATGCCACCATACCCAGCAGCATTTGTATTTCTTCTGTTGAAACTAAATAGATTTAGTTCTTTTGCCCGTTTATTGATTGGGTTATTTGTGTGTGTGTGTGTGTGTGTGTGTGTGTGTGTGTGTGTGTGTGAAGATTTTTAGTTATTTTTTTTTTTTATCTATACTCGATACTAAAGCCCTGTTAGAGGAGTAGTTGGAAAAGATTTTCTCCCATTCTGTAGGCTCTCTCTTCACACTCATTTCTTTTCCTGTGCAAAAGGTTTTAAATTTAACGGCATCCCACTTATTGATTCTTGATTTTATTTCTTGTGCTTTACAGGTCTTGTTAAGGATGTTGGTGCCAGCACTAATATGATGGAGTGTTGACCTTATGTTTTTTCCTAGCAATTGCAAGGTTTCTTGTCTAATTCCTAAATCTTTGATCCATTTTGATTTGACTTTTGTGCAGAGTCAGAAGTAGGAATAAAGTTTCATTCTCGACATATAGCTAGCCCATTTTCTCAGAGCCATTGGTTAAAAGGCTGTCTTTTCTCCAAAATATATTTTTGGCACCTTTGTCAAATATCAAATGGCTGTAGGTATGTGGGTTTATCTGTGTCTTCTGTTCTGTTAAATTGGTCTTTGTTTTAGTCAGCTTTTCTGCTGCTGTGACCAAAAGACCTGGCAAGACCAATCAGAGGAGGAGAAGTTTATTGGGGGTGCAATGTTCGGACGTCTCAGTCCACAGATGGCTGACTCCATTGCTCTGGGCCAAAGGCATGGTAAAAGATCATGGCAGAAGAGTGTGGTGGAAGAAAGCAACTCAGAGCATCACACTGGGAGGTAGAGAGGGAAGGAGGGAGGGAAAGAGGGGTGGGGGGAGGGGGAGAGATGGAGAGGGAGAGGGAGAGAGAAACGCTTTCCTCACTGTAACAATATAAACCCTAAAAGCATGCCTCCAATGACCCACCTCCTTCAGCTACACCCTAGCTGCCTACAGCAAACTCCTATCAGTGGGTTAATGCACTGATTAGGTTAAAGTTCTCATAATCCAATCAGCTCACCTCTGAAATTTCTTGCAATGTCCCATACATGACCTCATATCTAACTGTAACAGTCTATTTTGATGCCAATATCACACTGCTTTTGATACTATAGCTCTGTAGTATAATTTCAGATCAATTATCATGATGCCTCCTATACTGCTTTTGTTTCTCAGTATTGTGTTGGCAACTCTGGGTCTCTTATTCTTTCAAATGAATTTTAGGACTATTTTTTCTGATTCTGTGAGGAATATCAGTAGTATTTTGATGGGGACTGCATTGATTCTGTGTTTTGATCTTGGTAGTATGACCATTTTTACAATATTAATTCTGCCTATCCAAGAACATGGGAGGCCTCTTTCCATTTTATAAGGTCTTCTTCAGTTTCTTTCTTCAGTGTTGTATAATTTTCATTGTAGAAACTTTTACCTCCTTCATTAGATTAATTCCATTAATTGCCAAGGCTTTGAGGGTTTTTTTTGGTTTGTTTTTGTTTTGGTGTGTGTACGTATGTTTCAATTATTGTGAACGGGATGGTTTTCCTGATTTCATCCTTCACTGAGTCACTGTTGAAGTACAGTAAAACTATTCACTTATGGATGTTGATCTTGCATCCTGCTATTTGCTTAATTCATTTATAAGCTCTAGAAGTCTTTGGGTGGAGTTTTTTTGCAGGGGGGGGGGTCTTCTAGATCTAGGATCATGTCATCAACAAACAGAGATAGTTTGATTTATTCTTTTCCTATCTGTATCCCTTTAATTTCTTTCTGTTATCTGATCACTCTGGCCAGTGTTTGGGGGACTAGGTTGAATAGGAGTGATGAGAGTGAACAGCTTTGTTTTCTTCCTGATTTTAGAGGAGATTCTTTTACTTTTTCTCCATTCAGTATGATGTTGGCTTTGGGTTTGTCATAAATAGCTTTTATGATGTTGAAGTAAGTTCCTTCCATCCCTAGCTCCTCTAGCATTTTTAACATTAATGGGTGCTGGACAGTAAGGTCTTTTCTATACCTATGGAGATAATCGTATGTTTCTTGTCCTTAATTCTGCTTAAGTGGTGAATTTATTGATTTGCATGGGTTGAACCAACCTGGTTCATTCTTAGAATGAAGCCCACTTGATCATGGTATATTATCTTCTTCACATGTTTTTGAATGCAGCTTGTTAATATTTTATTGAGGATTTTTGTATCTGTTCTTCAGGGATATTGGTCTGTAGATATCTTTACATGGTGTGTCTTTGATTTTTGGCTTCACAGAATGTATCTGGGAGTGTTCCTTCCCTTTTAATTTCTTCCTCTGGAAGAATTCAGCAAGGCTTTTAATTGGTGTTTCAACTTCATTATTTGACATTGGTCTGTTTAAGTCTTCTATATCTTCCTGGCTCAATTTGGGCAAGTTGTATGTGTCTAAAAATCTGTCAATGTCTTCTAGATTTCCCAGTTTATTGGAATATAAATTTTCAAAATAGTGTCTGGTGATTCTCTGAATTTCAGAAGGGTCTATGGTGATATCTCCTTTTTAATCTTTATCCTTATTGACTTGGGATCTTCTATTTCTACATTCTATTAACATAGGCATTAAGTGTTATAAGTTTTCCTCTTAAAACTGCTTTCATATTGTCCCAGAGATTTTGATATGTTGTATCTCTGTTCTCATTTATTTCTAAGAATTTCTTGATTTCTTCTTTCATATCTTCTTTGATTCATTCTTACTTGAAAAGAATATTATTCAATGTCTATAAATTTATGTAGTTTCTATTATGTTTCTTTCTGTTGATTTCTAGTTTCATTCCATTATGATCCTATAGAAAACTAGGTATTATATCATTTTTTTTCATTTTCTAAGACTTACTTTATGACCTGTAATATATACAGTCTATTTCAGAAAAAGTTTCATGAGCTGCTGAGAAAGTCAATTCATCTGTTTTGAGGTGAAATGATCTGTAGATATTTTTTAGGTCCATTTGCTTTACACTTTTATTTAGGTTGGAAATATCTTGATTGATTTTATGTTTTGATGTCCTGTCCATTGGTGATAAAGTTGTGTTGAAATCACCCAGTATTATTGTGTTGGGGCCTATCTGGGATTTCATGTAAGATATAGCTATCTATATCTTCCATATCTTCCTGGTTCAAATATATCTATGTATATCTATATTTACATACAGCTAGACATATAGATAGATATTTGGGTGCTCTAACATTTGGTCATAGACATTTACTACATTATCTTCTTGTTGGATTGTTCCCTTTACCAGGATGTAGTGGCCTTCTTTGTCTCTTATAATTTTTGCTTGAAATCCGCTTTGTCAGATATAAAAATAGCTACTCCTGCTTGATTTTTTATTTTGTTTGTGTGGAATATTTTTCCATTACTTTACCTTTAGCCTGTAAATGTCCTTTTGCCTATGAGATTAGTCTCCTGTAAACAATATATAGTTGGATTTTTTTTTATCCATTCTGCTAATCTATGTTTTCAATTGGGAAATTGAAACCATTAACATTCAGTGTTAATATGCATATGGGCTTATGGTTCCCTGCCATTTTGATTTTTTGCTATAATTAATACTGTCATAATTCTTATTTGGTAAATTACTCTTTTATTAATCTTCCTCTACTTGGTAACTTTGGGATTTGTTTCTGAGTTCTTCCGAGTGCAGTTTATCTTTGAGTATACTTTGTGGTGCTGGATTGGATGTCATGAGTACTTTCAGTTTATTCTTGTTATGGTAAGTTTCTATTTCCCCCTTGAATTTGAAACTGAGCTTTGCAGATTATAGCAGCCTTGGACAGCAGTTGTTTTCTTTTAGAGCTTGGTATATCTTATTCCAGGCCCTCCTTGATTTTAGGGTCTGAACTGAGAAATCACACCTGATCCTTATTTGCTTCTAAATGTAACCAAATGATGCTGAACTTGGGATTCTCCTGCCTCAGCTTCCTGAGTCACTGAGATTACAGCCAAATACCACCACATCCAGACATTTTTAGGAGTTCTGATTAGTGTCATTTCAATGTTTCTATTTCTACATTAAAATGGTTTTTCATCTCCTGTATTTGCTTTCTCAATTCATTCTTTAGATCTTTTAGTACATTGAACATTGTTATAATCAGTTGTTTTTTGTAAATTTCTCTGGGACTTCATCCACTTTGTTGGGTGATTGTAAAATTTGAGGGGAGACTTGTATGCCTGTTTCCTCATGTTTTCTGGGGTCTTGGACTTGCACATCAATTGAGATGGATTCCCCTTCCTCTTTTTTACATGTGTCCTTTTATATGTAATTATCTTATTTGTTTGAGGACTTCTCTGTTTTTGATATATGAGTAGATGTCAAGAGGTAGGAGCTGAGGTCCCTCTCTGATTGTTCCTCCTGGAGTCCTTGTTATTGGTTTAGGGTTTTCATCTCCTCAATTCTTTGAGTTGGAGTAAAGTGGGGCTAGAATGTATGAGGGGTGAGATTCACCATTGCTTGGTTGAGATATGAGTATTTTCTCAGCAGCAGTATCTCTCTACTCTGTGATCTTGAAATATCCCAATCTCCTTCTAGCCTCTCTTAGAGCGAGGAGGGAGCCAGGACTAGCACTAATGTCAGCAACAGATGTACAGCCTTAAGGTAAATGTCCAGTGTCTACTTTGACATCTATGACACTAATGGTCACCTACATAAGAATGGTGCAATATCAGCATTTAATATCAATACCCAAAAAAATGAATATCAGGTGTTCAACAGCAGCAGGTTTTGTTTTTGTTTATGATCCACTGTATTAATAATCACAACAACTTGAACGGGGTAGGAATTACACAAACCACATAATTTCTATTATTTAGTGGGGTTGCAGTTTCTTGAGTAAGAGAAAATAGGATAGGAAGATAAGAGAAAGTTTAAAATGTTTGAAAAAGTGATCAGAAAAGAGGCAGGAGATAGGGTGCATGTGTCAGCTATGAAGAAAAAGGAATAACAAGTTAACTGAAAGTTATGGAAAAAAAAGAAGAAAGGAAGAGGGAACAGAAATTTTAGGCTATCACTGGGGGCAGAGAGTGAAGAAGGGGAGATGGAAGGGCCCATAGCCTAATTATAAATGAACCAGCAAATGTAAGATCAAGACAACTCAAACCCTCATATAACTGAGTCCCACCTATGTGTATGAATAATGAACACATGCAGGAGAGAGCTATCAATGTGTAAATGAAGTTGTGTGCAGTGAGGGTATACACAACCACACACACAAACAAACTCACATAACACATCATGAATAATGAAAAAGGTTAATAATAATATAATGATATTTGAAAAAAAAATTTAAATGTTTCAGAATAAAAAATGGGAGCATGGAAGAAAAAGTAAATAAGAAAAAAGGGGGAAAACCCTTAATGAGAGATATTGAGGGCTTGTTTTTGCTGCAGTGGTCAAATATGTTGGCAGGATGGATTTTCAGTCTTTATATTATTTTTGGCTCTATTAATGGCCACTGTCCTTGTGTTCTCACCTAGCTACCACTTGGATGTAGGAGCTCTCAGGTTCTAGTCTCCCAGTACTGGCTGAGCCAGACTGCGGAGTGCTGAAGAATTGTGTAATCCTATAGCAGGGGTGATAGAGTGCTAGATTAGAATTTCCAGTTCTTGGGGTTTGGACTTCCATATGTTCTGGAATCCTCTTGATAGGAATTTGAGATTTGGACCAAACGACCTGATGGTGTGGAGCTACCAACCTCGGCTGGACTTCTGGGTCTCTGGGGCTTCTGGTAAATTGCACGTATAGGGCACAGGACTAAGCCTTCAAAGATTTCCCCTTCAGCTGTATGGATATGAATTACCAGGTGTCCACCACAGTGAGCGTCTTCGCACTCTTATGGGGTGCCAGCTGTCATGGGACTTTGCTCCCTCGGATCCAGAGGCTGAATGGCCCAGGTTAATGTTCTTTGTGCCTGTTTCAGTCTCGCTGGTTCAGATGCTCTCTGGGAATTGTTTCCATAGGCTGCTAGTAATTTCCCTTATGGTTCCCAGGCCCTTGTCTCTGTTGCCAGCAGCGCAAGGCGCACGCGTGGACAGAGGGCTTGCAGCGCCTGTGAGCTGCTCCCGCCCATGGAGGGTGAGCCCCCACCCCCACCCCTGAGGACCGAAATGCTCCCCTACCAACTTTTTGTCCATGAAAATCAATCTTCCTCTGCTAACCACAGGTTTCCCTAGGTCGACTTTTCTTTATTTTTTAATTCTTACCCACGGACCACACGTGTCTTGTCCACGCTCCCCTGGAGGCAGAAGCTGGCGTGTCTCTAAGGTATTATTTCTTATGCTCAAGCCACGGACTCTGTAGCGCTATGAATTTTTTTTTTCTTTTTTCAGTTCAGTGTAAAGTTTCAGTGAGGTTGCTCTGTTACTCACCCTGCCGAGGCGCAGTCTTCCCGCTTTGTCTGATGCGGAGGAGCTGCGGCGTGGAGCTACCTTCCCTTACTCCGCCATCTTCTCTCTTGCTGCAACCCCTCTGCACACCTGAAAGGGCTTCTTCTTTCAATCATTCCACTGGTTCAAATATTCATCCCTTGCAGAAGCCCAGAAGCACCCTCAGAGTCATGCCCAGAAATCACATTTTGCCACCTGTCTTAGCATCAGCCCACTTGGGTTGACACATGAAATTCACCATCACAGTGAGTTTCTTTGGCTTTCAGTATCATTCCCATTGTGCCAAAATATTGACCTGATTTATTGGCAATATGAAAAATATATGTGTTGGAAGGCTATTGATATTTCTTATATATAAATAAATACACACGACAGTGTGAGCCATAAATTCCACTCCTAAGTATTTACTCAAGATACATGAAAAACATTTTAAAATAAATAAATAACAAGGACATTTGAAGAAGATTTGTACAATAATACACGGCAATAAAACTGGAGACAATCTTAGTGTCCATCAACAAAAGAATGAAATAAATTACAGTACATTCACGTAATAAAATATGGCTTGGCCACGGAAATAATAAGCTGCTGTGTTGCACCAAAATGGATTAGTCTCAACAATATTAATTAGAATGAAAAGGAGCCAGACAAGCAGTACCTACTGCACAATTCCATTATATAAAAGTCAAAAGCAGACAAAATAGATCTATGCTGAGAGATCTGAGGACAACAGTTTCCTTTGTGGCTTGGAGATAAATGGAAAGGAGAAATGAGGGAAATTTTGGGGTTAGCGGAAATATTCTATATCTTAACTAGTGTGTGGGTTTCATGGTTAAGTTTGTCAAACATCATGAAACTCATAAGATCTATTCTTTTCACTATAATATTTTTTGTTTCATCATAATGGAATCAAATATATTTCATTTATGAATTAATATTTTATTTATTTATACAATATAAATAAATTAATATTTACTATGTTAATAAATATATATTTATTTATATAATGTATTTTTATTCCAATACATTCAACCCAACACACACGCACACACACAAGCAAAGAAATCTGGAGGTGCTGAAGAACTAAGCATTAAGGACATGTGGGAACAAAATCCCAAAAGGAATGGTAGCTCAGAGAGGTGATCCCAATATTTGATTCCACTTGTCCTTGGGGGCATTTGCAGTTCAAGAATGAAGGCACAATATTTGAGAAGCAGAGTGTGGAGCAGTTGTATTTTACATCCAAAGATAGGAGAGAAATTTGAATCCAGGTCCTACTGTTGAGGAGGGACCTTGGCAGACAGCTGTGAATTACAGCTGGGGCCCTAGACAGCTGTGAATCACAGCTGGGACCCCCAAAGGGATACATATTAAGATGTAGATCAGTTCATCAAACACTGCACCAAGATTCATATGAAGACACCTTCACTTAGATTAAAGGTATCTTTTCCTAGCCCAGCAACCTGACAAACAGGCAAATCCTCTCCAAATTGAAGTAGTCCACAACCTTAAACTATTGCTAAAACTTCATGTCTGGCTTTCAACTGAAAGTAACCAGACATACTAAAACATTAGAACTAACCAAAGGTCAAAGAGAAATAAATACCAAAAAAAAAAAAAATCTGATCCAGGTATTTAAATTATATGATTCGGGCTTTAAGATAATTGTGATTAATGTGTGAAAGAAATCAAATAACTTGGAGAATTTTGATGGACAATTGGAAGCTATAAAGACTCCACTGGAAAAAGAACTGATGGAGTCAATAACAAATTAAGAAGTCAGTAGATGAGTTTAAAGCATTGTATTGCATTAAAAATTTAATACTATTAAAATTAGTAAACTAAAAGGTTTTTTGGGGGAGAGGCCTGAGGCATTAGTGAGTATACTTTTATTTTTCACGATGTTTGACCAATTTATAACTTTGTAATATACTGTTGTATATTACTGTCTTTTAAAATAGTTAATGCTTATTTCTATTGTGTTAATCAACTACTGGGTGCTACAAGTTGGCTATTATATAAAACCATGAACACCAGTCAGTCTTTCCTATTTGGAGTGTCAACACTACTTTTTTTTTTCTTTCCTCTTTGTCTTACTGACAAGCTTTGTTCATTTCTTCTTGTTTACACAGATAAAAACACTATATATCTATAAATAAATCTTGCTTAACAGTATAGAAAGCATCCATAAATATGCATGCCTTGCTACCTGTTCAAACAATAAAAATTAAACATTCACTTATATACACCTTTTTTTGTATTATATTTTCCTTTGTGTATACTTTAGATTAACTTTCTTTTTTAATCACAACCGTAAGTATGACTTTTTACAAATCCAACTAGTTTCAACTGGCCATTATTATCATTTTCATTGATGATAATAAACTTTATGCCCCCTCAAATCACCTACTTTTTTTTTTTTACTTTCTCTGGTGTTCTTAGAAATACTGTATTTATTTGTAACCACAGAATGTTCACCAGTCATCCTTTGTGGTATATATGTGCAATGGAATTTTATAGTTTAACCATTAAAAAGTGAAATTCTGTCATTTGAGTAACTTGGATAGAACTATAGGATATTATATTAAGTGAACTAAGTCAGGCACAGAAAAACAA